>NC_136238.1:24245000-25531250 GCF_053564925.1 Oryzias latipes | reverse complement strand
ATGAGCAATAAGACGGGAGCGCACATGCACACAAACACACAAACTCGCGCACATACTCATGAGACGCGAGCACACACTCGCGTTTCATTGAGTGATGCCTGTCTGTGAGGCGGCCAATGCGTGTGAGAAGAACAGGGAAAGTCAATGTAAGTGGCTACATGCGTGGAGGGGGAGGGGCCTAGAGATAATCGAGCGCACGTAAACATCTGTGGGAAGGAAACACAGACAAATATCCATCCATCCATCTTCTTGACCGTTTGTCCCTTTCGGGGTCACAGGGTTGCCGGAGCATATCCCGGCCACTTGGGCATAGGCAAGGGATGCCCTGGACTGGTCGCCAGTCTGTCGCAGGGTAGAATATCCTCAATCACACATCCATTCACTCTCACACCTATGGACAATTTAGAGTTGCCAATCAACCTTTGAAGCATGTTTTTGGACGGTGGGAGGAAGCTGGAGATCCCGGAGAAAACCCACGCATGCACGGGGAGAACATGGAAACTCCACACAGAAAGGCCCCCCATTGATGTTGTGTTTTTCATGTCCCCCAGCCGGGACTTGAACCGGGGGCCTTCTTGCTGTGAGGCAAGAGCGCTAACCACTGCGCCACCGTGCAGCTCACATATCATCCCAACCTGATATGTGCGCGCGTCTGAGTTATGAGCAAGCGAACTATTGATTCATTCTTCGACCTGTGGCTAGTGTACCAGTGCCAGAATCTACACCAGGGGTCTCAAACTCGCGAAGCAAACCACGATTCTCATGCGCGGCTGTCACTGCAGCACATCGCTCCTGCTGGACTTGGGTCAGCTGAGGAGAAAAAAATGTCACACACCTACATGCGTGACAGCTAACAGGGCTTGAACATTAAACACGTGTGAGCAACAACACGATTTAGTCTTAGACACACTTAAAACACGTGTGGAAAATGCAACGATAGACGTGTTTAAGATGAACTAGCGCCGCGCCTGGATCGTTGGAGTGACGAAGCCCGGGGGGGCATGAAGGCGAAGCTAAAGCGAGACTGAAGGAGCACAGGAGGTTGTTGTCCTTAACATTCAATTTACTTTAAATATGCCTCTTCCCCTTAGTATGATCTGTATTTTGTGATATATCTTTTATAATTATTGTAATGTTTTGTAGTGGATAAAGCCTTTTTTTAATCAGTTGGTATTTTAAATTATTTTAATTGATCAATTAACTACAAAAACCCATCAGGACACATAATGCATTGTTTTGTAGTAATCAGGGCAGTTTTCAGTCAGTGCAGGACTTAATTTCCAGCTGTGTTTGCGTAGGTTGGCGCTTTGCTCCCAACCCTTTCTCGTGATATTTTTTTGGTTTTGATTGACAGGTGATGTTGGAGCAAAAACAAAGATACAAAAATAGGCTGCACCTATTTGGTGTCGCCAACATGAATTTCCATCCCTGTTTACATACATTTAAGTATTGTTTGTGAAATGACCAAAAGGTTACTACGGCAATCACTTGTTACTAAAAACTTTTTTTTATCCTTAATGTATGGTATTTTGTTTCATATTTGTACTGTGATGACAGCGATGGTGCTGTCAGTTTAACTTGTTGTTGCATCTTCAAGAGTGCAGAATAAAATGTGACACAGAATTTGGAACAGCACATTGTAATTTCTGCATCTATTATTAAAGTATTTATTAGTAATACAGTGAAAATTAGTAGATTTGGTTAGCATGTTGATTTACGGCATCCGCCCCTAAATTTTCTGGTTGTGCCCCTAAAATTTTCAGTTAGGGGCCACAGTGCTACTAGTGAAAAATGTTAGTCTGGAGCCCTGCATTGATAATCATGTCTTGAAAAAAAGTGACTGAAATCAAAACCATAAATAAAGCATGTCAAAGCTAAACCTGCTAAAAGCATAGCAGTGCTATCAGCCAAAAGCAGGCTGAAGCAGTAGAAGTGAAGGCATCCATAGAAACCTCTGAAATATTACTGTTTATATATATATAATATTACTGCAGATGGAGAAAGACCTCCTGCCAGGCAACCACATTTGCCACCCTACAGCAGCCCCCAACGCCAGAGAGCAGAGGGGCGCAAGCCTCAGTAGAGAGTGCAAACCTCAGCCCGACCAATAGAGCACTCTCCCCACCACACCCAGCCAGCCCAACGGGCAGCCCCAGACAGGCGGCCCCCCTTTTCAACTGGAAGGGACAGAAGAGACTCTTGCAGGACACGCTGTTGATGGACTGCATGTTTGGAGAGCTTGAAGCTCAAGATAGAACCGTTGTTGAAGTGAACATACCGATAGTGTGGAGATGAAGATCAGAGTCACACTGACCTGCTGACATGTGAGAGCTGTCCACACTTTGGACATGACTTCTGTCCCTCCTCTTCCTCTGATCTCTGTTCTGTGGGTCTGTCTCTTCATCTGTAGTTGATGTTGATTCTTCATGTTGGTTTCCTTCTTCATCCTGACTATCAGTTACATTAAAGCTCTGCTGATTGTTTAGATCTGCTTCACTGTTCTCATCTTCCTCATAAGTAGGAATCTCCATCAAGGTATCAGTCTCCTGCTTCAGATCAAGCTGATCTTCATCCTGACTGATGCAGAGTTCCCCTGGTTCCTCTTTAAACTGTTGAGGTTCTGGTTTTTCCTGTTCTTCTTTAATCTGTGGTGCTTCTGGTTCTTCTTGTTCCTCTTTAACCTGTGGTGGTTGTGGTTCATCTTTTTCCACTTTAATCTGCTGTGGTTCTGGTTTTTCCTGTTCTTCTTTAATCTGTTGTGGTTCTGGTTCCTCCAGTTCTTCTTTAATCTGTTTTGGTTCTGGTTCCTCCAGTTCTTCTTTAATCTGTGGTGCTTGTGGTTCCTCTTCAGTCACATAGTGCTGGGGGAGAACTGCAAGGACAAAACCACAGAAAGAATCCCTTTATACTTTAAAAGGACTTTACATCGGTGTGAACTCAATCAACTTCACATCAATGCCACCAAAACCAAGGAGATGGTGTTGTACTTCCGGAGAAAGGCTTCACAGTCTCCACCAGTGGTAATCCAGGGACTGGACATCAAGAGGTTGTTTGTGTAAAGGTACCTGGGTGTTCACATCAATAACAAACTGGACTGGTCAGACAACACAAGGGTCCTGCACAAAGGGTCAGAGTTGCCTCCACCTACTGAGGAGACTGAGGTCCTTTGGTGTGTGTTTAGGCCACCACTCAGGACTTTTCTATGAAACTGTGGTTGTTTCAGCGCCCTTCTATGCAGTGGTCTGCTGGAGTGGTGGAATTACAGACAGGGACAAAAAAGAAACTGGACAAGCTGGTCAAGAGAGGTAGCTTGGTCCTGGGGGGTATTCCAGAAAGCAGGTTATGCTAGCTCCCATGGAAAGTTTGAAGCTAATGAAGTTGATAACCTCAGCTTTCAGCTCTAGAAATGGAGGTATGTTTCAGGGTATGTAAAGTTGCCATAGCAATTCATGCTTTGATGCCCTGGTCGGGAGCAGGTTTAGTTGAAGGTTAGTTTGTTTACAGAGAGGTGAGGTAGCATGACGTGTCCATTTGAAGATGATTTAGTGGATGAAGAAGCTCAGATAATACTTTTTCCACCATGAGAGGGTGATAAGATCACATATGGATGTTGGAAAATTAAACTTTTTAACTTTGATCTAACTTCATTATTTGCTTCAGTTAAGATGATTAAAAATCTTTTTTTTGTTAAATCAATTTGAAAATAGCACTTAGTTTTCAGACAGTCATTTTGCTTTCATTCAAATTAAATCAATTAAGTAGGTGTTACTTTGGTGCTGCTGTTAGAGCGGCGGAATCGATTGTGGGATATCAGTCTCTTAGACTGTCTGGACGGATTTGGGTTTGAGTGCGGGTTTTTGACCAAATGTGTTTAGTTGTTACGCTGTTTTTCTGTGTTTTGTCGTGTTATTTTGTCCTACTTTCTTTAAGTCTCCGCACCACGAGTGAGAGTGAAGGAGAGGATGATGAGTTTATATAGCACCCCTACAGTTTATATGCAGTAATGACAATGTTTGAAAATTCATAAATGAACGAAGTCTCCTTGCGCTCGTTGTTTCTTTCCTTTTATTGTTATAAAAATGAGTATATCTGCCGACTCAAACTTAGAGATTTGAGAGTTCAAGAATTATAATTAATTATGATGGAAAAAATATTAAACTCAATTACTTGTTAACAATTGAAGTAATTCATTTAAGTTGGCAAAACTGGATAAGTTATATATATGCGTCACAAGTAAAATGGAAATAAGATAAGAAGATCTTGCATTTACTTTGTTCTTTTTCTCCAAGCAGAAACTCTTTCTTTTGCTGACGATGCAGCCATGTTACTTTGTTGATGAGCATCTTCATACACAGTCATTAAAATCTCAAGACTCCGTCTCACTGAAGTGTAGCTCTTTCTTTTTTTCACAACGCGTTTCCATAGTGACCCCAGAAATCGGTGATCTATTTAGAATGTCTTTATGTACCTGCTGTGCACGTGCATTAAACCAGGGTTACCAAGTCAAGCGTAATTATGCCAACTCATATCTGGTCTTTTGGAACCGACATACCCGAGTAAGCGAGGTCAGGCGGATTTCAGCCAGAGTTCAGGCTTAAAGTCAGGCTAGTTTGAACATGCTTCCTGGAATACCCCCCTGGACTGTCCCCTGAACTCAGTGTATGCATGACTACATTTACATAGAATTTACAATTTGAGTTAATTTAACTTGGGCTAGGACGCTTCTACTCGTGGAGGAACGTGAATGTTTAAAAACCACAGACAAGACTTAAGTTGCTAATGTGAATGTATTTACAATGTACAGTGAATACAAAATATATAAAAAAAGAGTCCAGAGGATGTTTTCTGTCTTGTCTTTATAGTTCTTAAGGCATTAGGATAGGTCCTATGAAAGAGGTTTTTTATTGTCATTTTTTGGGGGGGAAAGAAAGAAGCACTCCAGCTGTTTTGTTGGATGACAAGGGGGATAGAAAGATCCTACCTTTTTACCAAATAGAATTCATTTAAGCTGGTGCACGGGCCAGCTGCTTCAATCATGGCTGCACTCACCAGTTCACGTTTTATTAAACCATGCTGATTCAAAACCTGGCTTCAGCAATCTGCAGCAGCGGTACACAGCTCAGCTCTCCCATGAATGCACACCTGTTGGTGCGTTGACATGCCTTGAAAAATGAAAGCCACGTCACCCTAGGTCTTGCGGTATTTACACAAAACCGGCAAATTTAAAGTGACATTCCAGAATTTTTATAAGGAGCGACAGCGTAGAATGCCATTTAAAATGATAGCGCAGAATTTCACCAGGGTTACACTAAGCTGTCCAGCATCCGGGACAACCGCTGTCAACCTCTGTTCGAGACGGAGAGGATCATGAGTAGCTCGCCGCAGACTACTGCACCCCCCGTGCAAAAAGGAATGTTACCAGAGGTCCTTCGTCCCTTCGTTTTTTTGACAGTTATTGATAGACATAATAACTATCAGAAATCCAGGATTTCAGGGAAAGGGGTGGTTTAAGTGAAAAACGTCTGAAATAGATTATGTCTTTCAATCAGACATTATTAAAAACCAGTTGTTTCTTTTATGGAGATTAACCTATGGAATTACATATCTGCCATAAAAAGAAAGGGCGTAAAGACAACTAAGCGGGCGTATTTAGGAACTGAGTGAGTGAACTTTACAACCGCGCTGGCGCAATCCTAACTGAGGAGGAACACGGGAATAGAGCAGCTGCAGTTCAGTTAATTTAGATCTTCACAGTTTTGGACTTCCTGCTTTAATAACTCCTCTGATCAACGTTCAAATGTGTCAGCAAGTATCTCACTCATTTTGTATTAACACAGAGAGTGAACTACAAAAGCCGGCTGCAAAGGGACCGTCAACAAAGTGCAACCTCTGTGAAACACATTCTGTAAAAATCAGTACTAAACTTTTAAAAAGCGATTACATGTCTATATTTATAAGAACTGGTAATGAATACTAATCAGCACAGTCACGCTACATTATTATACCAAATTTTGTTAGAAAGTCAATCTCTATTTTATTGCTTATAGTTTTTTAAATTTAATAGAGATATGAATCATAACATTAATGTTCAATAGCTCTGAAAATACTAAAGCTTCTGTCACCAAACCTCCTGTACTGACTAATCATGACCTTATTGTCCTACTGCAATAAAGATTATATATAATTCAAGTTGTTTATTGTTAGGAATTTTTCATATATAAATATTGATCAGATATGGTCAAAAATGCTCAATAGTGTTGAAGATGCTGTAGTTACTGACACAAAACTTCCTGTACTGACTAATCATGGCCTTATTGTCCTACTACAAAAAATACTATGTAAAAAAAATTCTAGCATCTTCAGAGCTATTGAGGATTTTTGACCAAATCGGATCCATTTGTAAATATGAAAAAATCCTAAAAATAAAAAGGTGAACTATTCACATATTCTTTATTTTAGTATGACAATAAGGTCATGTCAAGTTATTGATAACTTTAGTCATGATTCATATCTATTAAAATTTGAAAAAGTATATGCAACAAGATAAAATAAATATGGACTTTCCTACAAAATATGTATTGTAACAAGAATATGCTTTATAATAATTTTATGAATTTTTTGTGAGATTATTAATTTTTACACAGTGGTGTTTCACAGTTCACAGAGGTTGCACTTTGTTGACGCTCCCTTGACAGCCGGCTGCTGCATGTCTGCATTCACAGCTTAAAGCGAACAATTCTGATCAAAAGGCAAAAAAAATCTATTTTCTTCAGAAATGCATTTGTGGTTCACTCTCTGTGTTAATATAAAAGGATTGAGATACTTGCTGACATATTTGAACGTTGATCAGAGGAGTTATTGAAGCAGGAAGTCTGAATCTTTCGAACCGCTGCTGCCAGAGAATTAAAAATAATGAATCCATGGTTCACAAGTGAGGATGCTGGAAAACCAACTCCAACAAGACAAGAAGACGCAGCAGCAGCTGAGTTTCCGCAGAAAAGGAAAGGCCTGTGTTGGAAGAACGACTCGAGGCTCAGCGCTGCTACTTCCAGCAGATGACAGTGAAAGCTGTCCATCATCCGCTCCTTTAACTGAGACGCAGCACCCGGGGAGTTACGCCACACTGTGGGACTGCAGGACTTAAACTTGGCCGGAGGTGTCTGTTTTCACTGTTCTTAGGAGCCGCATAGCAGAGACGGACTCTGATGATAAGGAAAGGGAATAACTTGAGTTATTCTGGATTAATGGTCCTGTTTTTATTCATATTTATGCTCAAAAAGTTCAGTTTAAAGGTTTAGCTTTAGTGTGATCAGTATTGTTCACCCCCTGTGTGACTAAGTTTGATCCCCCTGTAATAGGAGTTTATGAACTTCATGCATTTTTGTGTAAAATGGGGAAATAAGGATAGAGAACACAAAAGGATGTTGTCAAATTGTGTGTGTGTGTGTGTGTTGGGGGAAGTGTTACTCACGCAGGGAGTACGTTAGTGTAGAACCACCACTGCTTAAAACACAATAAGATGTTAGCAGGGCTCCAGACAGAATTTGAGAGTGTGCGACTGGATGTAAAATTCAGTTGCACACTCTCAAATTTTGGTCGCAGAATGTGCTACCAGTAAATTTGTTCCCTCCGTATTTTTTATACATTAAACGTGGAAGGAGCACGTCAATGCTCAATGAAATGATCAATAAAATGATAAATGAGACGCGAGCGCACACGCACGCAGACAGACACACGACCTGCAGCTAGTGTACCAGTGCCAGAGTGTACAGCAGGGGTCTCAAACTCGCGAAGCAAACCACGGTTCTCATCATGCACGGCTGTTACGGCAGCACACTGCTCCCGTTTTGTAATGTATGTAGCCTTTTTTTTAATCAGTTGGTATTTTAAATTATTTAAATTGATCACTCAAGTACAAAAACCATCAGGACATATGTCCCATAATGCATTGTTTTGTAGTATGTAGGGCAGCTTTCAGTCAGTTCAGTACTAAAGCTGCGTTCGCTCAGGTTGGGGCCTTCCTCCCACCCTTTCTCGCGATATTTTTGTGATCATTGACAGTTGATGTTGGAGCAAAAACAAAAATATATGTCACACACCAGTTGATCTGTGCAGCGTTGAGTCCACCTGGGTAATCTCAAACACGCTTATTGTGCATCTTGGCTGCACCTATTTGGTGTCACCAAGATGAATTTCCATCCGTTTTTTTTTACCATTTTTACTGTCATGACAGCAATGGTGCTGTCAGTTTACCTGAAGCCCCTAAAGTTTTTGGTTGCGCCCCTAAAATTTTCAGTTGAGGGCCACAGTGCTCCTAGTGAAAAAGTTAGTCTGGAGCCCTGGTTAGGACTGTTACTTTAAAAGCTTTAACACAGATGACTTGAAAAAGACATAAAAACACGAATGGCGGTTCGTTCATAAAAGTTGGGCTTGTTTTGTGGTCTGTCGGTCGGTTTTCAGATTACTTTTGTTTTGGGCTCGAAAACTGTCCCACTATCTGGCAACACGCTCCCTCGTTTTAGCGGTGAAACTAAAACAGCAGGCTATAATCCAGCCACTGTTTGGAACCAGATAGCAGCTCAGACGAGGAAAACAAAGACGTTCATGGATCTATTTCTGCAGCAGTGAACGTACCAACTATATGTAGCTGGAGCTGCGGGTTCCAGCTGCTATCCAGCAGTCTGCGCTGACGACAGAGCTCCTCCTCGTTCTGGACGATGGTTCCTTCAGCAGCAGAAAGTTGTTCTCTGACAGAACCTTCCTGAGGTTCTGAAGACATGGTTCCTGCTCCGATCTTCAGCTCCAACTCCCACAAACACCGCCGTCCTCTTCACTGCAGCTCCGATCGATCATCTGCTAGTCTCACAATCACAGAAAAAGGTTCAAACAGAAACTTTTCTCCTGTTTGGAGATTTTCCTGAAAGTTCCTGTGATCCTGCAGGAGTCAGTTCTGCTCAGCCTGCAGACCAAACAGAAAAGACTCTGGAAGCTTCCACATGTGAAACTTCAAGACAAAGAATCCAAACAACAACATCTGATTGGTTGACTTTTGGAGGGAAAGCTGGAACAGTCTTCTGTGATTGGTTCAGCCGTCCCTGCCCCCACTAGTCCACTGCACAGGGGGCAACATTCCAGGGGGGGTTGGTAATCTCCTCCTTCTATTGTTTCTGCCCCACTGGCTCTTTCAAAATAAAGGCTTGTTGAAGCAGAAACCTGAATGGAACATCAGAATGGACTCAATCTGCTGCTGGTTTCAAAGCCTCGTTCTCAACTTCCAGCTGAACTGTCCCGTTATGTTTAATTCTTTCTACTTTTTTTATTCTTTCTGCACCATGAGTGAGAGGGAGTGAGAGGATGATGAGTTTATTTAGCAGCCCTACTGCTCAAATGTGATATGTAAACTATAGAGAAATGGTCAATGATTCCATGATGCAAATCTAAATTGGTCCTTTCTTTTTATTGTTATAAAAATATCTGCAGGCTCAAACTTAGACATATGAGAGTTCAAGAAATAAAATTAATTAAGATGGAAAAACATTCATTGAATTGGAGTAATATGACATTTAGTGAGATAAATATGTGAATTTGAGTTGTATAAAAATATTAAGTTGGAGAGATTTAAGAAATTAGGTTGAAAAAAATTATCCAAATTACTTGTTACCAATTGAAGTAATTCGTTTAAGTTGGATAATTTATATATATATATATATATATATAAATTATCCAACTTAAACTTATATATATGCGTTTACTTTGTTCTTTTTCTCCAAGCAGAGTCTAAAAGTCTCAGCAGGAAAATGACAGGAGAGGATCCACGATTTATTATTTTCCTATCAATGTATCAGTATATTTTTTTCTGACTTTTTGTCTTTAAAAATCCCAGTTATTTGGTCATTTTTTATTATTTTTTTATAAATAGTGTTATTTATTTTATTAAAATTATCATGAATTAATAAAACTTTATTATAGGGCTTTACAATAAAAGAAAGATAAAAGCAGTTTAAAGTTTTAAAGAAAAAGACTTAATGTGGCCTTACAAGAAAAAGTTTGGTGACTCCATCCTAGCATCCATGGCTACATTCACACTGCAGGGCTTAATGCTCAATTCAGAATTTTTGAAAAAATGCTATTTTTTTGCAAACCGTTCATATTTCCAATAAAATGCGGACATTTGTGATCTTCTGTGTGAACATGAAGTGATCCAGAAGTGACCCACAGTAATCAACTCAACTGTGAACGACTTCACTCTTGTTTGTGGAAATAGCTAACGTTAATGTGGTCCTGAGGGAATTTAGTTTTCTTTGGCGGATGCACACAAAAAGTCAGGAGACGGAGGTATACAGGTTAAAAGGATTTGATTACAAAACATTCAAACCAATTAAAAATGGACCTGTTTAAAAGACAGATTCAGTCTGCTGAGGACCAGAAGAGAAAAGGGAGGTGGAGACTCCCAGAAAACCAATAGCCAGTAGCGGTTTTAGGTACAGGTAATATGGGCATTCGGAGGTGAGCGTGAGCACCGCGACTATAAGAAGCCATAATCAATGGAGCGCAGATATTACGAGTCACCATGGCAACCGTGGAAAAAAAGGGGTCTGCATATTTTTCGCCAGCTGAACTTGACGTGCTGCTGCAGAGTTACAGTGAATATGAGCACATATTCCAGAAGAAAAGCAACACCGCTGCATCTGCAAAACAGAGACAGTTAGCGTGGGAAAACATAGCTGCTCAAGTTAATGCGTAAGTTTGCATTTAAATCATTGTTATAAAATATTGACTGTAATAACTTTCTAAATAGCGTAAGGAGTGAAATAAAAAATGGTGATATTTATGTGTACTTTTGAAGTGTTATTCCTGGTGTAATTGCATGAAATGCTGCATAGTGTACAGAACCAATCGGGGGGAAAATGCATTTAACGTCGGTAATGTTTAGAGGACTTTTTTGTTAACCTTCCCCTCTTGCAAACGTTGGTCAGTTTAATAATAATACATATATATTAATACAATATTAATACATGCAATTGTGTTATATGGGATTAAGAAAGTAAGCAGTGCTAGCAAATTGTGTTTCCAAAAAATAATTGTTACATTAATCTAATTCAATGTCCCTGATTTCATTTTCATGTAGATGCAATCCTGCAGGAATTAAAAGAACATGGCAGCAGCTAAAAATGAAGTATAAAAACATAATTCAATCAGGTCAAATTTGAGCATGTCATGGATGTAGGCTTAGTTGACAATATTTGACATATGAAACATCTACATAGCAATACATATCTAATGTTGTTTTCATTGTATATATGTAATTGACTGCAACGAAAAACGGTAACGCTCAAACAAAAACGTATGGGGAAATGACAAAAAATCGAGTCTAGGTCTCAAAATCCTCGTACGAGGTAAATATAATTCTCTATGAATGAATGCAGCCTCCTCGTCTATTGGGTCCTCCAAAAAAGGAAAAGCCATTCTTGTCACTTAGACCGTCTCTGTGTGACGGAAATTTGGGCAATGAAGGTTAAAGCGAAAAATACCGCTTCGTCTTTAAAAAGGGGAGGGGACCGGCAGAAACTTTGAGTTTAGAGAATAAAACCTGCTCCCGACCAGGTTAGGTTCACAGCATAAGTAACCATGGACACTGACTCCGAGTATAAGTTACCTCTCTTTCAGAAACGGGTTTGACTTACTCTGCTTTCTCTGGTTTAACAAACCTCCCATTTTGAAACGGAAAACCCAGGGTTACCCTGATTTCAGGGTTAACGCACTCAGAGTTTACACTTAACCTCCTTTCTGAAACAGGCCCCAGGAGGATCAGAAAACAGCAACAACTTCTCCTCCATCAAACCATGATGTCACCACCAGCAGGTGGAGACAGATATGAGCAGAAATTCTCTAGTTGGCTTCAGATTTCAGAGTTTCCCAAACAAGCAGTAGCACAACTCCACTTTTCTCTCCAAGCCCATCCTCTGAAATCTGATCTTCTGAGGGACGAGAACACATGGAGACTGAGACTACCAGAGCATCACTAGAAGGACAGTTGGACTCCCCTCTGGAAGAAGAAGGCTTGAGCATGTTGACGTGACAAACTCCACATTTTTTTTCTCTTTGTCAGGAGTTGGGATCCTAAAATTGGTGTCATTCATTTTCTTTTCCACCTCATATGGAGCAGAAAACTGTGCCTGTAGGCTGGAAGCAGGCAAAGGCAACAACAGCAACACTTCCTCACCTGCACCTGTTGTTGTTTGTGTGTTGATCCACAAACACATGCTGTGAAGAGGAAGCTGCAGTGAAGGCAGCCATGTTGGAGCCTCACACATGTTCTCATTAGGATCAAATGAACCAGTGTGTTTGAGACTGAAAGAAAGACTGAAGGACAAAGAAATATGAAGATTCATTAAGGATCAAATCCAGACTTTATTCATGTCTTCAGACAAAAAAGCTGCAGACATTTTACAGACACAATTGAGGTTTTTCAACACTTTTCTGACCAGAAGATGCAGTTCTGGATACAGCCAGAGGGTGTCGCCCTTCTCATTTCTAATACAAGTTCAGACTACAGACCTGACTGATTTGGTTTGGTTTTTGTTCTTTTAGTCATCATGTATGAAGACATCAGACCTAGAATTACAGAAAAACATCAAAACCTTTTCACAAACTTATTCTAATAAACTGAAAATGTATAATTTCTGTCTATTGGAAGTCATTTGAAGTGAAGCTGTGAAAGTGACCACATTTGTTCAACAACCTCATAGCAACAAGAAACAAAGCAGATTTCTCTCCAAAGAAGTTTTTTTCCTCCGTTTTCCATCCAAACAAAGACAAACAGATGTTCTGTTTGGCAGAAATGTGTTTCCACCCAGAGGAACCTGCAGCAGCTGCTGATCCATCAGAAGATTCTGGACCTGCAGAGACTTCCCACACAGCTGCCTCTGCCTCCAAAGAAGCTGCTGATCTGCATGGAGAGAGAGAGAGAGCTCCAAGTCTCTGCAACCAAAGCAAAGAAGCAACCAGAGAACAGAAGCACAGAGCTGAAGCAAACATCCCAGAACGTTTGCTTTGGGAGTCCCACCTTCAGTTTGATCCGCTTCAAGACAAAGTCCCACATGAAAGAGATCAAAGTGAGCTAACCAAGCGCTTCATCCAAGAGAAGCAGCTCCAAAGCACAAAGACTCCGTCTGGTTGCAGGAACTCTGGGAA
The DNA here is from genome assembly GCF_053564925.1 of Oryzias latipes. Taxonomy (NCBI): domain Eukaryota; kingdom Metazoa; phylum Chordata; class Actinopteri; order Beloniformes; family Adrianichthyidae; genus Oryzias; species Oryzias latipes. The sequence continues at coordinate 25,518,056 of NC_136238.1, read as the reverse complement.
AGAAGGAGCAGGAGGAACTCCTGCAGGAATCTCTACAGGAAACATCAGCTTGGAGAGAAGAGTTGACTCAGCTGAAACATCATAAAATGTCAGCAGTCTGTGGCTGAGACCAAGTCAACACTCCTGCAGCGCTCAGCTGCAGCAAAAAGACACCCAGCAAACGTGGAGAGAGAGAGAGAGTGAGAGAGAGAGAGAGAGAGAGGGAGAGAGAGAGAGAGAGAGAAAGAGAGAGAGACAGAGAGAGAGCTGGAAGCTGATGTCAGTGAAGAGAAAAGCAGGACAGCTGAAGCTCCCAGACTCTCAGCCCAACAGCTGAAGGAGTCCTCTGGACTCCAAGCTGATCTGCTCCCAATCCAAGAACATGTCCAGAAGGACAAAGACTCCTCCCTCCCTCCCTCCCTCCCTCCCACCTCCTGACTGACTGACACCACAGAGGGAGTCAACAGTCCCATGGAGACCAGCTCTGATGGAGAACCACAAGAACCTGGAAGGAGAACGGCAGCAGTGAACGGCAGCAAGAACAGTCCTCCCTTTTGGGGGAGATCTCCTCACTCACAGAGACCCTCAAGAAGAAGGAGGAGGAGGAGAAAATGATGCTTTCAAAGACCTTGATGGACACATTCAATCAGATCAAAGAGGAGATTGAAAACCTGCAGAAACCAAAACCCAAGAAGAAATCTGGGATGCAGAGATTCCTTCAGTTTTTCCAAAGATCTGAAAGACAGAATTGATCCAAACTGGATTGATTTTGGTTCTTGGAGTTTTTCTACATTTGACAGAAACCAAAGTGGGAGGAGTCATCTTTATGAAGTCCATCAGAATCCTAGAGAGAAGTTCTAGATCATATATATCTATACATCCTTGATTGTAAATGATGGATCTAAAGTTGAAAAGAAGTCAAAGTAGGCTTCATGTGAAGAAAACAAACTGTTTGAAAAGATGAAAACAGAAACAAAGACGTTTCTAGAAGCTGCAGATGCAGTTACAAAGAACAGCCAGCTGGTGTCTCACTGTGTTAGTCTCTGGAGTTGAAAAATGACTTTTTGGTGAAATTCAGTCTATTCCTGAATTATCACCCAGACAAACACAGAGAATGAGAGACAGACAGACAGAGAGAGAGAAGAACAGGAGATGAGCCTGCTGGAAGATTAAATTAGATGTGTGTCAAATATGTAAAGGTTGATGGTCGACTAAGTGTGCATTATTACTTCTAAACGCACGCCGTGGAAGCCTGAACCGTCCGACGTGAAGCACACTTTGATGCCATTTATTCGCTTATACCATGGTCACTTACAAAAGCTAATATTAACCAGCTTTTAGTCCTTAATCCTTGTTTTTTCCCCGATTTGGATCACTTTTCTCACAAAAAGTGGACCATTTGTTATGTGGTGCCGCACCACGAAACAAGCAGTCCACGTCGCCCCGCACCTCGGCTGCACTAAAGATTCGGCGATTTATATATCCTGATTTTTCCACTGGGTTGAATAAAGCATCAGTGCAGAGAGAAAGTTCTCCTCTTACCGCTTGTTCTTGTCCAAATGATGAAGCTAAATGTTGTTTTAAAGAAGCGGTGCAGTGATACAAAACATTTAAGATAGCTGACCGGAACTTCTTATATCACCGTGCGGTTATCCCATTTTAATGCACAACTAGCAGCCAATCAGAATCGAGCATTCACCCAGACCGTGGTATAAAGCAGGATAAAACTGAACTAAAAGACTGTTTATTTGAACAACACAACAATTAAGATTTATATCTGAACTAATATTTGATTTTCATCAATAAGTGTTGAAATATAAGGAGAAAATAGCATCAAAAAGGAAAGGGGAATTTAAGGAAGTTTATCTTTTTCTGATTAGTCTGAAACTGACGTCCATCTGTTCGTTATCCCCAGGCAATAAAACATAAAATGGTTGCTATGGAGATAAAAATCAACAGAAAAACTATCAATTTGAAAAGAAAAGTGGATTTTCCACCAATCTATCACATGTAGTTCTTACCGATACGATTCTCTGAAATCAATGTGTTTTTCTGAGTCTGTTGATGATGCTGATCGTATTGCTGATCGCTCATGCAGAGCAGCAGGATTTTGGTCCAAAGTCTCCTCTGTAGCTCACACTGTAACCCCCCCATCACCCCCGCCTGCAAACAGAAGCTACAAGACTCACGTGGAGCAGCAGGTTCATTCTAGCAGCCACAGATCTTTTTACAAGTGGGTTGTGGAAAATATCCCAATAAACACTACAAAAAACAATTTCAGACAAAACTTATGAAGGAAAAGAACTTTATGTTAAAAAATAAAACATGAAATGAAAATATGTAGAGCCCAGCAGATCTAAACGCTACATAGTTTGTCCAAGTGGGGTTAGTGTGCATGCACGAATCAGCATCAGTACGAAACACAATTGTTTAAGCCACAGTCCGTGCACATCGTTTATCAGATTTTTTAAACCACTGGCACCTGGGGGGCTCCGTATTTTTCAGCCCCTCAGAGCTGAACCTCATACTCTTTAGGACCCAGCAGCGTCTTGACCGCTGCAGCTACAGTCACGTGATTTCTGTAGAGAAGTGAGGGGTCGCAGAAGTGAGAAAACTCGCAGCCATTCATGCACACACACAAACAGACACACAGAGGGAGGAGTTCTGCTCTCGGTCAGACAGCAGAGTTTGTCCAGCAGACACACAGACGTTGGAGTTTCTCCATTTTCTTCTTCTTCGGTGAGTCTTTGTGGAAAAGTTGTTTTCTGTTCTCATCATGATGAAACTGTTGTTACTGATCTGTGAGGAAAAGACCAGCAGACAAACACAACAGGTCACTGACTGACAACATGGCCGCTCTGAAAGTTTTCATGAAGGCCTAAGACGGTCCAGAGAAACTCTGGTCCCAGCAGACCAGAGCATTGCGTCGCGTAGGGCGCTGGCCAAACCGAAGTTCGGAAAGTTATTTATAGTTAGTATTTTTTATTATCACAGCTGTTTGTTAACATAGATTTACATGAAATGATCAGTAACAGAAGCTCATTGTAACCGATTGAGCACCGCAGCCGCTCCTCCCTCCCTCCCTTCCTTCCTTCCTCCCTCAGAGAGCTCGCCCCAGCGCGTCTCTCGCGGAGACGCGCGAAGGGGAGCGCGCTGTTGCTGAATTTTAGTTGAACCGTGTTTACATCTGATGAGAAGGCAAAAGAAAAACAATCGAGGGCTCAAAACAGAAATGGCAGAGATGTGGAGGAATGAAGAAAAGTTCCTGTAATGGTTGAGAGACAGCAGGAAGGTTCTAGCGGTGACAGAAACGGAGTTGGAAACATTCAGGCTAAAGCTGCCAGCAGTGGTGGTTCCAAACAAACTCACTCACCGGGGGGGTGAGTAACTTTAAGCCTGACTTTAAGCCTGAACTCTGGCTGAAATCCGCCTGAACTTGCTTACTCTGGGTATGTCGGTTCCAAAAGACCGGATATGAGTTGGCGTAATTACGCTCGACTTGGTAACCCTGGGTTAATGCACGTGCACAGCAGGTACATCAAGACATCTCAATAGATCGCTGATTTCTGGAGTCACCATGGAAACGCGTGGAGAAAAAAAAAAGAGCGCGACACTTGAGACGGAAGTGAGACGGAGTCTGAGATTTTAATGACTTCGGATAAAAATTATAAGTCCATCAAAAAAGTGACACGGCTGAAAAATAATTTAAATAATTTAGTTAAATTTATTCAAACTCAATAATTGTTTATACAACTCAAATTTACGTATTTATCTAACTAAATGTCACATTACTCCATTAATCTTTTTTCCATCTTAATTACTTATATTTCTTGAACTTTCATATGTCTAAGTTTGAACCGGCAGATATGCTCATTTTTACAACAATAAAAACAACGGAAAAAATGCATGGAGTGCAAAAATTCATTAAAGAATTTTCCATCACTATCATAATGGTTTCTGGTGGTAGGGGTGCTATCTAAACTCATCATCATCTCCCTTACTCTCACTCATGGTGCAGAGACGTAAGCATAGTAGGACAAAATAACTCGGTAAAACACAGTGAAACACAGTAAAATAGCTATACAACTAAACACATTTGGTCAAAAACCCACACTTAAACCCAAATCCGCCTAGACAGGCAAAGGGAATGATATCCCAGAATCCCTTGCGGTGCCGCTGTAACAGCAGCATCAAGGTTACACCTACTTATTTGAATTAATTTGAACGAAAGGAAAATAATTGTCTGAAAACTACGTATTATTTTTAAGGTGACCTAACAAAAAATGATTTATCTTAACTGAATCAAATAACTAAGTTAGATCAAAGTAAAAAAGTATATTTTTCCAACATCCATATGTGGTCTTATCACCCTCTCATGGTGGAAAAAGTATTATCTGAGCTTCTTCATCCACTAAATCATCTTCAAATGGACACGCCATGCTGCTTCACCTCTCTGTAAACAAACTAACCTTCAACTAAACCTGCTCCCGACCAGGTTATGTTCAGAGCATGAGTTGCCATGGCAACTTGACCTACCCTGAAACATACCTCCATTTCTGGAACCGAAAGCTGAGGTTATCAACTTGCTTAGCCTCAAACTTATCGTGAGAGCTAGCATAACCTGCTTTCTGGAATACCCCCCGGCCAAGTAACACCCCCCCCCCCCCCCCCGCGCTCACACACATTTGACAACATCCGTTTGTGTTCTCTATCTTCTGTCTGGCCATTTAACACAAAATGCATGAATCTTCTAGACTCGGATTCCAGGGGGGTCAAACTCAGTCACACAGGGGCCTAAATTAAAAACAGGCTTTAGGTTTTAGGCAGAACAAGATAAACATTTACTGAAAAAAACTAAAGCTAAACTTTTAGACATTTAAAACTGAAAGTTTTGAACATAAATATGGATAAAAACAGCAACATAAATCCAATTTTGCTCTCCGTAAAATAAATTCTCTCAAAATTATACAAATATGAAGATGCTGCATGACAAAAGTCTGGAAATGTTAATAATAGGAAAGAAATAACAAATCATGTCTTTCTGTTTTCTTTGCTCTTTTGTCAATTTTTAGAGCTGAACTCCTGCATCATTTTTAGAAATAACTTTGTTTCTGTTTTGTGTGTCTTTGTGAAACATTTCAGAGGATTTGATTTTTTAAAATCTGTTATTGTGAAGATCATTTTTAGCTTTTATAAAACATTAAAAACTAAATCATAGAACTCATCAGTGGGATTACTCCAAAAATATTTGGCATTTCCCTAATTTTGTGAAACACCAACAGCAGAAAAGCCTCCAAAAAACCTCAATAAAAAACCACTTCCGGCTACCAATAAAATGGTCACAAGTATCTTCCAGCTGTACTGATCAGAATTTACAGAATCAATAATCATGGAGAAAATAAAGGAGCTTGTTTGTTCTGATTTTGTTTTAAATCATTTCTTAAACTAGATGTACCAAAACACTGATAAAGTTTGATCCTTTGAAACAACACTGAATGATGATAAAAGCTGCTCCTAGAAGTAGACGTATGTGAGATGGTGGTTAGATGATGATTTAGTTTCTCTCTATGTTAAAAGTTTGGATAATTATTATATCTGTGAGTGACTATTAAGTTTACAGCCTTTTGCTTTTAATATCACTTTGCCTGAACGACATTTTGGATCTTAGTTGAACATTTGGAGATTTTTGACAACAATGAATAACAATATGCTTAAAATAAAAAATGTCTCTATTTTTACATATTAGTCTGTTTTCTTTTGAAAATCTTCCCAACACAAAGTTTATATCAAACAGCTTTGACGAAGGTGAGAGAGAATCAGGACAGATGGACGGAAACTGGTTGGTCTGATGGTGGACACTCAGGACAAAGACAGTTCAGACCAAGGCAGTCATTTTAAAAAGTATTCTTATTTTAAAAAATAAACATGCATTAGCAAGATGTTTAATTATTTCAAACAGTTAATAATCCTTGCTTGGCCATAGGATCTAATTTTTAATTATATCTTATTTAATATTTATCATATTTGCCATAGGATTTAGTGGAGAAGAACACAGACTAGAGGTTGGTGATGCATCTGATATCAAAGAGAGCAGAGATGACTTAAAGAAGGAATAATTCAACTATCAAAGTCACAGAAACCTAGATGTTCATTCTGGTTTAAACTTCTGCTGAAAACATGTTCACTTATTTTAGGAAAACAAGATCAGACATACATGACAAGTCAGTCCCAACAGAGAAGAACGAGGAGAGAGGTTCTGATGATGATGATGATGATGATGATGATGATGAGGGAGAAGAACAGAGAGGAACAGAGGAGATGCTGGGTCATTTAATGTGATCAAACACAGCGACTCAACATTATAACCTGCTAAAATGTTTTTTATTTAAATAATCAATATAATTCTGAACTTCATGGACGTTATCTTCCATCTTCTTGGTGCTTAGCATATGAAACAGCGGCCATTTTGATCCAAATTCTCAACCCCATAACTTGTTTTAATGTTAGGAGATTTTAATATTTGTGTTGTTAGAAATAAACATTTATTTCAATAATAACCATATAATTCAATCAAAAATGTCATACTGCTTGTTGAATAGATTTCAGTTCCATGTAAAAGTTTTGAATACGATGGCACCAGCAGCAGGGAGAAATACCTTCAGAGAGAGCTAGATGGAGAAGAATGTAGAAGAAGAGAGGAAAGAAATGCTCAAAGAATTGGTGACTTCAGCAGAAGATCCATCATAACAATACTCAAGGTTTGGACAGGAAGCAGTGTTATGAAATGTCCTTTGATGTAATTCATTTTACATTCCTTATAAAACATGACAAAAGGGAATCCTTTCCACAAACAAACCAAAGTTTGTTTTCCTTTGTAGGCAGCGTCTATCTGCTCAGAGGAAGGACAGAAGAACAAAAAATAAATTCAAGAGGCAAAGAGTTGAACTACAAGAAAAAACTGAAAAAGAAAGAAAAATCCAAAAAATATGCCAACATTTAACAGATTCCGATTCACCATGTTCAAAAGTAAAAAGACCAACTTCAAATTGCGTCATCAATCCCCAAACAAAGAAAAACAACCTTACTTTACCATGAATTACATTTAAGAAATTAGAAATAAATATTAAAAAAATCACTAAAGACGAATAAAGCAGCTGAAGATAAAAATCAAATACAGGTTGCAAAAATCTGAAAGTGACTCACTTGGATACTAAAACAAGAAAATGAAAAATCCTGAAAGAGATCCAGCAGGTTTTCTGAAGCCTGAAAAGAAAAAATTAAGGGATTCTGTGTTAGAGATGATGTGAGTAGAATGATCCCAGGAACCAAAAAACACCAAAGTGGAAGAAATTCAAAATGCAGATAAGGTTCTATGTTCATATGCTGTTGTAGTTCTCCATTATTATTTTTATAAACTTCATTAAACTGCAATTTCCTTCTAATTTTGATGTGCTTATGAAATGAAAACGCTGCTACAAACTCCCAGCATTGAATTTAAGAGAAATGTTCAGTTTGAAATGATTTAATTAGAACAAGGGACATATAATAATTTAATCATATTGAATTTTTCATAAACAATTTTATTTTAATATTCATGGAGATTCCATAGTGTACGTAACGGGGTTGAACATTTACTTAAACCACAACTGTGTGGGGGAGGGGCTCATTCAATTCAATACAATTCAATTGTATGTAAAGCCCAAAATCACAACGGTCGTCTCGATGGGCTTCGTACCGCTAATTGTAAAGTAAAACATCAAATCAAAAAGGTTAATGAATACATGGAATTCAACAGGAAAATACTAAATTGAACTAACAAACTGACTAAACTAACCTGGACATCCCTGCCCTTAGACCCCCCCCCCCCCCCCCCCCCCCTCGCTCTTAGACTCACTGCTTCTGATTCCAGACCTGCAACAAACAAACAGCTGCTGTAACGCGTTTCAGTTTCTTTGCCTTTGCGTTTGGTTCCTTGTTTTTCTTTAGAGGTCTGCGTTCATTTCCCGTTTTATTTTGTAGGGTTTCCTGTTTTGTTGCTGTGGTGAGTTTTACTTTGGGTCCCCATCTGTCCTGATTGTGTCCACCTGTGTCTCATTTGGCTGTATGTATTTAAGTCCTGTCCTTCCCTTCCTCCTGTGCTGCTCCATAGTTTGATGTTATGCTGTTCCCCTTTTCTCTGTGTAGCTTTCATGTCTCCCCTTCTGAGTATTTCACGTTTCGAGTTTTCTAGCCTGCTTAAGCAGTGGTTTTTGGTTTTGTAGTTTCGGTTATTAAAGCCCCCGTTCCCCTGCAACCTCCTGTCTCCTTCATCCTCTCTGCGCCTGGGTACTGCCCCAACTTCTCCCATAACAGCTGCTTCCTAATAAAAAATAGTTGTCATCCATAAAATGTATGTACTTCATAGGGTTCACTGGATTTTGAGGAGTCTGCATCAAAGTGAAATTTTTTCTATCATCTCACTCATCTTAAGTCTGGATGTTTGACAGATTTATTCTGCATTTACACTGCGGGTCTTGATGCCCAAATCCGATTTTCTGACTAAATCCGTTTTTTTTTTTGACATCCCGCTTTAATCATCTTTTAAAGTGACCCGTATCCGATTTTTGCATTTACACTATACAATGCTGAAACTATCAAACGTAGACGTTCTGAGGACTACGTAGCAGCATGATTTGAAAACACAAAGGAGGAGGCGACCTCTACAAATTATTTTTTATACAGAGAGTGACCAAAGAAGGATTCAAAATAAACATGAAAGGTGAATTTTACAGAGAATGTGAATGAGAATGTGAACAATATGGTGGATGTAGTCCGGACAACAGATGATTTGACGATGACGACAGGGGAAACTTGACGACTTGACGATGGCGAATGAGATAAAATGTATGGGATTTTAGAAGGACAGGTGTTGGGTGGAATAGAGAAGAAACAGAAAGATAAGGACAAGGAGAAATTGCATAAAGTATTGGTTCAGATGGTTTTGAAACAGACTTGAAGTACGATGACATTTATTCATCAGTTACGGGAAAAAGAATTGGAAATGATAAAACAGATGCAGGAGTTGGATAAGAAGGTGAAAGAAGTCTCATGGAAAGAAAAAAGGGAAGCTAAACGGAAGCATAAGGAAACTGACAAAATTAAACGCACAGTGCATCAACTGACTCTTGCAGCCACAGCGTTGACTATGGTGAAGACAGAACAAGACAGTCATAAATCTGCCGTGACAACATCTTCTCTCCAGACACCCCTCTCTGGCATTTACCCCTCCCTTCCAGTAGGGACAGAGCCCCCTGTTTTCACCCCCTCCCCCCTATCCTCCACAGGACATGTACCCGATGCTGAGATATGCGGTGAGGTGGCCTGTGACAGGACAGTTTGTTAGGCCTGTGGACCAGGACCTGACTCCTGAAGAATAGCAGCACATAGCCTCAATGTTGCGGGAAAGGTGACCCAGAATGGCAGAAAACAGAGAAGACCCCTCCAGAGACCTCATAAACCTTCGCACAGAACACCCCTCTGCACCACTGGTAAGTGAAGGAGCAGACGCTTACTTTTGCTCACACAGCACTCCAGCTCGACAGGGAGGAGACTTGAGACAATTGCTAGGCGTAACAGCCACAATCACTGAGATCCAGTCTATGGAACAGCGTGCGGGTGTGCAGGACCACCCAGACTCCACTCTTTTAGTGGACGTTCAAGCTCCAGTTTTTACTGCAATGAGGGAACTTTTTCCTGATCCAGTGACCGCAGCTCCAACAAGTTTCCCCTACACAGATAAGGACCCCAGCACATATTACTCCGAGTGTGTCCAGAAATGGATTGACAACAAGGGCAGAGACCCCGGCCTGTCACTCCCTGAAACAGTCATATTTAGAACAGCAATCCTGGCAGGATTGCCTCAGGACTTACAGGATTTATTAAAAGCAGACCCAGACTTGTTGGCTGGTGATGAGAGTCGATTTAAGAGGCATTTGATTCATCACTGCAGAGCACACTTGGAGAAAAAGGAGAGAGCAGAGGGAGAAGTTGAACAGCTGAAAACCCAATTACTCAGACTGCAGCTTGCACAGGCCCAGAAAGAATCCACTCATGATAAAAAAGGTGTTAAAAAAGAAAACATGATAAGTTTAGTACCCCCAGAGCCAGCAGCAATGATGTGGCAGGCTCAGGCATTCGGAGGCCGGGGCAGGAGAAGGAGCGGATATTCTGGAAGACGTGGGCCACCCAGGGGACCCCCCCCAGCAGCAGCTGGAGATGAATGCTTCATCTGTGGCGCTCTGGATCACTGGGCACGACACTGCCCACACCAAGGGACCCAACAGTATCATGCACAGACCAGGGGCAGAGGGCGTGGCGGAAATGAACAGCACCCACGACCACTCCAAGCCCCTCCTCCACCGTGGCAAGGACCACAATGGTGGCAAGTCGGACAATACCACTAGGGGTGCTCACGAGGCCTGGGACCATTTGCTGATGCAGGAGCCATGGTCCCTTTGAAGCTCACAGGTCCCCATGATGGGTCTAGTGGACACTGGTGCAACATGTTCCTCTATAAACAGTCAGTTACCTCCATCTGCTCTAAAAAATGAACACATGAACTTTGTCGGCTTCTCTGGGACACCTCAAAACCTGCAAAAGACCATCCCACTGACTTTTGAACTGGCCGGTCAGATGGTGGAACATTCATTCACCGCACACACCTGTGAATCTGTTGGGATGGGACGTTCTTGTCAAAACAGGAGACAGCATCCTATGTTCTCCAGATGGGATACAGATCACTTTCCCGAATGGACATGTTCTGACTGGATGCCATGCCACACAGTATGAGGGACAGTGGTTGCTGCAGCCTCAACCACAGCCAACCCCCACTGCTGGCATCCACTGGGATCCAGAGGCCCCTGACACGCCAGGTGTGTTTCATGAATTTCAGGTATGGAAGCCATGGATCCTGTCCTTGAAGCCATATTTTCCGCCTCCGGGTGACCTGCACTGCACACTCTATAATGACAGAGAGGATGATCAACTGTACCAGAAAGAATTTTATCAGGTAGAAGGCCACACGTGGCATTTAAACTCCACTGACATATATTGGCCCTGAGGGTGTAGCAACTTATTGTGCATTCAAACACTCACAAGTGCAATGGTACCTGATGACAGACACAGTTGTACCTCATATATCATTAGCATTCTCCCCTGGTCTTGAGGCCCGGCAGCTAGGACCTATGACTAAGAGGGGAGTAAATAACACAGACTGGCAACATTGTGCTCTTTCAGGTGTTCACTTTTCTCCCTCCACAAAATTGTACAGGATAACGTTGCCTCCAACCACTAACTCGTCAGTACTGGAGCATGTCTGCATTGCCAGACATCACAGCAGAGAGAAGATGAATCATGAAGATGCAGAGGCGATGTTAAAAACGCTCCCTGACTCTTTATGGTCCACGGGTTCATTTGATGTTGGGTCATGCTCCACCGTCCCCCCGGTGGAGATTCAGGTAACTGCAGGAGCAAAGGTGTTCAGACCACAGTACTGCTGGGTGACGGATGCAGATGAAGGAAACTTTGATTGGGCTGTGGAACTCTGGTGTCATTGAACATTCGCACTCTTCGTGGTGTACTCCCCTGAGACCGGTTTTAAAATTTGATGGTAAAACTTATCGCATGGCACATGATTTAAGGGCTGTCAATAACGTAACCACTACTCCAGTCCTACCTGTGCCTGACCCACATCGCATGCTGTCAACTTTAACCTCACAATGTGTGTTGTTTACTGCCATTGATTTGGCCAACGCCTTATTTTGTATTCCATTACACAACAGCAGACACCTATTCAGTATAAAGGTGTCCGCTTGCAGTACACACGCTTGCCACAAGGATTTAAAAACTCTCCTGGCATTTTCAATCACTGTCTGAAGTCTCTCCTGCAGGATATTGTGCTACCAGAGGGTTGTGTTTTGTTGATGTATGTTGTTGACCTCTTGCTGGCAGCCCCAACTACTGAAACCTACATTCAAGCAACGAAAGATCTTCTCCTGAAGTTGTATGATTTGGGTTTTAAAGTGTCTAAGAAGAAACTGCAATTATTTTTAGATTCAATTTAGATTTTTACTTTCAATTTATATTTTTTACTTTCAATTTGTCTAGTTTTATGTGCTTTGTGTTTTACCTCTAAGTCTGCAATGTTTCCCTCCACTAGTGGCCTGGGGTTCTCCCAGTCCAAGAGAGGGGAGGCTTTAATTTTTGTCTGGTTTCTTATGTTTTGCGAAACATGTGACAGAAAAGGATCGGGAGCACAGACAATATGCCATGTTACCTGTCAGCGACCCCTTTTTACCACCCCGGCTGTGAGATCAGCTTGTATGATTTTGTTCTCCCCTAACATGTCTCCAATTCCTCCCTTAACTTCAGGTGTTCCTTTTCTTTACAGGAAGTGTTATCTTTTTTGCTTTTTGAATTTGTATATTTTCTTTATTTGCTACTTTATTTCTTGTTCTATGTAACTTTTATTAATGAAATTGTGCAGAGGTAAGGTCTGGTGATGCATGAGTATCCTTAGGGTTGGCTGCCGGTGGGGCACGGAGTTGTTGCAATTCTGTCCGACTGCACACTGAATGTTTCTCAAAGAAGGTCTAAGTCGCTCCCACAGGTTTTTCCTTGCACACTCATGGGTCACCTTCCTCCTTTGTAATGCTCATTTATTCACATTGATTTTGTGTTACAGATTGTGAGGGTTTGCGACCACAGCTGTCAGGTCATGTGGACCTGTTGAAATGTTTTGTTGTTGAGGGATGTGGTCATGAATTTTTGTGATCTCACTTCGTGAGCTCAAGAGAAGGAATTGAAGAAATGTATGTTTTTTGTCTTATCTTTTATACGTTGAAGTTTTAATCTTCAGTCCTCAGTGTGATGGAACAATCTTTTTTATCTTGTAAAAGCTCATTCCTCTTTGGCATTCCTTTAGACAAATTTATGGATGCAGATGCAGACTCCCTTTTTCTCTCTTGTATGGAAAGACCAGGGGCCTCATTTATAAACGTTGCGTACGCACAAAAGAAGGCGTACGCCACTCTCTACGCAATAGTTGAGATTTATAAAAAGCAAACTTGACGGGAAAATGTGCGGTCCTCCACGCAAGCTCTGACCCAGGCGTACGCACAAAAACGGGTGAAATGAGAAACGGCGACACCGTCGGCAGATGGAAGAAACCCGTGAAAGTGAAAATGACAATACTGCCTCTCAGAAACAACATGAAGACTTCAGAAAGCAAGTCTTACAATTAACAGCCTACACGAACACCCGTTTGATCGATCAGCAGTGAAACAAACAAAACAATCAAACGAAAATTACAACAGAAATTCAAATGAACACTTATTTGGAAAAAAAAGTGAAATATGTTCTGCAATATTGGCATGTTGTGCAATTCATCCTCATAAATAATATAGTTAACAGAACGAAATAATGTACAAAACTGATATTCTCGTCAGTGTGTCCGTCTGGAGGAGCAGACAAAGGTGTGGGCGTGCGGACGGACGGACAGACGCACTAATTGTCCACTGGGGAAAGTTGTTTTCATATTAAAACATTTCTTCATAAGCTATGGAATTATGGTATTCATGCATATGCCTTTAGTTTGTTTTATTTTTGATAAAACAATGTATGGCGTATGTCTCAACCATTCAGAAAGCAACAAGAAATTACATTTGCGCTGATCAATTTCCCATTTCCACGTTGATTATTACCGACATTTGTAGCTTGTCAGATGTAATTAAATGGAGGGAAATAAAATGCCCCATCACAATGCGTAATGACGCACAATGGCTGATCTTACGCTCTTAGAAGATGTGGCAAATGGAAGAATTCGGAGTGAACGCATTTTTAGACAGCAAGAAGACGTGCTGGCAAATGAGGACGAGTGGCTTATGAGCCGGTTCTGACTTCCTCCAGCCGTCCTGTTGGACCTCTGCGGGCTTTTGGGCCCGGCGTTACAGAGGAGCACTCGGAGGAACCACGCGTGTCACCCGGTGCATCTGGCGCTCCGGTGCCCCCCCCCCCCCCCCCCCCATGGAGCGCTGTAGCCTCACAACCTCGAATGGTTGTGGGGCTACAGCATTTACGGCGTCCGCCACCGTTTGCCGCTCACGTGCCTTTTTGGCATTAGTAATGTCCACACTGTGCCCTCCAAACAACACTTTTCTCCTCTTTTCCACCTCGCCAACGATAACTTCTACTTCACATTGAGTGAAGTTACGTTTTCTTCATTTCCTCTCGGTGTTTGCCATGGTTTCGCAATCAATGAATATTCATTTGTGGGCGTTTCACGGACTATTTATGGACAAATATGGGCGTGTCATGAAGCCGCAAAAAGCTGCGCTGCATTTAGAATCGGTTGTGATTTATTAAGGGAAAGATGCGTAGGATGTGCGTGCGCACGGTTTTATAAATCCGAATATTTCTTTGCGTACGCACGTCCTATGTTTCATCCGTACGCCACTTCTGACGCAAATCCTACGCAAAGCTTTATAAATGAGGCCCCAGATCTTTTGTGTGAAGCTCAGGGAGATGGGCTGAGAAGCAGTAAATTAGTAATGGACCAGATTTAAACCACCTGTGCTGAAGATCCAATCTGTGGGAACTGAGCCATATTCACGTTCTCAGGCCAAGAAGAGGCTGGCCTTTCACTCCAGCACTTGCTATGGAATATCTGCCCTCCGAGCAGATTCAGACGCAAGTTCCAAATATGGTCCGGCTGAAGCAGGCGGTCCAGCTGTTGACAAATCTATGCGTCCAGGGGGAGGAGATCCGGCCGCCATGATCAAAATTTCTCTGCAGAACTTTTCCTTTGTTCTCAAGTCTAATACAATTGTTGTGCATTTGTAGGCTTTCTAGTTTGAGAATCCAGATATCTGTCTTAACTTTGTTTTAGAAATTTTGTTAGGGAAATAAAACTATGTCTATCTTTATCCGGTCGAATCCTGGTTTTTCTCTCCCGACTTTTGAACACGCATAGGAAAGTCTGCAAATCGAACAGATTATTTCCTGAGGACTTTTCCTTCACTTTGGATTGAGGTCAGAATGTGGTGATTTCACGATTTTGTTGGGACTTTGTAGAAAGTGTTGAGTCACTTTTGAAAAACTTTCATCATCTATGTATATTTGTGCAAACATGAGCTCTAAAAAGAAAACTGGAGGGATTTTAAGGCAACAGAGAAGACAAGTTTGATGAACTTCTGCTCCCACAGTCGATGCAGCAGAGACAGAAACCGTCACTGAAGCCTTCATCACATCACCATAGCTGGATTCCAGAGCACTTTATCAAAGCGCTGGATGAATAGTGGCGTCTGGAGGAAGTGCGGCTGCGCAGTCACATGCAATGTACAAGCACAGTTCATCAATCTGTGAACCGTTTATCTTTTTCTTTTTAACCCTTGTGCTATCCTAGGCACTTTACCATTGGGAGTTGGGTCATCTAGACCCACTAGACAGTGCGCTGAACCTTTTTTCTCAATGATTTGTGATCTTCACTGGTGTCCATGGATTACATGAAATCTTTCCACCTTTGTCATGGTAGGGAGAACACGTTAATGTAAGGGTGGGGTTATATAAGATACCACAAGGGTTCCCAGTACCAACGTCCTTTCAGACTCTCTCTACTCAGAACCAGAACATATTCAGTGAATCTGTCTGGATGATCAGAATCAGACTGAGCTTTTTCCATCAATGTCATCTTTCTGTTCTCCTCTGACAGGAACAGATAGATGTTTGCCTTCCTCTTCATCTCAGCGTCTCTCCTCTTCATCAGCGTCTCTCCTCTTCATCTCAGCGTCTCTCCTCTTCATCTCAGCGTCTCTCCTCTTCATCAGGGTCTCTCCTCTTCATCTCAGCGTCTCTCCTCTTCATCTCAGCGTCTCTCCTCTTCATCTCAGTGTCTCTCCTCTTCATCAGGGTCTCTCCTCTTCATCTCAGCATCTCTCCTTTTCATCAGCGTCTCTCCTCTTCATTTCAGCGTCTCTCCTCTTCATCTCAGCGTCTCCCCTCTTCATCTCAGCATCTCTCCTCTTCAGCTCATCGTCTCTCCTCTTCAGCTCAGCATCTCTCCTCTACATCATCGTCTCTCCTCTTCATCAGCGTCTCTCCTCTTCAGCGTCTCTCCTCTTCATCAGCGTCTCTCCTCTTCATCTCAGCGTCTCTCCTCTTCATTTCAGCGTCTCTCCTCTTCATCTCAGCGTCCCTCCTCTTCATCAGCGTCCCTCCTCTTCAGCCATGTCCTGCTCCAGCTCCTCCTGATGACCTTTGACCCGCCTCCCTTCAGTTTCTGCTGGGATCTGATCTGCTGCTCCACATCACGGCTTCTTTTCTGGAGGAGACGGATCATCTGAGTGAAGATCTTCTCCCTGTTTGATCAGCAGAGTGATTGACGGCTCCACCTCCTGTTGAAGCAGCTTCACCTCCTTCTCTCTGTCCTGGATTCTCTGCTGGATTTGTTGCTGACTCTCCTCCAGCTCTCTCTGCTTCTCAGTCCTTTCTGCTGCTTCTGAGACTGTTTGATGTCCCTCATGTTCTTCCACAGAGCAGAGAGAACAGATGCTCTTCTGATCAGAACATCTTCATCACCTCATCATGACGGAGCAGATATTCTCCTGCAGGTTCTTGGAGGGTTCCAGTCTGTGTTTCTTCAATGCAGCTGCTTTCAAATGAGGCTGAAGGTCTTCCTCACAGGAAGAGGATGGACAGATCAAGCAGGACTTGATGGCTTTCAGTTTTCTTCCAGTGCAGACGTCACAGACCACATCTTCAGGTCCAGCAGAGCAGAGACCAGCAGCAGCAGCTTGGAGTCCGCTCTTCTTCAGCTGCTCCACTAAAGCTGCTGACATGACATTTTTCCCCAGAACAGGCCTCGGTGTGAAGGTCTTCCTGCACTGAGGACAGCTGTGGACGTTCTCCTCTGCATCCCACAGTCCTTGAAGACACTTCCTGCAGTAGCTGTGTCCACAGGGAACAGTCAGCGGATCCTTCAGCAGATCCAGACAGATGGAACAGCAGAAGCTCCATTCATCCAGATCCTTCTGCTCATTTGGCTGCAGAGTTCCAGTTGAAGAAGCTGCAGTTCTTTCTGCACTGAAGGTTTCCTCACAGCTTGTTTCCCTTCCAGACTCTGAACTTTCAAAGGTTTTGTCATCAGGAGGATTTCAGGATCAGAGTCCAGGACAGTCTGGGATTTCACTGAAGACTTTACTGCAACTCAGAGACATTTATTGGTTTAGCTGTCAGTCAAAGATCATGAAAGAGACAAAGTCCAAAGTTCTTCATGTTATCAACAAATGTTGTGTTTTAGCAGCAACAGTCAGACGTTATTTAATTTAAGACAGACTCTGGAACTATGAAGAGATATTTCTGACATTAAAATGAGAAAGAAAGACTGTGTTTCTATATAGCAGTGTTTTTCAACCTTTTCTGAGCCACGGCACACTTTAACCTTAAAAAAAAATCCCGCGGCACACCAGGATCCAAAAATTAAAAAAAAAAAAAAACGGAGAAACTCATAGTCTGTATTGATATACAGCCCCTCCACAATCTCACATGCATTTTTGAGATAATTATTGTGGCAGAAAAAGCTGGAAACTGCAGCTGCTTTTTTCTAAAAGATGCAATAAAAGTTAAGTTAGGAGACGTAAAAACAGTTTGATGTGTGTTCGTTGATTTCAAGACGTTTAACAACAGATCTCCTTATGTCACTCTCACAACCCAATGCATCATGGGAGATGTAGTGCATAAACGGCCGGCGGAGATCGCCTTTCGGAGCTTCGTTGTTTTGTTCGCTTGTTCCACGGTCTGATACCGGATTCTGTGGAAAGCTACACCGCTAAAGACGAGCTTTAGCTGGTGTTTATGTTAGAACTGATCGACTTTACGAGCTAAATCGGGACAAGGAAGTGAGGACTTGAACCACTTCTGATTGGTCAGACTGATGACATGTGATTAAGCTCCCCAAAAATGATTGGTCGAGACAGTTAAAGGGGCGGGACTTATCCAAAATACAGCATAAATAATGCAGCTGAATCGCGGTACATCATTCTTATCAAAATGTCTTTAATAAAATAAAATAAACGCAAAGAAACAGTATTTTACGATCTTTTATATTCTCAACTCCTCAGTGTTTTATCAGGGCCTGTTTGGATGAACAAAGAGCTGAAATCCTGGAGATGGGGAAATGTTTTTTTATTAGTTATGAGGGCAATTTCCCACGGCACACTAGTGTGCCGCGGCACACTGGTTGAAAAACACTGCTATAGAGAAATAATTGACTGATTTAGGGTGATAAAGATTTTTTTATATAGCTTTTCGTGACGTGTTCTCCCTACCATGACAAAGGTGGATAAAGATGGAAAGATTTCATGTAATCCATGGACACCAGTGAAGATCAGAAATCAATGAAGAAAAAAGGTTCAGTGCACTGTCTAGTGGGTCTAAATAACCCAACTCTCAACGTTAAAGTTGGTAAAGTAGATTTAATTTTATTCCCATCATACTTTAAATATAACAGATGCACTAAAGGACCATAATGCAACAGTTTTTCAGATGATTATTCATTTATCTTCTTCCGTTTGTTCCTTTCGGGATCACAAGGCTGCTGGAGCCTATCCTGGCCACTTATTGGCGAAGGCAGGGGACGCTCTGGACAGGTTGCCAGTCTGTCACAGGGTCACAATCAGACACCTCATCACACTCACACCTAGGGATAATTTAGAGTTACCTATTAACCTATGAAGCATGTTTTTGGACGGTGGGAGGAAGCCGGAGACCCCGGAGAGAACCCACGCATACACGTGAAGAACATGCAAACTCCACACAGAAAGGTCCATCATTGATGTTCTGCTTAAAGTCCCCCTGGTTCAGTCGGGACTTGAACCAGGGGGATTCTGGCTGTGATGCGACAACCACTACACCACCGTGAAGCCTTTTCAGATGATTAACACAAAATCTCTCAGGTTTCTAAAGAGAACATGAATAATACAGAACACCAAACTGATCAGTTCCATTTAAAAACAAAACGTTAATTCTACAAATAAAGTTTTGAAGAAAAACATCAAAATGTTGGTCAACATCCTGTGAATAATCTTGGAACTAAAAGCAAGTTGTTGCTGCTGTGCTGGTCTGCCCTTTGTTCATTTGAATGTTTATCAGAAGACTTATTGAGCCGGACGTCTGAATCTGTGAGGATCTTTCTAGAAGCTGCAGATGCAGTTACTAAGAATAGCCAGCAGGTGTCTCACTGTGGGAGTCTCTGGAGTTGAAAAATGACTTTTCTTTGGTGAAATTCAGTTATTTGGATGAAAGACAAACAGGAAGACAAATCCTTGTTCTTCTAATATTGGATCCACATGTTGGTAGAAAGTAAAGCAGCAACAATCAAATGAGCAGCAGCTCTTTTTAGTTCATCTCTCACTAGAATGAGATCCAGACTGAAGCTTTTGGAAACTTGGATCATTCCAGCTGAAACTCACTTGGATCAACTGTGGACATTTCTGGATCTTTCAGGACGTGGATTCAACAAATCCCAGTTAGTTTGCTAAGAAAAAGAAGAAAACTCATTGACTGAAACTCTGGAATGTTTGAAATCAAGTTTTTAGCTCTGGGAGCTGAAAATGAGTGGAGCTGCTGAGAATCCATCATCCTCTGTGAACGCTGGATCTTCATCCCTGAAAGTCCTTGTGAAGAGGAGAAATGGTTGCTCCTCTTCACACCAGACACAGGAGCAAGAACAGATTTGACTGCATTTGGACTGAGAAGCTCATTATTTGTCAAACTTTTCATTGTTAAATAATGTTTACGCCTCCATTTCTCTGGATTTGAGAGCAAAATGATTCTCTTTTGATGAACTGATGCCAAACTGAGGAATTCTGGGAATCTACAGATCAGATGAAGGTCAGACGACGGCCGCTCCTCTTCAGTTTTACTGCTGCTGGGTCACCTGGTGGGAAATCCTCCATGAAACCCAGAAGGGTGAAGGTTCAAAGGAACAAATGACTTGTTTGGAGGCAGTGGTCTTCATGGATCTCAACATGTTTGTCATTTATTTAGAGTTTCTCCAAACATTTCAGGTTTACAACATGAACTTCATGGATTCTCTGATACAGACATTTCATCTGAACTCAGATGGGGGGGGGGGGGGGGTATTCCAGGAAGCATGTTTAAACTAGCCTGACTTTAACCCTGAACTCTGGCTGAAATCCACCTGAACTTGTTTACTCTGGGTATGTCGGTTCCAAAAGACCGGATATGAGTTAGAGTAATTACGCTCGACTTGGTAACCCTGGGTTAATGCTCGTGCACGGCAGGTACATAAAGACATTCTCAATAGATTGCCGATTTCCAGAGTCACCATGGAAACGCATGGAGAGAAAAAAGAGAGCGTTACACTTCAGTGAGACGGAATTGGACATTCTAATGACGGCGTATGAAGATTATACGTCCATCAAAAAAGTAAAATGGCTACATCATCAAAAGAAAGAGATTCTGCTTGTAGTAGAACAGACAAAGTAAACGCACGAGTTTCTGATCTTATTTTGTTTTCCTTGTGACGCATATATATATATATATATATATATATATATATATATATATATATATATATATATACATACACACACACATATATATATAAAAAACTTATCCAATTTTGCCATCTTAAATGAAATACTTCTAGTGGTAACAAATAATTGAGTTACATTTATTCAACCTAATTTCTTACGTCTATAAAACTCAATAATTGTTTCTTCTTTTTCTATACAGTTTTTCCCTTTTAGGGTCCTCAAAGGGACCGCTACAGGGAACCTTGTAGATGCACACATGATGGTGAGTATGGTGAGGAGGAAGTGACGTTTGGGTCGTGCCAAATAAATAAACTCAATATAACAAAACCAGGCCTAACTCTGCAACTAAACCTATAAATCAAAAGAACAACAAGACTACCTAACTAGTCTAAATACAAACATACAAAACATTACAAGAAATGGCACCAACCCCTTACCTGGTGTGTCTAACAAAGTTCAGCCTGCGTGTGAAAATGTATGGGGCCCCAAACTTGCCTGATCACAACCTCCCACCACGTACCTGAGGAAAACTGCTTAGTCAGAAGTATGCAGCCAAAAGAGAGTCAGGATTGCAGTGAGTGTCAGCCAGAGACAGTTCACCAGACTCTGCCAGGCTCAGCTCCCAGGTATGCTTTAATAGGCTCCGGCTTCCTGGTAGAGGAGCACCACATGACCAGCAGACGGCCAGTCACAGCTGATGAAGCTGCAGTCCCAGGTGAACATCATCAGGAAATTAACTGAAGTGAAACGCAACAGGGTGAGAGCAAAGCAGAGGGCTGTGCCTGTAACACACTGTATTTTATCCCACGAAGGGAAATTCTTTCTCTGCATTTGACTCATTCCCTTGGGGAGCAGTGGGTCCTTAGGCATTATGTAATTTTACTCCATCCTTGTTTTTACACAGAAAAGTAACAATAGGAATAAAGGATTGCAAGCAATATCAATAAGAGAAGTACCATATATATAATCTTCACAATACTTATCTCTACTAAATGGTTACTTGACCTAACAAAGTATATACTGCAGTCACTACTCTGTGTTTAAATATTTATTAAATGTTCATTGATCACATTAAGTATTAGAATTAAAGATGTATACAAAACATTTCACCCATAATGAAGACCTTCAAGATTAAGCTCTAATGACACAAAACAACTCATTTCTATTTGCAGGTACATCTAAAACAATTTATTTTGTGAAATAGTTGTACATATTTTTCAGCAGTAAAACTCATCGTCTAGTATCATTACACAAAAATTGAAACTTATTGATCCATTACTTTTTTTGCTTTTGATGTAGAGATGAAAACCTAATATGTAAACGCAGCTATTGTTGGTCAAGAAAAAGTCTTGAGTTCTCATGTGTGTCTTAAGACTATATCTGCAACTAAAACTTGAATCACATTCTTTACAAGAAAAAAGGCTTTTCTCCTGTATGAGTTCTCATGTGTGTTTTGAGACTAGATATACGTCTAAAACTTTTATCACATTCTTTACAAGAAAAAGGCTTCTCTCCTGTATGAGTTCTCGTGTCTTTTGAGACTAGATATTTGATTAAAACTTTGTTTACATTCTTTACAAGAAAAAGGCTTTTCTCCTGTGTGAGTTCTCGTGTGTCTTTTGAGATCAGATAGAGTAATAAAACTTCTATCACATTCTTTACAAGAAAAAGGCTTCTCTCCTGTGTGAGTTCTCATGTGTGTTTTGAGATGAGATATTTGACTAAAATTTTTCTCACATTCTTTACAAGAAAATTTCTTATCTTTTACATGGATTCTTGTGTGAATTCTGAACAGAGATTTGTTAGAAAAGCTTTCACCACATTCTTTACAGATGTAACATCTTTCATCAGACCCAGTTTCCATGTAGTCAGACGGGTTAGAAATTATTCTTGAGTTTTCACCCAATATGGAAGAAGAAAGTATTTCTTCATTTGGAGATTGTTTACATTTCTTATCCAAACTTGCCTTCTTTGGATTTTTTCTAACATCAAATTTACACTGACTCTCTGACATGTGAGAGCTGTCCAAACTTTGGACATGACTTCTGTCCCTCCTCTTCCTCTGATCTCTGTTTCCGTGGGTATGTCTCTTCATCTGTAGTTGATGTTGATTCTTCATGTTGGTTTCCTTCTTCATCCTGACTATCAGTTACATTAAAGCTTTGCTGACTGTTTAGATCTGCTTCACTGTTCTCATCTTCCTCATTAGTAGGAATCTCCATCAAGGTATCAGTCTCCTGCTTCAGATCTAGCTGATCTTCATCCTGACTGATGAAGAGGTCATCTGGCTCCTCTTTAATCTGTAATGGTCTTGGTACCCCCTGTTCATCTTCAAATTGTGGAGGTTCTTGTTCCTGCAATTCCTCTTTAAAATATGGAGGTTCTGGATTCTCCGGTTCCACATTATAATGTGGATGTTGTGGTTCCTCTTGTTCCACTCTGAAGTTCCTCTGCTGGTTGCAGGGATCCTCCTCTTCAGTACTCCAGTGCTGGGGGAAGACTGCAGAAACACAAGAGGCCCTTTTATATGTTTTGAGGACTTGTGTGTTGTTAAGCACCAATAAAAATTTGAATAGACTCTGTCAGAATATGGAAAATTTACAATTTTACTTTAAATAATGTAATTCCTTAGTTTAAACACAAAATCCAAGAAACCCTTCTAAAATATAACCTACCACCTGTGACTGCTCATCAACAACACAATCTCCAAAATGTTTGAGAAGAAGCCCCTGAAGGACCATTGTTTGTAATGTAAACTTAGTGGTAACATTAGCCGCGGTTACATGGGCAGAATATCTTGATCTGATCAATGGTCGGGTTAAAATTCACCCGTGCACATGGGATCAGAAAACCTTTTTTCGATTAGAACAAACGTTCCCATGGCTCACACTCTCGTTCGGAATGAATAATATGGGCATGCGCAGTTGTGTAAAATCACCCGTATGAGGAAATAGGTCCCGTTGTAAACAAACCGCTTCCACAGACACTTATGCAGCAGCTCGCTAATACGAGACGATCTTCCAAACGTGCTTTTATTAATGTTATGAATATTATGAAGTGCCTGTTCGCTCATCGTTATATTTAATCTGTGTGGTCAGTGCTTTTTTGTGGAAGAATTAAGCTGGAGAAAGCTTAGGACAGGCTAACACGGGCTAACATCATTAGCCTTGATGGACACAGAATCCAGGACCGTGAGAGAAACGCAGCAATCTGCATCTTGGCTGCACGTAAATGTGTGAGAATAACAGCAGGCTTTATTTTGTCGGGACACAACTGGAAACACAAATCCACGTTGTTTGAACAGTTTCTAAGGACTGAGTGACATTTATTTCTGCTCTGAAAAGTTCACACAGACCGCCCCAAAGCCACTCTGTGAGCTAGCGGCCCGAGCTCTGTTCGAACACGGTTCCTCCTGAGTCCTGCAGCCGCTAACCCAGAGCGGCGGGACGGCTCGCAGTCTGAATTCTCCCACACATAACAAAACAACAAAACGCACACGTAACAAAGCACCCCCCCCCCCCCCCCCCCCCCCCTCAGACACAAAATTATTAATCCAGCTGCTCTGCTCACTCAGGTGCCAGTGGACCGAGTGAGCGTCGGGGGGCACGAAGCGCTCCTCCTCCGAATCTCCCCCGTGAGGGGTGAAAGAGAGAGGAGAGCCAGCGGGGCGAGAGCGGAGCGGCGCTTTTCACGGGGCGTCTGCAGAGCATTCAGTTGGTCCCATATGCGTTCCAAAGCTTTCTCTCAGCCAAACACCGTCTATGCGTGACGTAACCCAGAGCAGCAGTGACACACGATCGGAATGACCGTTTACATGCTCCACGATCGGATAAACGATTGGTATAACCCACCTATCAGGATCGGAAAGAAATTCTGATCAGAATGAGTGATCAAGGCAGAGTATTCCGAACGGCGCGTTTACATGACGCATTTTCTTTCCGATCAGGCGTTCATTCAGATTACTTTTGCCCATGTAAACGCGGCTATTGTCAATAAAGTGCTTTTTATAAAGAAGTTGCTTCTGTTTTCTTTAGCACAGCAGCAAAACACTGTGCCCCCCCCCCCCCTCTACACCCCCCCACTATGAGGAGAGCTGTGTCAGTCAATAACCTGTAGGCTGAACCAGCTGAAGATAATAAAAAATGTTGTCTTAATAATTTATTTAATACCCTCTCAAAGAAAATGAAATTGCAGAAAAGTAATTCATTAATGGTGCAAACAGGTCTTTAATGCTAAACAGGTCTTTAATGTCATCTTACTGTATTTCTTTCACGACCATAAGGCGCGCTTACAAGTATTAAATTTTCTCCAAAGTGTAGGGGGCGCCCTATGAGGTGGTATGCCTAATGTGCCATTGTGGGGCATAGAGGAAGACGGCATGAGAACAGGAAAAGGAAGTATGGGCGAGCTGGGTCACTCTTAACGCGGTAGCAAGACCAGAGCCGCTATTCAACAGGCTGCAATGGAAAGCTGTCTGTGCCCCATATACTTCCCAACCACTACCAGAGTAAGGGAGGGGTAAGCACTTCATTTATTACAGCTTCAACATACTTTTCGCTAGAGACACCATTCAAACGTAGAAATGCTAACAAGGCTTTGGACTACAACATAAGTTTTATGATCATTATGGGATGGCAACATGACCTACGGTTTGGCAGCCATTTTGTACAATAATCTGAGGAGATTTTCATGTTTTTCCACATTATTAAATAACTCAACTTTTTTTCCTTGTGATTTTCACAAAATATCACACTCATGCCATTACTTTAAGTCTACAATCACCTCTGGAGTTTCATCGACCTTTGATGCCAGGAAGAGGCCGCCATCTTGAATTTTCAAAAAAAGAGCACCTCGAGGACCAGATGCAAACGAAACCTCTTCCTTGGGATTTTTATCAATCGTCTTGCAACTTCTCAGGCGTCAATAGGAAGCAACCGTGGAAACAATGTGGCAATTATAAATTGTAGATTTGAAATTCTGTCCACGTAATGAGCTCCCTAAAAGTGGTGTACTATTATGGCGTTTCATGGCTGCCATAAAGTGAAAGAGCGCAAAATCAACTAAGCAGGTGTATTTCGGAACTGAGTGAGAGAACCTTACAACCACGCAGGCGTAATTCTAACCGAGTGACCCCGCATTTTACAACTGTACGTCTGCAATCCTAAGTGAGCGGTGATCCTGCAGTGGTCACTTCCCCTTTGCCCGCTCACCTGTGTTTGAGCCCGGGATTAAGGGGGCATTTTTGAGATAGGTTCCTCACTCTGTTCCTGAATACACCCGCTCAGTTGTCTTTACGCCCTTTCACTTTATGGCAGTGATGAAACCCTATATACTCTTATAACTTGCCTGTTTTTCAATGAAATACTGTGAAAATTGAATGCATGCATCCATGGCCGGAACTGAACATAATGAAAAACACTGAATACTGACAAAAGGAACGTCGGCGTGGTTAGCAAACAACCTCTGTTGCTGAGGAGCAATTTAGCAACAAGCTCGGTTTTTGCAGTTTTGCTCCCGCTGCCTTTTTAAAACACACACCAGCATTTTACCGGTATGTTTTCAGGTTAAGAAAAAACACCCATAACTGAAACTGGGCTGTTTAGTCCAGTGCTGCTGTATAGTAAGGAGAGGAATATTTGGTAAATAATATGGCTGCGCGTTCATGGTGTGGCTCTTTGACTCACAGTTAGAAATGTCTGCTTTTTGTATCAAACTTGTTCGCCACTCCTGTTTGTGTTAGATGCTTTAATAAAAAAAATGGCGGGTGTAACGTGGATTAAAAAGAAAGTGCAGCGGGTTTTTCTGTGCTGTAAGTTTTTTTCATGTTTATTCATGTAATCACTGCATCTGTTAACGTTTTAATTCACGTTACAGCCACCGTTTTTTTTTCTATAAAACTTCAATAATTTGACCAGCAAATTTCGGCCAATCAGATCAACCAGAAAGGTTACTGCCCCCAAGTGACAAACACACCCCTGAACACCACCCCCCAAGTGACGAAAGCACCCCTTAACACTGCACGCAAACCCAAGCAAACGTGCAAAGGGGAATTGACCATGTAGGATCACCGCTCAGTTAGGATAGAAGGTAGTTGTAAAATGCGGGATTACTTGGTTAGAATTGCGCCTGTGCAGTTGTAAAGTTCCTCACTCAGTTCCTCAATGCGCCAGCTTAGTCGTCTTGATGCTCTCTCTTTCACTTTATGGCTAGAACTGTGATGGTGTGGGATTTTTGATCACAGCGCTGATGAACCAGCAGGGGGCGTGGAAGACACATTTGTGTCTTTAAAAAAAAAAACAAGAGTAGCAGCTGTTTTTTTTGTCTTTTTGTTTTTCATTTTGACGTTCACTCAACCAGGAAGTTTATTTTTCTTTCACGCATTTATAAATTTTGGTCTGTTTTCTTTCTGTACTGGAGTGTTTATAGAGCCACAACACCTGCAATGCAACTAGACAAAAACACATCTGTCTAATGACGTATTTTGTATGTTTACATCTTCCCTTACTGCAGTGGTTCCCGAACTGGGGGGCGCGGAGGTATTGCAGGGGGGGGGGGGGCGCAGTGGAGTTTAGAAACAAAGGATTTGTATGTTTGTGTCAGTGTGGGGGGGCTCGAAAATATTCTAATCTTTAGAAAGAGGGGCCCTGCAGAAAGTTTGGGAACCACTGCCTTACTGGATAATAAAAAAGCCTTTCAGCTATGAGGTGCCGTGTAGGACATTATTCAGAATTAGCATTCACATACACATGTGAAATCTCTCACACACACTAGTGAAATGCTTGTATACATACAACTGAAAATGTATTCATTCACATACACATGTGAAATCTCTCACATACACATGTGAAATGCTCTCACACACACTACTGAAAATGCTCTCACATACACATGTGAAATGCTCTCACACACACTACTGAAAATGCTCTCACACACACTACTGAAATCCTCTCACACACACTACTGAAATCCTCTCACACACACTACTGAAATCCTCTCACACACACTACTGAAATCCTCTCACACACACTACTGAAATCCTCTCACACACACTACTGAAATTTTCGACAGAAACGGAAGGCATTTCAGTAGAAACGGAAGTTGGCTGATTATCGCGAGATAATCATTCGTCTGAATCATTCGAAAATGGCAGCCGGTTGCGCAAGGAAAACCACCGAAACGTGTAAGTATATTAAAAAATATCCAGTATCTGTTGTAAAATATATTTGTAAATACTTAAGATGATGTGTTCGTCAGAGCAAAGTATTGACTCATTTCTTAATAATGTAAACCTACCCAGGCTAAATGAGGATCAAATCACAAACTTAGATTCTCCGCTCTCGCCGTCTGAACTTCATGAAGCTCTGTTACTTATGCCTAATGGTAAAGCACCAGGGCCTGACGGCTTTCCTGCTGAGTTTTATAAAGAATTCTGGGAACAACTGGCACCAACATTTTATAAAACTGTCACATCTATCAATGAGAGCCAATCAATGCCACCTAACATGAACTCAGCCAACATAATTCTTCTTCTAAAACCAGACAAAGATCCCACTAGTCCTTCAAGCTATCGCCCTATTTCTCTAATCAATGCAGATGTAAAAATTATCTGCAAAGCACTAGCACAGAGAATAGAAAAAATCACTCCTCACATAATTCACTTCGACCAGACTGGATTCATCAAAGGCAGACACTCGGATGATAATGTCCGTAGACTAGTTAATATAATAGACTTTGCCACCATTAAAAACCAGGAAATGACGGTACTATCGCTGGATGCTGAAAAAGCCTTTGACAGAGTTAATTGGAAGTTCCTTATTGCTGCCCTCCATAAGTTTGGTTTTGGAGAAGCATTCATCAATTGGATCAAAATATTATATCACAACCCCAATGCATCAGTTAGAACTAATAAACAGACTTCAAACAGTTTTTTTCTTGGAAGAGGAACCAGACAGGGCTGCCCACTCTCTCCTTCTCTTTTTGCTATATTCATTGAGCCTTTAGCTGCAGCAATAAGACAGAATGAGAGCATTATAGGAATAAAAACCAAACACAGCCATCATAAAATTAGTCTTTATGCGGATGACATATTACTGTTTTTAAGGAATTTACATTCTGTAAATGAAACAGCAATGATCATAAATGAATTCTCCTCCATATCAGACTATTCCATTAATTGGAATAAGTCTGTTTTATTACCACTCAACAGGAATATGGAACAAAGACTCACAATTCCAGTTAAAACAGGAAATATCAAATATCTGGGTATCTACTTTTCCCCCAAACTATCAGAACTGGTGCAGCTAAACCACACCCCATTACTGAAAAGCATACAGGACGATCTAACACGCTGGACCAACCTGCCTTTGTCACTTATGGGCAAGGTAGCCACGGTTAAAATGAAAATCTTACCCAAAGTTAATTATCTCTTCTCAATGATTCCCACACAACCGCCATTAAAATGGTTCAAAACATTAGACTCATCCATATCAAGCTTTTTATGGAACAGCAAACCTGCAAGAATTAGTCTAAAAACTTTAAAATCTGCAAAAAGCTGTGGAGGATTAGAACTACCTAATTTCCACAAATACTTTCTTGCAAATAGATTACAATATATCTTAAAATGGTTAAAAAATAATCCAGAAACCAACTCATGGTTAGACTTGGAACAGGTGTTATGTGGAAAGATCAACCTGTCACAGCTACCATTTATTAGCCAAACAGTTAAAAAACAGGATTGTTTCAAAAGCATTAATAAAAATGCCACCTTAACAGCCTGGTGGGAATTTCTCAAAATATCAAAATCATCAATTCAACCGTGCAAAATGACACCCATCTGGAACAACCCGGACATCCTTATTAACAAAAAAATGATTCACTTCCCAGCTTGGCAAGCAGGGGGCATAAAACAACTAGAGCACGTAATTATTGATAGAAGATTCATAACCCCCCTGGAACTTCAAGACAAACATGGAATAAATAACTTCTTGGAATATCAGCAACTTAAATCAAGTATTACTAAAAAGTATAAAATTAAAGACGACGATTTAAAGCTACCAGATGTAGTTACCACTCTGATTAATTTTTCAATGAATAGAACTCTCTCCAAAATTTACAAACTTTTATGTAATTTAGATAACAATATTGCCCTTCCAACAAAAAAATGGGATGCAGACTTGAGCATCAGCACAGATGAAAGCTTCTGGTCAGAACTTTGTCTAAACACCTTTAAACTGACAAAAAGTCCAAATCTGCAGCTAATCCATCTCAAAACTCTTCACAGAATTTACTACACTGGACAGAGGATGTTCAAGATGGGTCTCAGTAACTCAGACATTTGCGAGCACTGTGATAATAATCTACCCGACAGCTACATGCACGCACTGTGGTTCTGCACTCCTGTCCAGGCTCTCTGGCAGCAGGTATGTGCCGATTTATCAGTCTGGCTTAAGGTTTCAATCACTGCCTCACCGTCACTTTGTGTGCTTGGTGACATGAGTGCCATCGATATAGAAGAAGGATTAGCATCTATCATTTTCATAACTCTTTGTATTGCCAAAAAAACTATTTTAATAAATTGGAAAAACAAGAAAAATATAAACATAAGTCAACACAGAAATCTGCTGTTTGATCATATCAGCTTGGAAAAAATGTCAGCCCAAAGCTCAAGTAACTTTGAAAGAATTCAGTCTCTCTGGTCTCCTGTGGTTGACTCCATGACTTAGGGGGTGGAGGGCTTGGTCGTCGCTGCTCCTCTCCCTTCTGCCGTGGTTTGGGGTGGGGGTCGGGGTTTCCGGTGCCTGGCGGGGGCGGTGGGGGGCTCCGTTGGTCGGGCGGTCGGGTCCGGTGCCTGGGTGGGGCGGGCTGGGGCGCTGCGTGGTCCTCTGGGCTTGGGTGTGGGGGTGCGTGGTGGGGGGGTGGGGTGGTGGTCTGGCTTGGCTTGGGGGGGTGGTCCCTTTGCCTGTGCTGGGGGGGGTTGGCGGGGGGCCCTGCTCGGGTGGGGGGGGCCCAGCGGCGCCGGATGGGCTGCCCATCTGCACCTGGGGCTGGGATCGGCCCTTCCCTGGCTCTGGGACGGGACGGGACAACCCTCTCGGGGCCCCCGGTCGCTCTGGGTGTCACCCGCTTCGGCTGCGGGGTCTGGGGTGGGGTGGGGTGGGGGGCTTGTCGGCCCTGTCCTGTGGGGGGGCGTTCTGGGGGGGAGGGGGGGCCCATTATTAGTACGGGTCAGGGGGGGCTAGCGGGTCGGGGTCTCCGCTGAGGCAATCAGTGGTTGCCTCGGCCGGTTGGCCTCCTCGGTCCCGTCGAGGCCTGACCAGAGCTCTTCTAGGGCCGGCGTCTGGGGGTGGGGGCCTGGGCTTGCTCCGGGGGGGGGGCGACGCTTTCTGGCTCCTCTCTCTCTGTGTGGGGTGGGTGGTGCCGGGCCTGGGGTGTCGGCGCCTCCGGGGGTGGGCCCCTGGGCTGGGTGGCCCTGGCCCCTTTGCTGGGGGTGGGCTGGGGGACGGCTGTTTGACCACCGGGGGACAGTCTACCAGCTGTCCCCAACTTACCCCCTTCCTTATATAACCTCATATTAGGGTGAGGGGGTGGGGGGTCTAGCCTGCGATGCGCCTTGGGGGGGGGGCTACTTGGGAGTGGCCCCCCTCCTATGGTTGCCGTATGGAGTGGGCCCCCCCTCTTTCGGTTTTATTTGCACCTTAGACATGTAGGGTCCTTGGTAGGGGGGGTGCTTGGACATCACTGCAAGCAAGCAGCAGATGTCCTCCTGGCACCCTACCCGCCAATTTTAACCGCACCTTAGACATTTAGGGCCCCTTGGTGTGGAGGGTGAGGGGACATCACTGTGAGTAATCAGGAGATGTCCCCTTAGTGCCCTACTCGCCAATTTTAACTGCACCCCCCTTAGTACACACACCCCTCCCCCTTCAATATATACATTCAAACATAAACACACACACATGCACACAAACACCCTCTCAAACACCCATACACGCACACACATTTTACAAGGAAGGTGGGACCTGGGTCCATCTGTCCCCTACCCCTTCCCTGGTGGGGGGTGCGGGCCCCTTGGCGATGGCGGCCGTGTCCCTTGGGTGCCGGCTCCCTGGGCCCGGCGGTGCTCTCTCCGCACGGTGGGGGGGTTCATATTACACCTGAGCCGGGGGTGTTCGTGTCCCTGGGGGGTGGGTCCTGGTCCTTGCCCCTGGACGCTGGGCCCCGCCAAACTTCCAACATGGCCGAGCCTGGTCGGGCCATATTTATAACATCCCTTGTGGGCCGCCCTTTTTCCCCGGGGTTCCCCCCTCCTGGGCGGGGGCGGCGGGCCCCTGCCTTGCTCCTACCTGGACCAACCGTGGGCCGGGTGGGTGGCTGCCTGGAGTGCGGAGCGGGTCTCCCTTGGGGGGTCCTGGCTCGTACCTGGGGTCGGGGCGGGGGGATGCCCGGAACTCCTGGGTGGTGGTGGGGTGCTCGTCTGGGGCTGTGGGCGTCCCTCTCCGGTGGGGCCCTGCGTTGGGCTCTTCCGGCGCGGCGGGGGGCTGCTTTCCTAGCTGGGCTGGGGCGGCGCTCTCTTTCCCTCTGCGCTTCCCTGCTCTCTGGCTCTGGGGGCCTCGCGGCGGTCCTGCTGGCCCTGGCCTGGGTGGCGGTCTTGGTCGCCCGGGGGGCGGTTGTTCCCTGCCTGTTCCCGTGTGGCGTTGGGGGGGCTCCGGCTGCCGCTGCTGCTGCGGCGGGGGTATGGGTGTGGGGGTGGCTGGGCGCTCCTCCTCCTTCTTTTCACATTCCACCATCCATTTTAGAAGAACATAAACACTCACCTGAGCACAGGTGTTAGCTCACCTTTGCACTAATAGTTTGCATGATTGAATGAATGAAAGATTTCACACTAGTTGGTTTAAAGGCATAGGTATGCGTTCGTGAACACTATCTGTTTTGTGTGCATGTTGACATGTGGACATTTTTGCGGCTAGCAGGTGTGTTGATAATATTTGAGTGTGTGTGAACAGGCCCCGCCCTTTTTGTACTACATTTGAACCGTACCGTAACGATAAACAACCAGTAAACCTGCCTGCTCTATGCTGCTTCATGGTCTTACCCCCCTTCCTCCCCTCCTATTATCACCCTCCTACCCCCCCCTCTCTCTAACGTCCCTCTCTCTTCTTCCCCTCTTTCCTTTTCCGTCCGGTCCAACACCAAAGATTTTCAAACATGATTGAAATTAATAAAGTTTGGCCTCAATTACAAAAGGGGTTTATTCAGACATACCTTTGGTTTGTCTGAAGATGAATAACCCCTCTTGTTAAAATAAAATATGTCCAACACAAGAGGCCCTCAGCTCTCATCTGTTTGCCTAGCTGTTGGACAGGACAAGTTAAAAAAAAAAAAAAAAAAAAAAAAAAAAAAAAAAAGATGATGTGTTTAATATGTTATATTCCTCAATCAACAACCTAGATTGTTTTGAAGCTCATCAATTTCAGTAATGCTAAAGCTAACGCTAACGCGAATTAGCGCCGAAGGCTAAAAACAAACGCTAGATATTACATCAAAAAGCAGTGACTTCTAACCGTAGTCACAAGTTATTAACACATGTTTTAAATGTGTTCATATATGTAGGGACAGACGAGGATGAGGAAAATCCGATCCATTTGCGGATGGAGAAAGATAGCCTGTTTGTTTTCAAGCTAGCTCGTGCCAGATGGGTAGAGACATATGATCAGATTTGACTTCATTTTAATAAACGGTTAATCGTTGTCGTACTGGGTTAAAGGTCTATGTTAAAGACCCAGAAGAGAGAGGAGGAAAGGGCTAGAAGGGAGGAACAGCGACAGGAGAGTCTGTTAAGTTTACTTGAGTTGAAATTATTGTTCTAAAATGTAATGCAGCCATTGTTTTTCCAATTTGTTTAATAAATGTATGAACAAAAATGAATAATTTACATGTATTATTTAAATCTGAGCAATTTTTAACAATCTTAAAAGGATTTTCATATAAATATCAGATGTACATATTTAGAATTTCGTTTTATATGTTAATATTTATTTTTATACATGTTAACAATAATCCTGGTCTTCTAGAGTCATGTGTGTCACAGTTGGAGCTGAAAGGAAAGCAAAGATTTGTCCTTGCAGACGGACGTGACTCTGCTCGTCCTGCATGTTCCTGGTGTTGTCCTGCTGTGGCTCAACATCTGTGGCTAAGCAGTCGCCTTTGCTGATGCACAGAATGTGCAGAATTGAACTGCAGGCAATGATTTTCATTGCAAAGGTTGGTTTTACTTCCAGTGCCCTCAGAAATATTGCTCTCCTCCTCATCTTTATCATGCCAAATGCTCTCTTCACAACAGAGCGTGTTCTGGAGTGGTTCTGGTTGTAACTGCCTCAATGGCATTCCTCATGGGTTCCCTGTAGGGTGTCAGCAGCATGATGGGATGTGCAATGCAGGGATACCCACCATCACCCAAAAGGATCCTTCAGGTGGGTTTGTTTGATTTACATAAATTGGGCTTTTACGTAGAACCCGTGAATCATGGATTGATCCTGGATTCTCAACAAAAATATCTATAAATTTGGCATTAGAGTCACATACAGCATGCATTTTAATGGAATAAAAAAGCTTCCTGTTAAAATAACAAGCTGCATTATCTTATAGGGCCTTTATTCTTATGTGGCAGCCATCAATGCTCCTTGTGACCCTTTGGAAGGAGAAAGACCAAGCGAGCTGCTAAAATCCAGAGGCGACTTATGGTAGTTCATTCCCACTGGGAATCTGGGTGACCCTGCTCATCAGCTGGAGGATGCGGTCTGCCGTCCTGTGGACAACATCGCTCACGGTGGACCGTGTCATGTCAAAGACTCTGGCTACCACACTGTAAGATGTGCCACACGCCAGCCAGAAAAGAAACACCAGGACGTCAGTCTCCTGTGACCCCCCAGAGTGTGAGGAACCCGAAGCTGATGCTTCAGGACCATCGACCCAGATGCTCGATGGTCCTGCGGGTCAACCGAAAATCCAGTCTTGTGTCGGACTGACCGTCAGCGTAAAGGGCCAGGACAGACACCTTTGTGTTGGTAAAGCAGTAGAGACGTGGAAGACCCTGGAAAATGCAATATTAATTATTTCATTGAGGAAATTAAATCACATTTTTTTAATGTTTCTATTTATTTTGATGTCTTACATTTTAGATTATGAAGTATTTATTAATTCTGGAAAATCTCGTGGTTTTTATTTGGCTGGGTTTTTGGATTTTCATTTAAACTTTTAAAAATGAAAGTTTTTGTTTTGTTTTTGTTTAAAACAAGTGATATGGTTTGACTCTGAATAAAAAATTCTAAACTTTGAACTCACAAGTGTTTCATGTAATTGGACTACACAACTCACTTGAAAAAGAATGTTAAACTCTTACCCAGCAGACTGTGTAACCTTGAGCATGATTAGTAACAAAGTTTAAGTTAAAGTTTAGGTTTTACTTAAAAAAATAGCTTTAAGTTTAACTCACAAGTTATTCTGTCTGGTCAGGGCATCCAGAGGAAATCTTCTGAGATGTCTGCTTGTCCTTGCCGTCCTGTGATGCTGCATATCTGCTCGTTTTCAGTTTGATCTCACGAAAAACGGTTGAATTATTGCCAGGAACACGGACAAATTCATTTTCAAAGCCATTTTCAGTAAGGTGTAAGAAAACTACAGAAAAAAATGCCTCCTTGCAAGAGCCCGTTAATCGTTCAGCGGCACAAAAACAAAATAAATATTGGCATGAAAAAATAACTTGGGGGTTTATTTATGAACAAATACATTAAATCAGCACCAAAGTGTTTGTAATTTAATTATTTATAAATCAGTCACGTTTTCCATGATCAGAACACAGCAGATTCATAAATAGTCTTTGTAAAATGTTCATATTTATTATGTTTTTACTCTGACAAATAAGTGTCATTCTCCGCGTTAAATAGGAGTAGTTCGCCTCCAGACCAGGTGGTGGCGGTAATGCGCCACTTTGTTTCCGTGTCAAGCGCGTTATGAACAACACCCAAAAGAAAAAAGTACTGAGTACGGGTGTCTGAATTGCTTTTAAATTCAGAGAACTATATATAGTTCTGCACTATATAGGGTTTTAGTAGTTAGGGATCAGGGCAGGAATTCGGACACAGGTTCATTTCCACTGAAATGCTTCGTTTCTAACAATAAAGTAAAAAAAAAAACGTTGTTTCTACTGAAATGCCTTCCGTTTCTATTGAAATTTTCACATGTGTATGTGAGAGCATTTTGGATAGTGTGTGTGAGAGCATTTTCAGTAGTGTGTGTGAGAGCATTTTCAGTTGTGTATGTGAGAGCATTTTCAGTAGTGTGTGTGAGAGATTTCACATGTGTATGTGAATGAATACATTTTCAGTTGTATGTATACAAGCATTTCACTAGTGTGTGTGAGAGATTACACATGTGTTTATGAATGCTAATTCTGAATAATGTCCTACACGGCACCTCATAAGCAGGTGTCTCACTTTGTGAGTCTCTGAAGCTTCACCAACTGCTGATCTAGAAACAATGTTCTGCCTCCAACCATGAAGGGATTTGAACCCTCAATCTTCTGATCCGAAGTCAGACGCCTTGTCCATTAGGCCACATGGTCTGTAAGAACATCCAGGTCCAGCTGGAGTTGGAGCAACTTCTGCTGCCTCAAAGAGGAAGGTGGAGGAGGAAGAGGAGGTGCAGTGTGCTCCTCCTCATGAGTCCTGAAGCTGCACCGTCAGCTGCAGAGCTTCAGAGCTGCTTCCTTCTCAGACTTTCCACTTTCTTTGGCTCTCTGGCTCTGATGCTGCTGCAGAAAAACCAGCAGCTGCAGAAAAACTCTGCAGAGACTCACAGAGAGAGGATGGATGAATCAGTAAATGCACATTTCCAAAAGCCAGAGAACGCAGCATTAACCAGGCACCCCCACTCCCCCAGAAACCCTCGCATTAACCCCTGGATGAACCTGCTGGACGGCGCAGGGCTGATAAACTCTTGGACAGCTGGAAGGTCATTGAACTTTTCTCTGTAGAAATGTAATGGTTAGATTTGGGAAGTCGGAGCTGGTTTTTAGTAAAAGCGTTTTAGCTGTTTAGGATGAACGTTGAATGACGAGTCCATCTTGTTAAAATAAATAGGGAGCAGCATGAAGGTGAAGGCCTCTCCTGCATAGATAGAGGACGGGGACCAAAAACGTCAACCCAGTCTCCTCCTAAAATGTGTAGTAGCTACGCCTGTCCACATGAAAAAACACAGCAATGAAGAGTGCACACCAAAAGGACAACACCCCTGCAATGAAATGATCTTTGATCTCTGCAAACTGTTAATGAGTGAAACCAACTGGAATGCTCCTGAAGATGCCAAAGTAATAGTTCCACCAATGCAATTTAATGTTCTTTTTAATGCTCATATTAAATATGAACAGCCCCCCCTCACAGAGCTGGTCTGCACACTCCCTGAGGAGTCTGGAGGTGATGTTGTCAGGGCCTGTTTCCTTTCATCGCCTTTGTTCTCCTTTGTTCCAATTGGAGGAAGGACTGCTTGGTGCTGAGGTGTCAACAGCTGCAGATGCCTAAGCTGGAAAGGTGTGAAGAGGGGGTGACTGGATCCATTCTCCATCCCCAGTGGAGGGAGAATGGTGGCTGGGCAGAATCAAATCTAACAAAGAACAAATTCAGTTCATTTGCCCAGGTGACATAAAGGGCTCATATCTTCATCAATTCTTCCAGAAACATGGAGGATGTGACGTCACTTTTCCAACCACTGCTTCAAGTTGGAGCAGGAGCTGAACATTGTCACCCCCTGCTGGTGGAAACAGCTCATTACAAGCGTGGAGACGCAGAAAAGCTCCAATTGGTTCTTCTTGATCAAAGATGTCAAATGTTCTGGATCACAAAAATCCCATTCAGTTGATGTAAAAACCCTCATCAGACGTGAAAACTCCCCGGGGAAAGGCACTACCACGTGGTTTCATTTCCTGTCATGAATAATTGCTAAAAATGGACTTTAGGACTTTGCTGAAACAGGAATGACATCAATTCAATGATTTCAGCTAATTCAGCACTTAGGCTCCGCCTCTCCTCTCTGCTGTTTATGATAGTCCACCACTGAGGGGGGGGAGGGGGACTTGGGGCCCCCAGCACTTTGGAGGCTTCAATCTGAATCCATAAAATAATTCTGAAATATTGTAATGACCATTTTTATTTAACTCTGGAAATAAAAATAAAAAACAATGAAATGACATCAAATTGTCCAGTTAAAAGGGTTTTACCCCCGCCCCCCGTCCTCCTGTAGTAATGGACTATTCTGTCAGCAGCAAGTTCAAAGCCTCATTTTAAGGTCTTTTCATTGACATTTGTGACAACTGTGGTGCGGTAAAAGATCCAAATCCAACTACAAATGGATTTCTTCCCATAATGCATCAGTATTTCTATTTCTATAGAAGTCTATAGGTGTCTATAGGGAGACAGCCTCCTCTCCTCAGAGGCCTTAAAAGTTGAAGTCAAGTCAACAAACTGGATTAGTTGTGTTAACGTGACCTTTAATTGGATGAAATGAAAAGATCTTGTTGAACCAAAGTTCTGGTGTTTGATTCTGACAGAGATTTGAAAGTCACAGAAACTTTTTTTAGTTTTGTTTTAAACTTCAATCATTTTTCTCAACTCATTGAAAAACTTCAATTGTGTTCAGCAGGGGCTGTCAATCAAATGAAGCAGCAAATATGATGAAAAGAACTCCCATATTTCTCTGACTAGACCTAAAGAAAACTATTTCAGAATGAAAAAGTCAAACAGTTGAAGACCAACATTCCTCCATCCATCCATCCATTTTCTGAACCTCTGAGTCTAAGCTGCCTCTGTTGGATGAAGGATGGATGGTCTGCAGAGATGTTGTGACTGGACGGTGTTCCTGGGAGGTGGAGAGCAGAGTGATGGAGGAATCAGAGGAAGTGGAGATGAGTGTCAGAGCTGCAGCAGGAACTGATCTGAAATCAGCTCCACTGTCTCTCTCAGCATCAAGTGGACAGTTATTGTGCTGCAGCTCCCCCGGTGGACTGATGGAGAACTGCACTTCTTCGTCTCATTCTAACTTGGAGTGTTGATCTGAAACATGGGTTGGATTCTATGGAGTTAATTCAGTCTCAATAATCAGAAATGCACACAACCTGTTTTACAAATGCACACGCTCCGATTCACAAATGTCATTTTATGCAAACGTGAAAAATAAATTCGGAAATACACACCCTGTGTTTCACAAACACACAGATTGTGTTTCACAAATGCACACTAAATGTTTTACAAATGCACAATAAGTGTTTCTCACAAATGTGCACACTGTGTTTCACAAAAAACATTTTAGAAATTCACAATAAATGTATCAGAAATACACAGTAAGTGCTTCACAAACATGATTTTTATTTACACATGTGATGTGAACTCACAGATCATTCGGATTGCAGACTGTGCATTCAAAATCCCGTTCTCATTTGTGAATCTCCCCGTGTGTGTGAGAGATTTTTCTACGGTGAATATTGAGACTCATCTGACGGAGCGGGTCAACTAATGTCACCATTGGCTAGTGAATCTGTCAATCAAACTCATTGGTAAAGCAGGCGGGTTCGCTTTTAGCCAATCGTATGGCCC
Organism: Oryzias latipes; assembly: GCF_053564925.1. NCBI lineage: Eukaryota > Metazoa > Chordata > Actinopteri > Beloniformes > Adrianichthyidae > Oryzias > Oryzias latipes. The sequence goes on along the minus strand of NC_136238.1, from coordinate 25,478,845 downwards.
CTTACACTTTCTCTACGATTTCTGCGGGTGGCAAAAGCCCCGCCCATATTTGATTCTGGACCAGTCGGTCGTTAGCGTGTTAGCCTTAGCATGGCTTGTCGGTTTATTGCCTTCGGTTGTCAAAAATTACTGGCTTGTGCAACTTTTCAGTGGACCTGGAAGCAGGGCAACAGTGGTTGAATGCAGTTGACATTGAATCCATCGAACTCTGTACTGGTCATGAGATTTAAAATGAATGTTTCACTCGGGATTGTTTGTACGTTATTCTCTTAGCTTTCATGCTAGCGTCATTTCAACACTCAGACACGGTTTTGATCATATGAAGGTGGAGGAGAAAAATCTTCAACTTCCACAGGTTTTGTGGAGAAACTGGCATCACTTTGCTCCGTACCACGCAGGACTACATTACCTCAAGTTCATCTCACTGTCAATCACAGATACCCAATACACATCCCCTGCTCAGCCCAAAGTCACTTTGCTTGACCTTAATTTTATTTTTTTAATAACTGTCATTGATTTTATATTGTAACCATATACATATACACCTCTTGGCCAGGTCACCCTTGCAAAAAAGATCCTCATCTCTCTGGGTTTTATAGCTGGTTAAATACTACACAACAAAAGATGGTCATAGAACAACAAAGTGCAAACATTCACCCTTTATTGCAGAGTAAAATTCAGAGAAAACATGGACAGATTAAAACATCAAAATTTAAGCAAATGTGGGATCTCTACTGATTTGAATTTTATTTAAACTGGAACTAATTTTCATAACATCCTTACATACAATGAAGTCCCTTGAACAATACAGCAGTATTGATTTGAACTTTGTCTTACTCCCCTCAGTCTCTCTTCTTCTGTATGTAATTATGTCACCTAAATTAAGTTCTAAACACACTGGACAGTAAAGATGTAGGTCAACTCCCAAACGGTCTGAATTCCACAATGGATTGATGTCATCTTGCAGTTCCAACATTTGTGGACCCAAAAGAGGACTGTCCCATACCGGGACATTGATCCCAGGATGAGGTTCAGCCATGGATCCACTCTCCTCCCATTCAATCTCTGGAACCAGCATACCCTGACAAAAAAAAAAAAAAGATACTGTTTATGAACAGCGCTGTTTTTTTGTGTTTTAGATTATGTAGGAACAGTGACCGACTAATAATAAGTTATATTGTTGCTGGCAGGCAGACCTCATATCTCCATAACTGTTTATAATTTGCAAATAAGTGAACCTTAACAAAGTAGTGACATTAGTACATATGATGGCTCATAAGGCCATGCATTGTGATGCATTTTGAACTTGCAGATGTGCTATTCTTCCTACAAACAAACAATTTAGGGAAATTGTTTGCACCACACAACAATTATCCTTTTCATTCATTTTCGATGAAAATTCACTGTAGTCATTATGATTTCATGATACTCTTCTTGATACTTTCCACTTTAGTCAAACTGCACACAAATCAGTTGTCCAGTACAGTGAGATTAAATAAAGCATTTACCCGGGGATCAGAAACAGGGTTCTGGGTCAAGCCCAACTGCCACAGCTGATTTGGTGTCATGCTTTGCTCCGTCCTGATTGGATGGCTGTCCCACACGTCACTAAACACATCCAAACTGGCCTGAATGCGTGGTAGAAAAATGTAATGGCAGCAGAATACGTGATGTGACTGATATTGAGCAAGTCTTGGTCCTCAGGAGAGTGCAGGATGTTGTAATATAAACCAGTAACACTCACAAAGACATCACACCAGAGGAGCTCAATCCTGTATTTGGAAAAAAGCAAAAAGAAATATTATATTGTCAGATTTATTTTTAATACATCATTCACTTTTATGTATCAGGGCTCCAGACTAACTTTTTTCACTAGGAGCACAGTGGCCCCTAACTGAAAATTTTAGGGGCACAACCAGAAAATTTAGGGGCGCATACCGTAAATCAACATTCTAACCAAATCTACTAATTTCCACTGTATTACAAATAAATACTTTAATAATAGATGCAGAAATTACAATGTGCTGTTTCTAATTCAGTGTCATATTTTATTCTGCACTTTTGAAGATGCAACATGAAGGTAAACTGACAGCACCATCGCTGTCATGACAGTACAACTAAGTAAAAATAGTAAAAAAAATACCATACTTTTAGAATAAAAAAAAGTTTTTAGTAACAAGTGATTACCGTAGTAACCTTTCGTAATTTCACAGTTTCAAACAATACTTAAATGTATGTAAATATTAGAGGATGGAAATTCATGTTGGCGACACCAAACAGGTTCAGCCAAGATGCACAATAAGCGTGTTTGAGATCACCCAGATGGACGCAACGCTGCACAGATCACCTGGTGTGTGACGTATATTTTTGTTTTTGCTCCAACATCACCTGTCAATCAAAACAAAAATATCACGAGAAAGGGGTGAGAGCAAGACACCAATCAGAGCGAACGCAGCTGGAAATTTAGTATTGAACTGACTAAAAGCTGCCCTACAGACTACAAAACAATGCATTATGGGACATGCGTCCTGATGGTTTTTTTGTAGTTCACTGATCAATTAAAATAATTTAAAATACCAACTGATTAAAAAAAGGCTACATCCATTACAAAACATTAAAATAATTATAAAAGATGTAATATCACAGCTCATACTTAGGGGGAGAGGCATATTAAAACGAAATTGAATGTTAAGGACAACTCCTAATTCCTGGTCTCTTTCAGTCTCGCTGCAGCTTCGATTTCATGCGAGTTTGAGACCCCTGCTGTACACTCTGTCACTGGTACACTAGCTGCAGGTCGGAAGAACGAATCAATAGTTCGCTTGCTCATAGCTCAGACGCACATATCAGGTTGTGATGATATTTGTCTCCGTTTCCTTCCCACGGATGTTTACGCGTGCTCGATTATCTCTAGGCCCCGCCCCTCCACACATTTTAGCCACTTGCAGTGACTTTCCCTATTCTTCTCAGACGCATTGGCCGCCTCAGGCATCACTCAATGACACGCAAGTGTGTGCTCGCGTGTGCTCCAGTCTCATTAGTATTCGCGCGAGTGTGTGTGTCTGCCAGCGTGCGTGTGCGCTCGCGTCTCATTGATGATTTCATCTCTCATTTCATCGATCATTGACGTGCTCCTTTCATGTTTAATGTATAAAAAATACGGAGGGTGGAGGAGGCAAATTTACTGGTAGCACATGTGCGACTGGGTGTAAAATTCAGTCGCACACTCTCAAATTTTGGTCGCAACATGCGACCAAATGGACGCAGTCTGGAGCCCTGTGTATATATTAAAGCTTCTAAAACTAGGTTCAACTCACCGTTGATTGTGTGTACACTTTTCCCACAATGAAGCCGTTTGTGTCAGTTGTACGTACTGTGAGCATTAACTCGGCTATGCCCACATTTTCCCCTCCGTGATCTCCTCTCACCCTGACAATAACATGAAAATCATGTCTCAAACACATAATTACAAATGCATCGCCAATACTGTCATGGCTACAGAACGACAGAGACCCAGATGCTGGAACCCGGAATGAGACACAGAGCTCAGGTAACTTGGCAAGAGGAAAGGGGATTTAATGAGGTAGCTGGTCAGGTAAGGCACAGTTTCTGGAGGTCCAGAGATAGAGAGACTACGGCCCGTGGCGTCACTGGTTGATGTCCTCACAGAGTCCGGGGTCGGCAGCGTGGATCCGTCTCTTGAGGGTGTTTGCTCGGCAGAGGCTCGTGGTGAGGTCAGGGGAAGCAGACCAGAGGAGGTTCCAGAGTGCAACAGGTTCAGGCGACCACTCGTGACTGGGGTTTCCATCAGGGGCAACGGACTGGCGAAGACTGATGATCCTGGAACTCCTTAAGTAGGCGGATGAGGTGATGAGGTAAGTGGTCGCAGCTGGGATGAATCAGGAGCCAAGCGGAGAGGAGAGGGGGAGGAGTCCGACAGAGGCACCATATCAGTACCCCCCCCTCAACGACCGCCTCCAGGCGGTCAAGGGCGGCGATCCGGGTGGGCACGGAAGAAGTCCTCTATGAGCGAGGGGTCCAAAATCAGCGAGCGGGAGATCCAGGAGCGCTCCTCCGGACCGTAGCCCACCCAGTCGACCAGGAACTGGAAGCCGCGACCCCGACGACGGATGTCCAGAATCCGGTTGACATCATAAGCCGGAGCGCCGTCGATGAGCCGGGCGGGTGGTGGGGAAGCGGACGGCGGGCACAGAGGACTGTCCAGAACTGGCTTGATCTGAGAGACATGGAACGATGGGTGTACCTTCAGAGCTTTAGGAAGACGGAGTCGGACGCAGGTGGGGTTGATAAGTTTCTCGATGACATAGGGTCCGATGAATCGTGGTGCCAGTTTCTTGGAGGTAGCTTGGATGGGAATATTGCGCGTGGAAAGCCAAACCCTTTGGCCAGGTTGGTACTCGGGTCCCACCACCCTGCGACGATTGGCGATGCGGCAGTTGCTCTCCTTGGTGCGGAGGAGAGCAGCCTTAGTCTGAGCCCAGATGCGTTGGCAACGCTGGACGTGATGTTGCACAGAAGGCACTGCCAAATCCAGTTCCTGAGACGGAAACAGAGGTGGTGAGTAACCGAGCGCGGCCTCAAAGGGAGAGAGCCCAGTAGCAGCGGAGGGGTGAGTATTGTGGGCATACTCAATCCACACGAGATGTTGGGACCAGTCCTGTTGGTTCTGTGCCGCCAGGCAGCGGAGAGCTGCCTCCAGTTCCTGGTTCGCTCTCTCCGCTTGGCCGTTGGACTGGGGATGGTAACCGGATGTGAGGCTGGCCGTGGCCCCCAAGGCTGTGCAGAAGGCCTTCCAGACCTGAGAAATGAACTGAGGGCCACGGTCAGACACAATGTCCACAGGGATGCCGTGGTGACGAAAAACCTGGTTGGTCATGATATCAGCAGTTTCGGTGACAGTGGGCAGTTTAGGGAGTGGAATGAAGTGGGCCATCTTGGAAAATCGGTCTATGACAGTGAGAATGACTGTGTTACCTGCCGATGGGGGTAACCCGGTAACGAAGTCCATAGCCAAGTGGGACCAGGGACGGTTAGGCGTAGGGAGAGGATGGAGCAACCCCGCAGGAGCAGAGGATGAGGTCTTAGACCGGGCGCAGGTGGTGCAGGCTGAGATGTACTCCCGAACGTCCTTTCCCATAGAAGGCCAAAAAAATCTCCTGCGAATTAAATGGAGGGTACGGTGAACCCCCCCATGGCATGCCAGACGGGAAGTGTGACCCCAGGTGATGACGTCAGGGCGGAGATGAGTGGGTACAAACAGTGTACCCCTAGGAACGGGTGGATGGTCAGAGTTACCCGCAAGGGCTTGAAGAACCTTGGTCTCTATATCCCAAGTGACACTTCCAATGATGCAGGATGAAGGGAGGATGGACGACGGGATGTTTTCGGACAGACTGTATTTCCTGGAGAGGGCGTCGGGTTTGATGTTGCGAGAGCCCGGTCTGTAGGTTATAATGAATTGAAAACGGTCAAAGAAGAGACACCAACGAGCTTGCCTGGAGTTGAGTCGTTTGGCGGAGCGGAGGTAAGCCAGGTTTTTATGATCCGTCCAGACGATGAATGGTTGCTCGGCTCCCTCTAACCAGTGACGCCACTCCTCCAGGGCCAGTTTGATGGCTAGAAGTTCACGGTTTCCAACATCATAATTCTGCTCAGAGGGGGACAGTTTACGTGAAAAGAACGCACAGGGTTTCAATTTTCCAGAACTCTCCTCCTTCTGAGAGAGGACTGCGCCTACCCCTGAGTCAGAGGCATCCACCTCAACAATAAATTGACGTGAGGGGTCCGGTTGGATTAAGATAGGGGCTGAGACAAAAAGTTGCTTTAATTTGTCGAAAGCCTGTTGAGCGTTGGTGGACCAGACAAAGGGATGTTTTATGGAGGTGAGCCGTGTAAGGGGAGCGGCTATACTACTGTAGTTGCGGATGAAACGTCTGTAAAAGTTAGCAAAGCCGAGAAATTGTTGGAGCTTTTTGCGGCTGCTAGGAGGTTCCCAGTTGGTAACCGCTTCAATCTTGGACGGATCTGGGCGTATGCAGCCGGCTTCGATGATGTAACCGAGAAACTGCACGGAGGTAGAGTGAAATTCACATTTTTCATGCTTAACAAAAAGCTGATTTTCTAAAAGTCTTTCCAAGACCAGACGGACGTGATGCTCGTGTTGGGCCAGATCGTGGGAGTAAACCAAAATGTCATCAAGATAAACGAAAACAAAGCGATTGATGAAATCTCGAAGGACATCATTGACGAGCCTTTGAAAAACTGCCGGGGCGTTGGTGAGGCCAAAAGGCATTACTAAGTACTCGTAATGCCCTAACGGAGTGTTAAAGGCTGTTTTCCATTCGTCCCCTTCTCTAACTCGGACCAAATGGTAAGCATTGCGGAGATCTAACTTGGTAAATATGCGAGCCTTCTGGACCGAGTCAAATATGGAGGTGATTAATGGCAGTGAGTATTTGTCCTTTATGGTAATTTGATTAAGATCTCGATAATCAATACAGGGTCGGAGGGATTTGTCTTTTTTCTGAACAAAGAAAAACCCAGCTCCGACGGGTGAGGAAGATGGTCGAATGTGACCCAGGGAGAGGGCTTCCTGCACGTAGTTTTCCATGGCTGCCTTTTCTGGTCCGGACAGGTTAAACAAATGGCCTTTGGGCAAAGGAGCGCCGGGTAATAGGTTTATGGCACAATCATAAGGTCTGTGAGAGGGGAGCGCACTAGCTTTAGTTTTACAAAAAACAGCCTTCAAATCATGATAACAGTGAGGTATGTTAGAGAGATCTACTTGACTAAGACACTCAGTTTTAGGAGAAGTAACAGAGGGGAGCGCTGACAGAAGACAGTTAGCGAGACAGTATGGACTCCATTTGATTATAGTCCCCTGGGCCCAGTCAAACTGAGGATTATGCAATTTAAGCCAAGAAAACCCGAGCACTATGGGAGTATGAGAGGACTTAGTGATGAGGAAACGTATAGACTCACGATGGTTTCCGGAGGAAATGAGCAGAACAGGTTTGGTGCGGTGAGTGATGCGGGATAACGGTTGACCACCCAATCCGGAAGCCTCGATGGGTGTTTCCAGGGGTTCTGTGGGGATCGACAGATTAATAACCAGCTGCTGGTCGATCAGACTCTGCTCGGCCCCGGAGTCGACCAGGGCTCGTAATTCCTGCACATGGAGGTCTAAACTTAACTTGACAGGGATAAATAAAAAATCATTACCGGCCAGGTAGATGTTTGTTACCCCCCGCGGCCTGTCTTCTAGCGAGGGGCTCGGGTGTTTAAACGGAGCGGGCAGGTGTTGACAATGTGGCCCTTCGCTCCGCAATAGAAACAGGCGCCCTCCTCGCGCCGTCTGCGGCGCTCCTCTTCGGACAATCTGGAGTGTCCAATCTGCATGGGCTCCTCCGGTGGTTTGGAAGAGATGAGGGAGTTGGGAGACGTGACGGGGACTGTGTGTGGGACAGAGGACATCATGGAAGCTGCACGCTGGTAATCCGGCGCTCGCTCTCTTTGACGCTCTCGTAAGCGAACGTCGGAGCGGAGTGCCGCAGAAACCAGTTCCTCAAACGACTGAGCCTCCGGTTGAGAACACAGATGATCCTTGATTTGTTCATTCAATGACTGGTAGAATATTCCCTTCAAAGCTAAGTCGGGCCAGCCTGCCTCGACCGCCAGGATACGGAAATCCACAACATGATCGCTAACCGAGCGATTACGTTGCCTGAGTGCCAGTAACCTTCGGGTAGCTTCTTCTTGTTTGCGTGGTTGGTCAAAGATTAACTGGAACTCTCTGAGGAAACGTTCATACGTGATATGGCTTATGGGATTGGCGGAGAGGTAAGCCTGGGCCCACTGGAGGGCTTTATTGCGTAATGAGTTGACGATTAAAGATATCTTACTGTGATCCGACTGGTAATGACGGGGAGCTTGTTGATAGATCAGCTGGCACTGGAGGAGGAATCCTCCACAGGCCTCTACGTCACCGGAAAATGGTTCCGGTTGCAGCCGGATGTTTTCATGAGCGGAGGGTAATCCGGAAGTGGAAGGAGCTGAGCTAGTCGAGGCTTGAGCAGTAACTGAAGAAACATGAGAAAAATGTCCGGTTAAATCATGCAAAGTCTGTGTCAAACCGTCCAGGCGATGAAAAAGGTCCTGCTGGGCTGCTGCCATCTGGGATAAAGCATCGGCTTGACGTCCGAGCATAATGCCTTGCTGCGATACGGCTAATCTGAGCCCTTCCGGGTCAGCTGGGTCGGGTTTATGGCCAGTCCGTTCTGTCATGGCTACAGAACGACAGAGACCCAGATGCTGGAACCCGGAATGAGACACAGAGCTCAGGTAACTTGGCAAGAGGAAAGGGGATTTAATGAGGTAGCTGGTCAGGTAAGGCACAGTTTCTGGAGGTCCAGAGATAGAGAGACTACGGCCCGTGGCGTCACTGGTTGATGTCCTCACAGAGTCCGGGGTCGGCAGCGTGGATCCGTCTCTTGAGGGTGTTTGCTCGGCAGAGGCTCGTGGTGAGGTCAGGGGAAGCAGACCAGAGGAGGTTCCAGAGTGCAACAGGTTCAGGCGACCACTCGTGACTGGGGTTTCCATCAGGGGCAACGGACTGGCGAAGACTGATGATCCTGGAACTCCTTAAGTAGGCGGATGAGGTGATGAGGTAAGTAAGGTTCCGGCTGGGATGGCGGACTGAGCGGACGTCTCTCGCTAAGCTCTCGCCTTTTGCCCCGATCTGCACGGTAAATGTCAGAATTTGAAAACTGAGAGAGAACGGTTTGACTGGAGAGCAGTTGCGCGTTAACTTTATCTTCGTTTTGGGAAAAAAAAACATCTTGGTGAGTTCCCCTTTTTCTGCTTAATGGCGACGAAAAAAACAAGTCCGAAGCAAGCTCCAACTTTGCAGCCGTCGGCCATGATGAGCGAGCATGACTATTCCCAGATGGACGTCGCTTCTAGTGTGAAAAGGAAACCACCACCTACTCCCACAAAGTCCACGGGACCACCTTTGAAGGTGAAAGCGGGACAGGAGTCTAGTATTTCCAGATCTGAAGATGCGGTTTTGGCTGCAATTGAAAGGCTGACGTCCAAAATAGAAGATTTTGGAAGTCAGCTGCGTGAAAACACCGTAATGGTGGCAAACATCTCCCGGCTCGTTGAGATGAACGCGGCTGAAATAAAAGACTGTAAGACAAAGATCGCAACGTTGGAAAGAGAAATCCCAAGGATCGTGAAAGAGAACCTAGAACTGAAGGAAAAAGTTGCAGATCTGGAAAGATATAAACGAAGATGGAACTTGAAAATTCATGGACTGAAAGAAAAGGATGAGGAGAACATCAGGGAACATGTGGTTGGAATTCTGTCCAAAATCGCACCACAGTGGGCAGACGTGATGGACACGACGGTGGACACGGTTCATCGACTGGGGAGGAGGGAGGAAGGAAGACATCGCCAGGTGATCCTGCAGTTCGTCACGAGGCGCCATAGAGATGCTTTCTGGAAGATCACCAAGAACTGCCAGATCTGCAAAGACCTGGGGATCCGCTTCAAGGAGGACTTCAGCAAAGCAGACCGAGAAGCTCGAGCGGCCGTCTGGCCCAAGATGGAGCGGGCCCGAGCTGAAGGGAAGAACGTCTATTACAGGGGCCATGTGGGATACATCAACGGGACTAGAGTCACTATGGAGTGAAATATTTACAAGGAGGTGACCTACCTATTTGCATTAAAGAGTTCATATTGTTCTGTTTAAATTGTTTTTTACTCTAGTTATTCTAAGTTTTAACATTTGAGTCATTTTGTTTACATAATAGAGCAAATCTAAGTTAAGTATTTTATCCTTTATTTTTACATTTTACCTTTTTTTAAAGTATTTTTTCTAAGATGCGAAAGGTTTTAATTAATATGGTTATATAATTTGTTATAACAATTTATACTGTTTTCCAGTGAAACATTTTCATGAAAATCATCATATAATGGTAAAATTCTCAGTTTCATATTTAGTAAATAGTTAGGGGCGCAGCTAACCCTTAATTTAAGACACCAGCTTCTTTTATCTTAAATTTTCTCGTTTTTTTTGTTTATATCCTTCTGTGTTTTATTTTATGTCTTTAAGTTCTGTGTGGTCTTTCATTTCGCTAAATACTAGGGGTATTAGGGATTCTGTTAAAAGAAAATCACTTTTTTTATTTTGCAAAAACCAAAAAGTTCAATGTTGTTGTTTACAAGAAACTCACTCCAACGAGACTGATGAAAAGTTTTGGGCCAATCAGTGGGGAGATAAGATCCTTTTCTCTCATGGCACCAATCGGTCAGCAGGGGTCGCTATACTGCTGAATAATTTTTCTGGCAAGCTTTTAGTTACAAAAAGAGATGGTTCTGGTCACTGGTTGATTTGCGTTTTTATGAAAGATGATAAATTTATTATTCTGGGAAATGTATATGGATATAACTCTGCAGCGCAAAACAAAATCATGTTTTCAGATTTTACAAATTCTGTTAAAGAGCTAAACCAAAGATATCCTAGCAATAATCTCATCATTGGAGGTGATTTTAATATGGTGGAAAATGAATACCTTGACAGATTTCCCTCAGCATTTCAAAATCATCATTATAATCCAGTTCTTCTTCATTTATGTAGAGATTTAAATGTTTCTGATGTCTGGCGCCGTGATAATCCTGATGTTCGAGCGTTCACCTGGTTTAAACCGGACGGATCTGCCAAATCTAGGTTGGATTTTTGGTTAACAAATGAAAATCAACAGAATTTTACATCAATAGCCAATATTTCTGCTGCACCATTAACAGATCATTCTATGATTAAACTTATTATTCAACCTCGCAATAATCCTATAAACAAAGGTTACTGGAAGTTCAACTCTAGTCTATTAGAGGATAAAGTTTATTCTCAAGCGATTATAAATGAAATCCAAAAGATAACTAAAGACAGACAGTTTACCACTCAGAGGGACAAATGGGAATTTTTTAAATTCAAAGCAAGACAGATTTCCATAACTCACAGCAAAAGATTGAGTAAAGATGGAAAACAAAAAGAAATGGAAATTATCAGAGAAATTAACTCTATTTGTTGTAAATCTCTATTGAGTGAAGGTGAGAAACAGAGACTTTCATTATTGCAAACCTCGCTGGATAACATGTACGTCTCTAAAGCCAAAGGTGCTTTTATTAGATCCAGAGCTAAATGGGTTGAAGAGGGAGAGAAAAGTTCGGCTTACTTCTGTAGACTAGAAAAAAGGCGACAAGAGAAAAATGCTGTTAACAAATTAGTAATTAATGGCAGGGAAAGTACAAATACGGAGGAAATTAAGAGAGAAATTTTCCAGTTTTACAGCGGGTTGTACTCTTCCTCTTATTCATCTCAGGATGCTGATTGCTTCTTTAATTACATCAAGGATTTGACTCCTAAAGTGGATGAAAACTTTAAACAAGTGTGTGAAGCAGAAATCACTCTGGAAGAAGCAGAAAAAGCCATGAGAAGTTTAGCTTTAGATAAATCTCCAGGATCTGATGGGCTTACTATTAACTTTTACAGACATTTCTGGGATCACTTGAAAGAGCAGTTTCTGTTGGTCATAAAGGAAATTTCTGAGTTGAACATCCTTCCAACTACCATGAAGCAGGGCATCATCACCCTGATTCCTAAACCTGGGAAAGACGCCAGACTAATTGATAATTTGAGGCCAATATCCCTCCTTAATAGTGATTATAAAATTTTAACCAACATTTATGCATCTAGATTAAAAACAGGACTGAATCAGATCATCTCAGACACACAATCAGGATTCTTAAAAGGACGTTCAATTCACAATAATATCAGGTTAGTTCTTGATCTGATTGACTATAATCAATTAATTGAAGATGATGGCTTCATTTTATTTTTGGATTTCTTCAAAGCCTTTGACACGGTTGAACACAAATTTATGTTTCAGACTTTAGAAATATTTGGATTTGGACCTAATTTCATAAGTTTTGTTCAAACAATCTATAATGATACAAACAGTGTAGTTATTTTACCAAATGGCATTTCTCCCAGGTTTTTAATTAACAAAGGAATTAAACAAGGTTGTCCAATTTCACCGTTACTTTTTATAACAGCAACAGAAATGTTATCGATACTTATTAAAAACTCTGGTTTCAGTAAACTTAGTGTTCTGGGAGAACAGTTAGCCATCACTCAGTTGGCAGACGACACGGCCATATTCATGAAGGACAGTCATCAAATACCTGACATCATTCAGACCGTGGATTTCTTCTCTAAAGCATCTGGTTTAAAACTAAATCTCAGCAAATGTGAATTATTACCAGTTCTCCATTCTGATCAGTCAGTAATTCATAACATTCCTGTTAGGACTGTTGTGAAATATCTTGGTGTTCATATCAGCAAAGACAGCAAAACAATGGAGGAAATGAACTTATGGAAAACTTTAGAAAAATGTAAAGTCAATTTAAACATGTGGTCACAGCGAGACATTTCTATTCTGGGCAGAGTGTTTTTAACTAAATTAGAATGTTTATCCAGATTCATTTATCCAGCATATTCACTCCCAATTCCTAAATCTGCAAGGAAAGCAATAAACCAGGCCAATTTCAACTTCATCTGGAAAAACAAAACTCATTACATAAAAAAAAGAACAATAATTCAGGATTACAGTGCAGGTGGACTTAAAGCCATAGACTTTGAAAGTTTGGATGGTATGATTAAAATAAATTGGCTTAGGTCTTTTCTGCAAAATGAAAGAAATATGTGGTTTCATATTCCTTCAAACATCTTCTCTCATCTAGGGGGCATTGAGTTGCTTCTAAAATGTGACTTTGATTACAGAAAACTTCCTATTAAACTTTCTACTTATCATCAGCAGGTGTTACTGTACTGGAAACTCATATACAAACATAACTTTAGTCCACACAATACTCCCATATGGAACTGTCGGTATGTGTTATGCAGAAACAAATCTATATTTTACAAAAATTGGTTTGATAACGGCATTTGGTCATTACTACATATTATGAATGACAATGGAAACATTATCTCATTTGAAACTTTTTCCAGTAAGTTTAAATTAAATGATAGAAAACAATATAACAATGTGATCAAAGCAATCCCTCAGACTTTGATCCAAATGTCCTCCAGTTTGGTTCAAAATGTTCAAATTCAGCTTCCCTCTCTGTTGTTTGATGGTCGACCGGTTAATTCAAAACTTCCAAACTCATTTATACGATCCTTATTTGTTAGAGAACTGTTTCCAACATCTGACAAAAATCATTCTATGTCACAGCATTACACAGGAGAGGAAATAAACAAGTTGAGGTCTCAGTTCATTAAATATCCAATTTTCCCAAAATACAAAGAAATCCATTTTAAAATAATGAACGCAGTCTATCCATGTAAAGAACTGCTACACATACGTTTTGGTTTTCCAGAGAATAACTGTTCTTTTTGTGATACAAATATTGAAACACTTGATCATTTGTTTTTTGAATGTATGTATGTTTACAGTTTTTGGGAGGATTTCTTTTTTTGGTGCTCTTCAAAGTTTCCCTTCCCTATTTCTATTCACTTACAAAAGCACAGTATATTATTTGGAGTAGTTTCTGGTGATAATCTATTTGATTTGACATTCAATACCTTGTTAATATCTGGTAAATTTTTCATTCACAAGTGCAGATTCTTAAAAAACAAACCGTTATTCAATACATTTTTTAAAGAAATCAGTTTATATTTTAAATCTCTGACATTGATGAAAAACAAAAATGCAATAAAACTGTGTATTTTCATTGAAGATCACAAGCTGTATCACAATCCCTAGTATTGTAAACTACAATTCTATATATTTTGTTTTAGTTATTTCTTTTCTTTTCTTTTTCTTTCTCTTCTTTGTGTGTAGTTATGTGTATGTTTAAAGTTCAAATAAAAAAAAAAAAAAAAAAAAAAAAAAAAAAAAAAAAAGGTGATGAGGTAAGTGGTCGCAGCTGGGATGAATCAGGAGCCAAGCGGAGAGGAGAGGGGGAGGAGTCCGACAGAGGCACCATATCAAATACGGTACACATCAGTTTAAAATGTAATGTTCTTATGTATGTTGCCAATAAGTAGAATTTCTAGGTTAAAAAAATTGCAGGAGTGGGTTACATGTATCACTGGGGGAAAAAATGAGGTGAGAGAGACTGTTAAGGGGGGGTAAAATGTTATTCATGAGGGGAAAGAGTTTTAGAGTTGCCTTTGTTTATGGAGAGGAGTCTAAAAAAAGTTATTTTATTTTTGTACAAATAACCAAATACTTATACTGCCTGATATGTGAATAAAAGATTTCTTTATGAATGACATGAATACCTCAGAGGAAAGCCATAAACGTTCACAGCGTCACTGAAGAAGGCCAAGTCTGCACAGTTGTTGTCTGCTATCTTCAGGTACAGGATACATGGAATACAAGTACAAATACTTTCAACTGTCAGATATTTACAGCGGCAAAAATGCTAAATTCCCAATTGACAGGTAAAACAGTAAAACAATAGGATGATAAAATATGAAATAGAAGGGTATTTAATAATCCCTGAGGAATTTTTTAAAAATGGCCATCTTAAAAAAACACATAAACACACATGCATTACAAATAGAAATATCACAAAATAAAAAGATTGTTAAAAAAGGTAAATAATTGGAAAATCAGTGGGTAAAATTAAAAGAAATTACTTGTAAGATGCCCTGCCAGAGAGTTGTATTGCCTGATGGCACGAGGAACAAAAGATTGTCACGCTGTCACGCTTCAGTAATTCCTAGAGAATAAATAAAAACACAACAAACATGGATTAGATCATTTAGCTGTCTGATCTTAAATTACATAGTTTTCAAATATATGAAAGGGGAATTTTTTTAAAACACTTGCTATGATAACTTGAGCTTGTAGTAAAGAACAGCTTTAAAAAAATCAGAGACAAGACACTGATCACAGGAAGCCTGTGTGTAATACTTACAGTAACTTTTACTCTAATCACTGTTGACAGCTGATTTCTCCCATCCGCCCTTTCTGTGACTACTTATCGACTACAAAACAGCTTAAAAACATAATGTTTGGGATTCTTGTCATTACGTCATTGGAAGTAAAGAGATACGGGGATTTTAGTGGCTGTCACTCTGACACAATCTCACAGGGCTTTTCAGCACAATACGGGTTCTAACGTTAGAAACTTAATGAGGCTTCTTTCATTCAACAGTGGATTCATGTATGTTATATTTAAAAAATGCCGTTTTCATGAATGTCATATGAATTAACTTTGTTGCACATATCCACCCCGTCTTAAAGTCTGGGTTGTGAAAATGCTGTGTCTAACTTTAACCCGGATCGCGTTTACATAAAGGCAGCACACGGAACAACTAGCTAGTTAGCATAGCATCAGTGTTTAAACAAATCGCCGTCTCCAAATCAATACTTTTTATTCAACTTTCTTTGCTGCTGTAAATCCGGCATGCTTTTCCCCTTAGTTCCTTATGAATCATGTTAAGAACCTACAGATCATTGGCTATAGACGCTAGCTTGAACCGAAACCGGCTTGAACTTCACTCACACTCACAGGCAGACACAATTTGCACAGGCTAAGCAAAACAAAGCTAAGCTAATTTGCGGTGGGGGTACTCTGCAAACGACTCGGCTGAAATGTTTATAAAGCATTCACACATGTCACTTGGCTAAGGAGACCGCTTCAACTTAGTATTCAATAACATTACAGGACGTACAACGAGGGAATGATCAAATAAATGCATTACTTACGGGCTGAGACTGATCCCGTTCAGAAGACCTCTCCGCCATGTTTGCCGCCCGCGTCCTCCCAACTGCTGTGCTGAACAGCTCCCTCCCTCGTCACTTTGAAAGTGAGGAGTGTAAGGGGCCATTCGATTGGCTAAAAGCGAACCCGCCTGCTTTGCCGATGAGTTTGATTGACAGATTCACTAGCCAATGGTGACATTAGTCGACCCGCTCCGTCAGATGAGTCTCAATATTCACCGTAGAAAAATCTCTCACACACACGGGGAGATTCACAAACGAGAACGGGATTTTGAATGCACAGTCTGCAATTCGAATGATCTGTGAGTTCACATCACATATGTACCTAAAAATCATGTTTGTGAAGCACTTACTGTGCATTTCTGATACATTTATTGTGAATTTCTAAAATGTTTTTGTGAAAAACAGTGTGCACATTTGTGAGAAACACTTATTGTGCATTTGTAAAACATTTAGTGTGCATTTGTGAAACACAATCTGTGTGTTTGTGAAACACAGGGTGTGTATTTCCGAATTTATTTTTCACGTTTGCATAAAATGACATTTGTGAATCGGAGCGTGTGCATTTGTAAAACAGATTGTGTGCATTTCTGATTATTGAGACTGAATTAACTCCATAGGATTCAGATGTTCAGCAGCTCCAGGATCTGGAGAAAAACAGACCCTGCAGACAAACAGATTCTTTTCTATATCATCACTTTTTTCTTTGATCTACATTTGATGGACAGATGTGAGTTTGGGATGGACCAATCAAGACAGATCATTTCTGGATGACATAGATCTATGTGTGGGTCAGGGGAAAACACAGTCAGGCGTTGGATCCTGGTTCTGTCTCTGGAACAGGGACCAGCTGCAGAGAGACCACCAGCATCAGGATCAGGATTCCAGAGGGGCGGGGCTCAAAGTGGGAAAAGACTTTTTGCTCCTTGAAAGCAGACGACCAGAGATGAAGTCACCTGGAGACAACGACTCCTTTCTGATCCCTGGAGCTGAAAGTCATCAAATTGTCATTTGGATGTCAGCAAACTCTAGTCAACATGAGTTTGTTCACTTGATCCCAGACATGGAAGAATCAAACACTGGAGGCTCTTGATGTTGGCACAATGTGCTGCAGTTAGAATCAACAGGAATCCAGTTGAATCCAGATGTTGGAAACACAGACGTCCTACAGCAGGGCTGCTCCTTCCTGGTCCTGGAGATCTACCACCTGCCTGTTCTCCAGCTCTCCCTGCACTCCTTCCTGCTGATCACCTGGAGCAGGTGTGTTCATCCAGTCACAATCTGGAGACATCTGATTGAGCCAATCAGCAGCTAGCAGGGCTTGGAGATCTGGAAAACAGGCAGGTTGGTAGATCTCTAGGACCAGGATTGAGCAGCCCTGTCTTCCAGCTTTCCTTCCCAGAATGCAACAGTTTGACTGAGAATGAATGTTCTCCTGCTGTTGCTGTGAGGATTCTGCAGGTCCGTTCTTCAGTGGTTCTGGTGGTGTTCTGTCTGTCAGTCACTCCAGGTTCCTGTCAATCATCCACATGTCTTCATCTCTGTTGTCTTCAGTCAGTAGAAGTCTCTGTTTTCAGGTCTACATTGTCAGATCATCAGTTTTTGGTTTCTCCATGGATTTTCTCCTGTTTCTGTTTCTTGATCAAATCTTGACGTTTCTGCCTCTGAGTCCAGTTTCTGCATTTTGGCTCCTCCCCTTCCTGACAGCTGGATCCAGTGTGACTCCGGTTCTATGGTACAGACACCATCTGAGGTCCTGTGGCGCCATTTGAGCGGTGGGCGGCGTGAAGGTCTGGCAGCAGCGTGACGGTTTGAGTGACAGCGGGTAGAAAACACATCAGTCTAGTGAATGGATCCATGGTTCTCCTGAACTTCCATTCATTCTCTTCACCTGCTGGTTCCCTTTGGGGGCAGCGGGGTTTCAGGAAGCGTCCTGCCTGCTGTTGGCCAAAGGCGGCTTCACCCTTCAGTCTGCTGCAGGGCCCATGGAGCTGGAGCATTGATCTGGCTATGCGGCTCCAGGAGGAGAGCTGGCGGCCAGACAGAGAGCTGCTGCTGATGGAAAGACAGCCTGATCATCTCCTGAACTTTAGCTTTCTGGTTTCCATGGAGACCATCAGAAAAAGGTCCCTGCTTTGATTCTGGTTTGTAGTTTTCCTCTGGGGTTAACATGGGACAGCAAGCCTTCAAAGTCGGTCAGAGAGACGGAAAGACGGCGGAAGCGTCCGTCTTTCAGACTCATCAGGAGAGAAGATCACTGAACGGAGAGAATCTGAAGGATCCAGACATGGAGACGTGATTCCCCATGATTCTGGAGAACTCTTCATCATCCAGAAACCTGACCTCTCAGCATCATCCGTGTCTTCATGCAGTGGAAATGACAGAAACACAGACACTGCTCCATGTCGCCATCAGGCTGTTTTCTGAACTTTTGGAGCTTTTCCAGTCTGGTTCTACTGGTTTTCTTGGAGTTTCTACTGTTTTTATTGTTACTCCACGTGACCCAAAGGTCTCTGCTCGTCCCTGCTGTGCAGCTCTGTCCTTCCCCTCTGTCATGTGTTCATCCGTCCACATGAGGGCGCCGTCTAGGTCATGCCTGGTGAGCTGGAAGCCAAGAAAAGGAGGGAAAAATGGAGAAAATGAAAGACCTGAGGAAAGCTGCAGTTCAGCCTTCAGGAAGAAAAGTTTAGACCAATAATTACAGAAATAAAAAATAATTAATGTTTTTTTATAAATCTGAAAGTCACCAAAGTGTTTAACAAACTTTTTTCTAAAGTGAAAAGGTCAAATGTTTGTGTGTTGGAAGTCCCAACCTGACAGATGAGCAGAATAATAAGGCAGGCAAAGCCGTAACACTGCCCCCTGGTGGACAGGAACTCAGCAGTGCAGCTTCAGGATGGAGTGGCTTCCAACAGATCAGATCAACGTTCTGCTCTCTGCTAAAGAGGCAGAACGTCTCCTTCTAAGAAGAATCCAGAGTTCCTGATCACAAACATCAACTGAAGCCCAAATCAGAGCTGATCAGACTGCATGGAGCCCAAGCTCCAGAAAAGAGGAGAGAAGAAGAAGTCGTCCACATGAAGCTTCACCTTAGAGGAAAAGAGGAGCTGCTGAACTAAAGTACTCGAGTACTGAGGAAGACTTTCAACCTCTGATTGATTCTGTAGAACATTTGGAACTAGAATGTAGAAAGTGCTTCAGTTCCATCAGCTGTCAGTCTGCAGCAGCTTCATCTGCTGCCTCCATCCTCTCTCTGTGAGTCTCTGCAGAGTTTTTCTGCAGCTGCTGGTTTTTCTGCAGCAGCAGCAGCATCAGAGCCAGAGAGCCAAAGAAAGTGGAAAGTCTGAGAAGGAAGCAGCTCTGAAGCTCTGCAGCTGACGGTGCAGCTTCAGGACTCATGAGGAGGAGCACATGCACGGCTCTGATGCTGCTGAACGTCTGACTGAGATGATCCACATTCAGAAGAGAGTTTCAGAGTGAAAGACGTGTGGAAGAAGAGAATCCTGAAGGTTTCTGTGCAGACATGAACTCAGTCAGAGAGCGTCTGAATGTTGGAGGATCCAGAAGAAACCAGGAGCTCATGAAGGTGGTTCTGTTGGAGCAGAGAGCAGAACTCTGATCCCAGTTTCAGGAACAATGCAGGCTCATGTTCTGGACTGAAGAGTTCTCCTGAAATGTTCTGTTCAGACTTCTTCAGGATCACATCTGTGTGTGAATGTGGAGGTTTGTCTGAACCAAGCTGCAGCTCACTTTGAAGCTCCTTCAGGCTCACACAGCAACAATGACAAAGACTGAAGCTGCTGTGCTGCCCTCTAGTGGCAAACATGGCATCTGCAGCACACATTTCTGCTTGGTTATTGGTTTCTGCTTTCATAGAAAGAAACAACAAATATTTAATCTTAACACAAACCAACAGTCCACTCAGACAATGTTTCCTCCTTCAGTGTCACATCCAGAAACACTGAACAGTCTTCATCAGTGAAGAAGATCCTCATCTTCTCACCAGCTTCCTGCTCTGAAGGAAACATCTTCATTCATCATCATGGACAGCCAGACCAACCTCTGTAGAAACACAATCCTCTAGTTCCAGACTAAAGAAATGATCCCTGAAAGTAGAGTCTTAGTGAGTTCTGGATGTTGTTTGTCCTCTTCTGTCTGCAGACAGGAACTCCTGCTCCTGGTCTCCTCCTGCAGATCACAGACTCACACCTCCTCCAATCAGACTGCAGCTTGTTTCTGAATACAAAAAAACATTTATGTTATTTTCATTCATCATTCATTCATCTTCTTAACTGTTTATTCCACTGTAAACCCTAACGAGTTGACAGAACTTAAAAATTGTTTTGTAACAGATTACACAATAGTTTTTAAGTTATATTATTAAAACTTTTAAGTTAACAATTATTAAAATTTATATTGTCAGTTGGCTTAAATTTGTATTATTTCATATTAAAAATATTAAGATTCCTCAACTTACAAAAGAGTGAATATTTATTCAAAGTTTTTAATTTTTTCCAACTAAAAAAAACGCTTTAACTAACTATATTTTTATAATATTACTCAACTCATAAAATATGTAAAATTCACTCAAATGTTTTATAAATTCTCTAACTCATTAAATGTGTAGCATTGAAAATATTTAAAATTCTTCAGCTTAAAATGTTTCTACTTGAAATGTATTCTAAACAGAGGTATTGATACTGCCCCACAACAAGATTTAAAAGCTAACATTGATAAAAACCAACAAACATGAAAGCCACACAATAGTGATTGCTTAATACACTTTTTTTAATTGCTCTTTTTAAAAAAAAAAGCACAAATATCAAGAGGATGAAGAAACAATCAGTGAAATAAAACTGCATTATAAGAGTGCCACACAACATATTGACAAAAAGAGTTGGTTTTGTGTTGTACAGCAGAAAAAGCAAATGATCAAAACAAAACACATTAGTAGCATAACACTTAACAAATAGTCCATTCTGGGAGACTCACTCAACGAAGCATTCTTCAGCGTCAATAAATGTCCTTTCAGTGATTTGCTGTCCTCACGGCTCAAGACAGCGTTCTGAATAAATGTAATAAATAAAGGCAAGTTCTAGTTTTTTGGGGTGCTGTAGGTCCAGAGCATAGATGTCCCCGAAGAGTAGAAGAGATTAGTCAGCCAGATGTGTGGGACCACTGACGGCAGCATCAGGAGCATCACCACGACAACTGAGAGGAGAGCCACAGCAGTGTCTGTGAGGTCTGGTATTCTGGAAAATACAAAACAAAAAACACAGATGAGTTCAGACCCTCAAAGATATTCATCACACTAATGTCCAAAACTGACATTCCTGCCATCTGTCAATGGGAATCTTTTCATGCTAACATTCTGTTAGCTTTTAATCAACTGGCTGTGATACTTTAAGGACCAACTCCAATTAAAATTGTGTTTTTAAAAAGTTGTGTAGCATTTTTCTGAAAAGTGAGGACATTTATAAAATAATTTAAGACTAAAGCTTCATTTTTCTTTATTCATATAATGATGGATCAGGAGCAGAAAAGGTAAATGAAACGGTTCCCGCTCCCTCCAATCAGCAGTCCCTGATGTTCGCCTTTCATCTTCCGTCTCATTCTTAAAACCATTTAAAAATATCACTCAGTTTACAAACTACAAACAATTGCCTATTTATTATGTCACTCAATACAATCTCAATCAATATTAAAGGATTAGTGAAAACCATTGACAGGGAGTCGTGTACACTTACAGTGCAGGTCTTGAAGAAGTTGGAGGCATCTTCATGCAGATAAACAGGAAGTGCAAGGAGGACAAGTGCCCGTCTCATGTTCACGTCACACTGGTCCTAAAAGAATTAAAAGAAATATACATTACTATTGAAGCAAATGCAGAGCAAACACTTCCAATATTTACTTAAGGAACTTTAAGAAATAATAAAATGATACCTTTTCTAGATGTATATTTCTAGTAAGAGGACAATGCAGTGTTTATGGCATGATCCACCTCAGGTTAAAGACCCAAAGTCATTTTTAAGGCAAGTTACACCGTGGCTTCTTACAACTGTTTACAAATGATTTGTTATCCGTTTTTGAATTATGCTCATTAGAAATTCACCTGGAGGTCATAAATCCTAACCAAGCTGGCCAGTTCCTGTCTGTTTTGGTGGACTTTGGCTCAGAAAAAGGCAGCTTTAAGTTCCACAAACATGTAAAAACTGCACAATTTCCTCTGACTGCATCTACTCTACATAAATCCATTTCAGATCTTGACAGTTGAGTTTTTATGGTTTCAATTGATGGAATGGTGCTAATGCAACATTATTGTATTATTGTATTCCAAAGTGTCTCCACATACATGGCAGTGGAAACACCTTGGAATAGTGGCTATGTAGTACTGCAGTATTATATGTAGTACTGCATAGTGCCAAAGTAACAGAACACAACTTGCACCTCCATTCCATTGTGCCACCTTCAGCCTGCAATCTAAATATGTTTAGTTAAATTGTAAATAATTTCAACTCTATTTTGACCTTTGGCTAGTTAAAATGTGCATAAATGTTTCCATGCTGCCGTATAAATCTAATAATGGTAATAGTTCAGGATGAATATATTAAATAAGTATAAAACTCACCAACTTGACGGCTCTTTTCTGGTGAAATAGTGACTTTCTGTTGAACTCTCTGAAGTTCAGTATCTGAAAAAGTCCAAAAGAGATTTTTCAATGTTAAAGAAAAATGTTTCAATTATATTCTGATCAAAACATTTATTGCACTACACAAACTATTGCATTTTTTGTTTTTTTAATAGCTCTAGACAAATAACTGATCAGGAGACAAGTTACCTGGCTGGCCTTGGCGTCTACCTGAGGTGAAACACTGAACTCTGTAGTTCGGTACCTGAACACAACAGGAACACGTTGATTAATTTATTTTTACAAAAACCTTTCTTATAATGGAGATCAGTGATTTAAAAGCTTAAAGCTGCATTCAAAACCCAATGCTTCCATGTAGCCACCAGACTTAAAACTTTTGGCGGTAGCTCCTCCCACACAACCGTTAGAGGCTTTGAGTGACATTTTTGGACAAATGTCCAGCAGCAAACTTTAGCCACTAACAGAGGCCTCCAACGCAAATTTCACACGCAGATCACGTTTAGTGTGATTGCAGCATAACAGATCATTTCTACCTCTGAAAAAACTCATCACTGTCGTAACTTACGGGCAGAAATGCATTTTGGGTTTGGCTCGCCATACGTCTGCTATGACGAACTAATGTACATTGTCACATTAAGCTGTAAAACGATCGTAACACATGTATGTTTAAACAGTAAAGCACATTTACGGTAGTATAAGAGCATTTTTAAAGCATTTCATTCAAAATAGTAGTGTAAACCGTGAACGATTGCGATACTTACCAAATTAAATCAGGGCTGAAGACAAGACGGGGCCAATGAGGAAAACATCAGCGATGAGGCGGATGGAAAAAAACGAGGTTGTGGCGTCTTGAAGCGGGGCAAAAGCACAACGCATTGCAGAAAAATAAAATGCTCGATTTTCAATTTCAAACGTCGCATACTCGCATTCGGCAAATCCAACATGGCCTCCTGAGCTAACGTTGAGAAAACGAAAGACCCTCCCACCAGAACGTGATGACGCTACTTCAGGGATCTTAAAATTTTTGAGTGCTAGATACAAATAAGCTTTAAAATATTGAGCACTGTTGAGTTAAATTTGGAAAAATGTTGATAGAGCTTAATACTTTATAGTTGAATCAACTACAAAATGACATTTAAGTTGTGTAACCTTAATAGTTATGAGCCAATACAACTGTTAGGGTTTACAGTGTCCCTTTCGGGGTCACAGGGTTGCCGGAGCCTATCCCGGCCACTTGGGCGTAGGCAAGTGATACCCTGGACTGGTCGCCAGTCTGTCGCAGGGTGGAATATCCTCAATCACACATCCATTCACTCTCACACTCACACCTATGGACAATTTAGAGTTGCCAATCAACCTATGAAGCATGTTTTTGGATTTATGTTCTTTTCAATCATCAAAGTAACCTATAAGTGAAATGTTGAAATAGCTTCAACTCCACCAAGTATTCCCCAACATCTTTGTCCAGTTGTGTCAAACTATCTTCTTCTCTGTTGGGTTCAGCTGTCTCAGAGATTAGTAGTCATCCTAAAACCTTCATCTATCTGATCACAGATGGATCGGTCCTTCTGGAACCTTATCAGACAGATCAGGAACCTTCACTAAGCCTCATCCTATGTTCATCTTTACTCTCCATGAAGTTAATCAGATCAGGTTATCTCTGTCCTGAGGTTATTATTAAACTCTGACAGTCCACTTGAATCTGAATGTGAGATTTTACTTCCATGACATTTTTGGATCAAAACATCAAACCTTCATTGCTGCCTCCAGAAAAACCAGCAAACAGACTGAGAGGAAGACACATTCCTCATCTAATGTCATCAGTTCAGATTCATCAACAGAAGCTGACAGTTTCACAGAGAGGACTCAGACCCTGCTGACCTGGGACTGACCGTGGAAAAACCACAGAAAAGGATCCTTAGTGTCAGTGGGGGGGGGGGGGGGGGGGGTCACGACTCCCCGTGGAAAACAAGGGAGCAGATGAGAGAAAACATCCTCCAGAAAGCAGCTCCACACTCAGACTGAGTTTATAGAGGCTGACAGGACTGAGGTTCTGCCACAACAATTGATAAAGGGGGATATCCCATGATGCACTGGGATCCTTTTCAGTCTTTATGTCATGGCGCCTCTGTCAGTCACCTTCCCCCCTCCCTTTCCTGCTCGGCTCTGGACGCGACCAGCTGGTTCCAATCATCACCTCGTTAAACCGCCTACTTCAGGAGATCCAGGACCTGACGTCAACGCCAGTCCGTTGTTCTTACCACGGTGCATAGTCTGGCTCTCGCATGTCTTGTGCCTTACCTTGGCTTGATCACGCTGATTTTGCTTCTCCGTTCTGCTCTCAGGAATCATCCTCACGAGTGTGCTCCTCAGGCTACAGTTCTCCAGTTCCCCTCTACGTCTTCCCTTCGGATCCAGCAAGCCTCAGTCTCGAGCTCCGTCTGCCTCCACCCTCCAGTCAGCCACCACGCAGCAACAAAGACTTGGTCACAGACTCTCCTACAGAGAAATTAAATCTTCCTTATACTTACCTCTCGTTTCCGAGTTTCTTCCGGGTTCCAGCGCCTGGGTCCTTTCGAATTCCCACGGGACCATGACACTTTATGTAGATTTATCAGACTATTTCATTTCATGTTTGTGTTTTTTTTCTCTTCATTAATCTGTAATTTGAAAATCTGGAGTTCTAAATGTTTTTTTCTCAGCTTCAGGAAGCGACACAGAAATCTGACACGTTTTTCTGCAGCTGGAGATCCTAAATGTGTCTGGATGGAGGTCAAACATCTTTGATGGTTAAATCAAGGATTATTTTAATGTTTTAGATGAATTTCTTTATGGATTTTCTGTACTCCAGCACTTCTCTTTGTCCTTCTTGTTTCACCTCAGATCTACTGCTCCATATCCTCAGACAGTGAAGAAAACTGAATTTTACATTAATTAAGACAAACTATTATGATCTAAACCAATCAAAGCTTCTGGTTCTGTTAACCCTTGTGCCATCCTAGGCACTTTAACATTGGGAGTTGGGTCATCTAGACCCACTAGACAGTGCTCTGAACCTTTTTTCTTCAGTGATTTGTGATCTTCACTGGTGTCCATGGATTACATGAAATCTTTCCACCTTTATCCACCTTTGTCATGGTAGGAAGAACACGTCAATGCAAGGGTGGGGTCATCTATGATAGCACAAGGGTTAAGATGCTGACAGAAATGTTTCCATCCTGCAGGTTTACCTCAGGTTCCTTTCCCCTGTTTGCTGATTTTTTTTCTGTGTAATTTGTTTTGTTTTAATCAAGAAATCTGAATCAAATGATTTTCCAAATGTTCTTCTGTCTCTACATTAAAAAGGTACTGAGTGTAGAAAGAAGAACAGGACTATTCGGTCACTCTGGATTGAGGTCAGAATGTGGTGATTTCAGGTTTTTGTTGGAACTTTATGGAAAATGTTGAGTCAGTTTTCAAAAACTTTCATCATCTATGTATATTTGTGCAAACATGAGCTCTGAAAAGAAAACTGGAGGGATTTTAAGGCAACAGAGAAGACAGGTTTGATGAACTTCTGCTCCCACAGTCGATGCAGCAGAGACAGAAACTGAAGCCTTCATCACATCAAAGGCAGAGCAAAGAGGCAAAAACTTTTCATCTCCACTTTTATCTTCTGCTCCATTTTGTTGTCAAGACTCCAAATAAAAGTTTTCTTTTGTGTTTTGACAGGGAACAATACTACATTTGAAATAATATCACATATCCGTGAACTTCCTGCTCAGCCAAATGGTTGAAAACATATATTTTTAAAACCTTGTTTTTATGTAATGTTTACCCAAGGCAATAAGAAACATTAAATAAATGTTTTTCATTAATATTTTTTATCTTGTTAAAAAATCGTTCTTGTGTCAAAAACAAAGAAAATCCTGTCCTGATAAACAGAAACAGTTTATAAAAGCTTGTAGATTAAAAACTAAACTCTGCAGAACACAGTCTCTCTGCTCTGCTCCATTCTGATCCACCTGCAGACAAATAGATCCATGAACGTCTTTGTTTTCCTGGTCTGAGCTGGAATCTGGATCTAAACTCTATCATTTTAACTGTTGGGAGAGTAAATTTGACTATTTAGACTGGGACCAAATACTGTCTTTTTTAGAGTAAAATTTTATTCAATTTGAGTAAAATTTTATTTGCTGTATATGTGAGGATTATTCTGGAATTACTGGGTAATTTTTTTTGAATTATGGGTTACAGTTTATAAATTCACATGAATATTGAGGTCATGAGAGAAAATCTCTATTTTCTAACCCTAACCTTCTCACCGCAGAAAAGACTAGAAATCTCCACACCACTCTAGAACCATCTAGAACTGTATTATGGGATGTTTTTCAGCTGAATCACTGGGATCCATCTTCATGTTATCATCAAAAGCCGTGTTTACATGGGCAAAAGTAATCGGAAAGAACACCTGATCGGAAAGAAAATACTTCATGTAAACGCGCCGTTCGGAATACTCTGCCCCGATCAGACTCATTCGGATCAGAATTTCTTTCAGATCGAGATAGGTGGGTTATACCGATTGTTTATCCGATCGTGGAGCATGTAAACGGTCATTCCGATCGTGTGTCACTACTGCTCTGGGTTACGTCACGCATAGATGGTGTTTGGCTGAGAGAAAGCTTTGGAGCGCATACGGGACCACCAGCTGCTCTGCGGAGGCCCCGTGAAAAGCGCTGCTCCGCTCTCGCCCCGCTGGCTCTCCCCTCTCTTTCACCCTTCACGAAGGAGATGCAGGGAAGGAGCGCTTCGTGCCCCCCGATGCTCCCTCAGTCCACTGGCACCCGAGTGAACAGAGGAGCTGGATTAATAATTTTGTGTCCGAGGGGGGGGATGCTTTGTTACGAGTGCGTTTTGTTAAGTGTGGGAGAATCCAGACTGCGAGCCGCCCCGCCGCTCTGGGTTAGCGGCTGCAGGACTCAGGAGGAACCGTGTTCGAACAGAGCTCGGGCCGCTAGCTCACATAGTGGCTTTGGGGCGGCCTGTGTGAACTTTTCAGAGCAGAAATAAATGTCGCGTGGTGTCACGTGGATTTGTTTTTCCAGTTGTGTCCCGACAAAATAAAGGCTGATGTTATTTCCATACATTTATGTGCAGCTAAGATGCAGATTGCTGCGTTTCTCGCACGGTCCTGGATTTTGTGTCCATCAGGCTAATGTTGTTAGCCCGTGTTAGCCTGCCCTGTCCTCAGCCTTCTTCCAGCTGTTTCATTCACAAAACAGCACTGATCACACGGATTAAATATAACGATGAGCAAACAGGCGCTTCATAATATTCATGACATTGATAAAAGCACGTTTGGAAGGTCGTCTTGTATTATGGAGCCGCAGCACATGCTGTCTGTCTGGGGCAGCGGTTTGTTTACAACGGGACCTAGTTCCGGATCGGGTGATTTTACATTACTGCGCATGCCCAAATGATTCATTCCGAACGAAAGCGTGAGCCATGGGAACGTTTGTTCTAATCGGAAAAAGGTTTTCTGTGCCCATGTGCACCTGAGAATTTTAACCCGACCATTGATCCGATCAAGATATTCTGCCCATGTAACCACGGCTACTGAGATCGTGTCAGATGAAATCTTTCCTGTTTGAAGGAGTTTCCTTCATGTCATAATAGGATGACAGATCTCCCATCAGGCCTTGCAGCTCCTGACTTTGTGATGAGTTCCTGCAGAAACTCTTGGAAATCTCATGTTGATTCTCTCCCAGTTGACATCCATGGAGATTTTCACTGCTGTTGTTCAACTGTAGAGTTTGTCACAGACGCTCAAACTCATGAAGAGTTCAGCTGGAAGTTGAGAACGAGGCTTTGAAACCAGCAGCAGTTTGAGTCCATTCTGATGTTCCATTCAGGTTTCTGCTACAACAAGCCTTTATTTTGAAAGAGCCAGTGGGGCAGAAACAATAGAAGGAGGAGATTACCAACCCCCCCTGGAATGTTGCCCCCTGTGCAGTGGACTAGTGGGGGCAGGGACGGCTGAACCAATCACAGAAGACTGTTGCAGCTTTCCCTCCAAAAGTCAACCAGTCAGATGTTGTTGTTTGGATTCTTTGTCTTGAAGTTTCACATGTGGAAGCTTCCAGAGTCTTTTCTGTTCTGGTCTGCAGGCTGAGCAGAACTGACTCCTGCAGGATCACAGGAACTTTCAGGAAAATCTCCAAACAGGAGAAAAGTTTCTGTTTGGACCTTTTTTCTGGGATTGTGAGACTAGCAGATGATCGATCGGAGCTGCAGTGAAGAGGACGGCGGTGTTTGTGGGAGTTGGAGCTGAAGATCGGAGCAGGAACCATGTCTTCAGAACCTCAGGAAGGTTCTGTCAGAGAACAACTTTCTGCTGCTGAAGGAACCATCGTCCAGAACGAGGAGGAGCTCTGTCGTCAGCGCAGACTGCTGGATAGCAGCTGGAACCCGCAGCTTCAGCTACACATAGTTGGTACGTGACTAAACATTTGAATTCATTGGATTGGTCTTTATGTCACTGGAAAGGGATTAAATAAAGATTTTCCAATGGTATAAATACCTTTCAGATAAAGTTGTGTCATTTTACGTGATCACTAATTTATTTCCTGAATAAAAAGCAAAATAATAAAATGTTTGTGACCAGAATCAAAGATGAGAGTTCTTAGTGTCAGAACTTTCTCATTACTGTCCAATCAAGAAAGGCAGGTGTCATTGCAGAGATAGACATAATAACTACAAGAAACAAAATTGATATCAGATCAATTTTTATTTCCTTATTAACAAATCATAATTAATTAGAAATATAATCAAGAAAATAATCCAGTTTAACTTGAAGCTTCACAGAAAATGATATGTCTTAAAAAACACCCTTTAAAGCATTTGAAGTCATCAAAATAGAGATTCCAGACTTTCATTTCCTGGTTTGAACTATATGTGGCAGCGATTCCAGGCATCACCAAAATAGTTTTCTTCTTTGGAGCCATGGAGCCAAAAACTGACAGCAGAGCAAACATCAAATATAAATATCCAGGTGGCGGACCAAATTTTAAATTAAAAAAGTTAAAACGCAGAAAACTGAAAAATAATGTCTAGAAAGTCTGCAAAGCTATTAATCTAAAGGATAAAATTAGTATGAAATAGATTTTTAAAAGGCATGATTAATTTTTACAATGAATAAAACAGTTATTTTATAAAAAAAAAAAATTCTAGAAGTATTTGATGGACATTGACTGCAGCCAATCAGCTTACTCAAAACCGGTCACATGACCTCATGATCCAGCATTCACTGCTTGGACAGAGAGGCATGTGAATGAGAAAACAGTTCCTGTTAACTTAAATTTTCTCATGAAATCTGCAGGAATACAACAACAAAAATTGAGTAGTATTATAATTAAACATCAACTTAACTTAGAGAACTGACAAGTGTTTTTGTGAACCGCAAATGTCGTCTGGAAAAGTCGTATCTTCAACTGCATGGATTGAAAAGAATTCAAGAAGCAGTTTAAAGACAAAGATTTGGACTATTTTAACACTAGATTTTCATGCATGTGTAACACCCACTGATCTACTGAGGCTCATTCTATAAAACAGAAAATGCTGCAGCCTCTATCAGCTCTATCAGCTGGTCTGGCAGAAAGCTCTGCTGGCTAAGCTAGGTCATGTGTCCATGCTGACTTCAATTACGTTCACTGCATCCACCTGTGGACAAATACAGCGCTGGGCCTCTCCACATTTCCAACAGTGGGTGAGCCTGATCAGGTCATGTTTATGATGCTCTTCAGGAACCCCCACTTCTCTTGGGCCTCCTCCTGGCTGGGGATGGGCAGCTCCTGCCTTGATCTCTCTTGGACCTCCAGCGGGGTGGGTGTCTGTCTGGAGCATGGGGTGGGGCTCCCTTGGGGAGCTGGGGGTCGTGCCTGGGGTTGGGGGGGCTCACCCGGAGCTGGGGGTGCTCTCCCTGTGTGGGACCGTGCTCTGTATGGAAGCGATTGTGTTGCATAATTAAAAATAAAAGTCAATATCAGAAATGCTTTTTCATTTTTAAAATATAACTGCATCAAATGACCTCAAAATTAAAATGAAAAATCAATTCTTCAAAATGCTTTTTCCTTTTCTTCTTTAACATCGCTCATTCTGTGACATAATTAAAGTGAAAATGCAAAGAGGGGATTGCATTTGCCTTTTCAAACTAGCAATATTCAATCCCAGTCAGCATTTCCAGGGGGGAGGCGGGGCGATGACGTCAGTGCTCACTCGGTGTGGCTACATGCTCTGCACGAGCCAAGCATGTCTGATCAGTGCAGCCGGAGTCTTCGTGTTTGTGTGAAGGGAAGGGAAAGGTGCTTTGTAACATTCAACGCTTCAGACCTCAGTCCGTCTGACTGTGTCTCCCGGGAGAACCGAGTCTCTAAGCAGAGGAGTACATTTGCTGCGGCTTTTTAAGGCAGAAGTGCCGCTTTGGGCAGTCCTGAGAAACCATGCAATCGTGTGAATTTGTGTTTCCAATCGTGTCCCGACAAAATAAAGGCTGAAGTTATTCCCACATATTTACGTGCAGCCTGGATGCAGATTGCAGCCTTTCCTGCATGGATTTATGTTCATGCTAATGTTGTTAGCCCGTGTTAGCATACTGCTAACCCTGGCTTCTTTCCGGCTCCGTTCTTCAGCACAACCCTAATTAAGGATTTATTGAGGGCCACAAAACATCTTCCCGTGGGCCACCATTCGCCCCCGGGCCACAACCAACACCACTGAGTATCTGACTCCCCCCATAAGAAATGGGGTAGGGCAGTGTTTTTCAACCTTTTTTGAGCCACGGCACACTTGACAAAAATCCAGCAGCACACCACCATTCATCTGTTTTTTCTAAAAGTTGTAATAAAAGTTAAAAGATTTAAAAAATGTTTGATGTGTGTTCGTTGTGGTTTCAATGCATTTAAGAAAAAGACTAATTGTGCCCTGAGACGCTGTCACTTTCACCCAATGCATCATGGGAGATGTAGTGCAAACAGCTGCCGAACGCAGATAGACTCGCTTCTCTGAGCTTCATAGTTTGTTTCGCAGAATCAGGACAAAGGAGTGAAGACTTTAACCACTTCTGATTGGTCAGACTAATGACATGTGATTAAACCTCCAAGAATTATTGGTGGAGACAGTAAAAGGGGCGGTACTTTTGTGAAAACGTCTGAAGCTATAGCTAAATTGCGGTACTGTCATTCTTATCAAAATTTCTTTAATAGAATCAAATAAACACAAAGAAAAAAGTTTTTTATGATCTTTCATATTCCTAACTACTCTGTGTTTCATCTGGGCCTGTTTGGATGAACAAAGAGCTGATATCCTGGAGATGGAAAATGTTTTTATATCAGTTAATGGGGGCAATTTCACACGGCACACCTGACCATCTTCCACTTGAAAAACACCGGGGTAGGAAACACAAGGTCAATGACCACCACCTTATTACTGTAAGAGAGGAGTTTGTCAGTGTGGGGAGTGTGTGTTTATTAAAATGTATAGTAAACTTTTTTGAAAACTTATGAGTTTCTTTAATTAGGTGTTTAACCTACTGAAGACTGACATCACCCCTATCTGTCTTATCTGTAAAAGAGAACCAAGACAGACTATTTCTTGACAATACACATACAGTATACCTTTAAAAGTTCTCCTTTTTTGTCTTTTTTTCCCTACAGCCCCCCCTCAGCATTTTGCGAGTGAAGAGGATCTGTGCAACCAACAGAGCAATTTGAGAATGGAACACAGGGAATCAGAACCTCCACAAATTAAAGAGGAACATGAAGAACCAGTACTTCCACACATTAAAATGGAACATGAAGAACCAGTACTTCCACACATTAAAATGGAACATGGAGAACCAGAAACTCCACAGATTAAAGAGGAACAAGTGGAACAACAACTTCCACAAATTAAAGAGGAGCCAGAGGAACTCTGTATCAGTCAGGATGAAGATCCGCTTGATCTTAAGCAGGAGACTGATACCTTGATGGAGATTCCTACTTATGAGGAAGATGAGAACAGTGAAGGAGATCTAAACAATCAGCAGAGCTTTAATGTAACTGATAGTCATGATGAAGAAGGAAACCAACATGAAGAATCAACATCAACTACAGATGAAGAGACAGAATCAACATCAACTGCAGATGAAGACACAGAATCAACATCAACTGCAGATGAGGAGACAGAATCAACATCAACTGCAGATGACGAGACAGAATCAATATCAACTACAGATGAAGAGACAGTCCCACAGAACAGAGATCAGAGGATGAGTTTTAGTTATTTATCTCAACTCAAAACAAACATGAGACACACAGGAGAAAAGCCTTTTTCTTGTATAGAATGTGACAAAAGCTTTAGTGATTCATCTAGTCTCCAAAAACACATGAGAACTCATACAGGAGAAAAGCCTTTTTCTTGTGTAGAATGCGATAAACGTTTTAGTGATTCATCTAGTCTCAAAAAACACATGAGAACTCATACAGGAGAGAAGCCTTTTTCATGTAAAGAATGTGATAAAAGTTTTAGTGAAAAATCAAAACTCAAAATACACATGAGAACTCATACAGGAGAAAAGCCTTTTTCTTGTACAGAATGTGATAAAAGTTTTACTGAAATATCTAGTCTCAAAAGACACATGAGAACTCACACAGCGGAGAAGCCTTTTTCTTGTAACGAATGTGATAAAAGTTTTAGTTTTGTATATAATCTCAAAAGACACATGAGAACTCACACAGGAGAGAAGCCTTTTTCATGTAAAGAATGTAATAAAAGTTTTAGTGTTGTATATAATCTCAAAACACACATGAGAACTCACACAGGAGAGAAGCCTTTTTCTTGTAAAGAATATGAAAAAAGTTTTAGTTTTGCACATATTCTCAAAACACACATGAGAATTCATAAAACAGAAAAGCGCCTTTCTTGTAAAGCATGTGATAAAAGTTTTAGTCATGCATCTGATCTCAAAAACCACATGAGAACTCACACAGGAGACAAGCCTTTTTCTTGTAAAGAATGTGATAAAAGTTTTAGTTTTGTACATATGTGACAGACAGAGCTGTGGGTGGTGGTTTGTCCCTCATGGTGTTCCATAGTTTAACATTCATGGCCGGCACCTGTCTGTTGAGCTGTGATTGGCTCACAAGGCTGATGAATAGCAGCAGTGGGAGTTCCATCTAGATGCTGGTTTCCTGGTTTGGCCTTGGTGGGTGAGCTTGACATGTGGACCGTTTTTACTAAAGCTTTTAATCATTTGAGTCCTTTTACTAAAGTTTTTAAGCATTTGAGTTTGCAACATTTTAAATTCTATTTATATTAACAGGTGGTGGCATGAGTTCTGACCCTGGGGCATGAGAGGTAATATAAGGGTTTGTAAAACATGTGTTTGTCCCAGGGGAGAACTTACTTATTTTTCTTTTTCCAGCAAAGTTGCCACTGCTGTTTTGCTTAGTGTTTTTAGTCATTGTTTTTAATGTTTTAATCAAGCTTGACACCCTTGCTTTTATCCATTTTTAAACTGTTTTGTGCTCATTTTTAGTATCTTGGTGTCTGGACCTGGCTGAAAGTGGCTGCCTCCTCCTTTTATCCTTATGGTAGCTGGTGGGTGCCATATTTAGTATTGTGTAAGGGGGACCCCCCCTGTTTTCAGCCCATAAATTAGTGGTGACCTGCTCAGGTGCACCTCTTCTGTTTTGTATTTTCTTTTAATCACTGTTTGGGTTGTGGTGTGTTTTTGTGTGCATTTGGGCCCTGTGCAGGTACTCCTGGTGAGAGTTGGATCAGAGATCTCCCTTGGTGCTGTTTGTGGCTACCCGCCAGTGCAGTGGGGCTGAGGCGATCCTGGAGGCAGCCGCCCTCATGCAGTGTTGGCGTGCGGTCCAACTGTCCGAGTCTATTTTAACTTTTTCTTTTATGGAATTTGTGTCAAGTTTTTAATTATGTTTTTAACCTATCAAATCCAGTCTCCATTAAGGGTGCAAATGTAAGAGGGCGTTCGGTCACACATAATCTCAAAACACACACGAGAACTCATACGGTAGGGAAGCCTTTTTCTTGTACAGAATGTGATAAACGTTTTAGTGAAATATCTAAACACACGAGAACTCACACAGGAGAAAAGCCATTTTCTTGTAAAGTATGTTAAAAAAAAATTTAACCAAACATCCATTCTCAAGACACACATGAAAACACATTAAAGGGGACTGCCCTTTTCATGTAAAGAATGTGATAAACAATTTTAGTTTTGTATCTAGTCTTTTTGTGTAAACAATATAAAAGTTTTAGCGATGTATTTAGTCTCAAATCACCCTTTTTTGTGTAAAATATTTGCCAAAAGGTTAAGTGATGTATTTGACCTTAAAACAGAGAACTCATGCAGAAGAGAAACTGACCTGAGGTCCGCTATTAAACCATCCTGATCTTTCATTTAAATGTATACAGGCTGGTGGGCTCCAGACTACATTGATGCAGTTATTTAGTAATAAGGAGGCAGAAGTGATTATTGGATGCATTTAAGTGAAACCCTTCTTTTTTATTCTTCTGACTTAAAATTGTAATTTTTAAGACATAATTTCTAGGTGTTTGTCATCTATAAGCCACTATGCTCACATATCTCAAATCAGGGATTGTGTAATGATTCTAAACATCATGAGTTTCACTTTTTAAGTTATTTAACTTCATGAAATTAATTCTTTTAGATATACCTCTAAATTGAAATGTGCTGTTTTAAATTATGAGGGTAAGATTGATTTTTTAAAAATGCTGATAATGTTCAATTTTTGTTGGTTGATTTTTCTTAGTAGAATTTTGTACTTTATGTTATTGTTAAAAGTTTTTGAGTTAACCATTGTGGTTGTTGTTTATGTCCGGGACACTGACAGACGAAGTGTGTATTATTGTACACTGTGGAAGCCTGATCTGTTTCTTCTGCAAAGTGCGTTAATTTCTCATATTGCACACTTTGAAGGCCATTAACCTGCTCACACCATGGTCACTTACAAAAGAAATAAATATTCAATCCATTTTTAGTACTTTATTCTTGTTATTTTTTTGGATTTAAATTGCGTTTTTCTCAAAAAGCGGACTATTTGTTACGTGATGTGGCACATTGTCACTGTAACATAACGCACCGGCGGGGCCAGCACTTACTTTGACTACAGCTGCAAAGGAAAGGGATATCTATGCCATCACGATGTGTTAAATAAAATCAGTTCAGAGACAAAGTTTACCCTCTTAGTGCTTGTTTTTGTCCAGATGATTAAGCTAAAGGTTGTGGTAAAGAAGCCAGCGCAGTGATGTAGAACATTGAATCTATGTGACCGGAACTTCCTTTTAGGCATGCGGTTATCACTGTGGATTATCACTTTTTAATCTATACCCAGCAGCCAATCAGAATCAAGTATTTACCCGGACCATGGTATAAGCTATAACTATGTTGTCTAAGTCTTTGTGTTATGACGAAACTAGAATTATTTTATACTGTACATCTCTAAATCTAACACTATATGGTTCATAAATATTTCGGTATTGTTTAAAATATAAAATTATAAAGAACCAGACTGGTGTTTGTGTCTGTTCTTGTGATTCATGTTTTCTTGTAGACATTAGAACTGTTCCTCTGTCTCTTTTTGGTTCTCAGTGTTCTGTTCCAATCTTTACTGTGAATAATAAAGTGGACGTGAACATCATTCAGAAGTGTGGAGTCTTTCTCACAGTGTGGGTTTCTGCTGTTTGTTGGTTCTCTGCTGGTTCCAAAGCTGTACTCCTCAGGTCCAGTTCTGACTGCTGAACCCATGACTGAGATGAGATCACAGAGCTCCATCCAATTAGTTGATTGGTTCATCAGTCACATTGACCATTTTGTCTTTCTTAAATTTGCCTGTTTCAGCTCTCAAACATTTCCAACTCTAGACCAAACACCCCTTTCTCTAGCAGAGAAGGTTTTCTTGTACATCTTCATGAAGGAACGTCCAGCTGTTCCAAACTGAAACCATCGGAAGTAGCACTGTGTAGATGCTCTCCACTCACTGAAACCACAGTTTTTTCTATTCTGCATAGAAATTTGTGTTTCTGTGAGGAAACTGGATTTTCTAGAAAGGACTGTATTAATAAAAATATTAGGTTGGTTCGTTCCCTTTTCAGTTTCCAGCACACAGAAATGAATGAATGATGACTCAGAGACAAAACTTAGCTTCAGTGAAGATTTACTCCGCACAAAACAGCACAGTTTTGTACGCAGGGTTACAGACAGAGGAACAGGATCAAAGGTCTGAACAAAGACACTCAGAAAAGGGCTTGGTATATATACCTGACATTTACATATTCAAAAGATGGTCTGGGGATCTATTGTGTGAAAAACCCACCCACATGCTGTTGCAGGCTGGATACTTGAAGGTCATAAAGCTTTAAGTGTCAGATCTCTCTGACGTTCCCACAGACATTTGCCAGAGCACAAACTCCAGAACACACAAAAAGTAAAAAGGGAGGATGAGGAGAAACTGTGAGGACAATAGCTTGTTTGTGCTGTCTTAGGCTGCAATATAATTTTGAGATGATAATACATGCTCAGTGAATTAAGTTTAAACCATTAGTGTAATAAAAGGTATAGGTAAATGTAATAATAGTAAAAAGGGAGTTTCTAACTATTCTATTTCTAATTATTCCTAACATACCCCCCTGTTTGTCATATCAAAATTATATGTGTAAAGTCAGCAGAACACTTCTCATCATCAACCATATACCATTTCACGAGGATTTTCAGTATAGGCATCATATTGGCTCTGCATTGAAAACAAAAGTGTGTAGGTACATGTAAATACAAAAGAAAACATAAAATCAACGTGAATAAATGAGCATATCAGAGTTGGTAGGTGATACATGAGTGTTGATGCGAAAACCTCCAGGGCTAAACTCATACCATCTGTAGGAAACCTTCATTGAGCAATCAGGGAGGGCAAAACTCATCAACAACTCTGTGCCCCTCAGCAGTCATCCGTAAGGATACGCATGCATCACCAGAAAATAAAGAAAATGAAACCCAATTAAAGAAAGACAAACTCAAGAAAAAAAATTTCAAACACAATAAAAAGGAAAAATAACACCTTAAAGACCAGTTTCAACCTCGAGCGGATGCGAAGCAGGAGAATTGTAGGCATAGTGTTGATAAAGGGTGTTGACATACGTCGCACGGCCTGACAGGGCTTTGTCAACCATCGATCTGATGCAGGGAAACACACAGGTAACGAGAAGGAAAAATAAAAGCAAGACACAGAGAACCGGAGTGACTAGTTTTATCAGCACACTCCACCAGGGGCCAGAAGTGAACCAAGTAAGCGGGGAATCGGACCAGTAAGTGTCAGTCATCTGAGAAGAAATGTGTGATTTGAGGGTCTTGACCTCATTGATGATGTGAGTGAGATTCGCGGAGGAAGAGGGAATAAAAGTACAACAGTAATCGTGGATTAAAGCACAAACACCTCCACGCTCAGCTAAAATGAAATCAAGCGCCATCCTGTTCTGTAAGATCATTGTTGTCATAGCCTTTCGTTCGGGGTCCTCATGAAGAAATTCTGTCAGATGCAAAAGGGACGCGGTGAGATTAACAAGGGACCAATATAAATCATTTACTGCGTTACGTAAAACAACAACACCGTAGGAAGGGAAAAGCGCCATGGCAACTGTTTTACCGGTGCCAATAGCAGGGGGGTGTTCGTAATGGGTAGTGTCGCGACGACGCCTGGACAGATGATCAAGAGACGAAGCAGTGTCTGGGTCAGACTTCTGAAAAACGAGAGACGCAGGAATAATTTCAGCCAGGTAACAGGTGCCGCACCAATCTGCAGGAAGCCACAGATAGGTGTTAAGGCCGCATGTCCAAACATACTCAGGAGGACAGGGAAAACCCTGTGGTCCTGGGACGTAAGTGAGTGCAGCTGGAACAGAAGCTGGTGTACGTAAACCAGCGCGAATGCCGATGGCAGTGTAATTGAAGATCAAAGCGTGAGAGAGAGGGTTGTGTTTAGAAAGCATGGAGGCGTCGTAGCTCCAATGCATGCCACCTAAAGAAGCAACAGATAAGTTTGAACCAGGAACGACAACAACATCCTTACAGTGGGATCGGCCTAGAAAATGGGTAGAACGGGCATCACATTTACTCCTAATGCAGAAGGGCGCAGTTTCAGGCCACCTGTGGAGAGCCAAACCCCTTAAGTTTGTGCTGTGGGGCGACAGTGGCTCAGGTGGTTGAGCGGGTCGTCCAATGGCCGAAGGGTTGGTGGTTCGATCCCCGCTCCCACCAGCCAAAATGTCGTTGTGTCCTTGGGCAAAACACTTCACCCTCCTTGCCTCCAGTGTGGCTCCACTGGTGTGTGAATGTGTATGAATGATCCCGGTGATGGTCAGAGGGGCCGTAGGCGCGAAATGGCAGCCACGCCTCTGTCAGTCTGCCCCAGGGCAGCTGTGGCTACAACCGTAGCTTACCATCACCAAGTATGAATGAGGAGTGAATGAGTAATGGACACACTGTAAGCGCTTTGGGTGTCTTGAAAAGCGCAGATAAATCCAATCCATTATTATTATTATTAGTGGCGTTGGAAAAGTGGGCAGGTTGTCTCCATGTCGACTGGGCAGAAAAAGAAATGTTAACACCAGGAAAAAGTCTTTTAACACCAATACTAGAGTAAGCAGAGGTAAAGTCAACAAAAAACATCAGCGTCTGAAACATAGAAACAGGCCTGGGCGTGATTGTGGGATTGTGACGTGCATGATGGGGAACAAAAGAGCAAACATAGCAATCAGTGACATTGTAAGAAGAAGCTGTGAGGTTAACCGTCTGAAACCAGTAATTGTCCTGATGATCAATGGGATCCACTAAAAATCTCTTAACTCTGGGAATCCATTCAGGCGTCGTTGGCATCACTGTCGGTTCGGACTGGGAGTGGATTTGTGGACCAGTCTCATAGTACCAGAGGAAAAGGGTGAGACCACAGGCAGATGAAAACACGAGGGGGAGGCGGACCCATGTCAGCTGGTTCAAAGCTCACTGCAGCTGGGGGAGAGCAACGTCAGGGGAGACACTCCAGAGGGCGCTCTTTAGCCAGGGGCAGTGTCTGGGCTCTCAGCGGGAGTTTAGTCAGTGGAGTGTCCCACAATGTCAGTCTCGTAGGCTCTCAGTAATTTACAGTGGCTTACGTGAATCCAGGAGGGTCGCTCAGCAATGCGGACTGCCGTTGGTGTGGCGAGGAGAACTTTGAAAGGTCCTGTCCACCTGGGTTGTGACCAAACAGTCCGTTGAACGGCCTTGAGAAAAATGAGGTCACCGACAGAGATCTTCTGATCTGGCTTCAGAGTCTGTGGAGAGGAAAGGGCTTGGGCAGACTCAATTTGTTCTTTTGCACTAACAGCTTTCTTCAAATAATCATGTAAATCACCAGAGTTTTCTTGAGAATCAGGCAGAAAAGCAGAAAAGGTAGGCAAAATAAAAGGTTTACGAAAAACACATTCAAAGGGAGACAGACCTGTCGCAGAGCTTTGGGTGGTGTTTATGGTTAATTTAACCGCATCTAAACACAGGGGCCAAGATTTTTCCGTGTCAGCGACAACCTTCGCTACACTGTAAACCCTAACAGTTGTATTGGCTCATAACTATTAAGGTTACACAACTTAAATGTCATTTTGTAGTTGATTCAACTTTAAAGTATTAAGCTCTATCAACATTTTTTCACATTTAACTTAACAGTGCTCAATATTTTAAAGCTTATTTGTATCTAGCACTCAAAAATTTTAAGATCCCTGAAGTAGCGTCATGACGTCATCACGTACTGGTGGGAGGGTCTTTCGTTTTCTCAACGTTAGCTCAGGTGGCCATGTTGGATTTGCCGAATGCGAGTATGCGACGTTTGAAATTGAAAGTCGAGCATTTTATTTTTCTGCAATGCGTTGTGATTTCGTCCCGCTTCAAGACGCCCCAACCTCGTTTTTTCTCCATCCGCCTCATCGCTGATGGTGCCGTCTTGTCTTCAGCCCTGATTTAATTTGGTAAGTATCGTTCACGGTTTATTTTGAATGAAATGCTTTTAAAGTGCTCTTATACTACCGTAAATGTGGTTTACTGTTGTTTAAACATACGTGTGTTACGATGGATTTAGAGCTTAATGTGACAAACGTTCATTAGTTCGTCATAGCAGACGTATGGCGAGCCAAACCCAAAATGCATTTCTGCCCGTAAGTTACGACAGTGATGAGTTTTTTCAGAGGTAGAAATGATCTGTTATGCTGCAATCACACTAAACGTGATCTGCGTGTGAAATTCGCGTTGGAGGCCTCTGTCTGTGGCTAAAGTTTGCTGCTGGACATTTGTCCAAAAAATGTCACTCAAAGCCTCTAACGGTTGTGTGGGAGGAGCTACCGCCAAAAGTTTTAAGTCTGGTTGCTACATGGAAGCATTTGGTTTTGAATGCAGCTTTAAGATTTTATAAATCACTGATCTCCATTATAAAAAGGGTTTTTGTAAAAATAAATTAATCAACGTGTTCATGTTGTGTTCAGGTACCGAACTACAGAGTTCAGTGTTTCACCTCCAGTTAGACGCCAAGGCCAGCCAGGTAACTTGTCTCCTGATCAGTTATTTGTCTAGAGCTATTTTAAAAAAATGCTAAAGTTTGTGTAGTGCAATATATGTTTTGATCAGAATATAATTGAAAAATTTTTTTTTACCATTGAAAAATCTCTTTTGGACTTTTTCAGATACTGAACTTCAGAGAGTTTAACAGAAAGTCACCATTTCACCAGAAAAGAGCCGTCAAGTTGGTGAGTTTTATACTTATTTAATATATTCATCTTGAACTATGGAAACATTTATGCACATTTTAACTAGCCAAATAGAAATAGAGTTAAAATTATTTACAATTTAACCAAACATATTTAGATTGTAGGCTGAAGGTGGCACAATGGAATGGAGGTGCAAGTTGTGTTCTGCTACTTGAGCACTATGCAGGACTACATATAATGTTGCAGTACTACATAGCCAATATTTCAAAGTGTTTCCACTGCCATGTATGTGGAGACACTTTGGAATACAATAATACAATAATGTTGCATTAGCACCATTCCATCATTTGAAACCGTAAAAACTCATCTGTCAAGATCTGAAATGGATTTATGTAGAGTAGATGCAGTCAGAGGAAATTGTGCAGTTTTTACATGTTTGTGGAACTTAAAGCTGCCTTTTTCTGAGCCAAAGTCCACCAAAACAGACAGGAACTGGCCAGCTTGGTTAGGATTTATGACCTCCAGGTGAATTTCTAATGAGCATAATTCAAAAACGGATAACAAATCATTTGTAAACAGTTGTAAGAAGCCACGGTGTAACTTGCCTTAAAAAATGACTTTGGGTTTTTAACCTGAAGTGGATCATGCCATAAACACTGCATTGTCCTCTCACTAGAAATAGACATCTAGAAAAGGTATCATTTTATCATTTCTTAAAGTTCCTTAAGTACATATTGGAAGTATTTGCTCTGCATTTGCTTCAATGGTAATGGATATTTCTTTTTATGGACCAGCGTGATGTGAACATGAGACGGGCACTTGTCCTCCTTGCACTTCCTGTTTATCTGCATGAAGATGCCTCCAACTTCTTAGAGACCTGTACTGTAAGTGCACACGACTCCCTGTCAATGCTTTTCTCTAATCCTTTAATATTGATTGAGATTTTATTGAGTGACATAATAAATAGGGCAATTGTTTGTAGTTTGTAAACTGAGTGATATTTTTAAATGGTTTTAAGAATGAGACGGAAGATGAAAGGCGAACATCAGGGACTCCTGATTGGATGGAGCGGGAACCTTTTCGTTAACCTTTTCTGCTCCTGATCCATCATTATTTGAATAAAGAAAAATGAAGCTTTAGTCTTAGATTATATTATAAATGTCCTCCATTTTCAGAAAAATGCTAAAGAACTTTTTAAAAACACAATTTTAATTGGAGTTGGTCCTTAAAGCATCACAGCCAGTTGATTAAAAGCTAACAGAATGTTAGCATGAAAAGATTCCCATTGACAGATGGCAGGAATGTCAGTTTTGGACATTAGTGTGATGAATATCTTTGAGGGTCTGAACTCATCTGTGTTTTTTGTTTTGTATTTTCCAGAATACCAGACCTCACAGACACTGCTGTGGTTCTCCTCTCAGTTGTCGTGGTGACGCTCCGGATGCTGCAGTCAGTGGTCCCACAGATCTGGCTGACTAATCTCTTCTACTCTTCGGGGACATCAATGCTCTGGAACCCCAAAAAACTTGAACTTGCCTTCACATTTATTCAGAATGCTGTCTTGAGCCTTGAGGACAGCAAACCACTGAAAGGACGTTTATTGACGCTGAAGAATGTTTCGTTGAGTGAGTCTCCCAGAATGGACTATTTGTTGGTTTAAGTGTTATGCAACACAAAACACTCTTTTTGTCAATATGTTGTGTGGCACTCTTATAATGCAGTTTTATTTCACTGATTGTTTCATCCTCTTGATATTTGTGCTTTTTTCTTTTGAAAAGAGCAATTAAAAAAAGTCTATTAAGCAATCACTATTGTGTGGCTTTCATGTTTGTTGGTTTTTATCAATGTTAGCTTTTAAATCTTGTAGTGGGGCAGTATCAATACCTCTGTTTAGAATACATTTCAAGTCCATTGAATTTTAAATATTTTCAATGCTATACATTTAATGAGTTAGAGAATTTATAAAACATTTGAGTCAATTTTACATATTTTATGAGTTGAGTAATATTATAAAAATATATTTAGTTAAAGTGTTATTTTAGTTGGAAAAAATTAAAAACTTTGAGTAAATAATCGCTCTTTTATAAGTTGAGGAATCTTAATATTTTTAATATGAAATAATACAAATTGAAGCCAACTGACAACATAAATTTTAATAAATTATAACTTAAAAGTTTTAATAATATAACTTAAAAACTATTGTGTAATCTGTTACAAAATAATTTTTAAGTTCTGTCAACTCGTTAGGGTTTACAGTGTAATAACTGCTTAATTGTGGAATTTTGTCTTTCAACAAGGCCCGCACTCTGAGGGTGATAGGCTGCATGCAACTTATGTCTAATGCCAAGAGAAGTCAACAGTGTTTTGACACACTCCGCTGTGAAATGTGTGCCATTATCAGAGTAAATGATCTGAGGAAAACCAAAACGAGGA
This sequence comes from Oryzias latipes, assembly GCF_053564925.1. Lineage (NCBI taxonomy): Eukaryota > Metazoa > Chordata > Actinopteri > Beloniformes > Adrianichthyidae > Oryzias > Oryzias latipes. Next base: position 25,435,165 of record NC_136238.1, on the reverse strand, counting down.
AAAATAGCTGACTGCAGGACCTTACATGTAAAGTCTGCATTCGCCGAGGCAGTAGGATGGATTTCTGTCCATTTACTGAATGCACAAACAATAACCAGACAATATTTAAAGTTGTGGGATTTGTTTAGCTCAATGTAGTCCATGTGTATATGTTCGAAAGGTTCAGTTGGGTGAGGAAAAGAACCGCGTCGCGTTTTAACAGCACCCTGAGCGTTATGGGGTAAACAAATCAATCATGCACGAACGTGTTTCTGGGCCGTCTTCTGAAAATTTGGGCAGTAAAAAACTTTTTGCACCGAATCTGTCATCTTCCGTGTGGTGACGTGGCAAGCACCATGTGAAACGCATGCCGCCCATGAATATAATGTAGATGGTAGAACAGGTTTGTTCGTGGGTCCGTGTATAAGGATGCCTGTGTCAGAAGCAACATGCATATGTCAGGAGAGGGAGTCAGTCGAGACTGATGATGTATTAGCACAGTGTGGTCAACAGGGTCTGACAACAAGAGCTGGGCAGGTGTGCCAGGTAAATTCAAAGCAAGAGAATGAGCAGATAAGTCAGCTAGTGCGTTTCCAAGGGACACTAAATCCTTTTTTCCTGTGTGGGCTGGACAATGAATGATAGCGAGGGCTGATGGGAGGGTCAGTGCATGACAAAGCTCTTTCAGCAGAGTTGCATGTTTTACAGGAGCACCAGAAGAGGTTGAGAACTGTCGTAAATGCCACATGGCGGTATGTGTGTGGCAGGCATTAAAAACGTACCTGCTGTCGGTATAAATCGTGACAGGGAAGTCCGAGGTGTAATTTAAAGCTGCAATCATAGCTTTTAACTCAGCTGCCTGAGCAGAGTAAGAGGATGGCAGAGTGTCCGTTAGCAAGACATCAGACAGAGTAGTGACAGCATAAGCCGTGTGTGTCACCCCAAAGTCGTCTTTCAAAGACGAACCGTCAGTAAAAAGCCACAATGAGTTTGGAATGGGCTTATCTGTTAAATCTAACCTAGGCAAAAAAAGTCTTTAGGGAACAATCCAAACAGTCATGAGCTTCACCATCTTCAGAAGTGGGCAGAAGAGTGGCTGGGTTTAAAATTGTGCATCTGCGAACAGTGATGTGCGGTTGTGACAACAGGACTGTCATACAGTGCAGATGTCTTGCTGGGGACAAAAATGAAATGCGATTTTGATTCAACAACGCAGAAACGGCGTGTGGAACATGCAGCGTGAGGGGGTGATACAGAACAATTTCAGCGCTGGCCAAAACTGCTTCTGCAGCAGCAACAACAGATTGAACACAAAGAGGGAGACCGAGAGTAACATTATCGAGTTTTTTGGAATAATAACACAAAGGGCGAAAAGCCACTCCGTGTTTCTGACTAAGCACGGCAGTCATGTGGCCGTCCTTAATGTCACAAAATAAATGAAAAGGTTCAGAATAGTCGGGCAACTTCAAAGAGAGCACAGAGGAAAGAGCAGATTTCAGCTGCTCTATGCACTGCAGATGCTGGGGAGTGAGAGTCACAGAGGCAGAGCCTTTGATATCAGAAGGGCCAGATAACAAAGAATAAAGAGGGGCAGACATCTGAGAGTAGTTCGGGATCCATTGTCTGCAGTAATTAAAGGTCCCTAATAGCGACATCAACTGTTTACGAGTAGAAGGGAGGGGCAATTTACAAACTGTGGAAATCCTTTCAGGAGAAATAGTTTTGCCAGAGGCAGAAACTAAATGTCCCAAAAATTTAACCTGTGTTTGGGCCAGTGGGATTTTAGATTTACTGCATTTGTGGCCCTGGGAGTGTAGGAAATGGAGCAATGCAATAGAATCAGAAAGACAAATGTCTTCGGTAGGTGAGGCCAGCAAAATGTCATCAATGTAAAGTAGAAGCTGGGAGCCCCCTGGAGGTTGAAACTTTGAAAGGTTTGCAGACATGGCCATTGAAAAAATGCAAGGGGAGTCAGTGAACCCCTGAGGCAGTCGCGCAAAAGTGAGTCTTTTGCCCTCAAACGTGAAAGCGAACCAAAATTGAGATCATGCTGAAACAGGGATTGAAAAAAAAGCATTAGCCAAATCCACCACAGTGAAAAATCGATTTTGCGGGTGCAAATCGTTTAACAAAGTGTGTGGGTCAGGCACAAGAGGGGCTCTGGAAATCACATTTGAATTAACAGCCTGTAGGTCCTGAACTAACCTCCAACCAACACTGGGAGGAGCTTTTGGGACAGGAAAAATGGGTGTATTGACGGGGGAATCCGGGCATTCAACAATAACACCTGACTTCAAAAAGGATTCAATCATGGGACGAATGCCAGCAACGGCGTCTGGTTTTAAAGGATATTGCCTAACATAGGGTCGAAAGCCAGATTTAGGTGTAATGACGACGGGGGCCACATCTTTTATGAGACCCACATCAGAAAGGTCCTGCAGACCAGAGATCCTCAGGAATGCTTTTAAGGGGTCAGTCCTGGTTATCAAACAGAAAATCAGATGCCTGATCAGCGGAGTCAGAAGATTGCAGGCAATATGACGGAAGGGGTACTCGCAGGGGTTGGGAGTCCGAGGAGCATCTGCTCTCTGACCCACACTGGCGGTCAATGTGGAAAGAACCCACAGCCGTAAAGGCAAATGGCAACTTAAACAGCCCTGTCAGGCGGGAGTGGAAGATATCTTTACGACCTGTGCATGGCAACCAATCGTTTGCAGATAAGCCTTCACACACAAGGTGGCCACAGTCCTCCCAAAACACATCAGAGGACCCAGATAAGGCGATGTGAGGGGCCACTTCAGTGAAGAGGGGTTCGAGATGGGGCGGAAGTGTTACTGCGGCAGCTGAAAGGCCAGAGGCATTAAAGAAAAGATCTGTAACTTGGAAAACCTCAGTCTGAAAAGATTCGAGCTTTTCAGCATAATCAAGATCAGTCTTAGTTAAAGGGTCATAACGCATGGTAACATGCAGAGTTATTGGTGGGTGAACATCAGCAACATTCGGGGCCACATACTCTAAAGCAGCAGACGAGGCGCCAAGAAGAGAATGTGCATAGTGGTCAGGCAGCCTATAGGCATATAAGATGCCAGTACCCTGCCAGTCACCGCCATCCTCATGCCACACGAGCTGCTGCGGGGGAGTTTGACGTATAACCCTGTAGTCATCCCCCTGACGACCTACAGCTAAGTGCAGATCAAAGGCAGCATCCCTGCCGAGGAGGTTAACAGGACAGGATGGGCAGTAAATTGCAGACAGTTCCATCTGCAGGTTACTGACAGGATCAACAAACAAAAGTGGATCTGTGACTTTTTCTTTGGTCAATTCGCCATTAGCTGATCTGACTGTAATTGTTTTGCTGCTAAATGTCATGTCATCTATTTTAAAGTTCAGTGTGGTTTTGGTTGCACCACTGTCTCAAAGGAAGAGAACTTCTCTGCCTGAAACCAGGAGCGTAACAATCGGTGTGGAAAGAGAGCTGTTATAAGCAATCGTGTGGATGTCTGGGTCTGTTGGAATGTCAGTCTTCTGCTTGTGATGTAAAAGTCCTTCCAACAACTGTTGCTGTTGTTGTAAGACTTCTTTCTGTTCGGCGGTTAGTCATGCTCTGTTATACGCAGGAGGTCGTCCCTGTCGTGTGTTAGAGGAAAAACCATCACGTCTGGAAAAGTCACGTCCCCTGCGGCCACGACCAAAATCACGGGAAGTTCCTCGACCCCGCATAGGTTCAGAGGGGGGAGGTCGTGGGCAGACACGGGCAACATGTCCCCAGCCACCGCACTTAAGGCATGTGGTTGAGTCCTGAGGAGCAGGAGAAGCGTATGGACATTCACGAACAAAGTGTCCCGCTTCACGACAGTTGTAACAAACAGGGGTGGGGGCAGGACGCCGCGAAGGTGGAGGAGGAAGAGGAGGAGGCTGGCGTGCAGCTGAGGTAGATTGAGATGTAGCAGCAGCTGGAGGGGGGAGGGGGTTGGCTCTGCGCGGGGGTCCATTGCCCTTCAGGCATGGACACATAGACAATTAGAGGTTAGTTCTTTTCTTCCGACAATTTAGCACGGTATCTGTCCCATGCATGGTCCACATGAGCATGAAAGTTAGTGAGGTCACAGGTGTTAAGAGTGACACACACAGTTTCAACTGCATCACGCACAGAGCGCGGCAGACAACCAAGGAGTCTGTCTTTGTAGAGGGGAAGAAAATGTGTGTCACTGTGAGTAAGGCCGGTATTTGTTTGGAAGATATGGGAAAAACGAGCCCGAAATTCCTGCATATCTTCATCGTCTCTTATCCGACAGGCCAAAATAGCATTATAGTCCGGTTTCTTCTTGAATCTACCAACCATGCGGTCAAGGCAGGAGTCCACAGCAAAGTCAAAGTAAGGGTCTGGGCGCTGGAGTAAGGCCCCGTCTCTCATGGGTGAAAGGTCATTACTGAGCTCTTCATAAGCTGGACCTAAGACGATCCTAAGAACCGTGCAAAGATCAGAAGGGGTAGGTTGTTGCTTAGATCGTAACCTATTTATGGTTTGTTTGGTTTTATAAGGGTCATCTTTGGGAGAGGGGATGGCTTCCGCCACCGCCAAGGCTTCAGCTGGAGACCATGGCCTGGCTACATGCATAACAGGGCCTCTGCCTTGAAAACCAGCCAGAGGGTCAGGCATCTCAATCAAAGGGAAAGCCTGGGCTGAAGAGGGGGGCACTTTCTGTGTGTGTGCGTAAAGCGAGCGCTGGAGTGGATCACAGGCTTTATTACTAGTGTTATCAGTCGGCTGACCAGATGCAGCCAGCAGAGACTCATATGAAGGAAGTGGGGGTGTGGGATGACCAGATAAGGAGCTTGAAGATAAGGTAGACAGATCCGGGTAAACAACCGAAGGATCTGAAATGTGTGATTTAGGAGTCGAGGTCACCAGCGAGAAAGGATTATTAATCCTTAGAGTTTGAGGAGCAGGGGAGGGTGAGCCAAAGGAGGGGGCAACCTCCGTCACCTGGGTCTGCTCATGATTATTCATGAGGGAGGTACCGCCCGATGATGTGGAGGCGTGTTCATCAAGGCGAGCAGCAAGTGCCCGTCTGGACTCTGTAATAGTAGCCCTTGACATGCTTGCAACGACATCTGAGTCATCACGAAGCTGTTTCTCAGTGTGATTTTTCATTTGAGCTGCCAACCGTTTACGGCTGACAGTAGAAGCTGTGGAGCACCACATCAAAGCACACTGAATCTCTGGATGATCATCCCCATTTTTCTTGCGGCCATGGCGCTGTCTGAGAGCAGACAGGAGGGCCTGCGTTTTCCCCGGATCCAACGTGCAGTCAAAACCAAAATCCTTAACCCATTTGTGCGCATACGTGAAAGGATCAATGCGAGACCCGTGTTCTTTATGTATAGCTTTGCGGACATGAGCAATATGTCGCTTTTCCTTTTTAGTGAGATTTTGTGAATGAGTCCCACCCATCTTGTCTAGGTTTATGAATGACGATCAGCCACAACGTTCTCAGGAAGTCATCGACCACACCATGCTTCTACAAAAGGCTAGGCCCCTTTGCGGATGTGGCTGTCCTGAGAACCAGCTTCTCAATTTCAATCACAAACCAGAGTTCCCACCCAAGTAACCCTTTTTATGGATCCTCCAGCACTGAATCTAATCAGCAGAAAAAGCTTGGAGAATCAGAAAAGAAGCCTAATTAACTGTCAACTGAGTCACCACATTCACTATGCATTTATTTAGAATAAGACATGAATCAAAGCCATCGTGAGGCATTAATCAAAGCGAGCCTACACCACAGAGGCCGTCGCAGAAAGCACAGTCAGACACAGACAGAGACATAAAAAACGTTACACACACATGAATTCCCCGGAGCTCCGTTTATTCCCAAATGCCGTGCACGACGCGCCTTAACCGAATCTGTCCCTACGCCGGGTCACACAGCTTCCGACGGGTTTTTCTCTTAAGCTACACACTTCTCCCTGTCATCTCCCGTGAAGGAGGAGACATGCACCCGCAGTAGGCTGACTGCAGGCGCTCCTGTGGTCAGCGTGCACGCGCAGCACTGTGACTGCACGCGGCTCTCTCTGTTCTTCCCCAAGAGATGATGCACCCACACACAAGACACAGACACAGTCAACATAAAACCCTAGCAAATAAAGAGAGGACAGACTTTCTGTGTTGCATACTCACTTCGATCAAATAACCTCGTTATTTGATGAGGGACCTGACGACGCCGAGGGCACCACCGGATCCAGGGGCAGGGCCACCGATCCTGAAGTCGGATGTGTCAATGCTGAGACCGTAGTCTCAGACCACGCGTGGTTTTCGGACAACCCCCCCCCAGGGGCTCCAGCGATGTCCAAGGCGCGCCGGCCGGCTCGAAGGACCAAATGTGAGGAAACTGGATTTTCTAGAAAGGACTGTATTAATAAAAATATTATTATTAGGTTGGCTCGTTTCCCTTTTCAGTTTCCAACACACAGAAATAATGAATAAGACTCAGAGACAGTTACTTAACTTCAGTGAAGATTTACTCCGCACAAAACAGCACAGATTTGTACGCAGGGTTACAGACAGATGAACGAGATGCATTCAAAGTCCGAACAAAGACACTCAGAAAAGGGCTTGGTATATATACCTGACATTTACATATTCAGAAGATGGTCTGAAGATCTATGGTGAGAAAAACCCACCCACATGCTGTTGCAGGCTGGATACTTGAAGGTCATAAAGCTTCAAGTGTCAGATCTCTCTGATGTTCCCACAGACATTTGCCAGAGCACAAACACCAGAACACACAAAAAGTAAAAGGGAGGATGAGGAGAAACTGTGAGGACAATAGCTTGGTTGTGCTGTGTTAGGATGCAATATAATTTTGAGATGATAATACATGCTCAGTGAATTAAAGTTTAAACCATTAGTGTAATAAAAGGTATAGGTAAATGTAATAATAGTAAAAAGGGGGTTTCTAACTATTCTATTTCTAATTATTCCTAACAAGTCACTTCACTGGTTACCCATTCGTTCCAGAATTCAATACAAACTCTGTCTCCTCACCTACCAATGTGTCCATGGAACTGCCCCTGCCTACCTCAGTGAGCTCCTTTTCCCGCAAGCCACTTCACGACTCCTCCGTTCCAATTTCACACACTGCCTTCATCAGCCAAGGACCAGGCTAACCACTACGGGAGACAGAGCCTTTCAGGTTGCTGCCCCTCGACTCTGGAACAATCTTCCACAATCCCTCAGAGCCCCACAGAGCCTTGGCACATTTAAAAAAGGCTTAAAAACTTTCCTTTTTAATAATGGTTTTTAGTACTTTCATTGTTGTTTTATTTTTGTCTTACCTTGTTCTTATTGTAAGTCATTTTTATTTCTGCCTCCATTGTAGCGCTTTGAGATTTTATCTAAAATGTAAAGCGCATTCTAAATAAAATGTATTATTATTATTATTATTACAAAGTAAAACAGAAAAAAAGAAAAGCATGAATCTCAAAGGGCTTCTCTGTTTCTTTGATGAAGGTGACATACCTATGTGGTGGAGCTGAAGCTGTGGGTTCCAGCTGCTATCCAGCAGTCTGCGCTGACGACAGAGCTCCTACTCGTTCTGGACGATGGTTCCTTCAGCAGCAGAAAGTTGTTCTCTGGCAGAACCTTCCTGAGGTTCTGAAGACATGGTTCCTGCTCCGATCTTCAGCTCCAACTCCCACAAACACCGCCGTCCTCTTCACTGCAGCTCCGATCGATCATCTGCTAGTCTCACAATCACAGCAATCCACGTTGTCTTTTGTTGCCGTCTCGTCCGGCCTTCACAGATTCAGATGGTTCAGGACGTCCAAAAATGTGCAGAAATGAAAAGACACACAAGAGTCTGCATGAATTTTCAAACCTTTTCCAAAAGGGGAGAGGTGGAGAAACACGACGTGTTAGGCTCTGTGGCTGTCCGCGCTCTCTGTCCTCAAGGCCAAAAGGCTTCTTTATTATTCAGTAAGGGAAGATGTAAACATAGTAGATAAAACTGTTCATAGGTTAGTTATAGTTTGTAAAATGAAACCAGGCCAGACCTGGCGGAAATGCACCAGACAACTGCGACTACTGAGCCTCAGTTGTGAGCGTAAGACATTGTATTTCTATGTTTAATTTTATTTATTTATTTATTTATTTATTTATTTATTTATTTATTTATTTATTTATTTATTTATTTATGCATTTATTTATTTGCTTTCTGTCTAGCCTCTGCCAGCTGCAACTCAATTATCTGTTTATTGACTTTTTCCAATTTATTGTCCTTTTGACATTAAATGTTTAATCCATAATTGTTTCTCACTTTCAGGTGCATTTGTTATAGTTTGGGTCTGTTAGTGTGAGTTTGTTAGTTAGAATCATATCATCATACCAACTTCTAGTCTGAAGAAACATTAGTTGTTTAGTTAACACTGTGCAGACACCGTATCCTCTGTTTCTATTGAATGACACCAGCATGCACAGACACTCCTCTACACCATTTGCAGCTAATTCCAAACAAAGCGCTCTGACTGCATCTCCCTGGGGAACTCAAGGCTGCAGACCTGCAGCTGTGAGGAGAGGCTGAATCTCTAGTACAGGGGTGTCCAAACTGCGGCCCGCGGGTTTGTTTTTATTGGCCCGCAGCAAATTTTGAAAATATAATTGAATACAACCCGCAAATGGTGCTTGATCTAAACTCTGTTGCACTTCTCAGTTTCAACACTAGATGGAGTCGGTCACAGAAAGGTGTTTCTCCACTGAACAAAATTAAGCAAAGAAGAATATTTACACAGAAATGGCAGCATTGAAGAAACGCAAGATAGCAAGTGAGTGTAGAAGATTTCAAACACGGAAGGAAAAAAACATTTTGAACTGTGAAAAAGTATTCCTTTTATGCAAAAAATAACTTGTTTTGTTTTTGGAATTTTTTTTGTTCATAGCTACACATAGCTGTCACAGAGTGTAGTTGTAGAATGAAGCTTTTTAAATTGTGTGTGTTTTTATGTTAAAATTGTCCTCGTTGGTCACCCATAAGCCCTTTTTTTTGGTCTACTATTCTGATAAAACAGTTGACTCTTTATAATCTACAAAATCGTGCACTCTGCCAGTCAACCACACTAACAGCTACGTATGTAAAGATCTGCTGGCTTCAGCTGCTCAATAAACCCGTTCTGAACTGCCTGGTTGGAATGAGGTTTCATTGTCTGAGTGAATGTTTCATTTTGATGTGCGCTTGTTTTATGTGGCACAGATCAGCATCACTGCTCCCACTGAGAGCAATGTTCTTCACATTATAGGTCAGTTAGAAATACACAGTAATCATGTGTCGATATGTCACCTCTTGTGTGCGGCCCAGACCTTTGCTCATTTTTTTGTATTTGGCCCTCAACAAAAAAACTTTGGACACCCCTGCAGGATGTGTGTCCAAACAGTATCACTGATTAGAATTTATCTAAAGCACCGTCAGTGGACAGAATGAATGTAAGCATTGTCTTTCCAATCCTCAAAATCTTCTTCCCTCTTTTATTTAATTTATTTATATTAAGTCTTATTATTACGACGGAGTTTTAGGGCCACCAAAAAAAAAAAAAAACAGTAAAATTACGAGATTTTATCTCGTAAATTTAGGAGATTACAGTGGAAGTAAGCATGCCGAGCAGCAGGTGAAAGCCGCGCAGCCGCAGAGAAGACCGACTAAACTTTGTTGAGCAGGTGAGCTGAAGCTCATTTGTTTGATTTACGATTCATTAAAGTTTTATTTATTGATGGTTGGTTTGCAGGATCTCTGCAGCCCGATGAAGCCATCGGGTGTTCCTGCAGCTGTTCGCTTGAATTCTTTCTTCCTCCAATTCAATTCAATTCAATTCAATTTTATTTGTATAGCCCAAAATCACAACAACAGTCGTCTCGATGGGCTTCGAAGTAAAACATGAAATCAAAAGGATCACGAATACAAAGAGTTCAATAGAAAAATACTAAAATGAACTAACAAACTGACTAAGCTATACTGGCATCCCTGCCCTTAGACCCCCCTTCGCGGTAAGGAAAAACTCCCAAAAAAACCGGATTCCGGAAAAAACGAAGAAACCTCAGGGGTGCCCACATGAAGGAGGGATCCTCCCCCAGGACGGACAGGCGATTTACCAGAAATCTTAGAGAAGAATTAACTTATCTAAATCTACAACTACATATATAAAAGTCCAGCAGACGAGCTTCATCCAGCCGTGGTTGTGGGGACAGTCAAAGGCGCGAGTCGAGCCGGAGGCAGGATCCACAGCCAGGTGTAGGAGCAGGAGCAGAGACGAGGTACTCGGTCAGGTACAGAGCAGAGACGAGCCAGAGATGAGCCAGAGGCAGGATCCACAGCCAGGTGTAGGAGCAGGAGCAAAGGCGAGGTAAACGGTCAGGAACTGGAGCACGGATGAGCCAACTGGAGTCTGGAAGCACTCCCACTCCCCAGGAGGGGAGAGGAAAAGAGGGACAATACATGAATCGCACTGCACCAAACAGAGGCATGGAGAACTAAATGATGAATTATGATCAAGAATAGAGGAGAGGAAGCGTAGAAGTAGAAAAGAAAAGAGGACAGAACCCCAGTGCGCCATAGTTACCCCAGCTTAAACTTCTAGCAGCCTTTTAAAAGAAATAGTTATTATTAAGTTTAATTTAAACAAACTAACATTAAGTTAAATAATCTCTGAATACTAACTAGTCTGACAATAAGCCTGTCCAAAGAGGAATGTTTTCAGTCTAGCTTTGAATGTAGAAACTGAGTCGGCCTCTCTTACATGAGCTGGGAGTTTATTCCATAAGACAGGGGCTTGGTGGCTAAACGCTCTACCTCCAACCGTACTTTTACTAATTCTAGGAACCACAAGCAGTCCTGCATTTTGCGAGCGAAGTGTTCTGATTGGTTGGTAAGGGACTATGAGGTCCTTAATATAGGACGGGGCCATTCCATGTAAGGCCTTATAGGTTAACAGGAGGATCTTGAACTTAATTCTAGAATCAACTGGGAGCCAATGGAGCGAAACTAACACAGGAGTGATGTGATCTCTTCTGCTGGTTCCAGCTAACAATCTAGCAGCTGCGTTCTGAACAAGCTGGAGACTTCTTAAGGAACTCTTAGGACACGCTGCTAACAAGGAGTTACAGTAATCCAGCCTCGACGTAACAAATGCATGGATGAGTTTTTCAGCATCACTCTTAGAAAGTATATTTCTGATCTTAGCAATATTTCGCAGGTGAAAAAAGGCAGTTCTACATGCCTGAGATATGTGAGCCTTAAATGATAAATCCTGGTCAAGTAAAACCCCAAGGTTTCTAACTGTGGAATTGGGGGTTATACTTATACCATCCAGGGAGACTATCTGAGCAGACAGAGTATCTCTGAGGTTTTTAGGACCAAGTATAATGACCTCAGTTTTTTCTGGGTTCAAGAGGAGGTAATTAATTGTCATCCAGGTCTTGATGTCACTGATGCAGGCGTTCAGTTTCTCTATCTGGTCATTCTGGTCAGGCTTCATGGATAAATACAACTGCGTATCGTCGGCATAACAATGAAAATTAATGCTGTGTTTCCTGATTATGTTTCCTAGGGGTAACATATAAAGCGTAAACAGGATCGGTCCCAAGACTGAGCCCTGTGGGACTCCATAGTTGACTCGAGTGCACTGAGAGGAATGGCCATTTACATTAACGAACTGATACCTATCAGACAGATAGGATTTAAACCACTGGAGAGCAGATCCTCTGATCCCTATGTCCTGCTCTAATCTATGGAGTAAAATACCGTGGTCGATAGTGTCAAAGGCAGCACTGAGGTCCAACAGGACCAGAATAGAAAGTAGTCCCTTTTCTGAGGCCAATAACAAGTCATTAGAGACTCTAACTAGTGCAGTTTCCGTACTGTGGTGAGGTCTAAACCCCGACTGAAAGTCTTCAAAGTGGCTGTTGTCCTGTAGGTGGCAGTAAAGCTGCTTAACTACAACTCTTTCTAGGATTTTAGAAATAAAGGGCAGGTTTGATATCGGTCTATAGTTGGCCAAGATGCTAGGATCCAAACTGGGCTTTTTCAGAAGAGGTTTAACAACTGCATATTTAAAAGACTGTGGCACGTAACCCGTTTCCAGAGAGGTATTTATCATTGTTAATATGGGATCATTAATTAGGGGAAAAGTTTCTTTAAAAAGTCTAGTGGGAATTGGGTCTAACAGACACGTTGAGGATTTGGAGGACGTAATAATTGATGTTATTTCCGCTTGATCCACAGCAGTGAAGCAGTCTAATGTTACAGAGGTTTCTATGGATGCCTCCATTTCTACCGCTTCAGCCTGTTCTGGGCTGATAATAGGAATAACTTGATTTAACTTATGTCTAATATTTGAGATTTTACTATCGAAAAATGTAAGAAAATCATCAGAGCTGAGAGAAACAGGAACATGTGGTTCTACTGAGCTCTGACTGCGAGTTAATTTAGCTATAGTGCTAAAAAGAAATCTTGGATTGTTTCCATTCTCTGATATTAAGGTTGAATAGTACTGGCTTCTAGCTCTACGCAGAGCTTTTTTATAATTTAATAGGCTATGTTTCCAGATATCCAGAGACTGCTCTGAACCGGAGCGGCGCCATTCTCTTTCCAACTTACGGGTTTCTCGTTTAAGAGAACGAGTTTCAGCGTTAAACCACGGTGCTACTCGGTTTTGTCTGACGAACTTAGGTTTCAAGGGGGCAACAACATCGAGTGTACTCCTGAGGGCTTGTAAGGCATCATTAACAAAGTGGTCATTTATACTAGGACTGATACTATGGGAGCTGGTCTCAGAGTATTTTCTCAGAATATCACTAAGTACTGGCTGAACTGTGTGTTTAAACTCAGACACAGAACGGTCAGTTAAGGTTCTTCTAAGCTGTTTCTTATTCACTGGGGCAGAAGGATGTTCCAGTGTAAACTGGAAGGTAATCATAAAGTGATCAGAAATGATGGGGTTAAGAGGAAGGACACTCAGCTGGCTGATCTCTATACCACGGGTTAGAACAAGGTCCAGGGTGTGCTTATGACAGTGAGTGGGTTCATTCACACTTTGGGTGAAACCAACATCATCTAATAAAGCTGCAAAAGCCTTTCCTAGGCAGTCACTGGGGTCATCAACATGAATATTAAAATCCCCTAATATTATAATTTGATCAGAATCTAAGACAATAGTCGATAGGAAGTCGGAAAACTCAGTTAAAAATTCTGAATATGGGCCGGGGGGGCGATAAATAATTATGAGTAAAACAGGTTTTCGAGTTTTCCTGTTTGGGTGACTTAAAGACAATATGATGCTTTCAAATGAATTATAAGCATTTTTAACTTTAGGGCTGAGAAGTAAGCTAGACTGTGATATTACTGCCAAACCACCTCCTTTCCCTGAAATCCTGGATTTCTGATAGTTAGCATAAGTGGGGGGGGTTGCTTCATTCAATCTAACATAGTCATCCTGATGGAGCCAAGTTTCTGTTAAGGCTAAAAGACTAAGATTGTTATCAGTAATTAACTCGTTGACTAAGAGGGACTTGGAGGAAATGGATCTAATGTTTAATAAACCGCATTTAATGACATCATAATTCTGCTTGTGAGTACTGCTGTCTGTCACTTTAAGGTTTCTATGACGCGCTCCTTTCATTTGTCTTTCAGCACATAAGCTAAAGCTCGGACCTGCTTGACTTTCCCTGCATGGGTTTTGCACCGGCACTAACCCTAAGGGAGGCTCAGAGGAGCGTTTTACACTGCTGCTCTGCGCCCGGGTCTCGTCTCTGGATTGTCAGGTTAACAGACTAAGGCTAGCAGAAATGTTTCTAGAAAGAAGAGCGGCACCGTCCCGAGTGGGATGGACGCCGTCTCTCCGCATGAGACCGGGCTTCCCCCAAAACGCGCTCCAGTTATCCACAAAACCAACGCCGTTTTCTGGGCACCATCTAGAAAGCCAGCGGTTAAATGATGAAAAGCGGCTGTACATTTCATCACTGACTAAGTTCGGCAGGGGACCAGAGAAAATTACAGTGTCGGACATCGTCTTAGCCAGTTTACACACCAAAGCTACGTTTAACTTAACCACCTCTGATTGTCTCCGTCGGGCATCATTACCGCCTGCGTGAATCACGACTCGACGGAACCTGGACTTACTCTGAGCTAACATCCTAAGGTTCCCCTCGATGTCACCAACTCTGGCCCCCGGATAACACCTGACTGTAGCCGCTGGGAGCTCCACGTTTCTAACTTCAGAAGAGCCTATAACCAGAGTTGAGTGTTCAGCGGGTGTGTCGCTGAGGGGGGAGAACCTATTACTAACGTGGAGTCTCGGGTGCTCTAAGTTTTTGCGTTTAGCACTATGTTTCCTCCCAACCGGTACAAACCCCTGACTGTCTCCCGGCTGTTGGGAGGGCGCTGGGGTGCTAGCTAAGTTAGCCCTGGTAGCGCGGCCCGCGCTACGAGTAACGACCTGGCTAGCCGGCTTAGCTTCCACTGTGCGGAGCCGCGCTTCTAACTGCTCCAGCCTGGCCTCCAAGTCTAACACAAGACTACACTTAACACACCTACCCCTATCTTCACTAAAGGAGGCAGGATCATCACTAAACATATGGCACATGGGGCAGGAGAGAGGAGGAGAGGCGGAAGGAGTGGTGGCCATGCTAGGTTTTAAGCTAAGGCTAGCGGTGTTTAAGTAAAGAGAAGTGGTTTATTTAGCAAAATGAGAAAAGTGAACAGAAAGCGGTTTAACAGTGGTGAATTAGCTAATAAAAGGTACTAGATGTGAATATTAACCCAGATAACCCTTAGAGTAAGCAATAGTAGTAAGGCTAATGCCAAACAAGAGGACAGCAGTCACACAACTAGCACTGGGAATAGCTCACCCGGAAATGACGTCACATCTCGTCACATCTCCACCAAAGACAACATCTCTACGTTTGTGTGATGCTTCCGTCACACAAAAGGAGAAGCACTTTTTTGGCATTTTCAACGTTGTAAAGCTGATATGACAGACTATTTTTATTCCTCTTTATTGTTTTATGGTGAAACGGGACATTTCATCTGCAGGAGGGGGCGTTTGTAACACTGTTTACTTCTGCATTGGTGTTGGGATGACAGGTTCATGACATAATGAGACAAATAAACTTCAGGATGTGAATGAAAAAGAAAATAAAGGCTGCAGCGATCCTCTACACCCAAATGTGTCTCTGAGCTCCTTATTTTACAGATGAAACTCCGCTTTACTGACACCGAACCCCGGAAAGACTGCTACACGGAAAATAATCTGATTTTGAGTCGCCAAAAGGTTCAGAATCTCTTTGTTTTAGATCTATAATAATATGGAAATAAAGCTTCACAAAAGGCTCCACATACTTCATCTTCAAGCTAGGCTCCGATAAACGGACAACTTCAGTGTTTTCTCCTTAATCTACGACTTTTTTTCTCGTAAATTTATGAGATAAAAAAGTTATTTTTTTTTTTTTTTTAGTGGCCCTAAAACTACGTCGTATATTATAACTATTTGTGTGTCTGGAGAAGCTGGGCGTGAACTAACAGCATTTCTATGCAGTGTGATTCCAGAAAAAGTTTACTAACAAACATCCATCTACAGAAATTATATCACCTGTTGCATAATTAAAGATTTAGGAACCCCTAAAACTGCAACTTTCCATTCATCCAAAATAGTTTATTTTATTTTATAATTAGTATGTGCGTGTGTGCTGTCCGTCCATTATCTGTTGGATAAGCAGTTCCCAGACCAACCTGCTTTGTCACACCTCCCTGTCCTAAGTTCATCTCATCTTCCTGTTTGTTCTGACCCCCCCAGAGGGAAGACGTTGTCTTTCTTCACTGCTCTGTCCTGTCAGACGTCATCAGATCCTCCTTGCTGTGTTTCTTTTGCTTCTGCATACGCTGGTTCCCCAATGACCTCTGACCTCCTGCTGTCCCCAGAGCCCCTGCTGCTCTTTATCTACCTTTAGCCATGTCACCAACACAACTCCAACTAAACACAAACACAATTCACACACACAACTACAAATGGTTTGTTAAAATGCAGACAAAGCAAAGAATTATACAGTCCATAACTTTTAACACAATCAAAACTTCTACACAAAAGCACAAAATACACAACAGACACTTAAGTATCTTAACCCCTAAACAAAATAAATCATTTCACTGAAATGAATCCATTAGAACAGGGGGGGGCAAACTACGGCCCGTGGGCTGGATCCGGCCCGCCTCCTTCTTTGGTCCGGCCCATTAAATTGTATCAGAGACCCGTGTAATTTTTTTCATCTGGCAACACGATCAAGAAGTGACATTTTCTTCCTTCTGCAGTCTGAGCTCCAACCTGAAACCCTATAAAATCTCTGTCAAACAGAACAGAAGACAGTCTTCTTTCTACGTCACAGTTCATCTTTACCGGTTTAGCTCATTCTTTTAGAGCGATTATGCTGCTTTTTTAAACAGCACCCTGTTCTGTGTCCTGATTGGCTGGAGACCCTGTCAATCAATCTCCTCCATGTCTCCTGTGCAGAAACACAGAACTTTTCAGATCAGAAATCTGTGATCGATCAGATCTTTGTTTTCATTCTAAGATCCTGGATCTGATTTCTAAGAAGGTATCAGAATTTAAACAAGAGAAAAGGTGAAAATGTTCATGTCTGTCTGAGATAAGTGTAGAAAGTGAACAGTGAGGAGTTTTATTGCCATAAACTTCTGGAATTTCTGGATGAGAAACAGACGTGCAGGACACAATGCAGCTACACAAACTGTGAGACGTGATGAGCTGCAGCCTCAAAGTTAGGATTATGACGGGAGAGGATCCACTATTTAATGTTTTATTATTGTTTGGTTTTTTAAAATGTATTAGTATATTTTTCCTGAATTTTTGTCTTATTTCATAAATAATGTTATTTTTTTTATTAAAAGGATCATGAAGGAATGAAACTTTATTCAAAATAGCACTTTACATCTCCTTGAAAGAAGCAAAGAGCTTCACAATAAAAAATTGATCTAAAATGGGAACAAAAGATTTAAACTAAAGACTCTAGAATATTCTGTTTTAGAATTTAATTTTCAATCCGAATGTTTTCATCTACATTCCATGTTAGATCATTCTCACTCCACTCATCTGCTCCTGGTCCGGCCCTTCTATTGAATTTTAGAACCCAATGTGCCCCCCCCCCCCGAGTTAAAATAATTGCCCACCCCTGCTTTAGTATGTAAGTAGCATTACCCCTCATGTCCCCCCCCCCCCTTTTCTGTCTTTCTGTCACTCACTCACTCACACACACACACACACACACAAACACACCTTCCTCTCTGTGCTAAACCTCAATCCTCCTTTACAGAATAATATTACAAATATTTCTATTCTGATCTAGAATTCCTCAACAACATCATTCTATAAAGTGGACAGTTTTTCTCAAACCGTTTAGGATCAAAGTTGTCTCCGTTGGTTCAGACATCAGCTGCTCCTCCTTTCCAGCAGAGTTTGAAGCTGCTGCTTCACAGCACAGACTTCCACTCTCACGTGCACAGACTTCCACTCTCACGTGCACAGACTTCCACACTCACGTGCACAGACTTCTACATTCACGTGCACAGACTTCCACACTCACGTGCAGAGACTTCTACATTCACGTGCACAGACTTCCACACTCACGTGCACAGACTTCCACTCTCACGTGCACAGACTTCCACACTCACGTGCACAGACTTTCACACTCACGTGCACAGACTTCCACACTCACGTGCACAGACTTCAACACTCACGTGCACAGCCGTGCACTTCATTCCCACCAGAACCACATAGCAGAACATCCAACACTGCAGAGCCTCTACTAGCCTCTACTAGCCTTTATTTACTACACCATGGTATTTCTGTCACTCAGTCCTACTGTGGGATTCTGGTCTCTCACCAATCTTTAGGGTCTTCAGACTGTCCCATTCTGTACTTGGGGGGTCCTCACCTCCCCGGGACAACAAACCCAGTGAACCAGCCTCCCGTCAGAGAACTGTTGGAGTTTCCAAAGTCTAGGACACTTCATCACTTTTTCTTTTTTCTCTTATTCTGTAAACCTTATTGTCACTTTTCTTAAATAATCTAATTTTCCCAAATGTACAATTCTACAATTTACTGAGTTACTCACTTTGTGGACATCAGACACTTGGTTTGGCTACGCCCAATGCAGAATTTAATTGACAGGTTTCTGCTTACCTTTGTAGGGTTCACCCGTGTCGTCAGTCCACTCCTGAGAAACCCTTCATCCAGGCCAAATTTAATCCAGAAAAACTGTCTGTGTCTCCAAATTGTTGGCCTCCCGTCCGGCCTTCACAGATTCAGATGGTTCAGGACGTCCAAAAATGAAATGAGCAGAAATGAAAAGACACACAAGAGTCTGCATGAATTTTCAAACCTTTGCCAAAAGGGGAGAGGTGGAGAAACACGACCTGTTAGGCTCTGTGGCTGTCCTCTCTCTCTGTCCTCAAGACAAAAAGGCTTTTTTATTATTCAGTAAGGGAAGACGTAAACATACTAGATACATCATTAGAATGGTGTGTTTTTGTCTAGTCTGCATTGCAGGTGTTGTGGCTTCATAAACACTCCAGTACAGAAAGAAAACAGAGACTAAAGTCACAAACAGGCCTACTGGTGACCTTGGTACCTATTATCTGTTACTGAAGGCAGGAATCAAGCAGATTTCTGCAATACAATATACATGAATATATAGAATCCATTAAATGCAGAATACCAAGAACAGAGAAAACATAATAGAACCCCTGTATTTATTTTAAAAAGCACAAAAGCATGCTGCTCTGTCTGCCCCTAGCTCTGTGGTGTGGGTGGGTGTGTGTGTGTGGGGGGGGGGCTCCTGCCTCTGCTGCAGCGTTCAGTGTGATCAAGGTTCACTCTGAGAGACTCACATTCATTCAACCGACCTGCTTATTCACCTTACACAAATACAGACATGGGTGTTGGTGTTTTCTCTTTTTCTACCCCCCCTTCATGAATATTGGTGATATGAATATTGTGTGTATCTGCCTATGTGCAGAAATCCTGGGATAATAATAATAAAAAAAATATTTAGAATGCGCTTTACATTTTAGGTAAAATCTCAAAGCGCCACAAGGAAGGCAGGAATAACAATGTTTAAAATAAGAACAAAGTAAGACAAAAAAAAAACAATAAAAGTACTAAAAAACATTATTGAAAAGTAAAGTTTTTAAGCCTTTTTTAAATGTGCCAAGGCTCTGTGAGGCTCTGAGGGATTGTGGAAGATTGTTCCAGAGTTGAGGGGCAGCAACCTGAAAGGCTCTGTCTCCCGTAGTGGTTAGCCTGGTCCTTGGCTGATGAAGGCAATTGGAGCGGAGGAGTCGTGAAGTGGCCTGTGGGGATAGGAGCTCACTGAGGTAGGCAGGGGCAGTTCCATGGACGCATTGGTAGGTGAGGAGACAGAGTTTGTATTAAACTCTGAAATCAGACAAATCTTTAATCTTTGATGTATGATTATACTTCTAACCTGTAAATAGTTGTGTGCAGACTATATATTTTGTTGTTGCTGTGTGAACTAAGTTATGTAATTTAATTTACTGACGACACTTTTATGTTTTAACTTTGTAATATCAACTACCCCCCCCCCTGTAACCCCTCCTCCCCCATCTCTGACATTCCATTCTGTTTCTTTCTCTCCTCTTTTGTTTCTTTTTTCCGTCCAACAAGGAAAGCATCCAAATATAATTTTCATAAATAAAGCTTAGCTTCAAATCCAGAAGGGGTTTATTCAAATATACTCTCAGTCTGTCTGAAGATCCATAAACCCCAATTATGACAATAAAATCTGTCCAATACAAGAGGCACTCAGCTCTGAACTGTTTGCTCAGCTGTTGGACATGTTAAAAAAAATAGAATCCATTAGATGAATAAAGAAAAGATCATAGAAAATATAATAGAACTCCTGTTCACCTCCACAGAATCATGCAGAGAAGAAATGTACAAAGTGAATAATCCTTTATAATATATAAACACATGAAATAAAAGATCTTTCACTTGTATGTTCTCAAACTGTGGGGGGCTCCTTGTTTTGGGGGGGTGGGGTGTTACGTTCTCTGACTGTGGTCATCTCCAGGACCGAAGGCTGGAAAAAAAACAGTCTGATTTCTTTTAGATGAACTTTCTAGCTGGCCCTGGCCTGGGTGGCGGTCTTGGTCGCCCGGGGGGCGGTTGTCCCCTGCCTGTTCCCGTGTGGCGTTGGGGGAATTCCGGCTGCCGCTGCTGCTGCGGCCGGGGTCTGGGTGTGGGGGTGGCTGGGCGCTCCTCCTCCTTCTTTTCACATTCCACCATCCATTTTAGAAGAACATAAACACTCACTTGAGCACAGGTGTTAGCTCACCTTTGCACTAATAGTTTGCATGATTGATTGACTGAAATATTTCACACTAGTTGGTTTAAAGGCATAAGTATGCATGTGAACACTATCTGTTCTGTTTTGTGTGCATGTTGACATGTGAACATTTTTTGCAGCTAACAGGTGTGTTGATAACACTTGAGTGTGTGTGTGGACAGGCCCCGCCCTTTTTGTACTACATTTGAACCGTACCGTAATGATAAACAACCAGTAAACCTGTCTGCTCTATGCTGCTTCATGGTCTTACCCCCCCCTCCCACTATCACCCCCCCCCCCCTCTCTAACATCTCTCTCTCTTCTTTCCTTCTTTCCTTTTCCGTCCGGTCCAACACCAAAGATTTTCAAACATGGTTGAAATGAATAAAGGTTGGCCTCAATTACAAAAGGGGTTTATTCAGACATACCTTTGGTTTGTATGAAGATTAATAACCCCTCTTGTTAAAGTAAAATATGTCCAACACAAGAGGCCCTCAGCTCTCATCTGTCTGCCTAGCTGTTGGACAGGACAAGTTAAAAAAGAAAAAAGATGAACTTTCTAACTTTCTTTGTTACTTTTTCACTCCTAAAACAGCGACTGACTGCGCGTGTCTGCGCTCCTCACACCACACGACCCCCCCTTCCTGCAGCGTGCAAGATCTGGTTTCAGCGCGCGTGCGCACACACCCTCACACACATCTCACAACACGCTTTTCTCCATTCTTCAACGAATAGAATAGAATAGAATAGAATAGAATAGAATAGAATAGAATAGAAAGGGTCTTTAATAATCCCTGAGGAAATTTTAAAATGGCCACCTGCTCACACTCATAAAACACATACACATATTAAAAACAATAAAAATAGTAAAAATATCAATAGACTAAAAAAATAATAGATAAAAAAGATTAACAATTTAAAAACAGTGGGTAAGAAAAATAAATAAAAATAAATGGATAAAAACAAGAATTACAAGAAATTGCTTCTAAGATGCCCTGTCAGAGAATTGTGTTGCCTGATGGCACGAGGAACAAAAGATTGCTGCAGTCTTTCTGTGGAGCAGAGCTGGGACAGCAGTCTGTTGCTGAAAGTGCTCCTCCTGCTGGTGAAGGCCTCATGTAGGGGATGTGAGACATTCCTCATGATTGCCCTGAACCTGGTCAGTTTTCTGTTCTGCCACCTCCTCCACAAGATCCATCTTCAGTCCCACCACAGAGACTCACAGCTCGCCCTCTTGATGATCTTGTTGATGATCTTGTTCTTCTTGCTGGTATTGCAGCAGCACACAGCAGCATAGAGGAGAGCACTTTCCACCACTGACTGATAAAAC
This sequence comes from Oryzias latipes, assembly GCF_053564925.1. Lineage (NCBI taxonomy): Eukaryota > Metazoa > Chordata > Actinopteri > Beloniformes > Adrianichthyidae > Oryzias > Oryzias latipes. The sequence continues at coordinate 25,413,461 of NC_136238.1, read as the reverse complement.
ATGTGGAGCAGTTTAGTGCAGATGTTAAAGGAGCGCAGCCTCCGGAGAAAGTACAGCCTGGACTGGGTCTTCTTATAAAGCTGGTCCGTGTTGGTAGTCCAGTCCAGCTTGTGGTCCAACATAACCCCCAACAACAGTAATGACGTCTTCAAGTGTCTTAATGGAAGTGACGTAAGACACGGGCTTTTCTATGTTCCGCCATGGAAAAAAAAATTCTGAGTTCCCAACATTAATCCCCCCTCGAGATGCCTCCACCCCAAAGGAGGCGCCCCACAGTTTGAGGACCACAGGTCTGAACTACAGGAAGAAATTCTGACAATTTGCTTTTAGTTCAGATTATTCACAGGATGTTGACAAAATGTTTGACACTTTGATGTTTGTTCTGGAAAACTTGAAAATATTAGAATTTATGTGAAGAATTAATGTTTTGTTTTTAAATGGATTGCAATTATTTTAGTTTTTTCTTTGAGATTCTTCACCTAAGAGTTTCTAGCTGACATTTAGGAGAAAGTGGAGGTTAATCTGAAGTTGAGTTCAGATGAAATGTCTGTTTCAGAGAATCCATGAAGTTCATGCTGTAAACCTGAAATGTTTGGAGAAACTCAAAATAAATGACAAACATGTTGAGATCCATGAAGACCACTGCCTCCAAACAAGTCATTTGTTCCTTTGAACCTTCACCCTTCTGTGTTTCATGGAGGATTTCCCACCAGGTGACTCAGCAGCCAGTAAAACTGAAGAGGAGCGGCCGTCGTCTGACCTTCAGCTGATCTGTAGATTCCCAGAGTTCCTCACTTTGGCATCAGTTCATCAACAGAGAATCATTTTGCTCTCAAATCCAGAGAAATGGAGGCATAAACATTATTGAACAATGAAAAGTTTGACAAATAATGAGCTTCTCAGTCCAAATGCAGTCAAATCTGTTCTTGCTCCTGTCTCTGGTGTGAAGAGGAGCAACCATTTCTCCTCTTCACATGGACTTTCAGGGATGAAGATCCAGCGTTCACAGAGGATGATGGATTCTCAGCAGCTCCACTCATTTTCAGCTCCCAGAGCTAAAAAGTGGATTTCAAACATCCCACAGTTTCAGTCAATGAGTTTTCTTCTTTTTCTTAGCAAACTAACTGGGATTTGTTGAATCCACGTCCTGAAATCTCCACAAATGTCCACAGTTGATCCAAGTGAGTTTCAGCTGGAATGATCCAAGTTTCCAGAAGCTTCAGTCTGGATGTCATTCTAGAGAGAGATGAACTAAAAAGAGCTGCTGCTCATTTGATTGTTGCTGCTTTACTTTCTACCAACATTTGGATCCAATATTAGAAGAACAAGGATTTGTCTTCCTGTTTGTCTTTCATCCAAATGACGGAATTTCACCAAAGAAAAGTCATTTTTCAACTCCAGAGACTCCCACAGTGAGACACCTGCTGGCTGTTCTTTGTAACTGCATCTGCAGCTTCTAGAAACGTCTTTGTTTCTGTTTTCATCTTTTCAAACAGTTTGTTTTCTTCACATGAAGCCTAAAGAAATGTCCTCAGAATGATGGAAACAGTTTTTCTGCAGCTTGAAGCTGTTCTGGAAGATTTTCTTCTTTAGTGCAGAGAAATCTCTCATTTGATGAGACGGAGGAACTGCAGCAACGTTTCCTGGAAAACCTCCACATTTCATTGAAACCATGTTGGAACTTTGTCCATGAGGTCACATGGTCTGGAAGAAGCCACAGTTCCAGCTGACAGAAGTCTGGTTCTGATCCATCAGATCTCACTAGCAACAGAACCAAACCTTCACGTGTTGCAGCAACAGTTTCCATGTTTGGGAGGATCTTCTGAAGAACAGCTCAGTTCCAGATCACATCATGATGTTTGATGTTTTCTTCATTCCAGGAAATCATCTGTGTCTCCTTTGATCTGTGCTGAGTCAGCACTTTCAGTTCTTTTCAACTTTAGATCCATCATTTAGAATCGAGGATTTATTGATAAATATTATTTATTGACAGAAAATAAAGAGTAAATGTATTTATCATCCAGCAGTAATTGTGGTGTTTGCAAATCTTTTATTTTGAAATTCCTCAAGGATGATCATCATGGTGGGATTTCTAGATCTGCATGAACTCATCCTGAATCCATAAGACACTGGAGCATCAAAGAATCCAACCCATCTCTGCCAACATGAGGCTCTTACTTTGAAAAGTCTCAGACTTCCTGCAGGGAAACAGGCTTTCTGCTGCTGCACTGACAGATGTGCACGAGCTTGAAAGAGCTTCCTGACTGAGGAGCTGCAGACTTTCTCCTGCAGAGCAGCAGCTGACTTCAGCGTCGTCATGGGAACACAGTCTGCTGCTACTTCTGGAAACGTCTTCAAGGCTGTGGTGGGACTTGTTGGTCTGGAGGACAGATTCTCTGAGCAAATGCTGCTTCAGCTTCAAGCTTCAGCTCTTTTCTTCTGGCAGAGCTTAGAAGAAATGGAAACCTCCTTTGTTCTGACTGTTTGCTCCAAATCCCAGATTCAGGAATTCCTCCAAGAAGTTCAGCTCAGAGATCATCAGCAGAGAAAAGCCTGAAGTTCTGATGGAAAATGACAACAGAACATGATCAATATTATTGATCCACATGGAATCCAGAAGAAACTCTGAGGTGAAGACATGAAGACACAAGCTTCAGAGACATGAGGAGAAGTCAGAGTGGATTCATTCTGGACTTTCTTCTCACATCTTCTCTTCAGAACATCTTTGTCTTTGATCCTTCAAATCTTCTGAAATCTGATCATCCATGGATTGTTTTTGTGGGATCAGATCCAGAGTTGCTGAAAGTTCTGCTGCCCTCTGCTGGTCAAAGTGTCCAAACAGCAGAGAGGAGATTCTCTGGGATTCATTGGAGTCCAGATTCTCCTGGATGTGAACAGTCTCTGCTTCTGGAACAGAAGAGTCCTTCTCAGAGCAGCATTGAGGATCTGTTCTGTCCGGCTGAGAGCGCTCCCTGCTGGTAGGAGACAGAAGCACATCAGCTGCTTTTCTTTGGCCGTTCAGAAACAGTCTGGAGACTCTAAAAAACCTGAAGCAAACGGATGCAGAGCATCATGTTTGATCCTCTTCCTTCAGAAACGGCTCCATTGTTCCATCGCTCAGCAGTTTGACTAAAGCAGCTGAGAGTCTTGATGCAAACAGACCTCAGCAGCTCATCCAGAACGCCATGACAGAAGCACGTGCAGCAGCACGTGCACGCTCCCAGAGAACAGCAGCTGATCCAAGTCCTGACTTTGAGGTGAGACCTTTCTGTTCTGCTTGGACCACACTTCAACATGAACTTCATTTCCCATCATTCCATCTGTCAGGAGAGAACAGCTGCAATCAGCTTCCTTCAGGAATGACTGCAGGTAGAAGGATCTTTCATTCTTCAGCACCACCAGGACCCACATCCAGCCCATCAACAGCCAGAACATCAGTGACATCAGCGTCTGATCTTCATCACATCATCATCATCAAAGGACCACCTCTACCTTTTTACAATCTGATGGATTTCAGTCTTTCTGCAGCTTCTCATCAACTGGATTGTCAAATATTTCCATTTCCTGTTTTCTGTTTTAAATGTTGAAGAAAAATCTTTCCAGTTTCAAAAAGATGAGACTAATAAAGTTATGGGAAAGAGGCTGTCTGCTGCAGGACCTGTGCAGGTGCATTGTGGGTAATAATGCTCTGTTTGGGATATTTGCTGGATTCTGGATATTGACAGTTGTGTTGGTCTTGATTGTTTAGCGTTGTGGTTTGGATGTTTGTTGTTATTTGTAGCACAGCTGAGTAGGTTCTTCATAGACAACATGTTGCTCTGCCAATGTGCCTTTGGGCCAACTTGATTGGGCTGTTTGGAAGAATAATGTGGATAAATGTGAGCCTCCCTCAGATCATGTTTCTGCTGTTTTTCAGAACTGCATCTGAACCTGAAAGCTGTCTGTCATATTTATGCAGCCTTTTCAATAGAAACTGAACAAAACTGCTGATTCAATTGATTTCTCCATTATGTTTGTGTCTACTTTGTGGGGCCGGTTTAACGTCGTGCTGGTTTGCGGCGCCTTCCATCCGTGAAACCAGGGTTCAATTCCTGGCTGCTCCCTATTCCCTTCTCTGCTGCTGTGCCAGTCCCAAGCCCAGTTGGATTGAGAGGATTGCGTCAGGAAGGGCATCCAACATGAAAACATTTGCCAAGTTAACCATGCTACTCATCCTCAAGGGAGTGATGTTTCGCTGTGGTGACCCCTGATGGGAGAAGCCAAAAGTGAAAGAAGATTTATGTCTACTTCATTCTATCTTTCAGTCACAAACACACTGGTTATACTTTAGCTTTTCCCTTCATACTATTAAACCTGATAAAACATGTATGGGGCTGTTTTCACTGCTGGCTCTGTGTGTGTGTGCGTGTTTGTGTATGTGTACACACAAGTGAAGAAAACAAAGAAACATTTCAGTTCAACATTATATTTCTGCAGACCTGCAGACAGTGGAAAAATAGTCAAATAAAAACAGGAATAACAGTTCTTCTAATGTGTGATTTTTTTCATTGATATTAAAACAGGGATTCAAATATTAGAAAGCTGAAAGATCATATTGTTCATCAATAATGCATTATCCAATACACAATCTAAAAAATAATTAAAATACAACATTGTTATATTTCTCGGCAGTGAGGAGGCCATTTGATATTCTCTGCATTTTGATTCTTAACTGCACTGTGTGACCCTTGTCCTATCCTAGGCACTTTAACATTGGGAGTTGGGTCATCTAGACCCACTAGACAGTGCGCTAAACGTTTTTTTTAATGACTTGTGAACCTCACTGGTGTCTTTGGATTACATGAAATCTTTCCACCTTTATCATGGTAGGAATAACACGTCAAAGTAAGGGTGGGGTCATCTAAGATAGCACCAGGGTTACCTGAGTTGTACTTACAAATACACATTGGTATTTATTGATTACTTTATTTTAGTGTAAACTTACACTACAAAATATCAATTAGAATACCAATAAGGTACCAGAGTGAAAAGCAGCAGATTAAGAGGTGTTAATAGATAAAATCTTAACGATATCTATCTCTACTAGATGTTTACTCTAATAATTCCAAACAACTCATTTCTATTAACAGGTACAACTAAAATAATTCATTTTGTGAAAAGTTTTACATATTTTGTCAGCAGTAAAATTCATTGTCTAGTATCATTACACATATATTGAAATGTATTGATCATTTACTTTTTTGCTTTTGATAATTGTGGCTTAGAGAAGATGAAAACCTAAAAAAGCTGTCCAAGAAAGTCAGGATAAGACAAGACAAGACTTTATTGAACCCATGAGGGAAATTCAGTTGTTACAGCAGCCAAACAAGAAATATAGCAGTTAGAAAAACAAAGAGTCTGTACAAATTAAAATAGTAATAAATAAATAAGTAAATCCAGCAGCAGTTTCAACAGTGCTAAACTGTATCATTATATAGCCTAACTGCTGTTGGGACAAAGGACCACCTGTAGTAATTCATATATCAAAACAACCAAAGTTTTTCGTTTTTTATTTTTTAGAAAAATGCATTTCTACACAATCAATACTCACTTGTGCCTCCCTCTAATGAAGTTACTGCATCAATATGGTATGGAGGCCATCAGCCTGTGGCTCTGTGTACATGAAATGAAAACTCAGGTTGCTATGGAGTTCATTAGAACATTGGGGTTTCACCCCAGAAGTTTTGAGCATTAAAAACTTATTTTAACATATTTAATTTTTTGAGATACAGAACTTTTGCCCTTGTAAAATAAAGCCTTCTGCTGTGGTACAGAGGTTGAGAGGTTGACCTCTTATCAGAAAAGTTTAGAATCTAGAGTTTACAATAGATCCTTACATAGTCAAGAAGAAGTCTTGCAAGTTCTCATGTGTGCGTTGAGATTAGATACTTGACTAAAATGTTTTTTACATTCTTTACACAAAAAAGGCTTCTCTCCTGTGTGAGTTCTCATGTGAGTTTTGAGATGACAAATTTGACTAAAACTATTTTTACATTCTTTACACGAAAAAGGCTTTTCTCCTGTATGAGTTCTCATGTGTGTTTTGAGATTAAATGCATCACGAAAACGTTTTTTACATTCTTTACACAAAAAAGGCTTTTCTCCTGTATGAGTTCTCATGTGTGTTTTGAGATTAGATGCATCACGAAAATGTTTTTTACATTCTTTACACAAAAAAGGCTTCTCTCCTGTGTGAGTCCTCATGTGAGTTTTGAGATTACATATTTGACTAAAACTATTTTTACATTCTTTACACGAAAAAGGCTTTTCTCCTGTATGAGTTCTCATGTGTGTTTTGAGATTAGATGCATCACGAAAATGTTTTTTACATTCTTTACACAAAAAAGGCTTCTCTCCTGTGTGAGTCCTCATGTGAGTTTTGAGATTACATATTTGACTAAAACTATTTTTACATTCTTTACACAAAAAAGGCTTTTCTCCTGTACCAGTTCTCATGTTTGTTTTGAGATTAGATGCATCATGAAAATGTTTTTTACATTCTTTATAAGAAAAAGGCTTTTCTCCTGTATGAGTTCTCATGTGTTTGTTGAGATTAGGTCTGCAACTAAAGCTTTTCTCACATTCTTTACAAGAAAATTGCTTATCTTTTGCATGGATTCTTGTGTGAATTCTGAACAGAAATTTGTTACAAAATCTTTTATCACATTCTTTACAGATATAACATCTTTCATCAGACCCAGTTTCCATGTCAGACGGGTTAGTAATTATTGTTGAGTTTTTACCAGACCTGATAGAGGAAAGTCTCTCTTCTTTTGGATATTGTTTGTATTTCTTACCAACATTTGTTTTCATGGGATTTTTTTTAACATCAGAGTCACACTGACCTGCTGACACGTGAGAGCTGTCCACACTTTGGACTTGACTTCTGTCCCTCCTCTTCCTCTGATCTCTGTTCTGTGGGCCTGTCTCTTCATCTGTAGTTGATGTTGATTCTTCATGTTGGTTTCCTTCTTCATCCTGACTATCAGTTACATTAAAGCTCTGCTGATTGTTTAGATCTGCTTCACTGTTCTCGTCTTCCTCATAAGTAGGAATCTCCATCAAGGTATCAGTCTCCTGCTTCAGATCAAGCTGATCTTCATCCTGACTGATGTAGAGTTCCCCTGGTTCCTTTTTAATCTGTGGAAGTTGTGGTTCTTCCCGTTCTACTCTGAAGCTCCTCTGATGGATGCAGAGATCTTCCTCTTTAGTCATCCAACACTGGAGGAGGTCTGCAGGGACACAAGAACAGGCCCTTTAAATTTTATGGTGACTTTATGTATTGTTAAGTAACAGTAAGAAATATTGTAATATCATTCAGAATATGCACAATAAAAAACTTAATTTTTTTAAAATACATTTTTTTGTTTTCTTTAGCACAACAGTATAAAACTGCGGCTAAAACTGCGGCTAAAGCTGCGGCTGGGTCTGTCACACAGGCATCCTCCCACATGGGATCCCAACGGGATATAGACACCGTTAACAATAATCGAAGAGCACATGCCCGTAAAACAAAACAATTAAGGCCTGTTCACACCGGGACGAATTTCGCCGGCGATTTTCGCCGACGTTTAACGCCTCGTGACTAAACAAAGGGCACCAATGAGAGTGTGCACACCGACGCGAAAAAACGCCACGCGTTAAAGCGTCAAAAAAAAAAAAACGCCTCGGGTTCGTTTTTTTTTTTCGACGCGTCGCGTCGAAATCTACTCGACCAATGAGAATGGCGCTTTTGCACACGTGTCTGGAGCTTCTGAAGTTACAGTAAAACACAACTTGGGGGCGCTCAAACACAAAACTGCCTTGCTGAGCACACATACCAGCGAAGAAGATAGACGCCAAGTAGCGTCTACACAGCCGCGAAGAAATAATGACGGACATTCTAAAATATCCCCGAACCAAGCACCAGTTGGAGCTACTGGTGCTTGAAATATTCATGTTTTCTTTGTTTGATTCTGACAAGCGTTTAAATACTTGCTCTCTTCTTCTGAGTGAAAAGCGACTTTAAGAAGCGTAAAGTTGCGCAGCGCCACCCTGTGTACAGGAGTATTTCTGTTTTACATTAAGCGCCATCCAATGTCAGGGAATGAAATTGCATGTTCACTCCACTCATCGTCAGCGAAAATCGCCTGGGTGTGAACACAAAAAACGTGGCGAAAAACGCTGGCGAATAACGCCTGGCGAATATTCGTCCCGGTGTGTACGGGCCTTTAAACAAACCGGTATAAGTAGAAATTATTCCAATGTGTCAAGAACCGAAACGAAACACAAATAAGTGCACAAAACACAAATGGCGAGCTGAAAAGTCAGCCGCCCTGGTGCTTGGGCCACGTCAGCTTATGTGTCCGTGCCTCCACCGCAGAGGGGCGGGGCCGACGCTGTAGATGGAGAGCCAGGCAACCCAGGACGACCAGGGGATGACGTCCAACCTAAAATAAAGGAGATGGGCCAATCGCCTCCCAGATACCACCGCATTCAATTAACATAACTAACAATCCAAAGTGAGGAGAAAGCTCAGCCACCCCCGAAAGGCTCGGCTCGTAACATTGTTTTAAAATAAAAATGAAATTACAGATAAGTAATTCATAAATGGTACAAACAGGTCTCTAATGTCATCTAACTGTATACTAAAATTAAATCATGCTGAGATAAATAGGACAGATTTACTAGAAAGGGGACGGAGGGATGACAGAAAATGTACTTTTAACCTGATTATGTCTCCAATTATTTTTAAATGAAATTACAAAAAAGAAAACAGTCTGAAAACAAATATAATGTTTGACATTCTTGCCATTATTCACAGTAAACATGCAGGCATCTATAGTAAATGTTTGACACAGTCTCTGAGACTTATTTCAGCACAACACCAGCTTTGTAATGTTAGGAATTACACCGTTACATTCACATGTCTGTTACTATATTTATTTTATTTAGAAATCACCTCCAGAACCAGGAAGTGAACATAACGATAGTGTGGAGATGAAGATCAGAGACACACTGACCTGCTGACACGTGAGAGCTGTCCACATTTTGGACATGACTTCTGTCTCTCCTCTTCCTCTGATATCCGTTCAGTGGGTCTGTCTCTTCATCTGTAGTTGATGTTGGTTCTTCATGTTGGTTTCCATCTTCATCCTGACTATCAGTTACATTAAAGCTCTGCTGATTGTTTAGATCTGCTTCACTGTTCTCATCTTCCTCATAAGTAGGAATCTCCATCAAGGTATCAGTCTCCTGCTTCAGATCCAGCTGATCTTCATCCTGATTGATGCAGAGTTCCCCTGGTTCCTCTTTAATCTGTGGAGGTTCTGGTTCTTCCTGTTCCTCTTCAGTTTGTGGAGGTTCTGGTTCCTCCTGTTCCTCTTTCATCTGTGGAGGTTCTGGTTCCTCCTGTTCCTCTTTAATCTGTGGAGGTTCTGGTTCCTCTTGTTCGTCTTCAGTTTGTGGAGGTTCTGGTTCCTCCAGTTCTTCTTCAGTTTGTGGAGGTCCTGGTTCCTCCTTTTCCTCTTTAATCTGTGGAGGTTCTGGTTCCTCCTGTTCCTCTTTCATCTGTGGAGGTTCTGGTTCATTCTGTTCCTTTTGAATCTGCAGAGGTTCTGGTTCCTCCAGTTCCTCTTTAATCTGTGGAGGTTCTGGTTCCTCTTTCATCTGTGGAGGTTCTGGTTCATTCTGTTCCTTTTGAATCTGCAGAGGTTCTGGTTCCTCCAGTTCCTCTTTAATCTGTGGAGGTTCTGGTTCCTCCTGATCCACTCTGAAGTTCCTCTGCTGGTTGCAGAGATCTTCCTCTTCAGTCATCCAATGCTGGGGGAGGACTGCAGGGACACAAACACAACAAGGAACCTTTTATACGTTTACAGCACTTTTGGATAGAGCTGTGACGCGGTGATAAAGCAGCAGGGGGCACAGTGTCACGGTTAACCGTGTGTCGTATTTTCCCTGAGATAGAAACTTCTGTTGTAGAATCAGTGAGAATGTGTGCCGCTGAAACCGCACACGCGTGTGAGTAGGGAGCACGCCTCGTGCAGCACAGAGGCAGTGACAGACGTGCGCAGCCGAAAAGGTCAGGTGAAAGCCGTGTGCAGGGAGAGAAGGAGAACAAGTCTGAACACAGGACTAGCAGAAAAAGTAAATTATCAGCAAAGATAAATGTGTTTAATGCGTTTATTATAGTTCCAATAACGCACCATATGCAGAATTAAAAGAAAAAAAACTTTCAAATAAAAATATGATGAGGTCATCACCACGGTGATGCGGTTATCATGACACCCGTACTTTTGGATTTTGTCAAGCACCAGTAAAATCAGTGATCATTGGAGAAAATGTCTGAGGAGTCTGGAGGACCAGAAGAGACTGATTGAAATGAATATATATGCAGAGGTGGGTAGTAACGCTTTACAATTACTTACGTAACTTAAGTAATTTTATTTGTATAGCACAATTCGTACACAAAGTCAAACAGGAAATGATTGGTTTATCGCCCGGAGAGTAAGTTAGTGTAGAACCACCACTGAGTGACAGGCGGGTCCCCAAAAAGAAAAGCATGAAGCTCAAAGGGCTTCTCTGTCCCTGTGTCCGAATTATTGCCATAACCCCTATATAGTGCACTATATAGTGCGGTCGCCATTTGGAAGTGCTGTCCGAATCTACAGTTCAAAAATCGAGTGGACTAAAAATTTCCCAGAAGTCTCTATGAAAAACCAGTGTGGATCGATGCTCACTCGATTGGCGAATATTGACCAGAATGCACTGCGTTCGGACCAGAATGCAATGCGTATGAGCCACAATGCATTGCGTTTGAATTATTCGAAAATGGCAGCTGGTTGGGCAAGGAAAACAACCTAAACATGTAAGTATATTAAAAAGTATCTAGTATCTGTTGTAAAATATATTTGTAAATACGTAAGATGATGTGTTTAATATGTTATATTCTTCAATCGACAACCTACATTGTTTTGAAGCTCATCAATTTCGGTAATGCTAAAGCTAACACTAGCGCGAATTAGCGCCGAAGGCTAAAAACAAATGCTAGATATAACATCAAAAAGCAGTGATTTCTAACCGTAGTCATAAGTTATTAACAAATGTTTTAAATGTGTTTATATATGTAGGGACAGACGAGGATGAGGAAAATCTGATCCATCTGTGGATGGAGAAAGATAGCCTGTTTGTTTTCAGGCAAGCTCGTGCCGGATGAGTCTGAGTTAGAGACACTTGATCAGATTTGTCTTTATTTGTTAATAAACGGTTAATCGTTGTCATAAACGGGGTAAAGGTTTTTGTTGAAAGAGCAAGAAGGGAGGAAGAGCGACAGGAGAGTCCGTTAAGCTTACATGAGTTGAAAATATTTTTCAAAAATGTTATGTTGTCGTTGTTTTTCCAATTATTTTAATAAATGCCTAAACAAAAATGGATTATTTACATGTATTATTTAAATCTGAGCCATTTTTAACAATCTCAAAAGGATTTTCATATAAATATCAAATGTACATATTTACAATTTCGTTTATAGATGTCAACATTTATTTTTATACATGTTAACAATAATTGTGGTCTTCCAGAGTCATGTGTCACAGTTGGAACTGAAAGGAAAACAGAAATTTGTCCTCGCAGACAGACGCCACTTTGCTCGTCCTGCTGGTTCCTGGTGTCATCCTGGTGGCCAGGGCATCCAGAGGAAATCTTCTGATACGTCTGCTTCTCCTCCTTCCCGCCCTGTGATGCTGCATATCTGCTCGTTTTCGGTTTGATCTCACGAAAAAGGGTTGAATTATTGCCAGGAACACGGACAGATTCATATTCAAAGCTATTTTCAGTAAGGTAGAAGAGAAAACTACAGAAAAAAATGCCTCCTTGCAAGAGCCCGTAAATCGTTCACTGGCACAAAAATATTTTTTTTTTGCCATGGACAAATATCTTGGGGGTTTATTTCTGAGCAGATACATTAAGTCAACACCAATGTGTTTGTAATTTTATTATTTATAAATCAGCTATGATCAGAACACAGCAGATTAATAAATAGTCTTCGTAAAATGTTCATATTTATTATGTCTTTCCGCGTTAAATAGAAGTAGTTCGCCTCCAGACCAGGTGGTGGCGGTAATGCGCCACTTTGTTTTCGTGTCAAGCGCCTTATGAACAACACCCGAAAGAGAAAAGTAGTGAGCATGGGTGTCCGAATTGCTTTGAAAATTCAGAGGACTATATAAAGAACTATATAGTGCCGCCTTATATAGGGTTTTAGTAGATAGGGGCTGTGTCCGAATTCCTACCCTAATCCCTAACTACTAAAACCCTATATAGTGCAGCACTATATAGTTCTCTATATAGTTCTCTGAATTTTCATAGCAATTCGGACACCCATGCTCAATACTTTTCTCTTTCGGGTGTTATCATATGGCGCTTGACACGGAAACAAAGTGGCGCACCTGGTCTGGAGGCAAACTACTTCTAACGCGGAGAATGACACCTATTTGTGAAAGTAAAAGAATAATAAATATGAACATTTTTTACAAAGACTATTTATGAATCTGCTGTGTTCTGATAAAGGAAAACGTGGCTGATTTATAAATGATAAAATTACAAACACATTTGTGTTGATTTAATGAATTTGTTCAGAAATAAACCCTCAAGAAATCAACCCTCTTTTTTTACCGATGAACGATTTACTGGGTCTTGCGAGGAGGCATTTTTTTCTGTAGTTTTCTCTTCTACCTTACTAAAAATAGCTTTGAATATGAATCTGTCCGTGTTCCTGTTGGCAATAATTCAACCGAAAACGAGCAGATATGCAGCATCACAGGAGAGCAAGGAGGAGAAGCAGACGTCTCAGAAGATTTCCTCTGGATGTCCTGGCCAGACATAACAACTTGTGAGTTAAACTTAAAAATTTTTTTAGTTAAACTTAAGCATTTGTCACTAATTGTGCTCAAGGTTACACAATCTGCTGGGTAAGACTTTAACATTCTTTTTCAACATTGGATTTTGGAGTTGTACAGTCTAACTACATGAAACACTTGTGAATTCAAAGTTTAGTCATTTTTATTCAGAGTCAAACCATATCACTCGTTTAAGACCGGATTTTCGGCAAGACCATCGAGCATCTGGTGGAGCAGCTTCGGGTTCCTCACACTCTGGGGTGTGGCACATCTTATGGTGTGGTAACCAGAGCCTTTGACATGCCACGGTCCACTGTGAGTGACATTGTCCACAGGACGGCAGACCGCATCCTCCAGCTGAGGAGCAGGGTCATCCAGCTTCCCAGTGGGAATGAACTGCCATTAGTCACCTCTGGTTTTATAGCAGCTTGCTTGGTCTTCCACCTTCCAAAAGGTCGTGGGGAGCATCGATGGCTGCCACATAAGAATAAAGGCCCAAAAAGAAAATGCAGCTTGTTATTTTAACAGGAAACTTTTTTATTCCATTGGACCAGCCTGTATGTGACTCTAATGCCAAATTTATAGATATTTTTGTTGGGAATCCAGGATCAATCCATGATTCACAGGTTCTACGTAAAAGCCCAATTTATGTAAATCAAACATTACCCACCTGAAGGATCCTTTTGGGCGATGGTGGGTATCCCTGCATTGCTCATCCTATCACGCTGCTGACACCCTACAGGGAACCCATGAGGAATGTGGTTGAGGCATGTTACAACAAGCACCACTCCAGAACACGCTCTGTGGTGGAGAGAGAGCATTTGGCATGATAAAGATGAGGAGGAGAGCAATTTTCTGGGGGCACTGGAAGTAAAACCAACCTTTGCAATGAAAATCATTGCCTGCAGTTCAATTCTCCACAATCTGTGCATCAGCGAAGGGACTGCTGGGAGCCACTGCAGGACGACACCAGGAACATGCAGGACGAGCAGAGTGGCGTCCGTCTGCAAGGACAAATCTCTGCTTTCCTTTCAGCTCCAACTGTGTCTCACATGACTTTGGAGGACGACAATTGTTGTTAACATGTGTAAAAATAAATGTTAACAAAAACGAAATTGTAAATAAGTACATTTAATATTTATACGAAAATCCTTTTGAGATTGTTAGAAATGGCTCTGATTTAAATAAAACATGTAAATAATTCATTTTTGTTCATGCATTTATTAAACAAATTGGAAAAACAACGGCAACATTACATTTTTTGAACAATATTTTCAACTCAAGTAAGCTGAACAGACTCTCCTGTCGCTTTTCCTCCCTCCCTTCTTGCTCTTTCCTCCTCTCCTCTCCTCTTTCAACAAAAACCTTTACCCCAATATGACAACAATTCACCATTTATTAACAAAGACAAATCTGATCATGATCAACAAGTGACTTGACTACCATCCGGCACGAGCTTGCCTGAAAACAAACAGGCTATCTTTCTCCATCCACAGATGGATCAGATTTTCCTCATCCTCGTCTGTCCCTACATATATAAACACATTTAAAACATTTGTTAATAACTTATGACTACGGTTAGAAGTCACTGCTTTTTGATGTTATATCTAGCATGTGTTTTTAGCCTTCGGCGCTAATTCGCGCTAGCGTTAGCTTTAGCATTACCGAAATTGATGAGCTTCAAAACAATGTAGGTTGTCGATTGAAGAATATAACATATTAAACACATCATCTTACGTATTTACAAATGTATTTTACAACAGATACTAGATACTTTTTAATATACTTACATGTTTAGGTGGTTTTCCTTGCCCAACCAGCTGCCATTTCAAACGCAATGCATTGTGGCTCATACGCAGTGCATTCTGGTCAATATTCGCCAATCGAGTGAGCATCGATCCACACTGGTTTTTCGTAGAGACTTCTGGGAAATTTCAAGTCCACTCGATTTTTTAACTTTAGATTCGGACAACGAGGAGGAGCTAAGATGGCGGTCCGTGCAGTCAACTTTTTGTGAGCTGCAACGGTCCGGTCCCAAAATATCCCTTTTGACCTCATTTTCAAACTGCTGAACTAGTTTTGCTTTGTTTTGTTTTTTATCACTCTCAAGTCTTACCACTGTAAATAGACAAGAACGAATTGGGAAAAACAACAACAACAGCAATATTAAGAGCTCCTAGAATGCCACGGGAAAAGCCTGTATCGGAGAATCCAACTCCCGCATCCAAAAACCCAGAGATGACAACACATGACCACGAATACGCCATGGAAGTTTCCTCGCTGTCTGCTAAAAGAAAAACCCCGGTTACACCCACTAAACCCTCCGTTCCACCTAACAAGGTAGTCGTCTCTAACAAAAGTGATGCCGAGTTGTCAGCATTAACTGCCGCCATCGAAAAACTAACGGCGAGATTTGACGACTTTGACGGAAGACTTCCGGAAAACTCTGTGATTTTGGCTAATCTGAGGAAGATCACTGAGGTAAACGCTGCTGATATAAAGGACTGCAAATCCAAAGTGCATAATTTGGAAAAGGAAGTTTCTTTGCTGAAAAAGAAAATGATGACTTAAAAGAGAGGGTGGTGGAGATGGAGCGATATAAACGGCGCTGGAACCTGAAGTTACAAGGTTTGAAAGAAAAAAGCGAGGAAAACACCCGCAAAGAAGTCCTGGAGATCCTGGCAAAGATGGCGCCACAGCACACATCGGTGTTGGAAATGGTTGTGGATACAGTACATCGGCTGGGGAGGAAAGAAACCGGGAGGCACCGGCAAATCATCATCCAGTTCTCCATGAGGCACTACCGCGACATCTTCTGGAAGGTTTCTAAGGATGCAAAGGTTCGTAAAGAGCTGGGAATCTTCTTCAAGCAGGATTTCTGCAAAGCTGACCGAGAAGCAAGAGCTGCTGTCTGGCCCAAAATGGAGAAAGCGAGAGCTGCGGGACAGAACGTGTACTATCGAGGCCACATCGGGTACGCTAATGGAGTCCGTCTGTCTCCAGACTAGCTGTGTTTTTTTTTATTCTTCTTTATACGTTTGGAGTTAATTATCATAAATGCTTTGTTGTTTAAAGCATAAACCTCATTTGCTCCGTTTTTTCCACACCTTAAGTTCACAGAGGAAAGTCGAACTCTGTTGTTGTTAACTTGAACGTTATAAGGTCTAAAGTTTTTTTTTCTTCTAAAAGTTTGAGGTATAGTTCTGATTACAACGTTGTTTGGGATCTGAATTCCAACCGCTCACTTTCACCTTCAGTAACTAGCTAATAAGTAAGTAACCTTTTGTTCATTTTCGTGTTATTGTTTTTTTGTATTTCATGTCTAATTTGTTTCTTTAAATGTTAGGGGTTTACGAGACAATGTAAAAAGAAAATCTATTTTCCTATTCTGTAAGAATATGAAAGCCAGCTGCATTCTACTGCAGGTAAGTCATTCTGTTAAAGCAGACCAACAGTTTTGGTCTAATCAATGGGGAGACAAAATCCTATTCTAACTAAATATTTAAAACTCCCCATTCCTCCGAAAGCCAAGGAAGTCCACTTTAAAACCTTTTCAGGTATTTACCCTTCCAAAGAATTATTAAGAAAACGGTTTGGAATTCCTGAAAATTGTTGTTATTTTTGTCATGTGGAGATTGAAACAACTGAGCATCTTTTCTTTGAATGTTTTTATTCTGATGTCTTTTGGAATAGTTTACATTATTGGCTTTTCCCCAAGATTCCACTTTTAGCAGACTTTTCTATTAAGGATATCATTTTTGGGTTTAATTTAGAAAACAAGAACACAGAACTTATTCAGAATGTTGTAATTATTTTGGGTAAATTCTATATACATAAATGTTGTTTCCTTAAAATCAAACCTTTTTTTTTTTACATTTCATAAAGAACTCTGCTCTTTTTTTTTCATCTGTAAACTTCATGGAAAACAAACTTGCTATAGAACTTCAAAGTATCATATGAGCCTAACGCCGACGCTGCAATTGAGCCTAACGCCGACGCTGCAACAACTGAATTTCCCAAGCTGGGATCAATAAAGTATCTTTATCTTATCTTATCTTATCTTATGTAAATTGCAGCTTTTTGATAACCCCCTACGCTAAGAATCATTCAAATATCTAAACCGCCTTTTTATTTATTTTTTATTTTTATTTTAATGTCTTGTATTTATTTATTATTTTTCTGTATTATTGGTAAAAATTTACTTTTTTATCGTGCATTTGTTGTTTTTACATGTCCAGTACTTTTTTCAATGGTTCTATACTTTGCATAATTGTATACAATTGTCTCAAACTGTTAACCTCATTTGTTTTTTCCAATTAATTAAAAAAATGAATAAAAAAAGATTCGGATAACCCTACAAAATGGCGACCGCACTATATAGTGCACTATAGGGGTTAGGGTAGGAATTCGGACACAGCCTGTTTCTCTGATGAAGGTCACATACCTATGTGGTGTAGCTGCAGCTGTGGTTTCCAGATGACATCCAGCAGTCTGCGCTGACGACAGAGCTCCTGCTCGTACTGGACGATGGTTCCTTCACAGAGTCTGCAGATTTCTTCAGCAGCAGCAGCTAGTCGCTCGCTGATCAACTCTCTCAGAGACTGAAGGGAAGACATGGTTCCTGCTCCGATCTTCAGCTCCAACTCCCACAAACACCGCCGTCCTCTTCACTGCAGCTCCGATCGATCATCTGCTAGTCTCACAGCAATCCACGTTGTCTTTCCGTTCAACACTTCTTCACTCATTTACGACACTTTGGAAAATGCTGAGAGTTCCCACACGAACCACGTATCGTCCTTTCTGTCCAAAAACCTCACAAACGTCCCAACAAAACACCACCGACCTCTCAACACAAGCTAACGCTGCTAGCCTGCTAACAAGCTAACGCAGCTAGCGCCTCGTGCTGTTTACTTCCGGGTCACGTGCAGAAACTTTATTTAAAAAGAAACGCATAAACTGCTGAACTTTCCTCAGGTCTTTCATTTTCTCCATTTTTCTCTCCTTTTCTTGGCTTCCAGCTCACCAGGCATGACCTAGACGGCGCCCTCATGTGGACGGATGAACACATGACAGAGGGGAAGGACAGAGCTGCACAGCAGGGACGAGCAGAGACCTTTGGGTCACGTGGAGCAACAATTAAAAACAGTAGAAACTCCAATAAAACCAGTAGAACCAGACTGGAAAAGCTCCAAAAGTTCAAAAAACTTCTTGAAAAATGCAAAACTATATGAACTCTGAACACTAATAACAAATAAATGGTAATTAAAAACCTTTATGGATCAGAACCAACAGAAATAACAGGTTGATGCTGGTCAGACGTGCACACACAGGACCCTAGGGGGTTTGAACACCTGCCCTTTCTGCCTCCTATTCAAAAGTGTCCTCTTTGTTTTTAATGAACATGAATACATTTCTGTTCAGCTGCGTCCACACTGACCGCCTCTCTTTCACCGCGCGGATAATTCTCTGCTCGCCGTCTGTCCACAAATGTGTTCCTGAGTTGGACGCCGCCTGTGGGCGGAGCTTCCAGCTAATGTTTTCAGCCTGATGGCGACATGGAGCGGTGTCTGTGTTTCTGTCATTTCCACTGCCTGAAGACACGGATGATGCTGAGAGGTCAGGTTTCTGGATGATGAAGAGTTCTCCAGAATCATGGGGAATCACGTCTCCATGTCTGGATCCTTCAGATTCTCTCCGTTCAGTGATCTTCTCTCCTGATGAGTCTGAAAGACGGACGCTTCCGCCGTCTTTCAGACTCTCTGACCGACTTTGAAGGCTTGCTGTCCCATGTTAACCCCAGAGGAAAACTACAAACCAGAATCAAATCAGGGACCTTTTTCTGATGGTCTCCATGGCAACCAGAAAGCTAAAGTTCAGGAGATGATCAGGCTGTCTTTCCATCAGCAGCAGCTCTCTGTCTGGCCGCCAGCTCTCCTCCTGGAGCCGCATAGCCAGATCAATGCTCCAGCTCCATGGGCCCTGCAGCAGACTGAAGGGTGAAGCCGCCTTTGGCCAACAGCAGGCAGGACGCTTCCTGAAAGCCCGCTGCCCCCAAAGGGAACCAGCAGGTGAAGAGAATGAATGGAAGTTCAGGAGAACCATGGATCCATTCACTAGACTGATGTGTTTTCTACCCGCTGTCACTCAAACCGTCACGCTGCTGCCAGACCTTCATGACACGCCCACCACTCAAATGGCGCCGCAGGACCTCAGATGGCGTCTGTACCATTTACTTAACATTGAAAGTGGCCACGCCCACCGCTCAAATGGCGCCGCAGGACCTCAGATGGCGTCTGTAATATTGACTTAACATTGAAAGTGGCCACGCCCACCGCTCAAATGGCGCCGCAGGACCTCAGATGGGGTCTGTACCATTGACTTAACATTGAAAGTGGCCACGCCCACCGCGTGAATCCCGTTGGGTGTGAAGCAGCTTTCCAGATGAATCCAAAAGTGTCTCCAACCCCCCAGTTTGGTATCAAACCATTTTCTTCTGAGCTGCAGCTCGTGTCTTTGCAGCTCCGCTCGGACTCAGAGCCTCCAGACGTTCAGGTTTCAGAAAAAAACGCTCTAAATGAGTCCAGGAGTCACTTTGGACTTTAGCCAGACGTCTGAATTCAACACAGAGCAGATCCTGCAGGGACAGGAAGCTGCTACTAAGTACAAAATAAAACAGCAGGGGATTTTCAAAGTAAAGGAAGAGTATTTGTGGTGAGGTCACAGCTTCCTCATTCCGGGTCTGACACTAAATGTTTCTGTTGAACAGAATGTTTTCTGATTGGTTTAGCCTTCTTTCCACTCTGGATCCTTCAGGTTCTCCATCTTTCTGGATCCAAATCCTTCCAGTCACAACAACTTCCTGTGTTTAGAGGATCAGATGCAGAAGAGAATCCAACATAGAACTGGAGTCACACTGGATCCAGCTGTCAGGAAGGGGAGGAGCCAAAATGCAGAAACTGGACTCAGAGGCTGAAACGTCAAGATTTGATCCATAAACAGAAACAGGAGAAAATCCATGGAATTAAATTATTTCAGAATTACTTTATGGATTCAGCTCGAAGCCTCCAAAGTGCTGGGGGGGGGGGGGGGGGGGGGGCAAGTCCCCCTCATTGGTGGACAATTATAAACAGTCCACCAGGGGGCAGCACTCCTTCATTCCAGCTGCAGGAAACCTTGATGTTCTGCAGAATCTGCAGCCGTTCAGACACGCCCTGTTACTGAGGAACACAGACATCCTTCAGGAATGTGGTTCTGCTGCAGAACATTCTTCCAGACTAAAGCAGAGAAAAAGTCCCACAGATCATCTGAAAGATCCACATTTTTTCTGCCAGAGCTGCTCTCAGGCTCAGACTCTTGTTCCAAACAGTCTGAATGTTAAAGTTTCTTTTAGCAGTAAAGAGATCAGAGGTCAGAGCAGAGCTTTCAGTCAACGCTGTGATCAGAAAAGACAGACAATTTCACAGAAAAACTAGGAATGTTCCATAAAATCTGAACAATTTTGATGTCTGCAGATCAATTCCTGTTTCCTGTGATGCAACAACCTGACAGTTGATCTGACAACAAAGGAATAGATGAGAAAGACGGAGTTGAAAGACGACAGGAACAGAAAACAGACTCAGGTGGTTAAAGGAAGATCAGCAGGTGGCGAAGTGAAACCCTTAAAGATCCTGATCCTTTGAGGAAAACAGAGATTTGGATGTTTGGAAAGATCAATGTGACTCTATTTCTGGACTTTTTCTAAATTTCCTGCATTGATCAAAGTGTCAAACTGCAGTGTTTTTCTGCTCCTCACATCTTTCTCACTGTTGGAATCTGTTTTTCCTAGAAGCTCTGACAGATCTGGAAGATCTACATTCTTTCAGTTTGATGTTTTCTTTGTGATCAAATCTCTGCCTCCAACGGCTTTTCTGACTTGTTCACATTCAGACTTCAATCTGCTCAGTTTTTAGATTTTGCAGAGGAGAGTGATCATCAAAATCCTAAAATCATCTAAATCCGAAACAGAATCATAATTCCACTTCATTAAAGAAAGAAAAGCTTCTCAGCTTCACTGTCAGCCATTTTCTTGAGTTGCATGTGAACAAACTCTCTGTTCCTCTGAGTCGACTGATGATCAGAAGGAGCTGTTTCCAGGAAATAGTCAGGCCCCTCCCTTCAGCTCCATCAGAGTTTCTGCTTCAGTGTCAGTAGATGACAGATGAGGGGAGTTCATGCACGTCTGGAAGCAGAAGGTCACATGACCTCACCTTTCTCAGTCACTGAGATCAACAACCTGTCAATCAGCTTGAAGCTCCGCCCCTCCTCTCAGCTGCTGTCAGATGGTGTCAGGTTTCTTCTTGAACCTGGGGCCTGTTTCAGAAAGGAAGTTAAGTGTAAACTCTGAGTGCGTTAACCCTGAAATCAGGGAAACCCTGGGTTTTCCGTTTCAGAATGGGAGGTTTGTTAAACCAGAGAAAGCAGAGTAAGTCAAACCTGTTTCTGAAAGAGAGGTAACTTCTACTCGGAGTCAGTGTCCATGGTTACTTATGCTGTGAACCTAACCTGGTCGGGAGCAGGTTTTATTCTCTAAACTCAAAGTTTCTGCCGGTCCCCTCCCCTTTTTAAAGACGAAGCACTATATTTCGCTTCAACCTTCATTGCCCACATTTCCGTCACGCGATCTAAGTGACAAGAATGGCTTGTCCTTTTTTGGAGGACCCAATAGACGAGGAGGCTGCATTAATTCATAGAGAATTACATTTACCTCGTGCGAGGATTTTGAGAAGACTCGATTTTTTGTCATTGCTCCATACGTTTTTGTTTGAGCTTTACCGTTTTTCGTTGCAGTCAATTACATATATACAAAATGAAAACAACATTAGATATGTATTGCTATGTAGATGTTTCATATGTCAAATATTGTCAACAAAGCCTACATCCATGACATGCTCAAATTTGACCTGATTGAATTATGTTTTTATACTTCATTTTTAGCTGCTGCCATGTTCTTTTAATTCCTGCAGGATTGCATCTACATGAAAATGAAATCAGGGACATTGAATTAGATTAATGTAACAATTACTTTTTGGAAACACAATTTTCTAGCACTGCTTACTTTCTTAATCCCATATAAACCTATACCACTTGATCAATACAAGGGTAGACAAAAGTTCACTTTTAAAAACACAATTGCATGTATTAATATTAAACTGACCAACGTTTGCAAGAGGGGAAGGTTAACAAAAAAGTCCTCTAAACATTACCGACGTTAAATGCATTTTCCCCCCCCAGATTGGTTCTGTACACTATGCAGCATTTCATGCATTTACACCAGGAATAACACTTCAAAAGTACACCTAAATATCACCATTTTTTATTTCACACCGTACGGTATTTAAAAAGTTATTACAGCCAATATTTTATAACAATGATTTAAATGCAAACTTAGGCATTAACTTGAGCAGCTATGTTTTCCCACGCTAACTGTCTCTGTTTTGCAGATGCAGCGGTGTTGCTTTTCTTCTGGAATATGTGCTCATATTCACTGTAACTCTGCAGCAGCACGTCAAGTTCAGCTGGCGAAAAATATGCAGACCTCTTTTTTTCTACTGTTGCCATGGTGACTCGTGATATCTGCGCTCCATTGATAATGGCTTCTTATAGTCGCGGTGCGCACGCTTAACTCCGAATCAGTCCACTTAGAGTTGATTGACCTAACTCCGATCAGCTTCTCTGAAAAAGAAAACTCAGAGTTGTTAATCTCTCAATTGACCAACTCAGAGTTCAAGTTTGAACCTCCTTTCTGAAACAGGCCCCAGGGGGGTATTCCAGGAAGCATGTTTAAACTAGCCTGACTTTAAGCCTGAACTCTGGCTGAAATCCGCCTGCACTCGCTTACTCTGGGTATGTCGGTTCCAGAAGACCGGATATGAGTTGGCGTAATTACGCTCGACTTGGTAACCCTGGGTTAATGCTCGTGCACAGCAGGTACATAAAGACATTCTCAATAGATCGCCGATTTCCGGAGTCACCATGGAAACGCGTGGAGAACCAAAGAGAGCGCAATACTTTAGTGAGACGGAGTCTGAGATTTTAATGACGGCGTATGAAGATTATACGTCCATCAAAAAAGTAACACGGCTGCATCATCAAAAGAAAGAGTTTCTGCTTGTAGTAGAAGAACAGACAAAGTAAACGCACAAGTTTCTGATCTTATTTCCATTTTCCTTGTGACGCATACATATATATGACTTGTCCAATTTTGCCACCTTAAATGAAATACTTCTATTGGTAACAAATAATTGAGTTAAATTTAATCAACCTAATTTCTTACGTCTATAAAACTCAATAATTGTTTATACAACTCAAATTTATGTATTTATCAAACTAAATGTCATATTACTCCAATTCAATTAATATTTTTTCCATCTTAATTAATTATATTTCTTGATCTCTCATATGTCTAAGTATGAGCCGGCAGATATGCTCATTTTTATAACAATAAAAAGGACGGGGAAAAAAAGGCACATTGCGCTCAAATTCATTAAAGAATTCTCCATCTTTGTCATGACGGTAGAGATTGGGAGGGGTGCTATATAAACTCATCATCCTCTCCTTCACTCTCACTCATGGTGCAGAGACATAAGCACAGTACGACAAAATAACTCAGCAAAACATGGCAAAACACAGTAAAACAGCTAAACAACTAAAAAATTTGGTCAAAAACCCACACTTAAACCCAAATCCGTCCAGACTGGCAAAGCATATGGTATCCCACAATCCCTTGCGGTGCCGATCTAACAGCAGCACCAAAGTTACACCTACTTAATTGAATTAATTTGAATGAAAGTAAAATAACTGTCTGATAACTACGTGTTATTTTTAAACTGATTTAACAAAAAAATAATTTATCTTAACTGAAGCAAATAACTAAGTTAGATCAAAGTAAAAAAGTTGAATTTTCCAACATCCGTATGTGGTATTATCACATACGGATGTGGTGTATCAAAGTATTATCTGAGCTTTTTCATCCACTAAATCATCTTCAAATGGACACGCCATGCTGCTTCACCTCTCTGTAAACAAACTAACCTTCAACTAAACCTGCTCCCAGAAAGCAGGTATTCCAGAAAGCAGGTTATGCTAGCTCTCACGGTAATTTTGAGGCTAAGGAAGTTGATAACCTCAGTTTTCGGTTCCAGAAATGGAGGTATGTTTCAGGGTAGGTCAAGTTGCCATGGCAACTTATGCTCTGAACATAACCTGGTCGGCAGCAGGTTTAGTTGAAGGTTAGTTTGTTTACAGAGAGGTGAAGCAGCATGGCGTGTCCATTTGAAGATGATTTAGTGGATGAAGAAGCTCAGATAATACTTTTTCTACCGTGAGAGGGTGATAAGACCACATGTGGATGCTGGAAATATATATATTTTTTACTTTGATCTAACTTAATTATTTGTTTCAGTTAAAATAAATAATTTTTTTGTAAGTCGGTTTAAAAATTACACGTAGTTTTCAGACAGTTGTTTTACTTTCATTCAAAGTAATTCAATTAAGTAGGTGTAACTTTGGTGCTGCTGTTAGAGCGGCATTGCAAAGGATTGTGGGATATCATTCCCTTTGCCTGTCTGGACGGATTTGGGTTTAGGTGTGGGTTTTTGACCAAATGTGTTTAGTTGTTTAGCTGTTTTACTGTGTTTTGCCATGCTTCACCGAGTTATTTTGCCGTACTGAGCTTACGTCTCTGCACCATGAGTGAGAGTGAAGGAGAGAATGATGAGTTTATATAGCACCCCTACGGCTTAGCATTGTAATGACAATCATGGAAAATTCTTTAACAGATTTTTGCACTCCGTGCACTATTCCTCCCGTCTTTTTTATTGTTATAAAAATGAGTATATCTGCCGGCTCAAACTGAGGCATTTGAGAGTTCAAGAAATGTAATTAATTAAGATTAAAAAAAAAAATTAATTGAATTGGAGTAATATGACATTTAGTTAGATAAATACGTAAATTTGAGTTGTATAAACATTTATTGAGTTTTATAGACGTAAGAAATTAGGTTGAATAAATTTAACTCAATTTTTTGTTACCAATAGAAGTAATTCATTTAAGTTGGCAAAATTGGATGAGTTATATATGTATGTGCGTCACAAGGAAAATGGAAATAAGATCAGAAACGCGTGCGTTTACTTTGTCTGCTCTTTTTATACACGCAGAAACTCTTTTTTTTGATCATGCAGCCGTGTTACTTTTTTGATGGTCGTGTAATCTTCATACGCCGTCATTAAAATCTCAGACTCCGCCTCACTGAAGTGTCGCGCTTTCTTTTTTTTCACCACGCGTTTCCATGGTGACTCCAGAAATCGGCGATCCATTGAGAATGTCTTTATGTACCTGCCGTGCACGCCCATTAACCCAGGGTTACCAAGTCGAGCGTAATTACGCCAACTCATATCCGGTCTTTTGGTACCGACATACCCCGGGTAAGCAAGTTCAGGCGGATTTCAGCCAGAGTTCAGGCTTAAAGTCAGGATAGTTTAAACATGCTTCCTGGAATACCCCCCTGGTTATGTTCAGAGCATGAGTTGCTATGGCAACTTGACCTACCCTGAAACATACCTCCATTTCTGGAACCGAAAACTGAGGTTATCAACTTCCTTAGCCTCAAACTTACCGTGGGAGCTAGCATAACCTGCTTCCTGGAATACCCCCCTGTTCTCTGTCTTTAGTTCAGGAAACAAACATCCTGCAGCTCCTGACAGTCATTTCACCTCCACCAAGAAGCCCCGCCCCCTTTTTCATGTCAGGACAAAACCTGATCAGAGCCTGATCCTCTGACTGTGGAGCAGTGGCTGTTAACTACGTAGACAACAGGTAGGTTAAGGGTTTGATTCCAGGAAGACTCACAGTCTGAATCTGACATTAAAATTCCACTACAGCTGCTCCACCTGCTGCCCCGCCCACCTGTGCTGCCCCGCCCACCTGTGCTGCCCCGCCTCCATCCAGGTGGACTCTTCCTGGTTGTGAGTCAGTGATCTGTGCTGCAGCTGCGTTGACACGGTGAGGGAGACTCTTCTTCCTCTTCATCTCTTTGCAGAAACTGAAGTGAGTTTGTTTCTGGAACTTTGTCTTCACTAACTTGACTGTTTGTTTCTGAATGTTTGGAGAAGATCTTTTTCTTTCTCTGCAAACTCTCATCCCTCTGCTGTTTCCAAAGCTTCATCATTGTTGGATCAGCAACATGGAGGACTCTTCTTCATCACGTCAACAACAATCAGTTGATGCTTGTTGGGTTTTTTCAGTTCTGACTCCAAACCTTCCTGTTCTCCTCCATCCAAGTCTGTGTTAGAACAGTGTTGGGAGGAACTCCTAACTAAAGTAATAGATTACAGTTCCAGATAACTGTGTGCTGGAACTCAGAAGAGTCATATTTCGTCATTACATGTTCAGGAACTCTCAGATTCCATCAGACAAACATCCTAGAATAGAAATGTTTGTAACAGAGAGACCATGAGGAGTTAATGGATGAAAACAAAGATTTTCTGCTTTTCTTCACCAACTATAAATTCTAGTTTTTCATCTCATCTTAAATGATTGTGTTCAATCTGTTGTTAGTCTGCATTGACCCTAAACCACAGTTCTTGTGTTTTGTCTGTTTTTTGCACAGAGTTGTCTTTCTAGTTTTTCTGGTCATTTAAATTTGATGACAAAGTATTGGAGCCTCCATCAAAATAAAAGATGAAAACATTAATGCAAGGCAAGTTTATTTGTATAGCACAATTCATACACAAAGTAATTCAAGGTGCTTCACAAAAAAGAAAAATGCATAAAAATCACAATACATCATAGAAATAATCAACGTAAAATTTGCTTTAAAAGAAAAGAAAATTTTTGAAAATTGATTTAAATGAAAAGAAGGAAAGAAAAGAAAAGTGCAGATAGGACCTTTCAGTCATATACACGGCTAAACAGAAATGTTTTAAGTCTAGATTTGAACATGAACACAGAAGAGGCCTGTCTTACGCCTTCAGGGAGGCTGTTCCAGATTTTAGCTGCAGAATATTGAAACGCTGATTCCCCTTGTTTAGTTCTGACTCTGGGAATCAACAGGAGGCCGGTCCCTGAGGTCCTCAGAGTACGAGATGGTTCATATGGCACTAACGTGTCAGTTAAATAGACATGAATAAAGGTGTATTATGAAAATAAAACTCATAGTATTGTGAGTAAAAGAGTTAACATCTTAAGATAATAAAGTTATAATTTCATAAGTTATGAGTCGAGATTGAAATTCTTCCATTTATAAATCAATAGTCTGCTCACTAAGAAAAGTCTAGGTATCAAAAAGGAACAAGTGGTGACAGACATAGAGAACAGTCTTTCATTCAGTATCACTTTCACTTATAACGAAATACTACATCTTTTTGTGAGTCCACATTGATTTATTATAAGTTTAGAAAGTTTAGAAAGAATTTTAGGACATTGGGCCTCTTCAGAAGAAAATTCTTGACGCACAGGAAGTGGATTTCTGGCAGCACCATTTGTGCTGTCTGCAGTGTATTGCAGAGGTCCAAAGGTGTTATACTAGGGTTACACAATCAAATCTATTTTTATAAAAGCATGGCTGTTTCATTGGTAAGTTATGACTTTTTCTCATAATTCTACGACTTTATTTTTGTAGAACTACCACTTTTTCTCGTAAATGTATAGTTTCATTTATAAGCCGGTCTCAGAACTCTTCAATAGAACCAGCTTTAATGAAACTTTTGTTTTCTGAGGATCAAAGTTATGTAGTTCTTTGTTTGCACTTTTTAAGGGAAAAGTCTGTTGGAAGAAGTGTTTTCAGCTCTGCTCTGTTAAAATTAAACAGTTTGACTTTTTTTTTGTCTGATAACACGACAATTGCCGCTTTACATTTGTCTGTGGCTCATCCGTGCTGCTCAGATCCTGATCCTCTGACTGTGAGTGGGTGTTGCTAGTCAACAGGCAGGTTGAGGCTTTGATTCCAGTAACGCTGGCTGTTTCTTATGAGGTTCCATTTGTGCCAAAAATATCAAAATGTGTTTTTGCGTCCACTGCTATGTCTTTGGTCCATTGTCTATGTCTACTGATCGTGTTTTTGTGTCCACTGTCTATGCTTTGGGCTCATTGTCTATGTCTACTGATCGTGTTTTTGCGTCCACTGTCTATGCTTTGGGCTCATTGTCTATGTCTATTGAACGAGTTCATTTTACATCGGTTCATGTCTATGTACTACTAAGCAATATCTTCTGCATGCCCATGATTCTTTGATTATTACTTTGTATTAACTTTGTGATGTATATGCTTGCTTTATCCTTAAACTTTATCTTTGTAATTGTCCTTATCCCATGTCGTTTCACGTGTCGTCAGGAAGATCCTTAGCAACCGTTGCTAGTGTCGTTTGCTATGTCGTTTCACGTGTCGTCAGGAAGATCCTTAGCAACCGTTGCTAGTGTCGTTTGCTACGTCGTCTCACCATGTCGTCAGGAAGATCCTTAGCAACCGTTGCTAGTGTCGTTTGCTACGTCGTCTCACCATGTCGTCAGGAAGATCATTAGCAACCGTTGCTAGTGTCGTTTGCTACGTCGTCTCACCATGTCGTCAGGAAGATCCTTAGCAACCGTTGCTAGTGTCGTTTGCTACGTCGTCTCACCATGTCGTCAGGAAGATCATTAGCAACCGTTGCTAGTGTCGTTTGCTACGTTCTCTCTCCATGTCGTGTCCTTAGATCTTGTTGTATTTCAAATTTTGCAAAGGTCGTCAGAGAAGTCTTTTGTACGGTCGATAAATTGTTTCCCGTATTATCACGGAACAAAACACTTAAAAAAAAAAAACCTTTATTGACAATCCTGCAAACGCGCACTGCCAGAAAGGGGGGGGGGTGCATGCGTACAACGGTTTCACGTAGTATGGCTTTAATTTAATCTTGTGATGAAACTATTATTTCAAATTATTTTGAAAAATGACTGATCTTTATAAAATATGTTGTTACATATCTGATGGATAAACGAGGATCAGACGGGCTAATAAGAGCCTTATACTGGTCCCGAGTGCGCCATCTCATGGTCACATAGATTAAAAAGAAAAGCTCAAAAACCAGTCAGTTTTCGACTGTTATATTCATAATTAGTGACTCGACCCACTAAAATTTGAGAAGGTAACTCATCGAAGATATTTTAAAGGCTTTGAACACTAAAAAGGAATAGATAAATGCAATTGTATTCATTAAACAACACTTTCATTAACAGCATACTCCTAAACCTGTATGACACACAAAAAAGCTCTCCTGGATCTTCATGGCACGCATTGCCATTTATTCTTCAAATGGAATTGAAGAATCTCTGTGGGCACAGATGGACCAAAAAATGATTGTTTCAGTTTCAGTTTATTTTTTTCAAACACAAATGAAAAAGTCAACACAGTTGTTTGAAAAAGACACATAACAATACAGTGTGCTTTAAAAGGAGTGGGTTAAAGAGAAAATTTATTGATGAAGTGTTGCAACATTCCAGGAAAGTATGATCCTGGCTGGAGTCATTCACACCTTAAAAATGTTTATATGTTAAACTCGATATAATTTAAAATCCCCTCCCATCTTTAACTGGATGTATCAAAATGTTCTCTGACAATTTGTAAAGTCTGAAGAAGAATGTCTACTCCAAAGCAAGTGCTGTCGCCTAGTGGAACAATTCTCCCTTGGAGGAACTGCAGAACAATGTCTTTTAAAAGCAGTGGTGCCTCTGGAACATTAACAGTCCCATCGGTGTCTGTAGGTGTTGGTCCTTCCCAGTCAACTCCATAATCTTCTATTGTTGCCTGTATAAGAGTAGCATGTGTTAATTAATAAAAACTTGTAAATAAAAAATCCAAGTATTGATTATCAAACTCAAATGAAATAATGTGCAATAACAGCAGCTGACTTAGTTACAGGTTACCAGTTACTTACAGGTTCAGAGATTGTAGTACTGTTTCGCAACTGGCCTTCAATCCACAGTTGTTGAGGTGATCTGCCTTGTTCAGTGGAAAGGGAGTGGCGATCCCAAGCTTGTTTAAAAAGCATCAAATGTCTGTTGATGCGTGGAAGCATCACATAATGCAGGCAGATCATGTCGAGCTCATTGTCGGGGTTTAAGGCATTCGTATGAACCAAGTGTTGGAGAGCATGATAGTAATTGACAGTAACAGCCCGCCAAACATCTCTCCATAACCTCTCAATCCGCTGATTGCGGACACTTCGGCCTGTAATGAAAGGTCTTCTCTCTGTGTAAAAAAAATACAAATTTCAGTCCAAAAATACAACAATTTTATGTCTAGGGAATTTCGCCTGGCTGTTTTTATAAATCAAAATGAGGGAAAAAGATTTTTTTCTTAAAGTCTATAGGTAAGTTTCTGTTATTTGCAAAGCTCTGTTCAGGGTGGGTTGCTATAAATGTTGAAATTATAGTTTTGTAAAATAAAGTCGGAACAGAAATCAATTTTTGGATTCCTTAAATGTCACTTTACATGTTCAACATCAGTGCTTCTCAATTATTTTTTGCCAGGCCCCCCCTAGGAAAAAGAAAATGTTTCGCGAGCCCCCCTGACCCCCCCCCCCCCCCCTAAACCCCACCCCCCCACTCGCACAGTGACAATATATTAGGTTAGTATCTATCAATCTAGTTACTTTTAAAAAACTGAAAAAAGAATTTTTTTTACTAAATCTGCATGTATACTGAATATCAAATGCATGCATCCATAAAAGTCTTATCAGTCACATCTGGGATCTTTGTGCAAGAAACAATTTTAACAAAAAATTAATAAAATACCTGGTCCACGTAGGGGATGCTCGAGCATAAAGCGAGCCACCTCAACATTTTCACCCCCTTTATCACTGCGGACACGTGTTGGAACTCCAAACTGCTGAATGGCCTCAAGAAAGGCTGAAAAAACAGTGGATGCTCTATTGTTGTCAGCAGCCTGGAGGTACATAATTTTTCTGCTGTAACCATCGATTCCCCCATGAATGACGATCCTCCATCTGCACAGCAAAAGTAGAAAATTACCGGTACTATTAAAGTACTGTTCCAAAATTGGACAAAAAAAAAATACGCAAAGAATGTGTACCGTATCAATTTATGATTCCCATCAATGTGCCAGAGAGCCATGGGTGCTGGTACTGAGTAGACTCTTCTTGGAATAATATTGATGCTTAGACCACGAAAAAAGGTTCCAACTGGATCCACAAGTCTTAGTGTTTCCATTATCCGAGATCTCTGGATTCTAAAAGGTCAAAAAACACAGAATCAATATCATTACTTGTACAGTTGGCATTTCAAATTCATAATTATTAATATTTTTGGTTACACATACCGTAATCCAATGCTGTTGAGATATCCAGAGACAGTTTTAATCCCAGAATTGGGAAATTGGCCAATGAAATGGCTGATTATTTCTCTAAGATCCGGATCTGGTAGGTCACTGTAAGACATCCTTACAGATAAACCATATTCAGACATTCTTCGGCGTATGGTCCTGTAACTGACACCAAAAAGCCGCGCAATTTCCCTCACTGTAAAATGAAAGTCAAGAAGGTACTGCAATTGTTCACTGGAAATTTCCCAAGAGGGGCGTCCTCTGTTTCCAGTCATCAGCAAAGAAGGCCTGAATCCCAAAGAAGGTTCATAATGAGCGTTTAGTAATTGCAGGACTTTTTGTAAATTTTCTATGATGTTGTCCACATCTTGTAAAAGTCCCCTGTCTGCACATATTAGAAGTATTCGATGGAATTCTTCATAGCGAGAATAAAGGAAATCCAAATCCATTACAGAGCCTTGGGATTCCAGTTGGTCACAAAGCTGCTGGGACTCTCTAAAGATGAATTCCAGTAGCTCACGGCAGAGTGGTTCTTCATCAAAACTGCATTGAAAAGACATAAAAGTTGTCATATTATTATATTATTTCATCGTGCCATTGTTTACAGTCTCTCCAACTAGCTTTCAGACACTCACAACCGCAACCTATCATTACCAGTGCAATAGAAATCTCAAGGACCTGGCTACAGACAACAACATGGCGCCTTAGGATGGATTAAACACTGGAGCTAAAGCTTCAGTGTAACAGATTTACAAATCTGTACATTTTAGTCTATGTTAGGGTTGGGCGACATGTGGCCATAAAATAAAAAGACACCGATTTTGTTTTTATTAATTCGAGTCCCCCCCCCCCCACACCCTACTTAAGGAAAGCACTAAGTACAAACGGCAGACAAGTTAAAGCAAATGTTGCTTTCATTTAATCAAACCCACGAAAAATGTAACACCCATTTCTGGTATGAATGATAAAGAAATGAACACGCTCTAGGAATCAAAGTTAAGTATAAGACTTTTCTTCTTCCTCCCTTTTTGGACTTGTGTCTAAATAATTTTTTCTTGTTTTTGTCTAATTTCGTTATTCTACACTTGTTTTCACTTGTCCAAAATAAAAAGGTTACTTCTTTACTTAAAGTCCCAGCTGTGTTTTAAGTCACACTTTGTAGTCTAGACTAAAGGAGACAAACATTCACCTTGACAGTAGCATCATTTTCTAAAGGATTAACAATACAGCTCATATCTGGGCTCTAAGGTTTTAAATTAATTAAGAAACCCCGTCTTCTCAGGCGTTGTAGAATGAGTGAGTGTGTGTCTGTGTGTGAGAGGACTGAGCGCGTGCCACGCGAGTGCGCGTGAGAGCCTTTAACTCTGATGGGCTTGCAAAATGGATGAGCAGACAGCCCTACTGAAAATGTTTGATGAAAGAATTTGATGCCAACTCCGAAGCTATAAAAGGAATAAGAAGTTAGGCCTGGGCGATAAATCGATTAAATTCGAATTTTTTGTTACGGGTGATTTCAAAAATAACTAAATGAAGTTTTTGTGTAATGGCGTGTTTTTGGCTCCCCAGAGCTTCCGTAGCATTACTTTCACGCGGCGGCACGCGACAATCGAAACACGAAGCAGCTAGCGACAGCATGGCTACCGGTGACTGTGGGAAGTTTGTTCCCTAAAAAAGGAATAAATTCATCTGTTGTTTGGAACTGGTCTGGGTTTACTGCCACAGACGTGGGGGGAAAGACCCCCCCCCCCCCCCCCCCCCCAGCACGCTGCCTAGTCGTTTGCATGTCGATTTTCTCGCGGTCACGGCTTCCATAATTCTTTCAAACATACTTTCATCCTGCAAGTTCTGCCCGCTCCCTTTCTTTTGCTTTTTAGGATGAGGCGCTTTGACTGGAGTGTGTGCAAGGTTCACTAACTTTTCTTTGGAACTTTCTCCATCCCCTGTAGTGACTTCAACAGCTTCCTCACTCATGATCTCGTGAATATTGGACTGTGAATAGTCGTGCTCGGCCATTTGCATTCGGTTACTTAGCTGACTTTAGATTTTCAAAAAGGAAGAAAAAATAAGTCTACGGTAGTCCGCTATTCCTATCACAAACTTTAAATAAAAAAAATGAAAAAGCTTGCAGTGTTCTTGGTTATAGAATGCATAAAAACACACAAACAAGGACAGAAAAAAACTATTACACCAGGCAGGGCCCGCAAAGTACGTTCGTTCATTCCGCCATCTTGCCTCCCTATACTCACTTCTAGTGCTACTGGTACTGCTAGTCACTCGTAAAATTTGTGGGGAAATTCCATCAGAGCTTGAACAAGACAAACAAAGACTGATATAGAAAATGAGACTTACCGGTCCATGAAGAAGAATATTTTTCACAAAACGCTGGCGTCTTTTTTTTTAGAATCTTTTCTCGGGTTAGGTGCAACCTAAGCAAGCTGTGAAGCAACGAAAGTTGCGGGAAGTAAAACAGACGAGTCTGAAGCCCTTAGTTTTCAGCGTTTGTTACCCACTATTGCCCCCTGGTGTTTGGGTGTAATATTGTGGTCTCAGGAAATAAGTCGTTCCATTATCACATCATATCTATAGCCTCAGTTCTTCATAACATACCTGTTAGGACTGTTGTGAAATATCTTGGTGTTCATATCACCAAAGACAGTAAAACAATGGAGGAAATGAACTTATGGAAAACTTTAGAAAAATGTAAAGTCAATTTAAACATGTGGTCACAGCGAGACATTTCTATTCTGGGCAGAGTGTTTTTAACTAAATTAGAATGTTTATCCAGATTCATTTATCCAGCATATTCACTCCCAATTCCTAAATCTGCAAGGAAAGCAATAAACCAGGCCAATTTCAACTTCATCTGGAAAAACAAAACCCATTACATAAAAAAAGGAACAATAATTCAGGATTACAGTGCAGGTGGACTTAAAGCCATAGACTTTGAACGTTTGGATGGTATGATTAAAATTAATTGACTTAGGTCTTTTGTGCAAAATGAAAGAAATATTTGGTTTCATATTCCCTCAAACATCTTTTCTCATCTAGGGGGCATTGAATTGCTTCTAAAATGTGACTTTGATTACAGAAAACGTCCTATTAAACTTTCTACTTATCATCAGCAGGTGTTACTGTACTGGAAACTCATATACAAACATAACTTTAGTCCACACAATACTCCCATATGGAACTGTCGGTACATTTTATGTAGAAACAAATCAATATTTTACAAAAATTGGATTGATAACAGCATTTGGTCATTACTACATATTATGAATGATAATGGAAACATTAATTCATTTGAAACTTTTTCCAGTAAGTTTAAATTGAATGATAGAAAACAATATAACAATGTGATCAAAGCAATCCCTCAGACTTCGATCCAAATGTCCTCCAGTTTGGTTCATAATGTTCAAATTCAGCTTCCATCCCTGTTGTTTGATGGTCGACCGGTTAATTCAAAACTTCCAAACTCATGTATACGATCTTTATTTGTAAGAGAACTGTTTCCAACATTTGACAAAAATCATTCTATGTCACAGCATTACACAAGAGAGGAAATAAGCAAGTTGAGGTCTCAGTTTATTAAATATCCAATTTTCCCAAAATACAAAGAAATCCATTTTAAAATAATGAATGCAGTCTATCCGTGCAAAGAACCATTACACACGCGTTATGGTTTTTTTGAAAATAACTGTTCTTTTTGTGATATAAATATTGAAACACTTGATCATTTGTTTTTTGAATGTATGTATGTTCACAGTTTTTGGGAGTCTTTCTTTTGTTGGTGCTCTTTAAAGTTTCCCTTTCCTATTTCTATTACAAAAGCACATTATATTATTTGGAGTAGTTTCTGGTGATAATCTATTTGATTTGACATTTAATACCTTATTAATGTCTGGGAAATTTTTCATTCACAAGTGCAGATTCTCAAAAACCAAACCATTATTCAATACATTTCTTAAAGAAATCAGTTTATATTTTAAATCTCTGACATTGATGAAAAACAAAAATGCAATAAAAATTTACATTTTCATTGAAGATCACATGCTGTATCACAATCCCTAGTATTGTAAACTACAATTCTATATATTTTGTTTTATTTATTTTTTCTTTTTCTCTCTCTTTTTTGTGTGTTGTTACTAGGTGTATGTTTAAAGTTCAATAAAAAAAATCATATCTATAGCCTGCTTAACAATGATTATAAAATACTTGCCTCAACCTCTGCTGAAAGAATCAAAAAGGTTTTGGATGACATTATAGATGAGACTCATTCTGGCTTCATTCAAAATAGACATATCAAATAATCAGATTAGTACTTGATTTAATTAATTATTCAGATTATTGCCCCGACGAACGTTTTATCCTTTTTCTCGATTTTTACATAGCTTTTGTCACAATTGAATACAACTTCATACTCCAGGTGATAGAAAAATTTGGTTTTGGTCCTTTTTTTAGAGCAGCTGTTAAAACCATTTATGCAGGAGGAAATTGTTCTATCAAACTTCATGCTGGGACTTCTCCTCGATTTTTACTAAATAGAGGAGTCAGGCAAGGATGTCCTATTTCCCCTTATTTATTCCTCCTCTGTACCCAGCTCCTCACTGACTCTATAAAGCTCACTCACTAAAAGGTATTTCAATAGCAGACCACACAGTCACTATCAGCCAACTAGCTGATGATACCACCCTGTTTCTAAAAGATCATTCTCAGGTACCTTATAGGTATTAATCTGATCAATAATTTTTCCACTGCATCTGGACTCTGTTGAAACATAAAAAAATGTGTATTATTTTTCTTAAACACTGTGACGTCCTCTCTATCTGTAATATTCCAGTGAAAGAGTCCATCACTTACCTAGGAATTACCTTCTCTAAAGACAAAAAAGCCAGATGGCAATTAAATTTTAACCCTATTATTAATAAAACACAGAAAAAGCTGAACCAGTGGCTCCAGAGAGATTTATCAGTAAGAGCCAGAGTTTTGCCAACTAAAGCTGAGGGAATCGCCCGCCTAACGTACGCAGCTTTATCCCTCAATGTTGACAAAAAAGTTCTGAAATCCATTGACAAAATGCCATTTAACTTTCTTTGGAGGAACAAAAACCATTATATTAAAAAAACTGTTGTAATGAACACTTACGATAAGGGTGGTCTATAACTTTATAGACTTTTGTACATTAAATAATACCTTTAAAAGAAATTGGCTAAGACATTTTATTAAGACTGCAACTTCAATCTTGAATTTCATACCTAATAACATTTTCTCCAAATTAGGAGGCATAAAATTTATTTGATTCTGTAACTATGATGTATAAAAGATCCCAATTAAGCTTTCTTGCTTCCATAAACAAATGTTACTTTCCTGGTGACTTGTTCACAAACACAATTTTTCTACACATATATACTACATATGGAACCATAAAGTCATTACTTATAGACATAAATATTTTTTTTATCCATCTTGGTTTAATCAAAACATCCTTTTGATCCATCAGCTGTTTAATTCAAACAGATCTTTAATGTCACATGAAGAATTCTGCTTCAAATACTCCATCAAAATACCAAAAAATGAGTTTAACTTTGTTTTGAAAGCAATTCCTAAATTTATTATTACGTTATTCAAATGCTCATTATTGCAGAGTCCAACTGTATTACCAATTGATCCAACTAAAATAGAAATAGGCCAAAATTTCTTTCTTTTTTAATGAAACACAAATCGCCGTATACGCTCACTCTTCCAGAAGGATGTTGTTTCCATTCCCTACGTAGTTTCTTATTGGAATAATTTAGTTTATCATTTAGAATGGAAAAAGATCTGGAATTTACCTGCAAAATACTTTTTAACCAATAAAGTGAAAGAAATCTAATTTAAACTAATCCATAGATTCTATCCATCCAAACTATAACTGCAAAGGTTCAAAGAAGATATTTATTTGCCTGCTCTTTTTGTCAAGAACACCGTGAAGATGCTGTACATTTATTCTGGTCGTGTCCCTTTTCCACCACTCTCTGGTCTAAAGTTTGTCATTTCATTTCCGCCCACATTGACCCAGACTTTCGTCTGTACTTAGAAAATGTCATGTTTGGCCACACCCACTGTCCATCTCATAAAAAAGAACAGTTGTACATCATTGACCTTTTATTGTTTTTATGCAAATGGAACATTCATAAATGAAAAGTAACGAATCATACCCCTCATTTCTCAATCTTTGTCCATGAGTTACAACAATACATTAACACAATAAGAAACTCAGACGATAAGAAAGCCTTTAAAAAATTTGATCTGTGTGTCAGTTTCAATATATCTGCGTAAAATGTAATAGTACCCCCCCCCCCTGCTTGTTCCTTCGTTGTTGCTGTTTAACATTGTTTTGTATTGAATTGTTAATTTCAATAAAGTTTGGGATAAAAACATATCGATAAACTTGAAAAAACTCCAATTCTGACCCAAAAACTTTTCAAAAGCACAAAAATGAGACAATTCACGTTGGCCACATGTGCAGCCAAGATGCACACATTGCTCAGAGCGTGAGGTTTCATGTGTCATTTTTGTAACTAATAAATAAATAGGAAGTATTAATTAATAACATAGATAGCTATTATGTTAAGAAAAAATATCTGATCACCACCACCCAAAATACATAAATAAATTCAATGAAATAAAAAGATAGGGAGAGGTAGGGTCTTCTGGTTGACAAATTTCGGTTTGACAAAGATATTTGGAACTGTTGTTTAATTGGTCAAACCAATGTCTCTGTCATGACGGAAGGGACGCGGCAGACCCAGACGCTGTAAACCCCGGAAGGAAACTCAGGCAAGTAGCGATTAACAAAGAGTCTTTAATATCCAGGCAGGAGATAACAGTTCTGGTGTTACTTAGTGCTGGCTTGGATCTCTGGCGAGGAGTCGGCGTGGCTCGTAGGAGCTTGAGGGCTGAGCTGAGAGCGTGGCGTGGCTGGAGCGGAGCGAGACGTGCGGTGCGGATCGCCGCGCACTGTCTGATGTCTTGGGAACCGAGGTGAGCGAGGAACGTGGCGTGACTTCGAGGCGAGGCTGGTGTGGAGCGAGCTGAAGATCTCCCAGGTGGACACTCGTGGATCTGGAAACCTGGAGGCGGGTAGAATAAGCAGGGTAAGTATAGGCCCGAACTTGAATCGGAGTATGTACTGAGGTTCAGACATGCACCGAGGTAGGCAACGGACTGGCGATGACTGCAGGTCTGGATCCCCTTAAGAAGGCGGTGAGGTGATGAGCAGAGTGTCCACAGCTGGTTCCAATCTTCAGGTGCACAGTGAGAGGGGAGGGGGAGGAGCACTGACAGAGGCCACCGTGACAGTCACTCACATTTGAAAGCTTCGTCCACATCTGACTGAGCTATAAATAAAAGAGCGGCAAACACGTTCATTCTCTTTCAGCCTGCTGCAAGACACATCGTTTCCGATTGTTTAACACGCATTTTTGAAAACGTTGGAGAAACGATTATTGGGATGGAAAACCACTACCACACCAATCCTTTGTAAGTTATTTTGATGTTATAGTGTACATGCATGTGTGTATTGTTGTTCAAATGTTAACTTTAGCTTAATATCAAGCTCACAGTACTTTTTAGGGTTTCAATCTAGGTCAGTGACTGTTATTACACATAATCATTTTTTTAAATAGATAGTTATATGCAGGTATTAAACAATGTTCTTTATTTCCATCACATGATGCTGCTTGCAAATGTATATGGGCGCACGGTAAGCACCGTCCTTGGAAGCACCCGCCAAATGCCAGCAGTGTACCTGTGGCGTGCATTTTTCCCCCCACAATTTTAATTATAGCTTCTGCAGTTTATTATGAGCATACAGTGTTGCGAGTTTGGACCAAATTGGCGGTTTCGGTTCGAAATTTGCGGATACAAATGACTTTAGTCGAATTGGAAATATTTGGGTGGGCTTTTGGGTTGTTGGGCGTTTTTTATTTTTACATTCAAATAGCGAACTGTTCGTTGCTAGTGGAGCAAGTTAAAGCCTAATCAATACGATCATTTTACGACAGCTAATTTTTATGAATAAAAACGTTGACTCTGTAACCCTTGTGCTATCCTAGGCACTTTAACATTGGGAGTTGGGTCATCTAGACCCACTAGACAGTGCTCTGAACCTTTTTCTTCAATGATTTGTGATCTTCACTGGTGTCCATGGATTACATGAAATCTTTCCACTAGGGCTGCACGATATGAGGAAAACTTGCAATATGCGATATTAGTGATCAATATTGCGATAACGATAAATTTGCGGTAAATAAACAAATACAAAAATAAACAAAAACATCATTCCCATTTCATTGCAACAGTTTAAAAATTATACTCCAAATGACCCTCATCGACTTAGGAGGAGAACATCTAACATAATAGGCCTCCATCTGATTGGTCAACAATGGGAAGTCCTCCATCTGATTGGTCAAAGTATAAAGGGATTTATTTGATTCGTTAAATGCTTCAAGCTGCTAGAAGATTGTTTTAACACATTTTGGGTTTGCGATTTATTGCGATATTCACCATCTTTTGCGATATGCATATTGCAGAGCTGGATATTGCGATAACGATAAATTTGCGGGATATTGTGCAGGCCTACTTTCCACCTTTATCCACCTTTGTCGTGGTAGGGAGAACACGTCAATGTAAAGGTTTTGGGGGGGGGGGGGGGGGGGGTCACAGGATAGCAGAAGGGTTGAAACCCCTCACAACAATCACTGCTTACTGATATTGTCTGGCTACATGGCAACTTGTGTTTGTCTTAAAAAGGGCGACTTAGTTAGGTTGGAGATGGTAGTTTTTCTGGTGGTGACATACACTCGCTCCAGTTCTCAGATATAACTAGTGTTTTAAATCCAAAGTATTTATATCATTTCAGACTGATGTATTATAGGTTCAAATCCCGTTTACTAAACTGTTCTTAGTTAGAGTCCAGCATTTCATAGTTCTGACAATGTTAAAATAGTTTAATTCACTGGCAACAGCAAATAATTGAATAAAGTGCCTGGATGATTTTCAAACTCATTGTCAGGTCCGATGACGTGAGAATGCTACTTGAGCAAATGAGGAGGAGCACAGCCCTCATTGCCCAGAGGCTGGAAAATGCAGGGTGTCCTGTGTCAGATGGTGCCAGCAATTCCTCTAGCCCGAGTGTTTCTGCTGAGTCAAGTGGATCTGTGGTAGCTGCAAGGTGCTC
This sequence comes from Oryzias latipes, assembly GCF_053564925.1. Classification (NCBI taxonomy): domain Eukaryota; kingdom Metazoa; phylum Chordata; class Actinopteri; order Beloniformes; family Adrianichthyidae; genus Oryzias; species Oryzias latipes. The sequence continues at coordinate 25,372,982 of NC_136238.1, read as the reverse complement.
TCTCAGTGGTGACACTGTTTTTCATTGAGATATTTTTTCATGACTGAAAGTGTATTGTAAAAAGACTTAATGTGTTTACTTTTTCTTCCTCGATGACATCCAGATACACCATGTCTGCACCAGTACCACAACTGCATTGCACCCCAATGATGGCATCTCAGCTTTTACACACCCCAAGTATACCTTCTTCCTCCAGGGTTGATAATGTCCAAAGAGACCTGGCTCGCTTATTTCGACCCTACAATACTTTGAGTTGCAGTGGAAGAGGTCCTGCACAAAGAAGAAAAAAAGAAGTGCCATGGTCACACTTTTTTTTTGTCTGCCAGAACCTGAGACAGTGTCTGTCCCTACCAAGGAGGAGGCCCTTTTCTACGAGGAATGCGGAATTGGGAAGAAACTAGTCACATTTGCCAGAAATACAGGAGATCACAGTTTCTTGTCGGAACATCTTTACTCTGCATTTCCCCTTTTGACAGAGGCTGGGGGGTTTTCTCTGGCGAAAAGTGACAGGAGGAAGCAGTTAAGTCTGCTTCCTATTCCAGCAAGTGGATATTCATTAGAATACCTTCGATGTAGAGTGGAAATAAAAAGGGCTCCACTCTACATTATTCCCCTCCAAAGAGCATTGACATTACAGCCACCACACATCGAGGTAAAAGTGTAGCCCACAAATTTGCTTTCTCTTGTAATACACCAGTGTAATTCCGATAAAATATAATTTGTTTCATATGATTGCAGACCACTGCTGTGATGGAGAGGTGCCTATCATGCCAGGTGAATGTACCACTGTGTGGGCTCGCACAACACATAAAAACATGGTAAGTAAAAAAATCATTAAAAATATTTATCAATTATTATAAAGGAAATGCCAAACTGAAGTAACAGTGAAAATAATTAATTTTTTTATGCAACTTCAAAGTGCCCAAACACAGGAAAGAGCTGAAGAAGCACAGGTGTTGTCGGATGAAAGGTAGTAAATTAATATTGATTTTTGCACATGTTTTAAATTGATTTAGCAATGATGGAATATACATTTTTTTTATTTTTTTACAGAACAGACAATGAAGATGAAGATGCAGACCTTGCTGCTGCAATTTTCGAGTCACTCCAGGCAGATGTGGTAGTCCAAATTGAAGAGTAAGTTAACATTCAATGCTTCAAACAGCATATGTATTGGTCATGAAAAAGCTGGGTCCTTGAAAGTTTGTGGAAAATTAAATCTTCAGCAAAGTTTTGGAAAAGTCATGAAATTTTGCACTTTTTTTTGCAAGGCCGCCTATTGTTCTTGATATTGAGCAAGGTGAACAAGAGTAAGTGACACTTTAGTTTCATTTTATTTCCTACCTTCTGTCATTTAATTAACATTAAATATGCTAAAAGTGTAATATGAATTGCGAAGACATTGTCTTCTAAATTGCAAAGTGTGGGCTAACAAAAATTGTTTTGTTTTTTTTTACATAAAAGATTTGGCGTCTATTTTGAAGGACCTCCAAAGCCAGGTGGATGAGGGACCTGCCCCCCCTCATAACTGCATCCATGTGACAAGGGATTCTGTTTTGGAGAGCGCCTTCAGGGCACTCAGAAGACAGCGCTTTAATCCTCGCCATCGGATTGACATCGTTTTCATTGACGGCGCTGGACAATCTGAGGGTGCTGTTGATGACGGAGGGCCGACCAGGGAATTTTTCAGGCTGTTAGTTGTTGCCATTAAAGACAGCATTTTCTTTAGTGGGAGCGAAGACGGCAAGAACTTAACACTGGTATATCGGGGTATGTAAACTGTAATGCCATTTATAATACTAGTAGTCTTTCTAGTATCTTGATTCAAAGGCCATTTTGTAGTGCTGTCCAAATCTACAATTCCAAAATTGAACACAAACCTTCTAATTTTACAGAAATCTTTTTGAAAAACCAGTGTGCATTGATTATCTCTACATCGGCAAATATAGACCACAACTTTTGAGGAAAAAAATGTGTTCCAATGTAATGTTTTAATAAACCATCAACATTTTTCATCATCAGAACACTGCAGAGTCATAAAGAGTCTCTAAACGATCGTTAATAAGATTTTTGATTGCAACCAGTAGCTAGATGAAGTCATTTCTGCGGTTTGAATCAGTGAAAGCTCACCAAGAGGATGTTTTGAACATTTCAATTCATACCATTGATTTCACTTATTTGTCTTTCAGCTCTGGCTTCTGGGGAATATAGATTGGTGGGGAAAATGATTGCTCTTGCCCTCATTCATGGAGGCACAAAGCCATCATTTTTATCAGAAAGACTGTATACAGAAATATCTGGGCAAGACACATCAGATGTGACCTTGGAGGAAGTGGATGACTGGGACGTAAAAGGCAAACTTCAAAGGGTATTTTCTATAAAGTTTTACCATCTTCTGGCGGTTAGCAGTTTAATGTGTAAGCCAGCATATCCATGCACTTCCTGACTCACATCAGTGTAATGATTCCATTTTCAATCAATCAGATATACTGCCCACAAGAAGTTGAAGTTGTAATTGCCATATGCACATTAAAAAAGAAAAAACATCAGGAAACAAATTATTTTCTCAAATTTAGTACACAGGTCTGTGTTGCTTTGTATGCTAATGAAAGGGACAAAATAAGAATTTGCCCCTTACTTGTTGTAATAGATGGTCATGTAATGAATTATGCTTTTTTGTAGATAATGGACGCAACATCCTTGGAGGAGGCACAGGATGCTGTGGCAGAGGCCTGCGGGTTCCTGTCTTTGCTGGGTTGTGCATCATTTTTATCAACCTTTGAGCAAAGACTCACCCTTGTGAAAGAGGCAGCCAGGGCTTTTGTTGTGGGGCGCACACAAGGTGCCAGAACACAGTAAGTATTTAGGATTTCTTCGCAGCCAATTATTCCCGCTGTTTCTGTATTATAAAATGTATTGACCAAAATTTTAATTCAAGCATGAATATTTTACAGGCTTGTTGAAGGCTTGGAAACCCTGGGTGTTGCGGAAGCAGTGCGAAGTAATCCTGGGACTCTGAAAGCTTTGTTTGTTGGGGGCCAAAAACAGGTTCAGTTGGAAGAGCTCCTGGAGCTCTTCAATGTGTCTTTTTCTGCTCCAGGAAGCAACAGGAGGCAGTTGGAAAACACTGCTTTCATATTTTGGAAGGACTGGCTGCTGGAGGTGGACGGTAATGTGATTTATTTAAATTGTCAAAATCTTTTAAAATTGTCAGCCTTTTGATTAGAGTTTTTAATTGCCTGCAGTGCAAATACATATTACATTTGTGTTTTTCATTTCAGAGGGAAGCAGGCCAGTGACTCTAGGGCAGATTCTTGTGTTTGCTTCAGGGACAGAAACCATTCCACCACTGGGATTTCCCAGTCGCCCAAAACTTGTTTTTTTACATTGGGAAGGGGTTCCAAGAATTTTTCCTGAAGCAAACACATGTGATGTAACCTTACGGCTGCCATTGCACTCCAGCTACTCGGCTTTTGTGGAGCACATGGAGTCGGGGATAATCCAGTCCCCCACTTTCGGCTTTGCCTAGTTGTAGGTAGCGCAACGATGTTTCTTTATTCTTTTTATGAGTTTTTTTTATTTATTTAACCTTTATTTAACCAGGAAAGTCCCATTGAGATTAAAAACCTCTTTTCCTAGGGAGTCCTGGCAGTTATTCTTTTAGTTTATACAAACAATTTTGAAAATTAATTATCTTCTGAATTATGTGAATGTGTATAGCAGTTAAGATAATACTACAGTAAAAGAGGCATAACGATCAAATTGCATCTCACTATTACAAAATCAAATTAAATCTGAATTATAATGAGAGTACCGGGGGAGAAAAAACTAATCTTTCTCTCTCTCTTTTCAGCTTTCCAGAATTGCAAATCCTGAGGGAATATTTTCTTTCATGTTAAAGACAAGTTGCAAGTTTTGTCGAATTCTGTTAATAAATTTTTTTATTGTTTAATCAAATCAATAGCATTTGTCTCTTCATTTCCAATTTTCAAAGGCCTTAGCATTTAGTACAATTTATTGAATCAACTGAGTTGTTTGGGAACTGGAGTGCGGCCCCACGACCCGGTCCTGGACGAGCGGAGGAAGGTGTTTGGTATGAAACTTTGGTATAAGTTTAATGATTGCTTATCTGTCTTTAAAGCTTCTGACAAAATGTTATAGATGACTTACCTTCTCAAATTTTAGTGGTTCGAGTAACTAACATTAATGGAAATAATGCAAATCTTGGACTGGATTTTAATATTTTCTTTGTAATCTGTTATGCATTCATTTGACCACAAGATGGCGCTCTCAGGACCAGTGTAGTGCTCTTTTTAGCCCGTCTGATCCTCGTTTATCCACCCGATTTCTGACATGTTTGATAAATTTCTGTTATTTTTAAAGACTTAAATAATAGTTTCATCTCCATATTTAATTGAAGCCATACCTTGTGCATGAATTATCGCCCTAACCCATATATAGTGCGGTCGCCATTTTGTAGGGTTTTCCGAATCTACAGTTTAAAAATCTTGTGCACTAGAAATTTCCCAGAAGTCTCTACAAAAAACCAGTGTTGCTCGATGCTCACTGGATTGGCGAATATTGACCAGAATGCAACGTGTATGATGAGCCACAATGCATTGCGTTTGAATTATTCGAAAATGGCGGACGGTTGCGCAAGGAAAACAACCGAAACATTTAAGTATATTAAAAAGTATCAAGTATCTGTTGTAAAATATTTTTGTAAATATTTGATATAATGTGTGTAATATGTTATATTCCTCAATCGAGAAAACCTAAATTGTTTTGAAGCTCATCAATTTCGGTAATGCTAACGGTAACGCGAATTAGTGCCGAAGGCTAAAAAACAAATGTAAGATATTACATCAAAAAGCAGTGACTTCTAACCGTAGTCATAAGTTATTAACACATGTTTTAAATGTGTTCATATATGTAGGGACAGACGAGGATGAGGAAAATCTGATCCATCTGTGGATGAAGAAAGATAGCCTGTTTGTTTTCAGGCAACCTTCTGCCGGATGGGAGTAAGAGATCACACTTGATGTTGATCATAATCAGATTTGTCTAAATTAGTTAATAAACGGTTAGTCGTCATATTGGGGTAAAGGTTTTTGTTGAAAGAGCCAGAAGAGAGGAGGAAAAGAGCAAGAAGGGACGAAGAGCGACAGGAGAGTATGTTAAGCTCACTTCAGTTGAAAATATTGTTCAAAAAATGTAATGTTGCCGTTGTTTTTCCAATTTGTTTAATAAATGCATAAACAAAATGAATAATTTACATGTATTATTTAAATCTGAGCCATTTTTAACAATCTCAAAAGGATTTTCATATAAATATCAAATGTACACATTTAAAATTTTGTTTTATATGTTAACATTTATTTTTATACATGTTAATAATAACTGTGGTCCTCCAGAGTCATGTGTGTCACAGTTGGAGCTAAAAGGACGGCAGAGATTTGTTCTCGCAGACGGGCGCCACTTTGCTCGTCCTGCTGGTTCCTGGTGTCATCCTGCTGTGGCTAAACATCTGTGGCTCCAAGCAGTCCCCTTCGCTGATGCACAGATTGTGCAGAATTGGACTGCAGGAAATATTTTCATTGCAAACTTTGGTTTTACTTCCAGTGCCCCCAGAAATATTGCTCTCCTCCTCATCTTTATCATGCCAAATGCTCTCTCCACCACAGAGTGTGTCCTGGTTGTGACGGGCCTCAACCACATTCCTCATGGGTTCCCTGTAGGGTGTCAGCAGCGTGATGGGATGAGCAATGCAGAGATGCCCACCATCGCCCAAAAGGATCCTTCAGGTGGATAATGTTTTATATACATAAATTGGGCTTTTATGTATATACAGTGAATCATGGATTGATCTTTGATTCCCAACAAAAATATCTCTAAATTTGGCTTAGAGTCACATACAGCCTGCATTTGAATGGAATAAAAAAGCTTCCTGTTAAAATAACAAGCTGCATTTTCTTTGGGGCCTTTATTATTATGTGGCAGCCATCAATGCTCCCCACGACCTTTTGGAAGGTGGAAGACTCAGCAAGCTGCTAAAAACCTGAGGTGACTAATGGCAGTTCATTCCCACTGGGAAGCTGGATGACCCTGCTCATCAGCTGGAGGATAAGGTCTGTTGTCCTGTGGACAATGTCACTCACAGTGGACCGTGTCATGTCAAAGGCCCTGGCTACCACACCGTAAGATGTGCCACACGCCAGCCAGAAAAGAAACACCAACATCTCAGCCTCTTGTCCCCCCAGAGTGTGAGGAACCCGAAGCTGCTCCACTAGATGCTTGATGGTCCTGCGGGTCAACCGAAAATCCGGTCTTGTGTCGGACTGACCGTTAGCGTAAAGGGCCAGGACAGAAACCTTTATGTTTGCAAAGCAGTAGAGACGTGGAAGACCCTGGAAAATAGAAAAATAATTATTTCATTGAGGAAATTAAATCTCATTTTTTGAATGTTTCTATTTATTTTTGATGTCTTACATTTTAGTTTAGTATTTTTAAATGCTGAAAAATCTTGTGTTTTTATTATGAGTGAAGAATGAAAGTATTTAAAAAATGAAAGTAATTTTTGTTATAAACAAGTGATATGATTTGACTCTGAATAAAAAGTACTAAACTTTGAACTCACAAGTGTTTCATGTAGTTACACTATACAACTCATAATCCAGTGTTAAAAAAGAATGTTAAACTCTTACCCAGCAGATTGTGTAACCTTGAGCACAATTAGTGACAAATGCTTAAGTTTAAAAAAAAAGCTTTAAGTTTAACTCACAAGTTATTCTGTCTGGCCAGGGCATCCAGAGGAAATCTTCTGAGACGTCTGCTTCTCCTTGCCGCCCTGTGATGCTGCATATCTGCTCGTTTTCGGTTTGATCTCACGAAAAATGGTTGAATTATTGCCAACAGGAACATGGACAGATTCATATTCAAAGCTATATTTCAGTAAAGTAGAAGAGAAAACCAATGAAAAAAAATGCCTCCTTGCAAGGCCCCGTAAATCGTTCAGCGGCAAAAAAATAAATATTGCCATGGACTAATGACTTGAGGGTTTATTTCTGAACAAATACATTAAATCAACACCAATGTGTTTGTAATTTTATTATTAATAAATCAACCACGTTTTTCATGATCAGAACACAGCACATTCATAAATAGTCTTCGTAAAATGTTCATATTTATTATGTCATTCTCCGCGTTAAATAGAAGTAGTTTGCCTCCAGATCAGGTGGTGGCGGTAATGCGCCACTTTGTTTTCGTGTCAAGCGTTGTATGCATGCCCCCCCCCACCCACCCTTTCTGGCAATACGCGTTTGAGGGAATATCAAAATAAAGTTCATCTTAAAAACGTGTTGTCATGGTTAACCCTGACGTCTGCTTTGATAAACATTTCTTTTTCGTTCCGTGGTAGTACAGGAAAAAATTTACCGGCCGTACAAAGGACCTTTCTGACGACTTTGGCAAAATTTGAAAAACGAGAACATCTAACGACAAAACACGGGGAAACGTCGTAGCTAACGACAGTAGCAAACACCGTAGCTAACGACAGTAGCTATCGACAGTAGCTAACGACAGTAGCAAACACCGTAGCTAACGACAGTAGCTATCGACAGTAGCTAACGACAGTAGCTATCGATAGTAGCTAACGACAGTAGCTAACAACAGTAGCTATCGACAGTAGCTAACGACAGTAGCTATCGACAGTAGCAAACACCGTAGCTAACGACAGTAGCTATCGACAGTAGCTAACGACAGTAGCTATCGATAGTAGCTAACGACAGTAGCTATCGACAGTAGCTAACGACAGTAGCTATCGACAGTAGCTAACGACAGTAGCTATCGACAGTAGCTATCGACAGTAGCGGCGGTTGCTAAGTCCTGACGACAAAGTGAGACGACCAAAGACATAGACAGTGGACACAAAAACAGATTTTTGGCACAAATGGAACCTCATAACTTCATGGAGAGGAAAGATGAACATAGGATGAGGCTTAGTGAAGGTTCCTGATATGTCTGATAAGTTTCCAGAAGGACCGATTCCATCTGTGATCAGATAGATGAAGGCTTTAGGATGACTACTAATCTCTGAGACAGCTGAACCCAACAGAGAAGAAGATAGTTTGACACAACTGGACAAAGATGTTGGGGAATACTTGGTGTAGTTTAAGATATTTTAACATTTCACTTATAGGTTACTTTGATGATTGAAAAGAATTAAAATGCTTTTTTTTTTACTCAGAAACAAGCTGCAGTCTGATTGGAGGAGGTGTGAGTCTGTGATCTGCAGGAGGAGACCAGGAGCAGGAGTTCCTGTCTGCAGACAGAAGAGGACAAACAACATCCAGAACTCACTAAGACTCTACTTTCAGGGATCATTTCTTTAGTCTGGAACTAGAGGATTGTGTTTCTACAGAGGTTGGTCTGGCTGTCCATGATGATGAATGAAGATGTTTCCTTCAGAGCAGGAAGCTGGTGAGAAGATGAGAATCTTCTTCACTGATGAAGACTGTTCAGTGTTTCTGGATGTGACACTGAAGGAGGAAACATTGTCTGAGTGGACTGTTAGTTTGTATTAAGATTAAATATTTTTTGTTTCTTTCTATGAAAGCAGAAACTAATAAACAAGCAGAAATGTGTGCTGCAGATGCCATGTTTGCCACTAGAGGGCAGCACAGCAGCTTCAGTCTTTGTCATTGTTGCTGTGTGAAGGCCCGTACACACCGGGACGAATATTCGCCAGGCGTTTTTCGCCACGTTTTTTGTGTTTACACCCAGGCAATTTTCGTTGACGATGAGCCAGGCGAACGTGCAATTTCATTCCCTGACATTAGATGGCGCTTAATGTAAAACAGAAATACTCCTGTACAAAAGGTGGCGCCGCGCAACTTTACGCTTCTTATAGTCGCTTTTTACTCAGAAGAAGAGTGCAAGTATACACGCTTGTCAGAATAATACAAAGAAAACATGAATATTTCAAGTCATCTCAGTCAGACGTTCAGCAGCATCAGAGCCGTGCATGTACTCCTCCTCATGAGTCCTGAAGCTGCACCGTCAGCTGCAGAGCTTCAGAGCTGCTTCCTTCTCAGACTTTCCACTTTCTTTGGCTCTCTGGCTCTGATGCTGCTGCTGCTGCAGAAAAACCAGCAGCTGCAGAAAAACTCTGCAGAGACTCACAGAGAGAGGATGGAGGCAGCAGATGAAGCTGCTGCAGACTGACAGCTGATGGAACTGCAGCACTTTCTACATTCTAGTTCCAAATGTTCTACAGAATCAATCAGAGGTTGAAAGTCTTCCTCAGTACTCGAGTACTTTAGTTCAGCAGCTCCTCTTTTCCTCTAAGGTGAAGCTTCATGTGGACGACTTCTTCTTCTCTCCTCTTTTCTGGAGCTTGGGCTCCATGCAGTCTGATCAGCTCTGATTTGGGCTTCAGTTGATGTTTGTGATCAGGAACTCTGGATTCTTCTTAGAAGGAGACGTTCTGCCTCTTTAGCAGAGAGCAGAACGTTGATCTGATCTGTTGGAAGCCACTCCATCCTGAAGCTGCACTGCTGAGTTCTGTCCACCAGGGGGCAGCACTCCTTCCATGCAGCTGCAGGAAACCTTGATGTTCTGCAGAATCTGCAGCCGTTCAGACACGCCCTGTTACTGAGGAACACAGACGGCCTTCAGGAATGTGGTTCTGCTGCAGAACATTCTTCCAGACGGAAGCAGAGAAAAAGTCCCACAGATCATCTGGAAGATCCACATTCTTTCAGTTTCCCATCAGCTTTGGGATCAAATCTTCCTCCAACTGCTGTTCTGACTTGTTCCCACTCTGACTTCAATCTGCTCCTTTCTCAGCTTCTGCTTCACTTTTAGGATCTTGTGGATTTGAAACGTTGTGATTCTAACAGACACGGAAAGAAAAGCTTCTCAGCTTCACTGTCAGCCATTTTCCTGAGCTGCATGTGAACAAACTCTCTGTTCCTCTGAGTCTGACTGATGATCAGAAGGAGCTGTTTCCAGGAAATAGTCAGGCCCCTCCCTTCAGCTCAATCAGGAGTTTCTGCTTCAGTGTCAGTAGATGACAGATGAGGGGAGTTCATGCACGTCTGGAAGCAGAAGGTCACATGACCTCACCTTTTTCCAGCCTTTCTCAGTCACTGAGATCAACAATCTGTCAATCATCTTGAAGCTCCGCCCCTCCTCTCAGCTGCTGTCAGGTGGTGTCAGGTTTCTTCTTGAACCGGTTCTCTGTCTTTAGTTCAGGAAACAAACATCCTGCAGCTCCTGACAGTCATTTCACCTCAACATGAAGCCCCGCCCCCTTTTTCATGTCAGGGCAAAACATGATCAGATCCTGATCCTCTGACTGTGGAGCAGTGGCTGTTTACTGCATAGACAACAGACAGGTTGAGGGTTTGATTCCAGGAGGGCTGCTTCATCTGCTGCCCCGCCCACCTGTGCTGCCCCGCCTCCATCCAGGTGGACTCTTCCTGGTTGTGAGTCAGTGATCTGTGCTGCAGCTGCGTTGACACGGTCAGGGAGACTCTTCTTCCTCTTCATCTCTTTGCAGAAACTGAAGTGAGTTTGTTTCTGGAACTTTGTCTTCACTAACTTGACTGTTTGTTTCTTTTTTTTTTTTTTTGTCCTGTCCAACAGCTGGGCAGACAGATGAGAGCTGAGGGCCTCTTGTGTTGGACATATTTTACTTTAACAATAGGGGTTATTCATCTTCAGACAAACCAAAGGTATGTCTGAATAAACCCCTTTTGTAATTGAGGCCAAACTTTATTAATTTCAATCATGATTAAATCGATCACGTGGATTTGTGTTTCCAGTCGTGTCCCGACAAAATAAAGGCTAATGTTATTCCCACATGAGCTGTTCTCTCCGTCACGCAGCTGACCAGCTTTTCCAAACCCGTTGGTGATGGTGAATTTTTTCACGCTGCTTTTAACGATTGCTTTTAACTTGAAAGCTGCATCATATTGTAATGGCGATCACGTGCACGTTGGGTCTAATGGCAACAAAGGATTCTGGGATGTGGCCGGGCATGCGTGTTTCGTTTTGTTGAACCATGACTGAAGTGTCTAAGACCTGAAGTGAGGTCCATGCTGTTTGGCTGTTTAGTTTGTTGAAAAATAAATGACTCGTGCTGGGTTTTAAATAAAGAATTCAAACCATTCACCGAGTCTGAAAGTACGTACATGGCAGCCGCCAATTAAATCCATAAATTAGCCGCGTCACTGTAAAAGCTGCAGGGCTGTGGGGGCAGGAAAAAAATAGCGGCTTGAAGTCCGGAAATTACCATAATTAAGTTAGATCAAAGTAAAAATAATATATTTCCAACATCCATATGTGGTCTTATTACCCTCTCACTGTGGAAAAAGTATTATCTGAGCTTCTTCATCCACTAAATCATCTTCAAATGAACACTCCATGCTGCTTCACCTCTCTGTAAACAAACTAATCTTCAACTAAACCTGCTCCAGACCAGGTTATGTTCAGAGCATGAGTTGCCATGGCAACTTGACCTACCCTGAAACATTTCTGGAACTGAAAGCTGAGGTTATCAACTTCCTTAGCCTCAAACTTATCGTGGGAGCTAGCATAACCTGCTTTCTGGAATACCCCCCTGGCCCTGACGGAGCAGCTGAGAGGAAGAGGAGCAGCTGAGGGTTCTGCTCCTGTGAGCGTGTGCAGGGTGAAGCTCCCACACAGACTCTGCTGGGGGGCGGAGCTGCTGCTCAGGTGTCCTGTGGGCGTGTCAGCAGGTGCAGCAGCTAACCTTTGACCTCTGAGCGGCTCTGTTCTGCTATAAGAGAGATTAGATTAGATTCAGCTTTATTGTCGTTACACATAAACAGGTAGAAGGAATGCAGTTTGTGTTTAACCAAGTGCAACAAGCAGAAAAGTGCAGCAGAGAAACATGTCATGAATAGAAGTTCAATATGCTTATAAATATGAGTTAGATGTGAATACAAAATACAAGATAGTTCTACTATAAACAGTTCTGTTCAGACTTCCAGGTTGATTGATCAGAAATTTACAGGAATACTAGATATTTGCATTTAGTTATGAGTGCATTTACAGTGTAATCTATTACATACATGTGCAAAGGTGACAAAACTGTTCCTCAGTCTGCTGTGGGCGGGACCATCTGACGACCTGCTGTTGCCATGGAAACAGACTTTTGAGCAAGGACGCTGCAAATGCAGCTGGTTTCTTCCTGCAGGGTTTGTCTGTCAGACCTTCATCAGGCAGAAAAGTCCAGAACCAGATTCTAAATCCTGAAGGTCTTTTTCACAAACACAAACCCTGATAGAGACTCTTAAACATCAGACTTTCAGAGACGCTTCAGGAATCCTGTTGGAGGAGTTTGGGGTCAAAGAAAAGAAAATGAGAAGAAAAGAGAAATGATGGGAAAGGGAAACAATTGAAACGTCTTGTTTTTCTGATCCAGTTCCCTCAGACTTCCATCATCATGACACAGGAAGAGAAAAAACTCCAAATTCTTTTGATGTTTGACATAAGAAAACAATCAAATCATAAATCCAGTCAATGATTAAACATCAACCAATCATCTATCAACTTCAGAACAGATGAATCCACTTTATGAGCTCCTTCAGGATCAGACCGTGTCCTTCATGTCCAAAGTCCACAGGAATCTGGTCCCTTGCTGCATTCAGAACTGGTTTGAAACTGGAGCCGGTTGGACTTCAGGAAAACAAAGCGGTGCAGAAAATCCAGAGGAAGAAGTCAAAGAAAGAACATAAGCATTTGTGTCAGAGGGGTGAGTTGATGGAACAGCTGGGATGGAAAGAATGTGGATGTTTGCATTTCAAAGACTTTCAGAAGAAGTTGTTGAATGTTTGGACTCAGCTGGGAGCCTCTTTGTTGGAATCTAAAGGATCCTGGATGAGATCAGATCAGATTGATCCAACATTAGTTTGGAGTTCTGGATCATGAAATAATGAAATGATTTGGAGGAGTTGAAAGGAGGATGAATCATCTGAACTTCAGCTTTTTCAATCCCATTTGATCTGGTTGTGATTTTTCTGTCTTTGCTTCTTTCTTCACCTTTAAATCAAACAAAGAAACAAAGTGAAGATCTTCATCTCTGAATCATGAGATCATCTGCAAACAGACGGAGGCTTTTGGGATCTGCAAACACTGCCCTCTGCAGGGTGGAATAGGAAGTGCAGCTTGATGTCTGAATGGAGGAAATGTTTGATCTTCATCAAATGAAATGAGAGGCTCTCATGTGAGGAAGAACATCTGAACAACTTTGATCCTTTTCTGCTGCTTTTCTCTGATGTTGCTTAAATTCTGCTTCAATATGTTTGGATTTCAACTCACTTCATGGATTTTCTTCAGAGCGGCTCGACTGGATTCTGGACATCAAGAAAAACAGGTCAAAGGTCAAATGTCAGTGAGAAAACTCTGAGTTCATCCAGATGTTTAGTTTTAGTCCATAAAAACATCACAAAAGACTATTTGTTTCAGATCCACAGAGTCCTGCAGGGATCAGAGTCCTGATCCTGCTGTAAACAAAACTTCTCAGAACATTTAAATCATCATCGGACTGAAAGAAGAAAGATTTTTTTTTTGCCGCAGCAAACAAATGTTTAATAAAGTTGTTGAAGATTGAAAATTAAGCAACTTGATCCTGATGATGATGATGATGATGAGGAGGGTTTCCTCTGCAGGTGAAGGAGGAAGGTGTGTGTGAGCTGATGTGGATCCAGTGAATCCAGCAGCATGGATCAGTCTCCCACTGAACCACAGGAGGGAGCCCCTCCCTCTAAAAGCAGAGATGGTAACCATGACAACCAGAGCAAAGCTCAGAGGTGAGATGAACATCTCCAACTGTCCATGATCTTCTCCATGTCAGAGTTCAGGACTCACACCAGCAACCTTCATTCTTCACAGGAACAAACCTGGACCTGGATCTGGATCCAGCTGGGGGTCCGACAGGAGTGAGGAGTCAGATAATTATTTAACTAAATTCAAAAACAGTCATTCAAGAGTTAAACAGTAAGTGCATTTGTTAGATACTTGTTATGTTACGAACTGAAAGAACTAACTGAAGTGTCCCACAGTTGTCAGAAGGGGGCATTTTACCAGACTTTCTGACTGTAGATCAGTCTGTTCATGATTTGAATTCAATTGTTCAACATGGAGGATAATCTGATCAACCTCCAGAGCAACAGAAATGAGTTTGTAATAAAAAAAATGTTGTTTTTTTTCTTTAGGATCCAACAGAGACTTGGATCTGAATATGGGTCCAGCTGTAGGTCCTTCAGGAGTGACAAGTCAAAGTATTCAAATCCTGACTTCAAAGCCATCCATTCAGGAGTGGAACAGTGAGTGTTTGTCAGAGTTTGTGGAGGCTGGATTCTAGTTCAGATGATCAACAGTTTTCAGATGAAGGACTTGAGGTCTGGTTCAGTTCTGGATCTCTCTGATCAGACTCACTTGGAGCATCATGTGTGTGATGAGATCTTTTCAGTTGAGTCTTCTGAGAGTCTCTGAGAGACATCAGAGATGTTGGAGAAGAAAACATGTTGACTGCTGACTCTGACTGACAGCAGCTCCAGTCTAATGAGAAGAATCACTGCAGACTCCTAGGATTCAGATTTTCATGTGTAGGAGCTAAAGGCCTAGAAACTATTTAACTAAGTTCTAGCTCCTTTGATACACTGAGATGTGCGACGCCAGAGTTGATTGACGCGCCAAGCGGGCTGTCGTTTCCTTATACGAGGAAGAAAAATGAGTCTTTTACTCCGATCAACTTTGCATTACTTTGTTTCTTTTATTAATTTACACTACTGAACGGATTGGACTACTCTTTTGCTTCATTTCCCGCACAAGCGGTCAAAAACCATTTCTCCATCTGGCTCATGCACACCTGTCTGTGGTCAGATCATCAACCAATTTATAATTGACAGCAAAACATGAAAACAGCGACACCCACAGGACATTTTTCTCAATAGGGCTCCTACACACCGGCCCCTAAATTGTTATACAATTGAATAACAATTTACAAATACCTCTCAAAAGGAGCCAAACATAGTTTACACTTCTTGTAACAAACAAAGTTTTGATATGGGCCTGTCGATTACATTAGATTTAGTTTGTAGTTTCACAGATCGTACAAGTCCCCCTTTTGTCTGAATAAACTTCTAAGACTTTGCCAAGTAACCAGGAACCACGGGGAGCTGATGAGTCCATGATTACAACTATATCCCCGACTAACAAATTCCTCTTCCTTTGATTCCATTTCTGTCTCTCTTGGAGTAAAGGCAAATATTCCCGTATCCACCTTTTCCAGAAAAGATCAGCAAGATATTGTACTTGCTTCCAGCGTTTTCTAACATACTGGTCCTGCGGGTCAAATATTCCAGGGGGTAGAGCAGGTTTCCTCATGAGAAGAAGAAGATGGTTTGGTGTAAGAGGTTCCAAGTCATTTGGATCATCAGACATCTTCGTGAGTGGACGATCATTTAGAATTGCTTCTATTTCACAGAGTACTGTGGACAGTCCATCATCATCCAGTTGCTGCTGCTGTAGAACTGAACAAAGAACCTTACGAATTAGGCGGATTAAAGGCTCCCATACGCCTCCAAAATGTGAAGCTCCTGGTGGGTTAAAACTCCACTGTATTCCGGCTTGTGTCATAACTTTTGCAATTTTGTCTTGGTTTATTGCAGACAACGCTCTTTTTAGTTCTTTATTGGTATGAGGTTCCATTTGTGCCAAAAATATCAAAATGTGTTTTTGCGTCTACTGTTATGTCTTTGGTCCATTGTCTATGTCTACTGATCGTGTTTTTGCGTCCACTGTCTATGCTTTGGGCTCATTGTCTATGTCTATTGAACGAGTTCATTTTACATTGGTTCATGTCTATGTATTACTAAGCAATATCTTCTGCATGCCCATGATTCTTTGATTATTACTTTGTATTAACTTTGTGATGTATATGCTTGCTTTATCCTTAAACTTTATCTTTGTCATTGTCCTTATCCCATGTCGTTAACTACGGCGTCAGGAAGATCCTTAGCAACCGTTGCTAGTGTCGTTTGCTACGTCGTCTCACCATGTCGTCAGGAAGATCCTTAGCAACCGTTGCTAGTGTCGTTTGCTACGTCGTTTCACGTGTTGTCAGGAAGATCCTTAGCAACCGTTGCTAGTGTCGTTTGCAACGTTCTCTCACCATGTCGTGTCCTTAGATCTTGCTGTATTTCAAATTTTGCAAAGGTCGTCAGAGAAGTCTTTTGTACGGTCGATAAATTGTTTCCCGTATTATCACGGAACAAAACACTTTAAAAAAAAAACCTTTATTGACAATCCTGCAAACGCCAGAAAGGGGGGGGGGGTGCAGCGTACAAAGGTTTCACGTTCCCGTTTAAAGTTATTTAGAGTATGGCTTTAATTTAATCTTATGATGAAACTATTATTTCAAATTATTTTGAAAAATGACTGATCTTTATAAAATATGTTGTTACAAATCTGATGGATAAACGAGGATCAGACGGGCTCAAAAACCAGTCAGTTTTCGACTGTTATATTCATAATTAGTGACTCGACCCACTAAAATTTGAGAAGGTAACTCATCAAAGATATTTTAAAGGCCTCCTTGCAAGGCCCCCGTAAATCGTTCAGCGGCAAAAAAATAAATATTGCCATGGACTAATGACTTGAGGGTTTATTTCTGAACAAATACATTAAATCAACACCAATGTGTTTGTAATTTTATTATTAATAAATCAGCCACGTTTTCATGATCAGAACACAGCACATTCATAAATAGTCTTCGTAAAATGTTCATATTTATTATGTGTCATTCTCCGCGTTAAATAGAAGTAGTTCGCCTCCAGATCAGGTGGTGGCGGTAATGCGCCACTTTGTTTTCGTGTCAAGTGTTGTATGCATGCCCCCCCCCCCCCCACCCCCCCACCCTTTCTGGCAATACGCGTTTGAGGGAATATCAAAATAAAGTTCATCTTAAAAACGTGTTGTCATGGTTAACCCTGACGTCTGCTTTGATAAACATTTCTTTTTCGTTCCGTGGTAGTACAGGAAAAAATTTACCGGCCGTACAAAGGACTTTTCTGACGACTTTGGCAAAATTTGAAAAAACGAGAACATCTAACGACAAAACACGGGGAAACGTCGTAGCTAACGACAGTAGAAAACACCCTAGCTAACGACAGTAGCTAACGACAATAGCTATCGACAGTAGCTATCGACAGTAGCAACGGTTGCTAAGTCCTGACGACAAAGTGAGACGACCAAAGACATAGACAGTGGACACAAAAACAGATTTTTGGCACAAATGGAACCTCATATATTGGCACCGATGAAATTTGTGCCATTATCAGATCTTAGTTGCTTCACTTGTCCTCTTCTGCTAATGAAGCGACGCAAAGCATTAATGCATGAATCTGTATCCAGAGACGTTGCAACCTCCAAATGCACGGCTCGGCTAGCCATACAAGTGAAGATGACCCCATAGCGTTTACAGGTTCCTCTTCCTCTTTTCACTTCCACTGGACCAAAGTAATCAACACCTGTGTTGGTGAATGGAGGCAGATCAGGAAGGATTCGTTCTTTTGGAAGATCAGCCATTTTTTGTGTTACTGATCTCCCATGAAACCGTCGACAAAATAGACACTCTGAAATTACTCGCCTGACCGCAGAGTTGGCATTTGTAATCCAAAATCTTTGTCTTACTTTGGAGAGTGTATAAGCCCAACCGCCATGACCAAGACGTTGATGTATGTGTTTCAGAATGAGCATAGAGATATGCTGGTCCTTAGAAAGGATAAGAGGATGCTTGCTTTCTTCGGGCATTGCTCCTTTGCACAGTCTTCCACCTACTCTCAGAAGTCCATTATCCATGATGGGATCTAATTTGTAGATCGAACTTTGTTTACTCACACTTGAGTTTGACATCAATGCATGAATTTCTTTCATAAATCGCTGCTGCTGACAATAGCGTATGATGGCCAATTCAGCTTCCTTCACATAACTCAGTGTTAAGAAGTCAATCAACCTTGCCAAATGTTGCGTCTGTTGCAGGTGTGACATTTTTCTCCTTTGTCCTTGTGGTTTCATCCTGTACAGTTTTCAACTGCTTTCTCTGTCGACCCTTTTCCAAGAGTATGGATTTAAGTCTGAGGATCCAGGCAACCGCAGTCGTTAACTTGCTCCAGTCTGAGAAATATGCAATCAACTTCTCTGTAGGGTTAGAAGCATCACAGCCACTGATTGCATTTACAGTTTCTTCTTTTCTGACCTCTTTGTCATTAGGATCAACTGAAAACTCCGTGAATGATGTTGGCTCTTCACATTCATGTGTCCAAAGAAATTCAGGTCCTTTAAGCCATACACTGTCCTTTAGGAAGCTTGAAGCCTTCATTCCTCTTGAGGCTTTGTCAGCTGGATTATCTTTGGAGCAAACGTGTCTCCATTGTGAGGGTTCAGATGCTTCTCTTATAGCAGAGATTCTGTTTGCTACGAACGTGTGCAAAATGGCTACGTGAATGTGATCATTCTGGTTTACCAGTCTGATGTAGGTTACTGTCCCATATCCACATTCACTGGCATCTGAAAAATGGTGCAATTGTGCACATTTGATTTTTCCAAATCCCACTGGCTTGATGCACCTTCTCACTTCAAATGTGGACAGTAGAGCTAATTCTTCAAGCCATTTTTTCCACTGGGACCGAAGGTCTTGTGGTAAAGTATCATCCCATCCACATTTTCTTCTGCATAACTCCTGTTGAATCATCTTGGCACACAATGTGACTGGTGCAAGAAAACCTAAAGGGTCGTAGATCGAGCAGGTGACTGACAAAACACCACGTCTGGTGAGGGGCTTTTCTTTTATCTCCATTTTAAACATGAACACATCAGTCTCTGCACACCATTGCAGTCCCAAAGCCCTTTCTACTGGAAGTTTATTACGATCTAAATCCAGCTTCTTCAGGTCCTTGGCTCTTTGACTAGAAGTGATAGCTTCCAAAACGGCTCGACTGTTACTGATCCACTTCTCCAAAATGAACCCTCCTTTGGCGCACATAAAAATGAGATCTTTCATCATTTTTACTGCTGTCTCCTCCGTGGGCGAGCTCTTCAAGCAGTCATCAACATAGAAGTTTTTCTTGACTGTTTGACAAACCTCTGATTTGAATTCAGATTTGTTGTCATCTGCTGTTTTCTGGAGAGCGAAGCTTGCACAGCTTGGTGATGAAACGGCACCAAACAGATGCACAGTCATCCTATACTCCTCAGGCTCTTTAGCAAAATCTCCACCTGGCCACCAAAGAAATCGCAGAAAGTCTCTATGTTCTTCAATTACCTTCACTTGGTGGAACATTGCCTGGATATCACCCATGAAAGCCACAGGTTCCTGTCTGAATCTTGTAAGAACTCCCAGCAATGAACTTGGTAGATTGGGGCCTTGCATGAGCTCTCCATTTAATGACACTCCTTTGAAGGTGGCGCCACAATCGAAAACAACTCGCAGGGATTTTTTCCTTGGATGTTGAACACCATGATGAGGGATGTACCAGACCTTTCCTTCCCTCCCCTTTATCTGCTGTTTAGGGACCCTTTCGGCATAAGAATTCTTGAAAAGTTCATTCATGTATCTTGAATACTCCTCTTGCCAAGCTTTATCATGAATAAATCTCTTCTTTAAACTTTGAAGTCTTTGCTTAGCCACACTGTAGTTGTTTGGAAAATGAACCTCAGGATTTCTAAAGGGTAAGTTCATGCAGTACTGTCCGCCAATCAACGTTACTGAACTTTCCAATGTATTTAGAAACTTTACATCTTCTCTTGACATCTCTTTCTCTTTTGAAACCTTTTCATTAAACTCATAGCTGTACTGACTGGACAGCAATTCCTCAAGTTTATTCACAGAGATCCTGTTCACTGTAGCAGAGCGGGGGCACTCCTCCAAAACACCACTGTTTCCATTCAGTGGACCATTGACGACCCATCCCAATACTGTCTTAAAGGCATATGCTCCATTTCCATTGCTGTTAATAACTTCCCAAGGCTCCAGTAGCTGGGGGGCGTTGGTACCTATTAATAGGTCGACTTCTGCATTTATTTTTGGCATGTGAATTTTAGACAAGTGAGGATGTTTCTTCAGATGTTCAGATGTTGCCATGCTCTCAGTTGAAACTGGCATTTTCCTTTGTGTCAATACTTCTGGCAGAGGATAAAAATTATGGTCTTCTACACCAGACACTTCTAGACCAATCAAAGAGTAGGCTGGAACAACAGTCTCCTGTCCCATTGTACGCAAGAGAAATGAAGTTCTTCTACCAGTAACATTCAGCCTTTGCATAAGATGTTCTGAGCAAAAAGTAGCTGAACTCCCAGGGTCCAAAAATGCATGTGTTTTGATGACACAATTTCCCTTTTTTGCCTTGATCTTCACAGGAAGTATAGATAGGGCACAGTAATCCACTCCGGCCCCTGTATGTCCACATGTTGTCTGTAAGGTTGGTTTATTCTCTATGGACTCCTTTGACTGCTCTGCAGCTAGGGGCTGTCTTTTAATGTGGAGCACAGTAGGGTGCATTTGACTACAGGCCTCACATTTTAGCCGCTGCTCGCAGATGCGACTCACGTGACCAGTGCTTAAACATGCAAAACAGAATTGTCTTTCTTTTAGCCACTGAATCTTGTCTTTATGTTTCATTATTGTAAAGGCTTTGCAGTTTTCCAATAGATGGCCTTTTGCACAAAAAACACAGTTAGGAAACTCTTTGTTGTTGCTGGGTTTTTTAAATACACCTGATGTTACTGTAGTGGCCACAGTGTTTCCTTTGAATCCAAACTTAGGAAGTGACTTGGATCTTATAAAGGATTTTGTATGAGCAATGTTTGATAAAGGATCTTGTATGTTGCCAAATAGAGGATCAGAAAGAATTTTTACATGTCGTTCAATGAAAGCGACAAGATCAATGAAATGAGCTCTGTTGTTGGTTCTTTCCATAACTTCATGTGCTGTGACTCTCCAATGTTCTCTCATTTTGTATGGCAACTTTGAGATTATAGCTCTCATGTTTGCAGGCATGTCAAGTTCTTGCATGTGCTGCAGCTCCATCATAACATTACAACAGGAACGAAGGAATAAAGAATATGCTTTTAGAGCTTTAACATCTTCAGCTTTTATTGTTTGCCAAGCCAACGCCTTTTCATTGTAAGCTGTTGGTATTTTATAAGGATTTCCAAAGTGGTACTGAAGAAGATCCTTGGCCACTGCATAGCCATGTTCAGGAGTCATGTGTTGACAGCTACGCACCAGTTCTTGTGGTTGTCCCCTTGTAAACTGTTCCAAATAGTATAAGCAATCGGCTTTTCCTGTTTTTGCTTCCACTCCTTGCTCAAAAGCCTTGATAAAACTTCTATATTCCAGAGGATCCCCTTCGAAGATGGGAATAGTTCGTGGTGGTAGAGATGTTGAAAGCTGCTGTTGCACAAGTGCTGATGTTATTTCATTTTGCTTCTCCATTATGTTAATTATGCGTTCATTTGGTGAGTTCCCAGTCTGTTCTTGTTGGTTATTGCTGGAATAATGGTAGTTAGTTAATTGCCTTGTGTGATCACTTAAAACTAGAACTGATGAATGAGATTGAGTTTGTTGAACCGTTTTTTGCTTGTTGTGCTCCGGTTATAGACTTATGCTGTGTTGATACTTGACAGCTGACTCCATTTGTTTGGTTTCCTTTGGTACTGCATCCATAGGCAGAGTCGGTTGTTGTCCCTTTGAAGTATTTTGATAGGCTAATTTCCATGTTTCTGGTTTGTATTCCTCCGCTGAAGGATTTAATGGTGTTTTAGTCTCCATTTGATGCCTTTGCTTCTCAAAGTAAGAATTCATTCCATCGGCCTTATTTTCATACTCTTCATCTGCAGCTCGCAGTACAGCAAGCTTAGCTCTGTAAGCTGCTAGTTCAGCTTCCAAGTCCAGTTCTTGCTTTTTCCTCTTGATTTGCAGTTCTTGTTCCTCCAGAGCATGTCTTTGTTTTAGTGCAGCCATACGAGCAATCAATGCAGCTTTGTCTGCTTGAGCTTTAATTCTTGAAGAGGATGTTCCGCTTGATTTACTTCTCAGACTAGGCTTACTTTCAACATTAGAAATACTGTCATTTGGACCAATGTCATCTTCAGCATTCTCATTTTTAAACACATTTTCCTCATTCACAGAAATCCATGTTTTACCCTCAGAAATACATTCATTATTGAACAACATTTTGGCTTTAAACCAGGTTTCATGTTTTTCACATTCATCGGATGGCAATAAACCCAACAAAGATTCATGCATACATGTGGCATCATTACAAACCTCAACAAGTTTATCAAGAGCTATTTGAACCTTTGTTTTATCACCTTTAACCATTAAACTTTGCAGTGATTTCCTAATGTTGCTTGCTTTATTTAATTTCAGTTTTCTGTTATTTTGTAGCCTGTCCAGTTTATCAGCGAGAGCTTTTGCTGTCAGTCTAACCACTCGCTTTTCAGCATGTATTTCACTGCCAGTCAAACTATTAGTTCTGTTCGCGGTGCACGCTGCAGTTCCCACTGTTACGTCTGACGTTGCGTCACGCGTCTCCATGCCAACGCCCTCTTTTATTCAACAAGTTTTAAAGCGCTTATTGAGCAGTCTCGTCAATCAGTCAACCAATGCATTGGATTTTATGTTCAGTTATGTGTGCACACTTTTTAAATGGCCACTGAAGGTGTAGCGCTACTCATACCTCTGGGTTTTAAAAGTGTTGGGCGCCGAAGCGAAGGCAGAGCTGAACTTCACGGACTGCTTCAGTTGTCGGCTGTCTTCCTTGTCCAAATCCACGAATTATTCCAAATGTCCACTCCAATATCCCGATCGGATTCCAACAGAATCGTAGTCTGCGCTGGGTCTTGCTGATCTTCTCGCTGTCAGCACTGGGTCCAGCTGGTTCGATCACTCAAACAATCCAGCGATGCTCCGAACTGCCTTCCGAATCCCGAGATTTCCATCAATCCATCCAAAGAAAGGAGGGGTTTTTGACTACTAAGTGTAGGAGCTAAAGGCCTAGAAACTATTTAACTAAGTTTCTAGCTCCTTTGATACACTGAGATGTGCGACGCCAGAGTTGATTGACGCGCCAAGCGGGCTGTCGTTTCCTTATACGACGAAGAAAAATGAGTCTTTTACTCCGATCAACTTTGCATTACTTTGTTTCTTTTATTAATTTACACTACTGAACGGATTGGACTACTCTTTTGCTTCATTTCCCGCACAAGCGGTCAAAAACCATTTCTCCATCTGGCTCATGCACACCTGTGTGTGGTCAGATCATCAACCAATTTATAATTGACAGCAAAACATGAAAACAGCGACACCCACAGGACATTTTTCTCAATAGGGCTCCTACATCATGCTTTCCAAACATCACATTGTTCTAGTTTGACTTTCTGCTCTCAGAATTTCTACATTTCTACATGGAGAATTGGAATAAGCTTTTCTAGAAAAAAGTCTGGATTGACTGACAATGCTGAAACCTGGAAACTGTTGATCCAAACATGTCATGTTATTCCAGACTAAACAGCTCAGTCTGTGTTCATGTCAAAGTCCATCAGCTGTTCATGAAGAAGCAGATCCTCCAACACTCTGATGGTTTGGTGTTTGCAGAGGTCAACAGGTCACACAGAGAGTCCAGTCTGCAGCCTCCAGCTCCAGCTATGGATCCATGAAGAGTGACCGGTCCAAAGGTCAACCTCCAGACTTCAGAACTGAACCAGGACCTTCAGACTCACAGTAAGAAGCAGTTTCTGGTGAACAGTTTCTAGTGAACAGACATAATGAATCTTTTTCCACAGACAGTAGTTAGATGGGATTTGATTGTTGGAGAGAAACCAAAACCCAAACAGAAACTCCAAATTCTAAACAGTCTTTAAAAATGTCAGCCACGATTAGGGTTGTGCCGATGGACGATACCATCGTCCATCGTGATGGGTGACTGACATCCCGATGGAGAGACCACCATCGTGATGCCACGCCCCCGCCACGTTGCGAGTCGACACCATAAGCCGCGGTTACATGTGCAAAATATGTTGACGGGATCAATGGTCGGATTAGAATCCAACCGTGTAGATGGGCCCAGAAAAACATTTTCAGAATATAACAAACGTTCACTAAGGTCACACTTTCGGTCGGAATAAATCATTCGCACATGCGCAGTAGGGTTTGAAAAACCGGAAGTGGATATAACTTCCGCCGAGCGGCTTTTTTTTTTTAAACTTTATTGAATGTAACAATTCAATACAAAACAATGTTAAACAGCGCCGAGCGGCTATATTATATACATTGACATGTCAGCTCGGTAATATACGAGACGATCTTCTAAACGTGCTTTTAATAATGTTACGGTTATTATGAAACACCTGTTCGCTCATCATTTGAATTTTAATCCGTGTGGTCAGTGCTTTTTCTGAACGGAGCCGGAAAGAAGCCAGGATTAGCAGTATGCTAACACGGCTAACAACATTAGCTTTGGGTGGCGCTGCAATCTGCATCTTGGCTGCATGTAAACATGTGGTAATAACATCAGCCTTTATTTTGTCGGGACGCGACTGGAAACACAAATTCACGTGATTTTTTTGAACCGTTTCTAAGGACTGAGCGACATTTCTGCCTCACACCGCCGCTGTGAGTGCTGGGGATCCGAGCTGTGCTCAGACACACACTTTTAGACCCGGTTCTGAGTTCGGTTGCCCGTACCCCTAGAGCTGCGGGACGGATCACAGTCTTAAATCTCCCACACATACCGCTCATGTAACAAAGCACCCCCCCCCCCCCTTCCCCTCAAACACAAAGCTTGAAGTCCGCGGTCCGCCGGTCCACTTCACTAGGTAAGTGCGGGAGCGGACTACTTCTTTTCTATTTTGTTTGTTACTTTTTTTGTTAAAGTCACTTCCCTCAGTTTATACTGGATCATCGCGGATGAGTCATTAGTTGGGAAACAAAATAAATAAATTAATAAAGTAAAATAACAATTATATAAGAACGAAAAATTTAAAAATAGTCCCCCCCCCCACGTCCATCCCGATGGTTGACAGCAAACATCGTAAACGGCCAATTTAGGGGACATCGCCCAACCCTAGCCACGATGTCTTATTTGAAGTATTTCTGATTGACATATTGGCTCCACCCCCATTTCTTCTGCTCCAAAATTGTTTCAAAGACTAAAATCAGAGCAAGTCCAGGTGTCCTCTGGAGCTCAGGAATCCTCAGAGAAAGTTGGTGAAGTAAAGCGACGACTGAGAGTTCAGAATCCCAAACAGAGAGCAGAGCTTTGACCTGAATCTGAAGAAGATCAGAGAAGATCTGAGAGTCTCAGAGAGCAGAGATGTTGGAGAAACATTTTACAAAAATACATCTTTTCATATTTTCTAAAGTGAACAAATGTTTGGATCAGAAAAAAAAACAGTTTAGTCAAAGATTTAAGTGAAAGTCTATCATACAGTTAATCTAAGTTTTTCTTTGTTTCTCATTAACAAACTCAAACATGAAATTCTTCGTTTTCTTCTGGTATAGATGAGAATTTGAATTTGAAATGGTTTATTTCAAGCAATAAAGTAGAAATAATACACAAAAACAATACAACCATCAGTTATACATTCATACAGTAACTAATCAAACTTTGGATGATTAGACCTATTAATAAATATTGCTTGAAAGGGAGTGGAAGGAAGCGAACTTATATAATTCCACCAGTTATACTATAACCATTTTATTACATGATTTATCATTATCCGGTTCCTAGCTTTTATCAGACAGAATTAAGAATCATTAAGTATCAATAAAGCACATGACAAAGATGAATTACTTAATTATTATATAAAAATAACTTTTTAGAAATCAACATAGCAAATGCAGATCAGTTATATAAAATATATGCAGATTATGTTATTTATAAAAGTCATTGACAGGATTAAAAAACATACTATATCAGTGAAATACACAATACTGTTTTAGAAATTTTCATAGCAAAATTTGATCAAGTGTCAAAAGTTAAAAATATGTGCAAAATATGTGTAAATATAATAATATAATATGTTAAAATGTTACATTAGGAAAAATCATGAATCAACCTATCAATTTTTTGGAACAAGTGAAGTAATAAGTAATATCATTAAAAGTCAAACAATTTAAACATTTTCAATAATTGATTAATCATTTGTTTTACTATTTGTTTTTGTAATTTGTATTTGTTTGTATTTGTTTTTTAATTATTTTTTTATTATAAATTAATGCTGTAATGGAAAATAAACATGGTCCATAATCTGTCGATTGTCCAAGGTTGGAATTTCTTCTTCTTCTGATGAACAGCCGTTCTTCTGGGTTTAACAGTTTATAGGTCTCTTCATTGTTATGTCTGCAGACATTAGATTCAGGTCCATATCCTTCTTCAGCTGATATCAGCGGCGGTGAAAGTTGAGGTCAAGTTGTCTGCAGGTCAGAGCTATGTTGAGAATCAGGTTACGTTAGACTTAAAGAGAAAGCGATGAACCAAGGCGTCATATTTCTTGAAATGATTTGGTTCTTTGATTTATTACTCCATGTTGTTTCAGATGACCGTGATAAGACACTTCTCAAAGTCTTTCATGGTCTTCACAACCAGAACCTTGGCCCGGTCCGGTGGACCGAGTGGTTTGACATAAATCCTGCAGCCTTTAACCCAAGTGTTCTCAATCTGCTTCTACTTTCTGTGTAGCCTGACATGTTTGGCGATTTCAGCATTTGTTCTGGTCAGATGGTCATTCAGATAAGCAACCGATTCCTTCAGATTCTTCCTTTGATTGATCAGAGCTAGCTTGTGTTTTTGATTCACAAACCTGATGCATTTAGCTTAGCCCGGGGCTTGATTGGTAATCCAGTGAGAATGATATTATTCATTCTTACTTGTTGTTCCACATCGTCCAGTCTTTTCTCCAGAGTGTCGACCCGGTTATCTCGTTGCTCGTTTTTTTTTTTTGGTTTTTGTATTTTGCGTTGCTCGTTTTTAACGCGGAGCCTTATGAATTCTTCCAATAGCACTGTAAGTGGCGTTAGCTTAGCATTCACTTGTTCCATAAACTGATAAAGCGTTGCTTGAATATCATCAAGAGTCTTTTTAAGGTCTTTGTATTCCTGGCTTTTCTTAGGGGCCATGGTCAGCTCTCTTTTTGGGAGAAAATCAACTTTTTAAGTCGTTTGAAGATAGAAGATAGTTGTATAGCCGCAGAAAGCCACACACTGTGGTGTAACCCGGAACCTCATGTAATCATTATGATCATTGTATTGAATTTAAATAGCGTCTCGTCGCATTTCGGGCAGACACTCTGCAGAATTACAGGTTACTCCCCAAGGCCGGTCAGTCAATTAACTCACCTGCTTAACGTCCTATTTAAGTCAGGTGTACAATTGTTCATTCTCTATTACCTTCAGCGCTCATTCTTTGCCGGTCTCCGTGCCCGCGGGTCTCCTTCTTTTTCGGCGTCTTGCTGTAGTCCCCCCGTCCTTCGGATGGATGATCCTCTTTTTCTGATGTGGGGTTTTCGTTTCGCCGCGTCTGCTCTCCTTTTGCGGCGATCAGCGGGCGGCTGACGGCGCCCAGTGCATTGGTTTCGCCGCGGTCGCGTGCATCTGCAGGGGTGCGTTTTCCGCTGTGTTCGGGTTGTCCGTGGCGCCCGATCAGGAGCTGTCTGGGTCTTCTCGTCTGCCGTGGTCAGCCGAATTTCTACGGTGAGCGGTATGCGTTTTTTTTTCCCATGTTGTTTTTCTAAGGCTAAGTTCTTGCTTCCTGTTTACTTCGGTAATTGGTGACGTCACGCCCCTAAGGAACCTGGGAATTGTAGTTTTGGACTCACGGTCCACTTCATGGTGCACTTCTGATTCCTTTTCTGCTGTGTAGTTCTGCGTCGTCCGGTTATTTTTTCAGGGGTTGTGGGGTCTTTTCTGTGGTTGTGAAGGCTGGCGGTCCTCGTCTGGAAAGGTTTCCCATGATTGCTGAATTTGTTGTGGCTTTTAGCATTTTCTCTGTTGCTCTTTTGTTCTTTGGTAGCTGAATGTGAATCTTGACTATCTTTAATTTGATGCTGGCTTTATTATTATGGCAGTTCTTCTGTTTATTTTCTTCGATGTTGTAGCTGCTGGTTAGTCAGAATGTGAATTGGTCTCTTGGACCCGTCTCTGCTCTGTGGACATTTTCCCTATGATTAGTCTCTCTTATGCAGCGTCTATGGCTCATTTTCTTCACTCGGCGATCCGCGTTCGTTGCCCCCGCACGTTCTGCATCTGGCTCTGCTCCGCCTGTTTTTCCACGCGAACGCGATATAAGGCTGAGGATGACTGTTATCGCTGATGTTCTCACTGTTCTGCCTCTATGCCTCTCAGTGGCGTCTCTTGTCATTCAGTTGGCGCTTGTTTCAGCTGTCGTGGCAGTCTTAATAATATCAACTTTATCAGAAGCCCTGCAATGGATATTTATAGGCGATGGGTCCCCTTCATTTTGCGAGTTATTGATGATTTCTTGGTGGCCAAATTTCCTCTGCATCCCTGGTCTTTTGAATCTCTGTGGAAAAACTTTATTTTCGAATCTGGGTTTCCACGTTTTCTATAATGTATGGTCCTCCACCCATTCGGATTTATTTTTCTTCTATGGATCTGGATGGTTCATTGATGCTTGCCGCTCCCCATTATGTCATCTCTAGCTTTGTGCAGTGTATTGTTTATTCATTCTTTGGTTGAATATGATTTGTCAATGATTGGACCACCTGAAATTTGCAGTGGCTTTGGTCCCACGGTAATCTGTTCATCTTGTGTTCTTGTTCTGGGTAGCTCGATCCTGGGCCACATGTTCCAGTTCTGGATTTTCATGTTTTGCGTTTGATCTTTCCCTCTCTATGCTTGGAGTGGTTTTGTTATGGTAAAGACTGTTGTGTCTTCAGGCTCCCTCCACTTGTTCTTCTGAGGCTGCGCCTTCTGGTTTTGGGGGGAAAGATTTATGAAGAGTGGTTTGTGTTTGTCTGGCTGCCTGAATTCACAGCTCTAATGGTTTGTAAGGGATCATGTGGTTAGATGAGATTTGATTTATTGTTTTTTTTTTTTGTGTGCATAGTACAATTTATGAGAGAGAATTCAGCCATGGAGATTATATTGAGGCTGTTTCTATGTGAAATGATAATCTTATGTGTCATCGGTTGACTGGGTAGTGTTTAATAACACCATGAGCAATTTTAACCCTGACCGGAGAAATTATCCCTTACACTCTCTCAAGCTTAGTTCAAGAGTTAATTGTTGTGTCCATTAGTCTTCTATCTGCCCTGCTTAAGCAGATGACACTCGGCTAGAGGCATCTCCTTTAGATGCTTGTTATTCTTCGCCTCTAAATGCTAAGGTTCAGTCTAGCTAAAATACTTAAACCTACGATCCCTCGTGGATCTGAAGTTCTTCTTTTTGCAGTATCCAGACGCCCTTGGCTAATTAAAACTTCAATAGTCTGTGCTTTGTTGTCCTCGATGACCTTCTGAAGACGTCTGCTCGTCCTGCGGTCTTCCGTCAGACCTTTACACCCTGCACTCCCTGAGAATTGGTGCCGCAACGACTGCTGCTCTTCATGTGCCATCATCTCCGCTAAAAGCAATGGGAAGGTGGTCCTCCTCCGCTTTTCAGAGATATGTTAGATTAAATTCTGATGTAATATTAGCGGCTCAAAGAAAAATAAGTCTGGTTTGAATGATGAATATGTTAAGTCAGGTGGAAGCGGCAAATGATGAGTATCAACTGCATTGGTGTTAAAATTGAATCAGGTTGTGTAATCTTGTTGGCTCCCCTTCATTCTTCCCTCTCTCTTCAGATAGTATGTTCCCCTGGTGAACGGGAGCGGCCCAACGGTCAATGGTGCCGGGTAAATACATAGCAGGTCCACTAGATAGAATCTTCCCTTCATAGAGTGGTTCTCGAACGGGAGCGGCCCAACGGTAAATGATGCCGGGGTAAACACATAGCAGATACACTAGATAGAATCATCCCTTCATAGAGTGGTTCTCGAACGGGCCAACGGTCAATGGTGCCGGGTAAACACATAGCAGTCATACTGGAAAATGAAATGAAGTGAAGTGAAAATGGAATGCCGCCGAAAACACACCTCATCTTATTTACACACTGATTATACATTCACATTTTCTTCTTCTGGATGATCTTGGTGTTGGGGGTTTTGTTACCCGAAAGTCTAAGGAAAAAAGAATTATCTCAAGGATTTGAACGGAGCCTTATGCCAAAACGAAGTTGTGAATCAAATTGTGAAGGCCAACCTAAAGATGTTGTGAAAACCTAAAGATGTTGTGAAATAAATATTCTTCTGCAAGAGTTGTCTGACTGAAATTATCTTCTGGTGCAGAGAGGTGAGCTGTATGTAAACGTTCTTTCTCACAGACATTTCTATATCCATGTGTGCAGCAGGGAGTGTTGGAGCTTCTCCACAAACACAGAATAGATCTAGTAGATTCTACTGAGTGTCTGCAGGACACCAGTGGGTCCAGTAGGATCTGATTGTTGCTGATTCTCCACAGACTGGACCAGCAGAGCTCAGAGACTCCCAGTGGTCCGTCTGTCCAGCAGCATCAAACACAGCTGGACTCCATCTTTGTGGTCTGTACATGAACAACAACTACTTTCCCATCATTCTGTCCACAGTCGTCTCCATGCTGCACTTTGGACACCAGTGGACTGTCAGTGTGTCCAACATGGAGCTGATGTTTGGCTCCATGACTTCACTCTTATTGGCTCATCCATCTGGAATTCTGTTGCAGCTGCTGGAGGACAACATTGTCACTTTTGTCAAGAAGGAGCTGAAGAAGATCCAGAAGCTTCTGAGTCACAGGGAGGAAGAGGAGGAGCTGGAGGCTGAAGACGAAGAGCAGAGGAGCAGCAGAGAGTCACTGATGAAGATCACAGTGAACTTCCTGAGGAGAATGAAGCAGGAGGAGCTGGCTGATGGACTGCAGAGCAGTAAGAGGATTTCTCTGAAGGTTTCAGCTGCTGAGAAATGAAGATTTACTGATGTCTGAACACATGGAACCACAGGGATTCAAACCCTCATCATTCAGGGCTGCAGAGAGTTGATTTACTGTTTGCTGTCTTCATTCAGGTTTGACTGCTGCAGTTTGTCGACATGAAGTCCAATCTGGTCTGAAGAAGAAGTTCCAGTGTTTGTTTGAGGGGATGGCTAAAGCAGGAAACCCAACCCTTCTGAATGAGATCTACACAGAGCTCTTCATCACAGAGGGAGGAAGAGGAGAGCTGAATGAAGAACATGAGGTCAGACAGATTGAAGCAGCATCCAGGAAAACAGACAGAGCAGAAACAAGCATCAGACAAGAAGAACTCTTCCAACTCCCAGCTGGAAGACCAGAACCAATCAGAACCGTGATGACTAAGGGAGTGGCTGGCATCGGGAAAACAGTCTTAACACAGAAGTTCACTCTGGACTGGGCTGAAGGCAAAGCCCACCAGAACCTCCACTTCACATTTCCATTCACTTTCAGAGAGCTGAATGTGCTGAAAGAGGAGAAGTTCAGCTTGGTGGAACTTGTTCATCACTTCTTCCCTGAAACCAAACAAGCAGGAATCTGCAGCTTTGAAGACTTCCAGGTCCTCTTCATCTTTGATGGTCTGGATGAGTGTCGACTTCCTCTGGACTTCCACAAGACTCGGATCCTAAAGGACCCTAGAAAGTCCACCTCGGTGGCTGATCTGCTGACAAACCTCATCAGGGGGAACCTGCTTCCCTCTGCTCTCCTCTGGATAACCACACGACCTGCAGCAGCCAATCAGATCCCTGCTGAGTGTGTTGACATGGTGACAGAGGTCAGAGGGTTCAATGATCCACAGAAGGAGGAGTACTTCAGGAAGAGGTTCAGAGATGAAGAGCAGGCCAGCAGGATCATCTCCCACATCCAGAGATCCCGAAGCCTCCACATCATGTGCCACATCCCAGTCTTCTGCTGGATCACTGCTACAGTTCTGGAGGATCTGCTGAAGAGCCGAGAGGGAGGAGAGCTGCCCAAGAGCCTGACTGAGATGTACATCCACTTCCTGGTGGTTCAGGCCAAAGTCAAGAAGGTCAAGTATGATGGAGGAGCTGAGACAGATCCTCACTGGAGTCCAGAGAGCAGGAAGATGATGGAGTCTCTGGGAAAACTGGCTTTTGAGCAGCTGCAGAAAGGAAACCTGATCTTCTATGAATCCGACCTGACAGTGTGTGGCATCGATATCAGAGCAGCCTCAGTGTACTCAGGAGTGTTCACACAGGTCTTTAGAGAGGAGAGAAGCCTGTACCAGGACAAGGTCTTCTGCTTCATCCATCTGAGTGTTCAGGAGTTTCTGGCTGCTCTTCATGTACACCTGACCTTCAACACCTCTGGACTCAACCTCATGAAGAAAAAATCCTTAAAGATTCTCAAACTGAAACAGAGAAGTCCAGTCCAATTCTACCAGAATGCTGTGGAGAAGGCCTTACAGAGTCCAAACGGACACCTGGACTTGTTCCTCCGCTTCCTCCTGGGTCTTTCACTGCAGACCAATCAGAGTCTCCTACGAGGTCTGCTGACTCAGACAGGAAGTAGCTCACAGACCAATCAGGAAACAGTCCAGTTCATCAGGAAGAAGATCAGTGAGGATCTGCCTGCAGAGAAAAGCATCAACCTGTTCCACTGTCTGAATGAACTGAATGATGGTTCTCTAGTGGAGGAAATCCAACAGTTCCTGAGGTCAGGACGTCTCTCCACAGAGAAACTGTCTCCTGCTCAGTGGTCTGCTCTGGTCTTCTTCTTACTGTCATCAGAAGAAGATCTGGAAGAGTTTGACCTGAAGAAATACTCTCCTTCAGATGAGACTCTTCTGAGGCTGCTGCCAGTGGTCAAAGCCTCCAACAAAGCTCTGTAAGAACTCTCATGAAAATCACCTTCAGTGAACAAATGAATCTGATGGAAACATGAAAGTTTCAATAACTGATGTCTGTCTTTGTTTTCTTCAGACTGAGTGGCTGTAATCTGTCAGAGAGAAGCTGTGCAGCTCTGTCCTCAGTTCTCAGCTCTCAGTCCTCCAGACTCAGAGTTCTGGACCTGAGTAACAACAACCTGCAGGATTCAGGAGTGAAGCTGCTGTCTGCTGGACTGGAGAGTCCAGACTGTAAACTGGAGACTCTCAGGTCAGGTTTCATTCAAATGTTGATTCTCTACAACAAGTTCTGTCTGTTTTTCTTTGATTTATGAGAAAGTGTCAAATAGATGTCAGTGCAGAGGAAACAGCAGAGGACTGTTGTATAGAAGTAAAAAGAAAACAACATTCTGTTTTTCCTTATCTAATAAACAGGAGAACCTAAGTCCATCAGGTGTTCACATCTGGGAGAAGTTCATGTTCTGTGTTCTTTGAAAGAAAACATGAATCAATCCCAGAACTGCAGATTTCTGACCCACAGAGCAGCAGCTCCTTATGAAGAGATATGAGGAGATCAACCTGCAGCAGACTGACAGGTCTTTCCCACAGACCTGGTTGTGGTGATTATTCAGAACAGAGTTTGGATCAGAACCAGGTCTTTCATTTCATATAGTCTTTAGGTTAGCTTCTGGTTCTCAGTCCAGGTGCCTAAACAGACACTAAATCTATGCTTTTCTAGAGTGAAGAACCTCTGCAGGTAGTTTATGTTCAAGGCTGGGGGCGGAGCTACCTGGCATAAGGACTACGGTTAGATCAGCAAACCAAGAAACTGAAGAAGACCCTAAAAGATTTCTGGAATCAGAAATGGGACTTTGGGAGCAAAAGACTCAGTGGACGTCACTAAATGTTATTCTTTGCAGTTCCCACTGCGTATTCATTTACACAATGACACATGAAATAACTAGTAACTGACTTGGACCTGTTTATGTCAAACACATTTTGATGAAGAATGAAGAGAGAAAGGATGTGATGTTTAGCTCTGCTTCATTCTTTTATTGTGGTGAACATCTTTCAGTTTCTGCAGAGAAACTTTATGCTGAACTGGATGACCTCTCCCATCAAATGTGCCGTCAACTTTCTGATCTAGTTCAGCAGTCCTGGTCATGAAGGTCTTTCAAACACAGACTTTCCTTCAGGCAGAGCAGCAACACCAGAGAAATGAAATCCTGACAAAAATGTTCTTCATCCTTCAAAAGACAAACAAATTTCTTTGAATGAGTCTTTAGCAGCATTAAACATTCCTCCATTTCTTCAGATCATCCAGGAAAACATTCCAATCTTGTTTTAGCTACAGTCAGTGACTTGAACTGATGCTGAGACTTTGGACCTTTGCTCAAACTGTCTGCTTCCTGCTGAGTCAGCAACGTTTCAGTTTTCACTTTCAGTGAGTCTTTATGAAAGACCTCAGTTAAGATGGTAAGATGGCTGTGTTTCATAACATGCTCTGTCACAGGCCACTGTTCTCCGTGCCATTAGAGACACACGGTCTTCTTGTCCAAAGCCTGGTGAAGCCTTCCATCAGCCATTCCAAAACGTTGCTCTTCTGGTGGTTGAAAATGTTCTTCTTCTCTGGAAACTTGTTTCCACAGGGTTTCTAAATGTGCTAGCTGTGTCAACCACAGCTTCCACCTCACACCCTCTGATGGAAACAGGAATATTTTAAAGCTTGGGATCTTTAGTTCAACAAGTCTTTGTTGCACAACAGTGACCCCTACTGTACCTTTTTGGAAAGGTTTCCTCTCAAATGTTTTCTTCATGGCTTTTTTCAGAGTTGAATGCACTTTTTGCCAGTATTCTGCTGCCCCCATGCAATCCTTCTCAACTATGGCTCCTATTGTGACAAACTGTGCTGCTGTAGAGACACTTCCTCTGAGACAACCAGTCACTTTTGGAAGGAAAGCCGACATGAATGATGTTTGAATGACGTCCAGTCGGGCTCCAGCTTTTGTGGCTTTCTACCAAGTGAGCGCTGGTCCATTTAGGACTGCAGACAGAGCTCCCAGCCATTCATGGTGGATAGAGGTGGAACATCTAGATCATGTTCAAATTGTTCAATGAAGCTGAGAACATCAGATGAATCTCTGGAGGTTCCAATGTTGGGAAAGTCCATCCTGATAGGCACTTTAGGATCATATGGAGCTGCAGCAGGCTGACTAGAAAAAGAGGAGTGAAGCATGTCAGTTGGAGTTGTGGGACTGTCATCTGTGGAAACAGTTATGGTTCTCTGCACAATGGGAGTGCTGCTGGTTCTGAATGTTTCAAGATGTTTTTTCCATTTTCATCTCTGTGCAGCATACACTTAACCACATCCTATGGTGTCAATATAGAGCCTAAAAAATTGCGCAGCAAAAAAGTAAAACCGTGCATCAAAACCCCAAATCTGAAAATCACAATGCATAAATTGAGAACCAAAACCAATAATTTGCAACCAAAAGCTATAACCCAAAGCAGTCATATTTCTCAGTTCCCGATTTGTTTTCTTGCCATTCTGAAATCCTGTTTTTGAGTTGCAGTTTTATTTTGAATTCGTCTTTTTGAGTTGCGCTTTTATTTTTTGCGGTTTTGATTCTAAAACCTGTCCACGCGTAAAAACAGCGACATGTCAGTCAAGGGGAGGGGACGCGGGACATCCCCACATCCAGAAGCTCATTGGCTAACAAATAACACCGAGTCTTACCTCAACAAACCAGTTTAGAATGTGCCGGTAAGTGTCTCATGTTTTTCAAATCTATACTATATTAAACTATCAAACGTGTACTTTATGTAACCAGAGGACGCCAGCACAGTCAGATGAGGAGCTCCACCAGTAGCTGCCAGTGAAAAAAGATGTTATCCAGTAAGTCGTATGGAAAATGAAGGAATTAATATTTTTGGTAATTTCATTAGGGTTTTCAGTCTTACTTTTTATTACATTGAAGATTAGTCATGTGCTGAAGTGTGTGCTTTAACATCCTTTGAACTTTGAAGAAGCTTCCTGGAGTTGCATATGTGAGAAGGTTTTAGGGCTGCAGCTGTCAGGTCATCCCCCTTCAGGGGAAACAGAGCTTTTGATATTCAGAGGCCATTTGGTTGTAGGTCTGACATGGGCCATAAATTAACTATCTCTGGGACTGATTGTAGCTATGGGAACCACTTCAGGCGTCCGTTCACGTGTGGAGAACAAAACTGTAGGATCGACTTCCTGCGGTGACACTTCCTGCCACCTGTGGTGGACCCATAGGGATTCCGTACCGTGTCCATCTGTGAGGTTGCCCCCAGAGACCAGATGCTGTGATTCCAAGTATGGACTGAAGGAAGTAGGCGGGCTCCTCTGTCAGCCAATCTCTAGCGGCCAGAGGCGGAGATACAGCCCCCATCTTGCTTCCGGGGGAGGAGATTCTGACCACATGTTCAAAAGTCTGCACTCAAGGAAGTTTCTTGGTCTCCAGACAAGCTGCATGTAAATCCGGAATGTAATTTCTTACGTATTGCAGGCCTTGATTTTGGGCACCCAGATCAATCTGTTAGGGACAAATAAAACTTCTTAATTGTATTCCGTTCGCATTTTCTGGTCATTCTCCCGACTTAAGAACATGCATGGAAGAAATCTCAAAGCGACTGATTTCTGTATTCTTCAAAAACTACCACCATTGTTCTCCCGTGTTAGCATGCTAGCTAGCTCAATGCTAGCGGGGTTTCCCTCCCTCTTCATGACTTTAATGGTTTAAACAAAGTCGATTTTTTTACCACAGTGTCAGGATCGGCCATGTCAAACCTGGGAATAATTGCCCGTGAATTGTCACTAGGATTAATAAAATATTTTTTTCAAGAAGTACATTCATGTGTAAGGTTTCTCAATATTTCCTTTAGGGTTTATAGAGGGAATTGAACAGAGCAACATATTACTGTGCCATATTTTCAAAATGTATGCGTTTGCACTATGCAGACTGGCAGAATTCTGGTGAGTGAATCAGAGCAGAGTAAATTGTATCAGACCAGCAAAAACATGCTTTATTCCCCTTAAAATTATTCCAGTATTAAACATCAATAGAATTACAGTATTAGTTTCTCTTTGATTGGTGGTGGTTTTAAAATGGACTATTGCTGTATGTCTGTTGTTTTCTATAAGGGCCATTGTTATACATACCATAACAAAAAAGGCAGAAATACTGAGGCAGCTACAACGTGGATGTCTACAACTTCTTGAAGGTAGAGAAAACAATTTTAATCTTAATTTTTCTCTTCTTTTTTTGGTTAATTAACTTTGCTGTTTTTGTTTGTTCTATGCAGGCCTTAAAGACGTCCCCGTGTGATGCAAAGGCTGTCCAGCAGGCTCACAGACATCTCCTGTTAACTGAAAGAGAAGCATTTAAAATAGTTGTCCATTTTGACCATGATTGCATTGACAACATGCCCAGGCACACTGTCTGCTTCCCATTTCTCAGTGCCTGCACGAAAACAGTGACTTTTTCACCTCAAGTCTTTTGAGGAGTTTTAAAGACAGTTATTTTCATTTCTCTGAATTGTGGTTCAGAATTTCACAGAATCTAATACACTTGACTCTGTGTTTCAAAGATCTTTGCAAAACTATCAGTCTTTTGTACGAAACACATTTAATGGTCAAACATTAAAAAAATGAAGCTTTACAAAATACTAGTGGTGATTATTAGCCATTTATTTTCTTAAGGGGGCAGTATTTTGTAAGGCAGATGAGATCTGTTCACATTGTTAGTTTTTGTTACATCCTGCTGAGATGACATGCATAGATCAGTACATAAATGTTAATGTCTTGGCCATGGTTTTCCGATGTCCCACAAGTGTTGAACAGGTCTGAGAGGAGAGAGGACAAGCCACAGAGGGAACAACAATTCCAACAGTTTCCTGCTCTGCCTGGTTTAAGTTAGTCTGTTGTCCAATGTCCACAGCATCCTGCACACAAAGAAAAATGTATTTAAGACAGTTAAAATGAGAATATATTTATATATTTATACCTTAAATGATATTCAGTAGCTGCATGTTGTGAGAGTTAACTTCCTGTGTGAACCTGCAATCTTTAAGGTTGAGAATAAAATGGTTATGGAATCAGAATCAGAAGGACTTTATTGATCCCACACGTGGGAAATTTGTTCTGGTACCTCAAATAAATAATGTCTTTCTGAATCATAATTTTACTTTTATTTATTTTTTTAAATAGGGATGAACTTGATCCCAAACTAGGAAAAAGGTAGCACTTTCTTACCGCAATATGTTGCTCTGTCCAATTCCCTCTGTAAACCCTGCTAAAGATATATTGAGAAACCTTATAAATTATACATGAATGTACTTCTTGAAAAAAATATTTGATTAACCCTAGTGACAATTCACGGGCAATTATTCCCAGGTTTGACATGGCCGATCCTGACACTGTGGTAAAAAATTGACTTTGTTTAATCCATAAAAGTCATGAAAAGAGCTGGAAACCCCACTAGCATTGAGCTAGCTAGCATGCTAACACGGGAGAACAATGGTGATAGTTTGTCATGCAACATCTAACTTTCTAACATCTTTTTTCACTAGCAGCTACTGGTGGGGCTCCTCATCTTACTGTGCTGGCGTCCCCGGTTATATAAAGTACACATTTGATCATGTAATATAGTAAAAGATTTAAAAAGCATGATGACTCACCCTTTGAAACTGGTCTGTTGACGTAAGACTCTGTGTTATTCGGTAGCCAATGAGCTTCTGGATATCAGGGATGTCCCGCCTCCCCTCCCCTTCACTGACATGTTGCTGTTTTTACGTGTCGACAGGTTTTAGAATCAAGACCTCAAAAAATAAATGCGCAACTCAAAAAATAAATGCGCAACTCAAAAAGACAATTTAAAAAAAAACTGCAACTCAAAGACAGGATTTCAGAATGGCGAGAACACAAATCGGCAACTGAGAAATAGGATTGTGCTTTGGGTATATAGCTTCTGGTCTCAAATTATAGGTTTTAGTTCTCAATTTATGCATTTTGATTTTAAGATTTGGGGTTTTAATGCGCGGTTTTACTGTTTTGCTGCGCAATTCTTTAGGCGCTGTATTGACACCATATCAACAGGTGGGAACAACTATTCCAGACAAACACGTTCTTCTAATCTGACTCCCACTTGTTGAACAGCTGCTCTGTTAGAATGACAGATTCTCCAGAATCTGTTAGAATCTCATGTGGAATTCACCTTCTACCTTTAGGTCCAAGTTGATTGATTTCCAAAATAACTGTGAATGATTCTTTAGCAAATCCAGTTGTAGCTGAATTTACCCCTCCTGAAACGTCTTTTCTATCATCTAAACTTACTAAACACAGTATGGATCTCTCGTTTCAGGAC
Source organism: Oryzias latipes (assembly GCF_053564925.1). NCBI lineage: Eukaryota > Metazoa > Chordata > Actinopteri > Beloniformes > Adrianichthyidae > Oryzias > Oryzias latipes. Next base: position 25,333,613 of record NC_136238.1, on the reverse strand, counting down.
TTTTCTTTACATTTTAATAATTTTTCTTTGCTAAACATCATTTTTATTTAAGTATTTATTTGTATTTATTAAGCACTGAATGATCATGGAGTTAACTTCTGTCATCAATGAGGTTCATCAGATCAGAGGCATTGGTTTTTACCAGCTCCAAAGGGGGGAGGGCTTTAAATTCAACAACCTGTTTAGACCACTGGGGGGGGGGGGGGGGGGGGGGGTTCCACAATATAATCCACCACAGCTTCACCTGATAAAGATATAGAAGTTCAGCCATCATTCTCTGCAAACACAACCTTTACAATCTTTCAACCAAAGGTTGTCCATGATTTTTTGATATTGTGTCTATCACAACTCTAGAGAGAATATCATCCTCATCCACAGAGTCTTTAAACATCCTATGCCACTATTCAAGTAGATAGAAACAGAATCAGCATCAGATGGATAAATTAGTGAAAGGAAGCGGGTAAAAAAAGATCTACATTGTGCCACCAGGGAGAGATTTTAGGGAACAGTCGCATGAGATTACTAGATTACTAAATAGTCAGATTTACTCTCCTAACAGAGTTAAAATTACAGAGTAAAATGTACTCAATCCAGTGCAAATATTTCACTCACATGGATTAAATATTACTCTGCAAGGAGATAAAAAAACTACTCAGTGATTTCACTCTAGTTGGAATATCATTTATTCACTCTGGAGCAATATTTTATTCCACATGTGTGTGTTTTTTACTCTAACAGATAACATTTAACTCATTATAGATCACTTTTTTAAATTAATATTGTGTCAAATTTTGCTCATAGTGGAAATTAATTCTATTCAGAACTATAGTCAGTTTTACTTCTTGTTGGAATTAAAATTAGAATGCACCTTTACTTAGTAGTCACTATGCAAAAGTATAAACATTATACATTTATAGTTTGGTAAAACAGCCACCTTTATTTTATTCCTTTTACAAGAAACAGTATGGTATGATATAATAATTTGCATCACCATCACTGTATGAAATCTGCAAATCAATTTTATTTGTGTAGCCCAAATTCACAAAACAGTCATCTTGATGGGCTTCGTTGACAGAACAGAAACAGAAAAGGTCTTCAACAGAAATCCCATGAGGTCCGTCATTGATACACAGAACTTGAAAAGCATTATTTATTTATTTATTTTTATTTATTTATTTTATTTCATTTTTCCGCAATGTGTCAAAGCAACAAATCCCCTCACAGTACAGAATGTGGAAAAAATGGACATCCCCGAAGCAGCTGCTTATTATTAGGGGTCCAGCATTTTATACAAGCATAAAAGTACAGAAGATGAGTGGCGGAAGGAAAAGGAAAAGAAAATAATTATATTAATAAAATACAATAATAGAATGGGAAAATGATGGCAATATAGTGGAACGTGTTGGACAATAGGGGCAATGAATTTGAACAACATAAATTCAGGCGTGTGGCCATATAAGTGTCAACAGAGAAATCACACACGTTAATAGGTGGTTCCGGTCGGAGCAGCATTTGTACAGTATGTTGAAAGTAATAGCAATTTCGTTTCCTTTTAAACATGTATATTGTATCAGACTGTTTAACGTCATTGTCTAAAATATTCCAAGTTTGTGGACCTCTAGTACAGACAGAGAATCTTGTACATTGAAATGCTCATTCAGACACAGTGTTGCCATTGCAAAGGTGACCAACAGTAACCGGTTATCTTTCATGACAACATCGTACAAGCTGGCATTTCCAAATGAACTTTCAAACAAACCACTAAGCCAGCACGATACACATTTCCATGGTGTTTGGCCCATCTAACATTTAATATCTTGGTGTTTATTGGTAACTGAAGAGTCTCTGCGATATTATCCTTAGTATGCAACAGTGACAGAAGTTGAGGGACAAATAAACATACTAATCCTTCTATGTCCAGGAATCTTGGGAAGTCCAAAAAGATACTAGATGATTTCACTAGATAATGGTTCATTTTTTGGTGGTAGTTGAAGGTCTGCCTCATCTTCCTCTTTCCAGTTCCTTCATCTGCTGTATGTTTCATCAGGGCTATGACCTCAGAACACAAGCTGTCAGTCATTTGGCTGTCTTCCTCTCTGAAACAGCTTCTATCAGCTGTTGGTCCCCCGTTAAAATAAATCCAAAAAGAACAATGAGTAAAGCTCAAGAACTGCCATAAGAAAAAGTGGACAATAAACAAATTTTAACTTGTACAAATGTGCATAACATGACATACAGAAAGTTTTTACAGAAAGCTTGCATATATAGAATGTTAATTAAACGGGTACGTTTTTTGACAAAACAAAAAAAAGTCAAAGGCTCCATCTCTGCCATAGTACCTACATAACCAACTCTGCTCTTAGGATCAGCAAGGTAAGGGAACAAAGCCATGATACCCTTAGCATGATCCTCTTTCACACGCCTTGATGGACTTGTCCTTAAGAGAGACAGTTAGTACAGTTGAAGATGACACATTTTGAAAATATTATGTAGTGAAGAGCATAACAACTTTCAGTATACCCATGTTCAGCTGTCACATGTGCAACCAATATCTGAACCATGTCACGCCGTCTACAGTCTGTTAGGCTTTGTGTCCGAGCATACTCATTGATGAGACTCTCTCTTCCTGGTTTGTTTTTTAGAATATCTTCAATCATCTATGACAGAAAAAACATACATAATCAATATCATGAAAATACATATTCAGACTTAACGTAATTTTTCTCAGTTTAGCTTCAATTTTAATGACAATTATAATCATCAGTACTTTAATTAAAGGGTCTATACCACGCAAAAAACAATATTATTGATCTTTTAAGTGTATCATAATGTTCATTCCTCACGAAAAGACCCCAAAGTGGTATTTGGATCCATTCCTGCATTGCTGAGTATTCCTCTAATAACCTGCACTTTGGGAACCAGCCCCTTCCAATCCAAAAAAAGGAGTAGATCCTCACATAGAGACAGATAAGTGAGAACAGCCCCTTCCAGGAAGAGTCTGTGCTGCCAGCAGCACCCCCAGACTAACACACCACACCCACTTTCTCCACTGAGCCAGCTGTGTTTGGCTAAAACGCTTTCCTTTCAAATGCACAATATGAACATACATCATTGCAAATGACAGGATGTTGTTTGTTTTGGTGGACGAGACACAAACACACTACTGAGGCCAGGGGCCTGTTTCAGAAAGGAGGTTAAGTGTAAACTCTGAGTGCATTAACCCTGAAATCAGGGAAACCCTGGGTTTTCCGTTTCAGAATGGGAGGTTTGTTAAACCAGAGTAAACAGAGTAAGTCAAACCTGTTTCTGAAAGAGAGGTAACTTATACTCGGAGTCAGTGTCCATGGTTACTTTAATTTACTTATGCTGTGAACCTAACCTGGTCGGGAGCAGGTTTTATTCTCTAAACTCAAGGTTTCTGCCGGTCCCCTCCCCTTTTTAAAGACGAAGCGGTATTTTTCGCTTTAACCTTCATTGCCCACATTTCCGTCACACAGAGACGGTCTAAGTGACAAGAATGGCTTGTCCTTTTTTGGAGGACCCAATAGACGAGGAGGCTGCATTAATTCGTAGAGAATTACATTTACCTCGTACGAGGATTTTGAGATGAATTAATTGATTAAGATCAACGTTAAATGCATTTTCCCCCAGATTGGTTCTGTACACTATGCAGCATTTCATGCAATAACACCAGGAATAACACTTCAAAAGTACACCTAAATATCGCCATTTTTTATTTCACACCTTACGCTATTTAAAAAGTTATTACAGCCAATATTTTTACGTTGGTAATGTTTAGAGGACTCTTTTGTTAACCTTCTCCTCTTGCAAACGTTGGTCAGTTTAATATTAATACATGCAATTGTGTTTTTAGAAGTGAACTTTTGTCTACTGTTGAACCTTTCGCTGCGCGAAGACTTCTCCTTTCTTTTCTCTCATCTTTCCGACCGTGGTCAGAAGCGCAGGGGAGATTTCCTTCAGGGCCGAAGGGAATTCTCCTTCGGGGTTCACTTCCCGTTGGAAACCCTCAACCTCCAGAGCGGATTAAGAATGACTCCAAAACAGTTATTCTGGGAATGACACCTTCTCTTTATTTAACTAAGTGCTCCGTCCTCCGAACACACAATATATACCACGCACACACCTCCGCTCCGTGCTCACCCCCCCCCCCCCCCCCCCATCTGCACCTGCACTCGCCCCTCCCCTTGTCTCTCGTGGCTCGCACCCCGCTCAGCACACACACACTGCAACACTACCCTTGTATTGATCAAGTGGTATAGGTTTATATGGGATTAAGAAAGTAAGCAGTACTAGCAAATTGTGTTTCCAAAAAGTAATTGTTACATTAATCTAATTCAATGTCCCTGATTTCATTTTCATGTAGATGCAATCCTGCAGGAATTAAAAGAACATGGCAGCAGCTAAAAATGAAGTATAAAAACATAATTCAATCAGGTCAAATGTGAGCATTTCATGGATGTAGGCTTTGTTGACAATATTTGACATATGAAACATCTACATAGCAATACATATCTATTGTTGTTTTCATTTTGTATATGTAATTGACTGCAACGAAAAACGGTAACGCTCAAGCAAAAACGTATGGGGAAATGTCAAAAAATCGAGTCTAGGTCTCAAAATCCTCGCACGAGGTAAATATAATTCTCTATGAATTAATGCAGCCTCCTCGTCTATTGGGTCCTCCAAAAAAGGACAAGCCATTCTTGTCACTTAGACCGTCTCTGTGTGACGGAAATGTGGGCAATGAAGGTTAAAGCGAAAAATACCGCTTCGTCTTTAAAAAGGGGAGGGGACCGGCAGAAACCTTGAGTTTGGAGAATAAAACCTGCTCCCGACCAGGTTAGGTTCACAGCATAAGTAACCATGGATACTGACTCCGAGTATAAGTTACCTCTCTTTCAGAAACAGGTTTGACTTACTCTGCTTTCTCTGGTTTAACAAACCTCCCATTCTGAAACGGAAAACCCAGGGTTTCCCTGATTTCAGGGTTAACGCACTCAGAGTTTACACTTAACCTCCTTTCTGAAACAGGCCCCAGTTCTAGGTTGACGTCATGAATGGGCGGCACCCACTAGGAGAGAAAGGCAGTGCCACAAAGATCCAGTCATCTTACTTCTGGGTAGAAAATATAACTGGGGAAAATAACAAAAATGTTATATTAAATATATATATATTGTGTGGTAAAGGTAATATGATCTAGTTTACTGTAATAGGCTTAAGAATAACATGGTATAGGCAGGTCCTTTAATGCCTCCCGAGGTTAGGTGAAGAAGCACCAGTAAGCACTAAAAGTTCCACTCCAACATCTTTTGATCTATTTTAAAAGCGTTCCCAGTGGTCTGTGAATTAACATTATGCATTTTCTTAAAAAAAAAAATCTGTGTTGTTTTCTAAGACAGTTTGTGCAGCATAGTTAATCATAAATGAACCTCTGAGTTGTAGGCGGGGCTATTGACACAGTAGTAACCCTCTGCTGATGTCCCATCATCCCTTTGTGTACCCCCTGTCCCGCTACATGAAGCTTTCCATCCGTCCAGTTTAGATCCAGATTCCAGCTCAGACCAGTATAATGAAGATGTTAATGGATCTGTTTGTCTGCGAGTGGACGCATCAGAATGGAGCAGAGCAGTGAGACTCTGGCCCACCTCATTTCATGTGGAGCGTCACAACAGAGAGTTTGTTTTGACTGTTCCTGATTCATCCAGATGTGAGTGAATACTCAGATATGCATTTTGAAACGTGTTCTTTCAAACATCATAAGAAAAATACTGCAACAAGTTAAAAACACCCAAACTTTGATTTTAATGGGGGACCCACTCCAATGAAAGTTATTTTTGAAAATTTAGCATTTTAGTATTGATGACATTGTAATAAGATTTAAGGCTAAAACTGAGTATGATGCTGAACTCTATGGCAGCTGTGAACACACCAAGATTATGTTTAGAATACAGCACAGAAATTAACATTGAATTAAAAAGCAATAAAATCTGTTTGTGGGCGGCTGTGGTGCAGCGGTAGGGCGGTCGACCCATGATTGTTATATTGCAGGTTCGATTCCCGCCTTGCACGCCCATGTGTCTAAGTGTCCTTGGGCAAGACCCTGAACTCCACCTTGCCTTTGGTGGAAGGTTGGCGCCAGTGTTTGGCAGTGGAGCAGCCGCCAGTGTGTGGATGTGTGTGTGACTGTAAAGCGCTTTGGGCCTTGTAGGTAGAAAAGCGCTTTATAAGGATATGCCATTTACCATTTACCAGTTATATTTCTGGCGTTCACCGTGTCTCACACGCACAGCTTGCATCTTTCTTGGAGTGAAAAACAAATTACAATAAAGAGACATTACAACACCAAAAGGTACCAAACACAGACTTTATTCAGATCTTTGCCCTGTTCCAAATAGATTAATAGATTTTAGAATAGTAATGGCAAATATACATGGAAGGACTGTAGGGGGTTGCAAGATAGGTGAATAAATAAGATGAATGAGGATATTAAACGGCGAGGGGAATGATCTGGGAGAGCACACACGCCACCAAAGAGGAGCCAAGATTTTGGCAACAATGACAATTTATTTTCAGCAACAAAAATATGGATGGCCACAGGGTTGCAGTTAAAAACACTAAAAAGAGGATATAGTAGTCACATGGTTGGTTTCTAGCTAGCGGTGGCTGCTACCATTGTTTACAATCATACAGGACCACATGTAACTGAGTTACATGTCTGAGTTACATGAGTTACATATTTGTCCAGATGATGAAGCTAAAGGTTGTTTTAGAGAAGCTGGCGCAGTGATACAAAATATTTAAGCTATGTGACCGGAACTTCTTTTTTCACCGTGCGGTTATCCTGTGGTATATCACTTTTTAACGTACACCCAGCAGCCAATCAGAATCTAGTATTCACCTGGACCGTGGTATAATTCTGTTTAAATAGGATCTGCCACTCGGTTATTAATATTCTATATTTACTATATACCTCTATTCTTCTTGATTCCCGATTCTGTCCTCCTCACTGAACTTGATTAAGGTCAAAATGCAGAATCACTGAAAACATCTGTTTAGCTTTGAATACTGTCTCCATTCTAGTTATTAGTCATGTTTATTTGATCATATGGAAATAAATATAGATTTGACATAAGATTTGTTATTTGTTTCTTGTAGTTCTTTTCACCAGCTTTGGAATGATGCCTCCCTTTCTGGAATCAGACAAGAATAAGAAAGTAGAAAGGAAAATTGTGACGAACCACAAAACATAAAGACAGGATCCCATCATAGGTTTGATCAATTCTGATAGAAAAACTGTCCCAAAGAGTATTTTTCACTAATACTCCCACACCCACAGAGGCTTTAACAACTTTTCTGTTCACCACTCGGTTGTGTCCAATCAGGTAAAGCCGTCCAGCTCCAGTATTAAATTAGATAATGAGTCTCAGGTTCTAACCATATGAGAATATGAGCTCTTAGTTCAGTTATTCAGCGTCCAGCCGTTCACATTCCTGTAAAACACATTCAGTCTTCAGGCTGAGATTGTCTCGTCACACTCCTGCCCCCCCACGCTGCTCTGGACTGTTTGGGAACGTTTCATCAATCTCTCATTTCCAGCCTCACAGTAGTCTTTAGTTATCGGGATCCAAAGGGAGAGCAAGTTTGTCTCTATGAGTCTCTCCGTGTGAGATTTTGCAGATGACCTTTGAACTTTGACTTCAGGTGAAGAATTTTTATTTTTAATTAAACCTTTATTTACCCAGGAATTGTCCCATTGAGATTAAGAATCTCCTTTTCAAGGGAGTCCTGGCTAGGGGGAAACAATAAATTACATTTACAAAAAATGGAACAGGGAGCCGTTTTATTCCTTTCAGGGATAAAACTAGATAATACTAGATGTTAATGAGAAGATGAAAATTGCCGAACCGACCACAAAATCACCTGAATTATGCACACTCGCCCAAAGCCACTTTTATCCGCAAATTTAGAACAAAAACTGCCCAATTTAGTGTAACACTGTGGATGTGTTGAGGTGCATACTCCCCGTAGTGTTGAGGGGTGTGCATTGCGCCGTCCCGTTTGGTGAAGCATCTTCGATCGATGTAGTCAGGGTGCTGCTGCTGTTTGAGTAAAGGAGTAGCCGATCACAAAAGTGTCTCCGCCTTGTCTAGTTTGATTGACAGACAGACCCATTCTCATGAAAAAGCTCTTCATGAAATAAATCAGTCATTGTGAAAAACAGCAACATGAAATAAAAACAAAGCTACTTTGGAAAATATTGATTTTGAAATCCAAGGTTCTGAAAAAAGACGTAGAATTATAATAATATTCCACATGATTAAAAAAGAATATTTTAAAATGCTGTTTTAAGATTCATTTAAAATAATAAACAGGTTTTTAAAGCAAAATTAAATATATTGAATAATATAATGGCTAATTTAAAATCAATGTGCAGGTTTTTGACAATTTCATGATCTTTTTATATATTTATGATAGTTTTATTAGTTGATTGTGTATTTGCATGAGGTCATATTTATTTATTAAATTTTTATTTATTTAATTATGAACAGTATAGGACTCCATATGAGACTGCATGATCTGAAAGGCCAAAACTGATAAATATTTGTTTTAACACGATGTGATCCAAAGTGTGAAAGAGCAGAGAAAGTATAAATAACTTACATTACTTCCGTCTTATTTATTTTGTAATCTGAAAGATGTTTTATTTGGAAAAATTGACAGATTCTGTTACATCTGTCATCACCAGGGGGGTATTCCAGAAAGCAGGTTATGCTAGCTCCCACGATAAGTTTGAGGCTAAGGAAGTTGATAACCTCAGCTTTCGGTTCCAGAAATAGAGGTATGTTTCAGGGTAGGTGAAGTTGCCATGGCAACTCATGCTCTCAACATAACCTGGTCGGGAGCAGGTTTAGTTGAAGGTTAGTTTGTTTACAGAGAGGTGAAGCAGCATGACGTGTCCATTTGATGATGATTTAGTGGATGAAGAAGCTCAAATAATACTTTTTCCACAGTGAGATGGTGATAACACCACATATGGATGTTGGAAAGATATTTTTGTTTTACTTTGATCTAACTTAATTATTTGTTTCAGTTAAGATAAATCATTTTTTTTTCTTTTAGCATTTTCTCTGTTGCTGTTTTGTTCTTTGGGAGCTGAATGTGAATCTTGACCATCTTTAATTCGATGCTGGCTTTATTATTATGGCAGTTCTTCTGTTTATTTTCTTCGTTGTTGTAGCTGCTGGTTAGTCAGAATTTGAATTAGTCTCTCTTGTACCCATCTCTCCTCTGTGGACAATTTCCCTATGATTGGTCTCTCTTATGCAGCGTCTATGGCTCATTTTATTCACTCGGCGATCCTCGTTCGTTGCCCGCACGATCTGCATCTGGTTCTGCTCTCCAGTGTCGGTTTTTGATATGGGCGATGTGGACGGTCGCCCAGGACGGCACTTCATAGGGGGCGGCATTTGCCCCTATAATGTGCTACTATACTCAAAGAAAAATTTGAAATTTGAAAAAATTCAACTTAAATTTGAAATTGCTTCAGCTGCCGACACTTAACGCTTTTAGTTTAACACATCAGATTCTTAAGAATGTCTTCATCTTGTTTCCTCTTCACACTTATGGTGCAAAAAAAAAAAAAAAAAAAAAGATGAAATAACTTTACTGAAACAACGTAAAACAGGCACATGAAAAGAAATTAGGCAGAACAAACACCCGTGCTCAACCCAATTTCGACAAAAGCAGGCAATGGGGATTCTTCCCTTTCGGCTTTTTTCCCATCGGGGGTCGCCACAGCGAACAAGTAAGGGGCATGCTGTTGAATGCTGTTTTCCTGTTTCTCTTTATGCTTTTTATCTATTTTTTTAACCATTGAACTTTTAAAATGTTCAACTCCTTCATCTAATGTAATGCCTGGTATGACTATTAGTCCTTCAAATCCTCCGACTTTTCAAAAGTGAAAACTTTAGTTCGTTTTTTCCACGTAAAAAACAAAACTGGGGCATGAAATTGTTTCAACTCGGCTTCTCCCATAAGACGATACACGAAGAGCGTCATTTATGGAAATAAGGAATCTATTTATTTATACCGGCGGCCGTATTTCATCACTGGAGCGTTAGCTCAGTGGCTTAGTTAGCGGGTTCACAATTCAGAGGTTCTGAGTTTGAACCTGGCTTTAGACTTCTGTTGCATGATCTTTGCCTTTCTTGATAAAATTGAGTTCGACTAACTCGATTATATTTCGTTACATGGAAGAATTTTCTTTGAGGTGGTGTTACTCATATTTATTGGATGGAAATCCTGCCCACAATTAAATTGAGTTCATCCAATGAGTTATTTTTTTGAGTCTGTGAGGCCAGACAGAATTTATTAACTCCCTAATACATGCACATGGAAACTTGTAAAAGGCATAAGAAGACAGGAATCACTGTATAAAATCTCTAATTCAATTAATTTTTTTTTTATTTAGCGCAATGAAAAACAATAAAAAGGGGATCATGAATACAAAGAACGCATTAGGAAAATACATAACTTTAACAAAACAGACCAAACTAAACTGTTATTCGTCTCACCCTCCATGGCGATGCTCTCCATGGTGTAGCAGCGGCTAAGCGTCCCACTTCTGACACAAATGTAACGATCTGGCCGGACCGTCACTTTAGTGGGGTAGCGAAAGCCAACTGCTCATGTAATGTAGAGCTGTCCGTGCCCCATACACCGCACGACCCCAGACAGTCTCAGGTTGCAAGAAACGTAGAGAGAGGCAATATTAACTTTTAAGCAAAAAGCCTGTTTATTCCAGCACATAAACAGCCCAAACAGCATGGAGGGTCACTTCAGCTTCCAGCCCTCTGACTCAAGGTTTCACCTAAGCTCCCCACTTCCCATGAGCCTTAGGGGCTAACCCCCAGGCTACAATACTATGGACCAGCCCAGGGGGGTATTCCAGGAAGCATGTTTAAAATAGCCTGACTTTAAGCCTGAACTCTGGCTGAAATACGCCTGAACTTGCTTACCCGGGGTATGTCGGTTCCAAAAGACCAGATATGAGTTGGCGTAATTACGCTCGACTTGGTAACCCTGGGTTAATGCTCGTGCACAGCAGGTACATAAAGACATTCTCAATAGATCGCCGATTTCTGGAGTCACCATGGAAACGTGTGGAGAAAAAAAGAAAGAAAGCGCGACACTTGAGAAGGAAGTGAGACGGAGTCTGAGATATTAATGACGGCGGTTAAAGATTATAAGTCCATCAAAAAAGTAACACGGATAAAAAATAATTTAAATAATTTAGTTAAATTTATTCAAACTCAATAATTGTTTATACAACTCAAATTTACGTATTTATCTAACTAAATGTCACATTACTCTATTAATCTTTTTTCCATCTTAATTACTTATATTTCTTGAACTTTCATATGTCTAAGTTTGAGCCGGCAGATATGCTAATTTTTATAACAATAAAAAGAACGGGGGGAAAAATGCACGGAGTGCAAAAATTCATTAAAGAATATTCCGCCATTGTCATAACAGAAAGGGGTGGTAGGGGTGCTATATAAACTCATCATCTTCTTCTTTACTCTCACTCATGGTGCAGAGACGTAAGCTTAGTAGGACTAAATAGCTCGGCAAAACACGGTGAAACACAGTAAAACAGCTATACAACTAAACACATTTTGTGAAAAACCCACACTTAAACCCAAATCCGTCCAGACAGGCAAAGGGAATGATATCCCAGAATCCCTTGCGGTGCCGATCTAACAGCAGCATGAAAATTACACCTACTTAATTGAATTAATTTGAACGAAAGGAAAATAATTGTCTGAAAACTACGTGTTATTTTTAAGGTGACCTAACAAAAAAATGATTTATCTTAACTGAAGCAAATAATTAAGTTAGATCAAAGTAAAAAGTTTATCTTTCCAACATCCATATGTGATCTTATCACCCTCTCATGGTGGAAAAAGTATTATCTGAGCTTCTTCATCCACTAAATCACTTCAAATGGACACGTCATGCTGCTTCACCTCTCTGTACACAAACTAAGCTTCAACTAAACCTGCTCCAGACCAGGTTATGTTGAGAGCATGAGTTGCTATGGCAACTTGACCTACCCTGAAACATACCTCCATTTCTGGAACCGAAAGCTGGGGTTATCAACTTCCTTGGCCTCAAACTTACCGTGAGTGCTAGCATAACCTGCTTTCTGGAATACCCCCCAGGAGGAAGGGAATGACAAGACTTAGGCCGGCTTTACACTGCAGGTCTTGATGCTCATATCCGATTTTCTGACTATATCCGATTTGTTTGACGACCCGCTTACATCATCTTTTAAAAGTGACCCATATCTGATTTTTGCATTTACACTATACAATGCTGAAACTATCAAACGTAGACATTCTGAGGACTACGTAGCAGTATTTCCGCATTCCGCGGACCTTTTTCGGACTTTTGTGATTGCGGTTGTCATGGAGACAAGGTGGCGACGGAAGGAGGCGTTGCCTTGGGCGCTCCTGAGGGGATGCATGGGGGAGTAAAAATGAGGGCTGGTCGGCCGTCTTATGTGCTCTCTCTGAGTTTTGAATGAGGAAGTGTTTGCAGACGTGCTGTCCGAACAGTTTGATCCAAGTGTTGAACATTTCCTGCGCGATGACTTCTCTTTTCCGACTGTGGTCAGAAACACACGGTAGATTTCCTCGGGGTTCTCTTTTCCATTCTGAACCCTCAGCCTACAGAGTGGGCTAAGAAAGACTCCAAAACTTTTGGGCGAGACACCTTATTTTTAATTTACCTTTCTCCGACAGTCCCCCGCTCCGCGCTCACACTCCCGCGCTCACAGGAGAGAGGGGGGTCTCTCCTTACACACACACACACACGAAAGCACGCGTGTGCGCGCTCACACACACACATGGTCCCCATCATACACGCCCCCCAAAGAAATAAACAGCTTCTAGCCTGCTGTTCCATAGCAACGGTGTCCCGCTTCATTAGTTACCGTTTGCGTCCGGACCGGGACCGGACCGGACATAACAGCGGTTTCCAACTACGGTCTGAAGCCTGAGGCTGAAAGGTAACACGCTGACAGCAAAACCAGCGCACAAAAAGCACCTTAATAAGTCATGTGATCTCAGTTGGTGGTCTCCTGAGTTGCCGTCACTGACGTCCGACTCGCCTTTACTGGGGAATATCCGATCTGTCTGCTTACATGGCACACGCAAATGCACGTATCCGATTTGTTTCCGATTTATTTCCACATATGAGAGAGGCCTGTATCCGATCTGAGAAAAACGGAATCCATGCACTTTTGTCCTGCTTACACATTCACCGATCATATCCGATCTGTGCCACGTGAGAGGAAAAAATCGGAATTGGGTCACTTGAACCAAGCAGTGTAAAGGCGGCCTTAAATACGTACAGACAACCGAGACACAGGTGAACACAATCAGGAAGGATGGGGAACCAAAGTAAAACTCACAACTAAAAAGAAACAGGAAACCCTACAAAATAAAACAGGAAGTTAAACTCAAAACATGCCAGAACAAAAAGGAAACAAACCACAAGGGCAAAGAAACAGAAACCGTAACAGGGGTGTTGGGCGCAGACCATTTTTCATGGATTGAGTTTTTTTGGAGGATTTCTACTGTTGAGGTTGCACAAATTTAGGGAAATGCCAAATATTTTTGGAGTAATCCCACTGATGAGTTCTATGATTTAGTCTTTAATGTTTTACAAGACCTAAACATGTTAATCACAATAACTTTTATTTTTTAGATCTAATCCCTCTGATATGTTTCACAAAGACACACACAGGACGTCACACTTGTAGAAATTATTGCTAAAAATGAAGCAGGAGTCCAGCTCTAAAAAAATGCTCTAAAAAATGATAAAAGAGCAAAAAAAAAAAAAAAAGGAAATATTTGATTTGTAATTTCTTATTAATATTTCCAGGCTTTCTTTGTTTTGTTCTGCAGCATGTCCATATTTGTATAATTTTTACAGAATATATTTCAATGGAGAGCAACATATTACAAGTTATTTAGGGTTTAAGTTAACTTGTGTTCCTGTTTTTATTCATATTTATGTTAAAAAAGTTCAGTTTAAAAGGTTTAAAAGTTTAGCTTTAGTGTGTTCAGTAAATGTTTATCTTCTTCGGCCCAAAACCTTAAGCGTGTTTTTAACTTAGGCCCCTGTGTGACTGAGTTTGACCCCCCTGGAATATGAGTCTAGAAAATTCATGCATTTTTTGTGTAAAATGGCTAAATAGAAGATAGGGAACACAACAGGATGTTGTCAAATTTTGTATGTGTGCGATGGGGGGGGGGGGGGGGGGGGGGGGGGGGCTGTGGGGTTACTCGCCCAGGGAGTAAGTTGGTGTAGAACCGCCACTGCTGCTCTGCCTGTTTTTCCCCACTCTGTGTACCCCAGTGGGTCGTGCCCTGGCTTCAGGGACTTGCATCGGCTGCATTAGTGAATGTGTCAGTCTCGTTGCGGCCTTGTTTTCTCGGCTGGACAGTTACTTTGTTATTCTCTCTCTGGTTTGGTTTGGAGGTTTGTGGGGGCTATGTGATGGATTCTTCCGGGGCATCGTTTTCAACTCCGCCACTGAGGGTGGCCCCTAGGAAGTGTTCAGGTTGACGTGACTTGATCTGGACCATTAGCGCCTCGCAGTTCATCTTTCTGGGCATCAGTGGCCTGGTTCCCCATGCGCCTTCAGGATTAGTATATATTTTCTTCAGCTCCCCATGCTGTCTCCACGATTTTCCTCCGAACGCGATATAAGGCTGAGGATGACTGTTATCACTGATGTTCTCACTGTTCTGCCTCTATGTCTCTCAGTGGCGTCTCTTGTCATTCAGTTGGCGCTTGTTTCAGCTGTCGTGGCAGTCCTAATAATATCAACTTTATTATCAGTAGCCCTGCACTGGATATTTATAGGCGATGGGTGCCCTTCCTTTTGCGAGTTATTGATGATTTCTCGGTGGCCAAATTTCCTCTGTATCCCTGGTCTTTTGAATCTCTGTGGCAAAAACTTTATTTTCGAAATCTGGGTTTCCACATTGTCTATAATGTATGGTCCTCCACCCGTCCGGATTTATTTTTCTTCTATGGATCTGGATGGTTCATTCATTATTGCCTCTCCCCGTTATGTCATCTCTAGCTTTTGTGCAGTGTATTATTTATTCATTCTTTGGTTGAATATGATTTGTCAATGATTGTGCCACCTGAAATTTGCAGTGGCTTTGGTCCTATGGTCATCCGTTCGTCTTGTGTTCTTGTTCTGGGTAGCTCGATCCTGGGCCACATGTTCCAGTTCTGGATTTTCATGTTTTGCGTCTGATCTTTCCCTCTCTAAGCTTGGAGTGGTTTTGTTATGGTAAAGACTGTTGTGTCTTCAGGCTCCCTCCACTTGTTCTTCTGAGGCTGCGCCTTCTGGTTTTTGGGGGAAAAACTTACGAAGAGTGGTTTGCGTATGTCTGGCTGCCTGAATTCACAGCTCTAATGGTTTGTAAGGGATCGTGTGGTTAGATTAGATTTGCTTTATTGTTTTTTTTTTTTTTGTGCATAGTACAATATATGAGAGAGAATTCAGCCATGGGGATTATATTGAGGCTGTTTCAATGTGAGATGATAATCTTATGTGTCATCGGTTGACTGGGTAGTGTTTAATAACGCCATGAGCAATTTTAACCCTGAACGGAGAAATTATCCCTTACACTCTCTCAAGCTTTTTTCAAGAGTTAAATCATGTGTCCATTAGCCAGTCTTCTATCTGCCCTGCTTAAGCAGATGACACTCGGCTAGAGGCATCTCCTTTAGAGGCTTGTTATTCTTCGCCTCTAAATGTTAAGGTTCAGTCTAGCTAAAATGCTTGAAAACCTACGATCCCTCGTGGATCTGAAGTTCTTCTTTTGCAGTATCCAGACGCCCTTGACTAATTAAAACTTCAATAGTCTGTGCTTTGTTGTCCTCGATGACCTTCTGAAGACGTCTGCTCGTCCTGAGGTCTTCCGTCAGACCTTTACACCCTGCACTCCCTGAGAATTGGCGCCGCAACGACTGCTGCTCTTCATGTGCCATCATCTCCGCTAAAAGCAATGGGAAGGTGGTCCTCCTCCGCTTTTCAGAGATATGTTAGATTAAATTCTGATGTAATATTAGCGGCTCAAAGAAAAATAAGTCTGGTTTGAATGATGAATATGTAATGTCAGGTGGAAGCTGCAAATGATGAGTATCAACTGCATTGGTGTTAAAATTGAATCAGGTTGTGTAATCTTGTTGGCTCCCCTTCATTCTTCCCTCTCTCTTCAGATAGTATGTTCCCCTGGTGAACGGGAGCGGCCCAACGGTCAATGGTGCCGGGTAAATACATAGCAGGTCCACTAGATAGAATCTTCCCTTCATAGAGTGGTTCTCGAACGGGAGCGGCCCAACAGTCAATGGTGCCGGGGTAAACACATAGCAGATACACTAGATAGAATCTTCCCTTCGTAGAGTGGTTCTCGAACGGGAGCGGCCCAACGGTAAATGATGCCGGGGTAAACACATAGCAGATACACTAGATAGAATCTTCCCTTCATAGAGTGGTTCTCGAACGGGAGCGGCCCAACGGTAAATGATGCCGGGGTAAACACATAGCAGATACACTAGATAGCATGTTCCCTTCGTAGAGTGGTTCTCGAACGGGAGCGGCCCAACGGTAAATGATGCCGGGGTAAACACATAGCAGATACACTAGATAGAATCATCCCTTCATAGAGTGGTTCTCGAACGGGCCAACGGTCAATGGTGCCGGGTAAACACATAGCAGTCATACTGGAAAATGAAATGAAGTGAAAATGGAATGCCGCCGAAAACACACCTCATCTTATTTACACACTGATTATACATTCACATTTTCTTCTTCTGGATGATCTTGGTGTTGGGGGTTTTGTTACCCGAAAGTCTAAGGAAAACAGAATTATCTCAAGGAATTGAACGGAGCCTTATGCCAAAACGAAGTTGTGAATCAAATTGTGAAGGCCAACCTAAAGATGTTGTAAAAACCTAAAGCTGTTGTGAAATAAATATTCTTCTGCAAGAGTTGTCTGACTGAAATATCTGTTACTGGAAGCTGAACAGCACATTATTAAACATGAACATGTTCAATCAGTGATTCAGAGACTCATTCAACTTTACTGGACAAAGATCAACAGGAAAAGGCTGACAGCTCCAACTAGGAACTCTGAAAATGGGAAGTTTCTAAAGATGTGTGAAGATATGGCAGCATCCAGGCTAAATCTAAACGTAAATTAGAAGAAGAAATGATCTCTGACATCACTGAACTCTCTAGTTTCACTTTCATTAGCAGGTTTTACTGACATGGACTCTGATCTACAAACATAATTTTTCTCCTCAGTGCTACTAGATTTGGAATAATGCAGATATTCTACACAAAAACCAGAGTAGTATTCTAGAAAAGGTGTTTCTCTAGTGACACAACTGATGGATCCACAAGGTAACCTGATGTCTTCCGTTGAGTTTCTGTCCACCTATAGTCTGCATGTCTCACCTGCAGAGTTTGCATTGGTTACTGGAGCATCCCAATGGTGTTAGACTTCTGTGGAGCAGTTCTCCTTCAAATCCTCCATGTTCTCCTCCAAAGGAACAGAATTGTGGTCGAAAAAGATGTTTTTCAGCTGCAGGAAGAACCAAACTATCCGTTCTCTGTTTCTGAATGAGACAGCAACAAAAGCCCACGTTATCTCTGACTGGAACAGGTTTGATGGAGAATTCAGTGGGAAAAGGTTTGGTCCCTGTCCCAAAACTATTTAATCACCAAGAAAATTAAAGACATTTCTTTCAGAATTCTTCATAAATTTTTTACACTGAAACACTTTTTTTCCAGATTTAAACAGATCTGGACATAAACTGCTCTTTTACTCCAACATTTTGGAAAGATTTGACTCATTTTACAACAACCATCTATGTGACCATGAATTATTCTATGAACATATTATTTATGTTCCCTGTGTTTTAAAATGTTGGAGTAAAAGAGCAAAACCAAAAAGATGAGGCACAGTTTTCTGTTCAAGAACGACAAAACGAACAGTTTATGTTTTGTGTAGAATATCTGCATTATTCCAAATCTAGTAGCTCTGAGGAGAAAAATGATGTTTGTAGATCAGAGTCCATGTCAGTAAAACCTGCTAACTTACGTTACTTAAGGGGTAAGTACCAAGTAATATTCAAGTGAACATACCCAGTATTTAATAATGAAAGTACCATGTAGTTAAGTGGAAATAGGGCTGACTTTCTTTTACAGTACAGTTACATGGTAAATACCATGAAACATGCAGCGAGTGCAGACTTAAAGGTCAAGGTACTTTATTTGTACTTACCTTGTTCTTACATGTGGTAAGTACCATAAAAGACACCTTTGCACAACATGTAAATACCCAGTAAGAATATTATGAATACCCAGTATGTACCACATAGGTATGAACCAAATAGTACCATATAAATTCATGGTAAGTACAGAGTAGACACAAAAATGTACCATGTAAGTACCCAGTAAAGTCCTATAGAAAGTACCATGTAAAAACACTTTAAGTACCCAGTAAATTCCATAAAAAAATACCATGTAAGTACCCTGAAAGTACCCAGTAGTTACACAATAAGTACCATGTAAATACCACTTAAGTACACTGTAAGTACTGTACTGTCAAAGAAAGCGTTACCCAATATTGTTCTAAATTTGCGGGTAGAAATGGCTTTAAGCAGGTATCCATAATTTTCTGGTTTTAAGGTCAGTTCAGGTTTTGTTCTCATGAACATATAGTAGTGGTGTAAGTTAGGATTGGTGGCTGTTGGAGTTCTGCTAATCTTCTATGAATTGGAGCTCCATGAACGCACCATGCCGCATGTGGGAGGAGCCACCATCTAATGTTTTTAGCCTGATAGCCACATATAACTGTGTCTGTGCTTATGTCATTTACAATGCATGGTAGACACGGAGAATGTTGAGAGAGCAGGTTTCTTTATTTTGAAGAGTACTACACGAGTCGATCTCCAGGAATCAGCCAATAAGAGTTTAGATCCCGCCTACTTTCACTGATTGACAGATAGAAAAATTCTGCTGGAAAAGCTCTTCATGAAATAAATAAATCATTATGAAAAACAGCAACATGAAATAAAAACAGAGATACTTTGGAAAATATTGATTTGGAAATCCGAGCTTCTGAAGAAAGACATAGAATTATAATAATATTCAACATGATTAAAATGAATATTTTAAAATGCTGTTTTAAAATAACAAACAGGTTTTTAAATCAAAATGAAATGTATTTGATAATATAATGGCTCATTTAAAGTCAGTGTGCAGGTTTTTCACTATTTCATGATCTTTGTATATATTTATGAGAGATTTAATGGTTGATCGTGTGATTGCAAAAGGTCATATGTATTGAATTATTTATGAACAGTTTGGGACTCCATATATTAGTGATTGAGTCTGTTTTATTTTGTTAAATTGTACAAGAAAAAAATAGGGGGGGGTGATGTAATTTAGTTTTTTCTTTTGTCTGATTCTATTTATTGGTTCATTTGTAAGGCCTTCTATTTAGCCAATTGTGATACGTTCCTGATCAATAGAGAGCGGGAACAGGTGAGGTAGAAAGGAGAGATGGACAGGAAGTTGCAGACAGGGCACATGGTGACTTTTCCCTCCAGAGAGACGGATTCCAGTGTGTTTGTAAGGACAGAAGGTCACATTTGGATCAGAAAATGAGCTGGGATTGGTGAGTGGAGGAACTGTTTTCTGGATGGGAAAGGACGGAGCGGGAGTCGGAGTGGAGGCTGTGGAGCTAAGGTGCATCACGCTGGTCACATGGAAGCAGAGTCGTCGTCTTTCTGTTCTCTCTGGATCTGACTGGATTATTGCAACAAACTCCACGTTTTCCAAGAGCAACAACAGGCCTGCAATGCTTTTTCTTGGCTTGAAGGTGCCGGGACTAAACTGGACTGTGTGTGTGAGCGCGTGCATGAGAAAAGCTCTGAAACGGTTTCAATGTTCTACGGTTTGGACTTCTGTGCTTTACTTTGTTACTTTGATGGAGACATTGATTTGTCATTTGGATGGAAACCAGTGTTTTCTTTAGTTTAGAGACTAAAAGGAGACATTTATGTTTTAGGAGAACTGCTGTCATTTATTTGATACATTTTCACTAAATTGGAGGGTTTCATTGTTTAGGTTGGGTAATTGTTCACACTTTTGTTACAAAAAAAAACATTTAAATGTATTTTTTAAAGTAATCATCCATGTTTTTATCTTCTGAGCTCATTGGATTAATAAATGATCATCACTAAATGCTCATATCAATTAGATTTTCACTTTGTGAAATCAATGACATCATATTCATCGCTTAAATAAAAAGTAGTGATCATGGTGTTAGAATTACTTCTAAAATCCAGGACACTAGATATTCCTGCACTAAAGCAGATTAAATTCTATTTATCATATTATAGGAGTTTATGTTCATAATGACAGACTCAGTTTTATTGTTTTATGGACTTTATTTTATTGACAGCAGGTCAGTTTGTGCTATTTGTGTAGTGATGAGAGGATCTTTAGTTTTTGCAGACAGACTTGGAATATGAATCAGCAACAGAATAAATGTGGAACATCTGCCAAGTGGATCACATCTCTGTCTCCTACTCCCTGTGTCCTGACCGACCCCTCCATCTTGTTTGATGTTAAACTCCTCCCCCAAATCAGTGACACAGTCCTCCATCCTCACAGTCCTCCCTAACAAGAAGTTAAGGAGTAGGGCGGTATTTGGACACAGCCTGTGTCTCTTTGTTTAGTTCTTGGAATCTGACATTTTTGAAATGGAAGCTTTAAATCTATTGGATTGTAAATATTTAGTCATGAATACTTTATGATGATCAATGACATTTCAATTCCTCGTCTGTTTTAACTTCATTTCAAGTCATTTCTAATCTATAGCATGTTCCTTCCTGATCATGTTTTTGGGTCCAAATCCAAAAGAAATGAGCAAACAGTGTAAATGTCATCTGTCAGTCTGTCATCAGGGCGGGTCCCACCTGACTGAATGGACCAAGTTCCTGGACCTCTAGCTGCATCACTGCTCCTGAACACACTTTTCTGTCTCATTGCAGGTTGTGGAGATGCAGTTTGTCAAAGATCAGCTGTGAAGTTCTGGTCTCAGCTCTGAAGAAAAACCTGTCTAATCTGACAGAACTGGACCTGAGCCTGAACCATACCCTGCAGGATTCAGGAGTTCTTCATCTGTGTGGTTTTCTGGAGAGTCCAGACTGCAGACTGCAGACTCTGAGGTCAGTAAAGAAGCTGAACTCCCTGAAAGATGAGAAGAACGTATCAGGTGAAGAAATTTCTGATGTTTCACTGGAAGATTTTCTGTCCACAGCCGTGTTTGAAACAAACTGATGATTGGTTCAGATTTTCTTCATCAATTGAATTGATTGTTCTGATGATTGATAGAAGCTGATCTGTTTCTATCAGGATCTTGTAAATCAGGATCTCCAACCTATTTTAGAACACAGATCCATTTCATGTCAGAAATGGATGTTGAACGTTCAAGTTGGCGTCCAAATTAGTTTCAGCTTCCAGTTTTCAGAAAACCATTCAAAGGATTCTACATCAAATCTATTTGAAGGAAATAGTTTGAAAAGATCTTTAAATATTGAATCTAGAACAGACACTTCCTTTGAATGTCATTAGTACAACAAAAACACACAAAGTGTTCTTTAGTCAGTGTTCACTTCATTCACTGAAAACCAGAAATGACTGCAGATTCATTTACAACTAGAAATGTTCAACTCCAAAGTTTTACATGAAAGAACAATTGTCTGTGAAGAGCATCCAGAATGGAAGTGAAAGAAAACTTTCATGGTCATCACTAGCTTTCTGCTTTTTTGCTGAACTGCAGGTACAAATCGATGGCTGCCCCCACATTCAAGCACTCATCCACTTCCTCAAACACACAAGCCTCCTGATCTGTTCAGAGGAGAGAGAAGCTCTCTTTTTCTGAACCACATGTCCAGAGAGGGACAACCATCTTTCATAAGGCACTGATGGTGCTGCTGTCTCCAGGTACTTGTGTGCAAGGCGGCCCGTTGATGTTTGACCCCCACTTAAGGGGCCAGTCCTCCAAGCTGATTGTGGGCTCTGCCTTGTAGAAATAAAAGGAAATAGTTCTATATTAATAGAAATCAGAACCCCATACGGGCCTCCATATGGAACCATCTGTCTGTGTTCAGAATCCACTGTTGTCTTCAGCATGGTAAGGGCTAGCTTCACAATAACTTGCAGCATCATCAGCTAGTTTGGATTGACGCAGTAAGAGTTCATGTTGGATTACTGTGTCAAATGTTCTCCACTTCATTTGATCTGTCAGAGAGAAATGTGGTTTTGATTCTCACCACTAAGGGGCGCTAGTCGTACAGCAGAGATGCAGATGATGTCATCACGCTGAGCACGTCCAGAAATAGGATTTTCCCTTTTTCCCTCTAGTTTGGTGTTCTGAGTGGTTCTGTGGACTTCTGAATGAACTATTTAGTTAAATAAATGTTCTAGAGCGGCTAAAGATGATCATCACCTCCGTCACATTTTCCTCTGAGTTCCAGGGAAGCTGCACAGCTCAACAGTTCAGCAAGGCAGCTGAAGCAATGTATCATGGGATCTGTAGTTACTAGTGTTACCAGCGCTCACTTTGTCACTTTGTTAATAACAATAATATAAAACGATCAGACATACCAAATCAGGCTGGAAGATACGACCAAAACATAAACCAGGAAGAACAAAAACAGCCTAAAAACATGATAATGGATTGGATTCTATTCACGATGTCAGTAGCCGCGGTTTCAAAATATCTTGATGGGATCAATGGTTGGGTTTAAATTCAACCGTGTACATGGGCCCAGAAAAACTTTTTTCGATTAGAACGTTCACATTGTCACACTTTTGGTCAGAATAAATCATTTGGGCATGCGCAGTAGTGTTGAAAATACCGGAAAAGGATACTTAGTTGCCATATACATTTATGCAGCAGCTCAGTAATCTACGAGACGATCTTCTAATCATGCTTTTATTAATGTTAAGAATATTATGAAGCACCTGTTCGCTCATCATTTTATTTTTAATCTGTGTGGTCAGTGCTTTTTTGCGGAAGAACGGAGCTGGAAGAAGCCAGGAGGCTAATACGCGCTAACAATATTAGCCTTGTTTAGAATCACAAATCCATGTGATTGTTTGAACAGTTTCTAAGGACTGAGGGACATTTCTGAATCCAAAGCCGCTGTGTGAGCCTGAAGTCTGAGCTCTGACACACGGTTCTCCTGAGTCCGGCAGCCGCATACCCAGAGCGGCGGGACGGATCGCAGTCTGAATTTTCCCACGCATTAACAACAAAACACACACGTAACAAAGCATCCTCCCTCCCCTCAAACACAAGTTAATTATCCGGCTGCTCTGCTCAGAGACACAGTTCGCTCCTTCCACCAGCACCCGGACCAGGACCACGCAGGGTCCAGACGTCACAAAGCACTCCTCCCTCGTGAGGGGTGTAAGACAGGGAAGAGGTGAAGACCCAGTGGGGCGAGAGCGGAGCAGCTCTTCGCACCGGGTGGGCCTCCGCAGAGCAGCTGGTCGGTTCTGTTTGAGCTCCAAAGCATCTCTGGAGCGAAACATCGTCTATCCATGACATTAAACCAGAGCAGCAGTGAAACACGATCGGAATGAACAACGATGGGATCAACAATCGGCATAACCACCTATCTCAATCGGAAAGAAATTTAGATCCAAACGAGTCTGATCAGGTCAGAATATTCTGAACGGCGTGTTTACAGGACGCATTTTCTTCAGATCAGGCGTTCTTTCAGATTACTGTTGTCCATGTAATCGCAGCTACTGACAGTAAAGATGCAGTGCTCTCATGGGGGGTGGGGGTCTGGGAGGAGAAAAAGGAACTTTGGGAGCAGCAGAACCAGCTGTAACCAGGGATGGGTACTAGAGGGCTGCATTGGGATTGGGTCCCGCGGGTCCCAACCCAAATCTCGCGGGATTGGGTGGTTTCAATTGTGCTACGGGCGGGAGCGGGCGGCGAAAAAAAAACCCGCGGGATCAGTGCTGCCATGAATATCTCATGAATATATAATAGTGGACTACGTTAGTGTTTTCTCCTGTCGGAATCTTATGTACTGAAGCTCCGTGAAGGCACCAGGTAGAGACGCCCAATGGCCTCTGTCATCTAACCTGTTGTTGTTGGTATGCAACGCCCCGCCCCGCCTCTTAGTGTGTTCTTTAAAGCCCGATACCGCGGTCCCGTGTAGCGAAGCTACCGGCTAGAGGTTCTGGTCTGATCGCTACATGGAGAGATGTGTGCATCAATGCATGATAGACACGAAGAATGTGGAGAGATCAGGTTTATAATTTTGAAGAGTTCTACTTGGTAATCATGTTTCCATGTTTGGGTTTATAAAATCATTCCAGCGAAAGTCTGCTTCAACTCCCGCAGTAAAAGCTGCGTCTGAATCTGACGCCGTGTGTTTCCATCTCTGTGAAATAGTTTGAAGCCAAAGCCCCTCCCCCGCCTCTATACCTGCTTTTCCTCTCTACCTGTTAAACTGTTCATATACTCTGCAGCTGACAGTTGTTTTTCCCCGCGCACCCAGGTTATTCTACACAGAGAGCACAAAATACGGTCATCATAGGTTAACATGATAGTCAGGGCGCTCTAGCGCAGCACACGGATGAAAGAGCTGTCAATCTATCTGGCAACACTGCGCGGATAAGGATGGAGCAGGTCACCTGGCAGGGACATGATGTCAATGGATGAAGCAGAAAAGAACCTCAAACGAGGTTCATCGTGAGACACGCATGGTTCTCAGATCTGCTAATCAGCAAAACTGGAAAAGGCTGAAGTTAAAAGTATTTTTCTGTCAGGAAAAAATTAATTCATAGATTTTCAGCTCCGTTGAACCATCAATGTTTTTTTAATCCATAAATCCAAATGACTTTGACCTGCATCTTTACCAGCTGGTTCAGCGCGCTTCAGGCCGTCTGTCTGCGCGCGGACACACGCACACTTTTAACCGAACAGGATTTGTAAAAATATATTAAATAATTAAGTTGCAAATTTCACAAAAGAGGAATGCATGAAAAGATGAGACTGGAGGAAGGACACGAATCTCTGTAATCTCATCAATACAAAATACGGGTTTTTTCCTGCGGGACGGGAGACGATACAAAATCAATGCATCTCTATTACTGTGCGGGAGAAATTCTCTGAGATTTGCGGGCGGGAGTGGACATACATAATGCGGGAGCGGGCGGGATTGGTCAGAAATTCAGCGGGCGCGGGCGGGATGAAGAAAATAGTCCCGCACAGGAAATACGTAGTCAGCGTGTAAACCTAGTTCCGGTTTGTGCTTCGCTGGCGGAGGAATGGCAGAGCCTCGAGTGTTTTCAAAGAGCCTGAGTTGTGTTGCGAAGTTATCAGCACCGATGTAGTGAAGAGTGTGAAGATGCATTCGTCCACTAAAGGAAACAAATTGGACAAGGGATATAAATTCGTCCACGAAGAGTTTATCCACCATTACCAAGGTAAGCTTCAGCTAGCTTTAGCCGTAGCCGCATCACCGGTAACTGTCTACGTCAACTGTAAATCCTGGTGTTATTAATTTGTAATATAAGATATAACACATCGCAGTGAATATGTTGTGTGTATGTTTAAGTGAAAAGGCATGAGATTAACATAACACCCAAAAATTTGGCGAAGCTGTAAATAAGAAATGTTAAGGTGCCCGAATGCGTCTTCATTCTTTTTGCTGCGGTTGCGGCACTTTCTTCACTTACTATTAGTATTATTTTTCTCAAACTAGGGTGACCAGATGTCCTCTTTTCCTGGACATGTCCTCTTTTTTGATACTTTTATAATAAAATAACATTGAACATAGATGAAATGTAATCATATTTGCTTTATGTATGCAGCTCTGAACACCAATTACTCTAAATGAAATATATCTCACAAACTCACTTCACTCCTCTTTTTTACAAACTCAAATCTGGTCACCCTACTGAAAGTAGTTTCGTGTTACATTGATGTAGCAACATAAGTATGTCTTAATTGTAACCTATTTAATTTATTGTGTCTAGTTATCACTGGATGCTGAAAGTGCCAACCTGAAAGCTTATTCCTGCAGTTGTGCGGCTGATAAAGGATTCTGCAATCACATAGTTGCCATCTTGTTCCAGACCGCACATTATTCACAGCTGGGTCAGCAGGCTGTTTCACCCCCCCTGGCCTGCACGAGTGGCTTGATTGCACAGACCAAGAACACAGGTGGGTTTGTGATCATATTGTCATTATGATTTAAGAACGGATGTGTATCCATAACAACTCTAAATTATTATAAAAACACCCCCAGTAGTGACTACAGACTGTAATTGCTTTCTGCCTTTTACTTATAAGGGAATCCATCCTGAACCGGTTAGTGAGCTGGTGGTGCAAAAGCCCAAAACAGTTGGCAGGGATGGTCAGAGGTCCACACTGTACAAGGCATATACAGGTGATTCATTTAACTTTTTGTTGCTTTGTGACAGCAAGTTAAGTTGTTTTTTCTAATCTTATGACTAACCAAATTATGGTTACAGCAGATATAATGAATTAAATTTAAATGTAGTTATGCACTTATGTCTAACTTTTTTGTGTGACCAATAATCTTGTGTTTCTCTTGTGTAGGACCACAGCCAGATCCATATATGATGGCATCTGGAAGCAGATTATGCCAGGTGCAGCCCCAACCTCTCATGGCTGTGTTGGATGGGTTTCTGAGATGGAATGAAAGAGAACTTGGATATATATTATTATGGCAAATGCATGAATGCATACCTTACACTTATGCATTACACTTATTACACTTATCTTGTCTTTAACAATCAGTTCAGCCTTCTGTCTTACTGTTGATCTGTAATGTTGTTTTTTATTGTAAATGTTTGATGTTATTTGTGTTGTGATTAATCAGTTGTTACGCATACCAAAAAATTAAATGAGGCACAATTTTGACCAAAATTGTTTTATTTGTTCATCTAATTTTTGTGTGAAGTCAAAGTCACATTTCAACAGAAAAATATTACGAATACAACAATTATATTTAATTAGATTTTAAGAATATGTGGGAACACTAAATTTTTCCATTCTATTTGCACATTATACATTATTTACATACCAAACATTAATTCACTCTTCAACACAAAAAAGTCCTTGATAATTTGCCCAAACACGGCAGTTAAGCCAGATCTGACTCACACTGCCCATCAGTGTGAGCGGCACGAGAGAGTCCCTGATGTGAAAGGACTTTATCCTACCGATCACTCTTTCCACCATAATTCTGAGGCGGGGCATGACTGCGTTTGTTCCGTTTCCTCCTTGCTGATGGAGCTGAACGCTTAAAAGGTGGAGTGATGAGCTTAGATCCAATGTCAGTAAGTAAGTCATGGATGTAATCCAAAGCCTCATCCAGAGCACCTGTGAAGATAAAGAAATTAAAAATCAGTATTAAAACATTTGCTACCTTTCACCACAACACAGTAATCATGATTTGAAAAGTATGTTAAGTATTTAATTACAAAAACGTTTCATTTATTTTTGTTAAGGAAAATACAAAATGACAAAATACTCTAAATTAATGAAATACATGTAATTAAAATAGGGAAAAGTATTTCCAAGGGAAAAGGCTCGGGACAACACCACTCTTTGGGCGACGAACAACGCAGCCGCAGCACAATCCGGAGCGAAAATACCGGCAGCAGAGGGTGCCACCTGTGTTTACATTAAACTATGCCCTTCCTCTCTTCGGATCGCCTATATCATTTGGGTTTGAGGTTTGGATCCACAGGAAAATAATGAAATGAAAAGTAGGGCTGTTTTTGGTTGGAAGACGAACAGCCTGGAACACAACAGAAACTGCAACTCTTCCACTCTGCCATTCTTCATATGTGCCGCTATGCTAACAGGAAGTTGTTTTACACGTCATTGACGTATTTCCGGTCAAAAAATGCGGAAGTGTGAAAAAGGTCTATTTTCTGGGTACCGCGCCCCGGTATTGAAGGAGCCCCGGGGCAACATTCTTCAAGATCGGAGTATCGTTGAGTTCTGACTTCAACGGCTCTGCTATCTGTTCTGGAGAATTTTTTTGTGTCCCACAAATTATAAACGTTATCTGCCATATTTAACTCACCAAGTCAGTCAATTGTCAGTTAATAATTGATGATATCAATTTCACTATTCTCGCTGAAGAGGAGAGGTCCGTCTGGCTATTTGTGTGAACGGGGGGGAGGGGGGGTTGTTGTTCAGACAGCACGCGGTGCGTAAAATTAATGAAATCTGTGCCAGAGCGCCCCGACTATCCTGTTGTGTCAACCTGCTGCTATGATGACCGTATTTAGCGCTCTCTGTGAAGAACACTGGAGGAGAGCTGGAAAAAACGACTCTCAGCTGCAGAGGATGTGAACAGGTGAACAGTAGAGAGGAAAAGCAGGTAAAGAGGCGGGGGAGGGGCTTTGGCTTCAAACTGTCAGAGAGATGGAAACACGGATGTCAGATTCAGTTGCAGCTTTCCCTGCAGGAGTTGAAGCAGAGACTTTCTCTGGGAAGATCTTATGAATTCAAACATTTAATAATTTATTTTATATTTCCATCATGACAGCAATATGTCAAAACATTGCTGTTTTTTTCTTCAAATAACTTATTTTTTCATGTATTTTACTTTTCTAGTTGGAAAAATAAAGTAAAATGTTTTGTTAAAAAAACATTGTTGCATAATGAGGAAATAAACACTTTGTGTTAGGACTGCACAATATTCCGCAAATGTATCATTATCTCAAAATCCAGCTCTGCAATACGCAGATCGCAAAAGACTGCGAAAATCGCAATAAATCGTAAACCTTAAATGTTCTAAAGAAGCATTTAACGAATAAAATAAATCCCTTTATGCATTTGACCAATCGGATGGAGGCCTATTGTGTTGGATGTTTGTCACCTATGTCAACGAGGGTCATTTGGAGTAAAATGTTTAAACTGTTGAAATTAAATGGGAATGATGTTTTTGGTTATATTGCTGTTCGTTTATAGACCACAAATTACCGCAAATCTGCAGACTCTGAGGTCAGACTCCATATTTCAGTTGTGTTCAGATCAATATGATGACAAAGTTGTGGTGACCCACAGTGAGCAGAAATGTCCAGATTCTGATCTGCAGCAGCATCTTCCTGCAGCTGCTTGTTCTCTTCAAAGATCTGCAGAAGAACTTCTTCTTTTCTTCCTGCAGCTGCTTGTTTCAAAGCTGTCTGCTGACATTTGTGCTCCACAAAGTTCTGCTTGCAGCCATCAGCTCTTCTTTGAGTCTTTGCTCCAACAGACTCCTTTAAAGCGCGTGCAGAAGAAGCAGCCGTGCACGCTCACATGCACTCTGAGTCCTGCTGCTGTGTTTCAGCAGATGCAGCTGAGAGTCCAGCGGCTGATGTTTGTGAGCAGACAGTGACAGAGTCATGCTGCAGCTGGATGCTGCTCTGACAGACACATCCTCCACAAACATCCTCACCTTTTCATCCACAAACATCATCACATCATCCATCAAAGCTCCCAGCAGCTTCTGACTCTTCATTCAGAGCTGAAGTCATGGATCAGGGACCAATGTCCAACATTTGCTGCTGACTCTTCCTCATCACTTCCTTCTTCTCTCTGCTTTGATCTGTTGGAGCTGAAAGTCTCTGCTTGAAGGGCTGCAGCAGAGAAGGACTGGAAGATCATCTCCTGAAAACTGGGAGGAAGACTTTCCAGCATCATGCTGCTGAAATTCTCCCATGATTCAGTGCTGTTTGGAGAAGAGCTGAGCAGAAAGAGGAAGTGGACTTTTTCTGCTGTTGCTGCAGAAACATCAGTTGGTTTGGATGCAGCCACAGGCTGATGTTTGACTTTCACACATCTGGACTTCTTTCCTGAAGCAGCTGCATGTTGTCCTGAATGTTCCTGAATGTTCTTCTTCTCTGCTTCTGCTGGACTCTTCTGATCTGCTGCTGTTGCTTCACATCTTTGGACTTTTTCTAAACTTTCTGATCTTCTTCAGCTCTGAACTCTTTAGAAGAAGTGAAGGATGAAAAACATGAACTTTGTCTTTAAACTCAACTCTTTGTTCTGGATTCAGGTTAATTAAGTGCAGTTTGTCAAAGACCAGCTGTGCTGCTCTGGTCTCAGCTCTGGAGAAAAACCCGTCCCACCTGACAAAACTGGACCTGAAGAACAACAACCTTCAGTTTTCAGATGTTCAGCAGCTCCAGGATCTGGTGGAGAGTCCAAACTCCAAACTGCAGACTCTGAGGTCAGTAGAGGGTTGGAGTCAGTCCAGCTGCTTCCAGATGTTTGGTCCTAAAGTTAGTCTGAGAGCAAAGATGCAGAGTTTCCTGTGAAGCTGCAGCTTCTCAGTGAAGCTCTGAGGAGAATGATGACAGGCTTCAGGACAACAGTCAGCCAATCAGAGCAGCAGAAGCTCCAACAGGTGAAGATGACAGGAAGCTGCTGCTCTGAACAGGACTGAAGCTCCTGCTGCTCTTTCTGCTGCTGTGCTGCATCACTGACTGACAGACCAGGATCAGGAGACACTCCTTCATCTCTGTCTCTCAACTTTCTCTCTGCAGATGGATGTGGGACTGATGTTCCTCCTGGAGGAGCAGAGAGGAGCAGCAGCAGCAGCTGGTCTGCAGAGATGTTGTGACTGGACGGTGTTCCTGGGAGGTGGAGAGCAGAGTGATGGAGGAATCAGAGGAAGTGGAGATGAGTGTCAGAGCTGCAGCAGGAACTGATCTGAGATCAGCTCCACTGTCTCTCTCAGCATCAAGTGGACAGTTATTGTGCTGCAGCTCCCCCGGTGGACTGATGGAGAACTGCATTTCCTCTTCTCATTCTAACTTGGAGTGTTGATCTGAAACATGGGTTGGATTCAGATGTTCAGCAGCTCCAGGATCTGGAGATAAACAGACCTGCAGACAAACAGATTCTTTCCTAGATCATCACTTTCTCCTTTGATCTACATTTGATGGACAGATGTGAGTTTGGGATGGACCAATCAAGGATTGAGGGAATCATTGATCAGACAGAACATTTCTGGATGACATAGATCTATGTGTGGGTCAGGGGTAAACACAGTCAGGCGTTGGATCCTGGTTCTGTCTCTGGAACAGGGACAGAACCAGAACTCTGGATCACAAGATTCTGGTTCCAGATGTTTCACACTTGATTTCTGTTCTCCAGAAACTCTCATTGACAAACAAACACAGAGTTTCATTCAGAAACCCCCAACATGGTCATGTGACCAGAATGTTCATAGTGGAGACACGGACAAACGCTGTGGTCACATGACTCACTGGTTTGGATTCAAGTCCTTTGAAGTCAGTTTTTGGAGCAGAAATCCCGTCTGATCTCAGTTAGTGAACAAAAGTCTCTCAGTTGAATCATTTTTCTATCATCTCTGTTCTGTTGATGATCAAATATTGACTCATGCAGTTTGAAAGACACAGAGTTTTGGTCTGATTGATGTTTTCCACAGTTTTCTGACTGAACTTCCTTTTTCTTTGGTGTTTTGTTGGTAAAACTCTGTTCTTTTTCATGCTGACAGCATTTTAAGCTGCAGTTTTAAAGAAGTTTCATCTAAATCCAGTAGAATCTCCTCATTTTCTAGAATGTCTAAACTAGTAGAAACTTTCTGAGCATAAAGCCTGTTTTCTCCAGAGGACATGAATGAACAGAGTGGATCTTAGTGAGGAATGACAGCCTCTGGATGCAGAGAATCACTTTAATGCAGCTGCTGCAACACCAACTGCATTGAAGCAGGAGGGAGAAGGGAGACACCTGCTGGCTGTTTGCAGAACTGCATCTTGGTGACAAAAGGCTTCAAACTGAAAGCTGTCTGTAAAATTCCTGCAGCCTGTTTGGATCTAATAAATGCTCTTTTGAATCAAATCTGTGTTTTCTATTGATTTCTGTCTTCATTCTATCTTTGACTCAAACAGACTTGAATCTTTAGCCTTCCCCCTCATCCTGTTCCAGCTGTTCTAATCTTCATGTGTTTGGTTCCTTCTCAGTAGAAATGGGTTGGAAAAGAGCTTTGGAATGTTCAGGTGGTGCTGATGTCTTTCTAGATGGGGGTGGGCAGAACAGATGAGAGCTCCTCCCTCCTGATTCAGAGGGGAACAGTGGGCAGCAGCTGAAAGGAGGGAGTGGAAATGGGAAAAGTTCTCCTTTCCAAGAACAGAGGGACACGACTCCATGAACAGCAGAAGCTGAAGAGTTGGAAAACATGCCCAAAGCTGCAGCACCACCTGCAGAAAGATGCTTCCTCTTCAGGCTCCGCCCCTCCACATCAAGAAAGATCAGAGTTTCTGCTGAGCTGCTATTGGAGCTTTTAGGGGCTCAGATCTTTAGGAACATTTGCTGTCAATGAAACCAGGAAGTAAAGTGTTTTGAAAGATCAGATTGATGACATCATCAGTTGTAGAAACACTGGAAAATGGAAATCCAGTATTTCTCCTCCAATATCTGCTGCTTCCATCACCTGAGAGACTTGTTCTTCCATCCAACATCAGCACCTCTGAAAGAACCACCTACATGTGTGAGCTGGAGGCGGACCCAAATCCCAATGTTTAAGTGCCTAGGATAGCACAAAGGTGCGTTCACAACCCTCCCTCCCTCCAAGACTCTTGATGGTGACGACGATGATGGCGACGGTGATAATGGTGATGATGATGATAATGATGATGATGATGATGATGATGATGATGATGATGGTGGTGATGATGACGATTGGGATGATGATGATGATGATTCTTCCAACATCCCGTCTGTGACGACCGACAAAGTTAAGTGTGACTATGACCACCAAGCAGTGACAGATAGTGAAGTTCTGTCTTCCTCACCACACCGTCTGAAGACAGCCGTCCCACTTTGACCCGGAGACAATGGCTGGAAGGTACCATTACCTGGGGGCGGTCCAAAAGCAGCGTTCTCTCCTTCTGCTGTTTTCCAGACAGTGTTCTCCATAGATTGTAAAATAGATTTATTTCTTTTAAGCTTTTTTTCCTGAAAGTTGAAAAGTTTGAACATTTTCTACCAGAATTGATCCAAATTGTTTTGATTTGGTTTTTTTTTCTTTTCTACATTTGAACAAACCCAAAGTGGGAGGAGTCATCTTTCTGCAGTTCCTCTGAATCATGGACAGAAGTTGTAGATGTTCCACTAGAACAGTGTTTTCTTCTTCTGTGGATGTTCTAGTGTTCTGAGCACATTGGTAAAGTCTGCTGCATTTTCTGTCAGCTTCCATCTTCAGCATTTGGATCCTCAAAGTTCAGGAAGAAACCGGAATCCAAACTGCTTCCAGTTTCCATGTTTGGGATCTTCTGGACCTGTTGAAGGACACAGATTCTTTCCACATCATGAAGCTGTTCTTCTGAACCCAAACGGCCCACAGTTCTATGCTGATGATGCTCTTCTTCACCAACAGCCTCTCAGATCACAGATGCTGCAGTTTGCTTGGTTTGCTGGAAAGCAGCAGCGCTGCCACGCCCACCTGAAAGAGCCTCAGAGCTTCTCCAGCTGATGTCTTCAACACTGGGACTCCATCCCTTCTTCCATTCATCTTTCTGTCCGTTTGCTTTGAGGCCCAGATCCTCACCTGCTGCTGGCTTTGGTTCAGCAGCTGCTGACTGGAACGCTGAATCTCAGAGCGTCCGGCGCTTTGATCTTCTGCACATTCAAGTGTGGAACAGATGCAGAGAAAAGCTCCAAAGTTCTCAGAGGAGCATTGATTCAGCAGATCTTTAGTTTCTGGAGACGACTTCAATGGAAGAATGAAAACCACATGGATTCAAGCTGAAACTCTGTCAGAGTCAATAAAGTTTTTTCAAAGATGAAGTTCTTGAAGGACAAAGCTCTCCTTCACTGTCAACACACACAGATGATCAGAACAGTCCCACATGTGTGTGCATGTTCTGGGAAGTTCTCCGGTTCCTCGGTTCCTCTGATCACGGGTCCAGCAGCGTGTTTCAGGAACACGGATGATCCAGAACATGGGATCAGACTGAAGTCAGCAGCTTTCAGCTCCTTTTGGGCTTCAAGCCCAGAGAGAAGACAGAAATGTGAGGAAGGCAGAGAACATGAAGGGTTCCTGACAGGAAAGAGAAGTTGGAGCCAGAAAGACTAGAACCGGATCAGGACCAACTCTGGACAGTCCTTTTAGTGGTGGAGCACAGACAGAAGCAGCATCATGTTTGTCACAGAGACGTGAGCTTTGAGGAGCCACTCTGCAGCTTGACCCTCTCAGATGTCAGCAGCTGTTTGTGTCCTCAGATCCAGTCAGACACCAACATGTTCCTCAGAGAACAGCATGTCAGCACACACTGCACACGCTTGGATCCATGCAGACGTGTTGGAAGCCAGAGCTTCAGGCCGGCCTTCAGTGGATCTGTCCGTTCATGCTGAATGGGAGCAGAAGAACGTCTGTTTCAGCTCTGCTGCTTCAGCTCCACTCAAACTGCTGGGAACTCCAAACTCTCTCAGAGGAGAAAAACAGCAGAAAGCTTTCTGCAGCTGCTCTCACAGTGGATCTTCCTCTGTCTTCTTCAGCAGCAGATGATGAAGAGTCACTTTCTTCAGGTTCCTCTCAGTCCTGACCTTCATTCCTGATGGACCAAAGCAGACTGACAGCAGCTCTTTAGCTCCACAAAGAAAACTCTGCAGTTTCCCAAAAACCTTCTGAAGCAGAAAAACCAGGAGACTTCCTGTCTGTCTGTCTGTCTGTCAGTGTTGGAGTCTTCCTCCATCTTCAAATGATGAAGGTTTCTGCTTTGGAACATTCCAGAAAGCCTTTTGAAAGCCTCCTGATGATGCTGGAGGACAGGGAGGAGCGCAGGAGGATGCAGGAGCTCCCAGAGGAGGAGAGGCAGGAGGAGCAGAGGGAGCGGCTGCTGGAGCAGAAGCAGCTGCAGACGCACTTTTGGCTCTGGGCTTCAAACTTTGATCAGGAGGAAGAGGAGGAGCTAAAGAGGAGCAGGAATGCTGGGAGTGGGACTGGAATTCAGACTGAATCCAACATTTAGGGACAAAAATGGCGTCTTCCAGAAATAAATCAGAATCAGAGTCTTTATTGTCATTGTAGATGGTGATACAATGAAATTGCAGCAGCCTTGAAGTGATGAAGTTAAATAAAATAAAATAGAATAACTTTATTTACATCTCTAACAAAAAATGAACAATATGTACAGAAACTGTTAAATATTAAATATGTATGGACAAAATAGAATGGAATGAGTCGAGTTGCTGTGAGCGCAGCATAGTAGATATTGTGTTATTGCACAGAAGTCAAGATATTGCACACATGTGTAGTCAGAGATTTAGCATTTGTAAAAAGTCAGAGTGGGTGTAGTTGGTGGAAGTGTGTGTATTCCGTATGGTGATTTCCTGTGGAAAAAAGCTGTTCCTTAGTCTGTTTGTCCTGGTTCTGATGGACCTGTACCTCCTTCCAGAGGGCAGCAGTTCAAACAGAGAGAAAGCAGGATGGGTGGAGTCAGTGATGATGTCAGTCACTCTGATGAGGCAGCATGACTGGTAGATGTCCTTCAGTGAGGGGAGGGGGCAGCCGATGATCCTCTTCTGTCTTTACCACTCTCTGGAGGCTCTGCTGTTCTGCTTCAGTGCAGTGGGAGAACCACACTGTGATGCAGGAGGACAGGATGCTCTCAATGGTTGAGCGGTAGAAGGTTACCAGCAGCTCCTGGTTCACATTGTTCTTCCTGAGTCTTCTCAGGAAGTGCAGGCGCTGCTGGGCCTTCCTGATGGTGTTGTTAGACCCTGTGAGGTCAGCAGAGATGGTGGTGCCCAGGAGGGGGAAGCTGTGGACCCTCTCCACACAGTTTCCATCGATGTAGAGTGGGGGTGGATCTGCTCTGTTCTTCCTGAAGTCCAGGATGATCTCCTTGGTCTTGGTGGTGTTCAGGATGAGGTTGTTAGCCTGACACCACCTGGACAGTTTCAGGACTTTGTCTCTGTGGGCCGTCTCATCGTCCCCAGAGATCAGCCCCACCACAGTAGTGTCGTCTGCAAACTTCATACGGTGTTGCTGGTGTGGGCTGGTCTGCAGTCTGCTGTGTACAGCATGTCCGTCACTGAGGAGTGACGTCACCGAACACCGTCACTGCCTGGACCTCTTTCTGGGTCCTAGTGCCCTAAAGGTTACAGCTCCTGGTTACACTAGAAAAAAGTCCATTCTAGAGGCCACTCTGACATCATCATCATCAAAGACAGCGTTACCTAGCAACCATACCTAGACCATAGCAGCTATAGAGGGAAACACAACAAACCATCAACGGCGGTTAAAGCAGTCAGACGTTTGTTCTGCAGCTCAGCAAAAATCTCTGCTTTAGGTTTTGGGGAGAAAAACAAAGGAAAACACACGGAGAAGGATTCTGCAAAGGAAATCCCAAGTTCTATTGGTAAGTCAGCGTCATGGAAACATGCTTTGTTGGTTCTGAAGTGGCATGAATGCAGACTTAGATTGGTTTGTTTCCTTGGATTCTTCAGATTAAAATAAGCTGTAAATGTTGTCAGCATAAAGCAAGTTTGGACTAAACTAAAGCAGAAAGTGGCTTTGAAGATGGTCAGGAGAAATGAGGGCTTTTTTCAGGAATTCTGGGAAGAGGAGGACTTCTCCAAACAACCAGAATCTAGGAGGAGGTTTTTTCAGCATTGAGATCAGGATTTAGCATGAGCTTCAATCCCATTTTTGTTCAATCCAAATGTTTACCGTCATATTCAGGAGTTCAACTCTGAAAGCCACCATGACATCACAGACATTAAAGACCCTGTTACCTAGCAACTAGGCCTGGGCGATAAATCAATCAAATAAATTAATTTGAATTTTTTGTTAGGGGCGATTTCAAAAATAACTAAATCGAGTTTTATGTGGCGCATTTTTGGCTCCCCAGAGCTTCCATAGCGTTAGTATCACACAGTGACACGCGACAATCAATGCACGACGCAGCTAGCGACAGCATGGCTACCGGTGACAGTGGGAATTTTGTTGTTTGGAACTGGTCTGGGTTTGCTGCCACAGACGTGGAGGAAGAGACCCCCCCCCCCACTCGCTGCCTAAAGCCAATCGAAGTCAAAGGCTCTCGCGCGCACTCGCGTGGCACGCGCTCAGTCCTCTTTAACACGCACGCGCCCTGACACTGAAACATATACTCATTCTACAACGCCTGTATAGTTAGTTCATTAGTTAGTTAGTTATTTGTTACTGTTATTTGTTAATAAAGAATACTGCGTTGTAATTATTACTTGTACCGATATATTCATTTCCGACGTGGCCGCCGTAGGATTTTGTTTTCGGAGGAGGCGGGGGGGGGGGGGGAGGGGTCTGACAGCAACTCCTACTGCTAATCATCTTCTCCGTGGAGAAGACGGGGTTTCTTAAAGAATTACAACCGTAGACCTCAGATATGAGCTGTATTGTTAATCCTTTAGAAAATGCTGCTACTGTCAAGGTGAATGTTTGTCTCCTTTTAGTCTAGACTACAAAGTGTGACTTAAAACACAGCTGGGACATTAAGTAAAGAAGTAACCTTTTTATTTTGGACAGTGAAAACAAGTGTACAATAATGAAATTAGACAAAACAAGACAAAAGTTATATAAAACAAGACACAATTGTTTAAACACAAGTCCAAAAAGGGAGTAAGAAGAAGAAAAATCTTATACTTAACTTTGATTCCAAGAGCGTGCTCATTTATTTATTATTCATTCCAGAAATGGGGGTTACATTTGTCTTGGGTTTGATTAAATAAAAGCAACATTTTTGCTTGAACTTGTCTGCCTTTTGTACTTATTGCTTTCCTTAAGTAGGGTGGGGGGAAAAAAATGGGGGAAAAAATCGGAAATCGAATTAAAAAAATAAAATTGGAGATTTTATTTTTAGGCCATATCGCCCAGCCCTACTAGCAACCATCACAACAAACTGTAGACTATTCAAACTGGACATTTTGGGGCAACAATTCTTTTCTAACTCAAGTTTTGATGAAAAATCCAAATGATGGAAACAGATTGTGTAAAGGAAATGAGGATATATTGGTGAGTCACAGTCCTGGAAACATGAGTTGTGCTCTGATGAAGACGCCTGATCCAAATGTGGATTTTTGAAATGTTCTTCATGAGATTCAAACTGATTGAAGCTTTGAATTAAAGGTGTCAACACATTTCTGCATTGGATTCATTCTGATTCAGTGTCTAAGGTTGGTTTTGTGGCAGAAACCAAGTTTTTGTTGAACAGTAGCGTTTGAAAAAGCAGAAAGTGGCTTTGAAGATGGTCAGGAGAACTTCTTTGAAGAGGAGGACTTCTCCAAACAACCACAACCTTAGAGGAAGGTTTCTGAGCATTCATAGAATGCTTTTACAATGACTCATCATTTTCCACAAGAAGCTAATGAGTTTTTCCAAATGCATGCTGGATATTCTTAGTTCTAGCTTGGAAAGCACTTTGTGGGATTTCCCTGGAAAACCTGCTTTATCAATCATTTTGGTCTCTTTTTCTTCTTCTAAGTTCCAGCTTGGTGAGTGTGCAGGTAGCCATGGCAACCACTGTCCAGGTCAAAGGGAGGACCACGGCCAACCAGTCTCCAGGCTTTTGGATTGATTTGGATTTGAGAAACATTTGTTTCCCACATTTTAATAGTAGAATTCAACACGGGACATATAGTGGATTGTAATAATAGGAACAAAAACAGCAACAACAAAATAATCCTCCTCCCCTTAAAACATGCATTTGACTCTGAACAAGTCTAAAACAAATCCAAGCAAAGACCAGCGCTGGGGCTCCTGCTAGTTTCTTTTAGAAGAGCCTGCCTATTCTATACTATAGTTTTCATTAAACATGTTTCCTTAAAACAAACACAGCTTGTCTGAATAAGATGAGTTGGCATTTTCATAAAAATTTGTAAATTAATAAAAAGGGTAAAAACAAATAAGCAAACAAAAATCCTATGTTGAACTGAACTGTTTCTTTAATGTAGTGAAACATTAATTTGTCGCTTTGTTTATTTCAGTCCAATTTTTTTTAATGGCAATTATTAATAGTAACTTTATCTCTGCTCTAAATAACATTTGGCATTTTTCATTAAATATAGAAATGAATTAAGAGAGTAAAAACAAACGAACAAACAAAAAACCATAGTAATTTTAAAAACAGTTTTTTATTGTAGTGAAATTTTAATTTGTCACTTTTAATTAGTTTAATACAATGTTTTTTACATATGGGATCTATTAGTCGTTACCTTAACTCAAGAATTACAATGCAACATTCTCTCCAGAAAATGGGGTTAGTGTTTAATTTAAAATTTTAGGCACCTCACCTCCCCCTAGCCGCTGTGCAGCTTAGTTTGCTTCTGCTTGCCGATTGGACCAACAAGAGCGCACAGTCTGCCCTCCTGCTGGAACCTTCCATACATGACTGACAGCCACAACAGATGAGACCTGTGGCTGGTAAGCTTTACTGTTCCTTCCAAACTCTATAAAACGCTAATATTTTGATATTTTGCTGAGGTTAACCTCATGTGTTTGTATTTCTAATGCCGTGGACTCATATGGTGTCAATATAGTGCCTAAAGAATTGGGCATCAAAACAGTAAAACAGCGCATCAAAACCTCAAATCTGAGAATCAAAATGCATAAATTGAGAACTAAAACTTGCAACCAAAAGCTATAACCCAAAGCACAATCATATTTCTGAGTGCTCGTTTCTTTTTTTTCGCCATTACGAAATCCTGTTTTTGAGTTGCAGTTTATTTTGAAATCGTATTTTTGAGTTGCGCTTTTATTTTTGCGGTTTTGATACTAAAACCTGTCGAAACGTAAAAACAGTGACATGTCAGTCAAGGCGAGGGGAGGCGGGATATCCCCACATCCAGAAGCTCATTGGCTATAGCAGAAACCCACACTGTGGGAAAGACTCCACACTTCTGACTGATGTTCATGTCTACTTTATTATTCACAGTAAAGATTGGGACAGAACACTGAGAACCAAAAAGAACAGAGGAACAGTTCTAATGTATGCTAGAAAACATGAATCACAAGAACACCAGACACAAACACCAGTCTGTTTCTTTATCTGAATTTTTTTCTTTACAAAATAGTCATTTGCTCACATCTCAACAATGTATGAACTGCAGTCAGTCTTAGTTTAAAACAATAAAATCAAATGTTCGCTGTGTGTTAGAAATGTATACATATTTGACGTGTTGTCATGGTAACACACAGACTTAAAGCAACTTACACATTGTCTCATTATAAACTACGACCACAATGATTAACTAAGCAACTTTAAACCAAATTATTATATCACAAGAAAACTACCAATAAAAATA
This sequence comes from Oryzias latipes, assembly GCF_053564925.1. NCBI lineage: Eukaryota > Metazoa > Chordata > Actinopteri > Beloniformes > Adrianichthyidae > Oryzias > Oryzias latipes. Next base: position 25,293,114 of record NC_136238.1, on the reverse strand, counting down.
AACAAATACTGAATATTGTTTTCTGATTGGGGTTTAGCAAAATGTCTTTAAAAATCAAATCAACAAACAATGCCAGTAGAAATGTTAACTTTAATATGTTGAAAGCCAACAACTCTTATGCTACGTACACACCAATGCATGGCACGTTTTTAGAATGCGCTTAATGGGCATTCTTGAACATATTATTCTTTGGCTGCTTGAAATAAATCATTTCAAATCAAATTGTTAAAAAATGCGATGATAGTGCGAGATACTTGGGCATATACCCGCAGTTGGAAGACGCTTGGTGAGAAACATCAAAACAAAAATCTTGTTCCAGACTTTTTCTTTTACAGCTCTATTTCGATTTATGACTTGGTGTCAATGTAGTCGTATGAAATTCCACTTTCAATAAAAAGTCTAAATAAAAGCCTGTAAAACCCCATGTTGCTACGCAGGTTTTTAAGTCAGTTTTCAGGCTCTACGTACAGATCAGACACACTGGCCAGTTGCCAAGGCCAGTGTATAGGGCGCACTTGATTATAGGGTGCAGTTTCCGTCATGGGTGCTTTTTCTGTTTTTAACACATACAAAAGGCGCAACGGATTTTAAGATGCTGATATGTTAACATATACTGGTAAACCATGCATGCTAGTGTGTGTTTAAAAAAAGCAGTGGGAACATAACTGAGTTGGTTGTGATTCATTTTTCAGTCATAAAACAGCATCCAAACCGACTTTTCATGTCCTGTTGTGTTTATTGCTCTTGTTGGTCCTTGTCCCCTTCTTTTTGACAGTGTGACTCACCGAGATGTCAAAAGTAAGTGGCAGCTCGTCTATGTTGGTGATGTGGCACGGCTGAATGAGTTTGTCGGCAATCTTTTTACTCCAGTATGAGTGGAAGATGGACAGCTTTTCCTTGTAATCTGCTGGAAGTTGAATGCCTTCAATTGAATCGTGACTGTAGAGATTTTCTCTGATCGTTAATCCATCGCTCGAGTTGGTTTACCAACTTGGGCCACTTCGCCATATTTTCTGCAGAAATTCTTGACTTGTCGGAGTTCATTTTCCAGCTTCCTCCACCTGCGAACCATTCAACTGATGTTGAATTCTCTCACAGCTGCTCGATTCACATGTTCCTCCGCATGGCTGACGGCTTGCAGTTTAAACTGCGCTTTATAAGCATGTATTTTTGCAGTTGCCATTTTTAGGGTTGAAAAAAATGATGTTCTGCTGAATGGACATACCTGCCCTTTTGGGGTGTGTCTTCTTTCACATCCACATTTCTCTCCCCCGTTTTCATGCTGTTTTCTTTTATGTCCTCTGACGAAGTCCCACAATAACACATTAGGTGCACCACCTCATTGGGCGTCCCCAACATCTTTGGGAAAATCTAAGACTTTTAAGTGCCCCTTGTGGTCGTGAAAATATGGTACATATAGTTATGATTCAAAACAATATTTCCCTATATACAGGTACATCTAAAAGAATGAATTTCATGAACGTTGGGTTGTTTTTTTCAAGATACAATAAAATGATCCAATTAAAGCAAATCTTCACTTTATCTGTTCACGTTCTGTATTAAATTTCAGCTTATTTTTGATTATAGAAAAGAGCTACTTTTTAAATCATATTTTCCACTTTTTATGTCAAGAACTCTGCAGAGTTTTCCTGACTTACCAAAGAAAAGATTAAACAAAACCCCTTGCACAGAATGAGTGCTTATGTGTTTTTGAATTATATATAGCGGGGAAAATAAGTATTGAACACGTCAACATTTCTCTCAAAAAACATTTCTAATCGAGCTATTGACACGAAATTTTCACCAGAGGTCGGCATCAACCCAAGTAATGCACACATAGAAAGAAATCCAAACATTTATGTCCATAAATGAAGTTATGTGTAATAAAGTGAAATGGCACAGGGAAGAAGTATTGAACACATGAAGAAAAGGAGGGGTAAAAAGGTCTGGCAAGCCAACAAAGCAGCTGGAGTTTGTCAGTATTCAGAACGTTAACCTGCCCCCTATTTGTAAGTAATATCAGCTGGTATAGTCCTGATTGATGCCTTTTAAAAAAGGTTTCTCACCAGCAAGGTGTTGGACAAGAAGCATTGCATGATGGGTAAAAGCAAAGAGCTGTCCAAAGACCTACGCAACCTTATTGTTGCAAAACACACTGAAGGCATTGGTTACAGGTGCATTTCTAAACTTCTGAAAGTTCCAGTGAGTACCATTGGGGCCATCATCCGGAAGTGGAAAGCACACGGCATTACCATAAACCTGCCAAACCCAGGTGCTCCTCGCAAGATTTCAGACAGAGGAGTCAGAACAATCATCAGAAGGGTTCTCCAACAGGCCAGGACCACTCGTGGAGAGCTTCAGAAAGACCTGGAATCAGCAGGTACCGTTGTTTCAAAGAAAACAATAAGCAATGCACTCAACTGCCATGGCCTCCATGCACGCACACCACGCAAGACTCCATTTTTGAAGAAGAAGCATATTTGGATAAACCCATGACATTCTGGGAGAAGATACTCTGGTCAGATGAGACCAAAATTGAACTCTTCGGATGTCATAAGACACAACATGTTTGGAGGAAGAATGGCACTGCACATCACCCCCAAAACACCATACCAACAGTCAAGTTTGGAGGTGGGAGCATCATGGCGTGGGGCTGTTTTTCAGCATGTGGTACTGGTAGACTTCATATCATTGAAGGAATAATGACTGGAGAAAAGTATCGAGACATTCTTGATCAGAATCTGCTGTCATCTGCCAGGCTGCTGAAGATGAAAAGAGGGTGGATCTTTCAGCAAGACAACGATCCCAAGCACACAGGCAAGGTAACACTCAACTGGTTGAAGAAAAAGAAAATCAAGCTGCTAGAATGGCCCAGTCAATCACCAGACTTGAATCCAATTGAAAATCTTTGGAAAGAACTGAAGATCCGGGTTCACAGAAGAGACCCCCGGAACCTTGAAGATTTGAAGGCAGTTTGTGTGGATGAATGGGCCAAATCACACCTGAGCAATGTATTCCACTGGTTTCTCCATACAGGAGGCGTCTCGAGGCTGTAATCACCAACAAAGGTTTTTGCACTAAGTATTAAATAAATTTCAGTAAGCGTGTTCAAACCTGTGCCATCTCACTTTATTACACATAACTTCATTTATGGACATAAATGTTTGGATTTCTTTCTATGTGCGCATTACTTGGGTTGATGCCAACATCTGGTGAAAATTTCGTGTCAATAGCTCGATTAGAAAACTGTTTTTTGAGAGAAATGTTGACGTGTTCAATACTTATTTTCCCCACTGTACATCACTGAAACTTTTGTCACATTCAGTTAAGATAAAGGCTTCTCTTCTGTATGGATTCTTTTGTGTGCTTTGAGACGAGATATTTGACTAAAACTTTTGTCACATTCTTTACAAGAAAAAGGCTTTTCTCCTGTGTGAGTTCTCATGTGTGTTTTGAGATGAGATATTTGATTAAAACTTTTTTTACATTCTTTACAAGAAAAAGGCTTTTCTCCTGTATGAGTTCTCATGTGTATTTGAGACTAGATACATGACTAAAACTTTTGTCACATTCTTTACAATCAAAAGGCTTTTCTCCTGTGTGACTTCTCATGTGTCTTTTGAGATAAGATAAGCAATTGAAACTTGTATCACATTTTTTACAAAAAAAAAGGTTTCTCTCCTGTATGAGTTCTCAGGTGTCTCTTTAGGGAAAATAAATGACGAAAACGTTTATCACATTCTCTACAAGAAAAAGGCTTCTCTCCTGTATGAATTCTCATGTGACTTTGGAGATCAGATATACGACTAAAACCTCTGTCACATTCCTTACAAGAAAAAGGCTTTTCTCCTGTATGAGTTCTCATATGTCTTTGGAGATCAGCTACACGAATGAAACCTCGGTTACATTCATTACAAGAAAAAGGCTTTTTTTCTGTGTGATTTCTCATGTGTATTTTAAGATTATATTTCTGACCAAAGCATTTGTCACATTCTTTACAAGAAAAAGGCTTGTCGTCTGAATGAGTTCTCATGTGTCTTTTGAGATTATATATTTGAGTAAAACTTGTATCACAGTCATTACAAGAAAAAGGCTTTTTTTCTGTGTGAGTTCTCATGTGTATTTTAAGATTATATTTTTGACCAAAGCTTTTGTCACATTCTTTACAAGAAAAAGGCATGTCGTCTGAATGAGTTCTCATGTGTCTTTTGAGATTATATATTCGAGTAAAACTTGTATCACATTCTTTACAAGAAAAAGGCTTCTCTCCTTTGTGGGTTTGCATATGTGATTTGAGAGAACTTATTTCACTAAAATTTGTATGACATTTTTTACAAGAAAAAGTCTTCCCCCTTTTATGGATTCTCGTATTAAGTCTAAACTGAGACAAGTTACCAAAACTTGGGATCCTCTGCTGTCTGTTGTGTGGGTCTATCTTTTCATCTGTAATTGAAGTGGCTTTTTCATCCTGACTGTCAGTTACGTTAAAGCTCTGCTGATTGTTTAGATCTGCTTCTCTGTTCTCACCTTCCTCATAAGTAGGAATCTCCATCAAGGTATCAGTCTCCTGCTTCAGATCAAGCTGATCTTCATCCTGACTGATGAAGAGATCATCTGGCTCCTCTTTAATCTTTGAGGGTTCTGGTCCCCCCACTTTCTTTTCAATTTGTAGATTTGTATAGCGTCTTTCATTCCGGTTAAGCACAAAAAGTACCTAACATAAAAGCAATAAAAATAGCCATAAAATATTATAAATACTAATTAAAAGCAGAGAACAAAAGACAATCACACAAGATTTGCACACTTCCCTCACCAGATTCCTCCCTCCACCCCCCAGTTCTCCCAATAGAACCCTGAAAACAAAATAGGAACTGTAGCTCAAAAAAATTCAGCTGGCTTGACACCGACGTGCAGAAACGGTTTTATGTAGAGGTGGTAGAAAAAATTCATTTCGGCAATATATCGTGATAATTCATTTGTTGATCTTGTATCAATTTAAAAAGCTGTCAGGACGATATGTATTTAATTATTTATGAGTGTCCTTCAGTGTCTGCGTCTAGTTTTCCACTTAAACCTCCAACCCCTGGTTGGCAGCAGAGCACACTGAGCCTCTTTGAGCAGCTCTACACACACACAAAACAACAAAATCTCAGTGAGAAGCAGCTTTTTTTGTTTTTACGAGACATGCACTACTTTGATTTTAGTTAGGATGGGTACCGAACTGAATCTCTTTGCCAGGATTAAGTCTTGAAGTATTGGAAAAGCTGCATTAAGCAATATTGGTATAACACTTTATTTCCTCAATCATACTCTTAAAACATTATTGGTTAAGGCATATTCGTTTTTTTATACTTAAAAATCTTTTTTTTGTGGAAATCAGAAAATGTTAAATTTTCCCTTTATATATTTTAAGTTACCAAAATAAAAAGCACAATTTGTTTGGGTAAAAACAACTTATACATGAAATACAGTTGCAGTGCTCAACATTGTGGGGCGGGATGTGGTGCAGCGGTAGGGCGGTCGACCCATGATCGTAACATTGCGGGTTCGATTCCCGCCTTGCACGCCCATGAGTCGAAGTGTCCTTGGGCAAGACACTAAACCCCACCTTGCCTCTGGTGGTAGGCGGGCGCCTGTGTTTGGCAGCGGAGCGACCACCAGTGTGTGAATGTTTGAGTGAATGTGTGTGTGACTGTAAAGCGCTTTGTCCTTGTAGGAAGAAAGGCGCTATATAAGTATACGCCATTTACCATTGTGATCATTCAACTAAAAGAGTTTTACAAATTTATTTCAATGAAAGACATAGTAATATTCAGGTACAGTTTTTTTTCTAAGTCATACTTTGTGTTCCAGTACAATATTGGGATATGTATTGTATTGCCAGACTCTTCCCCCTACACACCCTGAGTATAATGGGGCGGCCGTGGTATAGGGCGGTCAACCCATGATCGTAAGATTACAGGTTCGATTCCCACCTTGCAAGCCCATGTGTCCTTGGGCAAGACACCGAACCCCACCTTGCCTCTGGTTAAAGGCTCGCGCCAGTGTTCGGCAGCGGAGCCACCATCAGTGTGTGTGCATGGGTGAATGTGACTGTGGGCGCTGCAGAATTTCATTGATTTCGTCAAGGTATTCATTATTGACTTCTGCTGTCTCAACATCAAACGTGAATATTATTCTTAACCATGCTGGATATGAGTCTAATGCAGGAAAGTATCCGTCGAGAGACTTTGCAAGCTCATCTAAGTGCGTGACAATTGCTTGTTTCATTTCCCTGGGTACAGACATTTCACCAATTCCAGACACATCTTCGATCTTACTAACACAGTTGTCAAGAAGGGGAAAATTTGCCAAGTGATTGTTCTCCGTTTGTCGTTTCCATAATAGTAGCTTTTTTTTGAAAAGCCATCAGGTTTTCTTTTGCTTCCATAATGTTGACTCCACCTCCCTGCAACTGCTGATTAAGGTGATTGAGAGCTGCGAATATATCAGCCATGTACGCGAAATGAAAATGATTTTTGAAGCACTCTGCATGACAACGTTAATGCAATTCCACAAACAAGACAAAAACACAATTCAGCACCTGTCCCCGGTATAACCATTGCACATTAGAATGGTACAGAAGTACCTCAAATTCAGCGCCCATTTCTCTGCTCAACTCACTGAAGATGCGATGGCTCAGAGCACTATTTCACTCATAGTTCATATATTCCACTAAAGTTTTAAATACTTCTGCCAATTTTGGATTCAAAGCTTTTGTTACCAACGCATGCATGACTGTTCAGAATACAATGCATAACAGTATGTGGTGCAGCGGCTTTTACTAGCCTACCAAAACCAGACTTTCTTCCCAGCATGACTGGACCTTTATCCGTACAAACTGCAGAAAGATGGTGCTCCAAGGGTAAGGGGGTGGAGGGTCTAGCCTGCGATGCGCCTTGGGGGGGGGCTACTTGGCAGCGGCCCCCCTCCTATGGTTGCCGTATGGAGTGGGCCCCCCCTCTTTCGGTTTTATTTGCACCTTAGACATGTAGGGTCCTTGGTAGGGGGGTGCTTGGACATCACTGCCAGCAAGCAGCAGATGTCCTCCTAGCACCCTACCCGCCAATTTTAACAGCACCTTAGACATTTAGGGCCCCTTGGTGGGGAGGGTGAGGGGACATCACTGTGAGTAATCAGGAGATGTCCCCTTAGTGCCCTACTCGCCAATTTTAACTGCACCCCCCTTAGTACACACACCCCTTCCCCTTCAATATATACATTCCAACATAAACACACACACCCTCTCAAACACACATACACGCAGACACATTTTGCAAAGAAGGTGGGAACTGGGTCCATCTGTCCCCTACCCCTCCCCTGGTGGGGGGTGCGGGCCCCTTGGCAGCGGCGACCGTGTCCCCTGGGTGCCGGCTTCCTGGGCCCGGCGATGCTCTCTCCGCGCGGTGGGGGGGTTCACATTACACCTGAGCCGGGGGTGTTCGTGTCCCTGGGGGGTGGGTCCTGGTCCTTGCCCCTGAGCGCTGGGCCCCGCCAAACTTCCAACAGTGGCCGAACCTGGTCGGGCCATATTTACAACACCCCTTGTGGGCCCCCTTTTTTCCCCGGGGTTCCCCCCCTCCTGGGCAGGGGCGGCGGGCCCCTGCCTTGCTCCTCCCTGGACCAACCCTGGGCCGGGTGGGTGGCTGCCTGGAGTGCAGAACGGGTCTCCCCTGGGGGGTCCTGGATCGTACCTGGGGTCGGGGCGGGGGGATCCCCGGAACTCCTGGGTGGTGGTGGGGTGCTCGTCTGGGGCTGTGGGCGTCCTTCTCCGGTGGGGCCCTGCGTTGGGCTCTCCCGGCGCGGCGGGAGGGCTGCTTTTCTGGTTGGGCTGGGGCGGCGCTCTCTATCCCTCCGCGCCTCCCTGCTCTCTGGCTCTGGGGGCCTTGCGGCGGTCCTGCTGGCCCCGGCCTGGGTGGCAGTCTTGGTCGCCCGGGGGGCGGTTGTTCCCTACCTGTTCCCGTGTGGCGTTGGGGGGATTCCGGCTGCTGCTGCGGCGGGGGTCTTGGGGTGGGGATGGCTGGGCACTCTCCCTCCTTCTTTTCACGTTCCACCATCCATTTTAGAAGAATATAAACACTCACCTGAGCACAGGTGTTAGCTCACCTTTGCACTAACAGTTTGCATGATTGAATGACTGAAATATTTCACACTAGTTGGTTTTAAGGCATAAGTATGTGTGTGACACTATCTGTTTTGTGTGCATGTCGACATGTGGACATTTTTGCAGCCAACAGGTGTGTTGATAACATTTGAGTGTGTGTGTGGACAGGCCCCGCCCTTTTTGGTACTACCACTGAACCTTACCGTAATGATAAACAACCAGTAAACTTGTTGCTTTATGCTGCTTCATGGTCTTACCCCCCCTCCCCTCCTACTATCACCCTCCTACCCCCCCCTCTCTAACATCCCTTTCTTCTTCCCTTCTTTCCTTTTCCGTCCGGTCCAACACCCAAGATTTTCAAACATGGTTGAAATTAATAAAGTTTGGCCTCAATTACAAAAGGGGTTTATTCAGAAATACCTTTGGTTTGTCTGAAGATTAATTACCCCTATTGTTAAAGTAAAATATGTCCAACACAAAAGGCCCTCAGCTCTCATCTGCCTGCCCAGCTGTTGGACAGGACAAGTTAAAAAAAATAAATAAATAAAAAAACAAAAAAAGAAAGATGGTGCTCCCACAAAAGATTATTGTCTCTAAAGAAGTCTTCCAACTGCTTCTTCACATCGGCTGCCTTAGTTGTTGTTGTTGTAAGATGCTTACAAAATAAAAACTCTTCTTTTATCATGTCGTCTTTCACGTACCGCACAAAAACAGGAAGCTGGCTTAGATTAGCAATGTCTGTAGTCACGTGGAGTTGAAGGCTGAATTTTGCCGGTCTTGAAATCAGATCTGGATTACTTGAGCCAAGATGTCTTTACTCGTGTCCTCTATTCTGTCACTGATGGTGTCATTTCAAAGAGGAATTTGGGATCATTTACCTTCGGCCGCTGTTCCGAGGATCAGATTCACCATCTTTAACGCAACTGGTTTCACTACTGTTTCACCAATGGAGTGTGGCTTGCTCTGCTTTGCGATCAACTTCATATGATGCAGTGAGGATCGGTTTATTGATGGATACAAATACAAGAGTAGGCAGAGTGGCATTATCATGGAATCTGACTCTCTTCACCTTGAATTCAGCTTTCTTTGTATTCTTATATTCACCGTCTCCATGCAGCTTCTCGAAGTGTTCATTTAGTTTTGCCAGGGGGCGGGGCTAGAGTTGCTCAACTTGGCATTGCAAATCATGCAGATAAGACGCTGACTCCCATCCTGTTCTGTGATACATGAGAATCCAAGTTTTTGGACTAAAGATACACAGAATCAATTTTAGGTCAGTGAATCACAATATTCAAAATGAACCAATATCAACCATGGATCATATCAGTAGCCAAAAATTATGATATAAATCTAATTGTTGATAAATGAATCATTACACCCCTAATGCAGATAAATGCAGGGGAGAATAAATCTTTACTGTAAATAAAAATGCGGACAGGGCTTTGTGGGAAAAAATATTTGAATTAATTACTGTACTAAAGAACTTAAAAAAAAGCAGAAAATGCACATCCTTCATTCTTGTTTTCTTTTCTACTAAACGTAGCTTTTAATTATTCTTTTGTCTAAATAAAAAAAGTAACTTTAACAAAAATGTTTTATTTCTTTTGCCGTTTATAAATAGTTTATTTTTAGTTTAAATGTGTCACTTCACCTTAATGCTGTTTCTTTCATTTTGTTAATTATATTTAAATTTAACTTCAAGTTTCTCAAAAGTGATAAAGTCGCAAATAGAACTTTTCCTTCAAACAGAAATTGTCAAAACCAGCCGTTTCTTTTATAGAGATGAACCAAACACTGAAATCTCTGACTTTAAATCCTTTGTTCTCCAACAAAAACCTTGAAGGAGAAATAAACTGTTAATGAAGATTTTCAAACTGTTAGAACTGATGTTTGTGTTTGTTCTGCTTCATGTTAACAGCAGTGCAGTAAGAGACGCTGTCACATTAACCCGATGCATCATGGGAGTTGTAGTGAAGAGCAGTGGTGCTGATGCCGGACAGTCTCGTCTCCGAGCGTCATTACTTTGTTCACTTGTTACACGGTGACACCAGATCCCACAGGAAGCTAATAGAGCTGAACGGATGATAATTGATCCGAACAGATTAGTCGCCCTGTTTCTGCACAGACGTGTAGCAGCGCGGTAGAGATATGCAGAAGGGTGCAGGAAAAGTTGGCTTTTATTATTGTGCGAGTTACACCACAGTTGTTGAATGGATTGAAGAAGCTTGAGCTAACATGTCTGCTTGGAGCAGCGCAGCAACTAGACAGACTCTGACAATTGCAATTTTGTTGTGCTGTTGTACCGAGCGTGACTGTACAATGACAATAAAGCTTTATCAATGACAAAAGGGAACCTGACGTGTTTGTCAAAAATTTTGTCCGACTGTTGTTTTCAGATACAAATGCTGAGGACTTTGATGGATTTTAGCATGCTGTTTTATGTTAAAATAAATCACAACCATCTCAGATTTGCTCCTGAAGCCTTTTTAAACACACACCGAATGTCTGTGTGTGCTGAGACCGGAGTCTGCGCTTGCGCATGTTCAGTAAGGAGGGAGGGAGACAGTCAGCACACGTGAGTGTGTGAGCATTCAGTTTGTGTTACTCAGTTACGGAGAACAGTCATAATAAGGGTTTCCTCTTAAACAGGGGTGTCAAACTCATTTTGGTCCGGGGGCCACATTCTGATCTCAAGTGGGACGGACCAGTAACGTAAAGGCAAAATAACAGCTTTGTTTTAGTTTTTTTTACTCAGTTGGAAAAAAAAATGCCTCAACCAACATGATAGCCTGATCACTTGGGGCCAATGGATCATGAATAAAATTGAATTCAATTAAAAAAAAGTTGGTCTATTTAATTTTATACAGACTGAATATTTTACATCTGACACTGAAGCAATACAGAAACTTTTCCTTATGGTGAGTCTCTTAGTGCTGAATGTTATATTATTTGAGCATTGCAACCTGTTGATGTCATACCAAGCATGGGGGTTTTGCATTCAGCTTCGTGAAAGAAAAAAAAAAACTGTCCATTTTTCCTGGAAAGCTCTTCCCTCCACTTCACTTTTTGACAACATTTTGGTCATTAGGGTGTCAGTACTGATCATCCTTATAGCAAGATAACAGCGGTAAGGCTCATAGGGAACCAAAGTGCATCTTACCCAGACACAAAGCTGTTAGGTTTCACTTTTGGCACATGCAGAGATATGCTGATTCACCTGTATTGTGTTTCCTTTGCTCCCTCGAGTGGCGGAATTGCGCATTTCGGTTATTTCTTTTAAAAAAAATCATAACTCGCCACAGGAATGGACTAGAAATTTGCTTTCTTTTTTAAATACCCTTATGATTTTTACTCTTCGTGTGTGGGCCGGACTAAACCACCTGGAGGGCCGGATACGGCCCACGGGCCGTATGTTTGACACCCCTGCAGAGACTGGTTCTTTTATTAACCCACTCTGGAGGCTCTGAGGGTCCGAACGGGGCATTAACGTGCCAGCGCCTTAACACCTGGTGGGCCTTTTGCTAGTGTCAAAGACTGAAAAATGCCCCATAAATGAGACCGGGCCCTATAACTCGGTGTGCCCTATGGTCATGAAAATACGGTACTCAAGTTGAAACCAAAACCTTTTTTGATAAACACAGAGATGATATTATGCTGATTTTTTTTTTCTCGCAGCACACCTGACCATCTCTCACAGGACACTAGTGTGCTGAGGAACACTGATTGACAGAGGCTGTTTTATTTTTGGAGTAATCCCAGTGATGTGCAATATGATTAATTTTTTAATGTTTATAAGACTCAAACATGATATTAACAATAACAGGGTTTAAGAAAAATCTACTTCCTCTGATATGTTTCACAAAGACACACTCAGGACGTCACACACCAAGAAATTAACTTATTGTTAAAAATGATGCCAGGAGTCCAGCTCTAAAAAATGGACAAAAGAGCAAAGAAAATGGAATTATTTGATTTATTTCTAATTATAAATATTTTCAGGCTTTGTTGTTTCGTTCTGCAGCATGGTCATATTTGTATAATTTTGACAAAGCTTTTTTATGGAGACTAAAATATTATACATTAATTAAGGTTTAACTTGATTTATTCAGGATTAATATTCCTGTATATTTTTATTCATTTTAATATCGAAAATACAAGTTAAAGGCTTAAATGTTTAGCTTTAGTGTGTTCAGTAAATGTTTATCTTGTTCAGCCCAAAACCTAAAGAGTGTTTTTTATTTTAGCCCTTGGCTGTGCGACTGAGTTTAAATAGCAATCCAGATAGCAGCTCAGACGAAGAAAAACAAAGACGTTAATGGATCTATGTGTCTGCAGGTGGATGCAGCAGTGAACGTACCAACTATGTGTAGCTCAGCTGCAGCTCTGGTTTCCAGCTGCTATAATCCAGCAGAAGGTGACAAACCTATGTGGTGTAGCTGAAGCTGCGGGTTCCAGCTGCTATCCAGCAGTCTGCGCTGACGACAGAGCTCCTCCTCGTTCTGGACGATGGTTCCTTCAGCAGCAGAAAGTTGTTCTCTGACAGAACCTTCCTGAGGTTCTGAAGACATGGTTCCTGCTCCGATCTTCAGCTCCAACTCCCACAAACACCACCGTCCTCTTCACTGCAGCTCCGATCGATCACCTGCTAGTCTCACAATCACAGCAATCCACGTTGTCTTTCCGTTCAACACTTCTTCACTCATTTACGACACTTTGGAAAATGCTGAGAGTTCCCACACGAACCACGTATCGTCCTTTCTGTCCAAAAACCTCACAAACGTCCCAACAAAACACCACCATCCTCTCAAGACAAGCTAACGCTGCTAGCCTGCTAACAAGCAAACAGCCTCGTGCTGTTTACTTCCGGGTCACGTGCAGAAACTTTATTGAAAAAGAAATAACTGCGTGACTGGATCTCAGTATGGCTCAACATGCTTTCAGTATTTTCTAAAACAGTTTTAATTCAGTAAATAATACAGAAAAGAACATTAAAATAATAATAATAATATCACACCGTATCTCATTACAATGTTCAGATTTAACGACAAAACAACGAGTCCATCACCTACCTAGGAATGACCATTTCCAAAGATAAAAAAGCCAGATGCCAATTAAGCTTTGATCCAATTATTAATAAAACACAGACAAAGCTGAACCAGTGGCTCCAGAGAGATTTATCATTGAGAGGCAGAGTTTTACTATCTAAAGCTGAGGGAATCTCCTGCCTAAGGTACACAGCTTTATCCCTCAATGTTGACAACAAAGTTCTGAAAATCATTGACAAAATGCTATTTAATTTTATTTGGAGGGACACAAACCATTATATAAAAAAACAGTTGTAATCAACACTTACGATATGGGTGGTCTTAACTTTCTAGACTTCTGTACATTAAATAATACCTTAAAAATAAATCGGCTAAGACATTTTATTAAGAATGCAACTTAATTCTGAAATTTCACACCAAATTACATTTTTCTCCAAATTAGGAGGCAAGAACTTTCTTTTATTTTGTAACTATAATGTGCAAAAGATCCCAATAAAACTTTCCTACTTCCATAAACAAATGTTAATTTCCTGGTCACTCATTTACAAACACAATTACTCTCCACACAAATACTACATATGGAATAAGAAAGACATTACTTATACCGGTAGACATAAATCTTTATTTTATCCATCTTGGATTACTCAAAACATCCTCCTGGTTCATCAATTGTTTAGATCAAACAGATCTATGTCACATGAAGAATTCTGCTTCAAATATTGCATCAGAATAACTAAAAGCGAGTTTAACATTGTTTTGAAAGCAATTCCTAAGTGTATAACTATGGTATTCAAAAGCTCATCATTGCAGAGTCCAACTTTATTACCAATTGATCCAACTAAAATAGAAATAGGCCAAATTTGTTTTTCTTCTTCATGTAACACAAATCGCCGTATACGCTCACTCTTCCAGAAGGATGTTGTTTCCATTTCCTAGTAGTTCCTTATTGAAATCATTTAGTTTATCATTTAGAATGGAAATAGATCTGGAATCTACCAACAAAATAATTTTTAATTAATAAAGTGAAAGAAATCTCATTTAGACTAATCCATAAATTCTATCCAACCAAACTATATCTACAAAGGTTCAAGGAAGATATTGATGTTGCCTGCTCTTTTTGTCAAGAACACCCTGAAGATGCTGTACATTTATTTTGGTTGTGTCCCTTTTCCACTACTCTCTGGTCTAAAGTTTGTCATTTCATTTCTGCACACATAGACCCAGACTTCTGCTTGTACTTAGAAAATATTATGTTTGGCCTCACACACTGTCCATCTCATACAAAGAACAATTATTCATCATTAACCTTTTATTGTTTTTATGCAAATAGAACATTCATGGATCCAAAGTTAAAAATCATACTCCTCATTTTTCTATCTTTATCAAAGAGTTCAAACAATAAATTAAGACAATAAGAAACTCTGACAGTAAGAAAGAAATTAAAACATTTGACCTGTTTGTCAGTTTGAATGTCTTTGTGTAAAAATGTAATATAACGCCCTGGTTTGTTCTTTTCTTGTTGATGTTTTGAATTGTTTTGTATTGAATTGTTACATTCAATAAAGTTTGCATTAAAAATTGACTACAAAAACACTTCAGAGACTAACTAAACCTGATCACATTCGTTTATTGTATTTCTAAACTATAGTAATGAATAAAGAAATTTCTTAAGTAAACAAAGAAACAACAATTAAAAAAGAAAATTTCAAGCAAAAAGATCCTAAAAAACAGTTTCTAAAGAGAATAACTACGACTATAAATAAACATTTAACTGTATAGTTAATAACAAAGACAAGCAATAATATTGAAATTGTCATTACAGTGAAAAAAAGAATAGAAATTTTACTTAATTTAATTAAAATTAGATTAACAAATTTCTGAAGTATATAACTGAGATGTAACATAATAAAAGAAAAGGGAAAAAAAATTAAGCTCTTTGGAACGCAAACATTTTTCATCAACAATCTGCAAAGATTTTAAAGCTGTTTCTTGTTTCTGTGTCTTCTTCAAAGATTTTTTTCAATAAAAAAAACTGGGAAAGATTTAAATAAATTCACCGATTTTTTTTCGGGTTAAGAAAAAAAAACACTTAAGATTTCTTTTACAGTACAGACCAAAAGTTTGGACACACCTTCTCATTCAGAGTTTTCTTTATTTTCATGACTATGAAAATTGTAGATTCACACTGAAGGCATCAAAACTATGAATGAACACATGTGGAACTCTATACATAACAAAAAAGTGTGAAACAACTGAGAATATGTCATATTGTAGGTTCTTCATAGTAGCCACCTTTAGCTTTGATTACTGCTTTGCACACTTTTGGCATTCTCTGGATGAGCTTCGAAAATGTTGAGAAATGCAGAAATGTGTGCTGCAGATGCCATGTTTGCCACTAGAGGGCAGCACAGCAGCTTCAGTCTTTGTCATTGTTGCTGTGTGAGCCTGAAGGAGCTTCAAAGTGAGCTGCAGCTTGGTTCAGACAAACCTCCACATTCACACACAGATGTGATCCTGAAGAAGTCTGAACAGAACATTTCAGGAGAACTCTTCAGTCCAGAACATGAGCCTGCATTGTTCCTGAAACTGGGATCAGAGTTCTGCTCTCTGCTCCAACAGAACCACCTTCATGAGCTCCTGGTTTCTTCTGGATCCTCCAACATTCAGACGCTCTCTGACTGAGTTCATGTCTGCACAGAAACCTTCAGGATTCTCTTCTTCCACACGTCTTTCACTCTGAAACTCTCTTCTGAATGTGGATCATCTCAGTCAGACGTTCAGCAGCATCAGAGCCGTGCATGTGCTCCTCCTCATGAGTCCTGAAGCTGCACCGTCAGCTGCAGAGCTTCAGAGCTGCTTCCTTCTCAGACTTTCCACTTTCTTTGGCTCTCTGGCTCTGATGCTGCTGCTGCTGCAGAAAAACCAGCAGCTGCAGAAAAACTCTGCA
Organism: Oryzias latipes; assembly: GCF_053564925.1. Lineage (NCBI taxonomy): Eukaryota > Metazoa > Chordata > Actinopteri > Beloniformes > Adrianichthyidae > Oryzias > Oryzias latipes. The sequence continues at coordinate 25,276,979 of NC_136238.1, read as the reverse complement.
GAGACTCACAGAGAGAGGATGGAGGCAGCAGATGAAGCTGCTGCAGACTGACAGCTGATGGAACTGAAGCACTTTCTACATTCTAGTTCCAAATGTTCTACAGAATCAATCAGAGGTTGAAAGTCTTCCTCAGTACTCGAGTACTTTAGTTCAGCAGCTCCTCTTTTCCTCTGAGGTGAAGCTTCATGTGGACGACTTCTTCTTCTCTCCTCTTTTCTGGAGCTTGGGCTCCATGCAGTCTGATCAGCTCTGATTTGGGCTTCAGTTGATGTTTGTGATCAGGAACTCTGGATTCTTCTTAGAAGGAGACGTTCTGCCTCTTTAGCAGAGAGCAGAACGTTGATCTGATCTGTTGGAAGCCACTCCATCCTGAAGCTGCACTGCTGAGTTCCTGTCCACCAGGGGGCAGTGTTACGGCTTTGCCTGCCTTATTATTCTGCTCATCTGTCAGGTTGGGACTTCCAACACAAAAACATTTGACCTTTTCACTTTATAAAAAAGTTTGTTAAACACTTTGGTGACTTTCAGATTTATAAAAACATTTTTTATCTTTTATTTCTGTAATTATTGGTCTAAACTTTTCTTCCTGAAGGCTGAACTGCAGCTTTCCTCAGGTCTTTCATTTTCTCCATTTTTCCCTCCTTTTCTTGGCTTCCAGCTCACCAGGCATGACCTAGACGGCGCCCTCATGTGGACGGATGAACACATGACAGAGGGGAATGACAGAGCTGCACAGCAGGGACGAGCAGAGACCTTTGGGTCACGTGGAGTAACAATAAAAACAGAAGAAACTCCAATAAAACCAGTAGAACCAGACTGGAAAAGCTCAAAAAGTTCAAAAAACCTCTTGAAAAATGCAAAACTATATGAACTCTGAACACTAATGACAAATAAATGGTAATTAAAAACCTTTATGGATCAGAACCAACAGAAATAACAGGTTGATGCTGGTCAGACGTGCACACACAGGACCCTAGGGGGGTTTGAACACCTGGGGCCTGTTTCAGAAAGGAGGTTCAACCAACTCTGAGGTTGAACTTGAACTCCGAGTTGGTCAATCGGGAGATTAACAACTCTGAGTTTTCTGTTTCAGAGAAGCTGATCCGAGTTAGATCAATCAACTCTGAGTGGACTGATTCTGAGGTAAGCGTGCGCACCGCGACTATAAGAAGCCATTATCAATGGAGCGCAGATATTACGAGTCACCATGGCAACAGTAGAAAAAAAGAGGTCTGCATATTTTTCGCCAGCTGAACTTGACGTGCTGCTGCAGAGTTACAGTGAATATGAGCATATATTCCAGAAGAAAAGCAACACCGCTGCATCTGCAAAACAGAGACAGTTAGCGTGGGAAAACATAGCTGCTCAAGTTAATGCGTAAGTTTGCATTTAAATCATTGTTATAAAATATTGGCTGTAATAATTTTTTAAATAGCGTACGGTGTGAAATAAAAAATGGGGATATTTAGGTGTACTTTTGAAGTGTTATTCCTGGTGTAAATGCATGAAATGCTGCATAGTGTACAGAACCAATCTGGGGGGAAAATGCATTTAACGTCGGTAATGTTTAGAGGACTTTGTTGTTAACCTTCCCCTCTTGCAAACGTTGGTCAGTTTAATTTTAATACATGCAATTGTGTTTTTAAAAGTGAACTTTTGTCTACTGTTGAACCTTTCGCTGCGCGAAGACTTCTCCTTTCTTTTCTCTCGTCTTTCCGACCGTGGTCAGAAGCGCAGCGGAGATTTCCTTCAGGGCCGAAGGGAATTCTCCTTCGGGGTTCACTTCCCGTTGGAAACCCTCAACCTCCAGAGCGGATGAAGAATGACTCCAAAACAGTTATTCTGGGAATGACACCTTCTCTTTATTTAACTAAGTGCTCCGTCCTCCGAACACACAATATATTCCACGCACACACCTCTGCTCCGTGCTCACCCCCCCCCCCCCCATCTGCACCTGCAATCGCCCCTCCCCTTCTCTCTCGTGGCTCGCACCCCGCTCAGCACACACACGCTGCAACACTACCCTTGTATTGATCAAGTGGTATAGGTTTATATGGGATTAAGAAAGTAAGCAGTGCTAGCAAATTGTGTTTCCAAAAAGTCATTTTTACATTAATATAATCCAATGTCCCTGATTTCATTTTCACGTAGATGCAATCCTGCAGGAATTAAAACAACATGGCAGCAGCTGAAAGTGAAAAAAAGAATCGAGTCTTCTCAAAATCCTCGTAAATGTAATTCTGTAGGAATTAATGCAGCCTCCTCGTCTATTGGGTCCTCCAAAAAAGGACAAGCCATTCTTGTCACTTAGACCGTCTCTGTGTGACGGACATTTGGGCAGTGAAGGTTAAAGCGAAAAATACCGCTTCGTCTTTAAAAAGGGGAGGGGACCGGCATAAACTTTGAGTTTGGAGAATAAAACCTGCTCCCGACCAGGTTAGGTTCACAGCATAAGTAACCATGGATACTGACTCCGAGTAAAAGTTACCTCTCTTTCAGAAACGGGTTTGACTTACTCTGCTTTCTCTGGTTTAACAAACCTCCCATTCTGAAACGGAAAACCCAGGGTTTCCCTGATTTCAGGGTTAGCGCACTCAGAGTTTACACTTAACCTCCTTTCTGAAACAGGCCCCAGGTGATCTGTGCAGCGTTGCTCTCCTTCCCCCCATGCTTCCCTTCTCTCTGGCTCTGGGGGCCTCACGGCGGTCCTGCTGGTCCTGGCCTGGGTGGCGGATTTGGTCGCCCGGGGGGCGGTTGTCCCCTGCCTGCTGCTGTGTCGTTGGGGGTCTTGGGGTGGGGATGGCTGGGCACTCTCCCTCCTTCTTTTCACGTTCCACCATCCATTTTAGAAGAACATAAACACTCACCTGAGCACAGGTGTTAGCTCACCTTTGCACTAATAGTTTGCATGATTGAATGAATGAAATATCTCACACTAGTTGGTTTAAAGGCATAAGTATGCGTGTGAACACTATCTGTTTTGTGTACAGGTTGACCTGTGGACATTTTTGCAGCTAGCAGGTGTGTTGATAACATTTGAGTGTGTTTGTGGACAGGCTCCGCCCTTTTTGTACTACATTTGAACCTTACCGTAATGATAAACAACCACTAAACTTGTTGCTTTATGCTGCTTGATTGTCTTATCCCCCTTCCCCTCCTATTATCACTCTCCTAACCCCCCCCCCCCCCCCCCCCAACGTCCCTCTCTCTTCTTCCCCTCTTCCCCTCTTTCCTTTTCCGTCCGGTCCAACACCAAAGATTTTTAAACATGGTTGAAATCAATAAAGTTTGGCCTCAATTACAAAAGGGGTTTATTCAGACATACCTTTGGTTTGTATGAAGTTTAATAACCCCTGTAGTTAAAGTAAAATATGTCCAACACAAGACACCCTCAGCTCTCATCTGTCTGCCCAGCTGTTGGACAGGACAAGTTTTAAAAAAGAATGCGCTTATTGTGCATTGGCTGCACCTATTTGGTGTCACCAAGATGAATTTCCATCCCTTAATGTTTACATACATTTAAGTATTGTTTGTAACTATGAAATGACCGAAAGGTTACTCTGGTAATCACTTTGTTACTAAAAACCTTTTTATGATTCTAAATGTATGGTATTTTCTTTACTATTTGTACTGTCATGACAGCGATGCTGCTGTCAGTTTACCTTGTTGTTGCATCTTCAAAAGTGCAGATTAAAATGTGACACTGAATTTGAAACAGCAATTTCTGCATCTATCATTAAAGTATTTATTAATAGTACAGTGGAAATTAGTAGATCTGGTTAGAATGTTGATTTACGGTATGCGCCCCTTAATTTTCTGGTTGTGCCCCTAAAATTTTCAGTTGGGGGCCACTGTGCTCCTAGTGAAAAAAGTTAGTCTGGAGCCCTGTCAACATTAAATATTTCTCCTCAGCAGATGGTGAACATTAGTCCAATAAAAACAGGAAAAACAGTTGTTCTGGAGGGTGATTCTGATTTTTAGATAAATGTGATATTTTTCACAGATATTTAAAAAGAAAAATGCTTCAGTCTCCATTTGGTCTAAAAGTTTTAACATTTATTCTCCTTAAGTCATTTTATGCTCACGTCTTTGAATAAATACGTGTTTCACAGTGAATGCAGTCCTTCATATTTAAAGTTCCATGCAGATTTGGAACCAAAAGTGTAGAACATCAATTAATTTACCCTTGAACTTTTTTGGAACAGAGTCCAGCTTTGGAACCAGCAGAGAACTAACAAACAGCAGAAACCCACACTGTGGGAAAGACTCCACACTTCTGACTGATGTTCACGTCCACTTTATTCTTCACAGTAAGGACTGGAACAGAACACTGAGAACCAAAAAGAACAGAGGAACAGTTCTAATGTCTACTAGAAAACATGAATCACAAGAACACCAGACACAAACACCAGTCTGGTTCTTTATCCAAATCTTTTTGAATAAATTTTTAGGAAAATTCTTTCCTCACTAAATGGTAGGGATGCGGTTCTACTAAGACTGTGGATCGTTCCTTAGGTGGCGATCCAATTGAATTCATGAATTAAGCTCAACGTTTCACAGACCGAAACACGATTCTTGCTTTTTAATAGAATATGTTTGTACAGTTACTATAGGTGTGTATTTTTACAGGATGTATGAAAAAGTTTAAACTATATGTATTAAATCAGCCTAATTTAGAACCAAAGATCAAAATAAACAAAATTGATACAAACACAAAGATTTATATAGAAAGAAAGAAATGGGGTTTGTTACTTCAAACAAGTTTCCATCAATATTATGGTTACGTTCAGCAGTAACATAAACAAAAAAACATAAACCTGATTGTTGTCGGGTTGCACGGTGGTGCAGTGGTTAGCGCTCTTGTCTCAAAGCAAGAAGGCACTCTGTTCAAGTCCTGGTTGGAGGATCTGAAAACAGTAGAGTTTGCATGTTTGTCCCTGTGCATGTGTGAGTTTCCTCTGGGGACTCCAGCTTCCATCCAAAACGTGCTTCATAGATCGATTGGTTGGTCTAAATGGTCCCTAGATGTGAATGTGAGAGTGCATGGGCCCTGTGACAGACTGGATGCAGGATGTCCCCTGCCTTCGTGACCCCAAAAGGGAACAAACAGCTTAGAAGAGGATTCACATGAAAATGTTCTCCACAGTTTTTCCATATTCAAAGTTCTGCAACACTTTATGTTTTAAATCATTGCATATTGAAGCCGCTTTTCTGAGCTGCAGAATTTGCTGATTCATGGTGATTCCATTAGTTAGTGGATTTAAAAGAAAATCTTTTTTCACTCGATGGTTACTAGCTCACATGCCTTGACAAATTAAAAACTGAAGTCCCTTCTTTTAGTCTAAAACAACAATGAAAATATGACAAAAAATCAAAGATGTTTACAAAACATTTCTCATAATAATGTACACACTTTGACAACATAAACATTGTCTTATCAGAAAATACAACAATGGTCAACTAAATAAGTTTTGTCTAAAATAATAAAAAAAAAAAACAATGGCAGGACAAAATGTAGTTAATGCCTCCTTTGAACTGAATTACTACATCAATGCTCTGTGTCATTGAGGCCACCAGATTGGGGGTAGTCACTGAAAAAGATTTAGGCAATTTTGGCAATATGGGATGGTGCAGAATACAACCAGTCCACCAGTCTGACTGAGATAATTTACCCCTCCAATACCAAAGCACTCGCTGGCAGGAAGGACACAACACACTTTGTAACCCTTGTGCTATCTTAGATGACCCCACCCTTGCATTGACGTGTTCTCCCTACCATAACAAAGGTGGAACATATTCATGTAATCCATAGACACCAGTGAAGATCACAAATCATTGAAGAAAAATTGTTCAGGGCACTGTCTAGTGGGTCTAGATGACCCAACTCCCAATGGTAAAGTGTCTAGGATAGCACAAGGGTTAAACATGATCACTAAATGTTTTTGACATAAACATTTGTTAGAATGTTCTTTTTTCCCATCGTTTTATTTAAACTTATACAATAAATTCACTAAATTAAACTAAGGCTTGAAATATTCCAACATTTTTCTTTTTTGTATATAAACAAAAAAAGTTCTTTCTTTTAAAAACAAAAATAAAAAAAATAAAAAACGACCAAATGGCTTTTTCACAATATTTTCCCATATACTGTACAAGTTTTCTGCTCTATGTTTTTCTGTTTTCGTAGTTGAAATCTTTCTGTAAATCCTTTATAAAAAAATGTTTTCGTTAAAAAAGAAAAGCTTCTCACCTGTGTGAGTTCTAATGTATTTTACTAGATTACATTTATGACTGAGCCATTAATCAGCCATAAAAACTATCTCTCACCTGAATGAGTTTTCATGTGTGTTTTTAGAATAGATATTCGACTAAAACTGGCATCACATTTATTGCAAGGGAAAGGCTTTTCTCCTGTGTGAGTTCTCATGTGTGATTTGAGATGAGATATTTGACTAAAACTTGAATCACATTCTTTACAAGTAAAAGGCTTTTCTCCTGTGTGAGTTCTCATGTGTGATTTGAGACTAGATCTGTGACTAAAACTTTTATCACATTCTTTACAAGTAAAAGGCTTTTCTCCTGTGTGAGTTCTCATGTGTGTTTTGAGACTAGATCTGTGAATAAAACTTGCATCACATTCTTTACAAGTAAAAGGCTTTTCTCCTGTGTGAGTTCTCATGTGTGTTTCTAGACTATATTTGTGACTAAAACTTGCATCACATTCTTTACATGAAAAAGGCTTTTCTCCTGTGTGAGTTCTCATGTGTGATTTGAGACTAGATAATTGACTAAAACTTTTTTTACATTCTTTACAAGAAAAAGGCTTCTCTCCTGTGTGAGTTCTCATGTGTGTTTTGAGATTAAATTTATAACTGAAACTTTTTTCACAGTTTTTACAAGAAAATGTCTTCCTTCCTGTTTGAGTTCTCATGTGAAATTTCAACTGAGGCCGCCCACTAAACTTTTTACCACATTTTTTAGATGCACAATATCTTTCATCAGACCCAGTTTGGACATGACTTCTGTCTCTCTTCTTCCTCTGATCTCTGTTCTGTGGGTCTGTCTCTTCATCTGTAGTTGATGTTGATTCTGTCTCTTCATCTGTAGTTGATGTTGATTCTACATGTTGGTTTCCTCCATCAGGACTATCAGTTACATTAAAGCTCTGTTGATTGTTTAGATCTGCTTCACTGTTCTCATCTTCCTCAAAAGTAGGAATCTCCATCAAGGTATCAGTCTCCTGCTTCAGATCAAGCTGATCTTCATCTTGACTGATGCAGAGTTCCCCTGATTCCTCTTTAATCTGTTGTGGTTCTGGTTCCTCTTTAATCTGTTGAAATTGTTGCTCCCCTTGTTCCTCTTCAGTTTGTGAAGGTTCTGGTTCCTCATGTTCCACTCTGAAGTTCCTCTGCTGATTGTTTAGATCTGCTTCACTGTTCTCATCTTCCTCATAAGTAGGAATCTCCATCAAGGTATCAGTCTCCTGCTTCAGATCAAGCTGATCTTCATCCTGACTGATGAAGACCTCCCCTGATTCCTCTTTAGTCTGTGGATGTTCCGGTTCTTCCTGTTCCACTTTAAAGTTCCTCTGCTGGTTGCATTGATCTTCCTCTTCAGTCATCCAATGCTGGGGGAGTGCTGCAGGAATACAAACATAAGAAAAAGCCCTTTTTATACTTTTAAATGAATTTGTGTATTGGCAAACACCAATAAAAGTCGAAAACTGCTCAGTCATATATTTCACACTAGTTCAGGGGTGGGCAAACTACGGCCCGTGGGCTTAATCCGGCTTGCCCCCATGTTTGGTCAGGCACACTGAACAATATCAGAGGCCCGTGTTTTTTTATCTGCCCACATGATCAAGAAGTGACATTTTATTTCCCCCTTCTGCAGTCTGTGCTCCAACCTGAAACCCTCTAAAATTCCTGTCAAACATAACAGAAGAGAGTCTTCTCTTTCTACGTCGCAGTTCGTCTTTACCGGTTTAGTTTATTTTTTAGAGCGATTATGCTGCATTTTTTAAACAGCACCCTGTTCTGTGTCCTGATTGGCTGGAGACCCTGTCAATCAATCTCCTCAGTCCGTGCCGTGTCTCCTGTACAGAAACGCGGAGCTCTTCAGATCAACAGAAATCTTTGATCCATCAGATCTTTGTTTTTATTCTAAGATCCTGGACTTAATTTCCATGAAAGTTTGAGATTTCAAACAAGAGAAAAGGATGAAAATGTTCATGTCTGTCTGAGAAAAGTATATTTAGTCAGTGAGGAGTTTTACTGCCATAAACTTCTGTAATCAGACTCCTTGGATTTCAGCGATCGTGGTTATTTTTTAGAAAGAAACTCCTGCAATAAAACAAGGGAACTCTGTACTGGTGAAAAGGTAACGCAGATATATGCGTAGCTGCAGCAGAACATGTAGAAATTTTCTTTTTCATAATTCCTAGAAGAGGAACAGATAAACAGGACACAGTGCAGCTGCACAAATCGTGAGAAGTGACGCAGCCCTGAAAGTCAAAGCGGAATTATGACGGGAGAGGATTGACTATCAGAAAACAAGTGGAGGGAGACCAAAGATCCAAACAGTCAGCGTCATAACAAAACCACTCATAGCATCGAGAATTAGAGACCAAAAAAAAAGACAAACATCCAGAACAACAGGAACACGGAGGTAAAGGACTGAGCTACCCAGAACAAGAAAACAAGATGGCCGTGGGGAAAAATGCACATAGCAAAATTCAGGTGGCCCAACAGAGACAAATTCTTAATTATACAACCAAAGATTGAATTAAGGACGTGCTGCACAAACACAAGGGATGACATAGTGGCATGCATCAATAAACCAGAGATCCATGGCAGAAATAATACTAAATGGTCGTAGGACCATATGTCTTACTTAAACAAAGCGGAATTCTAGATTCGAAAACAAGTCGCGACCAGAGAAATGCAAAAGACCGGTGATAATGGAGGAAAATAGAACACAGAGAAAACACCAAGAAGATGCAAAACAAAGGGGAGCCCATAGGATTACACCAAGTCCAGCACAGGACGTCTGAGAAATGTAGTCGAAAACATGACTGATATGACAGGCGAAAGCTAAACTGATACATAACACTTTGAGTGCCACCTAAAGCCAAAAGATGCCACTGGGAGGGATGGTGAGGCCAAACAGTGAGAACATCAGCAATATCAGCAGTATCGTTAAGATCTGACCTCAACGGTTCTGCTATCGGTACTGGAGAAGTCGCTTTTTTTGGGTCCCACAAGATATAAACGTTATCTGCCATAATTAACTCTACAAGTCAGTCAATTTTGCTTTAATTAATGATTATATTAGTTTCGCTATTCTCTCTGAAGAGGAGAGGTCTGTCTGACTATTTGTGTGCACGGGGGGCGGGGCTGTTGTTTAGACAGTATGCGGGGGGCGCGCACAGGAACGCTGCCAAAGTTTTAGGATGGCAGAAAGAGCTAAACGGTCCAAAATGCTGCGGCTCTCTGTGTTTTTGTAAAATAACCACCATGTTCTCAGAGGGTCGTCGTGCCTTTAACACCGTCAGGTAGTACCGAGCAGGCAGAAGGAAGAGAGCATCATAAGCACACTGAGTGAGCGTGTCTGCAGCTGTGAAAGCTGACAGAGTTGGTGGCGATCTCGCAGGGGACACGTGAGCGCCCAAAAAAATAAAAAAATCCTTTCATCCCCTTAGACTAAGATCACCCATTTTCGCTTAAAACGAATTAAATTTGCGTCAGGGCGCCCCCACTGTCAACTTGCTGCTACGATGACCGTATGATTCCAGACCACAACCAACAAACTAACAGCTGCTTCCTATTAAAACATAGTTGACATCCATAAAATTAATGTAATGATTTGGGTTAAATGGATTTCAAGAAAATAAATAAAAAGGAGTCTACATCAAAGTGAATTTGTTTCCATCATCCCACTCATCTTTGCTCTGGTGCTTGACAGACAGAAAAGTCTATTGAAGGTTGTGAAAAATGGACAAAAGATCAAAGGAAAGATCACTCTCATAAAGAATACAAATAATAAAATAAATATCCTGACAGCATTTTGAATCAATACAAGTATTGTCAAATGAACTATCATTATTTATCGGCAAAAACCTTTTTTCTAACACATCTAGTGTTGTGGCTCCCTGTGCTTTCATCTCAGTGGGAAACTGATCCAAATGGCTCTTAGAGAGGTTCAGGTTGCAGACCCCTGGTCTAGCACATCCATGTGCATTCCATGTTTTTATTGGAACATTCTCATGTATAAAGTCAAATGTTTTGTTAAAAAACAATGCTGTTACATAATGACAAAATAAAACACTTTGTGTTCATAATTTGCCATTTTTTATTTATTTGTTTATTTTTCGTCCTCAAAAAGTATCAATAAGACTACCGTTAAAATGCCGGATCGATAAGCAGTATCAATAAGAGTAGTAGTAACCTTAACAATACCCATCCCGAGTCACGAGTAAATCCTGGTGGTCTCTGATTCTGCTACACGGTTCCTAGAAGCTTTTCCCCGGCACACCATTACAGCTCCTGCAGTCATGAGAGCGTTAATTCAGTTTTTCTCCAGGGTAGGAATACCTGATGAAATTCTGACAGACCTGGGAACCAACTTCACTTCCTGGTTGATGAAACTTTTCCATCAGCAGCTTGGCATCAGTAGCCGCGGTTACATGGGCAGAATATCTTGATCGGATCAATGGTCGGGTTAAAATTCACCCGTGCACACGGGCACAGAAAACCTTTTTCCGATTAGAACAAACGTTCCCATGGCTCACACTTACAGTCGGAATGAATCATCTGGGCATGCGCAGTAGTGTAAAATTACCCGGATGCCAAACTAGGTCCCGTTGTAAACAAACCGCTGCCACAGACAGACAGCATGTGCTGCAGCTCCGTAATACGAGACAATCTTCCAAACGTGCTTTTATCAATGTCATGAATATTATGAAGTGTCTGTTCGCTCATCGTTATATTTAATCTATGTGATCAGTGCGTTTTTGTGAATGAAACAGAGCTGGAAGGCTAACACGCGCTAACAACATTAGCCTTTTGATTGACACAAAATCCAGGACCATGCGGGAAAAGCTGTAATCTGCATCTTGGCTGCACGCAAATGTCTGGGAATAACATCAGTCTTTATTTTGTCGGGACACAACTGGAAACACAAATCCTTGTGTTTGTTTCAACGGTTTCTTAGCACCAAGAGGCATTTGTGCTCTGAGCACACACCGCCCCAAAGCCAATGTGTGTGCTGGCGGTCCATGCTCTTCTCAGACGCGGTTCTCCTAAAGCCGGCAGCCGCTAACCCAGAGCGACGGGACGGATCCATGTCTCCCACATATTACATACAACAAAACGCACGCGTAAGAAAGCACCCTCCCCTCAAACACACATTAAAAAATCTGGCTGCTCTGCTCAGACTCTGAGACATGGTTCACTCGGTCCACAGGCACCCGAACCGGGACGCAGAGCTCGGGTGCTGGGTCACGAAGAGCTCCTCCCCCACATCTCCCTCTCCAGCGGGGCGAGAGCAGAGCGGCGCTTTTCACGGGGCCTCCGCAGAGCAGCTGGCCAGTCCCATATGAGCTCCAAAGCTTTCTCTCAGCGAAACACCGTCTATGCATGACGTAACCCAGAGCAGTAGTGACACACGGTCGGAATGAACCGTTTACATGCTCCACGATCGGATAAACAATCGGTATGACCCACCTATCTCCATAGGAAAGAAATTTAGATCTGAACGAGTCTGATCGGGGCAGAGTATTCCGAACGGTGTGTTTACATGACGCATTTTCCTTCCGATCAGGCGTTCATTCCGATTACTTTTGCCCATTTAAACGTGGCTAGTGTTCAGAGACTGAAGCATGTGAGATGTGGAAGACATGGCAGGAATAGATAGGAATATGTTACATGGAGTAATGGGTGGAATTAGTAGTATGGCCAGCAAGATATTTAATGATTGCATTGAAGATGAAACTGTATGCACTAAGCTTTAAGCTGAATGTCAAAGAATCAAAGGCAACTCCAAATACCTGAATCTCAGACTCAAATGCAGTATAATGTCAAACTACTTCATTTTGTTTTTCTTTACAACACTGTAAGAAGTAACTATTTCTAGTTAGCTGAATGATCTCAGTAATTTAATTTTATTTAATTTAATTAAGGATCTAAATAGTAAATGTAACTTTGCAACAGTAACAAAAAGCAGAACCTCAAGGCAGTCAGAGCAGAAAAGTAAATGAAACTTCTTAACTATTGATTAGGAACAAATGTGAAATAGCAGTGATTAGAAGCAGCATGAAAACTTCTTAACTAGTGTTACTACTACACTGTAGTGCTCTCTTCAAAACATCTGAAACAGACTAGAGCATATTTAAGTTCGATATGCTCTATGTTCAGTCAATGAAAAGTGTAGAAATAAGTGCTAGATGTCACCAGAATGCACCAAATTACACCATGTTAAAATTTTCCGGGGGGGGGGCATGCCCCCGGATCCCCCTAAAGTTGCAAGCACCTGCGGAGCGGCGGGTCCCGCTGTGCGCGGTGTCGGGCCAGTAACTTTCAGGCAGGGCCAGTTACTTTCAAAAACTACTGGCCCTGTGGGCCAGTGCAAATTTCTGGGCTATGTCAACCCCTGTATAAGTTATTATTACATTATGTTGTCAATTAAAGTTTTAAATTTGACAATGTAGTGTGGTACATTGCAAACAAAGGTCAGATATTATATTGCATTAAAGTCTAGTTTAAAAAATGACAATCTGGGCTTTAAAAAGAATAAATGTAAAAATCGAGAATCGAATCGAACAGTGACCTTAGAATCGAAAATGCAATCGAATTGAGGATTTGGAAAATCATGACACCCCAATAAATGACAATGCAAAATGTTGTTTTTTTTTGCATTAGAAAATGCACAGTTTTTATCTGAAAATCCTCATGCTATTCTCTCAGAGCTCTTCTCTACTCTGTAGCTAACACAGCTCCGCTGTTTGTGCTCACAGATCCAGTCTGTCGTCACATCTGTTTTCCCGGCTCCAGCCAGCAGACCTGGCCTGCTCCGGACTCCTGAACCTTATGATATTTTTTATTTTCATGGAGACAATAATTAATAATAAACAATAAATCAGGTCCACTGGTTTTATTGTTCCCTCTGGGGTTAAAGCGGGACAGCAAGCTTTCAAACTCAGCCAGAGAGAGATGGAAAAACACACGTCCTGGTGCGTTCACAGAGCTCCAGTACATAGAAGATTAGAGGCATTCCAAACAACGAGTTATATCACTAGAGGAGACATCAAGTGATGGGAGGAGAGCACCGCCATCTTGGTGAGGTCAAGTTACTGCTGCAGTGCATGCCTGTGAACAAATTTTTTGCATAATACCAGTTCATTGTGCGGGTTTCAACTGCCAAAATCAGAGAACTGAGTCCATGAAGGAGGAAGGTATATCCTTTCACAGGTAAGTACTATAATTTTTTTTCTTTTAATGCTGCAGGGGTTTCATTAATCATACACATGTTGACATTCATGATGCTGCAGGGATGTTATCAACATGCTGCATGATGTACGTATAATTTGCTGTCGACATAAATGTACATTTTATTTTGCTAAACTTGTATACAGCATACTAGGCTATTATAGTAATATAGATTTAAACATTCAGAGACTGAACTTTTCTTGCAGGTTTCCAATGGATTCAGACTTAAGGAAAAAGTGGATCTTACATGTCAAAGAGGTCTAAAACTCCTAAATGTTTACAATTTTTTTTAAATTCTTTGTAATATTTTTTTATTTGTTAGAAATCCTGCAACACTGCATTTTCATTGAAGTTTGAGCTTTTAAGGCTGACTGTTTCTCTTCTTTAACAACAACAAATGATGTCTCTATATATATATATTATATATATAAATAGAATATATTTACATATATGTATAAAAATATATGAATTTAAAATATATATATAGTATGTAAAAGCTACTTAGGCCGCCTTTACACTGCATAGTTCAAGTGACCCAATTCCGATTTTTTTCCTCTCTTGTGGCACAGATCGGATATGATCGGTGAACGTGTAAGCAGGACAAAGCGCATGGATTCCGATTTTCTCAGATCGGATACAGGCCTCTCTCATATGTGGAAATAAATCGGAAACAAATCGGATATGTGCATTTGCGTGTGCCATGTAAGCAGACAAATCGGATATTCCCCAGTAAATGCGAGTCGAACGTCAGTGACGTCTATTCAGGACACCACCAACTGAGATCACATGACTTATTAAGGTGCTTTTGTGTGAAAATCTCCCGTGCATTTCTGACCATGGTCGGAAAAGAGAAGTCATCGCGCAGGAAAGGTTCAACACTTGGATCAAACTGTTAGTACATCACGTCTGCAAACACTTTCTCATTCAAAACTCAGAGAGAGCCGAGCAACCCTCCTTCTTTTCCTCCCCCGTGCATCCCCTCAGGAGCGCCCAAGGCAACGCCTCCTTCCGTCGCCGCTTTGCCTCCATGACAACCGCAGTCACAAAAGTCTGAAGTAGGGCTGGGCGATATGGCCTAAAAATCTCCGATTTTATTTTTTTTAATTCGATTTCCGATTCCCCCCCCCCCCCCCCCCCCCCACCCTTCTTAAGGAAAGCAATAAGTACAAAGGGCAGACAAGTTCAAGCAAATGTTGCTTTTATTTAATCAAACCCAAGACAAATGTAACTCCCATTTCTGGGATGAATAATAAATAAATGAACACGCTCTTGGAATCAAAGTTAAGTATAAGATTTTTCTTCTTACTCCCTTTTTGGACTTGTGTTTAAATAATTGTGTCTTGTTTTATATAACTTTTGTCTTGTTTTTGTCTAATTTAGATTTATTCGATTAGATTAAGTCTAGAGTAGCACCGTTTTCTAAAGGATTATCAATACAGCTCATATCTGGGGTCTAAGTTTTTAATTAAATTAATAAACCCCGTCTTATCCACGGAGATGATGATGATCATGAAGCAGCAGGAGTCACGGTCACGGTCAGGATGACGGTAATAGAAGAAGGTTTCCCCCAGATTAAATGCTATGGACTCTTTATTAACCCATTCTGGAGAATCTAAGGATCAGAACA
Organism: Oryzias latipes; assembly: GCF_053564925.1. Classification (NCBI taxonomy): domain Eukaryota; kingdom Metazoa; phylum Chordata; class Actinopteri; order Beloniformes; family Adrianichthyidae; genus Oryzias; species Oryzias latipes. Next base: position 25,261,868 of record NC_136238.1, on the reverse strand, counting down.
GGGAGGAGGAAGATGATCGCCTCGGGTCCCCCGCGCTTGAGCACGGTCGGAAAGGGGAGAAAGAAAAAAAAGTCATCGCGGGAAAGGTTCAACACCACGCTCTGCCAATTAGCTGGAATTTTTTTCAAAAACCGTCCAGTTGCGATAAGAGCCCCCGAGTTTGGCCTGAAAAGAGCGATCAGCCCAAATATTAATCCAATCGGGGATCTCCCTTCCCTTCCACTGACTGGTCTCAGCAGCATCGTCCACCATGGTTGATGTTTACGTTCTCGTTCCCGCCTACTTCAACGCAAAATGATGACATTTGTTGCGTGTCGATGACGTACTGTTCGGAATCAAGTCGCCTGGCCGGTCAGACGGCGGTCGCAATTGAAAAGAACGGCTACAATTCGGAATCAGGACGGCAAACCCACGGGGCCTGGGTCGCAATTGAAAAGATCGGATCTGTGTCGTTCAGACTGTCATGAAAAGATCGGAATTGGGCCGCTTAGGGGCAAAAAATTCGGAATTGGGTCGTTTCAGCCTGCAGTGTGAACGTAGCCTTTGACTCCGATGGGCTTTAGGCAGGGTGGGGGGTCTATTCCTCCACGTCTGTAACAGTAAACCCAGACCAGTTCTGAACAACAGATGATTTTATTCCTTTGTTGGGAACAAACTTCCCACTGTCACCGGTAGCCCTGCTGTCGCTAGCTGCTTTGTGTGCCGATTGTCGCGTGTCACCGTGTGACACTAACGCTACGGAAGCTCTGGGGAGCCAAAAATGCGCCAATAAAAACTCGATTTAGTTATTTTTGAAATCGCCCGTAACAAAAAATTCGAATTAATTCATTTGATCGATTTATCGACCAGGCCTAGTCTGAAGGATGTCCGCGGAATGCGGAAATGCTGCTACGTAGTCCTCAGAACGTCTACGTTTGATAGTTTCAGCATTGTATAGTGTAAATGCAAAAATCAGATACGGGTCACTTTTAAAAGATGATGTAAGCGAGTCGTCAAAAAAAAAAAAAATCGGATATAGTCAGAAAATCGGATATGAGCATCAAGACCTACAGTGTAAAGGCGGCCTTAGACACCTCTAAAAGCAATAGAAATCATTGTCATGTGGGTGTTGTCGACCTCGCCAACTGATATGACTCTTTGATTCCAACAGCCTCCCAGCCCAACGTAGTCCGCTACTATATTTTCATGAGAAAAAAATAAACGCAGAACCAACCTTAAAACCTTCAATAGCCCATTTTTATCCGCAAATTTAGAACCAAAAATCGACCAAATCTGGTAACACTGTGGATGTGTTGAGGTGCATGCTTTGCACCGTCACGTTCACTGATGCATCTTCCATCGATGTAGTCAGGGTGCTGCTGCTTATGTCTGAGTAAAGAAGTAGCCAATCACAAATGTGTCTCCGCCTTTTCTGGTTTGATTGTCAGACTCATTCTGCTGAAAAGGCTCATTATGAAATAAATAAGTCATTCTGAAAAACAGCAACATGAAATAAAAAAGATACTTAGGAAAATATTGATTTGGAGATCTGAGTTTCTGTAGATTTTTCACAATTTCATGATTTTTTGATATATTGATGAGAGATTTATTGTGATTGTGTATTTGCATGAGGTCATATTTATTTATTCAATTATGAACAGTTTGGGACTCCATACATGATTGGTCCAAAATGCTTAACAGCTCTAAAAGATACCGAAGCCAACAACATAATGCTCTGATATAATCTTTGTTGTCAATAACAACAACAAACCTAATTGCCAATTTGAGCCAGGAAACAGTCATTAGTCAGGCGGTCTGAGTCACGTTTTTAGGGCAACCAGTTGCCAATCATGATAAGCTAGTTCCCATCACTGAAAGCTGCTCAGAAGAAGCTGTCAATCAAACATTCGAGGTGGGGCCAGTGGGCACCACACCTTTTACCGGGGCATCTGATTGGTCAATTTATAACTTGAATAACTAGCACTAGAGAAAAAAAAACTTTATTATATTAAGAAAAATGTTTCACAGCAAGAATGGTAATTCTATTTAGAATGAGTCACAGCTGCATGTTTATTTATAGACAGCAGCTACTTCCTATTTGGAACCCGGGGGGTGAGGGGTGGGATGCTCTACTGTCCAGTGATGATATAGTCTATGCTTTTTAGCATAGACCCCTTTTAGACAGCTCCTCGTGGTTTGACTACTAACTAATAAACAGTGTTGGGTTAATGAATTACATAGTAACAGTACTTACTAACAGTAGTTACTTTGGTCAGTAATGGAGTATTTCAGATCACAGGCTCCGTAGATAAAAGGTCCAGAGTTTTTGAAGTGTGGTGTAAGCATTTGGAATAAGAGCTGTCACTATCAGTGAATCAAGGCATCATTAGGCTGAAAAACAAAGGAAAACCATGAGAGAGATAGCAAAAATATTAGGTGTGACCAAAATGACTGTTTGGAACATTCTTAAAAAGAAAGAACGCACAGGGGAGCTCAGCAACGCCAAACGACCCGGGAGACCACCGAAAACAACTGTGATGGATGAAGGAATAATTCTGTTCCTGGTGAAGAAAACTCCCTAAACAGAAGGTTTACCACAAGATGTAAAACCTTAGTGAGCCTCAAAAACAGGAAGGCCAGACTAGAGTTTGCCAACCAACATCTAAAACCGTCTTCACAGTTCTGAAACAACATTCTATGGACAGATGAGACCAAGATCAACCTGTACCAGAGTCATGGAAAGAGAAGAGAATGGAGAAGGAAAGGAACTGATCATGATCCAAAGCATACAATCTCATCAGTGAAGCATGGTGGTGGTAATGTCATGGCGTGGGCATGTATGGCTGCTAATGGAACTGGTTCTCTTGTATTTAATGATTATGTTGCTGCTGGCAAAAGCAGAAGGATGAGTTCTGAAGTGTTTCGGGCAATATTCTCTATGGAAGCATTTGTGTACAATAATTTAAAAAAAAAATCAAAACTGGAAATGCTTTTTGATTTTCAAAATGAAGCTGCATTTGTTGACTCAAAAGTAACAAGAAAAAGAAATCCACTAAACCACTTCTTGTTCTTCTACACCACTCATTTTGTCACTTAATTAAAATGATAATGAAAATGGTATTTGACATTTAATTTTCAAAAAGTTCTCTTGTAAATGTGTAGCAAAATTTAGTTAGAAATGTCTAACTTGAAAATTATAATAAATTAAGAGAATTGCTTTTTCATTTTCTACTAAAAAATTGCTTCTTCTGTGTCATAATTAAAACACAAATGCAAAGAGGGGATTGCATTTTCGTTTTCACATCCACCCTAAAAAGTTATTGCTAACTCCTAACGAGTATGTTCATAAAAGACAAGTTACTTCAGCACGTCCTGAATATTAATATTCCTGCTCAACCCTAAAGTACAACACCCAATACTGCAGACGCCCTCAGTCTGCCGGCCAGCTGGCCGGATGCCTTCATGACAAACAAAAGAGCTCCAAGGCCAGAGCTTCGGAGCTCGCCCACGGCCAGCTGGACAAACATAGCTCACACCGCGGCCAGCCGGAGCTAGTTTGCTTGGTTTCTGGAATGAAATAGAAATACTTAAATATATTTTCTCAACAACAGCAAGCCTCATCAATGAACCGATAACACCAGAGTGAAATCTCAATCATTTCATTCATTAGATGCTAAATGACTGAGGTAACCAAAAAAACAGCTGTGCAGTCAAAAACATGTGCAACACTCGTTTGCACTCACTCACGGGGTTAGATTAAAAATAGATTCATTAAATTACTTAATAACGGGTAGTGACTGATTATCGCACAAAGAATTTATCTCATGACAGATCTAATAACACTGTCACTGGGCTGCATTTACACTGCAGGTCTTGATGCCCATATCCGAATTTCTGACTATATCCGATTTCTTTGACGACCCACTTACATCATCTTTTAAAATTGACCCGTATCCGATTTTTGCATTTACACTATGCAATGCTGAAACTATCAAACGTAGACGTTCTGAGGACTACATAGCAGAATTTCCACCTTACGCGGACCTCTTTCGGACTTTTGTGACTGCGGTTGTCATGGAGGCAGCGCAGCAACAAAGGAGGCGTTGCCTTGGGCGCTCCAGAAGGGAGAGGAAAAAGTTTGATCAGTTTTGAAATAAGTGTTTGATCCAAGTGATGAACCTTTCCTGCGCGATGACTTCTCTTTTTCCGACCGTGGTCAGAAATGCACGGGAGATTTTCTCCAGGGCCGAAGGCGGATTCTCCTACGGGGTTCACTTTCCCGTTCAGAACCCTCAGCCTCCAGAGTGGGTTAAGAAAGACTCCAAAACTTTTGGGGGAGACACTTTGTTTTTAATTTACGGTTCTCCGACACTCCCCCGCTCCGCGCTCGCGCTCACACCTCCTCTCCTCTCCTCACACCTCCTCTCCTCACACCTCCTCTCCTCACACCTCCTCTCCTCACACCTCCTCTCCTCACACCTCCTCTGCACGCACGCACGCACACACGCAAAGAAATAAACGGCTTCTAGCCTGTTCCATAGCAACGGTGTCCCACTTGATTAGTTACCGTTTGCGTCCCGTCCGGGACCGGACCGGAAATAACATTATTGTCATCCATTACGTTGACAATTTCACCACATTTTACAATAGACCAAACCTTTTCAAAACAGACGGCTTACATCCAAACCATAAAGGCTCCCATCTTCTTGGGATGAACATAGATCTCACCCTCCTCTCCTCCACTGCACCTTCCAGCTGACGGTTCGATCAAAGCACACACATTCCCTCCATATCCTTTATTCCAGTACACATCACGAGCAGAGATCACAAACGTTCACATTTAAAGTCAACCATTCCTTCTGTCAGATGTCTCCGTCCTATTCACATAGCACCAAATACAGAATCAAAATGAACTGCAAAATCACTGGTTTCACCTGTCACACTGAACATGGCTGTTTTTAACATCAGATCTCTTTCTAACAAGTCTTTTATAATTAATTATCTGATTATTGACCGTGATTTGAACTGTTTATTTTTAACTGAAACCTGGCTTGGTACTGATGCTCCAGCTATTCTCACTGAGGCCTCTCCACCTAATTTTAATTTTTTATTTTCTGTAAGGGAAGGTAAAAGAGGTGGTGGAACAGCATCTATTGCTCAACAAGGTTTAAAAACTGAAAACATTATTTTAACTGATTATCCGTCATTTGAGCATCATTCCTTTCTGTTCAGCAATCCACCTATTTTAGCAGTGACTGTTTACAGACCACCAAGTCCTCCCTCTGGTTTTTTACAAGATTTTTCTGAACTTTTATCTGTCATTCTTCTGAGGCACAATAGGATTTTAATAACTGGAGATTTTAACATTCATATTGACAACACGAATGATCCTTTTGCCTCTGAATTTTTAAATCTTTTAAATAGTATGGATTTTACCCAGCATGTGGCACAGCCGACTCACAATAGAGGACACACCCTGGACTTGGTCATCACCTACGGCCTGTCTGCTGGTGTGTCCTCTGTTGTTGACTTGGCTGTGTCAGATCATTATTGTGTGTTTTTTAAGGTGACTGGTTTTATCCAGCAAGAGGCCTCGGTGAGAACTGTGACGAAGCGATATATAACTCCTGAAGTGGCAGAACATTTTATTGACATTTTAAAACAAACTCCTGCTCAGATTTTACCTTTGTCCTGCGATTCTCTGACTGATGATTTTAATGACAGACTTAAGTCTGCCATTGATTCAGCCGCTCCAATGAAAACAAAAATCTTGACACATAAACCGAAGATGCCTTGGAGAAACGGTGATATTTTAAATCTGAAGAGAATTTGTAGGAGAGCAGAGAGAAAATTTAGAAAAACTAATTTAACAGTCGATTATGACTTTTTTAAGGATCAGCTAAAAACCTACAACCACGCTGTTAAACAGGCAAGGACACTTTATTTTTCAAATCTCATCACAAACAATAAACACAACCCCCGGTTTCTTTTTAAGACTATTGATTTTTTACTAAACAAAGATTTTAATAAATCTATCATGCCTCACTCACAAACTGCATGTGAGGACTTTGCTGACCACTTCAGGAGTAAAGTCAATGCTATTAGATCAAACCTTCAACCGGTACATGACAGTAATCCTAGCAGGTCGGTGGCATTGTCTTTACCTGAGGAAACACTGGAGAGTTTTGTCCTGGTTGATGCAGAGATGCTTGGTCGAGTTTTTTCCCAAGCAAACACTACAACCTGCCTTTTAGACCCTATTCCCACTTCTCTTTTTAAAGCATTTTATAAATTCTTTGAGTCAGAGATTTTAAACATAGCTAACTGCTCTCTTCAGACGGGGGTCTTCCCCTCTGCCTGTAAGACGGCGGTGGTGAGGCCCCTTCTTTAATCATTGGTCCTGAAGACAAGAGAGAGATGATTTTACCCAAACTTAGGAATTTTAAGTCTTCTCAGTGTGTGAGAAACCTGGGCGTTCTTTTTGACTCTGAGCTGAATTTTACTCCTCACATCAGAAACATTGTGAAAATAGGATTTTATCATCTTAAGAACATTGCCAGAGTCCGCCCGTTCCTCTCTCTTGCCAGCACAGAGATGCTAATGCATGCTTTTATTTTTAGTCGTTTAGATTACTGTAATGCCCTGCTCTCTGGTTTACCCAAAAAGTCGATCTCAAATCTACAACTTCTACAGAACTCAGCGGCGCGAGTTCTGACGAGAACCAGAGGGCGGGAACATATTACACCGGTTTTAAAATCGCTGTATTGGCTCCCTGTGCGTTTCAGGATTGATTTTAAAGTTCTTTTAATGGTTTACAAATGTTTTTATGGTCTTGGGCCCTCTTATTTAAATGATATTATTTTAAAATACGAACCCTCGCGGACCCTGAGGTCCTCTGGCACTGGCCTCTTAGTTGTCCCTAAGGTAAGGACCAAGACACATGGTGAGGCTTCATTCTGCCATTATGGTCCTCGCCTGTGGAACAGCCTGCCGGAGAACCTCAGGGCTGCAGAGACTGTAGAGGTTTTTAAGAAGAGGCTCAAGACCCACCTTTTTAGTCTGGCTTTTATATGACTTTGATCATTCCTTATGTCTTTTATTATTCATCTATTTATTAATTGAGGTATTTATTTACATATTTATTTGTTTATTTATTTATCTATTTATTTATTTATTTTCTTGTAAGGACTATTATTATCTTTGTTTCTAATATGCAAATCTTTTTATTGTTATTTTACCAATGATACTTAGGTTATGTTTTAATCACTGACGTTTTTTATTTTTTAATTACTAACATTCTTATATCTTATTTTATTTTTTATCTTTTTCTATTTTTATTGTTGTTATTTTATGATCATTTTTATTTTTTATTCTGATGTTTTTTACTCCAGTGTTTCCTCTGGGGGATCCATCGTTCTTGGGCACCACCAGCTTGACCTGTAGGGCGTGCCGTTGCTGTGGTGCCCGTTCTGGTTGGGCGGGCTGGGGTCCCACTCTGTGGTCTAATAGCCATGGATGGGGCCCTGGGCTGCCCTGTGTTGGGCGGGCGCTGCGGTAATGGCCCCTGTGGTCGGGCTTGGCCTTGGAATGAATGGATCCCCATGATATCGTTTCCTCACAGCAGTACCAAGCCAGACCTTCTTCAACTGCAGTTATTTGTTTCTGTTCACTGTTCTACTGGGGTAACTGGGTGGGTGGGGATGGGGGCGGGGGGTGGTGAGGGAGGGGTACCTTCTTTGTGGGATTGTCCTTTGTTTTCTGTTTTGAACAACTTTCATTTTTTATGACTGTTTTATCTGTTTTTATGTTAAGCGCTTTGTGTTTTTAACCAAAATGAAAGGCGCTATATAAATAAATAAAGTTTGAGTTTGAGTTTGAACAGCGGTTTCTGACTACGGTCTGAAGCCTGAGGCTGAACGGTAACATGCTGACAGCAAAATAAGTGCACAAAATCACTTTAATAAGTCATGTGATTAGGGTGAACCGCGGTGTGATGAGGTCATCACCGCATCTTTTTTTTAAACTTTTTTTTTGAAAGTTTTGCATATGGTGCGTGATTGGAACTATAATAAACATGGTAAACACATTCATCTTTGCCGATAATTTACTTTCTCTGCTAGTCCTGTGTTCAGACTTCAACAGACTTCAAGGGTTTCTATGGGAAACCTTTTATCACTCTTCTCCTTCTCTCCTCATTGAACCCACCTGTGCGGCGGCGCTGCTGTCACTGTCTCTTAGCCCTTGTGCTATCTTAGATGACCCCACCCTTACATTGACGTGTTATTCCTACCATGACAAAGGTGGATAAAGGTGGAAAGATTTCATGTAATCCATGGACACCAGTGAAGATCACAATCATTGAAGAAAAAATGTTCAGCGCACTGTCTAGTGGGTCTAGATGACCCAACTCCCAATAAAGTGCCTAGGATAGCACAAGGGTTAGAAGTACGCGGCACGTGCGCACTCTACTTACACACGTGCGCTGTTTCAGAAACACACACACATCCTCATTCTACAAAAGAAGTTTCTGTCTTGCGAGGAAATACGACAAATTTACTGCGTTCTAATTATTAATTTCCATTATAAGCTGCGTGCGTTCTTGAGTGCGTGACACGGCCGCCAGCCGGAGGATTTTGTGTCGGGGGGGGGGGGGGGGGGGGGGTAATATTACTGTTCTCACTCTGTAACACGAAACATGGACTCGCGCTGTTAGATTTCCATGAATATCACAACATTATTTTGTTTGGGAACTATTTTGTGCAACGCACAGCTAGAGAGCAGAAGAATCAACACGCACCACAAACACACGTCACAGCTCAAATGGCTTCTCTCTTCCTTTGTTGAAGGTCACATACCTATGTGGTGTAGCTGCAGCTGTGGTTTCCAGATGACATCCAGCAGTCTGCGCTGACGACAGAGCTCCTGCTCGTACTGGACGATGGTTCCTTCACAGAGTCTGCAGATTTCTTCAGCAGCAGCAGCTAGTCGCTCGCTGATCAACTCTCTCAGAGACTGAAGGGAAGACATGGTTCCTGCTCCGATCTTCAGCTCCAACTCCCACAAACACCGCCGTCCTCTTCACTGCAGCTCCGATCGATCATCTGCTAGTCTCACAATCACAGCAATCCACGTTGTCTTTCCGTTCAACACTTCTTCACTCATTTACGACACTTTGGAAAATGCTGAGAGTTCCCACACGAACCACGTATCGTCCTTTCTGTCCATAAACCTCACAAACGTCCCAACTAAACACAGCTGACCTCTCAACACAAGCTAACGCTGCTAGCCTTCTAACAAGCTAACGCTGCTAGACCTCGTGCTGTTCTTCTTCTTTGTTTGGCTAACAGCGTCATGGTGCTTTAGCGCCACCAGCTGGTCTGGAGTGTTGTCTGTCGCTCACATAATGAAGTCGATGGCGGGGGAAAATTGCTTTTTTTTCAACTTTACTGGCAAATAAAACAGAAAGTGGCAGTTTTCATTAACACAATTATGCTGTGACTAATATTTTTCGATCAGAAAAGGAGCAACCTAAATGGAGAAGGGGGAACGGGACGTGACTTCCGGTTCCGGCTATTGATGTTAGTCGCCAGTTGGTCGTCTGCAGCCAAGGTCTTCTATTTAACCGAAAGAAAACGAAGAGTAATATATTTCCTGGACAACACAGGTCCTCACGAACTGATATATGAAATAATCTGTAAATTACGACATAAACTATTGGTAGGAAAAGTGACGTCAAATCCTTTCAGGGTTTTTGGAAAAAAACAGTTATAATATAAAAAAAAAATAATATATATAAATATATTCAACAAATTTCCCACGAATGGGATCAAATAAAGTAATTCTGATTATCCATCCAATTTACTTTGTTTATTTTTAGTGTCATCAAATTTTGAACAATTTTAAAATTAAAATCCACATTTGGATCAGGCGTCTTCATCAGAGCACAACTCATGTTTCCAGGACTGTGACTCACCAATAGATCCTCATTTCCTTTACACAATCTGTTTCCATCATTTGGATTTTTCATAAAAACTTGAGTTAGAAAAGAATTGTTGCCCCAAAATGTCCAGTTTGAATAGTCTACAGTTTGTTGTGTTTGGTTGCTAGGTAACAGGGTCTTTAATGTCTATGATGTCATGGTGGCTTTCAGAGTTGAACTCCTGAATATGACGGTAAACATTTGGATTGAACAAAAATGGGATTGAAGCTCATGCTAAATCCTGATCTCAATGCTGAAAAAACCTCCTCCTAGATTCTGGTTGTTTGGAGAAGTCCTCCTCTTCCAAGAATTCCTGAAAAAAGCCCTCATTTCTCCTGACCATCTTCAAAGCCACTTTCTGCTTTAGTTTAGTCCAAACTTGCTTTATGCTGACAACATTTACAGCTTGAATCCATCTGAAGAATCCAAGGAAACAAACCAATCTAAGTCTGCATTCATGCCACTTCAGAACCAACAAAGCATGTTTTCAGGACGCTGACTTACCAATAGAACTTGGGATTTCCTTTGCAGAATCCTTCTCCGTGTGTTTTCCTTTGTTTTTCTCCCCAAAACCTAAAGCAGAGATTTTTGCTGAGCTGCAGAACAAACGTCTGACTGCTTTAACCGCCGTTGATGGTTTGTTGTTTCCCTCTATAGCTGCTATGGTCTTGGTATGGTTGCTAGGTAACGCTGTCTTTGATGATGATGACGTCAGAGTGGCCTCTAGAATGGACTTTTGTCTTGTGGAACCAGGAGCTGTAACCTTTAGGGCACTAGGACCCAGAAAGAGGTCCAGGCAGTGACGGTGTTCAGTGACGGACTGCGCAGCCGCACTTCCTCCAAACGCCACTATTCATCAGCGCGTGGAGCGCCAGAGTCCAAACGGGCTTAAGGCGCTTTGATAAAGCGCTCTGGAATCCAGCTATGGTGTGCTAAACGTCAGGTCCAGAACGGAAGATGCCATCAATGAAGTCTGTCTGTCAGCAGCAATCCAACGCTGATGGGGTTTAGCTTGTGGAGGATTTGAATGTTCATTTGCTCTCAGGTTGGTTCTGTGCTGGAAGCCCCAACCCTCAGTTCAGTCAAGTTAGAGAGATGCTAACCAGCTGTTCCCTCTGTCACCATGGAAACACGGAACGCTTTAAAGTGGGACAGGATTTTCACGGAGCGGACTTCTAGACGTGGAGGATAAATACTCCAAGATGAATTCATCAGACATGAATCAAACAGTCTTTTCTACATAGAACAGAATGAAATCCACTGTGTTTTAGCAGCGTCTGTAGCATCACAGAGACGGTGTTCCACCAAAAACTGGGACCTGTCACATGTTGTTTCCTGGTGACAGAGCTGCAGCTTTAATGTCAATGATATAGAAGAAGAAGAATCCAAAACATTGGACTGTTTTCATGTGATCACATGGAAGCAGAATTAGGAAATCTCTAGGAAATCTGTCCTTGTTTTGTCAGCATGTTTGAATTGGAGTTTACAGTTAGACGACAATAAAGACGTGTTCAAACCAAGAAATTACTTTGATTCTGTTTTCTTTAAATAAATCAGAAAAAAGTAAAAAAAAAGTCAAACCTCTAAATATTTCTATGGCTGGTAAAAAATATTTTGTCAAAAATTAAATGTTTTCTCCTGTGTGGAGGTATTTCAGTTCAATAAAACAGACATAAATGAGTAACGTTCACTGCAAACTGTGCAGAAGGCATGTTCTTTCTAAAACTGGAATTAGCACCAACCTATTTTATCACCTGAAGCTGAGTCTCCATTTGATAATTCAATAAAAATAACATTTCATTTCCTCATTATAAAGCAACTTTATTGGAGTTTCATTTGTCATTGGTCTTTTTGAGACAAAATTCTGAAGAAATCAAAACAAAAGGCTTTTCCAACAGAATCAGAACGTTAGCACGTGACATAAGTTTGTTCACTTTGTGCTAAATGTTGATTTCTTTGACTGTTGTGTTAATAATATCAACAGTTCTCTGTCGCCCTCTGGTGGTTCATCAGAGAAGCCAAACTTCCAGAGAAAGTGAATCAATAAACATGAGCTAATTCTTGATGCAGGTTTGAAAACCCAGATGGAAAACAGCATCAATACAAATATTAGTCAATGTTTCCTTGAATGGAACAATTTCAGGATTTGTTGTCATAAAGTTGTGAAAAACTGTCTTGTAAAGTGTGTGGTGACGGTCCACTGTGGAAAATGACTGTTTGTGGAACATTGAGATGTGCTCAGTGATTTTGGTTTAGGACACTTTGGTTTCATTTCAAACGTTGGTTTCTCCTAAATCTACAAACTCTCTCCACAAACTGTCTCCTAACTCTCAGGGATTCCTGCTGCTGGCAAAACTCACGGCTCAAGGAACCACTTCATGAATCAGTCACGCTTTGGAATGAACTTTATTGAACAACATGTCATGGTCTGGAAGAAGCCCCAGTTCCAGCTGACAGAAGTCTGGTTCTGATCCATCAGATCTCACTAGCAACAGAACCAAACCTTCACGTGTTGCAGCAACAGTTTCCATGTTTGGGAGGATCTTCTGAAGAACAGCTCAGTTCCAGATCACATCATGATGTTTGATGTTTTCTTCATTCCAGGAAATCATCTGTGTCTCCTTTGATCTGTGCTGAGTCAGCACTTTGACTTCCTTTTGACTTTAGATCCATCATTTACAATCAAGGATTTATTGATAAATATTATTTATTGACAGAAAATAAAGAGTAAATGTATTTATCATCCAGCAGTGATGGTGGTGTTTGTAAGTCTTTTATTTTGAAATTCCTCAAGGATGATCATCATGGTGGGATTTCTAGATCTGCATGAACTCATCCTGAATCCAAAAGACACTGGAGCATCAAAGAATCCAACCCATCTCTGCCAACATGAGGCTCTTACTTTGAAAAGTCTCAGACTTCCTGCAGGGAAACAGGCTTTCTGCTGCTGCACTGACAGATGTGCACGAGCTTGAAAGAGCTTCCTGACTGAGGAGCTGCAGACTTTCTCCTGCAGAGCAGCAGCTGACTTCAGCATCGTCATGGGAACACAGTCTGCTGCTGCTTTATGGGATTACATGTCTGCCAAAAATTGAAAGGGCGTAAAGACAACTGAGCGGGCGTATTTAGGAACTGAGTGAGTGAACTTTACAACCGCGCAGGTGCAATTCTAACCAAGCGACCCCGTATTTTACAACTGAACGGCTGAAATCCTAACTGAGCAGTGATCCTGCTCGGTCAATTCTCCTTTGCGCCCTCAGTGTTAAGGGGGCGTTTTTGTCACTTGGGGGCGGTATTCACGGGTGTGTTTGTCACTTAGGGGCATGAACCTTTACTGGTTGATCTGATTGGCTGAAATTTGCATGTCAAGCAGGACTTTCATTTTTGGGCTTTAACAGAAAAGGAACGGCGGCTGCAACGTGGATTAAAAGCGTTAAAACGGTAACAAATGCAGTGAATTTCACAGGAGAAAAACTTACAGCACAAAAAAACCCGCCGCCCTTTCTTACCTTAGTTCTGGGTCGTTGGTTAATGTTTTAATCCACGTTACATCCGCGTTTTTTTTCTATGAATGCCTCTCACGGGGGGGGGGGGAGGGGGGGCAAGTTTGACACAAGGAGCCGACATTTCTAACTGTGATAGTCAAAGAGCCACACCACACACTGACCTGCCAGACAAACACACAATTAAAGCCATATTATTTTATAACCCCCTCCTCCCCTTACAATACAACAGCACTGGATTAAACGGCGCCGTTTCAATTTTGAGTGTTTTTTTCTTTATTTAACGTTAACACACATACCGCTGAAACGTGCACGCTGGTGCGTTTTAAAAAGGCAGCGAGTGCAAAAGTGAGTTGGTTGTGATTTATTTTTTCAGTCATCAATCTGCTTTAAAATCCATCAAAGTCCTCATCTTCTGCATCTGAAACAGCTGGGCTACATTTCTATCAGACACGCCGGCTTCCCTTTCCTCATCATCAGAGTCCGTCTCTTTGCCAAAGAACAGATAAAGCAGACAGCTCTGGCCAGTTACTCGCCGGCGAGTTACGCCACGCTTGTAACTCGCCAGCACTGCATCCCAGCAGAAGGAGCTGAGGACGGACAGCTTTTCACGGTCATCTGCTGATAGCAGCGCTGAGCCTCGAGTCGTTCTTCCAACACAGGCCTTTCCTTTTCCGCGGAAACTCAGCTGCTGCTGCGTCTTCTTGTCTTGTCTGAGTTTGTTTTCCAGCGTTCTCACTTGTGAACCACGGCATCATTTTAAATTCTCTTGCAGCAGAGGTTCGATAAGTGTTACGACCCGTGGTAGTTGTCTGCTTGTCTTGTGTGTGCGTGTGTGTATGCATATGTGTTCTCAGCTCCTGTAGAAGTCCAGCTCCTGCACAGCTGCGGCCTCCGCCCCTCTGCAGAGCTGATTGAGGCTGCTACCTATCGCCTGGCTTGGAGGGAAGCTTAAAAGCTCCGAGGATCCTCTGCTCCAGTGGCGGCTGCATTCCTGAGTGGGAATTCGTTCTTCAGCCTGCCCCTGCTGTCTACCTGGCCTTAGCTTGTGAAAACTTCTGGTTTCCCCCTTAGCTTTGATTCTGGTTTTGTCCTTTTGTTACATTTACTGACTTGTGGTCTTTTGTTTGCATTTTGAGTAATTTGGTGCCTTGCTTTAAAGCCTGAGAATTTAAGTTATCCCATTATTTATTGCACCTTTGGTGTTGAGTTGATTATTTTTCTTTTAGTCCCCTATGACTGTTATTTGTCACTGAATAAACGGCTGTGTGGCCAACTTCAACCCCGCCCGGTTATCATAATTTTCTTTATGTTACACATTTCTCCCTCCTCTCTGAAGAGGGACGTAACAATAAGTTAGAAAGATCTTCACAGATACGGACTTCCTGCTTCAATAACTCTTCTGATAAACTTTCAAATATGTCAGCAAGTATCTCAATCATTTTGTATTAACACAGAGAGTGAACTACAAAAGCATTTTTTAAAGAAAAAAGGTTGTTTTTATTGCCTTTTAATCGGAATTGTTCGCTTCAAGCTGTGAATGCAAACAGAGCAGGGAGCCGGCTGCCAAGGGACCGTCAACAAAGTGCAACCTCTGTGAACTGTGAAACACCCCTGTGTAAAAATAAAAAATCTCACCAAAATAAATTCATAAAATGATTAAAAAGCATATTCGTGTTAAATTAAATATTTTGTAGGAAAGTCCATCTTGATTGTATTTTGTTGCATATAATTTTTCAAATGTCAATAGATATGAATCATGACTAAAGTTATCAGTAGTTATGAAGATACTGAAGCTACTGTCACCAAACCTTCTGTACAGACTAACAATGACCTTATTCTCATACTAAAATAAAGAATGTCAATAGTTCACTTTGGTTTTTTTTAGGAATTTTTCATATTTACAAATTGATCCAATTTGGTCAAAAATCCTGAATAGGTCTGAAGATGCTAGAACCTTTTTGCATAATCTTTATTGCAGTAGGACAATAAGGTCATGATTAGTCAGTACAGGAAGTTTAGTGACAAAAGCTTTAGTATCTTCAGAGCTATTGAGCATTTATGTTATGATTTATATCTATATTAAATTTTAAAAACTATAAGCAATAAAGCAGAGGTTGACTTTCTAACAAAATTTAGTATAATAATAATAATAATATAGCATGACTATGCTGACGAGTCTTCATTACCAGATCATATAAATATAGACATGTATTCGCTTTTATAAGTTTACTGATTTTTACAGAATGGTGTTATACGCACTTTCTTCACGGTCCCTTGGCAGCCGGCTCGCTGCATGTCTGCATTCACAGCTTAAAACGAACAATTCTGATTAAAAGGCAATAAAAACAACCTTTTTTCTTTAAAAAATGCTTTTGAGAGTGGGCAGCCCTGTCTGCTTGCTATATTCATTGAGCCTTAAGCTGCAGCAATAAGACAGAATGAGAGCATTATAGGAATAAAAACCAAACACAGCCATCATAAAATTAGTCTTTATGCGGATGACATATTACTGTTTTTAAGGAATTTACATTCTGTAAATGAAACAGCAATGATCATAAAAGAATTCTCCTCCATATCAGACTATTCCATTAATTGGAATAAGTCTGTTTTATTACCACTCAACAGGAATATGGAACAAAGACTCACAATTCCAGTTAAAACAGGAAATATCAAATATCTGGGTATCTACTTTTCCCCCAAACTATCAGAACTGGTGCAGCTAAACCACACGCCATTACTGAAAAGCATACAGGACGATCTAACACGCTGGACCAACCTGCCTCTGTCACTTATGGGCAAGGTAGCCACGGTTAAAATGAAAATCTTACCCAAAGTTAATTATCTCTTCTCAATGATTCCCACACAACCGCCACTAAAATGGTTCAAAACATTAGACTCATCCATATCAAGCTTTTTATGGAACAACAAACCTGCAAGAATTAGTCTAAAAACTTTAAAATCTGCAAAAAGCTGTGGAGGATTAGAATTACCTAACTTCCACAAATACTTTCTTGCAAATAGATTGCAATACATCTTAAAATGGTTAAAAAATAATCCAGAAACCAACTCATGGTTAGACTTGGAACAGGCGTTATGTGGAAAGATCAACCTGTCACAGCTACCATGTATTAGCCAAACAGTTAAAAAACAGGATTGTTTCAAAAGCATTAATATAAATGCCACTTTAACAGCCTGGTGGGAATTTCTCAAAATATCAAAATCATCAATTCAACCGTGCAAAATGACACCCATCTGGAACAACCCAGACATCCTTATTAACAAAAAAATGATTCACTTCCCAGCTTGGCAAGCAGGGGGCATAAAACAACTGGAGCACGTAATTATTGATAGAAGATTCATAACTCCCCAGGAACTTCAAGACAAACATGGAATAAATAACTTCTTGGAATATCAGCAACTTAAATCAAGTATTACTAAAAAGTATAAATTTAAAGACGACGATTTAAAGCTACCAGATGTAGTTACCACTCTGATTAATTTTTCAATGAATAGAACTCTCTCCAAAATATACAAACTTTTATGTAATTTAGATAACTATATTGCCCTTCCAACAACAAAATGGGATGCAGATTTGAGCATCAGCACAGATGAAAGCTTCTGGTCAGAACTCTGTCTAAACACCTTTAAACTGACAAAAAGTCCAAATCTGCAGCTAATCCATCTCAAAACTCTTCACAGAATTTACTACACTGGACACAGGATGTTCAAGATGGGTCTCAGTAACTCAGACATTTGCGAGCACTGTGATAATAATCTACCCGACAGCTACATGCACGCACTGTGGTTCTGCACTCCTGTCCAGGCTCTCTGGCAGCAGGTATGTGCCGATCTATCAGTTTGGGTTAAGGTTTCAATCACTGCCTCACCGTCACTTTGTGTGCTTGGTGACATGAGTGCCATCGATATAGGAGAAGGATTAGCATCTATCATTTTCACAACTCTTTGTATTGCCAAAAAAACTATTTTAATAAATTGGAAAAACATGAAAAATATAAACATAAGTCAACACAGAAATCAGCTGTTTGATCATATCAGCTTGGAAAAAATGTCAGCCCAAAGCTCAAGTAACTTTGAAAGAATTCAGTCTCTCTGGTCTCCTGTGGTTGACTCCATGACTTAGGGGGTGGGGGGCTTGGTCGTCGCTGCTCCTTGCCCTTCTGCCGTGGCTTGGGGTGGGGGTCGGGGCCTCCGGTGCCTGGCGGGGGCGGTGGGGGCTCCGTTGGTCGGGTGGTCGGGTCCGGTGCCTGGGTGGGGCGGGCTGGGGCGCTGCGTGGTCCTCTGGGCTTGGGTGTGGGGGTGCATGGTGGGGGTGCGGGGTGGTGGTCTGGCTAGGCTTGGGGGGGTGGTCCCTTTGCCTGCGCTGGGGGGGGTTGGCGGGGGCCCTGCTCGGGGGGGGGGGGTCAGCGGCGCCGGATGGGCTGCCCATCTGCACCTGGGGCTGGGATCGGCCCTTCCCTGGCTCTGGGATGGGACGGGACAACCCTCTCGGGGCCCCCGGTTGCTCTGGGTGTCATCCGCTTCGGCTGCGGGGTCTGGGGTGGGGTGGGGTGCTTGTCGGCCCTGTCCTGTGGGGGGGCGTTCTGGGGGGGAGGGGGGGGCCCATTATTGGTACGGGTCAGGGGGCTAACGGGTCAGGGTCTCCGCTGAGGCAATCGGTGGTTGCCTCGGCCGGTTGGCCGCCTCGGTCCCGTCAAGGCCTGACCAGAGCTCCTCTAGGGCCGGCGTCTGGGGGTGGGGGCCTGGGCTTGCTCCGGGGGGGGGGGGGGGGGGGGGGACGCTTTCTGGCTCCTCTCTCTCTGTGTGGGGTGGGTGGTGCCGGGCCTGGGGTGTCGGCGCCTCGGGGGGTGGGGCCCCTGGGCTGGGTGGCCCTGGCCCCTTTGCTGGGGGGGGCTGGGGGACAGCTGTTTGACCACCGGGGGACAGTCTACCAGCTGTCCCCAACTTACCCCCTTCCTCATATAACCTCATATTAGGGTGAGGGGGTGGGGGGTCTAGCCTGCGATGCGCCTTGGGGGGGGGGCTACTTGGCAGTGGCCCCCCTCCTATGGTTGCCGTATGGAGTGGGCCCCCCCTCTTTCGGTTTTATTTGCACCTTAGACATGTAGGGTCCTTGGTAAGGGGGGTGCTTGGACATCACTGCAAGCAAGCAGCAGATGTCCTCCTGGCACCCTACCCGCCAATTTTAACCGCACCTTAGACATTTAGGGCCCCTTGGTGGGGAGGGTGAGGGGACATCACTGTGAGTAATCAGGAGACGTCCCCTTAGTGCCCTACTCGCCAATTTTAACTGCACCCCCCTTAATACACACACCCCTCCCCCTTCAATATATACATTCCAACATAAACACACACACATGCACACACACACCCTCTCAAACACACATACACGCACACACATTTTGCAAGGAAGGTGGGACCTGGGTCCATCTGTCCCCTACCCCTTCCCTGGTGGGGGGTGCGGGCCCCTTGGCGATGGCGGCCGTGTCCCTTGGGTGCCGGCTCCCTGGGCCCGGCGGTGCTCTCTCCGCACGGTGGGGGGGGTTCATATTACACCTGAGCCGGGGGTGTTCGTGTCCCTGGAGGGTGGGTCCTGGTCCTTGCCCCTGAGCGCTGGGCCCCGCCAAACTTCCAACATGGCCGAGCCTGGTCGGGCCATATTTACAACACCCCTTGTGGGCCACCCTTTTTTCCCCGGGGTTCCCCCCTCCTGGGCGGGGGCGGCGGGCCCCTGCCTTGCTCCTCCCTGGACCAACCGTGGGCCGGGTGGGTGGCTGCCTGGAGGGCGGAGCGGGTCTCCCTTGGGGGGTCCTGGCTCGTACCTGGGGTTGGGGCGGGGGGATGCCCGGAACTCCTGGGTGGTGGTGGGGTGCTCGTCTGGGGCTGTGGGCGTCCTTCTCCGGTGGGGCCCTGCGTTGGGCTCTTCCGGCGCGGCGGGGGGGCTGCTTTCCTGGCTGGGGCGGGACTCTCTTTCCCTCCGCGCCTCCCTGCTCTCTGGCTCTGGGGGCCTCGCGGCGGTCCTGCTGGCCCTGGCCTGGGTGGCGGTCTTGGTCGCCCGGGGGGCGGTTGTTCCCTGCCTGTTCCCGTGTGGCGTTGGGGGGATTCCGGCTGCCGCTGCGGCGGGGTCTGGGTGTGGGGGTGGCTGGGCGCTCCTCCTCCTTCTTTTCACATTCCACCATCCATTTTAGAAGAACATAAACACTCACCTGAGCACAGGTGTTAGCTCACCTTTGCACTTATAGTTTGCATGATTGAATGAATGAAAGATTTCACACTAGTTGGTTCGAAGGCATAGGTATGCGTTCGTGAACACTATCTGTTTTGTGTACATGTTGACATGTGAACATTTTTTGCTGCTAGCAGGTGTGTTGATAATATTTGAGTGTGTGTGAACAGGCCCCGCCCTTTTTGTACTACATTTGAACTGTACCGTAACGATAAACAACCAGTAAACCTGTCTGCTCTATGCTGCTTCATGGTCTTACCCCCCCCTTTCACTATCACACACCCCCCCCCCCCCCTGACATCCCTCCCTCTTCTTCCCTTCTTTCCTTTTCCGTCCGGTCCAACACCAAAGATTTTCAATCATGGTTGAAATTAATAAAGTTTGGCCTCAATTACAAAAGGGGTTTGTTCAGTCACACCTTTGGTTTGTCTGAAGATTAATAACCCCTCTTGTTAAAGTAAAATATGTCCAACACAAGAGGCCCTCAGCTCTCATCTGCCTGCCTAGCTGTTGGACAGGACAAGTTAAAATAAAAAAAAAATAAAAAGAAAATGCTTTTGTAGTTCACTCTCTGTGCTAATGCAAAATGATTGTGATACTTGCTGACACATTTGAACGTTCATCAGAAGAGTTATTGAAGCAGGAAGTCCGAATCTGTGAAGATCTAATTTAACCGAACTGCAGCTGCTCTATTCCCGTATTCCTCCGCGTAGCTGATAGCTTGCAGTTTAAACTATGCCTCATAATTTTGTTTCTTCGCACTTCCAGGGTTTCCCAAACTAAGTTGTTATGCATTGTGCTCAACTGTGCACCTTTGCACTATGGGGGGGGTCTTCTTTTATGTCCTCACCTCTCTCCGTACCGTTTTCATACTGTTCTCTCCTAGCTCCTCTTTACTGAAGTCACACAATAACACATTAGGGCCGCTCTGTACATTTTGGAGAAAATGTAAGACTTTTATGTTCACCTTATGGTTGTGAAAGTACCGAATATAGAAAATATGATAAA
The DNA here is from genome assembly GCF_053564925.1 of Oryzias latipes. Lineage (NCBI taxonomy): Eukaryota > Metazoa > Chordata > Actinopteri > Beloniformes > Adrianichthyidae > Oryzias > Oryzias latipes. The sequence continues at coordinate 25,241,152 of NC_136238.1, read as the reverse complement.
AGGCAGTGAGGCGCAAGAACTTCAAGAGTTGCCTGTTAGCCCCCCCCTGCTCTGAAAAATGAAAGTGCCTCACCAATAAGACATGCAAATTTCGGCCAATCATATCAACCAGTAAGGTTCCTGCCAACAAGTGACAAAAACGCCCCCTTAACACTGAGCATAAATCCAGGTGAGGGCGCAAAAAGGATCTGACCGAGCAAGATCAATGCTCAGTTAGGATTGCAGCCGTGCAATTTTAAAATACGGGGTCTCTGTCAGCTGTGTGCACCCCCCCCCCCCCCCGCGCGCTCCCGCGTCTCCTTACAAAAAAAGGTGTGTCGCCCTGTCACCTGGCTGTCACCTGTCAGCTGGTACCGTTCAACCAATGGGGTGACAACAAATACAACACATGACGAGAAAGATCACTAAATGTTTTTGACATAAACATTTGTTAGAATGTTCTTTTTTTCCTGGACAAAGAATATTGTTTTATTTAAACGTATACATTAAATTCACTAAATTAAACTTAGGCTCGAAATATTCCTACATTTTCCTTTTTTTGTGTAAAAAGGTTCTTTCTTTGAAAAACAAAACAAAAAAATGACTAAATGGCATTTAAACAATATTTTCCCATATACTGTACAAGTTTTCTGCTCTAAGTTTTTCTGTTTTCGAAGTTGAGATTTTTCTCTAAATCCTTTATAAACAAAATGTTTTCGTTTCAAAAGAAAAGCTTCTCACCTGTGTGTGTTCTAATGTATTTTACTAAATTACATTTATGACTGAGCCATTTATCAGCCATAAAAACTATCTCTCACCTGAATGAGTTTTCATGTGTGTTTTTAGAATAGATATTCGACTAAAACTGGCATCACATTTATTGCAAGGGGAAAGGCTTTTCTCCTGTGTGAGTTCTCATGTGTATTTTGAGACTAGATCTGTGACTAAAACTTGTATCACATTTATTGCAAGGGAAAGGCTTTTCTCCTGTGTGAGTTCTCATGTGTGATTTGAGATGAGATATTTGATAAAAACTTATTTTGCATTCTTTACAAGTAAAAGGCTTTTCTCCTGTGTGAGTTCTCATGTGTGTTTTGAGATTAGATATTTGACTAAAACCTTTATCACATTCTTTACAAGAAAAAGGCTTCTCTCCTGTGTGAGTTCTCATGTGTATTTTGAGACTAGATCTGTGACTAAAACTTGTATCACATTCTTTACAAGTAAAAGGCTTTTCTTCTGTATGAGTTCTCATGTGTGTTTTGAGATTAGATATTTGACTAAAAACTTTATCACATACTTTACAAGTAAAAGGCTTTTCTCCTGTGTGAGTTCTCATGTGTCTTTTGAGATGAGATTTTTGACTAAAACCTTTATCACATTCTTTACAAGAAAAAGGCTTCTCTCCTGTGTGACTTCTCATGTGTATTTTGAGACTAGATCTGTGACTAAAACTTGTATCACATTCTTTACAAGTAAAAGGCTTTTCTTCTGTGTGAGTTCTCATGTGTGTTTTGAGATTAGATATTTGACTAAAAACTTTATCACATACTTTACAAGTAAAAGGCTTTTCTCCTGTGTGAGTTCTCATGTGTCTTTTGAGATGAGATTTTTGACTAAAACATTTTTTACATTCTTTACAAGTAACAGGCTTTTCTCCTGTGTGAGTTTTCATGCGAAATGTCAACTGAGGCCGCCCACTAAACTTATTACCAGATTTTTTAGATGCACTATATCTTTCATCAGACCCATTTTGGACATAACTTCTGTCCCTCTTCTTCCTCTGATCTCTGTTCTGTGGGTCTGTCTCTTCATCTGTAGTTGATGTTGATTCTTTCTCTTCATCTGTAGGTGATGTTGATTCTTCATGTTGGTTTCCTCCATCATGACTATCAGTTACATTAAAGCTCTGCTGATTACTTAGATCTGCTTCACTGTTCTCATCTTCCTCATAAGTAGGAATCTCCATCAAGGTATCAGTCTCCTGCTTCAGATCAAGGTGATCTTCATCCTGATTGATGCAGAGTTCCCCTGGTTCCTCTTTAATCTGTGGAGGTTCTGGTTCCTCCTGTGCCTCTTTAATCAGTGAAGGATCTTGTTTCTTCTGTTCCACTCTAAAGTTCCTCTGCTGGTTGCAGAGATCTTCCTCTTCAGTCATCCAATGCTGGGGGAGACCTGCAGGAATACAAACACAAGAAAAAGCCCTTTTATACTTTTAAATTAGTTTGTGTATTGACAAACACCAATAAAAGTCAAAATCTGCTCAGTCAGGAACCTTGTAGTTGAAATTTTTAAATGTAAACTATGAAAAACTGTTCATTCCTGCGACGCTGGATGGGATGCCCATCCGCACCTGGGGCTGGGATCAGTCTTTCCCTGGCCCTGGGACAGGGCATGGCAATCCTCTTGGTGGTCACGGTCACTCTGGGTGACATCCACCAGGTCTGCGGGGTCTGGGGGGGGGGGGGGGGGGGGGGGCTTTGTTGGCCCTGTCCTGTGGGGGGCTGTCTGGAAGAGGGGGAGGGCCCACTATAGGTGCGGGACCTTGAAGGTTTGACGGGTCGGGGTCTCCACTGATGCAATCGGGGGCCCCCCCGGCTGGCTGCCTCGGTCCCGTCGAGGCCTGACCAGAGTTCTCCCAGGGGCGCGGACCTGGACTTGCTCCGGGGGGCGGCGCTTTCTGGCTTCTTTCTCTCTCTGTGTGGGGTGGGTGGTGGCGGCGCCTTTTGGGCTGAAGGGACCTGGGCCCCATACTGGGAGGGGGTGTATTAGGGTGATGGGGGTCAGCCTGCATTGCACCTTGGGGGAAGGAGCTACTTGGCAGTGGTCCCCCTCCAGTTGTTGCCGTATGTAATAGTCCCCCCCCCCCCTCTCGGTTTTATTTGCACCGAAGACATGTAAGGCCCTTAGTAAGGGGCATGCTTGGACATCACTGCCAGCAAGCAGCAGATGTCCTTTAGCGCCCTACCTGCCAATTCTAACTGCACTGTAGACATTTAGGGCCCCTTGGTGGGGAGGGTGATGGGACATCACTGAGTAATCAGGAGATGTCCCCTCAGTGCCCTACCCACCAATTTTAACTGCACCCCCAAATATACATTCCAACATAAACACACACACATGCACACACCCTCACAAACACAAACGCACACATTTGGTTTGGTTTGATTTGGTTTGAAATGGTTTCATAAGGAAGGTGGGACCTTGGACCATCTGTCCCCTACCCCATCCCTGGTAGGGGGTACTGGGCCCTTGGCGACAGCGGCCGTGTTCCCTGGGTGCTGGTTTCCTGGGCCCGGCGGTCTTCACTCTATGCAGGGAGAGGGATCCCTGAGCTTTCTGGCAAGGCCAAGAGCTGGGGATCACATCACAGCTAAGCCGGGGGGTGTCCGTGTCCCTGTGTTGTGGGGTCTGGTCCTTGCCCCCGGGCGTTGGGCCTCGCCAAATTTCCAAATGTGGATGACCCTGCTCTTGCCGTGTTTGCAAGACCCTTTGTGTGGACCCCCTCTTCTCCTGGATGTCTTCATCCTGGGCAGGAGTGGCTGGCGCCTTGCCTTGCTCCTTCATAGACCAACCGTGGGCCGGGTGGGTGGCTGCATGGCGCGCGGGCCGGGTCTCCCTTGGGGGGCTCTGGCTCGTACCTGGGGTTCAGGCGGTGGGGTGCCCAGAACTCCTGGGTGGTGATGAGGTGCTCATCTGGGGCTGTGGGCACTCTTCTGGGGCGGGGCCCTGCGTTGGGCCCTCGCTGCGTGGCGGGGGGCTGCTCTCCTGGTTGAGCTGGAGCTGCACTCTCTGTCCCCTGCCCCCATGCCTCCTTGCTCGTTGGCTCTGGTGGCCCCGTGGGCGGTCCTGTGGGTGCCTTTGGCTGCCGCAGCTGCTGTGGCAGGGGTCTTGGTGTAGGGAAGGCTCGGCGCTTCCCCTCCTACTTCTCACCTTCCCTCATGCATTTTTTAGAGGAACATAAACTCTCACTTGAGCACAGGTGTTAGTTCACCTTTGCACTAATATTTTGCGTGGTTTAATGAAATATTTCACACTAGTTCAGGGGTGGGCAAACTACGGCCCGCGGGCTGGATCCAGCCCGCCCCAATGTTTGGTCAGGCCCACTGAACAATATCAGAGACCCATGTTTTTTTTTTTTTTTAATCTGCCCACATGATCAAGAAGTGACATTTTCTTCCCCCTTCCACAGTCTGTGCTCCAACCTGAGTTCTTCTAAAATTCCTGTCAAATAGAACAGAAGACAGTCTTCCCTTTATACGTTGCAGTTCATCTTTACCGGTTCAGCTCATTTTCTTAGAGCGATTATGCTGCATTTTTTAAAACAGAACCCTGTTCTGTGTCCTGAGTGGCAGGAGACCCTGTCAATCAATGTCCTTAGTCCGTGCCGTGTCTCCTGTACGTGGAGCTCTTCATATCCACGTGATATTTCTGCCACCGCTTTCAAAAACGTTTTTTGCATTTGCAAAACACATTTTTTCGTGTGCGTTGTGTCAAATCTCGCTTTTGTCCTATCTTTGATTTTGCTGACTACTTTCAGCGAGACTTAGCGTGATATGACTGCCACTGGCATCGCCAAAAAGAAATTTGCATGCGTTGTGTGTCATCTCACTTTTTTCCTATCTTTGCTGAGTTAAGTTTCGGTTTGACGTGACCAAGCTGCCATCAAACAGCTGCTGATTGGTCCAGATTCTAACCAATCAAGTGTCTCTGTCTCATATTGACGGTACTCCGAGGCAGACATGGACTTTGTGTCGGTTCTGTTTGTTCGGCGTTCTGCCGTTTTCAACCATTCTGACTCGTTTCTCTCAGAGTAAAACCCAGAAGGAGCAGCAAAGCAGCTAAAATCAAACAGACTTTAGTATTTATTCATGTCAGTGTAGTGATGAACGTGTTTAAAATGTCTGCAGCAGAAAAAACATGTCTAAACTCCGACACTGTCCAGCTGGGGAGCAACACTTTTTAAGATTTGTATCTGAACTATTGTTTTATTTTAGTCAAAAAATGTTGAAATATTAAGAGGAAAATAGCATTTTTATGACTAATATATTTTAACTCTGGACAAAAGCTCACAAGTTCTAAAACATAAATGACAATAAAGGTCAAAAAATGCCTCTTCTGTGTTATTTACATTGAGTTTACTGTAGTGAGCCATCATTCTTCTGCTTATTATTGCTGTTCATCTGATCCCAAACACGTGTGCAGCATTAAATAATATGTGCTTTGAATCTTTTATTGTTTTGTTTTAACAAACAGACCTTAAAGAAAATCATACATTTAACTGATAATTTGCTCTGCAGGATTCACATATCCCACACAGGCCTGTTGATTTAATGTCAGCAGATAAACTTTACAGTTTCAGAAGATCCTCAGCCATAAATTCACAATATCTGACTAAATAAAAATGAGCGAATGCTAAAAAAACAAAGTATGAATTTTTCTTAAAATTATATTTAAAAAAATGAAAACGTATTCATCCAAAAATGAGGGTAAATAGAGCTGGTTCAGCCTCTGAGCCTCGGCAGCAGACACCATGTTAGATTCATATGGCAATGTGATTGGTTAGAATCTGGACCAATCAGCAGCTGTTTGATGGCAGCTTGGTCACGTCAAACCGAAACTTAACTCAGCAAAGATAGGAAAAAAGTGTGATGACACACAACGCATGCGAATTTCTTTTTGGCGATGTCAGTGGCAGTCATATTGTAACACTGACATGCTTTGCAGCTTTGCCCCATCCACAGGTATGACATGAAGGACTCGCGAGAGTTTGCGCGATTCTCGCACTATGCTTTATAAAGGGGCATGCGCAGTAAGTTTTGTTGACGGAAGTCGGACAAAGGGGCTGTCACTGCATGCATGAGACGCAGGCGGGTGATGAGAAGCGCTATGCGAGCGAGTAGCGTGCTAACTGGTGAGTGTTTTGTATATATCAGGGTGTCATTCTTATTAAACACTCTCGGTTGTGTGCCCAGGCGGATCAGCTGATGCTGGCGTTAGCTGAGTTCGTCTTGTTGAACGGGTTATGTGGTTTTGAAATGCTGACGTGTTGTTGTCACTGATGTTTGGGATTTGATACACTCTTTATTGGTTTGTATTCACTGAATTTATTGATTATGTTTGATTTGGAGTACTCTTTTTGAACTTTAGTTGTTTATTTGCTGGAATTTGTGTTTTACTTTAATGTCCTCTTCCATTACAAACAAGTTAGATATTGCTGGTTCTGTGCAGGCCAGGTTCCACCGAGGATGGAGGCTGTTCGGCCTTGAATTCAGGCCTTTCCAAGCTGGAAACATTGAACTGGGCGGTAGGAAGCATCTACACCTACACCCCCATATGTGGATATGATGGATTATGCGATGAACTTTGCTAACATTGAACTTCTTGGACTGGATTTATGAACATTATTGGAGGATGGACAGCAGATGCACTGCAGTGAACTGATTTATCTTTTTTTGCTTGTTTATTTTCTGTTGTAAATCAAATATGAATACATATATACACTTTGTGCATCTTAATGTTGCTTGTCATCATTAGCACTTCCTCTGAAACGAACTTTGGCCTTTATTACTAGTTTTAACTAGAGTCTGGTGGATTTTAGTTAACTGGCTACATAAATTGGCGAGCTAGTTAGGAGGAAGTGCATGGTGTTTAGTGTTGTAAATTTGTTTGTATTTTCTTCTCTCTCTCTTTCTGAGTATCAAGAATAACTGTGAATGTGTTTTTGGATCTTGGTATTAAGTTGCCAAATGCTATTTTAGTTGAAGGCATTATAAAACCTGCATATTATGAACTGATTGATTTTGTGCGACCCTATGGCTCTATTAACGGGATAGAGACCATTAGTGATGCAGATTCTGAGTTTAATGATGCGCTTGTTGTAGAATTTAACAATGGGAATGCTGTTAGTGCACTGCGTCCTATATTACCATATACATTTCTTTCAAACGAACATGAACTAACATTTTATATACCGTAGTTTCCGGACTATAAGCCGCTACTTTTTTCCAGCGCTTACAGCCGTGCGGCTTATTCAGAGACGCGGCTAATTTATGGATTTAATTGGCGGCCGCCATGTACGTATTTTCGGACACAGTGAATGGTTTGAATTCTCTATCTAACACCAAGCACAAGTCATTTATTTTTCAACACACCTCTAAGCAGCCAAACAGCATGGACTTGACTTCAGGTCTTAGACACTTCAGTCATGGTTCAACAAAACGAAACACGCATGCCCAGCCGCATCCCAGAATCCTTTGGTGCCATTAGACCCAACGTGCACGTGATCGCCATTACAATATGATGAAGCTTTCAAGTTAAAAGCAATCTTAAAAGGAGCGTGAAAAAATCCACCATCACCAACGGGTTTGGAAAAGCCGGTCAGCTGCGTGACAGAGTGAATTTACCTATGGGTCATAGTGACTCGGCTGGCTGCAAGTATGTGGGAATAACATCAGCCTTTATTTTGTCGGGACACGACTGGAAACACAAATTGACGTGGTCGTTTTAACGGTTTCTAAGAGAAGAAAGAAGAGGATAAACCTCATCTCCAATTGGTTCTGCCACCAGATTTGCGCCCTGTTGTTCTTGAAAGCCTCCATAATGATATGGGTCACATGGGGATTGAGCGGACATTGGACTTAGTACGGCAAAGGTTTTTCTGGCCCAAAATGGCAGCTGCAGTGGAGCATTATGTCAAGACTTGCAATTGCTGTGTAAGGCGTAAATCTTTACCTGAGAAAGCAGCACCCGTTGTTAACATTCACACTACCAGACCATTGGAACTCCTGTGCATGGACTTTCTATCTCTAGAGCCAGATAGCAGTAATACGAAGGACCTCTTAGTATTACTGACCATTTCACCAAATTTGCTGTCGCTATTCCAACTCCGAATCAGAAAGCCAGGACTGTCGCAAAGTGTTTGTGGAATGATTTCATAGTGCATTATGGCATCCCAGAACGTCTGCATTCTGACCAAGGCTCAGATTTCGAGTCTAGGTTAGTTGGAGAGATTTGTGACATGACTGGCATCAAGAAATCCAGAACAACTCCCTATCATCCCAGAGGGAATCCGGTAGAGCGGTTTAACCAGACGTTGTTAAACATGCTAGGCACGCTCGATAATGAACAATAGGTTAAGTGGAAGGAGCATGTCAAGCCTCTGGTTCATGCATATAATTGCACACGGAATGATGTAACTGGGTACACGCCATACAAACTCCTTTTTGGGCGGTTACCTCGCTTACCTGTAGACTTAGCATTTGGGTTACCGATAAAGGAACCTCCAACTGTAGCACATACAGACTATGTAAAGAACTTAAAAGCCAGACTTGAAGAGAGTTCTAAGCTTGCTTCAAAGAATGCATGGAGGTCTGCAGATAAGAATAAAAGTTCTTTTGACAAGTATGTGAAACCTGCTAGTCTGCAAGTGGGAGACCGTGTGTTAGTTCGTAATGTTAAAATCCGTGGGAAACATAAGCTTGCAGACAGATGGGAGCACCATGTGTATGTGGTTGTTAGTCGTGCCGGTGACCTACCAGTATATGTGGTACAACCTGAATCTGGAGGGGGACCAACTCGCACGCTTAACCGGGATTTGCTTCTCCCTTGTGGATTTTTACCTCCTTGTTATTCAGACAATGCCCCAAACTGTACTATCCTTGGGAGGCCGCATACTCGTAGCCAGAGTCGACTTCAGTCTTCCCCTGATTTAACGGAAGATCAGGAGCAAGAGGATGATGAAGTGATCATTCCCAGGGGACGGACTGTCCTTCCGATAAGATTCAGTATAAAACATGTGACTGATCATGACCAGCAAGCTGAGGTCTCTACTACTGGAGACGTCATTCCATCCACCACATCTGGCTGTGTTAGTCTTCCTCAGGAAACTCTGGTTGTGGGACCTGCTGTGTCTAGTAATCCTCCTTGTTCAGATGCAGCACAGATTCATAATGCGTCCGAGGACGGACATGGGGATGAAGAGGATTTGGATATGGTTCTAGGACCACAAGTCACTGCAGAGGACGATGAGCTGCCTGCCCCTGTTCACCCTCTAGATGTCGCGGGCCCTTCCAGTGATGACCGTGAGCAGTCAGCCCAGTCTGTGTCACATGTGCGTCCAGTTCCGAGCCCTGTTACTTGTTCAGATGATGCTGATGCACTTCTGAGAAGGTCGAGTCGCATGCGCAAGCCGCCTAGTCGTTTTTTAGTATTCTGCGTTGGGTAATCCCCTGGTGTCAGTTGTGCAGGGCTTGTTTCAGAGTCTTTCTGATGTTTACACAGACGCTCTTGCACTCAGCGATGACCCCATTATCGCTGACCCTTAGCTCAGGTGCGACTGGGACAGTCGTGGTCCAGCTGGGGGGGGTGTAACCCTGACATGCTTTGCAGCTTCGCCCCATCCACAGGTATGAAATGAAGGTCTCACGAGAGTTGGCTGGATCAGCTGATGCTGAAAACGCAAAAAACGTTTTTGAAAGCAAAAAAAAAAAGTCTTTGAAAGCAAAAAAAACAATTTTGAGCAAAAAAACTTAGAAAGTTTTGTGTTCAACTTAGAAAGTTTTGTGTGCAACGTGGTGGCAGAAATATCACTCCATACATATCTACAGAAATCTTTGATCCATCAGATCTTTGTTTTTATTCTAAGATCCTGGACTTAATTTCCATGAAAGTTTGAGATATCAAACAAGAGAAAAGGATGAAAATGTTCATGTCTGAGAAAAGTGTATGTAGGCAGTGAGGAGTTTTACTGCCATAAACTTCTGTAATCAGACTCCTTGGATTTCAGGAACTAGGGTTGGGCGATGTCCCTTAAATTGGCCGTTGACGATGTTTGCTGTCAACCATCGGCGGGATGGACGATGATATCGTCGTGGGGGGGGGGGGCTATTTCTTTAATTTTTCATTCTTATATAATTACTATTCGTTATTTTACTTTATTTTATTTCCCAACTAATAACTCATCCGCGATGATCCAGTATAAACTGAAGCAAGTGACTTTAACAAAAAAGTAACAAACAAAATAGAAAAGAAGTAGTCCGCTCCTGCACTTAATCAGTCAAGTGGACCGGCGGAGCGCGGATTTACAGCTTTGTGTTTGAGGGGAAGGGGGTGGGGGGTGCTTTGTTACATGAGCGGTATGTGTGGGAGATTTAGGACTGCGATCCGTCCTGCAGCTCTAGGGGAACAAGCTACGGAACTCGGGTCTAAAAGAGTGTGTATGAGCACAGCAGAGCTGGGATCGTGAGCAAACACAGCGGTTTGAGCTTTAAAGCAGAAATGTCGCTCAGTCCTTAGAAACCGTTCAATCACGTGGATTTGTGTTTCCAGTCGTGTCCCGACTAATTAAAGGCTTATGTTATTCCCACATGTTTACGTGCAGCCAGGATGAACATTGCAGCACCACCCAAAGCTAATGTTGGTAGCCCGTGTTAGCATACTGCTAATCCTGGCTTCATTTCCGGCTCCGTTCTTCAACAGACAAAGCTCTGACCACACGGATTAAAAATAAAATGATGAGCGAAGACAGGCACTTAATAATAATCGTAACATTATTAAAAGCACATTTAGAAGATCGTCCCGTATATTACCGAGCTGACATGTCAGTGTAAATAGCCGCTCGGCGGAACTGATATCCGCTTCTGGTTTTTCAAACCCTACTGCGCATGTGCGAATGATTTATTACGACCGAAAGTGAGACCCATGTGAATGTTTGTTATATTCCGAAAACGTTTTTCTGGGCCCATGTACACGGTTGGATTCTAATCCGACCATTGATCCAATCAAGATATTTTGCACATGTAACCGCGGCTTATGGTGTCTACTCGAAGCTTGGCTGGGGCGTGGCATCACGATGGTGTCTCTCCATCGGGATGTCAGTCACCCATCACGATGGAAGATGGTATCGTCCATCGGCACAACCCTACTAAGAACCGTGTAGCATAATCACAAACCACCATGATGTACTCGTGACCACTGCTGGTCTTAGGTAAAGGTCCAACAATGTCCATGGCTATTCTCCTGAATGGTGTGGAAATTATAGGAAGTGGGTGCAGTAATGCTCTGTTTGACTTATGTATAATGGCAGTTTTCTGGCAGGTAGCACATGTTGCACAGTACGTCTGAATATCAGTGTACATAGATGGCCAGAAAAAACATGAACTAACACGATATGTTTTGCAACGACCCAGGTGACCCGCCCATGGGAGTGCGTGTGCTAAGAGCATGATGCCTGAGGTGGTTAGAACAACTAACCATAGGTGTTCACCTTCACCTGCACACAGAACATCATCAACAACAATAAACTGCATATTTCCCAAACATTTGTCACTTTCCGTCGTCACTTTGGCAAATGAAAGTTTTAAAGTTTGGTCTTCATTTTGTAAAGCTAAAATGTCAGCTGGTATTTCAAATGTTTCTGCTGCGGTTGGGATCTCAGGATCCGGCAACTTAATTTTTTTTTTCAAACCGTCTCTGGACTTTTTTGCATTTCTTTGCTCCCATCAAAGAAACTGTCATCCATGTGTGGAAGACTTTGCTTCCCAGCTTTAGCCTGAGCCCTAGTAAGCACGGGTGCTGACACACTAACAGCTAGCTCAGCTTAGCTTTAGCTGTTTCAGTAGCCTCATTTAATAAGTCCCTCAACGTAAGTAAATCACACCCCAAAATCAAATCAACAAGGCAGGTTCTCTACCACTCCAGCAGTCAAAAGACATGATTGTACATTTATAATCACAGTTACATCCGCTTTTGTGTACGAATGTTTGTCGCCATGTATACACACAACGTTTATTTGCCTGCCATAATCAAGTCCACCAAAAAGTATTAAACTCTGTTTGACCATTCATTCATTTTCTTAGCCGTTTTTCCCTTTCGGGGTCACGGGGATGCCGGAGCCTGTCCCGGCCACTTGTGGGGGAAGGCAGGGGACAACCTGGACAGGTTGCCAGTCTGTCACAGGGTAGAATGTCCACAATCACACATCCATTCACTCTCACAGTCATACCTAGGGACAATTAAGAATTGCCAATTAACCTATGAAGCATGTTTTGGGAGGAAGCCGGAGACCCCGGAGAAAACCCACGCATGCACGGGGAGAACATGCAAACTCCACACAGAAAGGCCCCCCGTTGATGTTTTTCACGTCCCCCAGCCGGGACTTGAACCAGAGGCCTTCTTGCTGTGAGGCAAGAGCGCTAACCACTGCGCCACCGTGCAGCCCTGTTTGACCAAAGAAACAAAACTGCCAGTGTCCAGCATAGCAGTAACCTGCTGTCCATTCACAGTCACAAATTTAAGTGGCTGGAAAATGTCTTTGTCCGTGTGAACAGGCCTGCTCCTGCGACAGTCTCTGGCCTGGGTGCGTAGCAAGCACCTGTGAATTTAGTCTTGCGAATTGGGCATACGGAGGTTTTGTGACCAATCTGCTGGCAATAGTAACACACAAGGTCCTTACTAGGGGTATCACGATTTCGACTTTAAATCGAAAACGATCCAAATTAAGTCACAGTCTCGAACTCCGAATTAAAAAATGGAATCGTTGATGCTGCCACGCCCCCATGTTGCGTCCGGTTACTTGCCAAGCGGAAAAAAACATCTCTGCAGGCACCACAAAAACAGATTTATTTATTTATCTGTTAAACCAGTGCTTCTAAAATAGCGGGTCCCGCCCAGATACGATGCCGGGGGGGCGCGCCCAGCAGCAGCGGTCTCAGGCAAAGGTGCGAAAATTTAACGGGGGTCGGCGGTGACAGCAGCTCAGTGCTTGGTAAAAATCTGTGCCACTGTTTGTTTCTTCTTATCTCTTTTATCACAGAGTTTTTAACAGCCTGAAACAGTGAACTGCCGTCCCTGCAGGTGCGTGCTCCCGTCACACGCGGCTCCCATGTGTGAGAGAATGAAAGGGGAGGGGTGGTGGGATCCAGCGGAGAGTCGAAAGGTGCCTTTAGATTACTCAACTAATGCTAATAATGTCTTTCTATGAAAAATTGTAGACATTTTGGTGACGTGTCTTTATTTTCCATATTCTTTGTCTGCCTGTTGTTTAGTTGGTGTCCGTATTTGACATAAAGACAGCAGGTAACGCAGGAAAACATCTGCACTTTATGAGATCAGAAATAAACAATCATTTAGAATCAGCACAATGTTTTTTACCTGTTTCTTCAGACTAAAAACGTTAAATATATTGGTGCTGCTGTGTTAATGTTTCAGATCAATTTACGTTTAATATTATTTATTGATTGAATTATTTTTCTCTGCATCAAATGGTTCAGTTGGTCAAAATTTTTCTAGTTTAATTAATGACTGACAGATATATTTATTTTAAGCTTTTCTTTTATTTTAGACTATAACAAGGTTTCTGTGTGGCAAAAGAAATGTAATATTTGTTGAAAGTGGATTTATATTGCTTTTTTTCTTTTTTTATTGTTAAAAAATACAATTTTAGGTATACTTACACAATGTTTATAGATATTAACCTAATACATTGTCTTCGCGGCGAGTGTGTGTCTGTGTGTGTGTGTGAGGGGGGGGGGGGGGGGGGTGTGAAATATTTTCTTTTTCCTAGGGGGGGCCTTGCAAAAAATAATTGAGAAGCACTGTGTTAAAACAAAAACTACACAAACTACTCTTCCTTCTTTGTTTGAAATTAAACTTCTGAGCAACTCAACTCGTGCAAATGCGATTACGCCTGCGGTAGGAGTATTCATAGTGGTGGACATGCAACCTTATTCAGTGGTGGAAAACTCGGGTTTTAGGCATTTAATTAGCGTGCTACAGCCACACTACGAATACCCAAGTAGAAAGCATCTCACAGCTACGGTGATTCCCTCCATGCGCATGTAAAACAGATAGTTATTGAATTTTTCTTTCCATATTCCTCTTTAAGAAGAACTTAAAACTGCAAAACTGTTACAGTTGTCTTGTGTTGTTCTATTATAAAAAATGTTTTTGACAACTCAAAGAGAACCTCTAAATAACATATCCATCTTTAGGAAGAGGATGAAAGAATGAAAAAATACAGTCATCACTCTTAGGGAATAAAGTAGTTATCAGTGTGGTTTATGTTCATCTGTTCAGAAATAGTTTAAGACACTTAATTGTTCAGAGACTATGGACATTTCTGTTTTATTGTTTTTCTTTGTTTTGTTGTGAACTTGAATGTCATCTTTTGTGAAGAAGACTGCACTTACAAAAGAAAACTGGATGGCAGTTAATTTTAAGTTTTAATATGACTAAAGATATAAGTTATTGTTACTTTATGTTGTTAATAAACGTTTTAAATTTGACAATGTAGTGTGGTACATTGCAAACAAAGGTCAGATATTATATTGCATTAAAGTATAGTTTAAAAAATGACAATCTGGGCTTTAAAAAGAATAAATGTAAAAATCGAGACTCGAATCGAACCGTGACCTTAGAATCGAAAATGCAATCGAATCGAGGATTTGAAAAATCGTGACACCCCTATAAATGAAAATGCAAAATGTTGGTTTTTTTTTTGCATTGGAAAATGCACAGTTTTTATCTGAAAATCCTCATGCTATTCTCTCAGAGCTCATCTCTACTCTGTAGCTAACACAGCTCCGCTGTTTGTGCTCAGAGATCCAGTCTGTCGTCACATCTGTTTCCCTTACACGCCATCACTGTCGCGGCTCCCGGGAAGCGAGCTAACAGCCAGCAGAGCCAGCCTGCTCGGGACTCCTGAACCTTAAGATGTTTTTTATTTTGATGGAGACAATAATTATTTTGATACCATATACCATCACGATCGTCCATCGGCACAACCCTATGCTGGACCCCCATGGGGACACAGTTGGGGGTAGGACACATCCGTCTGTCAGATAACCCCCTGGATATTTTCGGCGGGAACCGGATGCTGTGATTTCAAATATGGACTGGGCAGACCTTCCGACCGGCCAATCTGAGCGGCCAGAGGCGGAGATACAGCAGCCATCTTGCTTCCGGAGGAGGAGATTCTGACCACCTGTTTAAAAGTCTGCACTCAAGGAACTTTCCTTTGTTCTCAACAGGCTGACATGTTAAGACGCTGGTAATTTGGCGCTGTGCAAGCTCTGAAACTTTGGGAATCCAGACGTCTGTTTTATTTTGTTTTACTCTGTTTTAGAAATATTGTTAGGGAAACAAATTTGTTAAACTTAATCCGGTTGAATCTAGTGGTTTCCTTCTTCTCGACTTTTTTGAACACGCAAGGAAAGTATTCTCAAAGCGACAGATTATTTCCTACAATAGTAACAGTACTTACTAACAGTAGTTACTTTGGTCAGTAATGGAGTATTTCAGATCACAGGGTCCATAGTAATACATTACTACTTATATATACGAAATAATTAATTCCAACAAAATAATAATCTGATATACAGTCAGGTCCATAAATATTGAGACAGGAACAATTCCAACATTTTTGGCTCTATAAATCACCACAATGGCTTTGAAATGAAACCAACAAGCCTTGCGTTAACTGCTGACTGTCAGTTTTAATTTGAGGGTATTTACATCCAGATCAGGTGAGCGGTGTACGAATTAAAACTGTTTGCATATTTGCCTCCCACTTGTTTAGGAACCAAAAGTAATGGGCCAATTGCCTTCTCAGTTTTTCCATGGTCAGGAGGGTTTTATTCCCTCATTAACACAAGTACAGTGAGCAGATAAAAGGTCCAGAGTTTTTGAAGTGTGGTGTAAGCATTTGGAATAAGAGCTGTCACCATCAGTGAACCAAGGCATCATTAGGCTGAAAAACAAATGAAAACCATCAGAGACATAGCAAAAATATTAGGTGTGACCAAAATGACTGTTTGGAACATTCTTAAAAAGAAGGAACGCACAGGGGAGCTCAGCAACGCCAAATGACCCGGGAGACCACCGAAAACAATTGTGATGGATGAAGGAAGAATTCTGTTCCTGGTGAAGAAAACTCCCTGAACAGAGGGTTTATCACTAGATGTAAAACTTTAGTGAGCCTCAAAAACAGGAAGGCCAGACTACAGTTTGCCAAACAACATCTTAAACAGTCTTCACAGTTCTGAAACAACATCCTATGGACATATGAGACCAAGATCAACTTGTATCAGAGTCATGTAAAGAGAATAGTATTAGAATGAAAGGAACTGCTCATCAGTGAAGCTTGGTGGTGGTAATGTCATGGCGTGGGCATGTATGGCTGCTAATGGAACTGGTTCTCTTTTACTGATGATGTTACTGCTGGCAAAAGCAGAAGGTTGAGTTCTGAAGTGTTTCGGGCAATGTTCTTTATGGAAGCATTTGTGTACCATAATTTAAAAAAATCAATACCGGAAATGCTTTTTTATTTTCGGAATTAAGCTGCATTTGTTGACTCAAAATTAACAAGAAAAAGAAATCCACTAAACCGCTTCTTCTTGTTCTTCTTCTACACCACTAATTTTGTCACTCAATTAAAATGATAATGAAAATGGTATTTGACATTATATTTTCAAACATGTCTCTTGTAAATGTGTAGCAAAATTCAGTTAGAAATGTCTAACTTGAAAATTATAATGAATTAAGAGAAATGCTTTTTCATTTTCTACTCAAAAATATTTGAGTAGATATTCATAATTAAAACACAAATGGAAAAAGTTTGTTTGCTTGGTTTCTGGAATGAAATAGAAATACTTAAATCTATTTTCTCAACTGCAAGAAACATCAATGAACCGATAACACCAGAGTGAAATCTCAATCATTTCATTCATTAGATGCTAAATGACTCACATGACCAAAAAAACAGCTGTGCAGTCATAAACATGTGCAACACTCGTGTGCACTCGCTCACATTTCATCCACAGATGAGCCCATATCGCTGCACCTTTCATCTCACCGGCAACAGAGATAAAACAAAAATAATAATCCTTGTTGGTGTACATGTAGAGGTTGGAAGTCTGATATGCTAATTTTTTTTTAAGTTGCTTTTTTTAGTTTTAACTCGAGCTCTTTCTGCACCAACATTTCACAGATTTCAATAAAGGTACCTCAAAAATCAGGCTTTTCACAGCGATTATTAGGTTAGATTATAAATAGATTCTAGGGCTGCAGCTATCGATTCTTTTTGTAATCGATTAATCTAGCACTTAATCGATCGATTAATCGAGTAATCGGATAAAACGACTTGTGTGTGTTTTTGAACGACCACAACAAATAATGCATAACAAAAATGATGTGGTTGTAAAATGAACAAGCATTTGATTTTAAAGATCCGCTCTGATGCAAATGTTAATTTGGTGTTTTTACGTTGGTCTTGAGAAGTGGCGGAGCTAGAACATTTTGTATGGGGGGGGACAGAAGACTATGAAAGGGTGGCACAACACAGGGCTCCAGACTGCGACCATTTGGTCGCATTTTGCGACCAAAATTTGAGAGTGTGCGACTGAATTTTACATCCAGTCGCACATGTGCGACCAGTAAATTTGCCTCCCCCACCCTCCGTATTTTTTAGACATTAAAAGTGGAAGGGGAACGTCAATGATCATTGAAATGAGCAATGAAATCATCAATGAGACGCGAGCGCACACGCACGCACGCAGACAGACACACACACTCGCGCGAATACTCATGAGACTGGAGCACACGCGAGCGCACACTCGCGTGTCATTGAGTGATGCCTGAGGCGGCCAATGCGTGTGAGAAGAATAGGGAAGGTCACTGCGAGTGGCTAAAATATGTGGAGGGGCGGGGCCCATAGATAATCGAGTGCGCGTAAACATCGGTGGGAAGGAAACGGAGACAAATATCATCACAAATATGTGCGTCTGAGCTATGAGCAAGCGAACTATTGATTCGTTCTTCCGACCTGCAGCTAGTGTACCAGTGCCAGAGTCTACAGCAGGGGTCTCAAACTCGCGAAGCAAACCACGGCTCTCATCATGCACGGCTGTTACGGCAGCACACCTCTCCCGCGGGAGATGGTCAGCTGAGGAACATAAATGTCATGCGTGACAGCTAACGGGGCTCTAACATTAAACACGTGTGAGCGACAACACGATTTAAAACAGGCGGGGAAAATGCAACGATAGACGTGTTTAAAATGAACCAGCGCCCGGGGGTGGGGGGTGGGGGGGGCATGAAGGCGAAGCTGCAGCGAGACTGAAGGAGAACAGGAATTAGGAGTTGTCCTTAACACTCAATTTAGTTTTAATACGCCTCTCCCCCTAAGTATGATCTGTGATTTGTGATATTATATCTTTTATAATTATTTTACTGTTTTGTAATGTATGTAGCCTTTTGTTAATCAGTTGGTATTTTAAATTATTTTAATTGATCAGTGAACTACAAAAAACCCATCAGGACACATGTCCCATAATGCATTGTTTTGTAGTCTGTAGGGCAGCTTTCAGTCAGTTCAGTACTAAATTTCCAGCTGCGTTCGCTCAGGTTGGGATCTTGCTTCCGCCCCTTTCTGGTGATATTTCTGATTTGATTGACAGGTGATGTTAGAGCAAAAACAAAAATATGTCTCACACCAGGTGATCTGTGCAGCGTTGCGTCCATCTGTGTGATCTCAAATTTTTGTGCATCTTGGCTGCACCTGTTTGGTGTCGCCAACATGAATTTCCATCCCCTAATATTTTCATACATTTAAGTATTCTTTGAAACTGTGAAATGACCGAAAGGTTACTACGGTAATCACTTGTTACTAAAAACCTTTTTTATTCTAAATTTATGGTATTTTGTTTACTTATTTGTACTGTCATGACAGCGATGGTGCCGTCAGTTTACCTTCTTGTTTCATCTTCAAAAGTGCAGAATAAAATGTGACACTGAATTAGAAATAGCACATTGTAATTTCTGCATCTATTATTAAAGTATTTATTCGTAATACAGTGAGAATTAGTAGATCTGGTTAGAATGCTGATTTACGGTATGCGCCCCTAAATTTTCTGGTTGTGCCCCTAAAATTTTCAGTTGGGGGCCACTGTGCTCCTAGTGAAAAAAGTTAGTCTGGAGCCCTGCAACACCAAAGTGGAAGGCCATTAAAAATAAAAGAATCAGAAAAACATATTTGATCATTATCATTGTTTATATTTCGTGTCAAAATAATGCTTTTGTTATTTTTGCAATGCTTAAAGAAGCCTTGCGGTCCGCCGAAAGGCGAGCTACCGCCTGTCCCAGCCCCTGCCTCTCGGCGCCCCTCGATGCTCTTAGCTGAGTGTCCCGCGGGGTCCGAAGCGTTTACTTTGAAAATTGTTCAAAGCAGGCCCGGACACCTGAATACCGCAGCTAGGGGCTCTCGCCGCCCGCCGAGGCGGCCCGCGCTGGTCGCCGCGGAAGGGGCGCGGTGCGGCTGACGCCGCCCCTCGCTCGCTGATGGCGGCACGCGCGGGTTCCGCGCCTAGAGGCATCGGGGTTCCAGCGCTCGCGCAGACGTCTTCTGTTCAGATGCTGAATCATGGAAGATGTGCTGTTGTGTATGCCAGCTCTATTTTGCAGTAGAGACACTGCACCTTGTTCTCTTCTTTATTAAGATCCCACACTTTAGACAATTCCTGCCGTTTATTTATAGATCTATTCTCCGCCATCGCGCCAACTAAATTCAAAAGGTCCGTGTGAATAAACGGTCCGTGTGACACAATCAAATTCCTGCGCCGCGCATATAATGCGCGTCATAGGAATTTAACGAGGCTTCGAGGCAGAGTTTTTGCCTCGAGGAATTTTTGTAATCGAGTAACTCGAATAACTCGAGGAATCGTTTCAGCCTAATAGATTCATTAAATTACTTAATAATAGTTAATGATTGATTAATCGCACAAAGAATTGATCTCATGACAGTTCTGATAAAACTGTCATAATTCCAAATTTTTTAATTTTAAAAGCTATATTATATAAATAATTGTCTTAACAGCCAGAAAAACAGAAATAAAAAGTATTTTGTTAAACAGTGAAGTGGAACTTTGTGGTTCTTGTTGGGTTTTGGTCTGGAAGAAACTGGATCAAATGGTTCTTTTAGTGTTAAAGGTTCCAGACTCTTGATCTCCACTGAAGCTCTGAGTATGAAATGTCATTCCACAGACAAACCATCAACAAAATGATCCTGATGCTGCTGAGGTTCTTATGGAAGTGAAGGAAATCTCAGCAGAGATGCAGTTTTTCTAAACTGAAATCACTGACATTAAACAGCCTGAACATTCATGGAGCTGAACTGGACACAGAAAAACCTCCCTGTTGTGTTTCCACCCACCAATGAGGAGCAGTTTGATGAAGATGAAGCTGCACTGGAGGAAGAATACGTCCAGAAAAAGATGGAGAACAATTCTGACACTAAGCAGTTTTTCACTGATGTGTTCAGGTTTGAATCTTTTCTGTCTGCAGATCCATGAGCAGGACCCTGTCTTTGGGTTTTAGCTTGAAATGTAGTTTTGGAAATAGAATCTGTCTGAATGTGTGGAATTGGAGACATGGGCTGCATTACACTGCAGGACTATATCCGATTTTTTTTGACGACCCGCTTACATCATCTTTTATTGTATTTATTTATTTATTTTTATACACTGTCTTTATCCCACGAAGGGAAATTCTTTCTCCGCATTTGACCCATCCCCTTGGGGAGCGGTGAACTGCAGCCGAAACCATGCTTGGGAGGCGGTAGCGTTAAGGGTCTTGCCTAAGGACCCTCACTGGGTGATGTTAATTGCTCGCCATTGATATGGTAATTGCCCCCAGTACCATTGCTCATTCCCCTCCAGAAATTAAACTCTGGTTTCCTGCATGGTTACCCGTATCCGATTTTTGCATTTACACTATACAATGCTGAAACTATCAAACATAGATGTTCTGAGGACTACGTAGCACAATTTCCGCCTTCCGCGGACCTCTTTCGGACTTTTGTGACTGCGGTTGTCATGTAGGCAACGCAGCGACGAAGGAGGCGTTGCCTTGAGCGCTCCAGAGGGGAAAGGAAAAAGTTTGATCAGTTTTTAAATAAGTGTTTGATCCAAGTGATGAACCTTTCCTGCGCGATGACTTCTCTTTTTCCGACCGTGGTCAGAAACGCACGGGAGATTTTCTCCAGGGCCAAAGGCGGATTCTCCTTCGGGGGTTCACTTTCCCGTTCGGAACCCTCAGCCTCCAGAGTTGGTTATGAAAGACTCCAAAACTTTTGGGGGAGACAGCTCATTTTTAATTTAAGGTTCCCCGACACTCCCCCGCTCCGCGCTCACACCTCCTCTGCACACACACACACACACACACCGTCCCCATCACATACACACTCCCACTCCGCAACACAAGGAAAGAAATAAACGGCTTCTAGCCTGTTCCAGAGCAACGGTGTCCCGCTTCATTAGTTACCGTTTGCGTCCCGACCGGGACGGGACCGGGAATAACAGCGGTTTCCGACTACGGTCTGAAGCCTGAGGCTGAAAGGTAACAGGCTGACAGCAAAATCAGCGCACAAAAGCACTTTAATGAGTCATGTAATCTCAGTTGGTGGTGTCCTGAGTTGACGTCACTGACGTACGACTCGCATTTAATGGGGAATATCCGATTTGTCTGCTTACGTGGCACACGCAAATGCACGTATCCGATTCATTTCCGATTTATTTCCACATATGAGTGAGGCCTGTATCCGATCTGAGAAAAACGGAATCCATGCGCTTTTTTCCTGCTTACACGCTCACCGGTCATATCCGATCTGTGCCACATGAGAGGAAAAAAATCGGAATTGGGTCATTTGAACCATCCACTGTAAATAGGGCCATGGAGACATCAAAGAGGTTTAGATGGATTTTGGGTTTGACAGAGAAATCTGGTGAAAAGAACTGAACTAAAAACTTAACAGACCGGATTCCCAAAGTTTCAAAACTAACAACAGACGACAAAACAGACTGTACTTTTTTTTTATCTTGCTAACAATTTTCTGTTTTTTTCTGTTAAGGTTTCCTGTTTGTCGTTAGCTGGAGGGACTAACTAAGATCATATGATTTGAAGAATGTTGTCGGCTGCACTGACCAACAGTGTCTTTTGTCTTTTCAACTGGAAGAGACAGAAGAGACTCTTCCAGGACACGCTGTTGATGGACTGAATGTTTGGAGAGCTTGAAGCTCAAGATAGAACCGTTGTTGAAGTGAACATACCGATAGTGTGGAGATGAAGATCAGAGTCACACTGACCTGCTGACATGTGAGAGCTGTCCACACTTTGGACATGTCGTCTGTCCCTCCTCTTCCTCTGATCTCTGTTCTGTGGGTCTGTCTCTTCATCTGTAGTTGATGTTGATTCTTCATGTTGGTTTCCTTCTTCATCCTGACTATCAGTTACATTAAAGCTCTGCTGATTGTTTAGATCTGCTTCACTGTTCTCATCTTCCTCATAAGTAGGAATCTCCATCAAGGTATCAGTCTCCTGCTTCAGATCAAGCAGATCTTCACCCTGACTGGTGCAGAGTTCCTCTGGTTCTTCTTTAATCTGAGGAGGTTCTGGTTCCTCCTGTTCCTCTTCAATCTGTGGAGGTTCTGGATCCTCCTGTTCCACTCTGAAGTTCCTCTGCTGGTTGCAAAGATCTTCATCTTCAGTCATCCAATGCTGGGGCAGAACTGCAGGAACACAAACACAACAAGGAGCCTTTTATATGTTTCCAGGACTTTATTTTTTTAAGCATCAATAAACTCTGTGATCATTGGAGAAAATGTCTGAAGTGTCTGGAGGACCAGAAGAGACTAATTGAAATAAATATATATGCAGAGGTGAGTAGTAACGTGTTACATTTACTTAAGTAACTTTTTGTTGAGATGTTCTTGTCAGAGTAAGACAAGGCAATTTTATTTGTATAGCAAAATTCGTACACGAAGTAAAACAGGAAAATGATTGGTTTATCGCCCTGGGAGTAAGTTAGTGCAGTAGAACCACCACTGAGTGACAGACGGGTCCCCAAAAAGAAAAACATGAAGCTCAAAGGGCTTCTCTGTTTCTTTGATGAAGGTGACATACCTATGTGGTGTAGCTGCAGCTGTGGTTTCCAGATGACATCCAGCAGTCTGCGCTGACGACAGAGCTCCTGCTCGTACTGGACGATGGTTCCTTCACAGAGTCTGCAGATTTCTTCAGCAGCAGCAGCTAGTCGCTCGCTGATCAACTCTCTCAGAGACTGAAGGGAAGACATGGTTGCTGCTCCGATCTTCAGCTCCAACTCCCACAAACACCGCCGTCCTCTTCACTGCAGCTCCAATCGATCATCTGCTAGTCTCACAATCACAGCAATCCACGTTGTCTTTCAGTTAAACACTTCTTCACTCATTTACGACACTTTGGAAAATGCTGAGAGTTCCCACACGAACCACGTATCGTCCTTTCTGTCCAAAAACCTCACAAACGTCCCAACAAAACACCACCGACCTCTCAACACAAGCTAACGCTGCTAGCCTGCTAACAAGCTAACGCTGCCAGCGCCTCGTGCTGTTCTTCTTCTTTTTTTGGCTAACAGCGTCATGGTGCTTTAGCGCCACCAGCTGGTCCGGAGTGTTGTCTGTCGCTCATGTTATGATGACGATGGCGGGGGGAAACAAATTTAGATTAATAAATAATAATAATGATAATAACAACAATATAATAAAACGTCAGAGCCAAAGAAAGTGGTCTGAGAAGAAGCAGCTCTGAAGCTCTGCAGCTGACGGTGCAGCTTCAGGACTCATGAGGAGGAGCACACTGCAGCGCCTCCTGCTGAAGCATCAGAGAGTCTGCAGACAGAAGATCCTTCCAACAGCAAAGAGGTCTGCAGGAGCTCTTTCCACCACCAGCAACAACCTGAACCAAGCAGGACCTTTGGAACATTCCAGAAAGCCTTTTGAAAGCCTCCTGATGATGCTGGAGGACAGGGAGGAGCGCAGGAGGATGCAGGAGCTCCCAGAGGAGGAGAGGCAGGAGGAGCAGAGGGAGCGGCTGCTGGAGCAGAAGCAGCTGCAGACGCACTTTTGGCTCTGGGCTTCAAACTTTGATCAGGAGGAAGAGGAGGAGCTAAAGAGGAGCAGGAATGCTGGGAGTGGGACTGGAATTCAGACTGAATCCAACATTTAGGGACAAAAATGGCGTCTTCCAGAAATAAATCAGAATTCTTTATTGTCATTGTAGATGGTGATACAATGAACTTGCAGCAGCCTTGAAGTGATGAAGTTAAATAAAAATAAAATAGAATAACTGTATTTACATCTCTAACAAAAAATGAACAATATGTACAGAAACTGTTGAATATTAAATATGTCTGGACAAAATAGAATGGAATGAGTGGAGTTGCTGTGAGCGCAGCATAGTAGATATTGTGTTATTGCACAGAAGTCAAGATATTGCACACATGTGTAGTCAGAGATTTAGCATTTGTAAAAAGTCAGAGTGGGTGTGGTTGGTGGAAGTGTGTGTATTCCGTATGGTGATTTCCTGTGGAAAAAAGCTGTTCCTTAGTCTGTTTGTCCTGGTTCTGATGGACCTGTACCTCCTTCCAGAGGGCAGCAGTTCAAACAGAGAGAAAGCAGGATGGGTGGAGTCAGTGATGATGTCAGTCACTCTGCTGAGGCAGCATGACTGGTAGATGTCCTTCAGTGAGGGGAGGGGGCAGCCGATGATCCTCTTCTGTCTTTACCACTCTCTGGAGGCTCTGCTGTTCTGCTTCAGTGCAGTGGGAGAACCACACTGTGATGCAGGAGGACAGGATGCTCTCAATGGTTGAGCGGTAGAAGGTTACCAGCAGCTCCTGGTTCACATTGTTCTTCCTGAGTCTTCTCAGGAAGTGCAGGTGCTGCTGAGCCTTCCTGATGGTGTTGTTAGACCCTGTGAGGTCAGCAGAGATGGTGGTGCCCAGGAGGGTGAAGCTGTGGACCCTCTCCACACAGTTTCCATCGATGTAGAGTGGGGGTGGATCTGCTCTGTTCTTCCTGAAGTCCAGGATGATGTCCTTGGTCTTGGTGGTGTTCAGGATGAGGTTGTTAGCCTGACACCACCTGGACAGTTTCAGGACTTTGTCTCTGTGGGCCGTCTCGTCGTCCCCAGAGATCAGCCCCACCACAGTAGTGTCGTCTGCAAACTTCACTATGGTGTTGCTGGTGTGGGCTGGTCTGCAGTCTGCTGTGTACAGCATGTCCGTCACTGAGGAGTGACGTCACTGAACACCGTCACTGCCTGGACCTCTTTCTGGGTCCTAGTGCCCTAAAGGTTACAGCTCCTGGTTACACAAGAAAAAAGTCCATTCTAGAGGCCACTCTGACGTCATCATCATCAGCGTCATCATCAGCGTTACCTAGCAACCATACCAAGACCATAGCAGCTATAGAGGGAAACACAACAAACCATCAACGGCGGTTAAAGCAGTCAGACGTTTGTTCTGCAGCTCAGCAAAAATCTCTGCTTTAGGTTTTGGGGAGAAAAACAAAGGAAAACACACGGAGAAGGATTCTGCAAAGGAAATCCCAAGTTCTATTGGTAAGTCAGCGTCCTGGAAACATGCTTTGTTGGTTCTGAAGTGGCATGAATGCAGACTTAGATTGGTTTGTTTCCTTGGATTCTTCAGATGGATTCAAGCTGTAAATGTTGTCAGCATAAAGCAAGTTTGGACTAAACTAAAGCAGAAAGTGGCTTTGAAGATGGTCAGGAGAAATGAGGGCTTTTTTCAGGAATTCTTGGAAGAGGAGGACTTCTCCAAACAACCAGAATCTAGGAGGAGGTTTTTTCAGCATTGAGATCAGGATTTAGCATGAGCTTCAATCCCATTTTTGTTCAATCCAAATGTTTACCGTCATATTCAGGAGTTCAACTCTGAAAGCCACCATGACATCATAGACATTAAAGACCCTGTTACCTAGCAACCAAACACAACAAACTGTAGACTATTCAAACTGGACATTTTGGGGCAACAATTCTTTTCTAACTCAAGTTTTTATGAAAAATCCAAATGATGGAAACAGATTGTGTAAAGGAAATGAGGATATATTGGTGAGTCACAGTCCTGGAAACATGAGTTGTGCTCTGATGAAGACGCCTGATCCAAATGTGGATTTTTGAAATGTTCTTCATGAGATTCAAACTGATTGAAGCTTTGAATTAAAGGTGTCAACACATTTCTGCATTGGATTCATTCTGTTTCAGTGTCTAAGGTTGGTTTTGTGGCAGAAACCAAGTTTTTGTTGAACAGTAGCGTTTGAAAAAGCAGAAAGTGGCTTTGAAGATGGTCAGGAGAACTTCTTTGAAGAGGAGGACTTCTCCAAACAACCACAACCTTAGAGGAAGTTTTCTGAGCATTCATAGAATGCTTTTACAATGACTCATCATTTTCCACAAGAAGCTATGGAGTTTTTCCAAATGCATGCTGGATATTCTTAGTTCTAGCTTGGAAAGCACTTTGTGGGATTTCCCTGGAAAGCCTGCTTTATCAATCATTTTGGTCTCTTTTTCTTCTTCTATCTTCTTCTATCCTTCAATCCATTTTCGTCCCCCATAATTCTGTCACCAGAACGTTTGAAGGGACGACGTAAAACCCCACCCTCTCCTGTGCAACATCATATCCTGTCCCTGCAGTCAGATGTTTGATGTGTTGAGGGTCCAGGCTGTGAAAATACCAACAGTCATGATGCTCGCCAGAAAAACCTGGGACCCTGTTCTCTAGAAACACACACCATTTCTGTAATTGTCACTAACAGGAGGAATGTAATCTGGCCAAAACGCAAACGAAGGACTTTAAAAGAGATAAACATCTCCTCTGCACTTTTCCAGAAACAGAAGGTAAATGAAAATATTATTGCTCCTAGACCTCTTAAGTTAGCACTTTTAAATGTCAGGTCTTTAGCAGGAAAAACATTTTTAATTAATTATTTTATCACTGAGAACAAAGTTGATTTTATGTTCTTAGTTGAAACCTGGTTAGATGAGAACAGCAGTGGAGCTGTTCTCACAGAGTCAGCACCTCCCAACTATGGTGTTATTAGTAAAGAAAGAACAAGCAGAAAGGGAGGGGGGGGGGGTTGCAGTTTTGTTTAATGAAATGTTTCAGTGTAAAAAGTTATCTTTTGGAAGCTTTTCATGTTTTGAATATGTAGCCAAACAGCTGAAGGCCTCACTCAAAACCATATTTATAAATATCTACCGCCCCCCCTACATACTGTGCAGAATTTAACACAGAGTTTAGTGAACTGCTGTCCATAGTTTGTCTTGATTTTGACTGTATAATCATGGCTGGAGATTTTAACATCCATTATGGAAATCCTGAGAACAAAGGGACTAAGGACTTGATAAACACTTTGGACAATTTCGGATTGACTCAACATGTAACAGAGCCCACACACAACAGGGGGAATATTCTTGATTTATTAATCTCCAAAGGTCTGAACATCACTAAGGTTACTGTATATGACTTAGGTCTGTCTGATCACAGCTGTGTTTCCTGTGAGAGCATTATTCCAGTATACACAAATGTTTTAAGGGAGGAGATCACAAAACGGTATATAACTGAAAACACTAGTGAGATGTTCAATCAGATGTTCTCCCTGACTCCTCCCCTCTCAGGGAATTCAGTCAACGAACTTGTTAACAGCTTTAATTCCAACATGTCAAATATCATGGATAATATTGCTCCTAGTAAGGTGAAGGTGATCTCTGGTAGGAAAAAATCTCCATGGAGAAATTCCATTATTGTAAACAATGGAAAAAGAGAATGTCAGAAATTTGAACGCAAATGGAGAAAATTTAAACTACAGGTAGATTATGAAATTTATAAAGAGAAACTTCACTTATATAATTTACAACTGTGCAATGCAAGAAAGTCCTATTTTTCGGAAATTATTAACAAAAACTCCCATAATGCTCGGGTCCTATTTAATATAGTCGACAGGTTGACAAAACCCCCTGTGTCAGTGGCACCAGAATTTTACTCCATCAAAGGCTGTAATGACTTTGCCAAATTCTTCAGGGACAAAATCAAAAACATTAGACAAACAATAGTTTCACCAACTACAAGTTCAAGATATGAACCCTATCCACTAGAAACCAGTATTAATCCAATGGCTCAGTTTCAACCCATAAACAGTAAAAAACTGCTGGAAATTCTATCGCAACTAAACTCCTCCTCTTGCTGTCTGGATATTCTACCCACAAGCTTTTTCAAAAAAGTCTCAAAGACATTGGAACCAGACCTGCTCCAGACTGTCAACTTGTCGTTAACATCTGGCGTTTTCCCAGATCCACTGAAAACAGCTGTAATTAAACCTCTTCTAAAAATGGAGAGTCTAGACAAAGCTCAAATGAACAACTATAGGCCGATATCAAACCTGCCATTTTTAAGCAAGATCATTGAAAAAGCTGTTTTCTATCAGCTAAATGAATTTCTAATAAAAAACAACTGCTATGATGTCTTCCAGTCCGGCTTCAGACAGAATCACAGCACTGAAACTGCCCTGATCAAAGTGATTAATGACATACGTTTGAATACAGACAGTGGGAATATGTCAGTGCTAGTTCTACTGGACCTCAGTGCTGCGTTTGATACAGTCGACCACGCAATACTACTCAGACGACTGGAAAGCTGGGTGGGTCTCACTGTAACACATTAGGCCCACTGCACCATAGGACGCACTGCATTATAGGACACGTCATACATTTTGGAGAAAATACAGTTGTGAAAATATGGTAATCAAAGAAACTCTCTACATTTTCACAAAAGGTAACCCACTTATTTTAAACTATGCATTTTAGTAAACACACACCCGACACACTACATACACTCATCTTTTATAATAATAAGGTGGTGACCATTGATCTTCTGTTCCCTACCCCATCTCCTCTGGGGGGGAGTAAGACCCTCAGTAGTGGTGATAGTTGTGTCTCTTAGGCCAGGATTCTAGACTCAATCTTTGCACCGTGTTAAACTGTTGAGTTCAATGTAATGTGGTTGAGAAAGTCAGTCCATCAAACTTTTGTGCTGGTGCACCCGCACAAAGGTTTGGTGCACCGACTTTCTCATCTACATTACATTGAACTCAACAGGTTTACATGGTCACTTTCTTTTTTAATAGTGTAACCAGCAGCTCTGCCTTTGACAGGTGCATGCCTGTTTGATTGGGGATTTGGTCCAGCTGTGTCTGTCCTTATATAAGGAACAGGGAGTGAGTGGATAGACAGTGGCTGCCTGCCTGCATGGTGGCATGTATGGCTGAAGCTCCTCTTGTTGGGAGGATGTAGATCACCTTTTACTCATATTCTGCTCTTTTAACTAGATGCTGTAAGTGGCTGGAGGTGTTGCAGATGTCATGAGCCACTGCGTGTTCTGTACCCACCCTCTTAATACATTTTAATGTGTTTTTAGACCGACGTTGTATTTATTGTAGGGATGGGAATAGAAGCCCCATGAAGCTTCCCTTGGGGTTCATGTAATTGTGCCGGAAAAATGAACCACCCATTCAGGGCTTTGCAACCACACAGAACAGCGGCATCTGGTGGCGGACTGGATATATATCATATGCTTCATCTAAGCTCCTTGTAACACTTCAATGTGGAAATGATGATGAAAAAACGTAAAACAAAACAATGTTGTTAATGATTAATAAAAAGAACAATCTAAAACAACACAACATGTGACGTTTTCTGTGAGAAGTGCTTGACAGCAAAACACACATCACATGAAGGAAAAAAAACACAAAGCAAAAAATAAATAAAACAAAATTGTAAGATGCTGGCCTTGAACCCAAGACCTCTGGATGTGACTCCCAGCAACCATTTCACTGAGCTATCTCTACTGATGTTATATTTTGTCCGTATTCTCAGATTTCATCTGAGAATACGGACAACTCCCAGACCAATGCTGTTCCTGTCTCCAACAGTCTAGAACAGTTTGTCCTGCAGGAAGTTCCTGATGTTTACTTCTCTGCTGGATTTCCATTTTCCAGTGTTTCCACAACTGATGATGTCATCAATCTGATCTTTCAAAACACTTTACTTCCTGGTTTGATTGACAGCAAATGTTCCTAAAGATCTGACCCCCTAAAAGCTCCAATAGCAGCTCAGCAGAAACTCTGATCTTTCTTGATGTGGAGGGGTGGAGCCTGAAGAGGAAGCATCTTTCTGCAGGTGGTGCTGCAGCTTTGGGCATGTTTTCCAACTCTTTAGCTTCTGCTGTTCATGGAGTCGTGTCCCTCTGTTCTTGGAAAGGAGAAACGTGCAGAGAACTTTTCCCATTTCCACTCCCTCCTTTCAGCTGCTGCCCACTGTTCCCCTCTGAATCAGGAGGGAGGAGCTCTCATCTGTTCTGCCCACCCCCATCTAGAAAGACATCAGCACCACCTGAACATTCCAAAGCTCTTTTCCAACCCATTTCTACTGAGAAGGAACCAAACACATGAAGATTAGAACAGCTGGAACAGGATGAGGGGGAAGGCTAAAGATTCAAGTCTGTTTGTGAGTCAAAGATGGAATGAAAGCAAACATCAATAGAAAACACAGAGTTGATTCAAAAGAGCATTTATTAGATCCAAACAGGCTGCAGGAATTTTACAGACAGCTTTCAGTTTGAAGCCTTTTGACACTAAGATGCAGTTCTGCAAACAGCCAGCAGGTGTCTCCCTTCTCCCTCCTGCTTCAATGCAGTTGGTGTTGTTGCAGCAGCTGCATCAAAGTGATTCTCTGCATCCAGAGGCTGTCATTCCTCACTAAGATCCACTCTGTTCATTCATGGCCTCTGGAGAAAACAGGCTTTATGCTCAGAACGTTTCTACTAGTTTAGACATTCTAGAAAATGAGGAGATTCTACTGGATTTAGATGAAACTTCTTTAAAACTGGAGCTAAAAATGCTGTCAGCATGAAAAAGAACAGAGTTTTACCCACAAAAACCAAAGAAAAAGGAAGTTCAGTCAGAAAACTGTGGAAAACATCAATCAAAGCAAAACTCTGAGTCTTTCAAACTGCATGAGTCAATATTTGATCATCAACAGAACAGAGATGATAGAAAAATGATTCAACTGAGAGACTTTTGTTCACTAACTGAGATCAGACGGGATTTATGCTCCAAAAACTGACTTCAAAGGACTTGAATCCAAACCAGTGAGTCATGTGACCACAGCGTTTGTCCGTGTCTCCACTATGAACATTCTGGTCACATGACCATGTTGGAGGTTTCTGAATGAAACTCTGTGTTTGTTTGTCAATGAGAGTTTCTGGAGAACAGAAATCAAGTGTGAAACATCTGGAACCAGAATTTTGTGATCCACAGTTCTGGTTCTGTCCCTGTTCCAGAGACAGAACCAGGATCCAACGCCTGACTGTGTTTTCCCCTCACCCACACATAGATCTCTGACATCCAGAAATGTTCTGTCTTATCAATGATTCCCTCAATCCTTGATTGGTCCATCCCAAACTCACATCTGTCCATCAAATGTAGATCAAAGGAGAAAGTGGTGATCTAGAAAAGAATCTGTTTGTCTGCAGGTCTGTTTTTCTCCAGATCCTGGAGCTGCTGAACATCTGAATCCAACCCATGTTTCAGATCAACAGTGATTGATCTGAAACATGATCCACCTCCCAGGAACATCGTCCAGTCACAACATCTCTGCCGACTAGCTGCTGCTGCTGCTCCTCTCTGCTCCTCCAGGAGGAACATCAGTCCCATAGCCTGCAGAGAGAAAGTGTAGAGACAGAGATGAAGGAGTGTGTCCTGATCCTGGTCTGTCAGTCAGTGATGCAGCACAGCAGCAGAAAGAGCAGCAGGAGCTTCAGTCCTGTTCAGAGCAGCAGCTTCCTGTCATCTTCACCTGTTGGAGCTTCTGCTGCTCTGATTGGCTGACTGTTGTCCTGCAGCCTGTCATCATTCTCCTCAGAGCTTCACTGAGAAGCTGCAGCTTCACAGGAAACTCTGCATCTTTGCTCTCAGACTAACTTTAGGACCAAACATCTGGAAGCAGCTGGACTGACTCCAACCCTCTAC
The DNA here is from genome assembly GCF_053564925.1 of Oryzias latipes. Taxonomy (NCBI): domain Eukaryota; kingdom Metazoa; phylum Chordata; class Actinopteri; order Beloniformes; family Adrianichthyidae; genus Oryzias; species Oryzias latipes. The sequence continues at coordinate 25,209,260 of NC_136238.1, read as the reverse complement.
TGACCTCAGAGTCTGCAGTTTGGAGTTTGGACTCTCCACCAGATCCTGGAGCTGCTGAACATCTGAAGACTGAAGCTTGTTGTATCTCAGGTCCAGTTCTGTCAGGTGGGACGGGTTGGACTTCAGAGCTGAGACCAGAGCAGCACAGCTGGTCTTTGACAAACTGCAGTCCATCAACCTGAATTCAGAACAAAGAGTTGAGTTTAAAGACAAAGTTCATGTTTTTCATCCTTCACTTCTTCTAAAGAGTTCAGAGCTGAAGAAGATCAGAAAGTTTAGAAAAAGTCCAAAGATGTGAAGCAACAGCAGCAGATCAGAAGAGTCCAGCAGAAGCAGAGAAGAACATTCAGAAACATTCAGGACAACATGCAGCTGCTTCAGAAAAGAAGTCCAGATGTGTGAAAGTCAAACATCAGCCTGTGGCTGCATCCAAACCAACTGATGTTTCTGCAGCAACAGCAGAAAAAGTCCACTTCCTCTTTCTGCTCAGCTCTTCTCCAAACAGCACTGAATCATGGGAGAATTTCAGCAGCATGATGCTGGAAAGTCTTCATCCCAGTTTTCAGGAGATGATCTTCCAGTCCTTCTCTGCTGCAGCCCTTCAAGCAGAGACTTTCAGCTCCAACAGATCAAAGCAGAGAGAAGAAGGAAGTGATGAGGAAGAGTCAGCAGCAAATGTTGGACATTGATCCCTGATCCATGACTTCAGCTCTGAATGAAGAGTCAGAAGCTGCTGGGAGCTTTGATGGATGATGTGATGATGTTTGTGGATGAAAAGGTGAGGATGTTTGTGGAGGATGTGTCTGTCAGAGCAGCATCCAGCTGCAGCATGACTCTGTCACTGTCTGCTCACAAAAATCAGGAGCTGGACTCTCAGCTGCATCTGCTGAAACACAGCAGCAGGACTCAGAGTGCATGTGAGCGTGCACGGCTGCTTCTTCTGCAAGTAGTCTTTTGGAGCAAAGGCACAAAGAAGAGCTGATGGCTGCAAGCAGAACTTTGTGGAGCACAAATGTCAGCAGACATCTTTGAAACAAGCAGCTGCAGGAAGAAAATAAGAAGTTCTTCTGCAGATCTTTGAGGAGAACAAGCAGCTGCAGGAAGAAAAGAAGAAGTTCTTCTGCAGATCTTTGAGGAGAACAAGCAGCTGCAGGAAGATGCTGCTGCAGATCAGAATCTGGACATTTCTGCTCACTGTGGGTCAACACAACTTTGTCATCATATTGATGTGAACACAACTGAAACATGGAGTCTGACCTCAGAGTCCGCAGTTTGCAGTCTGGACTCTCCAGAAAACCACACAAATGAAGAACTCCTGAATCCTGCAGGTTCCAGTTCACGCCCAGGTCCAGTTCTGTCAGATTAGATGGGTTTTTCTTCAGAGCTGAGACCAGAACTTCACAGCTGATCTCTGACAAACAGCAGTCCTCCAATCTGCAATCAGACAGAAAAGTGTGTTCAGGAGCACTGATGCAGCTGGAGGTCCAGGAACTTGGTCCATTCAGTCAGGTGGGACCCGCCCTGATGACAGACTGACAGATGACATTTTCCCTGTTTGCTCATTTCTTTTGGATTTGGACCCAAAAACATGATCAGGAATAAAAATGCCATAGATTAGAAATGACTTGAAATGAAGTTAAAACAGACGTGGAATTGAAATGTCATTGATCATCAGGAACTATTCATGACTAAAAATTTTAATCCAATAGATTTGCTTTGATTTAAAACTTAAACCTAAAATTGTATTTCTTCATCTCGAATCCTGAATTGTAAAATGCATTTTCAAATGACCACATTGCAGAAAAACATCTGAAAAAGTCTTTAGTTCTCCTCTGAAAGCATTTCCTGTCATCTCTAAACTGTAGAGGGGCCTTGAAAACCATGAGGATCCACGGGGCCCAAAATGTCTGAATGTGGCCCTGAAGAGGAGCTGCTGATGGTTCTGCTGGTAATCTAAACCAGGGGTCACCAACATGGTGTCTGTGGGCACCAGGTTGCCTCCAAGGGCCACATAAGTGGCCTGCAGGCCTGTTCTAAACATAGTACAAGTGACCATTGAGCTGCTTCTGAAGTTTAATTTCATTGGGTTGCTATTCTGTTTGAATCAAATTTGCATTTATATAGATTTAAAATTGACAATATCTTAAAAATATGGTCATTATACAGTGTACATATTATTTGAGTATACAGTAATACAGTAATATTCACATCATTCACATAACCTGATTGAGATGCTGCCTTCATTTCTAAGGAAGGTGGTTAAATATGAAAAACATTCTGGTCTGTCTGCTTCCAACAGCTGCTTCCAGCTGTTCCTGAATCCTATCACAGAAGTTTGTGTCTGCATGGAGAAATGACATCAGGTGACTCAGAAACTGCTGGAAAATATCCTGAAACGCTGAAGAAGATAATAGTGGAGAATAATTATCATCTGGATGAATGAATGATGGATGAAACCTGCTGCTGCTGGACTGAGGCGCCGTGCTCAACGCTTAACTCACTGCAGCATCTGTGGTTCTTAACTGAAGGAGGAACCATGGACTCCTGGTTTCAGACACAGAGAGACTCTCGTACTACGGTTCAGTCAGTTGTTCTGAATAAATAAATAAAACTCTTTATGCTGATCAATCAACTGTTCTGTAGATTTTCATAAATGTTTCTCAAAGCATCAGAAATGTTTCAGAAGGTTTTTGATGAGGAAGGATCAATTATGGACATTCTTCAGCCGCGTGAACGTTCAAACATCACTAAAGCTGAGCCAGGCATCCCATAATGTCTGCATTACCACTGCATCATTCATCACAGCGTTCTGTGCTAAAGTGATGGCTTTGAGCACGTGATGACTCCCACTGTGGAACCATCAGCAACATTTTCTCTGGATCTACAGAGACTTTCCCTCTGAGCAGTTGCTGCTGAAAGACATTGTTTCTGCATCTGAGACAAAGTGGAAGAAAAGTGACGTCACAAACAGACTTGGACAAAAAAATAACAAAAAAAGATACCAAACGCTGTCAGTGAAACATGGCAGTCATGGAAAAGAGGAATTAAAACATGGAAGAAATGTGTTCAATCATACATGTAGCAGTTAGAATTTGATTAAAAAATCTGCAGGTTTGGTTCAAATATATGCATGTTGATTTTCTTTAACACGACTTCCTTGATAATCATGGTGCGGCATAGTGAAAATGGGACATTTTTCTATGAAATGTAGAGATGTGAGGATCATCTGAAAATGTAACCATTACTGAGATAATAAAGGACTGAATATTGATTTTTGTTTACCACCTTGATGTTATTGTTGATAATTATTGTGAGAAATGATCAAAGTGATGAATCTTGTCACTTTAATGAGTATAATCAATCATTATTAATAAATAACTATGTATGACTTAGTATCCATGAAGTACGTCTCAGTGTAGAAAAGGTTGGTGAACCCTGGTCTTAGGGTTAAAGGTAGGGATGGGTATCGTTAAGGTTTTAACGGTACTACTACTCCTATTGATACTGCTTATCGATCCTGTATTTTAATGATAATCATATCGAATTGTATTTTCTTTTTTTTAACTTGTCCTGTCCAACAGCTGGGCAGACAGATGAGAGCTGAGGGCCTCTTGTGTTGGACATATTTTACTTTAACAAGAGGGGTTATTAATCTTCAGACAAACCAAAGGTATGTCTGAATAAACCCCTTTTGTAATTGAGGCCAAACTTTATTAATTTCAATCATGTTTGAAAATCTTTGGTGTTGGACCGGACGGAAAAGGAAAGAGGGGAAGAAGAGAGAGGGATGTTAGAGAGGGGGGGGGGGGGGGTAGGAAAGTGATAATAGGAGGGGAGGGGGGATAAGACCATGAAGCAGCATAAAGCAACGAGTTTACTGGTTGTTAATCATTATGGTAAGGTTCAAATGTAGTACAAAAACGGCGGGGCTTGTCCACACACACACTCAAATGTTATAAACACACCTGCTAGCTGAAAAAATGTCCACCTGTCGACATGTACACAAAACAGATAGTGTTCACACGCATACTTATGCCTTAAAACCAACTAGTGTGAAATATTTCAGTCATTCAATCATGCAAACTGTTAGTGCAAAGGTGAGCTAACACCTGTGCTCAGGTGAGTGTTTATGTTCTTCTAAAATGGATGGTGGAACGTGAAAAGAAGGAGGGAGAGTGCCCAGCCATCCCCACCCCAAGACCCCCACCGCGGCGGCAGCGGCAGCCGGAACCCCCCCCAACGCCACACGGGAACCGGCAGGGAACAACCGCCGCCCGGGCGACCAAGCCCGCCACCCAGGCCAGGGCCAGCAGGACCGCCGCAAGGCCCCCAGAGCCAGAGAGCAGGGAGGCACGGAGGGAAAGAGAGCGCCGCCCCAGCCCAACCAGGAGGGCAGCCCCCCCGCCGCGCCGGGAGAGCCCAACGCAGGGCCCCACCGGATAAGGACGCCCACAGCCCCAGACGAGCACCCCACCACCACCCAGGAGTTCCGGGCATCTTCCCGCCCCAACCCCAGGTATGAGCCAGGACCCCCCAAGGGAGACCGGCTCTGCACTCCAGGCAGCCATCCGCCCGGCCCACGGTTGATCCATTCAGGGAAGAGCAAGGCAGGGGCCCGCCGCCCCTGCCCCGGTGGGGAGCACCCCGGGGAAAAAGGGGGGCCACAAGGGGTGTTGTAAATATGGCCCGACCAGGCTCGGCCACTGTTGGAAATTTGGCAGGGCCCAGCGCTCAGGAGCAAGGACCAGAACCCATCCCCCAGGGACACGAACACCCCCGGCTCAGATGTAATGTGAACCCCCCCACCGCGCGGAGAGAGCACCGCGGGGCCCAGGAAGCCGGCACCCCGGGGACACGGCCGCCGTCGCAAAGGGGCCCGTACCCCCCACCAGGGAAGAGGCAGGGGACAGATGGTCCTAGGTCCCACCTTCCTTGCAAAATGTGTGTGCGTGTATGTGTGTTTGAGAGGGTGTGTGTGTGCATGTGTGTGTGTTTATGTTGGGATGTATTTATTGAGGGGGGAGGGGTGTGTGTACTAAGGGGGGTGCAGTTAAAATTGGCGGGTAGGGCACTAAGGGGACATCTCCTGATTACTAACAGTGACGTCCCCTCACCCTCCCCACCAAGGGGCCCTGAATGTCTAAGGTGCGGTTAAAATTGGCGGGTAGGGTGCTAGGAGGACATCTGCTGCTTGCTGGCAGTGATGTCCAAGCACCCCCCCTACCAAGGGCCCTACATGTCTAAGGTGCAAATAAAACCGAAAGAGGGGGGGCCCACTCCATACGGCAACCATAGGAGGGGGGTCGCTGCCTTGTAACCCCCCCCCCCCAGACTCATCGCAGGCTAAGCCCCCCACCCCCTCACCCTAATATGAGGTTATATGAGGAAGGGGTAAGTTAGGGACAGCTGGTAGACTGTCCCCCGGTGGTCAAACAGCTGTCCCCCGCCCCCCCCCCCAGCAAGGGGGCCAGGTCCACCCAGCCCAGGGGCCCCACCCCCGGAGGCGCCGACACCCCAGGCCCAGCACCACCCGCCCCACACAGAGAGAGAGGAGCCAGAAAGCGCCGCCCCCCCCCCCCCGAAGCAAGCCCAGGCCCCCACCCCCAAACGCCGGCCCTAGAAGAGCTCTGGTCAGGCCTCGACGGGACCGAGGCAGCCAACCGGCCGGGGAAACCGCCGATGGCCTCAGCGGAGACCCCGACCCGTCAACCCCCCCCTGCCCCGTACCAATAGTGGCCCCCCCCCTCCCCCAGAATGCCCCCCCACAGGACAGGAATTGTATTTATTTATAATATAGCGCTTCTCATGCATTTGTGCAGCTCGAAGCGCTTTAACATTAAAAACAGAAAACACACAATATTACAGTAAAAACCCAACCCACCCTTCACCCTTCCCTCTGTTAACCCTTGTGCTATCTTATATGACCCCACCCTTACTTTGACGTGTTATTCCTACCATGACAAAGGTGGATAAAGGTGGAAAGATTTCATGTAATCCATGGACACCAGTGAAGATCACAAATCATTGAAGAAAAAAGGTTCAGGGCGCTGTCTAGTGGGTCTAGATGACCCAACTCCCAATGTTAAAGTGCCTAGGATAGCACAAGGGTTAAAACATATGACCCATGGCCCCCATGTACAATGAATAATGACTATGTAACTGTAAAAATAAATAAATAAACAAATAAAGAAATAAAAAACAAGTAAGGCTTGGCTCTGCTGTGAGGAAACAGTATTTGGGAATCTCTTCATAGCAGGAGCCAGCCTGGCCATGGGTGCATCACCACAGTGCCCCCCCCAGACCAGGACAACACTGGGGTCCACTTCACAGCTGTGAGGCTGCAAAGTTAAACTCCAGCTGCCCCAGCAAGGAAGACAACTGCAGCAACAACCACCGACCAAGCCGGCAAGCCCTGGAGGAAAAGATCCCCACAAGAAACACTGGGGCTAAAATCATGATAAGATACTAAAATTAAAGACATAATATGTATATAAAACATAAATTTAAGAAAAAGATGCATAAAAGGAAATAGAATACACAAAATAGCCTATACTAAAACTAATAGAATAAATTAGCATTTAAAATCAACTAAAAGCTAAATTAAAAAGGTGGGTCTTGAGCATCTTCTTAAAAACCTCTACAGTCTCTGCGGCCCTGAGGCTCTCCGGCAGGCTGTTCTACAGGCGAGGACCGTAATGGCAGAACGAAGCCTCACCATAAGTTTTGGTCCTCGCCTTAGAAACAACTAAGAGGCCAGCACCGGAGGACCTCAGGGTACACGAGGGCTCATACTTTAAAAGAATGTCATTTAAATAAGAAGGCCCAAGACCATAAAAACATTTAAAAACCACTAAAAGAATTTTAAATGTAATCCTGAAACGCACAGGGAGCCGATGCAAACATTTTATAATCGGTGTAATGTGTTCCCGCCCTCTGGTCCTGTCAGAACTCGTACCCCAGAGTTCTGCAATAGTTGTAGATTTAAAAAGAGACTTTTTGGGTAAACTAGAGAGCAGGGCATTACAGTAATCTAAACGACTGAAAATAAAAGCATCAGCACCTCTGTGCTGGCAAGAGAGAGGAACGGGCGGACTCTGGCAATGTTCTTAAGATGGTAAAATCCTGACATTTTTGATGTTTGGGATAAAATTTAGCTCAGAGTCAAAAAGTACGCCCAGGTTTCTAATACAGTTTTAAAAGAGTGTTAACAAGTTCAAGGTCATCAGGAGACATGGCAATGTAAAGCTGAGTATCATCAGGATAGCTGTGAAAGTCAACGCTGTGTCTCTGTTATCGATACGTTTTGAGAACGAAAAATAAATAAATAACAAATTAAGAACATGAAGTAGGGCTGCACGAGATGAGGAAAACTCGCAATACGTGATATTAGAGATTACTATTGCGATAATGATATAATTTGTGGTATATAAACGAACAGCAACATAACAAAAAACATAATTCCCATTTCATTGCAACAGTTTAATAAATATACTCCAAATGACCCTCGTCAACATAGGTGACAAACATCTAACATAATAGGTCTCCATCCGATTGGTCAACAACGTGAAGGCGTCCGTGCGAATGGTCAAACGCATAAACGGATATAATTGATTCGTTAAATGCTTTAAGCTGCCATAAGGTTGTTTTAAACACATTTAAGGTTTAAGATTTATTGCGATTTTCGCCGTCTTTTGCGATATGCGTATTGCAGAGCTGGATATTGCGATAACGATACATTTGCGGTGTATTGTGCAAGCCTAACATAAAGTGTTTTATTTTTGTCACTATGCAACAATGTTTTTTTAACAAAAAATTTTACTTTATACATTTTTCCAACTAGAAAAGTAAAATACATGAAAAAAAGAAGTTATTTATAGAAAAATAAACAGCAATGTTTTGACATATTTCTGTCATGATGTAAATATAAAACAAATCAAATAAATGTTTGAGTTCATAAGATCGTCCCAGAGAAAGTCTCTGCTTCAACTCCCGCAGTGAAAGCTGCGTCTAAATCTGACGCCCGTGTTTCCATCTCTGACAGTTTGAAGCCAAAGGCCCGCCTCTCTACACCTGCTTTTCCTCTCTACTTGTTCATACCCTCTGCAGCAGTGAGTCGTTTTTTTCTCGCGCCCCTCCAGCGTGTTCTACACAGAGAGCACAAAACACGGTCATCATAGCAGCAGGTTGACACCATAGTCGTGGCGCTCTAGTGCAGATTTCATTAATTTTACGTGCGCCGCGTACTGTCTGAACAACAGCCCCGCCCCCTTGCACACAAGTTGCCAGACAGACCTCTCCTCTTCAGCTAGAATAGCGAATTTAATATCATCATCAATTACCAGAAAATTGACTGACTTGTAGAGTTAAATATGGCAGATAATGTTTATATCCTGTGGGACACAAAAAAAATGCGACTTGTCCAGTACCGATAGCAGAACCGTTGAGGTCAGATCATAACGATACTGCAGTCTTAAAGAATGTTGCCCAGGGGCTCGTTCAATGTCGGGGCTCGGTTCCCCTCCCTAGTTTCAGCTGGTTCTGCTTCTCCGGAAGTTCCTTTTTCTCACCCCCCCCCCATGAGAGTGCTGCTTCTTTACTGTGAATGACATCATGAATAGAATCCAACCCCTTATCATGTTTTTAGGCTGTTTTTGTTCCTTCTGGTTTATGTTTTGGTCGTATCGTCCAGCCTGATCTGGTCTGTCAGATCATTTTATATTATTGTTATTAACGGCCTGGCAAAATGAGCGCTGGTAACACTAGGAACTACAGATCCCATGATGCAACGCTTCAGCTGCCTTGCTGAACTGTTGAGCTGTGCAACTTCCCTGGAACTCAGAGTAAAATGTGACGGAGGTGATGATCATCTGAAATATTGATTTCACTGAACAGTCCATTCAGAAGTCCACAGAACCACTCAGAACACCAAACTGGACGTAAAAAGGAAAATCCTGTTTCTGGATGTACTCAGCATGATGACGTCATCTGCTTCTCTGCTTTATGACTAGCGCCCCTTAGTGGTGAAAATCAGAACCACATTTACTATGACAGATCAAATGAACTGGAGAACATTTGACACAGTAATCCAACATGAACTCTTACTGTGTCAATCCAAACTAGCTGATGATCCTGCAAATTATTGTGAAGCTCTCCCTCACCATGCTGAAGGCAACAGTTTCATTTCTAGTGGTAAATGAATCTGCAGTCATTTCTGGTTTTCAGTGACTGAATGATGCTGTGACCAAAGAACTCTTTGTGTGTTTTTTGTACTAGTGACATTCAAAGGAAGTGTCTGTTCTAGATTCAATATTTAAAGATCTTTTCAAACTATTTTCTTCAAATAGATTTTCTGTAGAATCCTTTGAATGGTTTTCTGAAAACTGGAAGCTGAAACTAATTTGGACGCCAACTTGAACTTTCTGCAGGACGATCTGTGAACATTTTTCTGACATGAAATGGATCCGTGTTCTAGAATAGTTTGGAGATCCTGATTGAAACAGATCAGTTTTCTATCAATCATCAGAACAATCAATTCAATTGATGAAGATAATCTGAACCAATCATCATTTTACTGCGTATTTAATTTATTTTTTATGAGACACTGGTTTGTTTTGTAATGTAAAACGTACCGACATGTTTTGGTGGAATGTCTTTCACCTTCATCAGGGTCGTCATCAGGTGGTGGTGTGTGACGTCTTTAAAAAACAGCTGATTGTGACTGAGGCGGAGTCACCTGTCAAACTTTGACAAGTGACTCCACCCCTTGATGTCCGTTTTTTGCTGGAGGATGTTGCTCCAGGTGTGGGAGAGCAGGAAGGCCCCCTCATCCCTGTTCATGGAAGTATGGGCTCGCTTTCTTATCTCCACCGCCTCCATGATCCATCTGCGGTGTCTGTTGTCTTCAGTGCGGAGGACTTTGGCCTTTTCCCAGTCCATGATGTGGTTTTCCTGCTTGCAGTTCGTTGATCGTGCAGAACTGGTAATGGACGGGGAAGACAAAACGGAGGAGAAAAAACACATACAAAATGCACTAACCAGGTGTCAATATCCTCAATGGGCCATAAAAAAGGGACAAACACAGGTGGAGCAGAGGAAATACAAGGAAGCAGAGAAGAAAAATCTAACGAAGAAATCAGAAAACAAAGGCATGGTTACATTGCCGTACATCAGAGGAAAAACAGAATGCATCCAAAGGGCCATGAAAAAAATATCACATCAGCACCCCAGTGAAACCGTATAAAAAACTCAGGCAACTACTGGTTCACCCAAAAGACAAGATCGAACAAAATAAGAAATGCAACGTCATTTATGAAATCCCATGTCACACCTGCAATAAAACGTACACAGAAACAGTACGCACCTTCATCACAAGAAAAACAGAACATCAAAAAGAATGCGAAAAGGAAACAAACAAAATACTAACAAGAGCCAGACGACAACAGGCAGTTCAAGAAAATATGAAATCAGCCATAACGGACCACTGCAAGCAGGAAAACCACATCATGGACAGGGAAAAGGCCAAAGTCCTCCGCACTGAAGACAACAGACACCGCAGATGGATCATGGAGGCGGTGGAAATAAGAAAGTGAGCCCTTAATTCCATGAACAGGGATGAGGGGGCCTTCCTGCTCTCCCACACCTGGAGCAACATCCTCCAGCAAAAAACGGACATCAAGGGGTGGAGTCACTTGTCAAAGTTTGACAGGTGACTCTGCCTCAGTCACAATCAGCTGTTTTTTAAAGACGTCACACACCACCACCTGATGACGACCCTGATGAAGGTGGAAGACATTCCACCAAAACATGTTGGTACGTTTTACATTACAAAACAAACCAGTGTCTGATAAAAAATAAATTAAAAATGCAGTATAATTCTATAGACACAATGAACCTCTTTGAATCAATCATCAGTTTGTTCCAAACACGGCTGTAGACAGAAAATCTTTCAGTGAAACATCAGAAAGTTCTTCACCTGATCCTTTCTTCTCATCCTTCTGATCCTTTCTTCTCATCCTTCAGGGAGTTCAGCTTCTTTACTGACCTCAGAGTCTGCAGTCTGCAGTCTGGACTCTCCAGAAAACCACACAGATGAAGAACTCCTGAATCCTGCAGGTTCCAGTTCCAGCTCAGGTCCAGTTCTGTCAGATTAGACGGGTTTTTCTTCAGAGCTGAGACCAGAACTTCACAGCTGATCTCTGACAAACTGCAGTTCTCCAACCTGCAATCAGACAGAAAAGTGTGTTCAGGAGCAGTGATGCAGCTGGAGGTCCAGGAACTTGGTCCATTCAGTCAGGTGGGACCCGCCCTGATGACAGAATGATAGATGACATTTTCACTGTTTGCTCATTTCTTTTGGATTTGGACCCAAAAACATGATCATGAGATTTCTATTGCGCCTGCGCGAGGCTGCACATCCGTTACTCTGTGTGTGAATGTTTGTACGTTTTAGACTGTTCGGTCTAATGCAAGCCAGCATTAGTAGAATTGTTTATCTTAGGAATGAACTACTGATGCTCAGGAAACATAAAAACCTTGGTATCCGTCATGTTATTCCATCGGAGCTTAGGCGGAAATACCGAGGATGCCGAGCTGGTCGTAAACACAAGGCAAAGCTGAAGGCCAAAGCGGCTAACCGGCGGCGTTTCAAACCATTCATCCCCTCCGTCATTATGGGAAACGTTAACGCCCTGTCCAACAAGACAGACGAGCTGACTGGACTGATAAGGACACAACCAGCTACATGGAGAGCAGTCTCCTCATTTTCACCGAGACATGGCTATCCAGCTATGTGCCGGATTTTAACGCGGATCTGCCCGGCTTTACCACCGTAAGAGCAGGCCGCCACCCAGACTCCAGCGGGAAAAGCAGGGGGGGTGGCCTCTTCCTGTATGCTAAAAGATGATGGTGTCACCCGAATCATCTGACCGTCAAAAAGGTGATCTGCGACCGTAATCTGGAGCTGTTAGCGGTGGGCATCAGACCCTATTACATCCCACGTGAGTTTTCCCACGTCATCGCACTCTGTGTTTACATTCCTCCGAGAGCGGAAGCACAGGCTGGAGACAACATACAACACAACCACAGAACTGCAGTCCAAGCACCCAGGGGCGTTCATGATCATTTCTGGTGATTTTAACCACGTATCCCTGGAAACTACTCTGCCCACCTTTCACCAGTATGTCAATTGCCCCACTCGAAATAACAGAACTATTGACCTTCTGTATGCAAACACTCTGGACACATACTCAGCTGCCCCTCCCCCCCCCCCCCTTGAAAAATCGGACCACAACCTCATACACCTGCAGCCTAGCTACACCCCTCTTGTGAAGAGGCAGGCAGCTACCACCAGACAGGTCAGGAGATGGTCTGCTGGAGCTGAGGAGGCCCTCAGAGACTGCTTCGAGTGCACGGACTGGAGTGAACTGATTGGGTCTCATGGAGATGACATTGAAGGAGCTGTGGGCTGCATGACGGACTATATGAACTTCTGTGTGGACTTGGTGGTGCCTGTCAGAACTGTCAGGAGTTTCTCAAATAACAGACCCTGGGTTACCAGGGAAGGTAAGGCAGTACTGAACAGGAAGAAGAGGGCTTTCAGGAGCAAAGATCGGGAGGAGATGAGAAGGGTCCAACAGGAACTAAAAGTCTGCATGAGGGAGGCCAAGGAAGCACACGGGAGGAAACTAGAGCAGAAGTTGAAGGATAACAACCTGCATGAGGTCTAAGACACCAGGAAGACCAGGACTGGATGCAGCAAAAAAGGGGGCGGTGCGGCAAGTGGGAGTCAGGAGAGGGCAGATGAACTCAATATTTTCTATGACTGACGTTCTCGGATGACACAGCAATTGTGGCATGTTTCAAAGAGGGTGAGGAGGGGGAGTACAGATAGCTGGTGGAGGACTTTGTGCACTGGAGCCAACGAAACTGCCTCCACCTGAACACATCCAAGACAAGGGAGATGGTGCTGGCCTTCCGACGAACACCTGCTGAGGTTCAGCCCATCCTCATTGGTGGAGCAGAGGTGGAGGTAGTGGACAACTACAAATACCTTGGAGTCCTCCTGGACAAAAAGCTGAACTGTTCGGTAAACATTGACTCCATACACAGGAAGGGGCAGAGCAGGTTGTACTTTGTAAAAAGACTCGCCTCTTTTAATGTCTGCTCAGATCTCCTTTTGATATTTTATCAATCTATTGTTTTAAGTGCCCTGTCCTATGCAGTGGTGTGTTGGGGGGGTGCGCAAACAAAAAGGACATAAGTAAACTGAATCGTCTGACCAGGAGGGCAGGCTGTGTGGTGGGGCAGAGCCTGGAGACAGTGGAGGTGGTGGCAGAGCGGAGGATGCTGTCCAAACTCGACAGCATCATGAAGAACACTGGTCATCCCTTACATGGACTCTTCAGTGACCAGAGGAGCGTATTCAGCGACCGCCTTCGCTCTCTGCCATGCTCCACAGAAAGACTCAGGAAGTCCTTTGCACCGAGTGCAATTAGACTGTTCAATGATGCTGGGAGGGGAGGGGGCATGAGGAGGAGTCACTAAACGGGCATCTACTTTTTACCACTTTTATGGTTTTGCTTTTACTTCTTTTAATTTGTTTTTATTGCTCTTATATTTTTATTCCTTTTATTCTGTTTTTAGTGGGTGTGACTTTTTTATGATTTCATGACTATTTATTACTCAACTACTTTAAATTTCTATTGAATGTTTGTGTATTTGAGCAGCATCGGATGGATATGCAAGTTCCCTCGGGATTAATAAAGTACTCTATCTATCTATCTATCTATCTATCTATCTATCTATCTATCTATCTATCTATCTATCTATCTATCTATCTATCTATCTATCTATCTATCTATCTATCTATCTATCTATCTATCTATCTATCTATCTATCTATCTATCTATCTATCTATCTATCTATCTATCTATCTATCTATCTATCTATCTATCTATCTATCTATCTATCTATCTATCTATCTATCTATGAATGAAAATGCAATAGATTAGAAATGACTTGAAATGAAGTTAAAACAGATGAGGAATTGAAATGTCATTGATCATCAGGAATTATTCATGACTAAATATTTAAATCCAATAGATTTGCTTTGATTTAAAACTTTGATTTAAAAAATGTCAGATAAAATTGTATTTTCTTTATTTTCAATCCTAAATTGTAAAATGCATTTTCAAACGATTATTAATGACTACATATTTACAATCCAATAGATTAAAAGCTTTCATTTCAAAAATGTCAGATTTCAAAAAATTAATAAAGAGACAGGCTGTGTCCAAATTCCCGCCCTACTCCCTAACTCCTTGTTAGGAGGACTGTGAAGACGGAGGACTGTGTCACTGATTCGGGGGAGGAGTTTAACAGGAAACAAGATGGGGTGGTCGGTCAGGACACAGGGAGGAGGGGAAAGAGATGTGACTCCACTTGGCAGATGTTTCACATTTATTCTGTTGATGATTCATATTCCAAGTCAGTCTGCAAACAACTAAAGATCCTCTCATCACTACACAAATAGCACAAACTGACCTGCTGTCAATAAAATAAAGTCCATAAAAAAAGAAAACTGAATATGTCATTATGAACATAAACTCCTATAATATGCTAAATAGAATTCAATGTGCTTTAGTGCAGGAATATCTAGTGTCCTGGATTTTAGAAGTAATTCTAACACCAGGATCACTACTTTTTATTTCAACGGTGAATATGACGTCATCGATTTCACAAAGTGAAAATCTACTTGAAATGAGCGTTTAGTGATGATCATTTATTAATCCATTGAGTTCAGAAGATAAAAACCTGGATGGTTTGTCTTCTTTTATGGACCACACACACATGAGTCTGAAATAAAATGAATGATTATTATTATGAAAAAAATACATTTAAATACTTATTTGGGGCAAAAATGTGTATAATTCCTTAACCTAAAATATAGAACCCTCCAATTAAGTGAAAATGTATCAAATAAATGACAGCAGTGATCCTAAAACATAAATATCTCCTTTTTGTCTCTATCTAGACCAGGGGTCTCAACCTCAATTTACCTGGGGGCCACTGAAGGCAGGGTCTAGCTGAGGGAGGGCCGCAACTTCAACACACGCAACTTGTGAGTGTTTGAGAGCCAATACATTTGTATGGAACATACTATTAACTATACTCTATTATTATTTATAAACCAGTAATACATTTCTGTTTATTCAGTCTTCTATATCTACTGTTTTCTTATTTAAACATCCCTGTTAACACAGTTTGGTTGACACTGTTGAATTATAACTAATAAACACTAAAGAAGACTCCGATTCTACAGTTCTGTAAATCCATCAATGGTTCTTCTATTGTCTTTTTCTTACTGCTGGACACTTGGCAGCACTTCTTCCCAAACAGCTGAGACCCTCAGTGTGGATGAAGATGATTGACAGGAAATCTGTACTGGACTTGAACTTATTGAAATTGAAGGATGATGAGAGAGGATGTGCACCCAATTTTGGGTCTGTGTTGCAGCCCCTGATTTCTAGACTAAAGAAAACTCCCGTTTCCATCCAAATGAAAAATAAATGTCTCCATCAAAGTTTCCCACATATTACCACCTTTACTTTCTAACAAAGTAAAGCACAGAAGACCAACTGTAAAACATTGAAACCGTTTCAGAGCTTTTCTCATGCACGCACTCACACACACAGTCCAGTTTAGTCCCGGTACCTGCACCTTAAAGCCAAGAAAAAGCCTTGCAGGCCTGTTGTTGCTCTGTGAAAACATGGAATTTGTTGCAATAATCCAGTCAGATCCAGAGAGAACAGAAAGACGACGACTCCACTTCCACCATTTGACCAGCGTGATTTACGTTACTCCACAGCCTCCACTCCGACTCCCGCTCCGTCCTTTCCCATCCAGAAAACAGCTATTCACCCGCAGTTCCTCCACTCACCAATCCCAGCTCATTTTCTGATCCAAATGTGTCCTGGAAGACACTGGAAGCCGCCTCTCTGGAGGGAAAAGTCACCATGTGCTCTGTCTGCAACTTCCTGTCTTTAAATAAAAGTTATTAACAAATATTGAACATACAAAATACCACACATGAACACTCTGTGCAAAAGACAACATGTTCACATTTGCCAGGGAAATGAACAAAAATGACAAAAAGCCATAATAATATTGTAAAAAATAAATAAAAATATATTAATGAAGGCAAAAAATCTGTTAAAGTTTAAAAAGACCATGTTTTCTATGGAGGCCTGTACTGTTCATAATTAAATAAATAAATTTAATGAACTTACCCCCTTCCTCATATAACCTCATATTAGGGTGAGGGGGTGGGGGGTTTAGCCTGCGATGCGCCTTGGGGGGGGCTACTTGGCAGTGGCCCCCCTCCTATGGTTGCCGTATGGAGTGGGCCCCCCTTCTTTCGGTTTTATTTGCACCTTAGACATGTAGGGCCCTTGGTAGGGAGGGTAAGGGGACATCATTGTGAGTAATCAGGAGATGTCCCCTTAGTGCCCTACCTGCCAATTTTAACTGCTCTCATCTGCCTGCCCAGCTGTTGGACAGGACAAGTTAAAAAAAAAAATATGACCTCATGCAAATAATCAACCAATAAATCTCTCATAAATATATCAAAAGATCATGAAATTGTGAAAAACTGGCACACAGATTTTAAATTAGCCATTATATTTTTAAATATATTTCATTTTGCTTTAAAAACCTGCTTATTATTTTATAACAGCATTTTAAAATATTCCTTTTAACCATGTTCAATATTATTATAATTCTGTCTTTTTTTTTAAATTCAGATTTCTAAGTATTTTCCAAAGTAGCTTTGTTTTTATTTCACATTGCTGTTTTTCAGAATGACTTATTTATTTCATGATGAGCTCTTCCAGCAGAATGATTCTGTCTGTCAATCAGTGAAAGTGGGTGGGATCTAAATGCTCATTGGCTGTTTTCTGAAAATTGACTCATATTCCTGGATACCCGCTCTGTGGTGTTCCAGTTAGAAAGATGACATATCTCTGCGATATCTGCTGCTTTGCTGACATTAGAGGATCACATAGAGACAAACAATCTGTGTGCTGCAGAAGATGCAAACATGGACGACTCTGTTTTTCTAGTTTGAGGGTTCCTGTGAACGACAGAGGAGCTTTCTTTAAGCGCCGGTCATCCATGTCTTGAAGTTCCCGTTGAAATACACCCAATTCTCGTTCTTTGGGCAGGATTCCTAGATAGTGTCCCAGTTTTCCAGCCCAAAAGTCACCTGAAAACCGTCAGACCCAACAAAAAAACCGCCCGACCCTTCTATGACTGCGGACCATGGGGAGGTTATCTAACACAGCTCAGCTGTCTGTGCTTACAGATTCATACTTTCGTCACATCAAGGTCTCCTTTACACGCCATCACTGTGGCGGCTCCCGGGAGGCGAGCTTACGGCCAGACAGAGACCCGCTGCGGAAAGCAGAACCAGCTTGTTCGGGCCTCCTGAACCTTCATTTTTTTTTTTTTTTTCCATGGATTTGATTTGATTTGAAATGGTTTATTTCAAGCAATCAAATAGAAGTTATACACAAAAGCAATATAAACATCAGTTATACATTCATACGGTAACTAATCAAACTTAGGATGAAAGGGAGTGGAAGGAAGCGAACTTATATAATTCCACCCCGTTATACTATAACCATTATATTACATGATTTATCAATATCCGGTTCCTAGGTTTTATCAGACAGAATTAAGAATAAGGTATCAATAAGGCACATGCCAAAGATGAATTACTTAAGTACTATGTCAAAAATAACTATTCTAGAAATTAACATGGCAAATGCAGCATCTGAAATATATGCAAATTATGTTACTTTTAAAAGTCATTCATATGCTTTAAAACATAATACTATATCAGTAAAATAGACACAACACTGTTTCAGGAATTTTCAAAGCAAAATTTCATCAAGTATCAAAAGTTAAAACATGTGCAAAGTTATGCTACATTAGGAAAGATTTTTGAATCAATTTATCAATTTTAGGAGCTAGTGAAGTAATATCATCAAAAGTCAATCAATTTAACAATTTTCAAAAGTGATTAATCATTTGTTTTACTCTTTTTATATATTTTTTTATTTTATTTTTTTTTTTTTTTATATAATAAAGTAATGCTGTTGGGGAAAAATAAAAAGGGTCCATAACTGTCGATTGTCCAAGGTTGGTATTTCTTCTTTTACTGATAACAGCTGATCTCCTGGGTTCAAAACAGAGTTAATAGTTCTCTTCGATGTTATGTCTGCAGACATTAGATTCAGGTCCATATCCTTCTTCAGCTGAAATCAGCTGCGGTGAAAGTTGAGGTCAAGTTGTCTGCAGGTCAGAACTCTGCTGTTATTCAGGTGACGTCAGATGATGGAGAAAGTGATGATTCCTGGTGTCATATTTCTTGAAATTATTTGGCTCTTTGGTTTATTACTCCACGTTGTTTCAGACAACCGTAATCAAGCACTTCTCAAAGTCCTTCATGGTGTTCACCACCAGAACCTTGGATCGGTCCTCTGGACCGAGTGGTTTGACGTAAATCCTGCAGCCTTTGACCCAAGTGTTCTCAATCTGCTTACGTTTCCTGAGAAGCCGTGCATGTTTTGAGATTTCAGCATTTCTTCTGGTCAGATGGTCGTTCAGATAAACAGCAGACCCTCTGAGATTTTTGCGTTGATTCATCAGAGCTAGCTTGTGTTTGAGATTCACAAACCTAATGAGGATCGCTGGTTTATCCGTCTCCTTTCTCCTGGGGAGCAGGTGGCAGGTCTCGATGGTATTGAGATCCAGGGAAATCCCTTTAGATTTGAGAAATGAATGTATTTGCTGTTCCAGAGACTCTCCACCGAACTCCGTATTAGTAGCACTGCCAGCTACACTAGCGCTAGCATTAGTAGTGCTAGCTCGAGGCTTGATTGGTACTCCAGTGAGAATGACATTATTCATCCTTACTTGCTGTTCCACATCGTCCAGTCTTTTCTCCAGAATCTCGACCCGGTTTTCTCGCTGCTCGTTTTGAGCCCGAAATCTTCGGAACTCTTCCATCATCTCCCATAGTGGCGTTAGCTTAGCCGACACTTGATCCATAAAACTTTTCAGCGTTTCTTAAATAATGTCAAGAGACTTCTTGAGTTCTTCATATTCCTGGGGTTTCTTCGGGGGCATGGTCAGCTCTCTTTTTTGGAGAAAAATCAACTTTTTAAGTAATTTGAAGATAGTTGTAATCGCAGAGAGGCACGCCACGCGTCCTGCTGCTGTAACCCGGAACCGGAAAATGGAGACAATATTTATACATCAGGTTCTCTGGTTTTGTTTTTTACCTCTTGTGTCAACGCGGGACAGCAAGCTTCCAAACTCAGTCAAAGAAAGAGAAAGAAATTACCAGGATTACCATGTAGCAGGGTTGTCCCGCTGACTGACTGCCACTGTTACCTGTGCAAAATATTTTTATCGCATCAATGGTCAGATTAGAATGCAACGGTGTACATGGGCCCAGAAAAACTTCTTCCGATTACAATCATCATGAAGAGCTTCGAATGGCTAGTCATGCGGCACATCAAGTCTGCCCTGCCCCCCTCCCTGGACCCATTTCAGTTTTCCTATCGGTCCAACCGTTCAACAGAGGATGCCATCTCAACTGCTCTTAACTCTTCACTCACCCACCTGGAGAATAAGGACTCATATGTCAGGATGCTGTTCATATGTCAGCTCAGCATTCAACACCATCATCCCCCAGCAGCTCACTCACAAACGGGCTTAGCTGGGGCTCAACACACCTCTGTGCAACTGGCTGCTAGACTTCCTGACGGGGAGACCGCAAGCAGTGCGAGTCGGCAGCAACACATCCAGCACCATCATCTTGAACACGGGGGCTCCCCAGGGATGTGTGCTGTGCCCCCTCCTCTTTACCCTGTTGACCCATGACTGCGCTCCGACACACAGCTCCAACATTTACGTTACGTTTGCTGACGACACCACAGTGATGGGTCTCATCAGGAGCGGCGATGAGACAAACTACAGGAGCGAGGTGAGCCGGTTGGTGCAGAGACAATAATCTCCTCCTGAACGTGGAGAAGACGAAGGAGATGGTGGTGGATTTCAGGAGAGCGCACACTCAGCATGCTCCTCTGACCATCAACAACACTACGTGGAAAGAATGAGCAGCACTAAGTTCCTGGGTGTGCACATCACAGACAACCTCTCCTGGTCCGAGAACATCGCATCACTAGCTGGGAAATCACAGCAGCGTCTCTACTTCCTCCGTAAACTCAAGAAAGCAAAAGTCCCTCCCCCCATCATGCACACGTGTGGAGAGCATCCTCACCAGCTGAATCACGGTGTGGTATGGCGCCTGGAACGTGTCCTGCCGTAAGTCCCTCCAACGCATCGTGAGGGCAGCTGAGAGGATCATCGGTGCCCCCCTCCCCTCCATCCAGGACATCTACAAAACCCGCCTCACCCGGAAAGCCCTCTGCATTGCAGTTGACTATGAGGGGCCGTATAAGACATTATTTATTCTGAACCATTCACATTCATACATTCTTGCTCTCACAGTCATATATACTCTCTTTCGCATACATATATTCTCTTACGCATCCATATATTCTCTCTCTCACATTCATACATTCTTGCTCTCACAGTCATATATACTCTCTTTCGCATACATATATTCTCACTTGCACATCCATATATTCTCTCTCTCGCATGCATATATATTACTTTACACATACATACATTCTCACTCTCATTGTCACTCTTAAAAAAGAATGTATGTATGTGAAAGACAAGTATATATGTACGTGTGAGGAAGAGTTTATATGTGTGTGTGAGAGAGGAGTATGCATGAAACGGAAGTGACTTTGCATGAAAAGGAAGGCACTTTGAATGAAAAGGAAGGCACTTTGCATGAAACGGAAGGCAGATGATTTCTCGTGCTCTGATTGGACGAGAGGCCGCCACCTTCCATTTTGAACAGACGCTAACATGAACCAATAAGAAGGCCATCGGAACCTTAAGAAATATTTTATCTTCACCTCAAGTGGTCACAAATCTGTCTGCATCTCTAGAGACACAAAGGAATGTCTCAAATACCAATAATGGTAATAGAAGTGCCACCGAAACAGAAAATCCGTATCCACCTTATTCCTAGCCCCCATGAGCCTTTGCGTGAATTATTGGCGACACTTCCTGTAGACGCCGGAACACGCATTTACATTAAAACAAATTCCTCTTGTTTTCGATCCATAACTACATATAAATGTGGGAAAACCAGCTGTCATTTCTTAAAAAAGGCAACGGTGAGGTGGAGATGAAATATTTGTTAAGGTTCCGATGGCAGCAGGACCCCCGTGGCTACTTCTTGCCGGTTCGTTTTTTTTTTAAAATAAACTTTATTAACAATATCTTGCACATACAAAATACCAAACACAAAACTCCACTGTGTGCAATATACAATCTTCACGTTCGCCATGAGAATGAACAAAAAAAACATAATGATAACCATGTAAAACAGGTTATGCAAAAAGAAAACAAAAATAATAAGGCAAAGGAATCTGTTAAAGTTTCAGGAGAGACCATGTTTCAACTGTTCTGACAGCTTTTTTGTTAGTGGAAGATTTAATACTGTTCACATACAAAACCATTTCTTTCTGAAAAACATAAAACACATTTTTTTTGTTGGCATATTTACATTTGTGTATAAAGTATTTAGCCATAATTATAAGTAAATTAACTACATATATTTTTTCTGCATTAAGTCTTCCTTGTGTAAAATATCCAAAAATAATATGCTCGTAAAATAATCTATAATCTTCACATAGATGAGTTCTTATAAAATGTATCACATCTTTCCAAAATAGTTGAGTGAAATAGCAAAACCAAATAAGATGAGGCACAGTTTCTGGTGAGGAATGACAGAATGAACAGTTTATGTCCAGATCTTTTTTAAACTTAGTAAAGAAATGTTTCACTGGATAAAATTTGTGAAGAATTTTGAAAGAAATTTCTCTGATTTTATTGGTGATGAAATACTTTTGTGGCAGGGTCCAAACCTTTTCCCACTGAATTCTACATCCAAAGCTGTTCCAGTATGAGATAACATACGGTTTTGTGGCAATCTCATTTTGAAACAGAGAACGGATACTTTGATTATTCCTGCTATCTGAAAAACATACCTTTCCACACCACAAGTCTGTTAATTTGGGATTTCTTGCTGGTTCATGTTAGCGTCTGCACTGTAATCCCTAGCGAGTTGACTGAATTTAAAAATTATTGTGTAACAGATTACGCAACAGTTAAGTTATATTATTAAAACTTTTAAGTTAACATTTATTAAAATTCATATTGTCAGTTGGCTTACATTTGTATTATTTCATATAAAAAATATTAAGATTCCTCAATTTATAAAAGAGAGATTATTTACTTAAAGTTTTTAATATTTTCCAACTAAAAAACGCTTTAACTAACTATATTTTTATATTATTCAACTCATAAAATATGTAAAATTCACTCAAATGCTTTATAAATTCTTTAACTCATTAAATGTATAGCATTGAAAATATTTAAAATTCTTCAGCTTAAAATGTATTCTAAACAGAGATATTGATACTGCCCCACTACATTTTAAAGGCTAACATTGATAAAAACCAACAAAAGTGAAAGCCACACAATAGTGATTGCTTAATACACTTTTTTTAATTGCTCTTTAAAAAAAAAGCACAAATATCAAGAGGATGAAGAAACAATAAGTGCAATAAAACTGCATTATAAGAGTGCCACACAACATATTGACAAAAAGAGTTGGTTTTGTATTGTACGGCAGAAAAAGCAAATGATCACAACAAAACACATTAGTTACATAACACTTAAACCAACAAATAGTCCATTCTGGAAGACTCACACAACGAAACATTCTTCAGCGTCAATAAATGTCCTTTCAGTGGTTTGCTGTCCTCAAGGCTCAAGACAGCATTCTGAATAAATATGAAGGCAGGTTCAAATTTTTTGGGGTGCTGTAGGTCCAGAGCATAGATGTCCCCGAAGAGTAGAAGAGATTAGTCAGCCAGATGTGTGGGACCACTGACGGCAGCATCAGGAGCATCACCACGACAACTGAGAAGATATCCACAGAAGTGTCTGTGAGGTCTGGTATTCTGGAAAATACAAAACAAAAAACACAGATGAGTTCAGACCCTCAAAGATATTCATCACACTAATGTCCAAAACTGACATTCCTGCCATCTGTCAATGGGAATCTTTTCATGCTAGCATTGTTAGCTTTTAATCAACTGGCTATGATGTTTTAAGGACCAACTCCAATTAAAATTGTGTTTTTAAAAAGTTCTTTAGCATTTTTCTGAAGGAGGACATTTATAAAATAATTTAAGACTAAAGCTTCATTTTTCTTTATTCATATAATGATGGATCAGGAGCAGAAAAGGTAAACGAAAAGGTTCCCACTCCTTCCAATCAGGAGTCCCTGATGTTCGCCTTTCATCTTCCGTCTCATTTTTAAAACCATTTAAAAATATCACTCAGTTTACAAACTACAAACAATTGCCCTATTTATTATGTCACTCAATAAAATCTCAATCAATATTAAAGGATTAGTGAAAACCATTGACAGGGAGTCGTGTGCACTTACTGTACAGGTCTTGAAGAAGTTGGAGGCATCTTCATGCAGATAAACAGGAAGTGCAAGGAGGACAAGTGCCCGTCTCATGTTCACGTCACGCTGGTCCATAAAAAGAAATATCCATTACCATTGAAGCAAATGCAGAGCAAACACTTCCAATATTTACTTAAGGAACTTTAAGAAATGATAAAATGATACCTTTTCTAGATGTCTATTTCTAGTGAGAGGACAATACAGTGTTCATGGCATGATCCACCTCAGGTTAAAAACCCAAAGTCATTTTTTAAGGCAAGTTACACCTTGGCTTCTTACAGCTGTTTACAAATGATTTGTTATCCGTTTTTGAATTATGTACATTAGAAATTCACCTGGAGGTCATAAATCCTAACCAAGCTGGCCAGTTCCTGTCTGTTTTGGTGGACTTAGTCTCAGAAAAGGGCAGCTTTAAGTTACACAAACATGTAAAAACTGCACAATTTCCTCTGACTGCATCTACTCTACATAAATCCATTTCAGATCTTGACAGATGAGTTTTCATGGTTTCAAATGATGGAATGGTGCTAATGCAACATCATTTTATTATTGTAATATACTGTCATAAAGACATGACAATATTCCAAAGTGTCTCCACATACATGGCAGTGGAAACACTTTGGCTATGTAGTACTGCAGTATTATATGTAGTACTGCATAGTGCCAAAGTAACAGAACACAACTTGCACCTCCATTCCATTGTGCCACCTTCAGCCTGCAATCTAAATATGTTTAGTTAAATTGTAAATAATTTCAACTCTATTTAGACCTTTGGCTAGTTAAAATGTGCATAAATGTTTCCATGCTGCCGTATAAATCTAATAATGGTAATAGTTCAGGATGAATGCATTAAATAAGTATAAAACTCACCCACTGACACCTCTTTTCTGGTGAAATGGTGACTTTCTGGTGAACTTTCTGAAGTTCAGTATCTGAAAAAGTCCAAAAGAGATTTTTCAATGTTAAAAAATGTTTCAATTATATTCTGATCAAAAAACATTTATTGCACTACACAACCTATTGCATTTTTTGTTTTTTTTAAATAGCTCTAGACAAATAACTGAGACAATTTACCTCACTGGCCTTGGCGTCTACCTGGAGGTGAAACACTGAACACTCTGTAGTTCGGTACCTGAACACAACACGAGCACGTTGATTAATTTATTTTTACAAAAACCTTTTTTATAATGGAGATCAGTGATTTATAAAAGCTTAAAACTGCATTAAAAACCCAATGCTTCCATGTAGCAACCAGGCTTAAAACTGTTGGCGGTAGCTCCTCCCACACAACCGTTAGAGGCTTTGAGTGACATTTTTAGACAAATGTCCAGCAGCAAACTTTAGCCACAGACAGAGGCCTCCAACGCGAATTTCACACGCGGATCACGTTTAGTGTGATTGCAGCATAACAGATCATTTCTACCTCTGAAAAAAAAAAAATCATCACTGTCGTAACTTACGGGCAGAAATGCATTTTGGGTTTGGCTCGCCATACGTCTGTTATGACAAACTAATCATGTATACATTTCCACATTAATTTCTAAAACAATCATAACCCACATATGTTTAAAAAACAGTAAACCACATTTACGGTAGTATAACTAAGAGCATTTTTAAAGCATTCATTCAAAATAAACCATGAACAATACTTACCAAATTAAATCAGGGCTGAAGACAAGACGGCACCATCAGCGATGAGGCGGATG
Organism: Oryzias latipes; assembly: GCF_053564925.1. Classification (NCBI taxonomy): domain Eukaryota; kingdom Metazoa; phylum Chordata; class Actinopteri; order Beloniformes; family Adrianichthyidae; genus Oryzias; species Oryzias latipes. Next base: position 25,183,865 of record NC_136238.1, on the reverse strand, counting down.
GAAAAAAAAACCCGAGGTTGGGGCGTCTTGAAGCGGGACGAAATCGCAACGCTTTGCAGAAAAATAAAATGCTTGACTTTCAATTTCAAACGTAGCATACTCGCATTCGGCAAATCCAACATGGCCACCTGAGCTAACGTAGAGAAAACGAAAGACCCTCCCACCAGTACGTGATGACGTCATGACGCTACTTCAGGGATCTTAAAATTTTTGAGTGCTAGATACAAATAAGCTTTAAAATATTTAGCTCTGTTAAGTTAAATTTGAAAAAATCTTGATAGAGCTTAATACTTTATAGTTGAATCAACTATAAAATGACATTTAAGTTGTGTAATCTTAATAGTTATGAGTCAGTACAAGTGATAGGGTTTGGAGTGTGTTCAAAATGGGAGGTGGCGGCCTCTCGTCCAATCAGAGCACGAGAAATCATCTGCCTTCCGTTTCATTCAAAGTGCCTTCCTTTTCATTCAAAGTGCCTTCCTTGTCATGCAAAGTCACTTCCGTTTCATGCATACTCCTCTCTCACACACACATATAAACTCTTCCTCACACGTACATATATACTTGTCTTTCACATACATACATTCTTTTTTAAGAGTGACAATGAGAGTGAGAATGTATGTATGTGTAAAGTAATATATATGCATGCGAGAGAGAGAATATATGGATGTGCAAGTGAGAATATATGTATGCGAAAGAGAGTATATATGACTGTGAGAGCAAGAATGTATGAATGTGAATGGTTCAGAATAAATAATGTCTTATACGGCCCCTCATAGTTGACCCCACCCATCCATCCCACAGCTCCTTCAGTCTGCTGCCACCTGGGAGAAGACTACGCAGTCTTCAGGCCAGGACCAGCAGACTCAGAGACAGTTTTCTCCTCCAGGCTGTCAGGAAGCTGAACTCTCTCCCAGCCCTGCCCCCCCTCCCCTCCTGCTGCCCCGTTGCCCTCCTGCTCTGCTGAACTCTGACACACACACGTCACCTACCTCATCAGCACTGACTGCACCTTCCACCAGTCATCCAGTGCCGTTAAAAATTTAAGTAACTGTACTTCAGTCACTTTATTCTCTAGTCACTTTATTCTCTCCTCATTTTTTACTTTTATTTTTTATACTATTTATATTTAAGCCTCTTCTATTTATAGTTTGTTTATTGTGCAATTTGAAGGTGTCTCCCCGTTTAACTGAAGATGAAGAGAAAACGCAATTTCAATTTCTATGTATGTGTCAACATTGTAGATCTTGACAAATAAAGTTACTTTGACTTGACGTTGACTTTGACTATGAATAAATATTCACATGGGTCACATTTTCAGTCAGAATAAATCATTTGCAAATGCGCAGTAGTGCTGAAAATACTGGAAGAGGAAATGAGTTCCGCTGAGTGGCGACATACATAGATATCTGGCAGCTCGGTAATCAAATCAAATCAAATCAAATTTTATTTATAAAGCACTTTTCATATAAAAATATAACACAAAGTGCTTTACATTAAAACACAACAAAATATAAAAACAAGCATTGACGAATTAAAAATAACTAAAATAAAAATAAATAAATAAATAGGGCCCCCTCCCCGTACCCAGCCCCCCACTCCTTTCACACCTCCCACCCCTTAAGTGATGGCACAGGACAATGAGAAATTGGCTGAGCACAAAAACAGGATGCAGGAAGCGCTAATAATTGGAACCTCCCCCTCCGTGAACAGCTGCATAGACAGCCAAATGCAGCATCACAGGCGGGGACCGCTCCACCACAGCTAAGCGGTGATGCAGGTCCCCATCTAGAGCCGCTGTGGCTGAACAGCAGCCGACCCAGAGGAAAAGGTTCCAGCTGAGGAAGCACCGGAAATAAAATTGAATAAAAATGAGAATAAACAAGTAAACATATTGATAAAAACAAGTAAACATTAAAATAAGGTTAATTAAAATACTGCGTTAAAAATCAGGTTCAAGTTCATAAAACGAGATAAAATGGATGAATAAATAAATAAAATAAAAATAAAAAGTACACATAAATAAATAACTGAATAAATAAAAGTAGTAAAAAATTAGCTAAAAGCCAGGTTAAAAAGATGGGTCTTGAGCCTTTTCTTAAAAGCATTAATTTTCTCTGCGGCTCTCAGGTCCTCTGGCAGACTGTTCCATAAACGGGGGCCATAGTGTTGAAAAGATGCCTCTCCATAGGTTTTAGTTTTTACAGTTGGAATGGTCAACAGACCAGTGCCAGAGGATCTCAGGGTCCGCGAGGGTTCATATCTTACTAAAAGATCTGATAAATAAGAAGGCGCAAGACCGTTAAGACATTTAAAAACTGTTAAAAGTATCTTAAAATCAATCCTGAAGCATATGAGGAGCCAATGCAGGGATTTTAAAATTGGGGTGATGTGAGCTCGCCACCTGGTCTTTGTAAGAACTCGTGCAGCAGAGTTCTGGAGTAGCTGAAGGTTCCTAATGTTTGTTTTTGGAAGACCGGCAAGCAGGGCGTTACAATAATCAACTTTACTCATGATAAAAGCATGCATTAGCATCTCCATCTTCGCAAGAGAGAGTAGTGGGCGGACTCTAGCCAAATTTCTAAGATGATAAAAACCAGTTTTAACCACCTGTTTTATATGGGGGATAAAAGTCAGCTTAGAGTCGAAGATAACGCCCAGGTTTCTGACTGTTTCTGAATGACTTAATGAAAGTTGCTGCAGCTTCAGAAACTGCTTCTCCCTCTTGGCTTCAGGACCGATAACTAAAATTTCCGTTTTGTCCTGGTTGAGCTGCAGAAAATTATTTGCCATCCATAATTTCACATCTAAAATACAGTTAAAAAGTGCTTCTATTGGTCTTGTGTCATCAGGAGACATGGCTATATACAGCTGGGTATCATCAGCATAGCTATGAAAGCTGATGTTGTGGCTCCTGATGACATTCCCCAGAGGAAGCATGTAAATGTTAAAAAGCAAGGGGCCAAGGATGGAACCTTGAGGCACACCACAATTAATTTCATGGACCCCAGAAAAGTGTGTGTCCATGCTTACCATAAAGTTTCTCTCCATGAGATACGATTCGAACCACATGAGAACAGTCCCTGAAAGGCCAAGACTTTTAAGTCTGTTTACAAGGATCAGGTGATCAACAGTATCAAAAGCTGCACTTAGATCTAACAGAACTAGTACTGAGATCTGACCTGAATCCAAGGCACACCTGAGATCATTAACAATTTTTAACAAGGCCGTCTCTGTGCTGTGGTTCGTCCTAAAACCAGACTGGTTTATCTCAAAAATGTTGTTTTGTAAGAGAAACTCATTCAGCTGAATAAAAACAAGTTTTTCTAAAACCTTACTTAAAAATGGCAAGTTGGACACAGGTCTGTAGTTATTAAAAACTGAAGGGTCTAAGTTAGTTTTTTTGAGTAACGGTTTCACCACTGCCGTTTTAAAGGCAGCAGGAAAAATACCCGTCTGTAGAGAGGAGTTCATGATATTTAAAATCTCACTCTCAAAAGACCCGTAAAATGATCTTCCTTCTACGGCAGAAATCCTCCGTAGAAGGAAGATCCTGTTCCCGCTGAGGAGGAAGCATCTTGCTGCTGGTTCGAGAGCGATTGTGGCCGTTGACAAACTTTACGTGGACGGCCGGCTGTTCCGGGACCCGGAGATCACCCCCTGGCTGTGCTGAAGGCTTTCAGATCCGCGCTGAGAACATCTGCGCTGCCCAGAAGAAACCCGCTAAACTAACTTCAATGAATGGAAAACCGGATCATCAATAATCCACACCTCGATCTCAGGAAAACAGTCTTTTTTTTTCTTCGTCACCTCAGTCCCACTCATGTGTCTATTGTTGTTTTGTTGCTGTTTTCGTTTTCCCTTCTATCTCTTTTTTTCTTTCCTTTACTCCCCCCCCCCTCTCCCCCTTCATCATATGTAAATCACCTGGAAGCAACTCATCCTCGGTAAGTATTTATTTATGCACGGAACGGGCGCGCGCGCACATAAGCGCACACAGGGGCGTGCACATGCGATCCCGCACACACACGCCGACATACTGCAATCACCTCACACAGGCTCTCATAGGACGCACGCGACACGCAGCTCACATAGCCAGAAAACGTTCACGCGCACAGCGCTTCTCAATGCGGGCACGCGCACACGGACTGGTACACAAGCACTACTTAGCTTTACACCTTTTCAGTCAGAGCAGTTATGAACAGTCTTAACATCGTTAGCTGGAATGTGCGTGGACTTGGCTCTGAGCCAAAGAGACTGAAAGTGTTAAATCACCTGGATAGTCTAAAAGCAGATATAGCTCTACTACAGGAGACCCATGTATCAAATTCTTTGAATCACCTTATGTGCTGCTTACAATTTCCAGTTATATACTCTGCCAGTTACAACTCCAAACAACAAGGAGTTGCTGTTTTAATTAATAAAAATCTTAATTTTACTCATAAGGATACAGTTACTGACCCAGAAGGCAGATTTGTAATCGTTAATATATCCATTCAGAATAAGGACTTTTGTATAGCGAGTGTTTACGGCCCTAATGTTGACGACTCTTCCTTCTTTCACAGATTCTTCACCTCACTCTCAGCTCACTCTGACTCCACAATCATTATAGGAGGAGACTTCAACCTTGTTTTGGACCCTGAACTTGACAGACTCAGCACAGCAGCAAATCAGCGTACATGGCGGTCTGCAAGTATTCTAAAGCAGTACATGAATGATCTGGGTCTCTGCGACGCGTGGCACTCATGTCACCCAAGCACTAAAGGGTTCACCTTTTTTTCTCCAGTTCACCACTCACACTCCCGTTTAGACTATTTATTAATCAGTAACTCTCTTTTAAAAAATATTCAAAGCTCCAATATCCATCCAATTATTATCAGTGATCATGCACCAGTCTCTGTAAATATTTCTAGGGAAATATCCACACCCTCTGGTACAACCTGGAGGTTTAATACGTCTCTGTTAAAGGACCAGGAATTTCTTGAATTCTTTAAAAAAGAGTGGGCAACCTTCTTAGACTTCAACAATACTCCAGACATCCCACCGTGCATTCTTTGGGAAACAGCAAAGGCAGTCATGAGAGGGAAAATCATTTCTTATTCAACGCACAAAAAACGCAAAGAGAAAGCAGATTTATTAGAATTAGAAAATAAAATCAAAACCCTGGAGACTGCTTCTGCTGCTTCTGCACAGGAACACATTCTGGGAGATCTGAAAATTTTAAAGCTGCAGTTAAATGACATCATTAATAAACGAACACAATTTCAAATACAAAGGCTACGACTTGAAAGATTTGAAAACTCTAATAAATCTGGCAAATTTCTGGCTAATCAGCTTAAAATTAATAGAGAAAAATCAACAATCACCTCTATTACGGACCAGACAGGAAATGTCACTCATGACCCGGTCAAGATTAATAACGCATTTGAAAACTTTTATAAAAACCTGTACACACCGCAGATCAATCCGTCAGAGCAAAGTATTGACTCATTTCTTAATAATGTAAACCAGGCTAAATGAGGATCAAATCACAAACTTAGATTCTCCGCTCTCGCTGTCTGAACTTCATGAAGCTCTGTTACTTATGCCCAATGGTAAAGCACCAGGGCCTGACGGCTTTCCTGCTGAGTTTTATAAAGAATTCTGGGAACAACTGGCACCAACATTTTATAAAACGGTCACATCTATTAATGAGAGCCAGTCAATGCCACCTAACATGAACTCAGCCAACATAATTCTTCTTCTAAAACCAGACAAAGATCCCACTAGTCCTTCAAGCTATCGCCCTATTTCTTTAATCAATGCAGATGTAAAAATTATCTGCAAAGCATTAGCACAGAGAATAGAAAAAGTCACTCCTCACATAATTCACTTCGACCAGACTGGATCAAAGGCAGACACTCGGATGATAATGTCCGTAGACTAGTTAATATAATAGACTTTGCCACCATTGAAAACCAGGAAATGACGGTACTATCGCTGGATGCTGAAAAAGCCTTTGACAGAGTAAATTGGAAGTTCCTTATTGCCGCCCTCCATAAGTTTGGTTTTGGAGAAGCATTCATCAATTGGATCAAAATATTATATCACAACCCCAATGCATCAGTTAGAACTAATAAACAGACTTCAAACAGGTTTTTTCTTGGAAGAGGAACCAGACAGGGCTGCCCACTCTCTCCTTCTCTTTTTGCTATATTCATTGAGCCTTTAGCTGCAGCAATAAGACAGAATGAGAGCATTATAGGAATAAAAACCAAACACAGCCATCATAAAATTAGTCTTTATGCGGATGACATATTACTGTTTTTAAGGAATTTACATTCTGTAAATGAAACAGCAATGATCATAAATGAATTCTCCTCCATATCAGACTATTCCATTAATTGGAATAAGTCTGTTTTATTACCACTCAACAGGAATATGGAACAAAGACTCACAATTCCAGTTAAAACATAATACAAATATCAAATATCTGGGTATCTACTTTTCCCCCAAACTATCAGAACTGGTGCAGCTAAACCACACCCCATTACTGAAAAGCATACAGGACGATCTAACACGCTGGACCAACCTGCCTCTGTCCCTTATGGGCAAGGTAGCAACGGTTAAAATGAAAATCTTACCCAAGGTTAATTATCTCTTCTCAATGATTCCCACACAACCGCCATTAAAATGGTTCAAAACATTAGACTCATCCATATCAAGCTTTCTATGGAACAACAAACCTGCAAGAATTAGTCTAAAAACTTTAAAATCTGCAAAAAGCTGTGGAGGATTAGAATTACCTAACTTCCACAAATACTTTCTTGCAAATAGATTACAATATATCTTAAAATGGTTAAAAAATAATCCAGAAACCAACTCATGGTTAGACTTGGAACAGGCGTTATGTGGGAAGATCAACCTGTCACAGCTACCATTTATTAGCCAAACAGTTAAAAAACAGGATTGTTTCAAACGCATTAATATAAATGCCACTTTAACAGCCTGGTGGGAATTTCTCAAAATATCAAAATCATCAATTCAACCGTGCAAAATGACACCCATCTGGAACAACCCGGGCATCCTTATTAACAAAAAAATGATTTACTTCCCAGCTTGGCAAGCAGGGGGCATAAAACAACTAGAGCACGTAATTATTGATAGAAGATTCATAACTCCCCAGGAACTTCAAGACAAATATGGAATAAATAACTTCTTGGAATATCAGCAACTTAAATCAAGTATTACTAAAAAGTATAAATTTAAAGACGACGATTTAAAGCTACCAGATGTAGTTACCACTCTGATTAATTTTTCAATGAATAGAACTCTCTCCAAAATATACAAACTTTTATGTAATTTAGATAACAATATTGCCCTTCCAACAAAAAATGGGATGCAGATTTGAGCATCAGCACAGATGAAAGCTTCTGGTCAGAACTCTGTCTAAACACCTTTAAACTGACAAAAAGTCCAAATCTGCAGCTAATCCATCTCAAAACTCTTCACAGAATTTACTACACTGGACAGAGGATGTTCAAGATGGGTCTCAGTAACTCAGACATTTGCGAGCACTGTGATAATAATCTACCCGACAGCTACATGCACGCACTGTGGTTCTGCAGTCCTGTCCAGGCTCTCTGGCAGCAGGTATGTGCCCATCTATCAGTCTGGCTTAAGGTTTCAATCACGGCCTCACCGTCACTTTGTGTGCTTGGTGACATGAGTGCCATCGATATGGAAGACGGATTAGCATCAATCATTTTCATAACTCTTTGTATTGCCAAAAAAACTATTTTAATAAATTGGAAAAACAAGAAAAATATAAACATAAGTCAACACAGAAATCTGCTGTTTGATCATATCATATCTGAATTCTTTCAAGTAACTTTGAAAGAATTCAGTTTCTCTGGTCTCCCGTGGTTGACTCCATGACTTAGGGGGTGGGGGGCTTGGTCGTCGCTGCTCCTTGCCCTTCTGCCGTGGTTTGGGGTGGGGGTCGGGGCTTCCGGTGCCTGGCGGGGGCGGTGGGGGGCTCCGTTGGTCGGGGGTCGGGTCCGGTGCCTGGGTGGGGCGGGCTGGGGCGCTGCGTGGTCCTCTGGGCTTGGGTGTGGGGGTGCGTGGTGGGGGGGTGGGGTGGTGGTCTGGCTTGGCTTGGGGGGGTGGTCCCTTTGCCTGTGCTGGGGGGGGGTTGGCGGGGGGCCCTGCTCGGGGGGGGGGCCCAGCGGCGCCGGGTGGGCTGCCCATCTGCACCTGGGGCTGGGATCGGCCCTTCCCTGGCTCTGGGACGGGACGGGACAACCCTCTCGGGGCCCCCGGTCGCTCTGGGAGTCACCCGCTTCGGCTGCGGGGTCTGGGGTGGGGTGGGGTGGGGGGCTTGTCGGCCCTGTCCTGTGGGGGGGGGGGGCGTTCTGGGGGGGGAGGGGGGCCCATTATTGGTACGGGTCGGGGGGGCTAGCGGGTCGGGGTCTCCGCTGAGGCAATCAGTGGTTGCCTTGGCCGGTTGGCCTCCTCGGTCCCGTCAAGGCCTGACCAGAGCTCCTCTAGGGCCGGCGTCTGGGGGTGGGGGCCTGGGCTTGCTCCGGGGGGGGCGACGCTTTCTGGCTCCTCTCTCTGCGTGTGGGGTGGGTGGTGCCGGGCCTGGGGTGTCGGCGCCTCCGGGGGTGGGGCCCCTGGGCTGGGTGGCCCTGGCCCCTTTGCTGGGGGGGGGCTGGGGGACGGCTGTTTGACCACCGGGGGATAGTCTACCAGCTGTCCCCAACTTACCCCCTTCCTCATATAACCTCATATTAGGGTGAGGGGTCTAGCCTGCGATGCGCCTTGGGGGGGGGGGGGGGGGGCTACTTGGCAGTGGCCCCCCTCCTATGGTTGCCATATGGAGTGGGCCCCCCCTCTTTCGGTTTTATTTGCACCTTAGACATGTAGGGTCCTTGGTAGGGGGGGTGCTTGGACATCACTGCAAGCAAGCAGCAGATGTCCTCCTGGCACCCTACCCGCCAATTTTAACCGCACCTTAGACATTTAGGGCCCCTTGGTGGGGAGGGTGAGGGGACATCACTGTGAGTAATCAGGAGATGTCCCCTTAATGCCCTACCCGCCAATTTTAACTGCACCCCCCTTAGTACACACACCCCTCCCCCCTCAATATATACATCCCAACATAAACACACACACATGCACACACACACCCTCTTAAACACACATACACGCACACACATTTTGCAAGGAAGGTGGGACCTAGGACCATCTGTCCCCTGCCTCTTCCCTGGTGGGGGTACGGGCCCCTTTGCAACGGCGGCCGTGTCCCCGGGGTGCCGGCTTCCTGGGCCCGGCGGTGCTCTCTCCGCGTGGTGGGGGGGTTCACATTACATCTGAGCCGGGGGTGTTGGTGTCCCTGGGGGGTGGGTTCTGGTCCTTGCTCCTGAGCGCTGGGCCCCGCCAAATTTCCAACTGTGGCCGAGCCTGGTCGGGCCATATTTACAACACCCCTTGTGGGCCCTCTTTTTTCCCCGGGGTTCCCCCCTCCTGGGCGGGGGCGGCGGGCCCCTGCCTTGCTCCTACCTGGACCAACCGTGGGCCGGGCGGATGGCTGCCTGGAGTGCGGAGCGGGTCTCCCTTGGGGGGTCCTGGCTCGTACCTGGGGTTGGGGCGGGGGGATGCCCGGAACTCCTGGGTGGTGGTGGGGTGCTCGTCTGGGGCTGTGGGCGTCCCTCTCCGGTGGGGCCCTGCGTTGGGTTCTCCCGGCGCGGCGGTGGGGCTGTTCTCCTGGTTGGGCTGGGGCGGCCCTCTCTTTCCCTCCGTGCCTCCCTGCTCTCTGGCTCTGGGGGCCTTGCGGCGGTCCTGCTGGCCCTGGCCTGGGTGGCGGGCTTGGTCGCCCGGGCGGCGGTTGTTTCCTGCCGGTTTCCGTGTGGCGTGGGGGGGATTCCGGCTGCCGCTGCTGCTGCGGTGGGGGTCTTGGGGTGGGGATGGCTGGGCGCTCTCCCTCCTTCTTTACACATTCCACCATCCATTTTAGAAGAACATGAGCACTCACCTGAGCACGGGTGTTGGCTCACCTTTGCACTGGCGGTTTGCGTGACTGAATGACTGAAATGTTTCACACTAGTTGGTTTTAAGGCATAAGTATGCGTGTGAGCACTATCTGTTTTGTGTACATGTCGACAGGTGGACATTTTTGCAGCTAGCAGGTGTGTTTATAACATTTGAGTGTGTGTGTGGACGGGCCCCATCCTTTTTGTACTGCATTTGAACCTTACCATAATGATTAACAACCAGTAAACTTGTTGCTGTATGCTGCTTCATGGTCTTATCCCCCTTCCCCTCCTATTATCACCCCCTACCCCCCTCTCTCTAGCGTCCCTCTCTCTTCTTCCCCTCTTTCCTTTTCCGTCCGGTCCAACACCAAAGATTTTCAGACATGATTGAAATTAATAAAGTTTGGCCTCAATTACAAAAGGGGTTTATTCAGACATACCTTTGGTTTGTCTGAAGATTAATAACCCCTCTTGTTAAAGCAAAATATGTCCAACACAAGAGGCCCTCAGCTCTCGTCTGTCTGCCCAGCTGTTGGACAGGACAAGTTAGAAAAAAAAAAAAAAAAAACAAAAAAAAAACAGTAATGGTCAGATACAGCCAGATCCACAACAGCGGACACACTGGTAGGTAAACCATGACTGATGACGAGGTCAAGAGAGTGCCCCCTGTTGTGAGTCGGCTGCATGACGTGTTGTTTAAAATCAAGAGAGGAGAGCAAGTCCAAGAACTGAGTGGTGCAATAATCCAACTTCCTGTCTATATGCAGGTTAAAATCACCTGTTATTAAAATCATGTTAAAGGAAGTGTGGACAGATGCTAAAAACTCAGAAAACTCCTCAATAAAACAGAGCTTGCTTTGGGTGGTCTGTAAACTGTGATGCATAAAACTGGAGGGCTGTTAAAAACAAAGGCATGATGTTCAAAGCTGGGGTACTCATCCAATGTAATCTGCTTTACTGCAAAGGAGTTGGACATAAAAGATGCAGTACCCCCACCCTTTTTGCCCTCCCTGGTTGAAAGGTTAAACATGCATGGAAAAGAACTGCAAAGCGACCAGATTCTTTTCCTACAATTTTAGTGACCCCGAACAAGTAGTCGAGGAACGGACCCGAACGCGGACCGAACGCGGATTGAACGGACCGGATTATTGTGGTGTATATTATGAGACTGTCGTCGTACAGTCGGGGACGTTTCTCCCACGTGGTCGAATTCTTCTGAGGCCTCAATAGAGTACGGTAAGCAGGAACCTGTTATGAATTCTGCATATTGAATAACTTAAATTAAGGAGAAGTCGAGTGAGTGGGCGGCTAGTCGTACCCCAGTAAGTAAGGTTTACCCATTTCCTTGGACATTTCCTTGGAGAGGAAGTCCAAAAAGAGGGAGGGTTATTACTGTTAGGCCTGGGACATTTAAATGTACGAAAACAGTAGAAATAGAGGTCATTAGGTTCACCTGTAGTCATTGAATATAGTATTCAAAATACAGAGGGTTTTGCGACTATTTTGGCCTGGACGCCTAAAGGCGGAAGAAAAAACAGTGTTAGTATAGGAACTAATTTTGCGCGATAGGATAATTTGAAATCACGAAGGAGGCGTCGACATCTACAAATTATTATTTAATATACGGGGAGAAACCAAAGAAGGATTCAAAATAAACATGAACGGTGAATTTGATAGAGGAAATAAGGAAAATGGTGCATTTTGTCCGGACAACAATGACAAAGAAAAAAACAAACGACTCGACTATGATGACAAAGACTTAACTGCTGATGATGGGCTTCGAAGTAAAACATGAACTCAAAAGGATCACGAATACAAAGAGTTCAATAGGAAAATACTAAAATCAACTAACAAACTGACTAAGCTATACTGGCATCCCTGCCCTTAGACCCCCCCTTTGTGGTAAGGAAAAACTCCTAAAAAACCGGATTCCGGAAAAAACGAAGAAACCTCAGGGGTGCCCACATGAAGGAGGGATCCTCCCCCAGGACTGACAGGCGATTTACCAGAACTCTTAGAGAAGAATTGACTTATCTAACGCTACAACTACATATACAAAGTCCAGCAGACGAGCTTCATCCAGTCGTGGTTGTGGGGACAGTCAAAGGCGCGAGTCGAGCCGGAGACAGGAACCACAGCCAGGTGTAGGAGCAGGAGCAAAGACGAGGTACACGGTCAGAAACAGGAGCACTGATGAGCCAACTGGAGTCTGGAAGCACTCCCACTCCCCAGGAGGGGAGAGACAAAGAGGGACAATACATGAATCGCATTGTACCAAACAGAGGCATGGAGAACTAAATGATAAATGATGATCAAAAATAGAGAAGAGAGGAAGGGTAGAAGTAGATGAGAAAAGAGGACAAAACCCCAGAGCACCATAGTTACCCCAGCTTCAACTTCTAGCAGCCTTTTAAAACAAATAGTTATTGTTATTAAGTTTAATTTAAAGACATTAACATTAAGTTAAATAATCTCTGAATACTAACTAGTCTGATAATAAGCCTGTCCAAAGAGGAATGTTTTCAGTCTAACTTTGAATGTAGAAACTGAGTCGGCCTCTCTTACATGAGCTGGGAGTTTATTCCATAAGACAGGGGCTTGGTGGCTAAACGCTCTACCTCCAACCGTTCTTTTACTAATTCTAGGAACACCAAGCAGTCCTGCATTTTGCAAGCGAAATGTTCTTATTGGATGGTAAGGGACTATGAGGTCCTTAATATAGGACGGGACCAGTCCATGTAAGGCCTTATAGGTTAACAGGAGGATCTTGAACTTGATTCTGGAATCAACTGGGAGCCAATGGAGTGAAACTAACACAGGAGTGATGTGATCTCTTCTGCTAGTTCCTGTTAACAATCTAGCTGCTGCGTTCTGAACAAGCTGGAGACTTCTTAAGGAACTCTTAGGACACGCTGCTAACAAAGAGTTACAGTAATCCAGCCTCGACGTAACAAATGCATGGATGAGTTTTTCAACATCACTCTTAGAAAGTATATTTCTGAACTTAGCAATATTCCGCAGGTGAAAAAAATGAAGTTCTACACGCCTGAGATATGTGAGCCTTAAATGATAAATCCTGGTCACAGGAATCCTTATCACGAGTGTACCATGGGTCGCAGTCCACCATCCTCGCTCCTTATTTTCATTCACAGATTCAGGCGAAGTCTCACTCTCTGGTTCATCCTGGCGCAAACCTCCAGTCAGCCACCACGCCACATCAAGAACCCTGCTCTTTACTTACCTACTGTAAATTAAACCTTCTAATACTTACCTTTCCTCTCCAAGCGTCCTTCTGGGTTCCAGCATCTGGGTCTGTCTGAAATCCCGCGAGATCATGTCAGTTATTGAGTGTTGTAGTGATGAATTTTTGAACTCATTTTGATCTCTCAAGACTTATTCTCCTGTGACATTCCTTTATGCTTTATGGTTGCAGCAGCAAACTTTCCCCTGCAAACTTCTGTGAAAGAAATAGGACGTTCTTTCTGCTAATATGGGAGTTTTGTTGAGGAGCAATAAATATGCCATGGACTACATCTGTACCATCTGGGTTGAAGGTCTTTCCCCTGGGAACCTGTCTAGATTCATGTTCTCATGTGGAGGTCGCCCTAATGCCGGTAATAGGGTTTTTTGGTTATCCAGGAATTATTTATTTTGGACCTAAAGGGGACTCTTTTCATCGGTGAACTTAGTGCACTTTCGTATCTGGTCCGACATCAGGGAGGAGCGAATCCATAGGCTGCCACTCCAACTATTGGCCGGTGAAAGCAGGCGGCTATCTGCTCACAAATCAGAGCGACCAGGAGCGGGGTTTGGCCGCCATGATGTGTCCAGGAGGAGGAGATTCGAACCGCTATTGATAAGACCATGCACTGGAAGAATCCTTTGTTCTCAGCGTGTTTGCGGACTAAATCGCATGTAACTCTTTGCCTTCTGCAGGCTTCGAAACTCTGAGAACCTAGATGATCTGTTTTGCTTTTTTCTAGAACTTTCTGTTAAGGAAATAAACATTTCTATTGTTATCCGTTCGAATTCTGGTTTTCTTCTCCCGACTCCGAACACGCATGGAAAAGAACTGCAAAGCGACCAGATTCTTTTCCTACACTGCAAGTGACTTTGTTCACCTAGATCCGCCCTCTTCTCAGTGACCGGTATGTTAAGCTGGCCTTCCTCCTGCACGTACAGTTAAGGCTCCTACAAACTATTTCCTTTTTCTTCAGGAACGTGTTTTGGCTGCACGCCCTTCTCATCTCCCCCAAATAAGGGATTAAAGTATCTCATTCACATAGAGCTGCGGGACGAATCACAGTCCAAAGTCTCCCACACATCTCCGCGTCATCCATACATTGTAAATGACCTAAGCACAGACATCGCTCCATGTAGCAACCAGGCAGAAAACATGAGCTGGTGGCTCCTCCCACACATGGCCTGATGCCTTTATGTAATTCCCATACATAGAAGCTTAACTCCAACAGCCTCCCATCCTAACTTAGACCACTACTATATGTTCATGAAAAAAAAAAACATCGAACCAAACCTAAAACTGCCAAATTATGCATACCCGCCAAGAGCCATTTTACTCACAAATTTAGAACCAAAACCATCCAGTTTCTGGCAGCACTGTGGATGTGTTGAGGTGCATACTCCCCCTAGTGTTGAGGGGTGTGCATTGCGCTGTCACGTTTGCTGAAGCATCTTGATCAATGTAGTTAGGGTGAATCACCTGGAAGCAGAATCAGGAAAAAAGTGTTTTTCTGTCAGTCTGCCCCCCCAGTAAATCTTTGTTTTCTCAGCAGGTCTTCAGTTTACAGTCAGATGACATTAAAGAGGTCTTCATGGCTGTTCATTTTCTTTTTACATTTCAGAAAAGACTTGTTCTGATCTTCAGCTGGTTCAGACTTCAGATGACTGACTGACAGCCCTCTCCTCGTGGGGGGGAGTGGGGGCTTTTAGCTGTGCTACAGAGGGCAAAACTACTACATTTTCATGACCATAGGGGACACTGGATTATAGGGCACAGTTTCAGTTATGGCTGATTTTTCTGTATTTGACACAAAAGAAGCACTGGGTGTCATGGTTACGGCTGGGCTGCAGCCTACCCCCCTCCTCCTCCTCTGCACTCACCTGGGGCCTCATTTATAAACGTTGCGTACGCACAAAAGAAGGCGTACGCCACTCTCTACGCAATAGTTGAGATTTATAAAAAGCAAACTTGACGGGAAAATGTGCGGTCCTTCACGCAAGCTCTGACCCAGGCGTACGCACAAAAACGGGTGAAATGAGAAACGGCGACACCGTCGGCAGATGGAAGAAACACATGAAAGTGAAAATGACAATACTGCCTCTCATAAATAACATGAAGACTTCACAAAGCAAGACTTACAATTAACAGCTACACAAACACCCGTTGGACCGATCAGCAGTGAAACAAACAAAAAAATCAAACCAAAATTACAACAGAAATTCAAATGAACACATATTTGCAAAAAGAAAAGTGAAATATTTTCTGCAATATTGGCATGTTGTGCAATTCATCCTCATAAATAATATATTTAACAGAACGAAATAATGTACAAAACTGACATTCCCGTCAATGTGTCCGTCTGGCGGAGCAGATATAGGTGCAATCAGACAGACAGATGGATAGATAGAGAGAGATGCATTAATTGTCCACTGGGGAAAGTTGTTTACATAGTAAAACATTTCTTCATAAGCTAAAGAATAATGGTATTCATGCATACGCCTTTAGTTTGTTTTATTTTTGATAAAACCATGTATGGCGTATGTCTCGACCATTCAGAAAGCAACAAGAAATTACATTTGCTGATCAATTTCCCATTTCCACGTCGATTATTCCCGACATCTGCAGCTTGTCAGATGTAATTAAATGGAGGGAAATAAAATGCCCCATCACAATGCGTAATGACGCACAATGGCTGATCTTGCGCTCTTAGAAGATGTGGCAAATGGAAGAATTCGGAGTGAACGCATCTTTAGACAGCAAAAAGACTTGCTGGCAAATGAGGACGAGTGGCTTATGAGCCGGTTCCGACTTCCTCTGCGGGCTTTTGGGGGTGTGTCACCCCGTGCATCTGGCGCGTCGGTGTCCCCCTGCGCCTCAGTCACCACTCCACTTAAAAGGGATTCCCCAATTATTGCCGCCAGTCTCTCATCAGGAGGGGTCAGCTCCGGTGTCCCCCCCCCCCCCACACACACCTATGGCAGACACGGGTGTGTGTGTGTGTGTGGGGGGGGGGTGGTCAGCGCTAGACGTTTTTATGCTTTGACTTTGATGTCCGACCTTTTCTTTTTTATTTCGGCCACGGTCCGAGGTTGTGAGGCTACAGCATTTACAGCGTCTGCCGCCGTCTGCCACTCACGTGCCTTTTTGGCATTATTAATGCCCACACTGTGCCCTCCAAACAACATTATTCTCCTCTTTTCCACCTCGCCAACGATAACTTCTACTTCACATTGAGAGAAGTTACGTTTTTTTGATTTTCTCTCCGTGTTTGGCATGGTTTCGCAATCAATGAATATTCATTTGTGGGCGTTTCACGGACTATTTATGGGCAACTATAGGCGTGTCATGAAGCCGCAAAAGCTGCGCAGCATTTAGAATTGGTTGTGATTTATTAAGAGAAAGATGCGTAGGATGTGCGTGCGCACGGTTTTATAACTCCGAATATTTCTGTGCGTACGCACGTCCTATGTTTCATCCGTACGCCACTTCTGACGCAAATCCTACGCAAAGTTTTATAAATGAGGCCCCTGGTCTCACAGCTGTTTTCAGTTTCCCATTAGTGTGGTTGGGTCTTTAGGTTTCTGTCTTTGTGGTTTTTTTTGTCGCAGTGTCCTGTTTCATCCAGACGTTATATGTCAGGATGAATAAACCCCTTTAGTAATTGAGGCCATACTTTATTAATTTCAATCATGTTTGAAAATCTTTGTTGTTGGACTGGACGGAAAAGGAAAGAAGGGAAGAAGAGAAAGGGATGTTAGAGAGAGGGGGGGGTGTAAGAGGGTGATAATAGGAGGGGGGGATAAGACATGAAGCAGCATAGAGCAGCAAGTTTACTGGTTGTTTATCATTATGGTAAGGTTCAAATGTAGTACAAAAAGGGAGGGGCCTGTCCACACACACACTCAAATGTTATCAACACACCTGCTGGCTGAAAAAATGTCCACATGTCAACATGTAGACAAAACAGATAGTGTTCACACACGCATACTTATGCCTTTAAACCAACTAGTGTGAGATATTTCAGTCATTCAATCATGCAAACTATTAGTGCAAAGGTGAGCTAACACCTGTGCTCAGGTGAGTGTTTATGTTTTTCTAAAATGGATGGTGGAACGTGAAAAGAAGGAAGGAGAGTGCCCAGCCATCCCCACACCAAGACCCCCGCCGCAGCAGCAGCGGCAGCCAGAACCCCCAACGCCACACGGCAGCAGGCAGGGAACAACCGCCGCCCCGGGCGACCAAATCCGCCACCCAGGCCAGGGCCAGCAGGACCGCCGCGAGGCCCCCAGAGCCAGAGAGCAGGGAGGCACAGGGGGAAAGAGAGCGCCGCCCCAGCCCAACCAGGAAAACAGCCCCTCCCCCCCCCCCCCGTGCCGGGAGAGCCCAACGCAGGGCCCCACTGGAGAAAGACGCCCACAGCCCCAGACAAGCAGCCCATCACCACCTAGGAGTTCCGGGCATCCCCCCGCCCCAACCCCAGGTACGAGCCAGGACCCCCCAAGGGAGACCCGCTCCGCACTCCAGGTAGCCACCCATACGGCCCACGGTTGGTCCAGGGAGGAGCAAGGCAGGGGCCAGCCGCCCCCGCCCAGGAGGGGAGCACCCCGGGGAAAAAAGGGGGCCCACCAGGGGTGTTGTAAACTTGGCCCGACCAAGCTCGGCCACAGTTGGAGATTTGCCGGGGCCCAGCACTCAGGGGCAAGGACCAGAACCCACCCCCCAAGGACACGGACACCCCCGGCTCAGGTGTAATGTGGACCCCCCCCCCCCGCGCGGAGAGAGCACCGCCGCGCCCAGGAAACCGGCACCCAGGGGACACGGCCGCCGTTGCCAAGGGCCCCATACCCCCCACCAAGGAAGGGGTAGGGGACAGATGGTCCTAGGTCCCACCTCCCTTGCTCCCATGTTGTGCTTCTGGGTTCTTTCTGATTACGAGCCATAACACTGGGTTTTAGAGCACGGGCACATTAACAAATAACGGTAAAACATGCATGCTAGTGTGAGTTTTAAGAAGGCAGCGCGAGCAAAACTGAGTCGGTTGTGAATTGTTTTTCATTTTTCAATCGGTATCCAGAAATCCATCAATGTCCTCATCTTCTCCATCTGAAACGAACAGCTGGGCTAAATTTCAATCAAACACGCCAGTTTCCCTTTCATCCTCGTCAGAGTCCATCTCTTTGCCGTGCAGCTCCTCATGAATGAAGCCGAAGAAAAGTGAAAGCAGACACGTGGTAACCTCGGCTAACCAAGCAACATTAGTCTGAACTAAACGCGCCATTGTGGAAACAGCTGGTGACAGAAAACTTAAAAAGAGAACGACAAGAACCAACTTCTTCCTGGGAACCATTTTAACTGTCCTTCACTATTTTTCACTTCTTTTTCTCTTCAAGCTGCTCATAATTGGTCATAATTGTGCTGAGCGGGGGAGGGGCAGTGAAAGCTGCAACAAAAGACTAGAAGAAATAACATCAACACAGAAACCTACAGAATTGAGAGACACTGGAAAAAGAAGCTAAATCCAGGACCACTTCACATTAACTGATAAGAAATGATCCAGAACCAACCTGGACCTGAGAGAATCTTCTCCTGAACAGAGCAGATCATTACTGACTGAAGAAACCAGATCAGCTTCTCAAAGATGAGACACTTAGTGTTTCTGAATGTCAACTTTTACTGTGACCATAAATCACACACAGTGGGCGTTACTCAACGCGTTTCCCATGTTAAGGAACGCCTCAGTCTGCAGACTGCAGCCAGGGGCTTCCTGTCTACGTTCATGACCACGCCAAAGATCTCCCCATCGCGTGGTGGCAGTTTTCTCTGTGACCGTAGCTTGAATGTTTCCTGACAGTGAAGCTGCTGTGAAAGTGAGTTTATTGTGGCGGAGGAGATCGACACTTCCACCAGACCATTTAACCCCACTGCCTGCTTTCATGCTTTCAGGTTTGATCAGGATGACTAGTCTATCATTAGTTTGAGTTCTTGTTTGTTTTCTGACTCTTTAAACTCAGAAATCTGTCAAATGTTTCAACAGCTGAACCTTCTGTTACCATGGAAACATCTTTGTTCTAAAGAAAATCTAAGCAGCTGTTTTTTCCACTGCAGACTCTTCAAAGAATCAAAGATGTTCAATTTATCGAAAAGCCGGAAAATCTTTGAATCCAAACATTTCAGCTTCAGTGTAGAACTACAAATGTAGAAATGAACCAACCAGCAGCTTCAATGTTCTGACCTCAGAGTCTGCAGTCTGCAGTTTGGACTCTCCAGTCCAGAACACAGAACCTCCATGGATGAATCCTCCAGGCTGTTGTCGCTCAGCTTCAGTTCTGTCAGGTGGGACGGGTTGGACTTCAGAGCTGAGGCCACAATTTCCCAGTGAGTCTCTGAGAGTTCACATCGGTCTGGAAGTCTGTGAAGAGAAAGAAAGACAGAAACAGGTGATCTATGAGGAATTCAGGCTGTGATGAAGTTCCAGTTGGACATTTCTCTCTTTATCAGAGCTTTATCTTAATCATGAAACAGTCCTCCTCATCAGTCTCTCTCAGACCTTCATCTTTCTTTCATCTGCAGCTGGAGGAGAGAAGGTGGAGCTCCATGAAGCTTCATGCTGCCCTTCTGCTTTGGGTTCTAACTTTTCAGAAGGTTCTGGATTGGATTTCATTTGGACAAATATGATCATTCTTTGCTCTTTAGCTAAAAGATAATATGAGTGTTAAAACAAACTGATTTTCTTCTTTCATGCTTTTATTTCTAATCATTTTCAATCCTTTCATTCTTTGTAAATCAATCTGAACACTGATCTGATTTATCATCACAATCACTTCTGGACTCACATGAACTTTCTGCAGTTCCTCACAGCTGGGATCAGTCTCCGTTTACCCTCAGCTGATGTCTTGTACTGGTCCAGGTCCAGCTCATCTAGAACCTCCTCTGACATCTGCAGAGTGTAGGCCAGAGCTGAGCAGTGGATCTCTGAGAGTTTCTTCTTTGATTTGTTCTCTGACTTCAGGAACTCTTGGATCTCCTCATGAACTGAGAGGTCCTTCATCTCCATCAGACAGTGATAGATGTTGATGTTTCTGTCAGGAGAGACTCCTTCACTGTTGATCTTCTTCAGGTTGTTGATGGCTCTCTGAATGCCACTTGGATTTTTCTTTCTCTGACCGAGCAGGCCTAAGAGTCTCTGGATGGTTCCTGGATTCTTCTCTGTCTGACCCAGCAGGCCTCCTAAGAGTCTCTGGTTGGACTCCACAGAGAGACCATGAAGGAAGCGAACCAGCAGGTCCAGGTGTCCAGTTTGACTCTGCAGGGATTTCTCCATGACTCTACTCAGAAACTCATCCAGGGATGGGTTCTCCATGTTGTTCTTCAGGAAGTCCTCAATGATCTTTACCTTCCTGTTGGAGTAACAGTGGAACATGTAGACAGCAGCCAGAAACTCCTGAACGCTCAGATGAACAAAGCTGTAGACTGGTTTCTGGAAGATCTCACACTCTCTTCTGAAGATCTCAGTACAAACTCCAGAGTACACTGAGGCCTCTGTGACATCCAGACCACACTGCTGCAGGTCTTCTTGGTAGAACATGATGTTTCCTTTCTCCAGATGTTCAAATGCCAGCCTCCCCAGCTTCAGAAGAACTTCCCTGTCAGTCTCTGTCAGCTCTTGTGGACTTGTCTGATGTTCCTGCTTGTACTTGTTCTTCTTCCTCTTTGTCTGGACCATCAGGAAGTGGGAGTACATGTCAGTCAGGGTGGTGGGCAGCTCTCCTCTCTGCTCTGTGGTCAGCAGGTTCTCCAGAACCACAGCAGTGATCCAGCAGAAGACTGGAACTTCACACATGATGTAGAGGGACATGGAGCCCTTGATGTGGGAGATGATTCTGCTGGACAGCTCTCCATCTGGGAACCTCCTCCTGAAGTACTCCTCCTTCTGAGCATCATTGAAGCCTCGGACTTCTGTCAGTCTGTCCACACATGAAGGAGGGATCTGATTGGCTGCTGCAGGTCTGGAAGTGATCCAGACCAGAGCTGAGGGCAGCAGACGTCCCTGGATGAGGTTAGTGAGCAGCACGTTGACTGAGGACTTGTGTGTGACATCAGACACCAGCGGACTCTTCTTGAAGTCCAGAGAAAGTCTGCTTTCATCCAGACCATCAAAGATGAACAGAAGTTTGCAGACAGACAGCTGTTCTGCTGGGATCTTCTGGAGTGTTGGATGGAACAGCTGGATCAGAGTGAGAAGACTGTGCTGCTCATCTCTGATCAAGTTCATCTCCCTGAAGGACAGAGGCACCACAGCACTGATGTCTTGGTTCTCCAAGCCCTCGGCCCAGTCCAGAGTGAACTTCTGCACTGAGAAGCTTTTTCCAGCTCCAGCAACTCCGCTGGTCAGAACCACTCTGATGGATCTTGGTTGGTCAGAGAAGACTTTGAAGATGTCTGGGTTCTTGATTGCAGTGTCATGGAGCTGGTTGGTCTTGGTGGTGGTCTCCAGCTGCATCACCTCATGTTGGGTGTGAGCCTCTGGTCTCAGTCCCTCTGTGATGTAGAGCTCAGTGTAGACCCTGTTGAGGAGCGTTTCTCTTCCTGCTTCTTCAGTTCCTTCAGCCACATGTTCACTTCTGCTCCTCAGACTGATCTGATGTTCTCCAAACATCTCTTGCAGACCAACATCTGCTGACAGAGCAGAGAAGAAAGCTCCTTCATGAGTGTTCCACATGTTTCCAGAAGAATCCATCAGCAGATGATCAGGCTCTGACTCACCAGCTCTGGGTCTTTCTGCAGACTGGGGTCCGCTCCTCTTCTTCTCTCTGTGGACACTAAGGAGAACAACAATCAAAGCAGTCAGTGGGAAGTTCCAGACTAACTCTGATCATGGAGCAGATCCTCTCTGATCTTTAGACTCAGAGATTGTGATCCAGACTGTGCTGAATGTGAGCAAATGCGTTTCCAGGTGGAAACCAGAGCAGATCTAGTCCATCTGAAGGTCTAAATCAGGGGTGTCAAACATACGGCCCGCGGGCCTTATCCGGCCCGCCAGGTGGTTTACTCCGGCCCACTCATGAAGAGTAAAAATCATAAGGATGATTAAAAAAGAAAACAAGTTTCTTCCTGTGGAGAGTTATGATTTTTTAAAGAAATAACCGTAATGCGCAATTCCGCCACTAGGGGGAGCAAAGGAAAGGAAAAACAGTTGAAACAGCATATCTCTGCACATGCCAAAAGCGAAACATAACAACTCTGCATCTGGGTAGGATGCACCTTGGTTCCCTATGAGCCTTACCGCTGTTATCTTGCTTTAAGGATGATCATTAGCGACACCCTAATGACCAAAATGTTGTCAAATGTGAAGTGGAGTGAAGAGCCTTCCAGGAAAAATGGACAGTTTTTTCTTTCTTTCGCAAAGCTTAATGCAAAACCCAAATGCTTTGTATGTCATCAACATCGCAGTGCTCAAAGAATATGACATTCAGCACCATTAAGAGACTTGCCATAAAGAAAAGTTTCTGGATTGCTTCAGTGTCAGATGTAAAATATTCAGTCTGTATTAATTTGAATAGACCAACTTTTCTTTAATTGAAATTACTTTTATTTGAGATCCATTGGCCCCAAGTGATTAGGCTACTATGTTGGTTGAGGCATTTTTTCCAACTGAGTAAAAAACTAAAACAAAGCTGTTATTTTGCTTTTATGTTACTGGTCCGGCCCACTTGAGATCAGACGGGCTGAATGTGGCCCCCGGACCAAAATGAGTTTGACACCCCTGGTCTAAATGATGCCTTAGCTGTGTTTGGAGCTCATGTCTGGACTGAGGTCAGAGAAAAGTTCAGCTGTTTGCTTCATCCTCACAGACTGAGCTTTGTGTCCTCAAGAGTTGTCCAACTCTTTTCTTTCCTCTCAGACCTAAAGCATCACAGCAGATGGTTGACCTTCCTGGATGGATCAGCTGATGTTCCTGATTGAAAACATTGTTGTTCCTGCTGAGAGCTGAACTCTGCTTTGTTCACTAGAAACTGCTTCTTACTGTGAGTCTGAAGGTCCTGGTTCAGATCTGAAGTCTGGAGGAAGACCATTGGACCGGTCACTCTTCATGGAGCCACAGCTGGAGGCTGCAGACTGGACTCTCTGTGTGACCTGTTGACCTCTGCAAACACCAAACCATCAGAGTGTTGGAGGATCTGCTTCTTCATGAACAGCTGATGGACTTTGACATGAACACAGACTGAGCTGTTTAGTCTGGAATAACATGACATGTTTGGATCAACAGTTTCCAGCTTTCAGCATTTTCTGTCAGTCAATCCAGACTTTTTTCTAGAAAAGCTGATTCCAATTCTCCATGTAGAAATGGAGAAATTCTGAGAGCAGAAAGTCAAACTAGAACAATGTGATGTTTGGAAAGCATGAAAAGCTGAATCCTAGGAGTCTGCAGTGATTCTTCTCATTAGACTGGAGCTGCTGTCAGTCAGAGTCAGCAGTCAACATGTTTTCTTCTCCAACATCTCTGATGTCTCTCAGAGACTCTCAGAAGACTCAACTGAAAAGATCTCATCACACACATGATGCTCCAGGTGAGTCTGATCAGAGAGATCCAGAACTGAACCAGACCTCAAGTCCTTCATCTGAAAACTGTTGATCATCTGAACTAGAATCCAGCCTCCAAAAACTCTGACAAACACTCACTGTTCCACTAATGGATGTACGTCTTTGAAGTCTGGATTATTATCCCTTGACTTGTCACTCCTGAAGGACACACAGCTGGATCCAGATCCAGATCCAGGTCCAGGTTGGTTCCTGTGAAGAATGAAGGTTGCTGGTGTGAGTCCTGAGCTCTGACATGGAGAAGATCATGGACAGTTGGAAATGTTCATCTCACCTCTGAGCTTTGCTCTGGTTGTCATGGTTACCATCTCTGCTTTTAGAGGGAGGGGCTTCCTCCTGTGGCTCCTCCCACTGATCCATGCTGCTGGATTCTCTGGATCCACATCAGCTCACACACACCTTCCACCTTCACCTGCAGAGGAAACCCTCCTCATCATCAGCTCTGATCCTCCTTCACCAACAGATCAGCTGATCCTCCACTGATTGGCTCTTCTCTTGTGTTTCCTCTCAGGTTCAGGTGAATGCAGTCAGACAGCAGTGGGAGGCAGAGGAAGCTGCCATCAGCTGCTGCACTTCTGCTCTCCCTCCACCAGGTAGAGACATGGAGCTGCAGCAGCAACATTTCCATTCAGTCACTTTGACAAAGAAACAACAAACTTCCTGTTTCTACACTTCAGGAAACATGAAGTATCAAGAAAAACAGATAGAAATCAAAGAAGGAGGAGAAAAGAAAGAAAGACATGAATTCTTCCTCTCAAAGCTCCAACAGAGACTTTCTCATGACCTTTGACCTCCACACAAGTTTGGATGGAGGAGAACAGGAAGGTTTGGAGTCAGAACTGAAACCTTTGACCTCAAGAGCTTCATGATGGTTTGTGTTTCTGACATAAACTCTTTCTTCTGTCTGGGTTCTGGAAAGTTCTAACAGGAAGCAGCAGTCAGCTGATCTGAACCCCTTTGATGAGTCAGCATTTTCACTTCTGTAAACATCAACACTTTATTCTGTG
The DNA here is from genome assembly GCF_053564925.1 of Oryzias latipes. NCBI lineage: Eukaryota > Metazoa > Chordata > Actinopteri > Beloniformes > Adrianichthyidae > Oryzias > Oryzias latipes. Next base: position 25,159,002 of record NC_136238.1, on the reverse strand, counting down.
AAAATCTACAAAAAAACATTAATTTATTTCCATTTTCTTCATAAATCAGTGAAACAGAAACTGATTAGTACGTGAGAATTGATCCTCAGTTGTTGATCAGTAATGAGATCAAATCTTTAAACAGCAGAGAGATGAGAGTTTGCAGAGAAAAAAGAAGATCTTCTCTAAACATTGAGAGACAAACAGTCGAGTTAGAGAAGACAAAGTTCAACAAACAAAGATAAAAGTAGATTTTCCTGAAAGATCTGAAGAGTCGTCTCCTCTCACCGTGTGATGCAGCTGCAGCTAAGATCAGCTTGACGACAAACAACAACACTCAGCAGAATCAACACAACATGAGGAAGCGATGTGTTCTTAAGGCAAACCAGAAGAGGAAGAAGCAGAATCTCTGTTTCTTCAGATCAGCTGTTCAGAAAAAATGGAAAGAAAACCTCTTTTTCTTCTGGTCTCTTCAGAGTCTTTTCTTTCAGTCATTCTTCTGCTTTTGAACAATCAGCTTCAGCCTTTCTCCTGAATCCTTCAGCTGCAGATGCTGTTTTTCACAGGGTTCCTGTTGGAACCTGCAGCTCCTCCTGCTCTGGAACAGGCTCCTCCTCAGTGGGCGTGGCCTTCCTGTCAGCATTTATTCTGCTGGTTGAAATATAGAGGACACCGCTCAGAAGACAGCCCTGCTTCTCTCCTCTCTCCCCCTCAAAGCTCTCCGTTAGAGCGCCTTCAACCTTCACGCACAAACTGGATTGAACGTGCACGCATGTGAGCGTGTGCATGAAGGTCTGTCATTGCAGCCACAGATCATCTGCAGACAGAATCAAAGAGCTTCATCTGAGCAGAACATCCTTCACTTTTAAAGCTTCTTCTTTCAGTTTTCTCTAAGGTTAAAGGTTACTTCACATCCTGCCTCCCTCAAAGATTCTTTGGTGTTTCTTCCACCTCAGGGCGCCTCCTAGTGTTTGGCGGTGGAATAGCTCTGCTGTAGCTTTGTTTTTCCCAGATGTACAGAAAACACAGGAGACACTGATCCAGATGTTTGTTTGTCTTCTGCAGTTCTTCCAATGTGGTCTGAAGGAGAAATTCCAGTGCTTGTTTGAGGGGATGGCTAAAGCAGGAAACCCAACCCTTCTGAATGAGATTTACACAGAGCTCTTCATCACAGAGGGAGGAAGAGGAGAGCTGAAGAACATGAGGTCAGACAGATTGAAGCAGCATCCAGGAAAGCAGACAGAGCAGAAACACGCATCAGACAAGAAGAACTCTTCCAACTCCCAGCTGGAAGACCAGAACCAATCAGAACTGTACTATTATGTCTGGCACGGTGTAACCAAGGATTCAGGAGTCCGTCGTAGCTGTTCAACTGAAGCTTTATTAACACTCTCTTAGCTCATTACATGCAGCTCACTCTCAGTCCGTCCTTCTATATTGTCCCCCTGGATGTCCACCACCATCACATCAGTTCCTACACAAATGCCCTCATTACATCTCCTTCCTTTTAGCTTAGAATCTGTTTCTTTTTAATCTTTTAACTTTAAACCATTCTTGAGATGCATTACTTAAGTGTAAACAATTTTTTCAATAAACTACACAGTTCTTTAAACAATGCAATATTATTTCCATCCTTCAACATCTTCAACATCATTTCTCCTTTTTTTCTTTTCTTTTTTTTTCTTCTTTTTTTCTGTCTAGGGGTGACAACCTGAGTCCCCCAAAACTGTGCAGGGATTATTGTGCCCTGTGAACCACAGTTTCCTAAACTGAACAGTGACTATAAGTTTAGTCTCTGCAGGGGGCGAACAACCCTCCCCGACCTCGTAACTTTGGAGCTCTCTGGAATCACTCTGATCTGGGATCTGTTTCTCCTGAGGCGTCCAGATGGCATGTTTATGTTATAGGAACGCGGGGTGTTGGCTGGGCCGCTGACCGTGCCGGGACTATTGGTGTTCTTCACCCAGACCTGTTGTCCTGGTCTGAGCTCTTGTTTTGTTTGAACTTTGTGTCTTTGTTGAACCAGAAAGCTTGTTTCTGTTTGTGGTCCTGGTCTTTGCTCCGGAAAAGTAGAAGGTTTGGCCACTTTGGTTGAAGTCTCTCTTTACTAACAGGCAACAGTGTCCTGATGTTACGACCCATCAGCAGCTGTGCAGGTGAGGAGCCGTGCGCCACAGGTGTGGCTCTGTATGCCATTAGAGCTTTGTGTGGATCTTCCCCCTTCTTCAGGAGGACTTTGATGGTCCTCACAGCCCTTTCTGCCTCCCCGTTGCTTTGAGGGTAGTGGGGGCACATGGCTGAAATCATAGACTGTTGCAAATGCTGCAAACTCTGCTGCCGAAAACTGAGGGCCGTTATCTGTAATCAGGATTTCAGGAACCCCGTGCCGCGCAAAAATTGCCTTCAGTTTGTTAATCACTGGTAGTGCAGTAGTAGTGGTAAGGCTTGGCACTTCGATGTATCGGGAAAAATAATCCACTACTACCAGATACATGGCGCGATTCCACTGGAAAAGATCGGCTGCAACACGCCATGGTCTACTAGGAAGTGGCGTTGTCATGAGAGGTTCTGGAGCCACATGAACCTCCTGCGCGCACACTGTGCAGTATTGTTTTTGATTTGTTTGGTCAAACCGGGCCACCATATGGACTGTTGTGCTCTGGCAATGCATTTTGTCATGCCCTGGTGACCTTCATGCACTCTTTAAAGCATTTCCTCTTGAATATTGACTGGAATGACAAGTCTTTCATTTTTCATTAATAGTCCATCCGCAATAAGCAGGTTTTGGTTGTACTGCCAGTACACTGAAGCTCTTTTTGGCATGTAGAGTCCATTTCCTGTGCTCTTCTGATTTGTGTTAGTTTACTTTCAGATGCTGGAAACTGTTGCAAAATTTGGTTGGTAGAGACACACACATCTTCTTCCAACTGCTTATCCTGCATTGTGGGTGGAGCTTGGATGGGTGCCCTAGACAATGCGTCTGCCGTGATCAAATTTTTCCCTGGAACGTGTTCAATTTTGTATGCAAAACGGAGTAGTCGTAACCTGATCTTAGAATACGAGCTGGCAAGTCATCAAGAGCTCTGCTGCCTAGTAAGGAAATGAGAGGCTTATGATCAGTTTGGATCAAAAAGTCCATTCCTACCAGGTAAGACTGAAATCGCTCACATGCCCATGTCAGTGCGAGTGCCTCTTTTTCGATTTGGGCATATCTGCACTCTGCATTTGTCATGCTGCGTGAAATGAAGGCCACAGGACGCCATTCACCCGTTGGTTGTTTTTGGGATAAGACTCCCCCCAATCAAAATGAGGATGCATCTGCTGCAACTTTGGTCTCTCTGTTTAGACAGTACTGGGCGAGAACTGTGGGTGAACTCAGTTCCTGGCGTAGCTGGTCAAAAGCCTGCTGTTGTGCTGTTCCCCACTCCCAGCTGGAGTCTGCTCTAAAGAGCTCTCTTAATGGCTGTGTGAGTTCAGCGAAACGTGGGGAGAAATTTCCAGCATAGTTCACCATGCCCTCAAATCTTTTCACATCAGCAGCATCTTTGGGTGTCGGCATCTCCGTGATCGCTCGGATTTTCCCCAGCCGCCGAGGAAAGAAGAAGCGAGGATTCTGCTGACCAACGGCTGGGTCAGGCATTAGTGGCATGGTTCTTTATTTACCTGTCAAGTTAAGTTTTTCTTCTAGTATTTTTGAAGGTAAAGCCCTTATTGACTCTGGAGCTGAGCAGACTTTCATTGATGACTGTCTTGTTTCTGAGCTTAACCTCCCCACAGAACCTTTGGATATCCCTGTCAGGGCGGCCGGATTGGGTGGTCAGGTCCTCACTCACATAACCCACCGTACTAAGGCCGTTCGTCTCATCACGTCTGGTAATCATCACGAACTCATTCAGTTTTATATTACCAAAACCCCCCAGTCTCCCATCATTCTAGGGTTTCCCTGGCTTCGCGCTCATAACCCCCAGTTCGATTGGGTTAATCTCCACGTTACCAACTGGAGCACTACCTGCATGGCTAATTGTCTTCGTTCCGCCATACCCTCGGTTTCTCCTTGTTGTGATCCAGATCCTGAGGAGATCGATCTTTCTAAAGTACCTCCGTGCTATCACGATCATAGGACCGTTTTCAGTAAGACCAGGGCTGGTTCTCTTCCTCCCCACAGGCCGTACGATTGAACTAGTAAAAGGCGCTACGCTGCCTAAGAGGAGGCTATTTAACTTATCAGGTCCTGAAAAATTGTCCATGGAGAAATACATCCAGGGAGCCCTCTCGGCTGGTCATATTCGCCCCTCATCTTCTCCGGTCGGCGCCGGGTTCTTCTTGGTCCAGAAGAAGGACAAAACTTTGCGCCCGTGCATCGATTACCGCGACCTCAATCAAATTACCGTTAAGAATAAATATTCCCTTCCGCTCATTGATTCTGCTCTAAATTCTGTTCAAGAAGCTCAGGTTTTTTCCAAGTTGGACCTCCGTAACGCTTATTATTTGGTTCGCATGAGGGAGGGGGACGAGTGGAAAACCGCTTTTAACACCCCACTCGGTCATTTCGAGTATTTAGTGATGCCTTTCGGGCTCACCAACGCCCCTGCCATTTTCCAGAATCTTGTTAATGACGTTCTTCGTGATTTTTTGAACCGTTTCGTCTTTGTGTACCTTGACGACATCCTTATTTATTCACGCGATCTGGATGAACACACCCACCATGTCCGTCAGGTTCTCTCACGGCTTTTAGAGAACCGACTGTATGTTAAAACCGAGAAGTGCGAATTTCACGTACCCACCATTTCATTTCTAGGTTTCATCATAGATTCAGGAAACATTCGTCCCGATCCAGCCAAAATCACGGCCGTCACCAGTTGGGAACCTCCAACTTCCCGAAAACAGCTTCAAAGGTTCCTCGGCTTCGCGAATTTCTACCGTCGCTTCATACGTAGCTATAGCAGCATAGCCGCCCCATTGACTCAGCTCACCTCCGTTAATAAACCCTTCATCTGGACCCCCGAGGCTCAATCCGCTTTCACTGAGCTCAAGCGCCTCTTTACTTCCGCTCCCATCCTTATACAGCCTGACCCCCTCCGGCAGTTCGTCGTTGAGGTCGACTCGTCTGATTCAGGTGTGGGAGCGGTTCTCTCCCAACGAGAGGAAGCCTCGGGAAAGCTAAAACCCTGCGCTTTCTTTTCTAGGAAGCTCTCCACGGCGGAGAGAAATTATGACGTCGGTAACCGGGAACTCCTCGCCATTAAACTCGCCCTAGAGGAGTGGCGTCACTGGCTCGAGGGGGCTGAGCATCCGTTCATCGTTTTTACGGATCATAAAAACCTCGCCTACCTACGTATGGCCAAACGCCTAAACTCGCGTCAGGCCCGTTGGTGCCTCTTTTTTGATAGGTTCAGGTTCTCGATCACCTACAGACCGGGCAGCAGAAACATTAAGCCTGACGCCCTTTCCCGCATATACAGTTCTGAAAGCGATCGGGACAGCTCCTACATTATTCCCCCCACGTGTATCGTGGGAGATTTGACGTGGGACATCGAGAGCAGGGTCATCCAAGCCCAGGGAGAGGAACCTGACCATCCTCCGGCGCCGCCCGGCACCCTATACGTCCCCTCCTCTCTTCGCTCGGACGTCCTGGTCTGGGGTCATACTTCACGTATGGCTTGTCATGGTGGTATCCAAAGGACCCTTAAACTCCTGCAGCGCCGTTTTTTCTGGCCCTCCATGAATAGGGACGTTAGGGAATTCGTGGCGGCCTGCGACGTCTGCGCCCGTTCCAAGTCGTCCAACTCGCCACCTGCAGGTCTCCTTCATCCCTTGCCTGTTCCTCAACGCCCCTGGTCTCACCTAGCTATGGAATTCGTCACTGGGTTGCCGGCCTCTCAGGGACACACCATCATTCTCACCGTTATCGACCGTTTTTCCAAGGCCGCCCATTTCATTCCCCTTCCCAAGCTGCCCACTGCCACCGAAATGGCGGACATTCTGGTTAGAGAGGTTTTCAGACACCACGGCATTCCCAGTGACATCGTCTCTGATCACGGACCCCAGTTTATTTCCCAGGTCTGGCGGGCCTTCTGCTCTGCTCTGGGTGCCACGGTTAGCCTTACGTCCGGTCCCCATCCTCAATCTAACGGACAGGCGGAGCCAGCCAACCAAGAGCTCGAGGCCGCTCTTCGTTGTTTGGCCGCCCAGAACCCTTCCAACTGGTCATCCTTTCTCGTATGGATCGAATACGCTCACAACAGTCACCCGTCCTCTGCTACCGGTATGTCCCCGTTTGAAGCCTCCCTCGGATACTCCCCACCCTTATTTCCTTCTCGGGAGCTGGATTTGGCGGTTCCCTCTGTCCAGCATCACCTTCGGCACGTCCAGCGCGTTTGGACTCAGGATAAGGCTGCCCTCCTTCGCACCAAAGAGAGGAACCGCCTTATCGCAAATCGCCACAGGGTGGAGAGTCCCCCCTATCAACCGGGACAGCGGGTTTGGCTCTCCTCTCGGGACATTCCCCTCCATGCCACTTCCCGCAAGCTAGCGCCGCGCTACATTGGACCTTACCCCATCGAGAGGGTCATTAACCCCTCCTGTGTGCGGCTGCGGCTCCCTGCGGCACTTAAGGTACAACCCACTTTTCATGTCTCACAACTTAAGCCCGTCCGGGAGTGTCCATTGTGCCCGCCGGCCGCTTCCCCACCGCCCGCCCGGGTCATCGACGGCGCACCTGCTTACACCGGCAGGAAGGTGTTGGACGTCCGTCGTCGGGGGCACGGCTTCCAGTTTCTGGTGGACTGGGAGGGTTACGGTCCGGAGGAGCGCTCGTGGATCTCCCGCTCCCTCATTCTGGACCGGGCCCTCATTGATGATTTCTATCGGGCCCACCCGGATCGTCGTCCCGGACCGCCTGGAGGCGGTCGTTGAGGGGGGGGTACTGTCACGGTGCCTCCGGCTGCTACCCCTCCCCTCCCTGCTCCTACATTGGAACCAGCTGACCTGCATCATCTCATCACCTGGCAGACCTTCTTAAGGAGATCCATCCCAGCATACTACGCCAGTCCGTTATACTCACTCCAGTGCTTACGTCTGGCCTCAGGTCTAGTAACTTTGCTCTAGCAAATTCGAAGCCTTGTACTTACCCTTGTCTCATGCCTTCAGGTCTTCTCACCACTGGTCACGCTGGTTCCTCGTCTTGTTCCTGTTTCACCGTCCTCGGCTCCACCTCACGCTCCAAGCTGTGCTCGCCGTCCTCGGCGATCCACCTCATCACAGGCCTTCTATGCCGTCCTCGGCTCCACCTCTCACTCCAAGCTGTGCTCGCCATCCTCGGCGCTTCACCTCGTCACAGGCTGTCTACTCCGTCCTCGGCTCCACCACTCGCTCCAGACTGTGTACGCCGTCCTCGGCGCTCCTCTTCGTCCACGACTCTCATCCCTTCTCAGATTAAAACTTCTGACTCTGCCTCGTCTCCTGAGTTTCTTCCGGGTTCCAGCATCTGGGTCTCCATAGGGTTCGATCATGACACCTATACTGTTCATAACTAAATAAATATTTAATCAAAATAAATAAATATGACCTCATGCAAATACACAATCAACCAATAAATCTCTCAAATATATAAAAAGATCATGAAATGGTGAAAAAGCTCCACACAGATTTTAAATTAGCCATTATATAATTCAATACATTTCATTTTGCTTTAAAAACCTGTTCAATATTTTAAAACAGCATTTTAAAATATTCATTTTATTCATGTGGAATATTATCATAATTCTACGTCTTTTTTCAGAACCTTGGATTTCAAAATCAATATTTTCCTAAGTAGCTTTGTTTTTATTTCATGTTGCTGTTTTTCACAATGGCGTATTTATTTCATGAAGAGCTTTTTGAGGAGAATGTCTCTGTCTGTCAATCAAACCAGACAAGGCGGAGACACTTTTGTGATTGGCTACTCCTTTACTCAGACATGAGCAGCAGCACCCTGACTACATCGATCGAATATGCTTCAGCAAACGTGACGGCTCGATGCCCACTCCTCAACAGTAGGGGGAGTATGCACCTTAACACATCCACAGTGTTACCAGATATTGGGCAGTTTTGGTTCTAAATTTGCGGATAAAAGTGGCTTTGGGCGAGTGTGAATAATTCGGGTGATCTTGTGGTCGGTTCGGCAATTTTCCTCTTCTCATGAACATTTAGTAGTGGTCTAAATTAGGCTGGGTGGCTGTTGGAGTTCCACAAAACTTCTATGAACTGGAGTTCAATAAACACACCATGCCGCGTGTGGGAGGAGCTAGCAGCTAATGTTTTTAGCCTGATAGCCACTTGGAGCTGTGGCTGTGTTAATCTCATTTAAAATGCATGGATGCACATGGAGTGTTAAAAGATCAGGTTTATTTATTTTGAATAGTTCTACATGATAACAATGTTTCCATGTTTGAGTTCATGAGATCATCCCAGAGAGTCTTTGCTTCAGGTCCTGCAGTCAAACGTCTTAAATTCTCCGCTGCGTTTTACAACCAGAAAGAGAAACTTTTGCAGGAAAGGTTCAACATTTTCCCCGAGAGGGAAAAATAAAACCAGAGGACCTAATTTATAATCATTGTCTCAATGAAAACAGAAAACATATCACAAGGTTCAGGAGGCCCGAGCAGGCTTGTTCCGCTGCTGCCTGGTCTGACTCTCTGTCGGTCCACCAGCTCGCCTCCTCCTGCGAGCCGGCACAGTGTAAAGCACGATGACGTCAGACTGGATCTGTGAGCTCAGACAGCAGAGCTGTTAGCTGCATTGCAAAGGAGAGCTGAGTGAATGGCGTAAGAGTCAGGAGTGTTTCACGGGGGACTTTGAGAGGTGGACGACCGGAGCTCCTTTGGTCCACACAAAACCTCAAACTACAAAAACAGAGTCGTCCATGTTTGCATATTTTGCTGCAGACAGATAGTTTGTATCAAATGTCAGCAAAGCCGCACGGATATCGCTGAAATATGTCATCTCTCTGACTGGCACACCGCTGAGTGGGTATCGAGGAATATGAGTCGATTTCCATGGATCAGCAAATGAGCGTTTAGATCCCGCCCACTTTCACTGATTGACAGATGGAGTCATTCTCCTGAAAAAGCTCTTCATGAAATAAATATGCCTTGTGAAAACAGCAACATGAAATAAAAACAAAGCTACTTTGGAAAATATTGATTTTGAAATCCAAGGTTCTGAAAAAAGAAGTAGAATTATAATAATATTCCACATGATTAAAAATGAATATTTTAAAATGCTGTTTTAAAATAATGAACATGTTTTAAAGCAAAATGAAATATATTGCATAATATATTGGCTAATTTAAAATTTGTGTGCAGCTTTTTCACCATTTCATGATCTTTTTATATATTTATGAGAGATTTATTGGTTGATTGTGTATTTGCATGAGGTCATATTTATTTATTGAATTAAATATTTATTTATTTAATTATGAACAGTATAGGACTCCATAGGTATGACTCTGGGTCCTTCAAATCCTTCGACTTTTCAAAAGTGAAAACTTTCGTTCGTTTTTTCCACGTAAAAAACGAACTGTGGCATGAAATCGTTTCAACTCGGCTTCTCCCAATAAGACGATACACGATGAGCCTCATCTATGTAAATAATGAATCTATTTGTCTATACCGGCGGCTTTTGGTGTCACAAAAGTATTAGCTCAGTGGATTAGTTAGCGGGTTTGACACAGAAATTCTGAGTTCGAGGCTGGTTTTAGACTGCTGTTGTATGTTTTTTTTCCCTTGCCTTTCTTGATAAAATTGAGTTCGACTAACTCAATTATATTTCGTTACATGGAAGAATTTTCTTTGAGGTGGGTTTACTTATATTTATTGGATGGAAATCCTGCCCACGATCAAATTGAGTTCATCCAATGAGTTATTATTCCCTAATACATGCACATGGAAACTTGTAAAAACCATAAGAAGACACCAATCACTGTATAAATTCTCTAATTCAATTATATATATTTTTTTATTTAGCGCAAATTTGAACTACAGACGTCTCAATGGGCTGCATACCGGTAATTGTAAGGTAAACATACAATGAAAAAGGGATCATGAATACAAAGAATGCATTAGGATAATACAAATCTTTAACAAAACAGACTAAACTAAACTGATATTTCTGCCCTTAGATCCCCCCTTCACGGTAATGAAAAACTCCTTAAAAACCGGTAGGTGGCAATATTGCACATGGAAACTAGTAAAACCAAAGAAGAAGACGGGCTCAGCATGGGCGGGGTTAACATTCCACAGCGTGTTAACCTTCCTCAGCGTTTCAGCATTCCACTATGTTGTGCAATTCTGCAGGCTGCAGCCAGGGGTAGTTGGAAGTTTCTTGCAAGGAATGTGTCAGAAGTCAGAGCGCAGTTGTAGCGCACTTGTGATTTGCGCCAGCAGATTCGAGCACACGCAGAAGCACATTTGAGCAGTTGTAATCACAGATTTGAGGTTGTAACTCTAAATCAGGGGTGTCAAACATACGGCCCGCGGGCCATGTCCTGCCCGCCAGATGGTTCAATCCGGCCCAGTCATTAAGAGTAAAAATTATAAGAATGTTTAAAAAAAAAACAAGCACGTTTCTAGTCCATTCCTGTAGCGAGTTGTGATTTTTTAAAGAAATAACCGAAATGCGCAATTCCGCCACTAGGGGGAGCAAAAGCTAACCAAAACGGGTGAAAATGCATATCTTTGCACCTGCCAAAAGTGAAACCTAATGGCTCTGTGTCTGAATAAGATGTAGTTTGGTTCCCCGCAAGCCCCACTGCTGTTACATTGTTATAAGAATGATCAATAGTGACCCCCTAATGACCAAGATGTTGTCAAAAAGAAAAAAAGGGTTGAAGTGAAGTGCTGAGCTTTCTAGGAAAAATAGACAAAGTTTTATTTTTTTACGGAGTTGAATGCAAAACCTGTGTGCTTGTTATGTCATCAACAGGTGACAGTGCTCAAAGAAGGAGACAATGAGGAAAGTTTCACCATTTGCAGTTAAGAAAAGAGAGGATTTACCAACTTAAAGCTGGACTGAAAAAACAAAAAACCTCTGTATTTACTGCAGCGTGACGTCAGTGATGGAGCAGTGATGGACATCTGATTGCAGACAAGTTGGAGCAAACATCCAAACCATTTTCAGATGCTGAACATATTGAAAAATACTGAAGGCTGCAGAAGTCTTGTTCCCAGAAAGCAGTCTGTCAAGGATTATGATTACAGATACAACATCTCTGAGGAGACTTGGGCGCCATATTAAGGAATCCAGTCATTTATAGTATTTTCGGTTACTATTAATGAAAGCACAGATACAGATATTGCACAACTGTGCACATTTCTTAGAGGTGCTGAAGAGACCGTCACAGCTGAGTTTCTTGAGTTGATGGATACAACAACAGCTGATGACATAGTCAGTTCTGTTGTTACAGTGCTGGACTATGTTGGAGTGAACTGTTCACGTGACGTCAGTCTGGTCTCTGATGGTGCCCATCAAAGGTCAGGAAGTAGGCAGGTGTTACCACAAAATTCAGGCAGAAACCAGGAAAAGATTCTCAGACATTTCATGTGTTTTTGCACACTTGAATAACTGTAAATATGTTTCTGCACAGGATCTGAATCCTGATATTGATGGCTGGCTGAAGTTTGAGGAGAGAAAGGAGGTTAACTCCAAATTCTTGTTATGTTCATAAATGTTTGCAAGTTTAATTTAGTTTAATTATTGATTGATTTGCACATTTACATTTTAGGCAGGTGTTACTTTTTTTTTTCTGTAGCCCCTCTAGAGTTTATTATAAGGATTGATTCAGTTGCAGATGTAAAATATTCAGTCTGAATAAAATTTAATAAACCAATTGTTTTAAGTGAAATGCATTTTATTTTACATCCATTGGCCTCTGTGAATGAATGTGTAATAATAAGTGATTAGGCTACCATGTTGGCTGAGACATTTTTTCCAACTGAGTAAAAAACAAACAAAAAAAAAAACTGTTTTTGGCTTTTATGTTACTGGTCCGGCCCACTTGGGATCAGACGCCTTGAATGCGGCCCCCGAACCAAAATGAGTTTGACACCCCATCTCTAAATATACACATGCAAATGGAAATTTGTCAGTTCACAGCAGAATATTTTTACACACAAATGCAGATTGTTTGATGCACAAGTATTAACATTCTATTTTAAAAGATCTCAAATCAAATCTACAAGTGCGTTCTTTTTGGAGCAGTTTTACCTTCATATCTTCAGTCTTCATCTGAATCTGTGTTGAACCTCATGGAAACTAGCAGTTCAAATGAAAATATTGATGCTGTCACAGCTGTAGAAATATGCTCTCTAACTTAAGATTCCAACTTCAAGCCAGAATGTTCTGTTGACTTTGATTCTTCAGACCCTTGTTGTGTCTGTGAACTTCAGACACACTCAAATATCTTATTGCTCTGTAATTTCTCTTCCAAGAAATGTGACGTTAACTATCTGATCTAGTTCAGCAGCAGTCCTGGTCATGGGTTCTTTAGGGCCAAACTGGAAATCCCAGTTCTTTTTTAAAATCTGGACTCATTTCTCTTAAACACAGAGGTGAATCTTCTGTGGAAAAGGTTCTTAACAGGGTTCTGTCTAATTTAGCTTTGCTGTTGGAAAAATGTCAGTGTCTTTTTTTCATATTTTAATGAATCAGCAATTTTCTCGAATATTCATGTCATTTAAAAACGCATTTTACAATTCAAGATTTTCTGTCTGATTTCAGGTTGATGAACTGCAGTTTGTCAAAGATCAGTGGAAGTTCTGATCTCAGCTCTGAAGAAAAACTTGTCCAATCTGACATAACTGGACCTGAGTGACAACAATCTGCAAGATTCAGGAGTTGTTCATCTGTGGGGTTTTCTGGAGAGTCCAGACTGCAGACTGCAGACTCTGAGGTCAGACTCCATGTTTCAGTTGTGTTCAGATCAATATGATGACAAAGTTGTGTTGACCCACAGTGGAGCAGAAATGTCCAGATTCTGCTCTGCAGCAGCATCTTCCTGCAGCTGCTTGTTCTCCTCAAAGATCTGCAGAAGAACTTCTTCTTTTCTTCCTGCAGCTGCTTGTTTCAAAGCTGTCTGCTGACATTTGTGCTTCACAAAGTTCTGCTTGCAGCCATCAGCTCTTCTTTACGACGGAGTTTTAGGGCCACGGTGAGGAAAATAAATTCTGGCCAACGTGACGAGATTAAAGTCGTCATGTCGACTTTAATCTCGCCATGACGAGAAAAAACTCGACACAAAGTTTCGAGAAAAAACTCGTCTTGTCGAGATAAAAGTCGAAATAAAGTTTCGAGATTAAAGTAGCAATGTTGCTCGCGAGAGAAAAAAACTCGTAAATTTACGAGATTATTGTGGAAGTGAGCATGCAGAGCAGCAGGTGAACACCGTGCAGCAGCAGAGAAGACCGACTAAACTTTGTTGAACAGGTGAGCTGAATGTTTATTGATAATGTTCCAAATGTCTGGAGGCTCATTTGATTGATTTACGATTCATTAAAGTTATATTTATTGATGGTTGGTTTGCAGGATCCCTGCAGCCCGATGATGAAGCCATCGGTATCCCTGCAGCTGTTCACTTGAATCCTTTCTTCCTCCACCAAGGACCAGATCTCTATGTTTGTGTGACGCTTCCGTCTGAGGAGCAGCACTTTTTTGCCTATTTCAACGTTGTAATGCTAATATAACAGACTATTTTCATTCATCTTTGTTTTTGAATGATCAAACGGGTCGCTTCATCTGCAGCAGTGGGCGTATGTAACACTGTTTACTTCCGCATTGGTGATCGGATGACAGATTCATGACGTAATGTGACAGATGAACTTCAGGGTGTGTGAATGAAAAGGAGAATAAAGGCTGCAGCGATCCTCTACACCCAAACGTGTCTCTGAGCTCCTTATTTTACAAATGAAACTCCGCTTTACTGACACTGAACAATACACCGAACCCCGGAAAGGCGGCTCCACTGACAATAATCTGATTTTGAGCCGCCAAAAGGTTCAGAATCTCTTTGTTTTACACCTATAATCCGGAAATAAAGCTTCACAAAAGGCTCCACATATTTCATCTTCAAACTAGGCTCCGATAAACAGACAACTTCGGTGTTTTCTCCTTGTTAATCTATGACTTTTTTCCCGTAAATTTACGAGTTTTTATCTCCTAATAAAATTACTTTTTTTTGGTGGCCATAAAACTGTCGTAAACTCTTAAATAAGCCACTAGCTCACTAACATTAGCCATAACACTGAATACTCCTTAAAGACTCAGCTTCACTGCTCTCGCGCAACATTGCGACTTTAATCTCGAAATTTTATTTCGACTTTTATCTCGACACGACGAGTTTTTCCTCGAAACTTTGTGCCGAGTTTTTTCTCGTCATGACGAGATTAAAGTCGACATGACGACTTTAATCTTGTCACGTTGGCCAGAATTTTTTTTCCTCACCGTGGCCCTAAAACTCCGTCGTAGAAGAAGCAGCCGTGCACGCTCACATGCACTCTGACTCCTGCTGCTGTGTTTGAGCAGATGCAGCTGAGAGTCCAGCGGCTGATGTTTGTGAGCAGACAGTGACAGAGTCATGCTGCAGCTGGATGCTGCTCTGACAGACACATCCTCCACAAACATCCTCACCTTTTCATCCACAAACATCATCACATCATCCATCAAAGCTCCCAGCAGCTTCTGACTCTTCATTCAGAGCTGAAGTCATGGATCAGGGATCAATGTCCAACATTTGCTGCTGACTCTTCCTCATCACTTCCTTCTTCTCTCTGCTTTGATCTGTTGGAGCTGAAAGTCTCTGCTTGAAGGGCTGCAGCAGAGAAGGACTGGAAGATCATCTCCTGGAAACTGGAATGAAGACTTTCCAGCATCATGCTGCTGAAATTCTCCCATGATTCAGTGCTGTTTGGAGAAGAGCTGAGCAGAAAGAGGAAGTAGACTTTTCCTGCTGTTGCTGCAGAAACATCAGTTGGTTTGGATGCAGCCACAGGCTGATGTTTGACTTTCACACATCTGGACTTCTTTCCTGAAGCAGCTGCATGTTGTCCTGAATGTTCCTGAATGTTCTTCTTCTCTGCTTCTGCTGGACTCTTCTGATCTGCTGCTGTTGCTTCACATCTTTGGACTTTTTCTAAACTTTCTGATCTTCTTCAGCTCTGAACTCTTTAGAAGAAGTGAAGGATGAAAAACATGAACTTTGTCTTTAAACTCAACTCTTTTTTCTGGATTCAGGTTGAAGTTATGCAGTTTGTCAAAGACCAGCTGTGCTGCTCTGGTCTCAGCTCTGAAGTCCAACCCGTCCCACCTAACACAACTGGACCTGAGCTACAACAACCTTCAGTCTTCAGATGTTCAGCAGCTCCAGGTTCTGGTGGAGAGTCCAAACTCCAAACTGCAGACTCTGAGGTCAGTAGAGGGTTGGAGTCAGTCCAGCTGCTTCCAGATGTTTGGTCCTAAAGTTAGTCTGAGAGCAAAGATGCAGAGTTTCCTGTGAAGCTGCAGCTTCTCAGTGAAGCTCTGAGGAGACTGATGACAGGCTTCAGGACAACAGTCAGCCAATCAGAGCAGCAGAAGCTCCAACAGGTGAAGATTTGATTTTGATTTGATTTGAAATGGTTTATTTCAAGCAATCAAATAAAAATAATACACAAAAGCAATACAATCATCAGTTATACATTCATACAGTAACCAATCAAACTTAGGATAATTAGACATATAAATAAATATTGCTTGAAAGGGAGTGGAAGGAAGCGAACTTATATAATCCCACCCCGTTATACTATAACCATTTTATTACATGATTTATCAATATCCGGTTACTAGGTTTTATCAGACAGAATTAAGAATCATAAGGTATCAATAAAGATCATGACAAAGATGAATTACTTAATTATTATGCAAAAATAATTATTTCAGAAATAAACATGGCAAATGCAGATCAGTTATGTAAAATATATGCAGATTATGTAATTTATAAAAGACATTCATATGATTAAAATATAATACTATATCAGTAAAGTAGACACAACACTGTTTCAGGAATTTTCATAGCAAAATTTCATCAAGTATCAAAAGTCAAAAACGTGTGCAAAATTATGTTACATTAGGAAAGATTTTTGAATCATTTTATCAATTTTTGGAGCAAGTGAAGTAATATTCATTAAATGTCGATCAATTTAACCAAGTGATTAATCATTTGTTCTTATTTTTATATTTTGTATTTTTTTTATATAATAAAGTAATGCTGTAAGGGAAAAAATAAAAGGGTCCATGATCTGTCGATTGCCCAAGGCTGGCATTTCTTCTTCTGCTGAATAACAGCTGATCTTCTGGGTTCAAAACAGTTAATAGTTTTCTTCCATGTTATGTCTGCAGACATTAGATTCAGGTCCATATCCTTCTTCAGCTGATATCAGCGACGGTGAAAGTTGAGGTCAAGTTGTCTACAGGTCAAAGCTTTGCTGAGAATCAGGTTATGTCAGACTTTTGGAGAAAGCGATGAATCTAGGCGTCATATTTCTTGAAATTATTTGGCTCTTTGAATTATTACTGCATGTTGTTTCAGACGACTGTTGTCAAACACTTCTCAAAGTCCTTCATGGTGTTGTTGGGTTCAAACAACCTGCAACATCATAACAATTCAAAAAGGAAAGAAAGACCAACGGACAAAGGTACCTTTACGAGGAGAGCAGACAGAGATCTACCCAGTAAACAATCTCTCTCCACTCTGGCGCAAATTCTGCTGCCTCCTCTTTTAATAAGTTGATTTGGGTTGTCCCTAAGTTACACATGCGCTGAGCTCTAAGGAGGGGAAACAGATAAAAACACAGCTGCAGCGCTATCAGAAAGCATTTATTACAACATGTCCATCCTTCCACAGTCTTCTCAAATCATCTCTGGACCTGCAAAGCCGTTTCTCACAGATAAACTAACACAGAGCGTCCTTCGATTCATTTTAGACACAGCTAACACAGGTTCTCAGGAGAATGCTGAAAAGATACAAAGATAAACATTTTCTCCCAAGGGTGTCACCTCCACCTTCCTGTCAAACAGATTTGGACACAGACACTTCTGCAAACATGATTAAATCACCTATACATATATAGCAAGGTGATGCATAAAATAAGCAAATATGAGATAACCTATATACATTATTCCAACATAACTCCCCCCTGTTTATCCATATCTGCGCAAACCTAACATCACTATTAGTCAGCCACTTCACAAGATTTCTAACTGTAAGATCATGTTTACGAGCACAAACACATTTACACTTGGAGGGTGTGTGTTGGAGACACTTACACAGATGGGACGCAGCTGGGTCTCTTCAGGTCTAATAGCTGTGGAGATGAGACAACACAACACAAAGAACGCAGGCAAGGAATACAACAGCATCCACACAAGGTCAAGATGGCCATAAATATAGCTATGGACACCAAAAGGGGAAGCTACCAATGAGTGGTACTTCCCAAACACATCCAGCCAGGAGTCCCACATGGTGGTATCAACACCGGAATGGTCCTTCATCTCACCATTGAGAGTGCGAAGGCCCTCTTTGGCCTTGGTCAGACTGCTGTCTGCAGCTGTGTTGTTAGGAATGAACGTGCAACACTGTTCACTGAACATGGTGCACACGCCACCCTTTTCAGCCATCAGGATGTTGAGAGTGATCCTGTTCCTGAATGCCATTATAGATGTAACAGAAAGCTGTTCATGCACAGCTTCAAACCCTTCTCGTGTCCAGTCACCTAATTTTTTGGACGTTGTAGTGGATGTAGTTGATCCTGTCCACGCCTTTGTAAATCGTACACCACCAACAGAGTGAAGATCCCCCGCCGGCAGCCACCTGATTAATCAATGTACATTCATCTGGGACTCCACAAGGAACCCCTATGGCGTCTATGTAAGTAGGGTCAGTGTCTGTCAGCCACACTTCCCGCTTATGGCGAGGTCTCCATCTGTGAGGATAAATACCAGACATTTCAGCAACCAAAACGTAAACTGTTATAGGATACACAGAAAAAGGTAACAGAATTTAGTTTCAAGAGTTGCAAGTTAAAAAATAGTAGCAGTATTCTCTGGGTTTAGTGGATTTCCTTTAGCCATTAGTCGTCTTGGGCAAACATTAGTGGGTGGACTTACAGTCCTCCTCTCTGTCATGAGGCATCTGTCAGATCCCCCCCCCCCCCCCCCCCTCCAGCTCCTCTCCACTCTGCTCCTGATTTCCACCAGCTGTCGTCACTCAGCTCATCAACCTCCTCTGCTCTTAAGGAGAATCAACTCAATCATTCAACGCCAGTTCGTTACCCCTTATGGAGAATCATCCCACGAGTGACGCCAGTTGGATCATCCATCAAGCTCTCTGAGAAGTAGAAGATCTCTTGGCTTATGCTGACCGCGCTTAACACCTCCAGCCACGCCACAGCCAAGCGCTCCAGCCACGCCACAGCCAAGCGCTCCAGCCACGCCACAGCCAAGCGCTCCAGCCACGCCACAGCCAAGCGCTCCAGCCACGCCACAGCCAAGCGCTCCAGCCACGCCACAGCCAAACGCTCCAGCCACGCCACAGCCAAGCGCTCCAGCCACGCCACAGCCAAGCGCTCCAGCCACGCCACAGCCAAACGCTCCAGCCACGCCACAAGCCTCTCTCCTGTTCAGACCTCCGCCACCACAAAATTCAAAAGTTCCTGGAAAGAAATAAACCATTTCTTACCCGCCACTTACCTTTTGTATTTCTGGGTTCCAGCGCCTGGGTTCGCCACTCTCCGAGATTCATGACACTCTCAGTCGAAAGGGTTGTTCCATTTTCATACCCAGGGGGGCGCAAGTACTGCCAGGTATGCCACACTATAACAATGGTTATGATCACAACAACAATACATTTCACACAAATTTGAAAACCTTGGTTTACCATCTCGACCAACTGTTTTTTCTTATTTCGTTGTCTATATGGGTTGGTGGCTTTACAGGAGGCTTTACTGACTTTCGGGTCTACCCAGACTCTAAACGTCTGAGTCCACCCTATTATCAGACTTTAGCTCACCTTCCACCTTTGAGTTTCCAGTCGAGATTACCTTTTTACAATATAAACAATATGTCAGGTGAACACAGGTGGATCTTCCAGCGAATTTGACTGCAGTAGGAGTGGCCAGCAGTGCCTGGTATGGCCCCTCCCACTTGGGTGAATACCAGTGTTATTTCTTGATGCTTCTTATCAGAACCCAATCACCTGGTTCTAAAAGCTGGTTTTCCTGCTGAGGGGCAAAAGGTTTTTCATTAGTCAAGATGTCTCTTTGTTTTACTAAAATGGCCCTCATATAGTCAGCCAGGTTTGCTTCTTTATTAGTCTCCCATTGGTTTTTAAACTGTGGTAACCTGTAAGGTCTTCCAAAAAGGGTCTCGGCCTTATTGCACTGGTAATGTTAATTTTATGCACAGTTTCACTAAATCTAGACACTGAGTCCAGTGTCCACAATACATTCTTTCAGCCTATTGTTAATTGTACCAGTCATTATGTCTACTAATCCAGCACTTTGCAGGTGGTAGGCACAGTGATTCTTTAAGACAATGTCAAGTCAAGCCAAGTCAACTTTATTTATAAAGCGCTTTTATAACAGCAGGAGCTGACCAAAAGGCTTAAGAATGCAGAATAAAACAAAACAACAAACTAAAACAAATGGTATAAAATCAAGAAGTTAAATAAAAATAAATAAAACCAATAAAAACATCAACTCACACCGAGTTAAACGCCAGAGAGAAAAAGTGAGTTTTTAACTTGGATTTAAAATCATTCAACGAACGGGCCTTCCTAACCTGCATAGGGAGTGCATTCTACAAGCTGGGGCCAGCAACGGCAAATGCCTTATCCCCACTTAATTTCTGCCGTGTCCTTGGCACATCCAGAAGCAGCTGGTCAACTGATCAAAGAGAGCGGGAAGGGGAATGCAGACGTAGCAGCTCAGAGAGGTAGGGTGGAGCCAGACCAATGTCCATCTTCACTCCTAAGTTTGTCAGAGTAGATTTAACGGATTGAGTGAGAGAGCCCAGAGCTATTGGGTGTGACTCACTGTTGACACTGGGACCGAAGACAATCACCTCTGTGTTTTCGTCATTGAGGTGGAGAAAATTTAAGAGCCATCCAGATTTGTAATTTCTTCAAGCACTTAATTAAAGGGCTGATGGAGTGGGCATCCTGCTTTGTTATTGTATTAATGTGAAACATAGTTCCTATCCTTTTCATAATTCGATTAACAAAATGAGACCCATTGTCACTATAAATAATAATATATATATATATATTTTTTCCAGGTATACCATACTGAGGAATTATATCTTTGCATAATGCTTTGGCTACTGTTATTGCATCAGGATGTTTTGTTGGGAACAATTCAATCCATTTAGAGAATGCATTATCATGACCAGACAGAATTTTGCGTTTTAATTCTATCAAGTCCATGTGTATAACCTGAAACGGATATTGGGGAGTTGGAAACTTCCCTCGTGTTGGTCTAAGATTTCCCTGAGCATTGTGCTTACATGCTCCTATAAAATTTTTTTTGAATAAGAATTAAATCCAATATTTGTAAATCCAATATTTGTTTACCTGTCCCATCATTCCCCCCATTGACCCATTTAAAAAGAGTTTTTTTTTTATAAAGTAGGTTTGTTTTCTGGTCATACATATATACTATTTAGGAGTTTAGCATTATGTTTGTTCCAGAGCTCTTTTTCAGGTTCCAATCTCCGTTGTTGCATTTCTTTAAGTATTTCTTTGTCAACCTCCTCATTTTTCTTTGAAGAACCATCTACATAAAGTATTACACCTTTCGTCAGTGGTTGATCTATTAGGTCATTTCTGCTCTGTGCTGGTTTTTCTGCTAATTCTTGGCAATCATGCACACTTCCACCATAAGGAAGTGGCAACATTGTAGCAGGGTCCAACTGGGTGCACCATTCTATCGTGAGATGCGGTTGGAACAGTAATGCGGCCATGCAGGATAAGTGTCGCACAGGCGACAAAAAAAAAAGTTAAGTTCATCTGTAAAAGTAATGCTAAAACTGCATGTGAAACCTTAAGGGTCAGTGGGAGGAATAGTACTATTGTTGCACTTACTTCTACTGCCATTGATGCTGCAATTGGTGTCCTAACGCAATGCGGCAGTACACATGCCACACCATTTAATTTTGAAGAGAAATAAGCTACAGGTTTCATTTTGTCTCCATGTTGTTGGACTAAAACTGAGGTCAATAAATTACCTTTTTTTTGCCATGCTCGCTATCATTTCGCACTAACCTTGGGGTAGTCTGGTGTAAGTGCACCTTTGGCCGTCATATGTGAACGCAAACCAGTACTGGCTATCCATGTGGACAGGCACAGGAAAGAATGCATTACTGATGTCTACCACTGTGAAGACGGCTGCATCCGATCCTGACGAGTTCAGTAATGTATAGGGGTCAGGCACACAGGGTGCTCTTTGAATAACTGCATTGTTTACTGCTTGTAAGTCTCATACCATCCTCCAACCAGTGGAGGGCGCCTGTTTTTTCACTGGAAATATAGGAGTATTGCATGGTGAGTCATTGCACTTTATAATTACTCCTGCAGCTATTAAATCTGAAATTACTGGTTTAATACATTCTTGTGCATCTGGTCTTAAAGGGTATTGTCGAACACATGGTCTATATTCTGTTTTTGGTTTAATCTGAACTGGTAAAGCGCCTTTAATTAACCCTACTTCTGTGGGTCCTTTAGACCACAGAGTGTCAGGGAGATCCTTTAACAGATCTTCCTCCTCCTCAGTTAATGCTAATAATCATATGGCCCAATCCTTTAGTTCTTCTTCCAAATGCATACCCATTTTAACAGAAGTTGTCCAAAACAAAGCCACTCGAGTCAGTCCAGTTGAGGGACTTCCCTGGATGTGGGGTGATAGTGTTGGAATCCCGTCATCAGCACTTTCCCCCATCCTAACCATATCTCCCAGATCCTGCCACTGCTGATTGTGCCCATTCAGCATAAAGACGTGCCAAAGGTGATTTAAAATTCAACATGTTTCCCCCATTTTTGCAGCTACAGCTGCACTGCATACAATTATGTAAAAGTGATTTTAGTTGCACTAACTGTAACTGAGAAATACACACGATTTCACCATTTGAGCTTTCACTGAAACTCGCATGGCTGCAGGCTTTGCTCCTGGAATTTGTTCTTTGATAGCTGTCCTACATGCACCATCGTCATACAAAAAAAAATCATCACATTCCCATTTATCCTTAATTTAATTTCTGATTTCACATCTGCATAAGCCAATAAATCCTAGAACTTCATCAACACCTCATCATCTCCATCTGACTCATCATTCTGCTTTTCAGGGAGTCCTGTATTAAAAAAAGCAAAGCCCCCTGTCCCATGGCCTCGTCATGCTTGTTCCTTCTCTTCCACAGGTCCAACACCCTGAAAAGGGGTAACCATAAGCTCCTCTCTGACATCCTCACTACATCTCAAACCTCTTCTGTCATGTCCTCTCTGGAACCTCTCCTTCTTCGGCTGCCTCCACCATGATAAAACACTTCCACTCAAGTTTTCCATGTCCTGCACAAACTGATTCACTTCTGCTTTGTAAGAAATCACACCTTCTATAGCTTTCTTAACATCTTCCATTGTCCATGTCCTATACACTAAAATAGTCGGAGTTGATCATCTCCTGCCTGGGGGTTTGCAACCTAGATCATTGGAAATGATTCTGTCATTGCTGAAGTTTCTTCAGGTTCAGAGGGGAGAGGAGAAAGTCCCTTTCCCATCGTTTTTGACCACTGTAATTTCTGCCCTGTCTGTGATCTAGTCAACATTCCTTTTTGAGAGGATTCCCCATCATTAGGTGGGGGATCCTTTAATAACTGGGGGTAAAGAGAGCTGTTAACATCTGCTCCGTATGGAGCAGGCGCTCCTCCTTCCTGCAGGTTCTCGTCCTCCTTCCTGCAGGCTCGTGCACGCGCCCCCTCCCTCTGCTCTCTCCTGTTCTCTGAAGCCCCACTGCCCTTTTTTTCCTTCTTTCCGCCTCTCTCAACCAAAATTCCGTAGACTCAAATCCTGCTTTCTGCATTTTCTTCTGATCTTTTCATGTCTTTTCTTTAATTGCATCCTGTAATGCAATTATTTTCTGAATGTTTAACCTTCCATTAAATCCATAGTCTTTTACCCATTTATCCAAATGCTCGTTTTTTGCAGGATCCAGACTTTCCACATACTTCCAATCCTTGCTCTGCAAACTTTCTTTTGGACTTTCCTTACTCTGTGCCTTTCTCATTTTTAAAAAACAAAACAAAACAAAAAACACTTGTTTAGCAGTTCAAAAAACACAATCTGCAAATTCAGCGATTTGCTAAACACAACAACAACAAAACACAGCAACAAGAAACAAACAGCAAATACGGCGATTTGCACACAAAATCACATTAACATTCACACACTCTGTCATGACTGGCTAGGCAGACCCAGATGCTGGAACCCGGAATGATGACAGGAGGTGAGTTATGGCAAGAAGTGGGTTTATTGATTCAGCTGGTGATGTAATCTTGGTACGGCAGGGAGGCGACATGGCTGGAGGGAGTCCGGGGATCTGAACACCAGACGAGGACAGGAGGTACCGCTTGAGAAACCGGACCGTGGCGTGAGACGTGGCTTGATGTTCGACCAAAGGCTCCACTGAGAAGGTGAGTTTCAGGAGGGTTTCTGCTCGGCGAATCAGCTTTGCCGTCCACTCGTGGGAGTAGGTATTCCTGGAACAGGACAAGAGGTTCGTGAGACGAAGACGAGGGATTCTTAAAATGAGACGAACAGAAGCCAGACTAAGCACCATTAGAGGCAACGAACTCGCGTTGAATACTGGTCCTGGAGCTCCTTATGAAGATCTGGCAGGCTGATGAGTAGAGTGGCGGCAGCTGCGGTGAATTAGGCCAAGCAGAGGGGAGAGGGGGAGGAGTCTGACAGAGGCACCATGACAGTACCCCCCCCTCAACGACCGCCTCCAGGCGGTCCAGGACGGCGATCAGGATGGGCCCGGAAGAAATCCTCGATGAGGGACGGGTCCAGGATGAGAGAGCGGGAGATCCACGACCGTTCTTCAGGACCGTAGCCCTCCCAATCAACCAGGAACTGGTGTCCGCGACCCCGACGACGGATGTCCAGGATCCGGCTCACCGTATAGGCGGGGGCGCCGTCGATGACCCGGGCGGGTGGTGGGCAAGCGGACGGCGGGCACAGAGGACTGTCCTGAACGGGTTTGATCTGCGAGATATGAAAGGAGGGGTGTACCTTGAGAGCT
Source organism: Oryzias latipes (assembly GCF_053564925.1). Taxonomy (NCBI): domain Eukaryota; kingdom Metazoa; phylum Chordata; class Actinopteri; order Beloniformes; family Adrianichthyidae; genus Oryzias; species Oryzias latipes. Next base: position 25,134,670 of record NC_136238.1, on the reverse strand, counting down.
CGAGGGAGGCGTAGACGGACACAGGTAGGATTGATGATCTTGTCAATGGTGTATGGTCCGATGAATCGAGGAGCCAACTTGCGGGAGTGAGCATGTATGGGAATGTTGCGAGCGGAAAGCCAAACCCTCTGACCAGGCTGGTACGTGGGTCCCACCACCCTGTGACGATTGGCGATGCGACAGTTGCTCTCCTTGGTGCGGAGGAGAGCCTCTGTGGTCTGGCGCCAGATGCGTTGGCAACGCTGGAGATGTTCCTGGACCGAAGGCACCGCCAAATCGAGTTCCTGGGACGAAAACAGAGGTGGTGAGTACCCGAGGGCGGCTTCGAAAGGTGACATCCCAGTGGCAGAGGACGTGTGAGTATTGTGGGCATACTCAATCCAAACGAGATACTGGGACCAGTCCTTGTCGTTCTGTGCCGCCAGGCAACGTAGTGCCGCCTCCAGTTCCTGGTTGGTCCTCTCTGCTTGACCATTGGACTGAGGGTGATAACCGGAGGTGAGGCTGACCGTGGCCCCTAAGGCAGAGCAGAATGCCTTCCAGACATGGGAAATAAACTGGGGGCCACGGTCAGATACTATGTCCATGGGGATGCCGTGATGCCGAAACACCTGATCGACCAGGACTTGGGCCGTTTCAGTGGCTGAAGGTAGCTGGGCTAAAGGGATAAAGTGAGCCATTTTGGTGAACCGATCTATGACCGTGAGGATGACGGAGTTACCCTGAGAGGGAGGCAGTCCGGTGATAAAGTCCAGAGCAATATGCGACCAGGGACGGCTGGGAGTGGGTAATGGGTGGAGCAGACCAGCAGGGGGAGTATTGGCGGATTTTGAGCGGGCGCAGGTGGAGCAGGCAGCCACGAATTCTCGTACGTCCTTCTCCATAGACGGCCAGAAGAACCGATGCTTGAGCAGGTTCAAAGTACGTTGGACCCCCCCGTGGCATGAGATTTTGGAGGTGTGGCCCCAGGACAAAACTTCGGATCTGAGGGAAGTGGGGACGAACAGAGTTCCATTAGGACAAGGGGCGTGACCAGGTTCCTCACCTTGAGCTTGGATGACACGAGTCTCTATATCCCAGGTAAGGGCTCCCACAATGCAGGTGGGAGAAATGATGGTGGCGGTGGTTGGTTCGGAGGAGCTGTACTTGCGCGACAGGGCATCAGGTTTGACGTTACGGCTTCCGGGTCTGTATGTAATAGTGAAACGGAAACGGTCAAAAAACAAGCACCACCTTGCCTGTCTGGAGTTGAGTCTTTTCGCTGTCCTCAAGTATGCCAGGTTCTTATGGTCTGTCCAAACCACAAAAGGATGTTCTGCCCCCTCCAGCCAGTGCCTCCATTCTTCTAGGGCCAGCTTGATGGCCAACAGCTCCCTGTTCCCCACATCGTAATTTTGTTCTGCAGGTGATAGCTTCTTAGAGAAAAAGGCACATGGTTTGAGCTTACCGGTTTGGGGCTCTTTCTGAGAAAGTACAGCCCCAACTCCCGAATCCGAGGCGTCCACTTCAACCACGAATTGACGAGAGGGTCTGGTTGAATCAGGATGGGAGCAGAGACGAATAGTTTTTTGAGTTGATCAAAGGCTTCTTGAGCTTCCTGAGTCCAAGTGAACTTCTGTGAAGTGGACGTGAGACGAGTGAGGGGTGCAGCGATACTACTGAAGTTCCTGATGAACCGCCTATAAAAATTAGCGAAACCAAGGAACTGCTGTAGTTTCTTACGACTATTGGGGGGTTCCCAATTGGCAACGGCATCAATCTTTGCGGGATCGGGTCGAATATGGCCTGGTTCAATAATATACCCCAAAAATTGGACATGGTCAACATGGAATTCGCATTTCTCTGACTTGACAAACAGTTGATTTTCGAGTAGACGAGTGAGAACTTGACGGACATGCTGTTCGTGTTGGATCTGGTTCTTGGAGTAGATGAGTATATCGTCCAGATACACAAAGACAAAACGATTAAGAAAGTCCCGTAGGACGTCATTTACGAGTCTCTGAAAAACGGCGGGGGCGTTGGTCAGCCCAAAGGGCATGACCAGGTATTCATAATGTCCGAGTGGGGTGGTAAAAGCCGTCTTCCACTCGTCCCCCTCCTTCATCCTGACCAGGTGATACGCGTTGCGTAGGTCCAGCTTCGTGAAGATTTGGGCCTCCTGCACAGAGTCAAAAATAGTGGATATGAGAGGAAGAGCGTACTTATCTTTCACCGTGATCTGATTGAGCTCTCTGTAATCAATGCAGGGGCGTAAGGTCTTGTCCTTTTTCTCCACGAAGAAGAATCCTGCTCCAACAGGTGATGATGAAGGTCGAATGTGACCCAGGGATAGGGCCTCCTGAATGTAGCTCTCCATTGCGAGTTTTTCCGGTCCAGATAGATTGAATAGCCTCCCCTTGGGGAGGGTGGAGCCAGGCTGTAAAATTATTTCACAATCATAGGGGCGGTGAGACGGTAGAGCGCAGGCCTTGGTTTTGCTGAAAACATCGTGAAGATCATGATAGCAGGCAGGGATTTTGTCCAGATTAACATCATTAGAGTGTTCAGGAGACAACTGAGGAATGGAGGGGATAGCAGAGGCAAGACAGTTTGCCAGACAGTAAGAGCTCCAATTGGTGATTTGACCCAGACTCCAATTGAATTGAGGATTGTGGAGTTTTAACCAGGAGAAACCCAGGATTATGGGAGTATGAGAAGATTGTGTGACGAAGAACTGGATGTTTTCTCTATGATTGCCGGAAGTGAGTATTTGAACGGGTTTGGTGCGATGGGTAATACGGGAAAGGTGTTGTCCACCTAAACCAGAAGCTTGTACGGGAGTGTCCAGGGGTTCTGTGGGGAGGTGTAATCTAGTGACGAGATCACGGTCTATGAGACTTTGCTCTGCCCCGGAGTCAATGAGGGCCTTGGTGATATGAATTTCGGACGTAGTAAAGAGTTTGACAGGGATGTAGAGAAAGTTAGCCGTAGAGTCAGCAGAGGAGTTTTCCCTCCGCGGCCTGTCGCCCGACGGGGGGATTTGGGAGCTTAACCGCAATCTACATTGTGACACTAAATGACCCTGAGCGCCGCAATAATAACATGAGCCCTCCTTGCGACGTCGCTGACGCTCCTCTGCCGACAATTTTGAGTGTCCCACCTGCATGGGCTCTTCCGATGTCTTGGGGTCAGGGAGTGAGCCTATTTTAGGTTGTATCCTGCCGGGGAAATTAAGAAAGGAGTTATTATTTAAGGTTTTGCAGTGGTTCACGTGGCGGTCATTCTGTCTTTCCCGGAGCCGAGTGTCTGACCTGAGCGCGGCAGATACCAAATCCTCAAATGTTTTAGCCTCCGGCTGGGTGCCTAAATGATCCTTAATTGGTTCGTTCAAGGACTGATAAAACACACCCTTAAGTGCTATGTCCGGCCAGCCGGCTTCTACAGCCAAAATGCGAAAATCGATAACATGGTCGCTAACTGACCGATCATGCTGCTTTAAATGTAAGAGGTGCCGGGTGGCTTCTTCTTGTCTGCGTGGCTGATCAAAAATAAGACGAAATTCCTTAATGAAAAGTTCGTATGGAAGATGAGAAATCGGGTTGGAGGCAATGAAGGCTTGGGCCCATTTGAGAGCTTTGTTGCGAGGTGAATTGATGATAAGGGTAATTTTACTGAGATCAGAATGATAATACCTGGGGGCTTGATGAAATATTAGCTGACACTGTAGAAGGAAACCGCCGCAGGCTTCTACGTCACCGAAGAATGGTTCCGGTTGGAGCCGGAAGTTTTCGGTAGTCTGGATAGCACCGGAAGCGGAAGCGGGGATGTTGCCGGAAACCGACGGGAGCGGTCCTGTAGCAGAGTTAGCATAATGCCCGGTTAGCTCAGTGAGGGTTTACGTGATACCTTGGAAACGGCAGATCAGGTCCTCTTGAACAGCAGTTATACGGGACATGGAGCTGTAGAGGAGTTCTAGAAATACTCCTTGCTGGGAGATCGTGTGACGCAGATCCTCCGGGTCAGCTGGGTCGGGGTTTTGGCGAGTTCGTTCTGTCATGACTGGCTAGGCAGACCCAGATGCTGGAACCCGGAATGATGACAGGAGGTGAGTTATGGCAAGAAGTGGGTTTATTGATTCAGCTGGTGATGTAATCTTGGTACGGCAGGGAGGCGACGTGGCTGGAGGGAGTCCGGGGATCTGAACACCAGACGAGGACAGGAGGTACCGCTTGAGGAACCGGACCGTGGCGTGAGACGTGGCTTGATGTTCGACTAAAGGCTCCACTGAGAAGGTGAGTTTCAGGAGGGTTTCTGCTCGGCGAATCAGCTTTGCCGTCCACTCGTGGGAGTAGGTATTCCTGGAACAGGACAAGAGGTTCGTGAGACGAAGACGAGGGATTCTTAACATGAGACGAACAGAAGCCAGACTAAGCACCATTAGAGGCAATGAACTCGCGTTGAATACTGGTCCTGGAGCTCCTTATGAAGATCTGGCAGGCTGATGAGTAGAGTGGCGGCAGCTGCGGTGAATTAGGCCAAGCAGAGGGGAGAGGGGGAGGAGTCTGACAGAGGCACCATGACACACTCTTTACTTTACTAATTTATAAATGCTGGCTTTTTAATTATCTTTCATTCCTACATCTGAAGGTTATGGTACTGGGATTTTGTATATCATATCTATTCATACATATATGTATTCTTTTCATTATTTTATTTAACACGGAATTTCACGGACTCCGCCGTCCGTACTTACGGAATTTCACAGGACTCCGTCGTCCTTTCCGTTGTCTTTCTCCTTCGGTATACCGTCAACCTTTTGGACTCCAGCCAACGGGATGGGCACCTGCTCACATGCGCTGAGCTCTAAGGAGGGGAAACAGATAAAAACACAGCTGCAGCGCTATCAGAAAGCATTTATTACAACATGTCCATCCTTCCACAGTCTTCTCAAATCATCTCTGGACCTGCAAAGCCGTTTCTCACAGATAAACTAACACAGAGCGTCCTTCGATTCATTTTAGACACAGCTAACAAAGGTTCTCAGGAGAATGCTGAAAAGATACAAAGATAAACATTTCTCCCAAGGGTGTCACCTCCACCTTCCTGTGAAACAGATTTGGACACACACAGACACTTCTGCAAACATGATTAAATCACCTATACATATATAGCAAGGTGATGCATAAAATAAGCAAATATGAGAAAACCTATATACATTATTCCAACAGGTGTTCACAACCAGAACCTTGAGTGGTGTGTATTTGCTGTGTGTGTGTCTACAGAGGAAGTAAAACACTGTTGTGACTTTGACTAAACAGCGGTTTTAGATTTATGAGGTTAAGATGTACTTTGATTTCATGATCGGACATCAAAGCAGAATCCAAGCAGCACCTTCATCCTGATGAAGCCCCACCCTCTGACCTTCATCAGTCATCTCTAGGCTCTGCCCCCAGTCTGCAGCAGCATCTGCTTCCTCAGAGAACAGCATGTCAGCACACACTGCACACGCTTGGATCCATGCAGACGTGTTGGAAGCCAGAGCTTCAGGCCGGCCTTCAGTGGATCTGTCCGTTCATGCTGAATGGGAGCAGAAGAACGTCTGTTTCAGCTCTGCTGCTTCAGCTCCACTCAAACTGCTGGGAACTCCAAACTCTCTCAGAGGAGAAAAACAGCAGAAAGCTTTCTGCAGCTGCTCTCACAGTGGATCTTCCTCTGTCTTCTTCAGCAGCAGATGATGAAGAGTCACTTTCTTCAGGTTCCTCTCAGTCCTGACCTTCATTCCTGATGGACCAAAGCAGACTGACAGCAGCTCTTTAGCTCCACAAAGAAAGCTCTGCAGTTTCCCAAAAACCTTCTGAAGCAGAAAAACCAGGAGACTTCCTGTCTGTCTGTCTGTCTGTCAGTGTTGGAGTCTTCCTCCATCTTCAAATGATGAAGGTTTCTGCTTTGGAACATTCCACAAAGCCTTTTGAAAGCCTCCTGATGATGCTGGAGGACAGGGAGGAGCGCAGGAGGATGCAGGAGCTCCCAGAGGAGGAGAGGCAGGAGGAGCAGAGGGAGCGGCTGCTGGAGCAGAAGCAGCTGCAGACGCACTTTTGGCTCTGGGCTTCAAACTTTGATCAGGAGGAAGAGGAGGAGCTAAAGAGGAGCAGGAATGCTGGGAGTGGGGCTGGAATTCAGACTGAATCCAACATTTAGGGACAAAAATGGCGTCTTCCAGAAATAAATCCATGTTTCAGAAACGGGAACATTCTTGAAAGTCTACCCGGCAACAACTGGGGTTTGGATGAGGAGAAGAAGAAATGTTCCCATTTAGAGAGAAACCAGTTTCTACTCCATCCAGACTCTCAGCTCCGTTTAGCTCCTGGATCCACTTTGAAAACGGTTTTTCACAATAAAAGTACACATTTTAGGATCAGAGGTAAAAACTAACAACTAACCTTAAATTTGTTCTTTTCTTATTGAAATAAAGCAGAAATCTGTTCTCTCAAACTCCTTCAATGTCCTTTTTTGATAATTTCTAAACATTATTCTGAGTGTTAGAACGTTGGAATCACTTAGAAACATCATTATGGACATTTTTTGATTCATTGACTCATTTTTGTCCAATAAAAATAGAACATTTGAAAAAAATCAAATGATTCCTCCTGTTTCTGACCGTTTTCATGGTCTGCAGGTCTGACACCAACAATCTCAAATGTTGGACTGAACCATTTAATTTTAATCCTGGAGAAAAGACCACTGAACATTTCTGAAACCAGATTCAAATCTATTTAGTCTTTGAGTTTCATGGATTTCACCTTCATCTGTTCTGGTTCCAGAATTATGACTTTTTTTTATCATCAGCTGAGTGAACAGATCAGGGCTGAGGCCCTCTAGTGGTGGACAGATGTTACTTTTCCAACAGGAGGTGGATGACTAGGAGGGGGCAGGACAGGCCTGGGGTCAGAGGGCGGGCCCATCCAGGAATCAGACTCCCCGGGGAAAGGCACTACCACGCGGTTTAATTTCATGAATGATTGCTAAAAATGGACTTTAGGACTTTGCTGAAACAGGAATGACATCAATCCAATGATTCCAGCAAAGCAGATTTAGCACTTAGGCTCTGCCTCTCCTCTCTGCTGTTTATGATTGTCCACTGCTGAGGGGGGGAGGGGGACTTGGGGCCCCCAGCACTTTGGAGGCTTCGAGCTGAATACATAAAATAATTCTGAAATAATTTAATGACCATTTTTAGTTAAGTCTGGAAATGAAATAAAAAAACACTGAAATGACATCAAATTGTCGAGTTAAAAGGGTTTTACCCCCCCTCCTCCTCCTCAAAAGCAAGTTCAAAGCCTCATTTTAAGGTCTTTTCATTGACATTTGTGTCATCTGTGGTGCAGTAAAAGATCCAAATCCAACTACAAATAGATTTCTTCCCATAATGCATCAGTATCTCTATTTCTATAGAAGTATATAGGTGTCTATTGGGAGACAGCCTCCTCTCCTCAGAGGCCTTAAAAGTTGAAGTCAAGTCAACAAACTGGATTAGTTGTGTTCACGTGACCTTTTGTTGGATGAAATGAAAAGATCTTGTTGAACCAAAGTTCTGGTGTTTGATTCTGATAGAGATTTGAAAGAACAAAAACTTTTTTTAGTTTTGTTCAAACTTCAATCATTTTTCTCAAACTTCGATTGTGTTCAGCAGGGGCTGTCAATCAAATGAAACAGCAAATATGATGAAAAGAACTCCCATATTTCTCTGACTAGACCTAAAGAAGACTATTTCAGAATGAAAAAGTCAAACAATTGAAGACCAACATTCCTCCATCCATCCATCCATTTTCTGAACCTCTAAGTCTAAACTGCCCCTGTTGGATGAAGACAACACACACGCACGTGCACACACACACACACACACACACACACCAGGGGGCATTCAGAGGAACCATCAACGTATGAAGCATGTTTTTGGCGTGTGGGAGGAAACACGGGGTGGAATGAACAGACTAACTCCACACAGAAAGGTCACAGCTGGGATATGAACCTTCTCACTCAGGGCGCTGACCACTGCTCCACCGTGCACGGAGTCTGACCTTCAAGAAGGCTTGGTGAGGCTTCTTCTTCTGGGCAAACAGTGAAGCTTTTCCCGCTTGGCGCCCTCTACTGGTTGCAGATTGGAAGCAGATTGAAGTTGTAATGTGAAACAGCTGAAGGTCAAATTTGCTGTGAAGAAGTTTGGTTTAGTCCAGACGTGTTCGACTTTAAACTGTCATTTCCACCAACAACACCATCAAGAGCTTGTTCAGCTGGACGACAACAACACATGACAACAACACACATGTCTACATGGAAGTGATAGTGTGGCGGCGCTGCTCAGATCAAGTCTGACCTTTGACCTCACAATGAAAGTGGCCTCTGGCCTCTGCCGCCACGGCGACTGAGTGGAGCGGCTCCACGGCTGCTGGTGGTGTTCCAGGTGATGGACGATGTTTTCCAGGTGTCTGCTCCTGCAGAGGTCTGGATGGATCTGAGCTGATCTGAATGTGCTGACAGGCCTCTGAGGAGAAGAGACTGACAGAGGAACCATGAGCTGAAGGAGGCTAAAGGCCCAGGATCCAGAAGCAGCTGCAGAGAGACCACCAGCATCAGGATCAGGATTCCAGAGGGGCGGGGCTCAAAGTGGGAAAAGACTTTTTGCTCCTTGAAAGCAGACGACCAGAGATGAAGTCACCTGGAGACAACAACTCCTTTCTGATTCCTGGAGCTGAAAGTCATCCAATTGTCATTTGGATGTCAGCAAACTCTAGTCAACATGAGTTTGTTCACTTGATCCCAGACTTGGAAGAATCAAACACTGGAGGCTCTTGATGTCGATGTGCACAATGTACTGCAGGCTGAATCAACAGGAATCCAGTTGAATCCAGATGTTGGAAACACAGACGTCCTACAGCAGGGCTGCTCCTTCCTGCTCCTGGAGATCTACCACCTGCCTGTTCTCCAGCTCTCCCTGCACTCCTTCCTGCTGATCACCTGGACCAGGTGTGTTCATCCAGTCACAATCTGGAGACATCTGATTGAGCCAATCAGCAGCTGGCAGGGCTTGGAGATCTGGAAAACAGGCAGGTTGGTAGATCTCTAGGACCAGGATTAAGCAGCCCTGTCTTCCAGCTTTCATTCCCAGAATGCAACAGTTTGACTGAGAATGAATGTTCTCCTGCTGTTGCTGTGAGGATTCTGCAGGTCCGTTCTTCAGTGGTTCTGGTGGTGTTCTGTCTGTCAGTCCCTCCAGGTTCCTGTCAATCATCCACATGTCTTGATTTCTGTTGTCTTCAGTCAGTACAAGTCTCTGTAAAGGTGGCTACTATGAAGAACCTACAATATGACTCAGTTGTTTCACACTTTTTTGTTGTGTATATAATTCCACATGTGTTCATTCATAGTTTTGATGCCTTCAGTGTGAATCTACAATTTCCATAGTCATGATAATAAAGAAAACTCCTTGGATGAGAAGGTGTGTCCAAACTTTTGGCTTGTACTGTAAATAAAAATGTTTAGGAGGGCACCCAGGAGAAAAGGGGGTCCACAAGAAGTGTTGTAAACATGGCCCGACCAGGCTCGGCCACAGCTGGAAATTAGGGAAAGGCCCAGCGCTCAGGGGCAAGGACCAAATGTGATGTGATTCCCGGCTCTTGGTCTTGCCAGATAGCTCAGGGATCCCCTTCCCTGCGTGGAGAGAGGGCTGCCCAGGAAGCCAGCACCCAGGGAACATTGCCGCCGTTGCCAAGGGCCCAGTACCCCCTACCAGAGACAGGGACAGATGGTCCTAGTGTTGGAGCGTATATTTTGAGGAGTAAAGGGTGTGTTTACTAAGGGTGTGCAGTTAAAATTGGCGGGTAGGGCACTGAGAGGACGGTGGCTCCTCCACCCAAGGTGCTTCGAAGGCTGACTTTGAGGAAGGGGGTAAGTCGGGGACAGCTGGTAGACTGTCCCTCGGTGGTCAAACAGCCGTAGCCCCCCCCCCCCCCCCCCCCCCCCCCCCCAGCACAGGCAAAAACACCACCCCCCAAGCCAAGCCAGAGCACCACTCAACCTCCCCCACCACAACCCCCCCACAACGGAGCGCGGAAGCCCGCGCAGCACCCCAGCCCGCCCCACCCAGGCACCGGACCCGACCACCCATCTAACAGAGTTCCCACCGCCCCCCACCGGGCACAGAGTTTTAGGAAATAAGTTACATATTTGTAAAAAATACATGTTTTGTCAGCAGTGAAACTCATTGTCTGGTATCATTACACATAGATTGAAACTTATTGTTCTTTTTCTTTTTTGTTTTTGATAATTGTGGCTCAGAGAAGATAAAAACCTAAAAAAGCTGTCCTAGAAAGTCAGGATAAGACAAGACTTTATTGATCCCCTGAGAGAAATTCAGTTGTTACAGCAGCTAAACAAGAAATATAGCAGTTAGAAAAACAAATGGTCAGTAAAAATTAAAATGGTAATAAAAAGTGGAAGTAAAAGTACACTTTAAAAATAAATAAGTAACTACAGCAGCAGTTTCAGCAGTCCTGAAACTGTCATTCTATAGTCTACCTGTTGTTGGGACAAAGGACCTCCTGTGGCAAATAATATATCAAAATAAGTTTTTTTATTTTTATTTTTTAGAAAAAGTCATTTTTACACATTCAATACTCACTTGTGCTTCCCTCTAGTGAAGTTTCTACATCAATATGGTATGGAGACCATCAGCCTGTGGCTCTGTGTACATGAAATGAAAGCTCAGGTTGCTATGGAGTTCATTAGAACATTGGGGTTTCAACCCAGAAGTTTTAAGCATTAAAAACTTATTTTAAAATATTTAATTTTTCTGAGATACAGAACTTTTCCCCTGTAAAATAAAGTCTTCTGCTGTGGTACAGAGGTTGAGAAGTTGACCTATTATCAGAAATGTTCAGAATTTAGAGTTTACACTAAATCCTTAAATTGTCAAGAAAAATTCTTACAAATTCTCGTGTGTCTTTTGAGATTAGATACATCTCGAAAACTTTTTTTACATTCTTTACAAGAAAAAGGCTTTTCTCCTGTGTGAGTTCTCATGTGTCTTTTGAGATTAGCTATTTGATTAAAACTTTCTTTACATTCTTTACAAGAAAAAGGCTTCTCTCCTGTGTGAGTTCTCATGTGTCTTTTGAAACGAGATCTGTGACTAAAACTTTTATCACATTTTTTACCAGAAAATCTCTTATCTTTTGCATGGATTCTTATGTAAATTCTGAACAGAGATATGTTACAAAAGCTCTTATCACATTCTTGACAGATATAACATTTTTCATCAGACCCAGTTTCCATGTAGTCAGACGGGTTACTAATTATTCTTATGTTTTTACCAGACTTGATAGAGGAAAGTCTATCTTCTTTAGGAGAATGTTTGTATTTCTTACCAAGATTTGTCTTCTTGGGATTTTTTCCAACACCAGAGTCACACTGACCTGCTGACATGTGAGAGCTGTCCACACTTTGGACATTACTTCTGTCTCTTCTCTTCCTCTGATCTCTGTTCTGTGGGTCTGTCTCTTCATCTGTAGTTGATGTCAATTCTGTCTTTTCATCTGTAGTTGATGTTGATTTTTCATGTTGGTTTCCTTCTTGATCCTGACTATCAGTTACATTAAAGCTCTGCTGATTAATTATGTCTGCTTCACTGTTCCCATCTTCCTCATAAGTAGGAATCTCCATCGAGGTATCAGTCTCCTGCTTCAGATCACGCTGATCTTTATCCTGACAGATGAAGAGTTCCCCTGGTTCTTCTTTCATCTGTAGAGGTTCTGGTTCCTGCATTTCCTCTTTAATGTGTGAAAGTTCTGGTTCCTCCTGTTCCACTCTGAAGTTCCTCTGTTGGATGCAGAGATCTTTATCTTTAGTCATCCAACACTGGGGGAGGTCTGCAAGGACACAAGAAGAGGCCCTTTTATATATTATGGTAACTTTACGTATTGTTAAGTACCAATATAATTTTAAATATGTCATTCAGAATATGCACAATTTCCTTTTCATTTTTAAAATAAGTTTCTTGTTTTCTTTAGCACAACAGTATAAAACTGCGCTGGAAAAAGCCCCCCTACACCTCCCCCCTATCAGGAGAGATTTTTCAGTCAATAATCTGTAGTCTGAAGCAGTTAAAGATAGAAAATAATATTTTCTTTGTTTCTTTAAGGAAATGAAATTGCAGATAAATAATTCATAAATGGTACAAACAGGTCTTTAATGTCATCTAACTGTATACTCAAATTCAAGATTCAAGTTTTTTTTGCCGTTTGCACATGCGGTACATCGGAACTTTTCTTTGGCATCTCTCATGTCAGGGTAAATAAAAAAGGACAAAAAAATTAGAAAAATAAATAGCAGAAAGTTAAAAGTTAAAATTAGACAACAAAAGTACAAGGTATATAAAAAATATAAATATGAGTAAATATGAATATTGCAGCGTCCCAGTTTGTTCAAAGAATTATTGCACATTTGGAATTATTGTTTATTGCACTTAGTGATGCAGTCAATTCAATTCAATTTTATTTGTATAGCCCAAATTCACAACAAAAGTCGTCTCGATGGGCTTCGTATCGGTAGTTGAAAAAGTTAAACATAAGATCAAAAGGATCATGAATACATAGAATTCAATAGGAAAATACTGAAATGAACTAACAAACAACAAACTAAGCCCTTAGACCCCTCTTCGCGGTAAGAAAAACTCCTAAAAAAACAGATTCCGGCAAAAACGAGGAGACCTCAGGGGTGCCCACATGAAGGAGGGATCCTCCCCCAGGACCAGGGCTCCAGACTGCGACCAATCGCATTTTGCGACCAAAATTTGAGAGTGTGCGACTGAATTTTACATCCAGTCGCACATGTGCGACCAGTAAATTTGCCTCCCCCACCCTCCGTATTTTTTTATACATTAAACGTAGAAGGGGCACGTCAATGATCAATGAAATAATCAATGAGACGCGAGCGCACACGCACGCAGGCAGACACACACATTCGTGCACATACTCATGAAACGCGAGCACGTACACTCTCGCGTGATGCCCGTCTGTGAGGCGGCCACTGCGTGTGAGAAGAATAGGGAAAGTCACTGTCAGTGGCTAAAATGCGTGGAGGGGGAGGGGTAGTGAAAGCAGGTGGAGAAACACCTAAAGAGGTGGATGGAGATGAATGAAGGTCAGCCATAGCAAGACAAGAGTATCTGTGTGCAAAAAAGAGGAACTCAAGTGGAACAGTGAGGTACAAGCAGCATTGGTGAAGAAAGAGGAGGACTGAAGTACTTTGAGTCAACACTCCAGAACAACACAAACTTACTGTCAAAAATCCGTCACATGGTCACAGGCATATACAGCCCCAAAACATTGATACAACAAAGTGAACATGTGTATTGAGGCTCATTTAAGAAACTAAAAAAGAATCAAACTGTTTAGTATATTGGATCCCATATTAGGAAAATGATCTTCTTAACATAGTTCTGTTAAATAAAAAACAGCTAAAAATTACGGCGAGCTCCAGGCGCAATTTGTTGTTGCCAGACGACAAAAGCTGATCATGTAAACAATCTAACAAAGGGACAGCCACCGCTCTCCCATCTGCTCGCTAGCAAGCCTCCCGAGGCAGGCGTCCCCCAACCCAACCTTCGCCCATCAGTAGCCGAGACTCAAACAGGGAGTAGTGGGCGCATGAAAATAGATGGACAATGTAAAAAACAAGAATGCTAACTCAGAGCTAAAGTAGGCTTACTAGAAACCGACAATAGCGGCAGTTTAAAGGAAGAAAAAAAAAACTAACACAACCAAACTCAGCAGTATAATACTGCTGAGGACAAAAGGAGAAACAATCCAGCACTGTGTCTGGATCTCGTCAACTCATACCCTGCTGAGCTTCCTGGTAAGACTCGGTTCAGGCTTGGTCCATGTCAACAGTCCCACCCACCACTAAGAAACAAATTTGTTGTGAAATTCTGCTGCTCTAGATACTTGTTGTTGGCCTCCGTCGGTCAGTGTTGACCATGGATGACATAACCTAGCTGTATTTATAAAGGTGGGCGGGGTCACAGTAACAGCGAACCCTTATGACTGTTGTTGAAGTGAACATACCGGTAGCGTGGAGCTGAAGCTCAGAGTCACACTGACCTGCTGACATGTGAGAGCTGTCCACACTTTGGACATGACTTCTGTCCCTCCTCTTCCTCTTATTTCTGTTCTGTGGGTCTGTCTCTTCATCTGTAGTTGATGTTGATTCTTCATGTTGGTTTCCTTCGTCATCCTGACTGATGCAGAGTTCCCCTGTTTCCTCTTTAATCTGTGGAGGTTCTGGTTCTCCTTTTTCCTCTTGAATCTCTTGAAACCTTTTAGGTTTTGTCAAGAAAATGAGTGTGGAGGACATGAAGAGACTCATTGAAATAAATATATATGCCATCACATTATTCAATAAATGTGTCAATCATTATTTAAAATGGTAATTTAATAAATAATATTTAAAAAATGGTTTAATATGATAAAATAGCCATTAAAGCTTACTAAAGATTTACATATTCAATGATTTGATTGTCCAGTGTGAGCTGGAAGATTGCAAAAATGAGTCTCCTAAAGCCCACACACACAAAAATACACACCTAGAATTAGCTACGGCCCATGCCGAAAAAAATGAGACTACTGGGACTCAAAACTCTGGAGTGACGAGACAAAAATTGCCTTTTTTTGGGAACTAATGATTTTAAAACCGTATGGTGTCGTAAAGCTGAGGATTTCAAAGATAAATGCATGGTGCCTACAGTGAAACATGGTGGTGGCTGTGTCCTGGTATGGGGCTGCATGAGTGCTGCTGGTGTGGGGGAGCTGCATTTCATTGATGGGATCATGAGCTCAACAATGTAGTGCTCTATACTAAAGACGAAGAAGATGCTGCCATTACTTCATCGGTCATTGAGCACTTTTCCAACACGACAATGATCCAAAACACACTTCTAAAGCTACTGCTGTATTTTCTGAGGAAGAACAGGGTGAAGGTGATTGAACGGCCAAGTATGTCTCCTGATCTGAACCCAATGTGGGGAATTCTGTAGAACAAGTTGAGCATCACTCTCCATCCAGGCTCTAAAATAGGTTCTTCTTGAAGAATAGAAAAATATAGATGTTGCAATATGTCTGTAAGTTCCAGACATATTGCATTCCATGTCTAGAAGACTTGGTGCTATTCTTAAAAATCACTGTGCTCATACAAAATAATAGATGTAGTAGTTTTTGCAGCGTGTATTCATTTTTGCTTTAACTTAGGCCTGCACGATTAACCACAAATTTATCATCATCATGGTATCAGGTCAATGCGGTATGCTAACCGCAAAAGGAGGCATAAATGGCGATAAGTGTTCTCCTAATATGGTGTAGGAAATAATCTGTCGCTTTGAGATTACTTTCCTTGTTGCATGTTCAAAAAAGTCGAGAAGGAGAAACCACGTGACTCGGCCGGATTAAAGATTAACAAATTTATTTCCCTAACAATATTTCTAAAAACAGAGTAGAACAAAATATAACAGATATCCGGATTCTCAAAGTTTCAGAGCTTGCACAGCGCCAAAATTACCAACGTCTTAACATGCCAGCCTGTTGAGAACAAAGGAAGCTTCTCCATCCAGCTGTTTTAACATCTCGGTTTCAGCCTCCTCCTTCGTAACACAGCATGGTGTCCAGACTCCTCCTCTGGACGCTCGGATTGGCTGAAAGGGAGCCTGCCTACTTTTGTCAGTCCATGTTAGGAGTCAGCATCCGTTTCCCGCGTCGGAAGTCACCTCCCAGACTGACATGGTCCCGCAACCAAATGGCTCCCCAGGTGGCCCCCCACATGTGGCCGGATCTTCTTAACATACAGTAGACAATACACCTTTGTTCCCCACATGTGAGCAGATGCCTGTGGCGGTTCCCAGGGATGGAATCAGTCTCAGAGATGATTGATTTATGATCCAAGTCAGACCTACAGCCAAGTCTCCCAGATGGCCTTTAGAAGATCAAAGACTGCTTCTTCTGAAGGGAGGATGAGTTCGAAACTCCAGCATCACAACCTCTTTACATATGCAATGTTCAGGAAGCCCCTTTGAAATTCAAAGTATGGGAACCTCACACAGTAAACCTGTAAGAAAACCTTCAATGTAATAAAGATAAGATAAAAGCCTAGGAGAAATGAGGACCACAAAAAATATAAAATGCCTTCAATGGTTACACAAATACTAAACTATCTCTTTGTAGATTGAAGTAAAAAATAACGGATTGTGTTTAAAAGATGCTTAAGTTTTTCACATTTTTATGCAATCTTTTTGTTCAACCCATGGAGTAAAATATTTTTGCCAAATATTTTGGATTAATCCCACTAATGAGTTCTATGAGTTAGTTTTTTTATGTTTTATAATACCTATAAGTGCTATTCACAATATAAAAGGTTTTTAAAAAGAAAAAAAGGTAACTCGCCCGGGAGTAAGTTAGTGTAGAACCACCACTGAGTGACAGACGGGTCCCCAAAATGAAAAGCATGAAGCTCAAAGGGCTTCTCTGTTTCTTTGATGAAGGTCACATACCTATGTGGTGTAGCTGCAGCTGTGGTTTCCAGATGACATCCAGCAGTCTGCGCTGACGACAGAGCTCCTGCTCGTACTGGACGATGGTTCCTTCACAGAGTCTGCAGATTTCTTCAGCAGCAGCAGCTAGTCGCTCGCTGATCAACTCTCTCAGAGACTGAAGGGAAGACATGGTTCCTGCTTCGATCTTCAGCTCCAACTCCCACAAACACCGCCGTCCTCTTCACTGCAGCTCCGATCGATCATCTGCTAGTCTCACAATCACAGCAATCCACGTTGTCTTTCCGTTCAACACTTCTTCACTCATTTACGACACTTTGGAAAATGCTGAGAGTTCCACACGAACCACGTATCGTCCTTTCTGTCCAAAAACCTCACAAACGTCCCAACAAAACACCACCGTCCTCTCAACACAAGCTGCTAGCCTCCTAACAAGCCAACGCTGCTAGCGCCCTGTGCTGTTTACTTCCGGGTCACGTGCAGAAACTTTATTAATAAAGAGACATAAGAAATGCTTTACTGGACCTTAATATGGTTCAAAACGCATTCAGTATTTTTAAAAACAGTTTTAATTCATGAACTAACAAAGAAAAGTAAATCTACAAGGAAAAAAAAACGTTTTGATAAACTACATGAGAGCTGGTGTGACGTCATCACACTGTAACTAGTTATACTCTTAAGATTTGACTTCAAAACGGATCTCAGACTAACTTCTAAACACATTTGTTTAAACTTTTCCTAAACTAAAGTAATGGATAACGGAATCTTTAAAGTGAACAAAAAAGTCAATAACAAAGAAAAGCAATAATTGCTGAGTAATGAATAAAGCGGAAAAAACAAGAGAGGTCTCCTCGATTTCAATATTTAAACGACATTTAACAAAATAAATGCAAACAGTTTTCACTGTTTCTGTTTCTTCTATAAAGACTTTTTCAATAAAAAGAAAAAAAAATAGCAGTTTACATATTGTTGAGAAGAAATAAACACAGAATTTATCATTTTTGGTTTTCTGCCTGAATATATATTACATATATATATATATATATATATATATATATATATATATATATATATATATATATATATATATATATATATATATATATATATATATATATATATATATATATATATATATATATATATATATATTACATCAAGTTTACATCAAAAGATCAATTGTACCTGTTTTTATCAGATCAATGTCTTTTTAGATTTTAGTAGATTTTAGAATTGTAATGTCTAATATTATGTAATATTAAATTTGATATTATATAATAATACACTTATGATTTATTTGTTGTTTTGTCCTTGCAGGAATGGCTGTAATGTTGGAGCTACAAAAACGCACTCATAGGTTTATTAGTATGAGGCTGAAGGCTGAAAATAATGAGTTATTTGTTAGTTATGTGAAAAATAAAATAAAAACAAATACCAAATGCTTCTGTGAGTCTGGTGTTTGTTAAACTGAACCAAGAAAGTGTCTGGAGTTTCCTTTCATTTGTTTTTACTTTATGTTTCTATTGAGTCCATTTATCTAGAAAGAAAACCTTCAAAAACTTGATCAACCAAATATTAAATCCACAGTTCCAACTTTGTGTCTGGTTAGTCTTTCCAAGAAAACCGGGAAGTTTCTGACTTGATGATCAAATGTTTGTCACCAACTGCTTTAGTGAGTCTGGAGAATAAAGTTGATCTGTTGGGATTTTCTGCTGCTCTAGTCTGGACATTCAAGCAAACATTTCATTATCATTAGAAACATTTTCTAACATAAATAGTTTCTACTTTATTGAATAAACCGTGGTTTAGAATCAAGGTTTTTCATTTTTAGTCAACACAATCTTTAGATGTTCTTCGTGTTCAAAGTCACAACTGAGCTCTTTCTTTTTCATGGAGCTGCTATATTTTTAATCTTGAAACTGTGTTAAACACCAAATGTCCTCATTCTTCATGCTGATCAGGCAGAAATGCAGAAATGTGTGCTGCAGATCCCATGTTTGCCACTAGAGGGCAGCACAGCAGCTTCAATCTTTGTCATTGTTGCTGTGTGAGCCTGAAGGAGCTTCAAAGTGAGCTGCAGCTTGGTTCAGACAAACCTCCACATTCACACACAGATGTGATCCTGAAGAAGTCTGAACAGAACATTTCAGGAGAACTCTTCAGTCCAGAACATGAGCCTGCATTGTTCCTGAAACTGGGATCAGAGTTCTGCTCTCTGCTCCAACAGAACCACCTTCATGAGCTCCTGGTTTCTTCTGGATCCTCCAACATTCAGACGCTCTCTGACTGAGTTCATGTCTGCACAGAAACCTTCAGGATTCTCTTCTTCCACACGTCTTTCACTCTGAAACTCTCTTCTGAATGTGGATCATCTCAGTCAGACGTTCAGCAGCATCAGAGCCGTGCATGTGCTCCTCCTCATGAGTCCTGAAGCTGCACCGTCAGCTGCAGAGCTTCAGAGCTGCTTCCTTCTCAGACTTTCCACTTTCTTTGGCTCTCTGGCTCTGATGCTGCTGCTGCTGCAGAAAAACTTTGCAGAGACTCAGAGAGAGGATGGAGGCAGCAGATGAAGCTGCTGCAGACTGGGGGCGGAGCCAGGAAATGACTGATGAAGATCAGAGGGCGGAGCTTCATCAGGATGAAGGAGCTGCTTGGATTCTGGCTGGTTGATCCTAAAATCAAGAGACTCAAACAGGAAGTTCCTGATGTTTACTTCTCTGCTGGATTTCTGTTTTCAAGTGTTTCCACAACTGATGATGTCATCAATCTGATCTTTCAAAACACTATACTTCCTGGTTTCATTGACAGCAAATGTTCCTAAAGATCTGACCCCCTAAAAGCTCCAATAGCAGCTCAGCAGAAACTCTGATCTTTCTTGATGTGGAGGGGCGGAGCCTGAAGAGGAAGCATCTTTTTGCAGGTGGTGCTGCAGCTTTGGGCATGTTTTCCAACTCTTTAGCTTCTGCTGTTCATGGAGTCGTGTCCCTCTGTTCTTGGAAAGGAGAAACGTGCAGAGAACTTTTCCCATTTCCACTCCCTCCTTTCAGCTGCTGCCCACTGTTCCCCTCTGAATCAGGAGCTCTCATCTGTTCTGCCCACCCCCATCTAGAAAGACATCAGCACCACCTGAACATTCCAAAGCTCTTTTCCAACCCATTTCTACTGAGAATGAACCAAACCCATGAAGATTAGAACAGCTGGAACAGGAGGAGGGGGAAGGCTAAAGATTCAACTCTGTTTGTGAGTCAAAGATAGAATGAAGACAGAAATCAATAGAAAACACAGAGTTGATTCAAAAGAGCATTTATTAGATCCAAACAGGCTGCAGGAATTTTACAGACAGCTTTCAGTTTGAAGCCTTTTGACACTAAGATGCAGTTCTGCAAACAGCCAGCAGGTGTCTCCCTTCTCCCTCCTGCTTCAATGCAGTTGGTGTTGTTGCAGCAGCTGCATCAAAGTGATTCTCTGCATCCAGAGGCTGTCATTCCTCACTAAGATCCACTCTGTTCATTCATGTCCTCTGGAGAAAACAGGCTTTATGCTCAGAAAGTTTCTACTAGTTTAGACATTCTAAAAAATTAGGAGATTCTACTGGATTTAGATGAAACTTCTTTAAAACTGCAGCTAAAAATGCTGTCAGCATGAAATAGAACAGTTTTACCCACAAAACACCAAAGAAAAAGGAAGTTCAGTCAGAAAACTGTGGAAAACATCAATCAAAGCAAATTTCTGAGTCTTTCAAACTGCATGAGTCAATATTTGATCATCAACAGAACAGAGATGATAGAAAAATGATTCAACTGAGAGACTTTTGTTCTCTAACTGAGATCAGACGGGATTTCTGCTCCATAAACTGACTTCAAAGGACTTGAATCCAAACCAGTGAGTCATGTGACCACAGCGTTTGTTCATGTCTCCACTATGAACATTCTGGTCACATGACCATGTTGGAGGTTTCTGAATGAAACTATGTGTTTTTTGTCAATGAGAGTTTCTGGAGAACAGAAATCAAGTGTGAAACATCTGGAACCAGAATCTTGTGATCCAGAGTTCTGGTTCTGTCCCTGTTCCAGAGACAGAACCAGGATCCAACGCCGGACTGTGTTTTCCCCTGACCTACACATAGATCTATGTCATCCAGAACTGTTCTGTCTGATCAATGATTCCCTCAATCCCTGATTGGTCCATCCCAAAGTCACATCTGTCCATCAAATGTAGATCAAAGAAGAAAGTGATGATCTAGAAAAGAATCTGTTTGTCTGCAGGTCTGTTTTTCTCCAGATCCTGGTGCTGCTGAACATCTGAATCCAACCCACGTTTCAGATCAACACTCCAAGTTCGAATGAGATGAGGAAGTGCAGTTCTCCATCAGTCCACCGGGGGAGCTGCAGCACAATAACTGTCCACTTGACGCTGAGAGAGACAGTGGAGCTGATCTCAGATCAGTTCCTGTTGCAGCTCTGACACTCATCTCCACCTCCTCTGATTCCTCCATCACTCTGCTCTCCACCTCCCAGGAACACCGTCCAGTCACAACATCTCTGCAGACCAGCTGCTGCTGCTGCTCCTCTCTGCTCCTCCAGGAGGAACATCAGTCCCACCTCCACCTGCAGAGAGAAAGTAGAGAGACAGAGATGAAGGAGTGTCTCCTGTTCCTGGTCTGTCAGTCAGTGATGCAGCACAGCAGCAGAAAGAGCAGCAGGAGCTTCAGTCCTGTTCAGAGCAGCAGCTTCCTGTCATCTTCACCTGTTGGAGCTTCTGCTGCTCTGATTGGCTGACTGTTGTCCTGAAGCCTGTCATCATTCTCCTCAGAGATTCACTGAGAAGCTGCAGCTTCACAGGAAACTCTGCATCTTTGCTCTCAGACTAACTTTAGGACCAAACATCTGGAAGCAGCTGGACTGACTCCAATTCAATTCAATTCAATTTTATTTGTATAGCCCAAAATCACAACAACAGTCGTCTTGATGGGCTTCGAAGTAAACATGAACTCAAAAGGATCATGAATACAAAGAGTTCAATAGGAAAATACTAAAATGAACTAACAAACTGACTAAGCTATACTGGCATCCCTGCCCTTAGACCCCCCTTACCCGCGGTAAGGAAAAACTCCCAAAAAAAACGGATTCCGGAAAAAACGAAGAAACCTCAGGGGTGCCCACATGAAGGAGGGATCCTCCCCCAGGACGGACAGGCGATTTACCAGAACTCTTAGAGAAGAATTAACTTATCTAAATCTACAACTACATATATAAAAGTCCAGCAGACGAGCTTCATCCAGCCGTGGTTGGGGGGGACAGTAAGGGGCGCGAGTCGAGCCGGAGACAGGAACCACAGCCAGGTGTAGGAGCGGGAGCAAAGGCAAGGTAAACGGTCAGGAACAGGAGCACGGATGAGCCAACTGGAGTCTGGAAGCACTCCCACTCCCCAGGAGGGGAGAGGGAAAGAGTGACAATACATGAATCGCACTGTACCAGACAGAGGCATGGAGAACAAAATGATAAATTATGATCAGGAATAGAGGAGAGGAAGGGTAGAAGTAGATGAGAAAAGAGGACAGAACCCCAGTGCACCATAGTTACCCCAGCTTCAACTTCTAGCTGCCTTTTAAAACAAAAAGTTATTGTTATTAAGTTTCATTTAAACACATTAACATTAAGTTAAATGATCTCTGAATACTAACTAGTCTGACAATAAGCCTGTCCAAAGAGGAATGTTTTCAGTCTAACTTTGAATGTAGAAACTGAGTCGGCCTCTCCTACATGAGCTGGGAGCTTATTCTATAAGACAGGGGCTTGGTGACTAAACGCTGAAGGAATTTATTTTTTGTGGTTCTTATTTCTCCTAGGTTTTTATCTTA
Source organism: Oryzias latipes (assembly GCF_053564925.1). NCBI lineage: Eukaryota > Metazoa > Chordata > Actinopteri > Beloniformes > Adrianichthyidae > Oryzias > Oryzias latipes. The sequence continues at coordinate 25,112,240 of NC_136238.1, read as the reverse complement.
TCTTTATTTCTTTGAAGGTTTTCTTTCAGGTTTACTGTGTGTGGGTTTCAGTCATTTCAATTAAAAGGGACTTCCTGATAATTGCATATGTAAAGAGGTTTTGATGCTGCAGCGCCAGACTAATCCCCCTCCAGGAGAAAACAGTCTTTGATCTTCTAAGACCATCTGGAAGCCTTAACTGTAGATCTGACATGGACCAGAATTAAATTGTCTCTAGGATTCATTTTAAATCGTGGGAAACCCTGGAGGTGTCAACTCGCATGACAAGGACAAAGGGTTGAGACTGACTGCCTGCGGAGAGGGATCCGGGCGGCTGTGCTGGACCCCCATGGGGACACCGTTGGTGGTCGGACAGCGGTCCGTCTTTGAAATAACCCCCCTGGACGTTTGAAACAGGAAGCCAGGACCAAATGTGGTAACTCCTAATATGGACGGCAGGTGGTAGGCAGGCTCCCTGCCAGCCAATCCGAGCGTCCGGAGGAGGAGTCTGGACACCATGCTGTGCTACGAAGGAGGAGGCTGAAACCGAGATGTTAAAACAGCTGGACGGAGGAACTTTCCTTTGTTCCCAACAGGCTGACACGTTAAGACGTTTGTAATTTGGCGCTGTGCTAGCTCTGAAACTTTGGGAAACCGGATATCTGTTTTATTTTGTTTTACTCTGTTTTAGAAATATTGTTAGGGAAATAAATGTGTTAATCTTTAATCCGGCCGAGTTCCGTGGTTTCTCCTTCTCGACTTTATTGAACATGCAACAAGGAAAAGTAATCTCAAAGCGACAGATTATACTTTTCCAACATTAATTGGTGACCCTGACCGTGAAAAGTTGGGGAAGGAACGCGGATCGCAACGCGGATTAGACCGGTCGAACCGGAACATAGTGGTTTGTAACGAGATCTCTGAGACTTTTGGCGAAAAGTCGGTGACGCTTCCCCCTCACGTGGTCGATTTCCCTCGGGGCCCCATCATCAACAAGGTAAGCAGGAACCTGTTCATAAATTCTGCATATTGACAAGGTTATTCTCTTAGTGAATAACTAAAATTGTGGGGAAGTGGATTGTGTGAGCGGCATAGCGCACCTATAAGTTTTGTGGTTCACCCTCCTGAAACAGCGAATTGGACTGAGGAAATTTATGAAATTGAATCTGAGGAAATTGTGCAGGTTTTGTGTCTGTTCAGCCTGTCAAAATTGAATAAACACTAAATTGGGAGCGTGTGATATTTGGATTACGTTTAAATTTAGTAGGTTTTGCGTCTGTTTGAGCCTGTACGAAATCCTGTACGAAAACAACAGTATTACTATAGGAACTAATTTTGCGCGTTTTAGGATTTTCGGAAACACCAGGAAGGCGGCGAACCTTCACAAATTATTTTTATGCGGAGAGAAACCACAGAGAGATTCACAATAAAAATGGAAGGTGCACTAGACAGAAAAAATGAGGAAACCGGTGTATTTTGTTTTGACGACAGACCACGTGACGAGGACAATAGCGGTGACGGTGACTTGAATGATGCTGAATGGGCGAGAATGTATGAGATTTTGGAAAGCCAGGTGTTGGGTGGAATAGAGAAGAGTAAGAGAGAGAAGGAGAGAGTGAAATTGCGTGATGTGTGGGTTCAGATGGATTCGAAACGGACTGAAAGTTGGTTGACGTTTAGTCAGCAGTTACGAAAGAATGAGGATTGTGTGATGAAACAGGTTCGGGAGTTGGAGGTGAAGGTAAAAGAAGGATCATGGATGGAAAGGATAGGACATAAACGGAGACACAAGGAAGCTGATGAAATTAGACGCGTGCTTCATCAGTTAACTCTTGCTGCTACAGCATTAGCTGTGGTAAAGGCGGAGCGGGAGAGTCATGAATCTCCTGTGAGGCCATCTTCCCCCAAAGCCCCCCTCCCTCTTTACCCTCCCCTTCCAGTAGGGACAGAAACCCCTCCTGTTGCTTTTCCCCCTCCTTATGCTTCACAAAACATGTACCCAATGTTGAAAATTTGTGGTGAAGTTGCTTGTGACATGGATGAAGATTTAACCCCTGAGGAAAAACAGCATGTAGCCCTCATGCTGCGGGAGAGACGATCCAAAAGGGGTGACAAAGGAACAGACCTCCCCCGAGATCTCATGAATCCTCAGCCAGAAACCCCCCCTGGGCCATGGGTAAGTTATGCAGGCGCATGCGCTTATCCTGACTCTAACAGTCCTCCAGTCTCACAGGTAGAAGCTGAGACACCAGTGATTGACCCTCAGGTCCAACAGATCCTGCAAGCATATGAGAACCGCACTGTGCATCTTGAGAATGCATTGCAGCGCCTGGCAGGTCAGTATCAATCACCAGCTGAATTAAAAAAATGTCAAAGGTTGATATTTCCAGAACAAAAAGGCGACAAATCTGAGGAGGAGGAGGAGGAGGATGAAGACTCTCCATGCAGACCACGTGTCCCTGTCACCAATCAGGATTTGACGCAGGTAAGTAGACTACAATACAACTTAAGACCCAGAAAAGGTAAGGAAGGTGGGGTCTCAAAACATATGTTTCCTATGATAGCGACGGGAGCTGGTGTGCCTATTTATCAGCCCCTTCCGCTTAAGGATGTGTCGACACTTGGTGAACGTTTACCACGTGTGGCGAATGGTGGACGTAACTTCCTCCAGCAATTATGTATAGTTATGCAGGGTCATGTTCCCTGTATGGGTGATTTGAGACAGATTTTGGGCATAACAGCAACAAATACTGAGATCCAGTCTATAGAACAGCGTGCGGATGTGCAGGACCTTCCGGACTCCACTCTTTTAGTGGAGGTTCAAGGTCCAGTTTTTAATACCATCAGAGAACTTTTTCCAGATCCACAGACTGCAGCTCCATCCTGTTTCCCCTTCACAGGTAAGGACCCCAACACATTTTACTCAGAGTGCGTCCAGAAATGGACAGACAGCACGGGCAGAGATCCCAGCCTGTCACCTCCTGAGACAGTCATGTTTAGGACTGCAATCCTGGCAGGATTGCCTCAGGATGTGCAGGATTCATTAAAAGCAGACCCAGACTTGATGGCGAGTGATGAGGGTCGTTTCAAAAGGCATTTGGGTTATCATTGCAAAGCACATTTGGACAAAAAGGACAAAGCGGAGGGAGAGATTGAACAGCTAAAAACACAGTTGTTAAAACTCCAACTAGCACAGGCTCGTAAAGAATCCACTCAGGATAAACAAGATAAAAAGGAGGTTAAAAAAGAAAATAACATGATGAGTCAAATATCCCCAGAACCAGCAGCGATTATGTGGCAGGCGCCGGTTTACGGAGACCGAGGCAGGAGAAGAGGTGCATATCCTGGAAGACGTGGACCACCCAGGGGACCCCCGCCTGCAGCAGCTAGAGATGAATGCTTCATCTGTGGTGATCTGGATCATTGGGCAAAGGTCTGTCCACTCAGAGGTACCCAACAGCGGCAGCATGCACACTCCAGAGGCAGGGGGCGTGGCGGACACTCACGGCCGCTCCAAGCCCCTCCTCCACCTTGGCAGGGACCACAGGAGTGGCAAACCGGACAATACCACTAGGGGTGCCCAGGAGCCTTGGGACCACTTGGTGATGCAGGAGCCATGGTCCCTTTCAAACTCAGAGGTAATCATATGATGGGATTAGTGGATACTGGAGCGACTTGTTCCTCTATAAACTGTCAGTTACCTACATCTGCTCTGACAAATGAACATATGAACTTTGTTGGCTTCTCTGGGACACCTCAAAACCTGCAAAAGACCATCCCACTCACTTTTGAACTGGCTGGTCAGAAGGTGAAACATTCATTTGTGCATTCACCACATACACCTGTGAATCTGTTGGGAAGGGACATTCTTGTCAAAACAGGTGCCAGCATCCTGTGTTCTCCAGATGGGATACAGATCACCTTCCCGAATGGACATGTTCTGACTGGATGCCATGCCACACAATATGAGGGACAGTGGTTGCTGCAGCCTCAAGCACAGCCAACCCCCACTGCTGACATCTACTGGGCCCTGTTGGATCCGGAGACCCCTGAAACACCAGGTGTTTTTTATGAATTTCAGGTGTGGAAATCCTGGATCTTGTCTTTAAAGCCATATTTCCCGCCTCCAGATGAGCTGCACTGCACACTTTATTATGACAGAGAGGATGATCAACTATATCAGGAAGCATTTCATCAGGTTGAAGGCAACACATGGCATTTAACCTCCACTGATATATATATTGGTCCGGAGGGTGTAGCGGCTCATTGTGTATTAACACACACACAAATGCAATGGTATCGGATGTCAGACACAGCGGTGCCACACATATCATTAGCATTATCCCCTGGTCATGAAGCTCGACAACTCGGACCCATGACTAAGAGGGGCGTGAACAACACAGACTGGCAGGATTGTGCTCATTCAGGTGTCCAATTTTCTCCATCTTCAAAAATGTACAGAATAACTTTGCCTTTGACTACTAACTCCTCAATACTGGAGCATGTATGCATTGCCAGACATCATGGAAGGCAGAAGACGGATCATGAAGATGCAGAGGGGTTATTACAAACGCTCCCTGAGTCTTTATGGTCTGTCGGTCCATTTGATGTTGGTTCATGCTCCACCATTCCCCCGGTGGAGATTCAGGTAACTGCAGGAGCCAAGGTGTTCAGACCACAATACCGCTGGGTGAAGGATGCAGATGAAGGGATGGAGGACACTTTGACTGGTTTGTGGAAATCTGGTGTTATTGAGCATTCGCAGTCGTCATGGTGTACTCCTTTGCGACCGGTTTTGAAAGCAGATGGTGAAACATATCGAATGGCACATGACTTAAGGGCTGTGAATGATGTCACCATTACTCCAGTCCTTCCTGTGCCTGATCCACATCGCATGCTGTCAACTTTAACCCCACAATGTGTGTGGTTCACTGCTATTGATTTAGCAAATGCTTTCTTTTGTATTCCGTTACATGAGAACAGCAGACATCTATTTGCATTTCAATATAAGGGCGTCCGCTTGCAGTACACTCGCTTGCCACAAGGCTTTAAAAACTCTCCTGGCATTTTCAATCAGTGTTTGAAATCTTGTCTACAGGATCTTGAGCTGCCAGAAGGTTGTGTTTTGCTGATGTATGTTGATGATCTCTTGCTAGCAGCTCCCACTGCGGAAACCTGCCTTCAGGCGACGAAGGATCTTCTCCTGAAGTTGTGTAATTTAGGTTTTAAAGTGTCTAAAAAGAAATTGCAATGTTGCAGACGAGAGGTTACATTTCTTGGCAGAATTGTTTCTAGCACGGGATCATCAATGTCTACGGAGCATAGAATGTCTATTTTGCAGCATAAACGTCCAGAGACAGTCAGAGACATGTTGGCTTTCTTAGGTCTTTGTGGTTACAGTAGACATTTTCTTCCTTGTTTTGTAGAACGCACTGCCCCCTTGAGGTCAATAATTAAAGAACAGGGTGTAACTAACCTCACAGCCGTGTTAAACTGGACAGCAGAAACTGATGAGATTTTTGTCACATTAGTGCAGGACATGGCATGCGCGGCTGCTCTCGCACCACCAGATTATACTCAGCCGTTTTATCTTGATGCTTCTATGACACCCACAGTTGTTAATGCTGTTCTTTTTCAGAAGAATCAGGGTAGACGGGATGTGCTGATGTATTGTAGCATCTCCCTGGATGCTGTTGAATCCCGCGCACCGCTTTGTACTCGCTATGCTGCAGGATTAGCAAAAGTCATTCTAAAAACAGCACACATTGTGATGTCGCATCCTTTGATAATTTTGACAGAACATTCAGTCACATCGTATGTTGCGTCATCTTCTTTTACACTGTCATCTTTGAGACAGACGAGGCTCATGAAAACTCTGACAGCTCCAAATATTCAATATCAACACACGGGGATTAACATGTCAGAGGGAATTTCCGTGGACCCCCACTCTTGCTCTGTAGCTGTGGCGAAGGAGCTGCGAACTAGGCCTGACTTGGAGACAAAGCCTCTTCCAGCAGGAAGAATTTTCTTTACAGATGGTTGCTGTTTCCGCTCCAAAGCTGGACCCCTTCAGGCAGCAGCTGCTGTGGTTGAGTTTTCTGGAGGTAAGTTCATCACTTTGACTGCACAAACTTTGACAGTTAAGCCGTCAGCACAGGCAGCAGAAGTTCTGGCCCTGTGCCTGGCCCTTGAAGCTGCATCTGGAGAGCAGGTAACAGTAAATTCGGATTCTGCTTATGCTGTGTCAGCTGCATTGTTGGATCTCGCTGCATGGAAAAGGAACTCTTATCTTACAGCAAGAGGTGAGCCCATAGCTCATAAGGATCTGATGCAGCGACTGGATCATGCGCTGCAAATGCCTTCCAGAGTGGCGGTGGTCAAAGTTCCGGGTCACAGTAAAGGTAATTCTTTAACAACAAAGGGAAATAATGCTGCTGATGCGGCTGCGAAGGCAGCAGCAGGGTACAACCCCACACTTCAAATGGTAAGTGTTTACACACCACCTGAGCTGTTGGAGAGTCCCACGCATGATGACCTGGTGACCTTGCAATCCAAAACCTCGCCAGGGCAGAGATCCTATTGGCTTCAAAGAGGTGCAGTGAAAACCTCGGATGGATTGTGGGTTGGTCCGTATGGCCAGCCTGTGGCACCAGACGGGCCTCTTCTCCAGCAAGTCCTTAAGGAGAGCCATGGCCCGGCGCATTTAGGTCCATCTGTCATGATGACAAAGCTGTGCATGTGGTGGCATCCCAGGTTACGTGATGTATGTCATGCTTATGTGCAAAACTGTACGATTTGTCAGTCCTACAATGTTAGGCCCACCCTCAAACCTTTGCCAGGCACTTTTGATCCTGCCCCCTGGCCAGGAGCTGAGATTGTGATGGATTTCACTGACATGATCAACCCCGTGCAAGGTAAGCGGTATTTGCTGGTTATCGTTGATTCCTTTTCAGGATGGCCGGAAGCCTATCCTTGCAAAAAAGAGGACTCCCTCTCCGTGATCAAAGCACTGGTAAATCATTACATACCCACACACGGTTTCCCTGCAAAAATTAGGTCTGACAATGGGACCCATTTCAATGGTAAGCACCTACAGCAAGTTGAAGCATCTTTTGGTTTGCAACATAAGTTTGGCTGTGTTTACCATCCTTCTTCGCAGGGCTCTGTGGAACGTATGAATCGCACGTTGAAAGAAAAGTTGGCAAAAATATGCACCTCCACTAATTTAGATTGGGTGACTGCTCTTCCATTAGCTTTGTTGGCTGTCAGACAATCAGTGAATCGCAGAACAGGTTTCTCTCCGTTCGAACTTTTGACCGGTAGATTGATGCCAGGTCCCTCGTCGACTATTAGACCTTTAGACGACGCACACTCCCCCAACAGGTCCTTAGTCACATATTGGAAAATGTTGCATGCTTTCTCATCCGCTTTTTCTGCGCAGGTTCGAAAGAAAGAAGTGCCCCCAGCTGACCCACCAGGTGCAGACCTAGCTGACTGGACGCACGTTTACGTGAAAGCCTACAAGAGGAAGTGGTCAGAGCCTAGGTGGACGGGTCCCTATCGTGTTACTGCTCGAACGACGTCTGCTGTGCAGCTGCAAGGCAGACACAACAAGTGGTACCATTACTCCATGTTAAGACCTTGCCTTTCACAGGAACGTGGACGGGACGCCAGTTAAATCTGAACGGGACACTGAACTGTTTGTTGTTCAAAATTTTTGCATTCAATTTCTAATTTTTCATTTATATTTTTCCATTCATTTCTATTTTTTCGTTTATACTTTTACATTTTAATTTCTATTTTTTCATTTATATTTTTACATTTATCTTTTTATATTCAATTTCTATTTTTTCCGTTTGTATTTTCTATTTTGATTTTACTTTTTGCATTCCATTTCCATTTTAACTTTCTACATATATTTTACTATCGTTTTATATTTCTGTGTTGTGTGCTTTGCCCATGTCTGTGTCTAATATGTTTTCTTCCGCTAGTGGACTGGGATTTTCCCAGTCCAAGAGAGGGAGATGGACATTAGCAGGTATTAGTTTTGTTGTATTTTTAATATTTCTTGTATGGTTCACCTTTTCTGATGTACAAACCCACAGGCAGACAACTACAGGACATGACAGAACCAGGCGCAATGCATTTTATGATATCTGGACTTATACCAGGGAAGCTGAACAATTAATGTGTGGCTCTCTGGCGCCCCCTGTAGCATTCCCTTATTTTTGCTACAATTCTAATCAGACCATGGATGTGTTGATTATAGCACCAAAGGGGAATTTTAAACATAATCACTGGGGAACAGCAAGTGAGTGGCAGGGTTATCATTGGTACATCCGAGGATTGTCAGGGGATGAAGGATGGGGATCTATATTTAGATCCACAGCAGAATCATCTTGGGAGAAAGGTACCTTTGGTTGGACACACCAGGCTCAACAATGGTCCACAATCATTTCTAATTTTACAGTTTCAGATTCATTTTTTACTTTCCGTGTTAACACTACTGGTCAACTTTTTCCTACACCAACAAAGGGCTACATCACTTTTTGCTCACGATTATTTATTTGTGCATGGGCAAATGGTAAGGATCCGTGTTGGCAGTTCATGTTCTGCCCAGACTTCAATGCCACCACCCCCACCCCCGTAAGGACAGTGTCAGGTGTCGGTCCGGCCAGACAGGTTAAAATCATAGAAGGTACTCCTTCTCCAGACAATTGGTTCCAAGCTATAACAGGTATTAGTGCAGACGCTAATAACTGGTTGTTAATGGTAGAACAGGCAGCTAACACAACCAACGCTGATTGTCTGGTTTGTATGGGCCCCAGACCTTTACTTAAGGTGGTGCCTGCCACTGTTACATCACAATGTATTGCAGACATCATGGTCAATTCAATTCCTAACAAATTACAATGTAATGACTTGAATCAGTATTATCCAGTGGTCCCCAGTGAGAAAGGTAAGCCCATTTTTGACAGGAAAGTAGCCAAACAAAATTTCTCATGTTTTGAATTTTCAGAGGATAAAGGTATTATGTCTTTGGGAAAAATTGATTATGACTGGTGTAATAATATTCAAACCTTCAGTAACTTCAAACCTATTTCCAGAGCTGACCTCTGGATTTGGTGCGGGACGGATCAGATTTTTGACAGGTTACCTATGAATGTATCAGGACGTTGTGCTTTAATATCGCTATTACTCCCTGTGTATGTTCAACCTGTTGCTTTATCAGATTTCTTAGCTGTGGTGGAACAAAAACACGACTCAAAGCCATCCTGGAGGAAGCGATCAACTCATTGGAATGATGCGGATCCAACTTATATTGACGCATTAGGTGTGCCCCGTGGTGTGCCTGATGAATATAAATTAGTCAATCAGGTGGCAGCCGGTTTTGAAAGTATTTTTCTATGGGTAACTCTGAATAAAAATGTTGATAGAATTAATTACATCCATTATAATGTTCAAAAATTAGGAAACTACACTATTGCAGGGTTTGAAGCAGTTCATGAACAGTTAAAGGCCACATCACTAATGGCATTCCAAAACAGAATTGCGTTAGACATGTTATTGGCGGAGAAATCTGGAGTTTGTGGTATTTTTGGGGATCAATGTTGTTCTTTTATCCCCAACAATACACAGTCAGATGGAAAATTGACAGTGGCGATTGAAGGTATGCGCACATTGAATAACAAAATGAAGGAACATGCAGGCATAGATACATCTATGTGGGGTGACTGGCTCAAAATGTTTGGTCCATGGAAAACTTTAGTCTCATCCGTTCTCGTTGCAGGAGCAGTTTTTTCAGCGATTCTCACACTCTGTGGTTGTTGTTGTATTCCCTGCCTTAGGACCCTTATGACACGCCTCATAGAGCAGGCTCTGGGAGAAAAGGTTCGGGAGTACGGACAGTATGCAATGTTACCTGTTAGTGATCCCTTTTCACCACCCTGGGTGGGAAATCAATCTGTGTGAGTTTGTTCTGTTTAACCTATCTCCATTTTTTTCCCTTAATTCTAGGTGTTTTCTTTTCTTTATAGGAAGTGTTATCTTTGTTGTATTTTTTACCTTTTTACTTTTATATTTTGACTTTTTTTAAATTTAAATTTGACTACTATTTCATGTATTGTTCTTCGTAAATGCCAATGTGCCAAATATCTAGTGAAGCATAAGTATCCTTAGGGATGGTCGCTGATGGGGCACAGGACCGTAGCGAGAATTTTCCCTGTCCAACTGAACATTTCTTAAAGATGGTTAATGCAAGCTCTGACAGGTTTTCGCTCCTACACTTATGAACAAATCATTCACACCTTTGAAGGGCACATTGGTTATGATAAAGATTGTGAGGGCGAGAGACCACAGCTGTTTTGATTGCATGATGTGATGTGTTTTTATTTTTTGTGTGACCTCACTTCGTGAGGTCAAGAGAGGGAAACTGAAGGAATTTATTTTTTGTGGTTCTTATTTCTCCTAGGTTTTTATCTTATCTTTATTTCTTTGAAGGTTTTCTTTCAGGTTTACTGTGTGTGGGTTTCAGTCATTTCAATTAAAAGGGACTTCCTGATAATTGCATATGTAAAGAGGTTTTGATGCTGCAGCGCCAGACTAATCCCCCTCCAGGAGAAAACAGTCTTTGATCTTCTAAGACCATCTGGAAGCCTTAACTGTAGATCTGACATGGACCAGAATTAAATTGTCTCTAGGATTCATTTTAAATCGTGGGAAACCCTGGAGGTGTCAACTCGCATGACAAGGACAAAGGGTTGAGACTGACTGCCTGCGGAGAGGGATCCGGGCGGCTGTGCTGGACCCCCATGGGGACACCGTTGGTGGTCGGACAGCGGTCCGTCTTTGAAATAACCCCCCTGGACGTTTGAAACAGGAAGCCAGGACCAAATGTGGTAACTCCTAATATGGACGGCAGGTGGTAGGCAGGCTCCCTGCCAGCCAATCCGAGCGTCCGGAGGAGGAGTCTGGACACCATGCTGTGCTACGAAGGAGGAGGCTGAAACCGAGATGTTAAAACAGCTGGACGGAGGAACTTTCCTTTGTTCCCAACAGGCTGACACGTTAAGACGTTTGTAATTTGGCGCTGTGCTAGCTCTGAAACTTTGGGAAACCGGATATCTGTTTTATTTTGTTTTACTCTGTTTTAGAAATATTGTTAGGGAAATAAATGTGTTAATCTTTAATCCGGCCGAGTTCCGTGGTTTCTCCTTCTCGACTTTATTGAACATGCAACAAGGAAAAGTAATCTCAAAGCGACAGATTATACTTTTCCAACAACGCTCTACCTCCAACTGTACTTTTACTAATTCTAGGAACCACAAGCAGTCCTGCGTTTTGCGAGCGAAGTGTTCTCATTGGATGGTAAGGGACTATGAGGTCCTTAATATAGGACGGAGCCATACCATGTAAGGCCTTATAGGTCAACAGGAGGAACTCCTGAACTTGATTCTAGAATCAACTGGGAGCCAATGGAGCGAAACTAACACAGGAGTGATGTGATCTCTTCTGCTAGTTCCAGCTAACAATCTAGCTGCTGCGTTCTGAACAAGCTGGAGACTTCTTAAGGAACTCTTAGGACACGAAGCCAACAAGGAGTTACAGTAATCCAGCCTCGACGTAACAAATGCATGGATGAGTTTTTCAGCATCACTCTTAGAAAGTATATTTCTGATCTTAGCAATATTCCGCAGGTGAAAAAAGGCAGTTCTACACGCCTGAGATATGTGAGCCTTAAATGATAAATCCTTGTCAAATAAAACCCCAAGGTTTCAAACTGTGGAATTGGAGGCTATACTTATGCCATCCAGGGAGACTATCTGAGCAGACAGAGCATCTCTGAGGTTTTTAGGACCTAGTATAATGACATCAGTTTTTTCTGGGTTCAAGAGGAGGTAATTAATTGTCATCCATGTCTTTATGTCTTTCATGCTGGCGTTCAGTTTCTCTATATCCTCATTGTGGTCAGGTTTCATGGATAAATACAACTGCGTATCGTCGGCATAACAATGAAAATTAATGCTGTGTTTCCTGATTATGTTTCCTAGGGGTAGCATATAAAGCGTAAACAGGATCGGTCCCAAGACTGAGCCCTGTGGGACTCCATAGTTGACTCGAGTGCACTGAGAGGAATGGCCATTTACATTAACGAACTGATACCTATCGGACAGATAGGATTTAAACCACAGGAGAGCAGATCCTCTGATCCCTATGTCCTTCTCTAGTCTATGGAGTAAAATACCGTGGTCGATAGTGTCAAAGGCTGCACTGAGGTCTAACAGGACCAGAATAGAAAGTAGTTCCTTTTCTGAGGCCAATAACAAGTCATTAGAGACTCTAACTAGTGCAGTTTCTGTACTGTGGTGAGGTCTAAACCCCGACTGAAAGTCTTCAAAGTGGCTGTTGTCCTGTAGGTGGCAGTAAAGCTGCTTAACTACAACTCTTTCTAGGATTTTAGAAATAAAGGGGAGGTTTGATATTGGTCTATAGTTGGCCAAGATGCTAGGATCCAAACTGGGCTTTTTCAGAAGAGGTTTAACAACTGCATATTTAAAAGACTGTGGCACGTAACCCGTTTCCAGAGAGGTATTTATCATTGTTAATATGGGATAATTAATTAGGGGAAACGTTTCTTTAAAAAGTCTAGTGGGAATTGGTTCTAACAGACACGTTGAGGATTTGGAGGACGTAATAATTGATGCTATTTCTACTTGATCCACAGCAGTGAAGCAATCTAATGTTACAGAGGTTTCTATGGATGCCTCCATTTTTACCACTTCAGCCTGTTCTGGGCTGATAGTAGGAATAACTTGATTTAACTTATGTCTAATATTTGAGATTTTACTATCGAAAAATGTAAGAAAATCATCAGAGCTGAGAGAAACAGGAACATGTGGTTCTACTGAGCTCTGACTGCGAGTTAATTTAGCAATAGTGCTAAAAAGAAATCTTGGGTTGTTTCCATTCTCTGATATTAAGGTTGAATAGTACTGGCTTCTAGCTCTACGCAGAGCTTTTTTATAATTGAATAGGCTATGTTTCCAGGTATTCAGAGACTGCTCTGAACCGGAGCGGCGCCATTCCCTTTCCAACTTACGGGTTTCTTGTTTAAGAGAACGTGTATGAGCGTTAAACCACTGTGCTACTCGGTTTTGTCTAACGAACTTAGGTTTCAGGGGGGCAACAACATCAAGTGTACTCCTGAGAGCTTGTAAGGCATCTTTAACCATCTGGTCATTTATACAAGGACTGATACTATGGGAGCTGGATTCTCAGAATATCACTAAGTACTGGCTGAACTGAGTGTTTAAACTCAGGCACAGAACCCTCAATTAAGGTTCTTCTAAGCTGTTTCTTATTCACTGGGGCGGTAGCATGTTCTAATGTAACTGGAAGGTAATCAGAAAGTGATCAGAAATGATGGGGTTAAGAGGAAGGACACTCAGCTGGCTGATCTCTATCCCATGGGTTAGAACAAGATCCAGGGTATGCTTATGACAGTGAGTGGGTTCATTCACACTTTGGGTGAAACCAACATCATCTAATAAAGCTGCAAAAGCCTTTCCTAGGCAGTCACTGGGGTCATCAACATGAATATTAAAATCCCCTAATATTATAATTTGATCATAATCTTAGACAATATTCGATAAGAAGTCGGAAAACTTAGTTAAAAATTCTGAATATGGGCCGGGGGGGGGGGGGGGATAAATAATTATGAATAAAACAGGTTTTCGAGTTTTCCTGTTTGGGTGATTTATAGACAATATGATGCTTTCAAATGAATTATAAGCATTTTTAACTTTAGGGCTGAGAAGTAAGCTAGACTGTGATATTACTGCCAAACCACCTCCTTTCCCTGAAATCCTGGATTTCTGATAGTTAGCATAAGTGGGGGGGGTTGCTTCATTGAATCTATCATAGTCATCCTGATGGAGCCAAGTTTCTGTTAAGGCTAGAAGACTGAGGTTGTTATCATTAATTAACTCATTGACTAAGAGGGACTTAGAGGAAATGGATCAAATGTTTAATAAACCGCATTAATTACATCATAATTCTGCTTGTGAGAACTGCTGTCTGTCACTGTAAGGTTTCCATGATGGACTCCCTTCATTTGTCTTTCAGCACATAAGCTAAAGCTAGGACCTGCTTGACTTTCCCTGCATGGGTTTTGCACCGGCACTAACCCTAAGGGAGGCTCAGAGGAGCATTTTCCACTGCTGCTCTGCGCCCGGGTCTCGTCTCTGGGTTGTCAGATTGACAGACTAAGGCTAGCAGAAATGTTTCTAAAGAAGAAAGAAGAGCGGCACCGTCCAGAGTAGGATGGACGCCATCTCTCCACAGGAGACCGGGCTACCCCAAAACGCGTCCAGTTATCCACAAAACCAACGCCGTTTTCTGGGCACCATCTAGAAAGCCAGCGGTTAAATGATGAAAAGCGGCTGTACATTTCATCATTGACTAAGTTTGGGAGGGGACCAGAGAAAATTACAGTGTCGGACATCGTCTTAGCCAGTTTACACACCGAAGCTACGTTTAACTTAACCACCTCTGACTGTCTCCGTCGGGCATCATTACCGCCTGCGTGAATCACGACTCGACGGAACCTGGACTTACTCTGAGCTAACATCCTAAGGTTCCCCTCGATGTCACCAACTCTGGCCCCCGGATAACACCTGACTGTAGCCGCTGGGAGCTCCACGTTTCTAACTTCAGAAGAGCCTATAACCAGAGTTGAGTGTTCAGCGGGTGTGTCGCTCTACTGACCTCAGAGTCTGCAGTTTGGAGTTTGGACTCTCCACCAGATCTTGGAGCTGCTGAACATCTGAATCCTGAAGGTTGTTGTATCTAAGGTCCAGTTCTGTCAGGTGGGACAGGTTAGACTTCAGAGCTGAGACCAGAGCAGCACAGCTGGTCTTTGACAATCTGCAGTTCCTCAACCTGAATCCAGAACAAAGAGTTGAGTTTAAAGACAAAGTTCATGTTTTTCATCCTTCACTTCTTCTAAAGAGTTCAGAGCTGAAGAAGATCAGGAAGTTTAGAAAAAGTCCAAAGATGTGAAGCAACAGCAGCAGATCAGAAGAGTCCAGCAGAAGCAGAGAAGAAGAACATTCAGGAACATTCAGGACAACATGCAGCTGCTTCAGGAAAGAAGTCCAGATGTGTGAAAGTCAAACATCAGCCTGTGGCTGCATCCAAACCAACTGATGTTTCTGCAGCAACAGCAGAAAAAGTCCACTTCCTCTTTCTGCTCAGCTCTTCTCCAAACAGCACTGAATCATGGGAGAATTTCAGCAGCTTGATGCTGGAAAGTCTTCATCCCAGTTTTCAGGAGATGATCTTCCAGTCCTTCTCTGCTGCAGCCCTTCAAGCAGAGACTTTCAGCTCCAACAGATCAAAGCAGAGAGAAGAAGGAAGTGATGAGGAAGAGTCAGCAGCAAATGTTGGACATTGATCCCTGATCCATGACTTCAGCTCTGAATGAAGAGTCAGAAGCTGCTGGGAGCTTTGATGGATGATGTGATGATGTTTGTGGATGAAAAGGTGAGGATGTTTGTGGAGGATGTGTCTGTCAGAGCAGCATCCAGCTGCAGCATGACTCTGTCACTGTCTGCTCACAAACATCAGCCGCTGGACTCTCAGCTGCATCTGCTGAAACACAGCAGGACTCAGAGTGCATGTGAGCGTGCACGGCTGCTTCTTCTGCACGCGCTTTAAAGGAGTCTGTTGGAGCAAAGACACAAAGAAGAGCTGACAGCAGACAGCTTTGAAACAAGCAGCTGCAGGAAGAAAAGAAGAAGTTCTTCTGCAGATCTTTGAGGAGAACAAGCAGCCGCAGGAAGATGCTGCTGCAGATCAGGATGAGGACATTTCTGCTCACTGTTGGTGAACACAACTTTGTCATCATATTTATCTGAACACAACTGAAACATGGAGTCTGACCTCAGAGTCTGCAGTCTGCAGTCTGGACTCTCCAGAAAACCACACAGATGAACAACTCCTGAATCCTGCAGGTTCTGGTTGTAGCTCAGGTCCAGTTCTGTCAGATTAGACAGGTTTTTCTTCAGAGCTGAGACCAGAACTTCACAGCTGATCTCTGACAAACAGCAGCCCTCCAACCTGAAATCAGACAGAAAAGTGTGTTCAGGAGCAGTGATGCAGCTGGAGGTCCAGGAACTTGGTCCATTCAGTCAGGTGGGACCCGCCCTGATGACAGACTGACAGATGACATTTTCACTGTTTGCTCATTTCTTTTTTATTTGGACTCAAGAACATGATCAGGAATGAAAATGCAATAGATTATAAATGACTTGAAATGAAGTTAAAACAGACGAGGAATTGAAATGTCATTTATCATTATGAATTATTTATTAATAAATACATTTTCAAAATACATGGCAGAAATGCAGATTGAGCTGACAGTTAAAAAATACATTTTCATTTCATTTTGTTACCCGCTAAAGTGACGGTCCGGCTGGATCGTTACAATATTTTGCAGAGGATGAAGATCCAAGAAAACAAAGTTGCTGATTCATGGAAAAGAGACATTGAAGAATTTTCCAACAACAAAGCTAAATTAGACAGAACCCTGTTTGGAAACTTTTAACGCAGTAAAACCTCCTCTGTGCTAGCGAAAATACACATACAGCACTGTTGTTAGAAACTGATGCTAATGATGCTATGCTGACGAGTTGTTCACGTGTTGTCAGTATAAAACTGCTATAAGTATAACAATTTAAAGGAGAAGACAAAGAAAATTCACCAAAGGGATGACTGATAAACATGAAAAATTTCACTCAACATTTACTTGCCACTTGGCGACTAACTTTTACTCGTCAAAGAAGAAAAAATGCTCTAACTAGCGAATGTTGATTTCGAATCCTTCAAATTCTATCGAGAAAAAGTTGTAGTGTGATGTATATTGTTATCGTTACCCGGGCCGGGCTTCTCTCTCGCTGACTTTTTTAATAAATATATTGTAATGGCTGCAAAGAAGCTCCTTAGGCGGGCGGTTGTCAAACAGCTCCTTATTACTCCTGTATGTCAGAACGGTTACCGCACGAACTGAAAGGTACAGCCAGCGTCTTCTTACTCAGAGGGAGATTGTTCACCGAACGCACACACACACACACACACACAGGTAGACCCCTCCCACCAGTCACCAGCCCACCGTTGATTGACACACACTGTGGTCCAGCAACTGGCAGAAAGAGGGGGGCGCCGGCCACCCGCAGCTCTGCGCACGTGTCGTGAATGTCATCTTCCCTCCGCAAGTCTGCATCTATTTTGTTTAGGTATCCCCGATATGGAGCAGCAAGAAGTAAAGGATAAACTCAAGACAGGGGAACTGAAAAGGCAAACACGCACCGTGCAGCTGCAGTATTTCTCTGCTTAATGAAGCAAGTGCGCATCAAGATCTCTCTTTCACTCTCTTTGTCTGGCCTCTTATTCTGTGTTCCAGCGTTATTTCATTGTGCAAATGTATTTATCATGATCATAAAAATATGTAGATTATTTTAACCTTAAATCTTGCTTTTTTTTTCTGCCAAAAATACTATGGGATAATTTGAAATTTCGTGTTTGCTCCGGGCTCGGGCCTGCAAGTCAAGTTAATTGCTCGGGTTCTGGCCGGGTTCGGCTTTAATGCCCGCGGGCCTGTATCGGGTCGGTCTGGATTTTTTTTAGGCCCGATCTTACCTATAGTGCACGTGTCTGATTTGAACTTTGACCTCGGTCAGCTTTCAGGCAGCTTTGCTCAGGATGACTAGTCTGTCATTAGTTTCAATTCTTGTTTTTTTTCGGACTCTTTAAACTCATAAATCTGACAAATGTTCAACAGCTGAACCTGTTGTTGCCATGGAAACATATTTGTTCTCAAGAAACTCTTAGCAACTGTTTTCTTCCACTGCAAAGTCTTCAAAGAGTCAAAAACATTAAATTTCTGGAAAATACAGAAAATCTTTGAATCCAAACCCTTCAACTTCAGTGAAGAACTACAAATGTAGAAATGAACCAACCAGCAGCTTCAATGCTCTGACCTCAGAGTCTGCAGTCTGCAGTTTGGACTCTCCACTCCAGAATACAGAACCTTCATCATGGATGAATCATCCAGACTGTTGCTGCTCAGGTCCAGTTCTGTCAGGTGGGACGGGTTGGACTTCAGAGCTGAGGCCACAATTTCACAGTGAGTCTCTAAGAGTCCACATCCTGAAAGTCTGTGAAGAGAAAGAAAGACAGAAACAGGTGATCTATGATGAATTCAGGCTGTGATGAAGTTCCAGTTGGACATTTCTCTCTTCTTTAGAGCGTCAGCTTCATCCTGAAACAGTCCTCCTCATCAGTCTCTCTCAGACCTTCATCTTTCTTTCATGTGCAGCTGGAGGAGAGAAGGTGGAGCTCCATGGAGCTTCATGCTGCCCTCAGTCTGTCAGTGATCTGAGGTCTGAAGTTCACAGTAGAACATCTGGATCACAAAGACTGACAGCTGTCACTCTGACCATGATGATGATGATGATGATGATGGTTGAATGTTGACAGTTTTTAAATGTTGGTTATCATCCAGTTTTCTGCTTTCTTTTACAAAAGAAGAAGAGAACTTTGACTCCAGTCCAACCAATCCAACAGAACCATAACAGCAACAACCTTCAGGCAGAACTTTCCCAAAGGTTCTTCTTGGTAGAAAGAGGCTAAAGTGACTGTTTCTATTTTCAAAGAGCTTTTGTAAATCTGTACTTGATGCTTTCTTGAAGCTGGTAATGTTGTCATGGAAACAGCACATGGGGGCGGGTCTGTTATCAGCTGACTGACAAAGTGAAAGTGTTTCTTCACTTCTCTGCTCCTCTGAACTCTCTGTGGAAGGATGACTCAACATTGTTGTTCTTTTACAATCAAACTCTGCAGACAGCAGACCCATTTTCCAGAACAACATCTGCATCATCTCCTGTCTAATCCTGAAGATGAGCTTCTTCCAGCTATGAGAAACCTGTTTCAATGCCAACATGTCCTTCAGGATCAGTTGGAGCATGGCTGTGAACATGAGAGCAGTCACTGACTAACATGCAGCTCTCTGTGCTAATAGATCCATGAACAACTGTCTGCATCCACAGCTGCTGCTGATACCTGCTCCTTTCCTATTTAAATTTCAATTCAATTTCAATGTATTATTTGTATAGCACTTTTTAAGCAGAGACAGTAAAATCAGAGACAATATGATACAATAAAGAAACAATAAAAGCAATAAAACAATAAAACAGTAAAAGAATAAAATTAACAAGCTGACCCACTAAATCCGCTCACTGGAGTTAAAAGCCTGACTAAAAAGATGAGTTTTTAAAAGTGACTTCAAATCACTGACGGTTCTGGCAGACCTCACAGAGAAGGGGAGAACATTCCAGAGTTTAGGACTTGCAACTGAAAAGGCTCTGTCTCCCTGAGTCACAAGCCGACTCCTGGGAACCATTAAAAGCATTTGATCTTCAGACCTTAGGACTCGACGTGGACGATACACATGGAACAGCTCAGAGAGATACAGCAGTGCCAGAGCATTCAAACATTTAAAAACCAAAAGTAAAATCTTAAAAGGGATCCTAAAAGACACAGACAGCCAGTGAAGAGAGCGTAAAAGTGGATTGATATGCTCACACCGTCTGGTCCCCGTTAACATGCAGCTGCATGTGGTGGAAGTATCATGGTCTGCCTCTGGTGGGGACCTTCAGAAACAGCCACAGCTTCAGTCTGTGTGTTTTTGATGACCAGTCCTCAGGTCCACCATCTTGAAGGCTTTTTCTGCTTCTTTGCATCAACACACCTGCCTCCAGTGACTCATCACCGGGCCTCTATAGAACTCCATGATGAGCTCAGTCAGGTGTGTTTCAGCAGCTAAGATGGAAACCATGCAGGTTGGTGGTTCTAGGGACTGGAGTTCAGAAAGCCTGTTCTAAAGCAGAACTGCAGGATCTTCAGCCTTTCAGAGTGGATGAAAGAACCTCCTTCAGGTTCCTCTCTGTCATTTCTGCCTCACAGCTTCTTTGACTCCTTCACTCCCTTTAGAACATGCGGCTTAACATTCAGGCTTTTGTAAAGTGTTCAGAGGGAGAGCTCTGTTTGTTTAAGCGCTGTGTTCACAGACTGTCTGGAAAAGGGTAACAGCAGAGAAAGAGGCCAAGGGGCGGAGCTTCAACAGGAAACAGAGAAGTGTCTTACTACAATAAAAGCAGGTGGATTCTTTGGTGTCTCATTCAAAGCCAGGAATCTTCTCCACAGGAGCCTCAGGAGACCATGCTGACATCACTCTGACCTTTGACCCATCATACTCCTCACACACAAAAAACTCATCAAATAATGAGGATGTTTCACGGACAGAAGAAGCTGAATCCAGACTGCTGATGGCTAGCCAGCTTTGATCAGGGACATCATGGTTCTCATGGTTCTACAGCCACACTATGACAAAACAGCAAGAGTCGTTTCAAAGGCACCTGCTGAATCCATGCAGGTGAGTCAAAGTCTTTCTTCACGGAATTCCAGAACCTCTGTACGGAAGAACAAGAACCTCTGTCACCAGGTTTACAAGTTAGCTGTGATGCTAGGCTTTATTCTACTGTCCAAACTGCTATTTTAGAATTTCCAATAAGGACTTTCACTTTAAACCTTTAATAACAACAGAAATTGCACTTTCAGATTCCAAAAGCCCGGATTGATCCAGAAGATATTCTGCTGAACTTGTACTCACATTCTGGGATTTTTCTAGAAGCTTCAGAGAAATAAGAATCCAGAAAAAATAGAATAAAGACGTCTAAAACATTAATCCTTGTAATGGAACTGGATAAACAAATCAAGACAAGCTCATTAAAAAGCAGATTTCAGACAGATTTCCCTGATTTGCTGTCTGCTTTCCTGTGTGTTGGACTCAGATCTTCAACAGAGACTGTATGTATGCAGATGATGTTGGACTGAACCAAAGGAACCAAAAGGCTCAGAAGAAGGAATCAGTTTCTGCTTCAGTTTCTTCTTTCAGTCATCAAACTGTTTCATTCACAGATCAATGATTTCTCTAGAAAGAAGATGATGAACAGAAGAAAGAGCATTTTAGAAATGTGCTTCTAGAATGACTGACATTGTGGAAATGAAGACATCCTTTCATTCTGGACCATCTGCTTTGGGTTCAAACCTTTCAGAAGGTTCTGGATTGGATTTCATTTGGACAATATGATCCTTCTTTGCTCTTTAGCTAAAAGATCATATGAGTGTTAAAAACAAACGGATTTTCTTCTTTCATGTTTTTATTTCTAATTATTTTCAATCCTTTCATTCTTTGTAAATCAATCTGAACACTGATCTGATTTATCACCACAATCACTTCTGGACTCACATGAACTTTCTGCAGTTCCTCACAGCTGGGATCAGTCTCCGTTTACCCTCATCTGATGTGTTGTACTGGCTCAGGTTCAGCTCATCCAGAACCTCCTCTGACATCTGCAGAGTGTAGGCCAGAGCTGAGCAGTGGATCTCTGAGAGTTTCTTCTTTGATTTGTTCTCTGACTTCAGGAACTCTTGGATCTCCTGATGAACTGAGAGGTCCTTCATCTCCAGCAGACAGTGATAGATGTTGATGCATCTGTCAGGAGAGACTCCTTCACTTTTGATCTTCTTCAGGTTGTTGATGGCTCTCTGGATGGTTTCTGGATTCTTCTCTGTCTGACCCAGCAGGCCTCCTAAGAGTCTCTGGTTGGACTCCACAGAGAGACCATGAAGGAAGCGAACCAGCAGGTCCAGGTGTCCAGTTTGACTCTGCAGGGATTTCTCCATGACTCTACTCAGAAACTCATCCAGGGATGGGTTCTCCATGTTGTTCTCCAGGAAGTCCTCAATGACCTTTAATGGGTTCTCCATGTTGTTCTTTAGGAAGTCTTCAATGACCTCTACCTTCCTGTTGGAGTAACAGTGGAACATGTAGACTGCAGCCAGAAACTCCTGAACGCTCAGATGAACAAAGCTGTAGACCGGTTTCTGGAAGATCTCACACTCTCTTCTGAAGATCTCAGTACAAACTCCAGAGTACACTGAGGCCTCTGTGACATCCAGACCACACTGCTGCAGGTCTTCTTGGTAGAACATGATGTTTCCTTTCTCCAGATGTTCAAATGCCAGCCTCCCCAGCTTCAGAAGAACTTCCCTGTCAGTCTCTGTCAGCTCTTGTGGACTTGTCTGATGTTCCTGCTGGTACTTGTTCTTCTTCCTCTTTGTCTGGACCATCAGGAAGTGGGAGTACATGTCAGTCAGGGTGGTGGGCAGCTCTCCTCTCTGCTCTGTGGTCAGCAGGTTCTCCAGAACCACAGCAGTGATCCAGCAGAAGACTGGAACTTCACACATGATGTAGAGGGACATGGAGCCCTTGATGTGGGAGGTGATTCTGCTGGACAGCTCTCCATCTGGGAACCTCGTCCTGAAGTACTCCTCCTTCTGAGCATCATTGAAGCCTCGGACTTCTGTCAGTCTGTCCACACATGAAGGAGGGATCTGATTGGCTGCTGCAGGTCTGGAAGTGATCCAGACCAGAGCTGAGGGCAGCAGACGTCCCTGGATGAGGTTAGTGAGCAGCACGTTGACTGAGGACTTGTGTGAGACATCAGACACCACCGGACTGTTGTTGAAGTCCAGAGAAAGTCTGCTTTCATCCAGACCATCAAAGATGAACAGAAGTTTGCAGACAGACAGCTGTTCTGCTGGGATCTTCTGGAGTGTTGGATGGAACAGCTGGATCAGAGTGAGAAGACTGTGCTGCTCATCTCTGATCAAGTTCATCTCCCTAAAGGACAGAGGAACCACAGCACTGATGTCTTGGTTCTCCAAGCCCTCGGCCCAGTCCAGAGTGAACTTCTGCACTGAGAAGCTTTTTCCAGCTCCAGCAACTCCGCTGGTCAGAACCACTCTGATGGATCTGTGTTGGTCAGGGAGGACTTTGAAGATGTCTGGGTTCTTGATTGCAGTGTCATGGAGCTGGTTGGTCTTGGTGGTGGTCTCCAGCTGCATCACCTCATGTTGGGTGTGACCCTCTGGTCTCAGTCCCTCTGTGATGTAGAGCTCAGTGTAGACCCTGTTGAGGAGCGTTTCTCTTCCTGCTTCTTCAGTTCCTTCAGCCACATGTTCACTTCTGCTCCTCAGACTGATCTGATGTTCTCCAAACATCTCCTGCAGACCAACATCTGCTGAAAGAGCAGAGAAGAAAGCTCCTTCATGAGTGTTCCACATGTTTCCAGAAGAATCCATCAGCAGATGATCAGGCTCTGACTCACCAGCTCTGGGTCTTTCTGCAGACTGGGGTCCGCTCCTCTTCTTCTCTCTGTGGACACTAAGGAGAAACGTTAGTGAACAACAATCAAAGCAGTCAGTGGGAAGTTCCAGACTAACTCTGATCATGGAGCAGATCCTCTCTGATCTTCAGACTCAGATATTGGGATCCAGACTGTGCTGAAACTGAGCAAATGTGTTTCCAGGTTGAACCAGAGCAGATCTAGTCCATCTGAAGGTCTAAATGATGCGTTAGCTGTGTTTGGAGCTCATGTCTGGACTGAGCTCAGAGAAAAGTTCAGCTGTTTGCTTCATCCTCACAGACTGAGCTTTGTGTCCTCAAGAGTTGTCCAACTCTTTTCTTTCCTCTCAGACCTAAAGCGCTCACAGCAGATGGTTGACCTTCCTGGATGGATCAGCTGATGTTCTCGATGAGAACATTGTTGTTCCTGCTGAGAGCTGAACTCTGCATTGTTCACTAGAAACTGCTTCTTACTGTGAGTCTGAAGGTCCTGGTTCAGTTCTGAAGAATAGAGGTTCATCTTTGGACCGGTCACTCTTCATGGAGCCACAGCTGGAGGCTGCAGACTGGACTCTCTGTGTGACCTGTTGACCTCTGCAAACACCAAACCATCAGAGTGTTGGAGGATCTGCTTCTTCATGAACAGCTGATGGACTTTGACATGAACACAGACTGAGCTGTTTAGTCTGGAATAACATGACATGTTTGGATCAACAGTTTCCAGTTGGAGGGAAAAGGTTTCAGCATTTTCTGTCAGTCAATCCAGACTTTTTTCTAGAAAAACTGATTCCAATTCTCCATGTAGAAATGTAGAAATTCTGAGAGCAGAAAGTCAAACTAGAACAATGTGATGTTTGGAAAGCATGAAAATCTGAATCCTAGGAGTCTGCAGTGATTCTTCTCATTAGACTGGAGCTGCTGTCAGTCAGAGTCAGCAGTCAACATGTTTTCTTCTCCAACATCTCTGATGTCTCTCAGAGACTCTCAGAAGACTCAACTGAAAAGATCTCATCACACACATGATGCTCCAAGTGAGTCTGATCAGAGAGATCCAGAATTGAACCAGACCTCAAGTCCTTCATCTGAAAACTGTTGATCATCTGAACTAGAATCCAGCCTCCAAAAACTCTGACAAACACTCACTGTTCCAGTTATTCATCTCACCTCTGAGCTTTGCTCTGGTTGTCATGGTTACCCTCTCTGCTTCTAGAAGGAGAGGCTCCCTCCTGTGGTTCCTCCCACTGATCCATGCTGCTGGATTCACTGGATCCACATCAGCTCACACACACCTTCCTCCTTCACCTGCAGAGGAAACCCTCCTCATCATCAGCTCTGCTCCTCCTTCACCAACAGATCAGCTGCTCCTCCACTGATTGGCTCTTATCTTGTGTTTCCTCTCAGGTTCAGGTGAATGCAGTCAGACAGCAGAGGGAGGCAGAGGAAGCTGCCATCAGCTGCTGCACTTCTGCTCTCCCTCCACCAGGTGGAGACTTGGAGCTGCAGCAGCAACATTTCCATTCAGTCACTTTCACAAATAAATAACAAACTTCCTGTTTCTACACTTCAGGGGGGTATTCCAGAAAGCAGGTTATGCTAGCTCCCACGGTAAGTTTGAGGCTAAGGAAGTTGATAACCTCAACTTTCGGTTCCAGAAATGGAGGTATTTTTCAGGATATGTCAAGTTGCCATGGCAACTCATGCTCTCAACATAACCTGGTCTGGAGCAGGTTTAGTTGAAGGTTGGTTTGTTTTCAGAGAGGTGAAGCAGCATGGCGTGTCCATTTGAAGATGATTTAGTGGAAGAAGAAGCTCAGATAATACTTTTTCTACCGTGAGAGGATGATAAGACCACATATGGATGCTGGAAAAATATTTTTTTTACTTTGATCTAACTTAATTATTTGCTTCAGTTAAGATAAATCATTTTTTTGTTAAGTCAGCTTAAAAATAACACGTAGTTTTCAGACAGTTATTTTACTTTCATTCAAATTAATTCAAGGAAGTAGGTGTAACTTTGGTGCTGCTGTTAGATCGGCACCGCAAGGGATTGTGGGATACTATTCCCTTTGGCTGTCTGGACGGATTTTGGTTTAAGTGTGGGTTTTTGACCAAATGTGTTTAGTTGTTTAACTGTTTTACTGTGTTTTGCCGAGTTATTTTGTCTTACTATGCTTATCTCTGCACCATGAGTGAGTAAAGGAGAGGATGATGAGTTTATATAGCACCCCTACTACTCTGTACTGTAATGACAATGACGGAAAATTATTTAATTAATTTATGCACACCGCGCATTTTTCCACCGTCCTTTTTATTGTTATAAAAATGAGCATATCTGCCGGCTCAAACTAAGAAGTATGAGAGTTCAAGAAATATAATTAATAAAGATGGAAAAAATATTAATTGAATTGGAGTAATATGACATTTAATTAGATAAATATGTAAATTTGAGTTGTATAAACAATTATTGAGTTTTATAGACGTAAGAAATTAGGTTGATTAAATTTAACTCAATTACTTGTTACCAATAGATGAAGAAGTAATTGGGGTGGGTTAGGCTGGGGAACAGCCCCCAAGTTCTGGTCAAAAGCCACAAGAAGAGAGAGGAAAGAACTGGTGATTGAAGAGGTGACCAGG
This sequence comes from Oryzias latipes, assembly GCF_053564925.1. NCBI lineage: Eukaryota > Metazoa > Chordata > Actinopteri > Beloniformes > Adrianichthyidae > Oryzias > Oryzias latipes. Next base: position 25,086,319 of record NC_136238.1, on the reverse strand, counting down.
AGCAAGGAAAACCAGTACAAGATCAAAGCACTCAGCCAGCCACAACAAGGGTGTTGGACAACATGGGAAGGTGTGGTCAATAGGACCATTGGGTGGTCTGACATATGGAAGATGCCTCACGCAAGGCTGAGCTTCCTAATCCGGGCCACCTATGACACCCTACCCAGCCCCAGCAATCTGAGCCTATGGTTTGGCTCAGAGGAAAACTGCCATCTCTGCAAGACTCCAAACCCTACGTTACAGCACATCCTGTCCAGTAGCAAAGCAGCTCTGGCCCAGGGTAGGTACAGATGGCGGCATGACCTGGGGCCTCATTTATAAACGTTGCGTACGCACAAAAGAAGGCGTACGCCACTCTCTACGCAATAGTTGAGATTTATAAAAAGCAAACTTGACGGGAAAATGTGCGGTCCTTCACGCAAGCTCTGACCCAGGCGTACGCACAAAAACGGGTGAAATGAGAAACGGCGACGCCGTCGGCAGATGGAAGAAACACGTGAAAGTGAAAATGACAATACTGCCTCTCAGAAATAACATGAAGACTTCACAAAGCTAGTCTTACAATTAACAGCCTACACGAACACCCGTTTGATCGATCAGCAGTGAAACAAACAAAAAAGATCAAACGAAAATTACAACAGAAATTCAAATGAACACATATTTGCAGAAAGAAAAGTGAAAAATGTTCTGCAGTATTGGCATGTTGTGCAATTCATCCTCATAGATAATATAGTTAACAGAACGAAATAATGTACAAAACTGATATTCTTGTCAATGTGTCCGTCTGGCGGAGCAGATAGGTGCGGGCGTGCGGACGGACGGACAGACGTACTAATTGTCCACTGGGGAAAGTTGTCTTCATATTAAAACATTTCTTCATAAGCTACGGAATTATGGTATTCATGCATATATCTTTAGTTTGTTTTATTTTTGAAAAACAATGTATGGCGTATGTCTCATTCAGAAAGCAACAAGAAATTACATTTGCGCTGAACAATTTCCCATTTCCACGTGGATTATTACCGACATCTGTAGCTTGTCAGATGTAATTAAATGGAGGGAAATAAAATGCCCCATCACAATGCGTAATGACGCACAATGGCTGATCTTGCGCTCTTAATAGAAGATGTGGCAAATGGAAGAATTCGGAGTGAACGCATCTTTAGACAGCAACAAGACTTGCTGGCAAACGAGGACGAGTGGCTTATGAGCCGGTTCCGACTTCATCGAGCCGTCCTTTTGGACCTCTGCGGGCTTTTGGGCCCGGCGTTACAGAGGAGCACTCGGAGGAACCACGCGTGTCACCCGGTGCATCTGGCGCTCCGGTCCCCCCGGCGCATGCATCTGGCGCTCTGCCTCGACTTTGATGTCCGACCATTTCTTTTTTATTTCGGCCACGGTCCGAGTTTGTGAGGCTACAGCATTACGGCGTCTGCCACCGTTTGCCGCTCACGTGCCTTTTTGGCATTAGTAATGCCCACACTGTGCCCTCCAAACACTTTTCTCCTCTTTTCCACCTCGCCAACGATAACTTCTACTTCACATTGAGTGAAGTTACGTTTTTTTGATTTCCTCTCTGTGTTTGCCAAGATTTAGCAAGCCATGAATATTCATTTGTGGGCGTTTCACGGACTATTTATGGGCAACTATGGGCGTGTCATGTAACCGCTAAAGCTGCGCTGCATTTAGAATCGGTTGTGATTTATAAAGGGAAAGATACGTAGGATGTGCGTGCGCACGGTTTTATAAATCCGAATATTTCTGTGCGTACGCACGTCCTATGTTTCATCCGTACGCCACTTCTGACGCAAATCCTACGCAAAGTTTTATAAATGAGGCCCCAGGTCTTGAGGAAACTGGCAGAAGTCCTGGAAGTACGGAGGATGGAGGATGCTAAAGAGCATCCCACGAAGACACCGTCTTTGATTCACTTTGTTGGAGAAGGGGCTGGAGCACAGAACACCAACCAGAGACGGACACCGTCACTGCTAACACCAGGATGCGACTGGAACTTAAGGGTGGACCTCGACCTCAGCTCAAGTTCCCACCAGAAATAACTACCACCTCTCTGCGACCAGACATCATCCTGTGGTCCTCTGCAGCCAAGGCAGTAATCCTGGCAGAGCTCACAATCCCTTGGGAGGGAGGAATGGATGCTGCACATGAAAGGAAGAAGGAAAAATACATGGAAAAGATGGGTCCTAAGGGCAGCTGTGGGGGGCGGCAGGGAGACATCTCTGCCGTTGCTCCACCACCGTGAGATGTTCCGGGATCAATGGAGCGAAACATCAATGAAGGGTGGCTCCCGGCTGATGACCCTGCAGCTGCCTTACTGGCACCATCGGAGGTGCGTCAGGCGGAAACGCCATGCAGGTAGCTTTTACCTGTGCTCACATCTAAAAGTAATTCATTTAAGTTGGCAAAATTGGATAAGATTTTTATATATGCGTCACAAGGAAAATGGAAACAAGATCAGAAACTCGTGCGTATACTTTGTCTGCTCTTTTTCTACACGCAGAAACTTTCTTTTACTGATGATGCAGCCGTGTTACTTTTTTGATGGACGTGTAATCTTCATACGCCGTCATTAAAATCTCATACTCCGTCTCACTGAAGTATAGCACTTTCTTTTCTTTATCTCCATGCGTTTCCATGGTGACTCCATAAATCGTCAATCTATTGAGAATGTCTTTATGTACGTGCCGTGCACGTGCATTAACCCAGGGTTACCAAGTCGAGCGTCATTACGCCAACTCATATCTGGTCTTTTGGAACCGACATACCCAGAGTAAGCAAGTTCAGGCGGATTTCAGCCAGAGTTCAGGGTTAAAGTCAGGCTAGTTTAAACATGCTTCCTGGAATACCCCCCTGGTTTACATGAAGCCATCAACAAAAACAGACAGAAATCAAAGAATGAGGAGAAAAGAAACAAAGACAGACATGAATTCTTCCTCTCAAAGCTCCAACAAAGACTTTCTCTTGAACTTTGACCTCCACATAGGTTTGGATGGAGGAGAACAGGAAGGTTTGGAGTCAGAACTGAAAGCTTTGACCTCCAGAGCTTCATGATGGTTTAGGTTTCTGACAGAAACTCTTTCTTCAGTCTGGATTCTGGAAAGTTCTGACAGGAAGCAGCAGTCAGCTGATCTGAACCCCTTTGATGAGTCAGCATTTTCACTTCTGTAAACATCAACACTTTATTCTGTTAAAATCTAAAATAAAAACATCAATTGTTTCCATTTTCTTCATAAATCAGTTAAAAACAGAAACTGATCAATAAGTGAGAATTATTCTGCAGTTGTTGATCAGTAATGAGATCAAATCATCAAACATCAAAGAGATGAGAGTTTGCAGAGAAAGAAGAAGATCTTCTCTAAACATTCAGAGACAAACAGTCGAGTTAGAGAAGAATAAGTTCAACAAAGACAGTAGATTTTCCTCAAAGGTCTGAAGTCGTCTCTTCTCACCGTGTGAAGCCGCTGCAGCTCAGATCAGAGATTCTGCTTCTTCCTCTTCTGCTTTGCTTTAAGAACTCATCACTTCCTCATCTTGTGTTGATTCTGCTGAGTGTTCTATGTTGGACCAATCAGCTTCAGCCTTTCTCCTGAAAGCTTCTGCATGCTTTGATGACATGACCCCTGACCCGTTGGCTCCTCTTTCTCACACTGAGCTGCTGTTTGTGAGGAAGATGCAGAGAAGATGAAGCTTCATGTTGAACTTTCCTCTTTAGTCTTCACATCTCAGCTCCTGGTCTCTGTTCTGGATCCAAACAGGTTCTGGTTTCAAACTTTTCTCTCATTTTTCTGAACTGAAAAAGTGAATTCACTAAAACTCTGATCCAATCATTTCATCTGAATTGAAGATGTAGATGATCTCCCAGAATGCTTTGGGCTCTGAGGGTTTGATCAGGATTCATCTATGATTTCTAAACACAGCAGATGTGATGGAAGGGGGCGCGGCATCAGAGTGATTGACAGGATGATGCAGACGTCTTCTTGGAGGTGATCTGCCTCTCAGACGCTGCAGGATGTTTGTGGATCGTCCTGCAGACTCTGGATCCATTAGGACAGGATGAAGATCAGGGTGGATCCTGGTCTTCATCCTGATGCAGTGGGAGTTCTGCTCTGACAGGAAGTGAAACAGAAACTGAAGGAAGCTGCAGAACCAGCAGTTCTAGGAAGAAAGCAGAGGATTCTGGGTCTGAAGGTTCTGACCAATCAGAAAGAAACAGATCAGAACCTGCAGAAGGTTGAAGTACAAACATGGACACTTGGAGGCGGAGCTTCATCTGTGATGAAGAGGAGGATCCTCCCATAGGAGATGACAGAGCAACACTTCAGTGACAGAAAACACTGTTTGCTTTCTTTCAGCTGCACATTCTGTTTCTCACAAGGTTCTTGTCGTAACCTGTGGCTCCTCCTGCTGTGGAACAGGCTCCTCCTCAGTGGGCGTGGCCTCACATCTTCCTGACAGAGAACTGTCAGAATTTATTCTGCTAGCTGGAACATAGAGGACGCCGTTCAGAGAACAGTCCTGCTTCACTCCTCTCTCAACCTCAAAGCTCTGCATTAGAACGCAGTCAACCTTTACGCACACGCTGGATTGAACGTGCACGCGTGTGAGCGTGTGCATGAAGGCCTGTCATTGCAGCCCAGATCATCTGCTTCTCTAAACAGGAAGTTGTTGTGACTGGAAGGATTTGGATCCAGAAAGATGGAGAACCTGAAGGATCCAGAGTTGAAAGAAGGCTAAACCAATCAGAAAACATTCTGTTCAACAGAAACATTTAGTGTCAGACCCGGAATGAGGAAATACTGTTCCTTTATTTTGAAAATCCCCTGCTGTTTGATTTTGTACTTAGTAGCAGGTTCCTGTCCCTGCAGGATCTGCTCTGTGTTGAATTCAGACGTCTGGCTAAAGTCCAAAGTGACTCCTGGGGGGTATTCCAGGAAGCATGTTTAAACTAGCCTGACTTTCACCCTGAACTCTGGCTGAAATCCGCCTGAACTTGCTTACTCTGGGGATGTCGGATCCAAAAGACCGGATATGAGTTGGCGTAATTACACTCGACTTGGTAAACCTGGGTTAATGCTCGTGCACGGAAAGTACATAAAGACATTCTCAATAGATCGACAATTTCCGGAGTCACCATGGAACGAGTGGAAAACCAAAGAGAGCGCTATACTTTAGTGAGACGGAGTCTGAGGTTTTAATGACGCCGTATGAAGATTATACGTCCATTAAAAAAGTAACACGGCTGCATCATCAAAAGAAAGAGTTTCTGCTTGTAGTAGAAGAACAGACAAAGTAAACGCAAGAGTTTCTGATCTTATTTCCATTTTCCTTGTGACGCATATATATATATATAACTTATCCAATTTTGCCACCTTAAATGAAATACTTCTATTGGTAACAAATAATTGAGTTAAATTTAATCAACCTAATTTCTTACGTCTAAACTCAATAATTGTTTATACAACTCAAATTTATGTATTTATCCAACTAAATGTCATATTACTCCAATTCAGTTAATATTTTTTCCATTTTAATTAATTATATTTCTTGATCTCTCATATGTCTAAGTATGAGCCGACAGATATGCTCATTTTTATAACAATAAGAAGGACGGGGAAAGAAATGCACTTTGCGCTCAAATTCATTAAAGAATTCTCCATCTTTGTCATGACCCTAATAATCGGTGGGGGTGCTATATAAACTCATCATCCTCTCCTTCACTCTTACTCATGGTGCAGAGACATAAGCATAGTAGGACAAGATAACTCAGCAAAACATGGCAAAACACAGTAAAACAGCTAAACAACTAAAAAAATTTGGTCAAAAACCCACACTTAAACCAAAATCCGTCCAGACAGGCAAAGGAAATGGTATCCCACAATCCCTTGCGGTGCCGATCTAACAGCAGCACCAAAGTTACACCTACTTCCTTGAATTAATTTGAATGAAAGTAAAATAACTGTCTGAAAACTACGTGTTATTTTTAAGCTGACTTAAGAAAAAATTGATTTATCTTAACGGAAGCAAATAATTAAGTTAGATCAAAGTGAAAAAGTTTCTCTTTCCAACATCCATATGTGGTCTTATCACCGTCTCATGGTGGAAAAAGTATTATCTGAGCTTCTTCATCCACTAAATCATCTTCAAATGGACACGCCGTGCTGCTTCACCTCTATGTAAACAAACTAACCAACTAAACCTGCTCCAGACCAGGTTATGTTGAGAGCATGAGTTGCTATGGCAACTTGACATACCCTGAAACTTACCTCCATATCTGGAACCGAAAGCTGAGGTTATCAAATTCCTTAGCCTCAAACTTACCGTGGGAGCTAGCAGAATCTGCTTTCTGGAATACCCCCCTGGAGTGATTTAGAGCGTTTTTCTGAAACCTGAACGTCTGGAGGCTCTGAGTCCGAGCGGAGCTGCAAAGACACGAGCTGCAGCTCAGAAGAAAATGGTTTGATACCAAACTGCAGGTTTGGTGACACTTTTGGATTCATCTTTAAAGCTGCTTCACACCCAACGGGATTCAGGCGGTGGGTGTGGCCACTTTCAATGTTAAGTCAATGGTCCAGACGCCATCTGAGGTCCTGCAATGGTCCCATTTGAGCGGTGGGCGGCGTGAAGGTCTGGCAGCAGCGTGACGGTTTGAGTGACAGCAGGTAGAAAACACATCAATCTAGTGAATGGATCCATGGTTCTCCTGAACTTCCATTCATTCTCTTCACCTGCTGGTTCCCTTTGGGGGCAGCGGGTTTTCAGGAAGCGTCCTGCCTGCTGTTGGCCAAGAGAGGCGGTCAGTGTGGACGCAGCTGAACAGAAATGTATTCATGTTCATTAAAAACAAAGAGGACGGAGGGAGGGTCACGTCATGCGAAGTGAGTAGGAGTGCGTGAGCGGAGCTCCCCGAATTAAAGAACATTTTTTGGACTTAAAGATAACGAATTGTGGCAGAAAAGGTCTTTACAGGAGTGTGATGTCTCTTCGGGAAATTTGGGCCAAGACGCCAGAAAATAAAAGAGTCTTACGCCAGAAACCTCGAAAAACGCAGACGGAGGCAGAGGAACAGGGCCTGAACAACATGGCGGAGAGCGACATCGAAAGCCTTGTGATGAAGATAAGTGATGGGCTGTATGCTAAACTCAGCGCAAGCATGGATACTAAGCTAGACCAGATTGTTAAATCGGTCAGTGCTGTGTGTGAGAACGTGAAAGTATTGGAGAGAAGAATGGAAAATGCGGAGCAAAGAATCTCCGACACAGAGGACTCCGCCACCCAGCTGTTGGCGAGACTCGAGGGCGCCGAAACCCGCCTGAACGAAGCCCTCGCCCGGCTGGAGGATCAGGAAAACAGGTCCCGGCGCAACAACATAAAGATAATTAATCTGCCGGAGCGCACCGAGGGGGATAACCCTAAAGAGTTTTTCGAAACATGGATACCCAAAGTTTTGAATATGAAGGTGAAAAAAGACCGGATTAAAGTGGACAGATGTCACCGAAGCCCGGGCCAACTCCGACCCGACGCGACCAGACCGAGAGCGGTTTACGTCCGCCTCCATCACTATGAGGATAAACAGCTAATCATGCAGAGCGCCCGGAATCGGGGGGAGATCTCGCTCGGTGGGAGCCGAATCCACTACTTTGAGGACTTTTCACCGGCGCTGGAGAAGAAAAGGCGTGATTTCACGGAGGTGAAAAAAACCCTGCGTTCACTGGGGATTCCCTACAGGATGCTTTTCCCAGCGGTGCTGCGGGTTAACCATAAGGAGAAGGTCCATGTCTTCAAGTCCCCAGCAGAGGCACAGCAGTTCACCATGGCAGTGCAGAAAGACAGCACATAGTGGACCGCAGCATAAACAGCCACGGTATTTTACACCTGACTGTTCTTTTCTTTCTTCTTAATTCTTTTTTTTCATAAATGGGGCAAATACTTATGTTATTATATTATTTTAAGTTAATGGACACGACCCCTTTAAATATATACACATTTTCTCTTCTTTTCATAGACCATATTAAAGTTCATTTTATGATCAGGCAAGCTGATCCATATTGATTTTGTTTTTATATCTGGAAGTGCAGCCAGAGTACGGTATTTCTGTTGGACATAAGTCAAAGTAGTAAGGTTTGGGGAGCTCCACTTCTTCCTACTAATGTTAATGTGGGTGTTATTGAGAAAGTGGCAGAGAGTTATGTATCACATGAGCCCTACAAAGGAGCTGGAGTTGCAGCAGTTGCAAGATTTTTGTTTGTCTTTCACGTTTTGAGATTTTTTTTCTTTTCTTTTTCTTTTCATCTCATCACCAGCAAACCTAATGTGTATATTTGGTTTTATAACTTGAATGAACAGGGTCATACTTAAGATGAACACACACAAAAAAAATGCCAGGAGTAAATTCCATTAAATTCTGCTCGTTCAATGTAAAAGGCATTCATCATCCTATTAAACGCAAAAAGATCTTGAGCTCCCTAAAAAAAGACAAAGTTCAGATAGCTTTCCTGCAGGAAACACATTTAGTGGATAAGGAACATATGAAGCTGAAGAGGGATTGGGTAGGCCAAGTACATTACTCCTCCTTCTCCTCCAACAGCAGGGGAGTAGCTGTTCTGATACATAAACCTGTTCCCTTTGTTCTGGAGACCTGTAAGAAAGATCCAGAGGGCAGATATATATTGCTACATGGAACCATTCAGGATGTACATTTAACCATGATGAATATATATGCACCAAGTCCACCACTGTCTTCTTTTTTGACAAAAATTGCATCAGAACTTGCAGAATATAAATGCGGTCTGACACTGTTGGGGGGAGATTTTAACTGCGTTTTAGACAATAATCTAGACAGATCACCGATACCCACTGATGGGCGATGCAACTTGGGGGCCACACTGGCCAAAATGTTGGAAGAGCTTAATCTGGTGGATGCATGGAGGTCCATTAATCCTTCTTCCAAAGATTTTACATTTTATTCCAATCCACACAATTCATATTGTCGGATTGATCTTGTCTTCTTACCACCTGAGTCTTTGGGACAAGTAAATACATGTGAAATAGGTTCTATTTACTTAAGCGACCACGCCCCAGTCTATTTAGACTTGAACATAAAAGAAACCACACCCACAACAACGAGGTGGCGTTTTCCATCACATATTATTATTGACAAAGACTACAAGAAAAGGATGGAAGAAGAGTTAAAATTATATTTTGATGAAAACGATAATAGTGACACAAATCCTGAATTTTTATGGGAGGCAGCAAAGGCTTATATCCGTGGATCCACCATTTCATATATAGCAAATAGAAAGAAAAAATTGCTGCTGAAACAAAATCAGCTGGAAAAAGACTTAAAGGCAGCAGAGATGGCACACAAATCTAACCCTACAAAAAATAATTTGATTAAAGCACAAGCCGTTAGAGCAGCTCTGAACTCTGTCCTCAATGAGAAAGCCTCTAGATCATTGTTTTCTCAAAAACAGCGTTTATATGAATACGGCAACAAACCTAGTAAATATTTAGCACGTATACTTAATCAGAAAGACACTCAAAACACCATAGGGGCAATCAGAGATTCTAAAGGAACAAGACACTATGACAGACACAGTATTAGCTCTGTTTTTGTCTCCTTTTACAAGTCCCTGTACAAATCAGAGAACATAAGCACTAAGGAAGACATGGATAGATACTTTTCACAAATTAAACTGCCAACATTATCAGAAGAGCAACAGGAGATCCTAGGAAGACCTATTGAAGAAAAAGAAATTTTTAAGGCCATCTCACTGATGCACAGTGGAAAATCTCCTGGTCCAGATGGATTCCCTGTGGAATGGTTCAAAGCTTTTAAGGACAGGATTGTTCCCTATCTGCTCAGAACATATAATTACAGCTTCAACACAGCCCATCGCTTGCCAGAAACAATGACACAGGCAAATATCTGTCTGATCTTAAAGAAGGGAAAAGATGCTGAAGACCCAGCCTCTTATAGACCAATCTCCCTTATCGATGTAGATGTCAAAATTTTAGCAAAAATATTAAGCTTAAGACTTGAATCCTTCATAACTCTCGTAATCAAACCTGATCAAACAGGGTTTATAAAAGGAAGAAATTAATTTCATAATATCCGCAGACTTCTGAACATTATACAGCAAGCTCAAGATAAAAAAAATGAAGGGCTTACTTGTGTCTTTGGACTCTCTGAAAGCATTCAACAGAGTTGAATGGTCATATCTCTTTCAGACCATGGATATGTTTAAATTGGGCGCTAACTTTGTCGACTGGGTGAAGCTGTTGTATTCTTCACCTAAAGCAGCTGTTATTACCAATTCTCACTGTTCTAACTACTTCTCCTTAGAAACGTGGAACACGGCAGGGATATCCCCTGAGCCCTCTTTTGTTTGCGCTGGCTATCGAACCTTTTGCAGAGCTCATCAGAACTTCTTTGAGTATAAAGGGATTCCTCATCGATGGTAAAGAACATAAAATCTCATTATATGCAGATGATGTCTTACTGTATCTAGTCGAAACAGACAGCACCATCCCACACTTACTCAACCTCTTGAAACAGTTTGGCCATATCTCAGGTTTTAAAGTAAACTTATCGAAGTCAGAAGCTATGCCTATTGGCACAATGACTGGATCTGCTCCCCCAACGGGGTTTCCCTTCCAATGGTCCCCGAAAATAATAACATATCTCGGAATACAAGTGAGCCCCTCTCTTAATAAATTGCTCAGATTGAATCTAAAACCAACAATTAAACGTATTAGAGAGGACTTAGAACGGTGGAAAAGCCTATCCGTTTCCTGGCTTGGAAGAATAAGTCTGCTGAAAATGAATATTCTCCCTAGACTCATGTATCCATTACAGATGCTGCCAAACTCAATTCCAAATAGCTGGTTCTCGGATTTGGATAAAATATTTACGCATTATCTTTGGCAGGGGAAGAAAGTAAGAATGAAACTAAGCAAATTACAGAGAAGTAAAGATCAAGCGGGTCTAGCTGTCCCAAATATCCGTTTCTACTACTGGGCTGCGCAAATGCGATATATACATGAATGGGTGAACCCAACTGTCTCAAATTCATGGATTGATATGGAATCTAGCAATTGTGGAATTGTAACATTAAAGTATTGTCCCTTTATATTTTACAATAAGGTTAAATTAGAAGTACAAAACAACTTTATAGTCTTCAACACTTTGAATACATGGTACAAAATGTTACTTTTCTTTAAACTAAAAAAAGACTTTTCTGTATTAGCCCCCACATTTAGGAACCCAGATTTCATCCCATCATGTCAAGACATTGGCTTCAAACTCTGGCATGAAAAGGGATTAGACCAACTTGCCAGACTCTATGGTGGGAATGCATGGGAATCCTTCGAAGCCTTAAAGAATAAATATTCTCTGCCCCAGTCCCACTTCTTTCGGTACTTGCAGATCAGACATTACATACCCAAACCAAACATCCCCCCAAACTAACATTTTTAGAACGCATTCTTACACAGCCCCAACCTACAAGATTTATCTCCCACATTTACAGAAACTTTTCTTCGAACATTACACATTCTACAGATTACCTCAAAAGACAGTGGCAGACTGACTTAGGAGAAGAAATAAGTGACAATGAGTGGACCCATCTGATAGAGAACACGCTAAAACTCCTAACTTCAAACTCACATAGAGAAACACAATTTAAAATATTACACAGACTCCATTTTACACCATTGTTGAGGAGCAAGCTGGGCTTAGACTCTCCCTACTGCTGCAAGTGTAACAGTGAAATAGGTACATAGGCACACATGCTGTGGAAATGTAGTGGGATACAAAAATACTGGATTGAAATTAAGAAGGAGGTGAAAATACTGTTGGGATATGGTGTGGAACTCTCAACCTTTCAGTGTGTTCTTGGCACAAATTCACAAAAATTCTTCTGTTTGTAGCAAGAAAAACCATTCTGAAATTCTGGATTTCCAAGGACATTCTGACCATGGAGGACTGGTACACAGAGGTACTGAGGATTCTTTCTCTGGAAAGATTAACGCATACCCTTCATGACAACATTGAGGAGTTCAACAAAGTCTGGCAACCAGTTCTGGATAAGACTAATCTTTCTTTGGATTGAACTCTGTTCTGGTGAAATGTGAAAAAAATACAAAAAAAATACCCTGTAATAGTCTTTTGCCGCTGGTGATGAAGGTTGATTGGTGATTTGTTCTTTTTATTTATTTATTTTTTTTAAACTGCTGCCTGTTTATGTTAGGTTGTGATGTTAAAAAGAAAATATGGGTTTGTAAACATCTTGATGTTCTATTTTTCATGTTTGACTGTTTTCACTACCCAAACAAAAAGAAAAAAAAAATCATGACAAATTGATGACCGTAAAAATGATCTTTTATATATATAATTATCTCCGTTCTGCAAAACGACTCAACTCCCGCTAAGCTCGTTGTGTCTGTTTTTTGACCGTTTCAAATTCATTATTACTTATAGACCTGGAATGTTAAACCCGACGCTCTCTCCCAAAAATTCTGCTCCTCTGAAACATCTCCTACCACCAACATTCTTCCATACTCCTGTATTGTAGGGAATTTAACCTGGGACATTGAAACCAAAGTCCTCTAAGCTCAAGGTGAGGAACCCAATCATGAAACTCTTTCTAATGGGACCCTCTATGTCCCTCCCTCTCTCAGATCTGTTGTCATCACCTGGGCCCACTCCTCTAGCATCGCTTGACATGGAGGTATCCACCGTATACTTAACCTCATCCGCAGGCGTTTTTTCTGGCCCTCCATGAACAAAGACGTTAGGGAGTACATTGCTACTTGCCCCATGTGTGCTTGCTCCAAATCTTCTCATTCACCTCCATCTGGTTACCTCCATACTCTGCCAATGCCCAGCCGCCCATGGTCCCAAATCGCCGTAGATTTTGTTACTGGACTACCTCCTTCCCAAGGGAACGCCGTCATATTCACTGTTGTTGATCGTTTTTCCAAGTTTGCTCATTTTATTTCACTTCCCCAGTTACTTACCGCCACAGAAACTGCTGACATCCTGGTTCATCACATCTTCCGTCACCATGGCATGCCTGCTGATTTGTTTTAGATCGTGGTCCACAATTCATATTTCAAGTCTGGAAATCATTCTGTTTTGCCCTGGGAGCCACGGTCAGTCTCACATCAGGTTTCCACCCTGTCAAACGGTCAAGCAGAAAAGGCAAACCAGGAGCTGGAAATATCCCTCCATTAATTAGCTGCCCATAATAAGACTGGTCCAAGTGTTGGATCGAATACGCTCATATCTCTCACCCTTCCTCTGCCAAAGGGATATCTCCGTTTGAAGCCTACCTCGGGTACTCACCAACTCTGTTTCCGTCTCAGGAACTTGACTTGGCAATGCCCTCGGTTCAGGACCATCTCCAATGGTGTATTTGGCACCAAACCAGGGCTGTTCTCCTCCGCACCAAGGAGAGCAACAGCCGTAATGCCAACCATCACAGGGTGGTGGGGCCCACCTACCAACCTGGTCAGAGGGTTTGGCTCTCATCCCAGAACATGTCTATCCAAGCCACTTCTCGCAAGTTCACTCCCCACTTCATCGGTCCCTACACCGTCGAAAAAGGTCATCAACCCCTCCTATGTCCGTCTCGCCCTCAAGGTACACCCCTCATTTCACGTCTCTCAGATCAAGCTGGTTCAGGACAGTTCTTTCTGCCCGCCTTCCCCTTCCCTGCCTCCCGACCGTATCATTGATGGCAATGCGGCCACTCCGTTCACAGTCAGCCGTATCTTGGACGTCCGGCGTTGAGGTCATGGCCACCAGTTCCTGGTCGACTGAAAGGGTTATGATCCCGGGGAACGCTCCTGGGTCTCCCATTCCCTATTCCTGGACCCGGCCCTCATCAGTGCCTATGTATCGGGCCCACCCAGATTGGCATCCTGGACTGCCAGGCGGTGGTCATTGAGGGAGGAGGTACTGTCATGGTGCCTCTGTCAGATATTCCCCCTCTCCCCTCTTTGCTCTGCCTCTCTCTCCTGACTCAACCAGCTGTGACCACTCTACTCATCAAGCCTCTGTTCTACATAAGGAGACCCAGCTCCAGTATTCAATGCCAGTTCGTTGCCCTTCATGGTGACTAAGCCTGGTCTATAGTTAAGCTTACCTTGTATTTGTGCTTCGCTAACCTTGTTCTCCTGCTTCAGGATTCATTACCCACGAGTGTCACCTGTGTTGGATGTCTACACGAGCAGTTCCAGTGTTCCAGTAGAAAAACCTGTTAATGCTTACCGCGCTACTACCTCGAGTCACGCCACGTCAAAATCTCCATCCACGCAGTGTCAGTCCAAGTCAAGATCTTCGAGCCTCTTTCAAGTTCGGACCTGTCTCTCGCCATCCACCCCCACGACTAACCGGAAAATAAATTCTTTACTTACCACTCCACCTACCTGTGTCTTCCTTCTGGGTTCCAGCATTTGGGTCTGTCTCGCATCCGAAACATGACACCTTGTCTGTTTTAACTTCATTTCAAGTAATTTCTAATCTATTGCACTATCAGTCATGATCATGTTTTTGGGTCAAAATCCAAAAGAAATTACCAAACGGTGAAAAGGTCATCTGTCAGTCCCACCTGACTGAATGGACCAAGTTCCTGGACCTCCATCTGGATCACTGCTCCTAAACACACTTTTCTGTCTGATTGCAGGTTGGTGAGATGCAGTTTGTCAGAGATAAGCTGTGAAGTTCTGGTCTCAGCTCTGAAGAAAAACCCGTCTAAGCTGATGGAACTGGACCTGAGCTGGAACAAGAACCTGCAGGATTCTGGAGTTCTTCATCTGTGTGGTTTTCTGGAGAGTCCAGGCTGCAGACTGCAGACTCTGAGGTCAGACTCCATGTTTCAGTTGTGTTCAGATCAATATGATGACAAAGTTGTTGACCCACAGTGAGCAGAAATGTCCAGATTCTGATCTCCAGCAGCATCTTCCTGCAGCTGCTTGTTCTCTTAAAAGATCTGCAGAAGAACTTTCAGCAGATGCAGCTGAGAGTCCAGCGGCTGATGTTTGTGAGCACACAGTGACAGTCAGGAATCAGACACATCCTCCACAAACATCCTCACCTTTTCATCCACAAACATCATCACATCATCCATCAAAGCTCCCAGCAGCTTCTGACTCTTCATTCAGAGCTGAAGTCATGGATCAGGGATCAATGTCCAACATTTGCTGCTGACTCTTCCTCATCACTTTCTTCTTCTCTCTGCTTTGATCTGTTGGAGCTGAAAGTCTCTGCTTGAAGGGCTGCAGCAGAGAAGGACTGGAAGATCATCTCCTGAAAACTGGGAGGAAGACTTTCCAGCATCCTGCTGCTGAAATTCTCCCATGATTCAGTGCTGTTTGGAGAAGAGCTGAGCAGAAAGAGGAAGTGGACTTTTTCTGCTGTTGCTGCAGAAACAGCAGTTGGTTTGGATGCAGCCACAGGCTGATGTTTGACTTTCACACATCTGGACTTCTTTCCTGAAGCAGCTGCATGTTGTCCTGAATGTTCCTGAATGTTCTTCTTCTCTGCTTCTGCTGGACTCTTCTGATCTGCTGCTGTTGCTTCACATCTTTGGACTTTTTCTAAACTTTCTGATCTTCTTCATCTCTGAAATCTTTAGAAGAAGTGAAGGATGAAAAACTTGAACTTTGTCTTTAAACTCAACTCTTTGTTCTGGATTCAGGTTGTGGTTCTGCAGATTGTCAAAGTCCAGCTGTGCTGCTCTGGTCTCAGCTCTGAAGTCCAACCCGTCCCACCTGACAGAACTGGACCTCAGGAGCAACAGCCTTGAGTATTCAGATGGTCAGCAGCTCCGGGATCTGGTGGAGAGTCCAAACTCCAAACTGCAGACTCTGAGGTCAGTAGAGGGTTGGAGTCAGTCCAGCTGCTTCCAGATGTTTGGTCCTAAAGTTAGTCTGAGAGCAAAGATGCAGAGTTTCCTGTGAAGCTGCAGCTTCTCAGTGAAGCTCTGAGGAGAATGATGACAGGCTTCAGGACAACAGTCAGCCAATCAGAGCAGCAGAAGCTCCAACAGGTGAAGATGACAGGAAGCTGCTGCTCTGAACAGGACTGAAGCTCCTGCTGCTCTTTCTGCTGCTGTGCTGCATCACTGACTGACAGACCAGGATCAGGAGACACTCCTTCATCTCTGTCTCTCTACTTTCTCTCTGCAGGTGGAGGTGGGACTGATGTTCCTCCTGGAGGAGCAGAGAGGAGCAGCAGCAGCAGCTGGTCTGCAGAGATGTTGTGACTGGACGGTGTTCCTGGGAGGTGGAGAGCAGAGTGATGGAGGAATCAGAGGAAGTGGAGATGAGTGTCAGAGCTGCAGCATGAACTGACCTGAGATCAGCTCCACTGTCTCTCTCAGCATCAAGTGGACAGTTATTGTGCTGCAGCTCCCCCCGGTGGACTGATGGAGAACTGCATTTCCTCTTCTCATTCTAATTTGGAGTGTTGATCTGAAACATGGGTTGGATTCAGATGTTCAGCAGCTCCTTTTTCTTTGGTGTTTTGTGGGTAAAACTCTGTTCTTTTTCATGCTGACAGCATTTTTAGTTGCAGTTTTAAAGAAGTTTCATCTAAATCCAGTTGAATCTCCTCATTTTGTAGAATGTCTAAACTAGTAGAAACTTTCTGAGCATAAAGCCTGTTTTCTCCAGAGGACATGAATGAACAGAGTGGATCTTAGTGAGGAATGACAGCCTCTGGATGCAGAGAATCACTTTGATGCAGCTGCTGCAACAACACCAACTGCATTGAAGCAGGAGGGAGAAGGGAGACACCTGCTGGCTGTTTGCAGAACTGCATCTTAGTGTCAAAAGGCTACAAACTGAAAGCTGTCTGTAAAATTCCTGCAGCCTGTTTGGATCTAATAAATGCTCTTTTGAATCAACTCTGTGTTTTCTATTGATTTCTGTCTTCATTCTATCTTTGACTCACAAACAGACTTGAATCTTTAGTCTTCCCCCTCATCCTGTTCCAGCTGTTCTAATCTTCATGTGTTTGGTTCCTTCTCAGTAGAAATGGGTTGGAAAAGAGCTTTGGAATGTTCAGGTGGTGCTGATGTCTTTCTAGATGGGGGTGGGCAGAACAGATGAGAGCTCCTCCCCCCTGATTCAGAGGGGAACAGTGGGCAGCAGCTGAAAGGAGGGAGTGGAAATGGGAAAAGTTCTCTGCAGGTTTCTCCTTTCCAAGAACAGAGGGACACGACTCCATGAAGAGCAGAAGCTAAAGAGTTGGAAAACATGCCCAAAGCTGCAGCACCACCTGCAGAAAGATGCTTCCTCTTCAGGCTCCGCCCCTCCACATCAAGAAAGATCAGGGTTTCTGCTGAGCTGCTATTGGAGCTTTTAGGGGGTCGGATCTTTAGATTGCGCTTTTCTACCTTTAAGGACAAAGCGCTTTACATTCACACACTGGTGGCGCCTGCCTACCACCAGAGACAAGGTTTAGTGTCTTGCCCAAGGACACTTCGATTCATGGGCGTGCAAGGCGAGAATTGAACCTGCAATATTATGATCGTGGGTCGACTGCCCTACTGCTACACACCCACGCCCACCTGAAAGAGCCTCAGAGCTTCTCCAGCTGATGTCTTCAACACTGGGACTCCATCCCTTCTTCCATTCATCTTTCTGTCTGTTTGCTTTGAGGCCCAGATCCTCACCTGCTGCTGGCTTTGGTTCAGCAGCTGCTGACTGGAACGCTGAATCTCAGAGCGTCCGGCGCTTTGATCTTCTGCACATTCAAGTGTGGAACAGATGCAGAGAAAAGCTCCAAAGTTCTCAGAGGAGCATTGATTCAGCAGATCTTTAGTTTCTGGAGACGACTTCAATGGAAGAATGAAAACCACATGGATTCAAACTGAAACTCTGTCAGAGTCAATAAAGTTTTTTCAAAGATGAAGTCCTTGAAGGACAAAGCTCTCCTTCACTGTCAACACACACAGATGATCAGAACAGTTCCACATGTGTGTGCATGTTCTGGGAAGTTCTCCAGTTCCTGGGTTCCTCTGATCACGGGTCCAGCAGCGTGTTTCAGGAACACGGATGATCCAGAACATGGGATCAGACTGAAGTCAGCAGCTTTCAGCTCCTTTTGGGCTTCAAGCCCAGAGAGAAGACAGAAATGTGAGGAAGGCAGAGAACATGAAGGGTTCCTGACAGGAAAGAGAAGTTGGAGCCAGAAAGACTAGAACCGGATCAGGACCAACTCTGGACAGTCCTTTTAGTGGTGGAGCACAGACAGAAGCAGCATCATGTTTGTCACAGAGACGTGAGCTTTGAGGAGCCACTCTGCAGCTTGACCCTCTCAGATGTCAGCAGCTGTTTGTGTCCTCAGATCCAGTCAGACACCAACATGTTCCTCAGAGAACAGCATGTCAGCACACACTGCACACGCTTGGATCCATGCAGACGTGTTGGAAGCCAGAGCTTCAGGCCGGCCTTCAGTGGATCTGTCCGTTCATGCTGAATGGGAGCAGAAGAACGTCTGTTTCAGCTCTGCTGCTTCAGCTCCACTCAAACTGCTGGGAACTCCAAACTCTCTCAGAGGAGAAAAACAGCAGAAAGCTTTCTGCAGCTGCTCTCACAGTGGATCTTCCTCTGTCTTCTTCAGCAGCAGATGATGAAGAGTCACTTTCTTCAGGTTCCTCTCAGTCCTGACCTTCATTCCTGATGGACCAAAGCAGACTGACAGCAGCTCTTTAGCTCCACAAAGAAAACTCTGCAGTTTCCCAAAAACCTTCTGAAGCAGAAAAACCAGGAGACTTCCTGTCTGTCTGTCTGTCTGTCAGTGTTGGAGTCTTCCTCCATCTTCAAATGATGAAGGTTTCTGCTTTGGAACATTCCAGAAAGCCTTTTGAAAGCCTCCTGATGATGCTGGAGGACAGGGAGGAGCGCAGGAGGATGCAGGAGCTCCCAGAGGAGGAGAGGCAGGAGGAGCAGAGGGAGCGGCTGCTGGAGCAGAAGCAGCTGCAGACGCACTTTTGGCTCTGGGCTTCAAACTTTGATCAGGAGGAAGAGGAGGAGCTAAAGAGGAGCAGGAATGCTGGGAGTGGGACTGGAATTCAGACTGAATCCAACATTTAGGGACAAAAATGGCGTCTTCCAGAAATAAATCAGTCTTTATTGTCATTGTAGATGGGGATACAATGAAATTGCAGCAGCCTTGAAGTGATGAAGTTAAATAAAATAAAATAGAATAACTGTATTTACATCTCTAACAAAAAATGAACAATATGTACAGAAACTGTTGAATATTAAATATGTATGGACAAAATAGAATGGAATGAGTCGAGTTGCTGTGAGCGCAGCATAGTAGATATTGTGTTATTGCACAGAAGTCAAGATATTGCACACATGTGTAGTCAGAGATTTAGCATTTGTAAAAAGTCAGAGTGGGTGTAGTTGGTGGAAGTGTGTGTATTCCGTATGGTGATTTCCTGTGGAAAAAAGCTGTTCCTTAGTCTGTTTGTCCTGGTTCTGATGGACCTGTACCTCCTTCCAGAGGGCAGCAGTTCAAACAGAGAGAAAGCAGGATGGGTGGAGTCAGTGATGATGTCAGTCACTCTGATGAGGCAGCATGACTGGTAGATGTCCTTCAGTGAGGGGAGGGGGCAGCCGATGATCCTCTTCTGTCTTTACCACTCTCTGGAGACTCTGCTGTTCTGCTTCAGTGCAGTGGGAGAACCACACTGTGATGCAGGAGGACAGGATGCTCTCAATGGTTGAGCGGTAGAAGGTTACCAGCAGCTCCTGGTTCACATTGTTCTTCCTGAGTCTTCCCAGGAAGTGCAGACACTGCTGAGCCTTCCTGATGGTGTTGTTAGACCCTGTGAGGTCAGCAGAGATGGTGGCGCCCAGGAGGGTGAAGCTGTGGACCCTCTCCACACAGTTTCCGTTGATGTAGAGTGGGGGTGGATCTGCTCTGTTCTTCCTGAAGTCCAGGATGATCTCCTTGGTCTTGGTGGTGTTCAGGATGAGGTTATTAGCCTGACACCACCTGGACAGTTTCAGGACTTTGTCTCTGTGGGCCGTCTCGTCGTCCCCAGAGATCAGCCCCACCACAGTAGTGTCGTCTGCAAACTTCACTATGGTGTTGCTGGTGTGGGCTGGTCTGCAGTCTGCTGTGTACAGCATGTCCGTCACTGAGGAGTGACGTCACTGAACACCGTCACTGCCTGGACCTCTTTCTGGGTCCTAGTGCCCTAAAGGTTACAGCTCCTGGTTACACAAGAAAAAAGTCCATTCTAGAGGCCACTCTGACGTCATCATCATCAAAGACAGCGTTACCTAGCAACCATACCAAGACCATAGCAGCTATAGAGGGAAACACAACAAACCATCAACGGCGGTTAAAGCAGTCAGACGTTTGTTCTGCAGCTCAGCAAAAATCTCTGCTTTAGGTTTTGGGGAGAAAAACAAAGGAAAACACACGGAGAAGGATTCTGCAAAGGAAATCCCAAGTTCTATTGGTAAGTCAGCGTCCTGAAAACATGCTTTGTTGGTTCTGAAGTGGCATGAATGCAGACTTAGATTGGTTTGTTTCCTTGGATTCTTCAGATGGATTCAAGCTGTAAATGTTGTCAGCATAAAGCAAGTTTGGACTAAACTAAAGCAGAAAGTGGCTTTGAAGATGGTCAGGAGAAATGAGGGCTTTTTTCAGGAATTCTTGGAAGAGGAGGACTTCTCCAAACAACCAGAATCTAGGAGGAGGTTTTTTCAGCATTGAGATCAGGATTTAGCATGAGCTTCAATCCCATTTTTGTTCAATCCAAATGTTTACCGTCATATTCAGGAGTTCAACTCTGAAAGCCACCATGACATCATAGACATTAAAGACCCTGTTACCTAGCAACCAAACACAACAAACTGGAGACTATTCAAACTGGACATTTTGGGGCAACAATTCTTTTCTAACTCAAGTTTTGATGAAAAATCCAAATGATGGAAACAGATTGTGTAAAGGAAATGAGGATCTATTGGTGAGTCACAGTCCTGGAAACATGAGTTGTGCTCTGATGAAGACGCCTGATCCAAATGTGGATTTTGAAATGTTCTTCATGAGATTCAAACTGATTGAAGCTTTGAATTAAAGGTGTCAACACATTTCTGCATTGGATTCATTCTGTTTCAGTGTCTAAGGTTGGTTTTGTGGCAGAAACCAAGTTTTTGTTGAACAGTAGCGTTTGAAAAAGCAGAAAGTGGCTTTGAAGATGGTCAGGAGAACTTCTTTGAAGAGGAGGACTTCTCCAAACAACCACAACCTTAGAGGAAGTTTTCTGAGCATTCATAGAATGCTTTTCCAATGACTCATCATTTTCCACAAGAAGCTAATGAGTTTTTCCAAATGCATGCTGGATATTCTTAGTTCTAGCTTGGAAAGCACTTTGTGGGATTTCCCTGGAAAACCTGCTTTATCAATCATTTTGGTCTCTTTTTCTTCTTCTAAGTTCCAGCTTGGTGAGTTTGCAGGTCGCCATGGCAACCACTGTCCAGGTCAAAGGGAGGACCACGGCCATCCAGTCTCCAGGCTCTTGGATTGATATGACAGAAGGAAACAACAACCGCTCCACAATCCCTGAATCCCCTACAGCCTTTATCTAAACATTTACATTGACCATTATCACACATTTGAATGCATTTTCTCAGAACAACAAGCACAACTTTCCGTTTGTTTGTGTGTGAAATGATTCCAAAAAGCCATGTGTCATCTTGGAGGGACTGGTTTCTCATCAATGCAGACCACCAAGTTTCTCTGGTTTCTGACTATTTGGTGGCTGGTAGGCCTTTTGGGATTTTTGTCAGGGAAAGAAGTGAACCTGGGCTCCAAATATTGGAAGACACTGATCTAAAAGTACTAGGACATCTGGAGAAAGCTCTAGTTCTGCTCCAACTCAGTCCAAAGCACTGAAGATAGATGGAGTTGGATTTGGGAGAGGACTGAGCTCATTCAGATGAAGAAAGAAAAAGTCAACAGATGAAGAAGATTTCAGGAAGTTTCCCATTCAACAAGTTCAAGTTTCCAGAGAGCTAGTTTAGCATCTTCATGAGATGCTGCTGGGGGCGGAGCTTGAACACACACCGCTTCCTGGAACCCAAACTCAGGCTAAGTGGAGGAAAAGTTGGGATTTCTGGTGTTTGTAAAGATCTGGAATGGTTTCCTCCCACAAAAAGGCCTTTTTCTAGTTTCCTGCAGATGAATTCTTTTCCTGCTGGGAGTTCTCATCTGGGTTTGCAGATTCTTAGTTGGAGGAAAACTTGGAGCAAATTCTTCCCAGAAAAAGGATTTTCTCTGGAGTGAATTGACATGAACAGAGTGAGTTTGGACTGAAAGCAGCAACAGGGAGGAGATGTTAGAGCTTCATCAGAAAACAGCTTTCTGGAGGAGTTGGAAGACGTCAATAGTCACAGTGATGGTGAGGAGGAGGAGCTAAGACTTCCAAAGTCATGTGACTGTGGGAGCTGCAGCAGCTGCAAACATCTGGATTTCCTGCTGCAGCTGCAGACCTTCATGTGACTGTGGGAGCTGCAGCAGCTGCAAACATCTGGACTTCCTGCTGCAGCTGCAGACCTTCATGTGACTGTGGGAGCTGCAGCAGCTGCAAACATCTGGACTCCCTGCTGCAGCTGCAGACCTTCATGTGACTGTGGGAGCTGCAGCAGCTGCAAACATCTGGACTTCCTGCTGCTGCTGCAGACCTTCATGTGACTGTGGGAGCTGCAGCAGCTGAGGAGCTCAGCATCTCTGCAGACTCAGACGGAGCTCAGAGCTTCTGAGTTGTGGAAGTTTAGTGGCTGAACTTCTTGTAGGTCCTGCTTGGTTCAGGTTGTTGCTGGTGGTGGAAAGAGCTCCTGCAGACCTCTTTGCTGTTGGAAGGATCTTCTGTCTGCAGACTCTCTGATGCTTCAGCAGGAGGCGCTGCAGTGTGGTCCTCCTCATGAGTCCTGAAGCTGCACCGTCAGCTGCAGAGCTTCAGAGCTGCTTCTTCTCAGACCAGTTTCTTTGGCTCTGATGTTTTATTATATTATTTTCTAATTATTATTTATCCTAATTAGTTTTCCTCTTTCACATGTGAGCATTTATGGTGTTTACATGTATAAAGGGTACATCTGATTAAATTGATGTACTGATTTAAAAGGGGACAAACTTTGTGGCTTATACAAACTAAATAATATTTTAATAAATATCCTTAATCAAAACTTATAATAATAATAGTAAAACATTTTTGGTAGTAGGATCAAACTATTTTAGTATTGTTAAATAAGGCAATAACTAGATTGTGAACTATTTCAAACTTTTGTTTGTTTGTGTGTTTTTGCACAACAAACTGACTGGAAATTATATAGTTACAGTACAAAACTTTATTTTTTAATTGTTGTTAGGTTCTGTCATCAAAGTTTGAATCGTTTTATATTAAAAAAACAAAATATATTTCATCTGGACTATACAGCATTTACTCTTTTTTTCTGTTAAATATGCCCAGGAAGACCAGCCTGCAGATGATAAAATTATGCCCTATCATCATTAGCTGTAACCAGAAGTTCATGTCCTGTTCCCCTTTCTCCATTTTGGTAAAAAAAAAAAAAAAACTTTTTCTTGTTGACAAGACTTTTTCTTGTCTTGTCAAGTCACACCGAACTATCATTGATGAAAAAAAAAATACCCGTTTATACATTTATTTGCCAGTAAAGGTTAAAAAATTGTTGTTTTCACCCGCCATCGACATCATAATATGAGCGACAGATAACACTCCAGACCAGCTGGTGGCGCTAAAGCACCATGACGCTGTTAGCCAAACAACGAAGAACAGCACGAGGCGCTAGCAGCGTTAGCTTGATAGCAGGCTAGCAGCGTTAGCTTGTGTTGAGAGGTCGGTGGTGTTTTGTTGGGACGTTTGTGAGGTTTTTGGACAGGAAGGACGATACGTGGTTCGTGTGGAACTCTCAGCATTTTCCAAAGTGTCGTAAATGAGTGAAGAAGTGTTGAACGGAAAGACAACGTGGATTGCTGTGATCATTGTGAGACTAGCAGATGATCGACCGGAGCTGCAGTGAAGAGGACGGCGGTGTTTGTGGGAGTTGGAGCTGAAGATCGGAGCAGGAACCATGTCTTCAGAACCTCAGGAAGGTTCTGTCAGAGAACAACTTTCTGCTGCTGAAGGAACCATGATCGTCCAGAACGAGGAGGAGCTCTGTCGTCAGCGCAGACTGCTGGATAGCAGCTGGAACCCGCAGCTTCAGCTACACATAGTTGGTACGTGATTAAAAATTTAAAATCCTTCTTTGGTTGCCCTGATCTTTATGTCACTGGAAGGGATTGTTTCCGTCTCTTCCGGCCTTCACAGATTCAGATGGTTCAGGACGTCAAAAAGTGGAATGTGCAGAAATAAAAAGACACACAAGAGTCTGCATGAAATTTCAAACCTTTTCCAAAAGGGGAGAGGTGGAGAAACGCTCTAGTTGTTTCGCGCGGTGTTGTGGCTCCATAAACACTCCAGTACAGAAAGAAAACAGAGACCAAAAGTCAAAAACAGGCCTACTGGTGACCTTGGTACTGTAGAACATGTATGTTTTAATATCTTATTCTTTATTATGTTACAGCTTTATCCTTAGTGTGAAGTGAACTTATTTTGAACTATCCAGATTTATGGTCGTGTGACATTCCTTTTTACTTTATGGTTGCAGCATCCTGTGAAGAAATGGGATGTTCTTTGTGCAAAGTTAGGTGTTTTCCATAGGTGCAATAAATATGCGATGGACTATATATGTACCATCTGGGTTGAAGATTCTTCCCCTGGGAAAGTGTGAAGATTCGTGTTCTCATGTGGAGGTTGGAGCTGACCTTTGCTCTGGATACCGGTAAAAGGAACCTTGAGTTGTCCAGGAATGATTTACTCTGACCAGATGGGGACTCTTTTGATCATCGGACTGTGTGCGCCGGTGAAACGGGCCCCTGGGAGGCGGAGCAGATCCGAAGTTGGCAAACCATCAGCTATTGGCCAGAGGAAGCAGACGGGCTATCAGTTGACGAATCAGAGCGACCAGGGGCGGAGATCCAGCGACCATGATCTTTCCGGAAGGCAGGGATTCAAACACATCTTAAAAAGACTGGTTTTAAAGTTTTCCATTGTTCTTGGGAAAATCTACGAATTATTCGCATGTAACTTGTGCGTCAGTAGATCTTTACTTGAGAATCCAGATATATCTGCATTAATTTTTTAATCTGTGCTTTAGAACTATTGTCAGGGAAATAAACTCTGTGTATTTTAAAACCGGTTGAATCCTTGTTTGTTTTACCACTCTCGACTATCGAACACGCATGGATGGAAAGAACTGAAAAGCGGACGATTTCTTTCCTTCAGTACCTATTATCTGTTACTGAAGGCAGGAACTATGGAGTGATATTTCTGCTACCACGTTGCACACAAAACCTTCTAAGTTGCAGGTGAAAATATTAAATATTTGCTTTTCTATAATTTATTATTCTGCTTTGATATATGTTTTTTTTTGGGGGGTGGGGCTGCAGTTAACAGCAACACTGTGCCTCCTGCTGGTCTATCTCCGCGTGACAGCGCTATCCAAAAGTCTTGGAAATGTATAAAAGGCTCCTTATTGTGTTTGTGTCCCTGCAGTCCTCCCCCAGCATTGGATGACTGAAGAGGAAGATCTCTGCAACCAGCAGAGGAACTTCAGAGTGGAACAGGAGGAACCAGAACCTCCACAGATTCAAGAGGAACAGGAGGAACCAGAACTTCCACAGATTAAAGAGGAACAGGAGGAACCAGAACCTCCACAGATTAAAGAGGAACCAGAACTTCCACAGATTAAAGAGGAAATGCAGGAACCAGAACATCCACACATTAAAGAGGAAAAGCAGGAACCAGCACCTCCACAGATTAAAGAGGAACAAGAGGAACCAGCACCTCCACAGATTAAAGAGGAACCAGAACTTCCTCAGATTAAAGAGGAACAGCAGAGCTTTAATGTAACTAATAGTCAGGATGAAGAAGGAAACCAACATGAAGAATCAACATCAACTAAAGATGAAGAGACAGACCCACAGAACAGAGATCAGAGGAAGAGGAGGGACAGAAGTCATGTCCAAAGTGTGGACAGCTCTTGCATGTCAGCAGGTCAGTGTGACTCTGATGTTAGAAAAAATCACAAGACAAATCTGGGTAAGAAATACAAAAAATCTCCAAAAGAAGACACATTTTCCTCTATCAAGTCTGGTAAAAACTCAAGAATAATTACTAACCCGTCTGACTACATAGAAACTGGGTCTGATGAAAGATGTTATATCTGTAAAGAATGTGGTAAAAGCTTTAGTAACATATCTCTGTTCAGAATTCATGTAAGAATCCATGCAAAAGATAAGCAATTTTCTTGTAAAGACTGTGAGAAAAGATTTTGTCACAGATCTCATCTCAATAGACACATGAGAACTCACACTGGAGAAAAGTCTTTTTCTTGTAGAGAATCTAATACAAGTTTTTGTGATGGTTCTCATCTCAAAAGACACATGAGAACTCACACAGGAGAAAAGCCTTTTTCTTGTAAAGAATGTAGTAAGAGTTTTAATCAAATATCTAATCTCAATAGACACATGATGACTCACACAGGAGAAAAGCCTTTTTCTTGTAAAGAATGTAATACAAGTTTTTGTGATGGTTCTGATCTCAAAACACACATGAGAACTCACACAGGAGAAAAGCCTTTTTCATGTAAAGATTGTAAAAAAAGTTTTAGTCGTTTATTTAGTCTCAACAAACACATGAGAACTTGTAAGACTTTTTCTTGACAATTTAAGGATCTATTGTAAACTCTAAATTCAAAACTTTTCTGATAAGAAACCTCAACCTCTGTACCACAGCAGAATAGTTCATTTTACAAAAGGGAAAAAGTTCTGTATCTCAAAAAAATGCAATATGTTAAAATAATTTTTAATGCTCAAAACATCTGGGGGGAAACCCATATGTTCTAATGAACTCCATAGCAATCTGAGCTTTCATTTCACGTACGCAGAGCCACAGGCTGATGGGTTCCATACCATATTGATGAAGTAACTTCATTAGAGGGAGGAACAAGTAAGTATTGAATGTGTAGAAATGAATTTTTCTAAAAAAAAAAAGAAACAAGAAAAACTTTGGTTGTTTTGATATATGATTTGCTTCCAGGAGGTCCTTTGTACCAACAGCAGTTAGACTATAGAATGACACAGTTTAGGACTGATGAAACTGCTGCTGTGTTTACTTATTTAGTTATGACGTGTACTTTTACTTCCACATTTTATTACTATTTCAATTGTTTACTAACTATTTGTTTTTCTAACTGCTATATTTCTTGTTTGGCTGCTGTAACAACTGAATTTCCCTCCGGGGATCAATAAAGTCTTGTCTCGTCTTATCCTGACCTTTTTGGACAGCTTTATTAGGTTATCATCTTCTCTAAGCCACAATTATCAAAAGCAAAAAAGTAAAGGATCAATACATTTCAATCTGTGTGTAATGATACTAGACAATGAGTTTCTTTTTTCACAAAATGAATTATTTTAGATATTAGAAATTAGTTGTTTTTGAATTATTAGAGCTACCGACAGTAGAGCTAACGTCTAGTAGAGATATGTAAGGGTTAATGGCCGACGAAGTGGGCGGTTATTACTTTTTAACACACGCCGTGGAAGCCTGAGCTGTCTGACGCGAAGCGGAGGTTGCTTCCGCGAAGTGCGTTAAAAAGTAATTACTGCACACTTTAAAGGCCAATAACCCGCTTATACCATGGTCACTTACAAAAGCAATCCATATTAACCTGGTTTTAGTCCTTAATTGTTGTTTTTTTTTTCCCCGATTTGGATCGCTTTTCTCACAGAGAGAGAGAGAGAGAGAGAGAGAGAGAGCGCTTCTAAGGCCATTTGGAAGGCTGGGCTGTAGGGCTTACAGGGACTATAAATTAACTATCTCTGGGACTGATTGTAGCTATGGGAACCACTTCAGTCGTCCGTTTACGTGTGAAGAACAAAGCTGTAGGATCGACTTCCTGCGGTGACAGATCCTGCCACCTGTGTTGGACCCCACGGGTGTTCCGTACCGTGTCCATCTGTGAGATTGCTCCCCAGAGACCAGATTCCAAGGATGGGCTGAAGGAAGTAGGCGGGCTCCTCTGTTAGCCAATCTCTAGCGACCAGAGGCGGAGATTCAGCGGCCATCATGCTGCAGGAGGAGGGACTCTGACCACATGTTTAAAAGGGCCATGCTTTGGCAAAAGCGTGTCTCCAGACAAGCTGCATGTGATTCGGATTGTAATGTCTTACGTATTGCAGGCCTTGATTTTGGACACCCAGATCGATCTGTTTTATTTTGTTTAGAGCTCTTTGTTAGGGACAATAAAACCTCTTAATTTTATTCCGTTCGCATTTTCTGGTCATTCTCCCGACTTAAGAACAGGCATGGAAGCAATCTAAAAGCGACTGATTTCTCATTTTCTTCACTCCTCGTCCCCTAAAGTTAAAAATGCTTATAACTCATTTGAAAGCATCATATTGTCTATAAATCACCCAAACAGGAAGACTCGAAAACCTGTTTTATTCATAATTATTTACCCCCCCCCCCCGGCCCGTATTCAGAATTTTTAACTGAGTTTTCTGACTTCCTATCGACTATTGTCTTAGATTCTGATCAAATTATAATATTAGGGGATTTTAATATTCATGTTGATGACCCCAGTGACTGTCTAGGAAAGGCTTTTGCAGCTTTATTAGATGATGTTGGTTTCACCCAAAGTGTGAATGGACACACTCACTGTCATAAGCACACCCTGGACCTTGTTTTAATCCATGGTATAGAGATCAGCCAGCTGAGTGTCTTTCCTCTTAACCCCTTCATTTTTGATCACTTTCTGATTACCTTCCAGTTTACATTAGAACATGCTACTGCCCCAGTGAATAAGAAACAGCTTAGAAGAACCTTAACTGACCGTTCTGTGTCTGAGTTTAAACACACAGTTCAGCCAGTACTTAGTGATATTCTGAGAAAATACTCTGAGACAAGCTCCCATAGCATCCTAGTATAAATGACCACTTTGTTAATGATGCCTTACAAGCCTTCAGGAGTACACTTGATAATGTTGCCCCCCTGAAACCTAAGTTCGTTAGACAAAACCAAGTAGCACCGTGGTTTAACGCTGATACACGTTCTCTTAAACAAGTAACCCGTAAGAGAGTTAGGAGACAATTTGTGGAGAGAGTTTGTAGATTTAGGAGAAACCAACGTTTGAAATGAAACCAAAGTGTCCTAAACCAAAATCACTGAGCACATCTCAATGTTCCACAAACAGTCATTTTCCACAGTGGACCGTCAACTGGTCACATGAAGTAATTTTGATCACTGATGGTGCTCCATCAAAGGTCAGGAAGAAGGCAGGTGTTGCCACAAAATTCAGGCAGAAACCAGGAAAAGATTTTTATAATAATGAAT
This sequence comes from Oryzias latipes, assembly GCF_053564925.1. NCBI lineage: Eukaryota > Metazoa > Chordata > Actinopteri > Beloniformes > Adrianichthyidae > Oryzias > Oryzias latipes. The sequence goes on along the minus strand of NC_136238.1, from coordinate 25,056,812 downwards.
AATAATAATAATGGACATTTCATTGTGTTTTGCACACTTGAATGACAGTAAATGTGTTTCTGCACAGGATTTGAATCCTGATATTGATGGTCTTGTGAAGTTTCAGGAGAGAAAGGAGGTTAACTCCAAGCTCTTATGTTCACAAATGTTTGCAAGTTGAATTTAGTGTAATTTTGTCATCGTTTGGACATTTACATTTTAGGAAGATGTTTCATTTTTTTCTGTAGCCCCTCTTGAATTTATTATCAGGATTGCTTCAGTGTCAGATTTAAAATATTCAGGCTGTCTAGAATTGAATAAACCAATATTTTTTAAAGTGAAATTAATTTTATTTAAGATCCATTGGCCTCTGTGAATGAATGTGTAATAAGAAATGATTAGGCTACCATGTTGGTTGAGGCATGTTTTCCAATTGGGTAAAAAAAAAGAATAAAGCTGTTATTTTGCCTTTACGCTACTGGTCCGGCCCACTTGAGATCAGACGGGTTGAATGTGGCCCCCGAACCAAAATGAGTTTGCACCCCTGGTCTAATGGCACCAAAGGATTCTGGGATGCGGGTGGGCATGCATGTTTCTTTTTGTTGAACCATGACTGAAGTGTCTAAGACCTGAAGTCAGGTCCATGCTGTTTGGCTGCTCACAGGTGTGTTGAATAATGGGTGGCTTGCTGCTCGGAGTTGGATTACGACTCAACCCATGCTCTGAGACCAAAGAAACGTTCAAGGCGGCCACCAAATAAAACCACAAATTAGCCGCGTCACTGAATAAGTCGCAGGGCTGTAAGTGCATGACAAAAGTAGTGGCTTATTGTCCGGAAATTACGGCATTTCATATATATAAGTAGTAATGTATTACTACGGAGCCTATGATCTGAAATACTCCATTACTGACCAAAGTAACTACTGTTAGTCATTACTGTTACTATGTAATTCATTACCCCAACACCGTTTATTAGTTAGTAGTCAAACCATGAAGAGCTGTCTTAAAATTAGCCATTATATTATTAAATATTTTTCATTTTGCTTTAGAAACCTGTTCATTATTTTAAAACAGCTTTTTAAAATACGAATTTTAATCATGGTGAATATTATTATAATTCTATGGCTTTTTTCAGAAACTCAGATCTCCAAATCAATATTTTCCTAAGTATCTTTGTTTTTATTTCATGTTGCTGTTTTTCAGAATGACTTATTTGTTTCATAATGAACTTTTTCAGAAGAATGAGTCTGTCAATCAAACCAGAAAGGCGGAGACACATTTGTGATTGGCTACTTCTTTACTCAGACATAAGCAGCAGCACCCTGACTACATTGATGGAAGATGCATCAGTGAACGTGCATGCACCTCAACACTAGGGGGGAGTATGCACCTCAACACATCCACAGTGTTACCAGATCTGGCGGTTTTGGTTCTAAATTTGCAGATACAAATTGGCTATTGAAGGTTTTAGGGTTGGTTCTGCATTTATTTTTTTTCTCGTGAAAATATAGTAGCGGACTACATTGGGCTTGGAGGCTGTTGGAATGCCTCTAATCTTTTATGTACTGGAGCTCTGTGAACGCACCAGGATGTGTGTGGGAGGAGCTACTAGCTAATGTTTGTAGCCTGGTCGCTACATGGAGCGGTGTCTGTGTTTATGTCACTTTGCATGGTAGACACGGAGAATGTTCAGAGATCAGGTTTTAATTTTGAAGAGTTCTACATGGTAATCATGTTTCCAAGTTTGAGTTCATGACATCATCCCAGCTTCAGCTCCCTTGATGACAGCCGCTTCAGCGGTTTTTCCATCTCTCTCTGGCTGAGTTTGAAAGCTTGCTGTCCCGCTTTAACCCTAAAGGGAACAATAAAACCAGATGACCTGATTTATAATTATTGTCTCCATGAAAATAAAAATATCATAAGGTTCAGAAGTCCCGAGCAGGCTGGCTCTGCTGGCCGTTATCTCGCTTCCCGGGAGCCGCCACAGTGATGGCATGTAAGGGAAACAGATGTGACGACAGACTGGATCTGTGAGCACAACAGCGGAGTTGTTTGGCCGTGTTAGCCATTTTGCATTTTCATTTAAGGACCTTGTGTGTTACTATTGCCAGCAGATTTGTCACAAAGCCTCCGTATGCCCAATTCGCAAGACTAAATTCACAGGTGTTTGCTACGCACCCAGGCCAGAGACTGTCGCAGGAGCAGGGCCTGTTCACACGGACAAAGACATTTTCCAGCTACTTAAATCTGTGACTGTGAATGGACAGCAGGTTACTGCTATGCTGGACACTCGTAGTTTTGTTTCTTTGGTCAAACAGAGTTTAATCCCTTTTGGTGGACTTGATTATGGTAGGCAAACAAATGTTGTGTGTGTACATGGTGACAAACATTTGTACACAAAAGCGGATGTAACTGTGACCATAAATGAACAATCATGTCTTTTGACTGCTGGAGTGGTAGAGAACCTGCCTTGTTGATTTGATTTTGGGGTTTTATTTACCTATGTTGAGGGACTTATTAAATGAGGCTACTGAAACAGCTAAAGCTAAGCTGAGCTACCTGTTAGTGTGTCCGCACCCATGCTTACTAGGGCTCAGGCTAAAGCTGGGAGGCAAAGTCTTCCACACATGAATGACAGATTCTTTGATGGGAGCAAAGAAATGTCAAAAAAAGTCCAGAGAAAGTTTGAAAAAAAAATTAAGTTGCCGGATCCTGAGATCCAATTGCAACAGAAACATTTGAAATACCAGCTGACATTTTAGCTTTACAAAAGAAGACCAAACTTTAAAACCTTTGTTGGCCAAAGTGACAACGGAAAGTGACAAATGTTTGGGAAATGTGAAGTTTATTGTTGTTGATGATGTTCTGTATGCAGCTGAAGGTGAACACCTACGGTTAGTTGTTCCAACCACCTCAGGCATCATGCTCTTAGCACAGGCACTCCCATGGGTGGGTCACCTGGGTCGTCGCAAAACATATCGTGTTAGTTCATGTTTCTTCTGGCCATCTATGTACACTGATATTCAGACGTACTGTGCAACATGTCCTACCTGCCAGAAAACTGCCATCACACATAAGTCAGACAGAGCATTACTGCACCCACTTCCTATCATTTCCACACCATTCAGGAGAATAGCCATGGACATTGTTGGACCTTTACCTAAGAGCAGCAGTGGTCACGAGTACATCCTGGTGGTCTGTGATTATGCTACACGGTTCCTAGAAGCCTTTCCCTGCACACCATTACAGCTCCTGCAGTCATGAGAGCGTTAATTCAGTTTTTCTCCAGGGTAGGAATACCTGATGAAATTCTGAAAGACCTGGGAACCAACTTTACCTCCCGGGTGATGAAACTTTTCCAACAGCAGCTTGTCATCACTGCCATCAAGGCGACTGTATGTGAGAACTGTTGGTGCCTCGCGGTTCATCCATTTTATGCATCATTTTTTTGTTTTTGCACTTGGCTGACCAGGCCATCTCCATGATTAATTCCACCAGACGCAATGCATGGCTGGGGGAGGCTGATATTGCTGATGTTCTCACTGTTTGGCCTCACCATCCCTCCCAGTGGCGTCTTTTGGCTTTAGGTGGCACTCAAAGTGTTATGTATCAGTTTAGCTTTCGGCTGTCATATCAGTCATGTTTTCGACTACATTTCTCAGAAGTCCTGTGGTGGACCTGGTGTAATCCTATGGGCTTCCCTTTGTTTAGCATCTTCTTGGTGTTTTCTCGGTGTTCTATTTTCTTCCATTATCACCGGTGTTTTGCATTTCTGTGGTCGCGACCCGTTTTCGAATCTAGGAGTCCGCTTTGTTTAAGTAAGACGTATGGTCCTCTGCCCATCTGGAATCATTTCTGCCATGGAGCTCTGGTTTATTGATGGATGCCTCTCTGCCACTATGTCATCCCTCGTGTTTGTGCAGCACATCCTTAATTCAATCTTGGTTTTATAATTAAGAATTTGTCTCTGTTGGGCCACCTGAATTTTGCTATGTGCATTTTTCCTCACGGCCATCTTGTTTTCTTGTTTTGGGTAGCTCAGTCCTGGACCTCCGCGTTCCTGTTGTTCTGGATGTTTCTGTCTTGTTTTTGGTCTCTAATTCTCGATGCTTTGAGTGGTTTTGTTATGACGATAACTGTTTGGATCTTTGGTTTCCCTCCACTTGTTTTCTGATGGTCCATCCTCTCCCGTCATAATTCCGCTGAGACTGCGCTGTCCAGAGTCCTGTGTTCCTCATCCAGTAATTATGAAAAAGAAAATTTCTACTTGTTCTGCTGCAGCTAATCATATATCTGCGTTACCTTTTCACCAGTACAGAGTTCCCTCGTTTTATTGCAGGACTTTCGTTCTAAAAATAACCATGATCGCTGAAATCCAAGGACTCTGATTACAGAAGTTTATGGCAGTAAAACTCCTCACTGCCTACATACACTTTTCTCAGACAGACATGAACATTTTCATCCTTGTCTCTTGTTAGAAGTCTCAAATTTTCATGGAAATTAAGTCCAGGATCTTAGAATGAAAACAAAGATCTGATGGATCAAAGATTTCTGATCTGAAGAGCTCCGCGTTTCTGTACAGGAGACACTGCACGGACTGAGGAGATTGATTGACATGGTTTCCAGCCAATCAGGACACAGAACAGGGTGCTGTATAAAAAAAGCAGCATAATTGATCTAAAAGAATGAGCTAAACCGGTAAAGATGAACTGCGATGTAGAAAGGGAAGACTGCCTTATGTTCTGTTTGACTGGAATTTTAGAGGGTTTCAGGTTGGAGCACAGACTGCAGAAGGGGGGATAAAATATCACTTCTTGATCATGTGAGCAGATAAAAAACAAAACAAAACATGGGTCTCTGATATTGTTCAGTGGGCCTGACCAAACATGGGGGCGAGCCAGATCAAGCCCGCGGGCCGTAGTTTGCCCACCCCTGAATTAGTGTGAAATATTTAATTAAACCGCGCAATATTAGTGCAAAGGTGAGCTAACACCTGTGCTCGAGTGAATGTTTATGTTCCTCTAAAAAATGCATGATGGAAGGTGAAAAGTAGGAGGGGGAGCGCCCAGCCATCCCTATACCAAGACCCCTGCCACAGCAGCTGCGGCAGCCAGAGCCCCCACGGCTGCAGATGGAGAGCAACTGCCCCCCAGGCGATTGCATCCGCGACCCAGGCCAGGGCCAGCAGGACCGCCCACGGGGCCCCCAAAGCCAGAAAGCAGGGAGGCATGGGGGCGGGGGACAGAGAGTGCAGCTCCAGCTCAACCAGGAGAGCAGCCCTCCGCCATGCAGCGAGGGCCCAATGCAGGGTACCGCCCCAGAAGAGTGCCCACAGCCCCAGATGAGGACTTCATAACCACCCAGGAGTTCTAGGCATTCGCCCGCCTGAACCCCAGGTACGAGCCAGGGCCCTTCAAGGGAGACCCGCCCCGCGCTCCATGCATCCAGCCACCTGGCCCACGGTTGGTCCATGAAGGAGCAAGGCAACGGGCAGGCCGCCCCCGCCCAGGAGGAAGACATCCAGGAGAAGAGGGGGTCCACACAAGGGGTGTTGTAAACATGGCCCGAACAAGCTCGTCCACACTGGAAATTTGGCGAGGCCCAATGCTCGGGGGGCAAGGACCAAAACCCACAAGACAGGGACACAGACACCCCCAGCTCAGGTGTAATGTCTTGCTATTGGTCTTGCCTGAGAGCTCAGGAATCCTTCTCCCCGTGTGGAGAGAGGACCGCCGGGCCCAGGAAGCCAACACCCTGGGAATACGGCCGCTGTCGCCAAGGGCCCAGTACCCCCTACCAGGGATGGGGTAGGGGACAGATGGTCCAAGGTCCCACTTTCCTTGTGAAACCTTTTAAAACCAAATCAAACCAAACCAAATGCGTGCATGTGTGTTTGTGAGGGTGTGTGCATGTGTGTGTGTTTATGTTGGAATGTATATTTGGAGGAGTATATTTGGGGGTGTATATTTGGGGGTGCAGTTAAAATTGGAGTGTAGGGCACTGAGGGGACCTCTCCTGATTACTCAGTGATGTCCCATCACTCTCCCCACCAAGGGGCCCTAAATGTCTACCGTGCAGTTAAAATTGGCAGGTAGGGCGCTAAAGCACATCAGCTGCTTGCTTACAGTGATATTCAAGCACCCCCCCCCCCCCTACCATGGGCCCTACATGCCTATGGTGCAAATAAAAGAGAGAGGGGGGGGGACTATTAGATACATCAACCACAAGAGGGGGACCACTGCCAAGTAGCTCCTCCCCCCAAGGTGTAAGCGCAGGCTGACTCCCCCCCCCCCCCCATCACCCTATCCAGCATAGGGCCCAGGTCCCCTCAGCCCAGGGGCCCCATCCTACGAGGCGCCGCCACCACCCACCTCAGAAATAAATACACTCCACAGATCAATCCATCAGAACAAAGCATCAACTCATTTCTCAACAATATAAACCTGCCCAAGTTAAACGAAGATCAAATCACAAATTTAGACTCTCCGCTCTCGTTGTCTGAGCTTCATGAAGCTCTGTTACTTATGCCTAATGGTAAAGCACCAGGGCCTGACGGCTTTCCTGCAGAGTTTTATAAGGAATTCTGGGAACAACTGGCACCAACGTTTTATAAAACGGTAAAATTTATCAATGAAAGCCAATCTCTACCACCTAACATGAACTCTGCCAACATTATCCTTCTTCTAAAACCAGACAAAGACCCCACGAGTCCTTCAAGCTATCGCCCCATTTCTTTAATTAATGCAGATGTAAAAATTATCTGCAAAGCACTAGCACAGAGAATAGAAAAAGTCACTCCTGCCATAATTGACTTTGATCAAACTGGATTCATCAAAGGCAGACACTCGGATGACAATGTCCGCAGACTCGTTAACATAATAGACTTTGCCACCATCAAAAACCAGGAAATGACTATACTATCACTGGATGCTGAAAAAGCCTTTGATAGAGTAAATTGGAAGTTCCTCATTGCTGCCCTCCATAAGTTTGGGTTTGGAGAATCATTCATCAATTGGATCAAAATATTATATCACAACCCCAATGCATCAGTTAGAACTAATAAACAGACTTCCAACAGGTTTTTTCTTGGAAGAGGAACTAGACAGGGTTGCCCACTCTCCCCCTCGCTTTTTGCAATATTTATCGAGCCTCTAGCTGCAGCAATAAGACAGAATGAGAGTATTAAAGGAATTAAAACCAAACACAGCCATCATAAAATTAGTCTCTATGCAGATGACATATTACTGTTTTTAAGTAATATACATTCTGTAAATGAAACGGCAACAATCATTAATGAATTCTCTTCTATATCAGACTATTCCATTAATTGGAATAAATCTGTTTTATTACCACTGAACAGTAATGCGGAGCAAGGACTCACAATACCAGTTAAATCAGGCAATATAAAATATCTAGGTATTTATTTTTCCCCCAAAATATCAGAACTGGTGCTGCTAAACTACACCCCATTACTGAAAAACATACAGGACGACCTAACACGCTGGACCAACCTGCCTTTGTCCCTTATGGGCAAGGTAGCCACGGTTAAAATGAAAATCTTACCCAAAGTTAATTATCTCTTCTCAATGATTCCCACACAACCGCCATTAAAATGGTTCAAAACATTAGACTCATCCATATCAAGCTTTCTATGGAACAATAAACCTGCAAGAATTATTCTAAAAACTTTAAAATCTGCAAAAAGCTGTGGAGGATTAGAATTACCTAACTTCCACAATTACTTTCTTGCAAATAGATTACAATACATCTTAAAATGGTTAAAAAATAATCCAGAAACCAACTCATGGTTAGATTTGGAACAGGCGTTATGTGGAAAGATCAACCTGTCAGATCTTCCATTTATTAGTCAAATAGTTAAAAAACAGGATTGTTTCAAAAGTATTAATATAAATGCCACTTTAACAGCCTGGTGGGAATTTCTCAAAATATCAAAATCATCAATTCAACCGTGCAAAATGACACCCATCTGGAACAACCCAGACATCCTCATAAACAAAAAAATTATCCACTTCCCAGCTTGGCAAGCAGGGGGCATAAAACAACTAGAGCACATAATTATTGATAGAAGATTCATAACTCCCCAGGAACTTCAAGACAAACATAGAATATATAACTTCTTGGAATATCAGCAACTTAAATCAATTATTACTAAAAAGTTTAAATACAGAGACAACGATTTAAAGCTACCAGATGTAGTTACCACTCTGATCAATTTCTCAATGAATAAAACTCTCTCCAAAATATACAAACTTTTATGTAATTTAGATAACAATATTTCACTTCCGACAACAAAATGGGATGCGGATTTGAGCATCAGCACAGATGAAAGTTTTTGGTCAGAACTTTGTCTAAACACCTTTAAAATGACAAAAAATCCAAATCTGCAGCTAATCCATTTCAAAACTCTTCACAGAATTTACTACACTGGACAGAGGATGTTCAAGATGGGTCTCAGTAACTCAGACATTTGTCAGCACTGTGACAGTAATCTACCCGACAATTACATGCATGCACTATGGTTCTGCACGCCTGTCCAGGCTCTCTGGCAGCAGGTATGTGCCGATCTATCAGTCTGGCTTAAGGTTTCAATCACAGCTTCACCGTCACTTTGTGTGCTTGGTGACATGAGTGCCATCGATGTAGAAGGAGGATTAGGCTCTATCATTTTCATAACTCTTTGCATTGCTAAAAAAACTATTTTAATAAATTGGAAAAGCAAAAAAAATATAAATATAAGTCAACACAGAAATCTGCTGCTTGATCATATCAGCTTGGAAAAAATGTCAGCCCAAAGTTCAAGTAACTTTGAAAGAATTCGGTCTCTCTGGTCTCCCATAGCTAACTCCGTGACTTAGGGGGTGGGGGGGGTATGGTCGTCGCTGCTCCTTGCCCTTCTGCCGTGGGCCGGGGTGGGGGTCGGGGCCTCCGGTGCCTGGCCGGGGGTGGTGGGGGCTCCGTTGGTCGGGGGGTCGGGTCCGGCGCCTGGGTGGGGCGGCCTGGGGCGCTGCGTGGTCCTCTGGGCTTGGGTGTGGGGGTGCGTGGTGGGGGGGGTGGGGTGGTGGTCTGGCTTGGCTTGGGGGGGTGGTCCCTTTGCCTGTGCTGGGGGGGGTTGGCGGGGGGCGCTGCTCGGGGGGGGGGGCCCAGCGGCGCTGGATGGGCTTCCCGTCTACACCTGGGGCTGGGATCGGCCCTTCCCTGGCTCTGGGGCGGGACGGGACAACCCTCTTGGGGCCCCCGGTCGCTCTGGGTGTCATCCGCTTCGGCTGCGGGGTCTGGGGGTGGGGTGGGGTGGGGGTCTTGTCGGCCCTGTCCTGTGGGGGGGCATTCCGGGGGAGGGGGGGGGGGCCACTATTGGTACGGGGCAGGGGGGGTTGACGGGTCGGGGTCTCCGCTGAGGCCATCGGCGGTTTCCCCGGCCGGTTGGCTGCCTCGGTCCCGTCGAGGCCTGACCAGAGCTCTTCTAGGGCCGGCGTTTGGGGGTGGGGGCCTGGGCTTGCTCCGGGGGGGGCCGGCGCTTTCTGGCTCCCCTCTCTCTGTGTGGGGGTGGTGGTGATGGGCCTGGGGTGTCTGCGCCTCCGGGGGTGGGGCCCCGGGGCTGGGTGGGCCTGGCCCCCTTGCTGGAGGGGGGGGGGCGGGGGGGGGCTGTTTGACCACCGGGGGACAGTCTATCATCTGTCCCCAACTTACCCCCTTCCTCATATAACCTCATAATAGGGTGAAGGGGTGGGGGGCTTAGCCTGCGATGAGCCTTGGGGGGGGGGGGGTTACTAGGCAGTGACCCCCCTCCTGTGGTTGCCGTATGGAGTGGGCCCCCCCTCTTTCGGTTTTATTTGCACCTTAGACATGTAGGGCCCTTGGTAGGGGGGGTGCTTGGACATCACTGCCAGCAAGCAGCGGATGTCCTCCTAGCACCCTACCCGCCAATTTTAACCGCACCTTAGACATTTAGGGCCCCTTGGTGGGGAGGGTGAGGGGACGTCACTGGGAGTAATCAGGAGACGTCCCCTTAGTGCCCTACCCGCCAATTTTAACCGCACCCCCCTTAGTACACACACCCCTCCCCCCTCAATATATACATCCCAACATAAACACACACACATGCACACACACACTCTCTCAAACACACATACACGCACACACATTTTGCAAGGAAGGTGGGACCTAGGACCATCTGTCCCCTGCCTCTTCCCTGGTGGGGGGTACGGGCCCCTTTGCAACGGCGGCTGTGTCCCCGGGGTGCTGGCTTCCTGGGCCCGGCGGTGCTCTCTCCGCGCGGTGGGGGGGTTCACATTACATCTGAGCCGGGGGTGTTCGTGTCCCTGGGGGGTGGGTTCTGGTCCTTGCTCCTGAGTGCTGGGCCCCGCCAAATTTCCAACTGTGGCCGAGCCTGGTCGGGCCATATTTACAACACCCCTTGTGGGCCCTCTTTTTTCCCCGGGGTTCCCCCCTCCTGGGCGGGGGCGGCGGGCCCCTGCCTCGCTCCTCCCTGGACCAACCGTTGGCCGGGCGGATGGCTGCCTGGAGTGCGGAGTGGGTCTCCCTTGGGGGGTCCTGGCCCGTACCTGGGGTTGGGGCGGGGGGATGCCCGGAACTCCTGGGTGGTGGTGGGGTGCTCGTCTGGGGCTGTGGGCGTCCTTCTCCGGTGGGGCCCTGCGTTGGGTTCTCCCGGCGCGGCGGGGGGGCTGCTCTCCTGGTTGGGCTGGGGCGGCGCCCTCTTTCCCTCCGTGCCTCCCTGCTCTCTGGCTCTGGGGGCCTTGCGGCGGCCCTGCTGGCCCTGGCCTGGGTGGCGGGCTTGGTCGCCCGGGCGGCGGTTGTTCCCTGCCGGTTCCCGTGTGGTGTTGGGGGGAATCCGGCTGCCGCTGCTGGTGCGGTGGGGGTCTTGGGGTGGGGATGGCTGGGCACTCTCCCTCCTTCTTTTCACGTTCCACCATCCATTTTAGAAGAACATAAACACTCACCTGAGCACAGGTGTCAGCTCAACAGACTGAATGACTGAAATATTTCACACTAGTTGGTTTTAAGGCATAAGTATGCGTGTGAACACTATCTGTTTTGTGTACATGTCGACAGGTGGACATTTTTGCAACTAACAGGTGTGTTTATAACATTTGAGTGTGTGTGTGGACAGGCTCCGCCCTCTTTTTTTGTTTTTTTTTTTACATTTGAACCTTACCATAATGATTAACAACCAGTAAACTTGTTGCTTTATGCTGCTTCATGGTCTTATCCCCCTTCCCCTCCTATTATCACCCCCTACCCCCCCTCTCTCTAACGTCCCTCTTTCTTCTTCCCCTCTTTCCTTTTCCGTCCGGTCCAACACCAAAGATTTTCAGACGTGTTTGAAATTAATAAAGTTTGGCCTCAATTACAAAAGGGGTTTGTTCAGACATACCTTTGGTTTGTCTGAAGATTAATAACCCCTCTTGTTAAAGTAAAATATGTCCAACCCAAGAGGCCCTCAGCTCTCATCTGTCTGCCTAGCTGTTGGACAGGACAAGTTAGAAAAAAAAAAAAAAAAAAAAAAAAAAAAAAAAGAAATAAATACGGCATTGTGAAAAACAGCAACATGAAATAAAAACAAAGCTACTTTGGAAAATATTGATTTTGAAATCCGAGGTTCTGAAAAAAGAAGTAGAATTATAATAATATTTCACATGATTAAAAATGAATATTTATTTTTCTCACAGTTTATTCTCATACTCCCTTTTTTCTGTGCATGTGTGATCTGCTGAGCAGGCCTCAGAGTTATCTTCACTTTAGCCTTGAAGCGTCTTTCCAGCAGCAACCGGTGGGCGTGATTTTCACACGAGGTCTATCGGACGATCTTCTGAATATGCAAATGCAGGGTTTTTATACCAAGCCCATCTCTGAGCTCGTTGGTTCGGACTTTGAATGCATCATGTTCATCTGTCTGTCCCCTTCGTGCTTGTACAAAGTAAAACCTCCATAAAAGATAACTGTCTCTGAGTCATTATTCAATCATTTCTGTGTGCAGAACCTAATCTACCTATTTTACAGTCTTGTTGAGAAAATCTCCAGTTTCCTCACATTTATTTAATCAAATATTTATTTATTTAATTATAAACAGTATAGGACTCCATACAATAGAGCAGATTTTGACTTTTATTGGTGTTTGTTAATACACAAACTCATTTAAATGTATAAAATGGCTTTTTCTTGTGTTTGCATTCCTGCAGGTCTCCCCCAGCATTGGATAACTGAAGAGGAAGATCTCTGCAACCAGCAGAGGAACTTAAGAGTGCAACAGAAGGTACCAGAACCTCCACAGATTAAAGAGGAACCAGGGGAAGTCTTTATCAGTCAGGATGAAGAGCAGCTTGATCTGAAGCAGGAGACTGATACCTTGATGGAGATTCCTACTTATGAGGAAGATGAGAACAGTGATGCAGATCTAAACAATCAGCAAAGGAATTTCAGAGTGGATCATGAGGAACCAGAACCTCCACAAACTGAAGAAGAGCAAGGGGAGCAACAACTTCAACAGATTAAAGAGGAACCAGAACCACCACAGATTAAGGATGAACCAGGGGAACTCTGCATCAGTCGGGATAAAGATCAGCTTGATCTGAAGCAGGAGACTGATACCTTGATGGAGATTCTTACTTATGAGGAAGTTGAGAACATTGAAGCAGATCTAAACAATCAGCAGAGCTTTAATGTAACTGATAGTCAGGTTGAAGCAGAAAACCAACATGAAGAATCAACATCAGCTACAGATGAAGTGACAGACCCACAGAACAGAGATCAGAGGAAGAGAAGAGACAGAAGTCATATCCAAAATGGGTCTGATGAAATATATTATGCATCTAAAAAATTTAGTAATAAGTTTAGTGGGCGGCCTCAGTTGAAATTTCACATGAGAACTCACACAGGAGAAAAGCCTTTTACTTGTAAAGAATGTGATACAAGTTTTAGTCGTATATCTAATCTCAAAACACACATGAGAACTCACACAGGAGAAAAGCCTTTTACTTGTAAAGAATGTGATACAAGTTTTAGGTGATATATAATCTCAAAACACACATGAGAACTCACACAGGAGAAAAGCCTTTCCCTTGCAATGAATGTGATACAAGTTTTATTGATTTATCTACTCTCAAAACACACATGAGAACTCACACAGGAGACAAGCCTTTTACTTGTAAAGAATGTGATAAAAGTTTTAGTAATTCATATAATCTCAAAATACACATGAGAACTCACACAGGAGAGCAGCCTTTTTCTTGTAAAGAATGTGATAAAAGTTTTAAACAAAAATCAAAACTCAAAATACACATGAGAACTCACACAGGAGAAAAGCCTTTTTATTGTAAAGAATGTGATACAAGTTTTAGTCGTATATCTAATCTCAAAACACACATGAGAACTCACACAGGAGAAGAGCCTTTCCCTTGCAATAAATGTGATACAAGTTTTAGTCGAATATCCATTTTAAAAACACACATGAAAACTCATACAGGTAGAAGATAGTTTTTATGGCTGATTAAGGTCTTAGTCATAAATGTAATTTAGTATAATACATTAGAACACACACACAGGTGAGAAGCTTTTCTTTTAAAACAAAAACATTTTTTTTATAAAAGATTTAGAGAAAAATCTCAATCTGCACTGTGGCGCAGTGGTTAGTGCTCTTGCCTCACAGCAAGAAGGCCCCGGTTGGGGGACATGAAAAACTACATCAACGGGGGACCTTTCTGTGTGGAGTTTGCATGTTCTCCCCGTGCATGCGTGGGTTCTCTCCGGGGTCTCCGGCTTCCTCCCACCGTCCAAAAAAAAAAAAAAACATGCTTCATAGGTTAATTGGCAACTCTAAATTGAACATAGGTGTGAGTGTGAAAGTGAATGGGTGTGTTTGTGGACATTATACCCTGTGACAGACTGGCGACCTGTCCAGGGCTTCCCCTGCCTTCGCCCACAAGTGGCCGGGATAGGCTCCGGCAGCCCAGTGACCCCGAAAGGGAAAAACGGTATGGAAAATGAATGAATCTCAACTTCGAAAACAGAAAAACTTAGAACAGAAAACTTTTTATCCACCTTTGTCATGGTAGGGAGAACACGTCAATCAAAGTAAGGGTGGGGTCATAGGATAGCACAAGGGTTACAAAGTGTGTTGTGTGCTTCCTGCCAGCGACTGCTTTGGTATTGGAGGGGTAAATTATCTCAGTCATACTGGTGGACTGGTTGTATTCTGCACCTTCCCACATTGCCAAAATTGCCTAAATCTTTTTCAGTGACTATGATGTTACTGTTTGATCAACCAGTAAAGTTCCCTGAGCTGAATCCAATGAATAAAATCTATGATCTGTTAACAAGAGGAAGATGAAACACCAGGCCTAATGATAAAGATGACTTGAAGTCTGCTGTTTAATCTCCCTGAGCTTTCATTACATGTGCACCCCCCCAATCTGGTGGCCTCAATGACACAGAGCATTGATGTAGTAATTCAGTCCAAAGGAGGAATTAACTACATTTTGTCCTTTTTATTATTTTTTTAACTTATTTAGTTGACCGTTGTTGAAATCTGATTTCTTTATTACATTTCTTTAATTTTATCAAAGCAATGAAACATAATTCATTGATATTGTAATAAAGTTAAACTTGCACAACAGAGCAGTCACGTGACGCATCGTTCTCCGCAGAATGCACCGCAGGGCAAATAAACATTTAATTGTTAATAATGCTCATTATGTAATTGTAGCAACTTAGTCATTTTGATAACAGGCTAATATAGCTAATATAGATACATATCGCATGTGTTGCCTTCATTATAAGGCTTAAGTAGGGCTTTTAATATTTTGCGGCTCCAGACATGTTTGTTTTTTGTTTTTTTCGTCCAATTTGGCTCTTTCAACATTTTGGGTTGCCGACCCCTGGCCTACACCTTGGGTCTTGTCTAGTGTGGTAGATCTGAGCGTCTATCGCTCTGGTGCTCAGGGCTTGTTCCTGAGCTGCCAGGATGAGCGCTTCAGTGCTGTCCTGTTGACCAGCCCTTTCTAGCCATTGGTGGGACTTCTTGATATCAGCCACTTCAGTTATGGTCCGGTGGTACATCCCATGCAGGGGTTTGTCCTCCCATGAGGATCTGTCCTCCAGCACTGTATCCTCTGCTCTCCATTGCCTGAGACATTCACTGAGCACACTGTCAGTTGGGGCCTTGAGCTTGATGTAGTCATCCATCTTGGATGTTTCATCCTGGATAGTGGCTTCTATACTCACTAGTCCTCGGCCTCCTTCCTTGCGGCTAGCATACAGTCTCAGGGTGCTGGATTTGGGATGGAACCCTCCATGCATGGTGAGGAGCTTTCGTGTTTTAAAATCTGTGGTCTGTATCTCTTCCTTTGGCCATCTTATTATTCCTGCAGGGTATCTGATAACTGGCAGTGCGTAGCTGTTTATTGCCCGGGTCTTATTCTTGCCATTGAGCTGCCTTCTCAGGGCTTGCCTTACTCGTTGGAGGTATTTAGCTGTTGCAGCATTCCTTGTTGCCTGCTCCAGGTTGCAATTTGCCTGCGGAATCCCAAGGTACTTGTAACTGTCCTCGATGTCTGCTATTGTTCCTTCTGGGAGTGAGACCCCTCCTGTGTGGACTACCTTGCCTCTCTTTATCACCATCCGGCTGCATTTCTCGAGCCCGAATGACATCCCAATTTCAGTACTGTAGATCCTGGTGGTGTGGATCAGGGAGTCAATGTCACGCTCGCTCTAACTATATAGCTTGATGTCATCCATGTAGAGGAAGTGACTGATGTTGGCCCCATTTCTGAGTCGGTATCCGTAGCCAGTCTTGTTTATTATTTGGCTGAGGGGGTTCAGACCTATGCAGAACAGCTGTGAGGACAGAGCATCACCTTGGTATATCCCACATTTGATCGACACTTGTGGAAGTGGCTTCCCATTGACTTCAAGGGTGGTTTTCCACAGCTTCATTGAGTTCCCTATGAAGGCTCTTAGATTCCTGTTGATGTTGTACAGCTCCAAGCATTCAATGATCCATGTGTGTCGTATTGAGTCATAGGCCTTCTTGTAATCAATCCAGGCTGTGCACAGGTTGGTGTGTCGTGATTTACAGTCTTGAGCGACTGTTCTGTCATCCAGGAGTTGGTGTTTGGCTCCTCTGGAGTCTCTACCAATGCCCTTCTGTGTGTTGCTCATGTATTGATCCATGTGCCTATTTATCTTGGTTGCAATGATGCCTGACATGAGCTTCCATGTTGTGGAGAGGTAGGTTATTGGCCGGTAGTTGGATGGGACTGCACCCTTTGAGGGATCCTTCTGGATCAGGATTGTTCGCCCTTCCGTTAGCCATTCAGGGTGAGTCCTATCTCTTATCAGCTGGTTCATTTGTGCTGCCAGGCGCTCGTGAGGTGCGGTAAGCTTCTTTAGCCAGTAGGCATGTATCATGTCAGGGCCCGGTGCTGTCCAGTTCTTCATACCTGAGACTCTTTCTTGGATGTCTGCCACTGTGATGGTTACTGGATTCTGTTCAGGGAGGTTGCTATGTTCTTTTCTCAGAGAGAACAGCCACTGGGCATTGCTGTTATGTGCAGTCTCTTTCTCCCATATACTTTTCCAGTACTGTTCAGTTTCCAGCCTTGGTGGGTCTGCTCGGTTTTTTTTACCCTGCCACTGAGCGTACACTTTCGCGGGTTGAGTTGCGAACAGCCTGTTTATTCGTCTGGCTTCATTGTCTCTTGTGTACCTCTTAAGGCGGCTGCTCAAGGCTAGGAGCCTTTGTTTGGCAGTTTCCAATGCTTCAGGTATGGACATCTGGCTGTATCTCTTAGGTACTTGCTTTCTCATTGTACCTTTTTTAGCCTCTGTCAGCTTACTCACGTCTTTCCGAGTTGCCTTGATTTTGGCCTCTAACCGTTGCTTCCATGGTGAGTATTGTTTTCTCCCATGGTTGCTCTTATAGCCAAGCATCTCAAGGATCACTGCTGCTGAAGTGTAAACCAGTTCATTGGTTTCTGTGATTGTTGTGGTAGGAATTGCCCTCAATGCTTCATTCACAGTTTCCAGTAGACTTAACCGTTGTAGCTGGTGTCGGGGTTGCCTAGTGTTCATTCTAGATCTGATCTTGTCTTTCAGGTCAGTTGCTGCCTCGCTCAGCGTATCTGTGGTTGTTGGGGCTGTGTACCCAATATTAGGGTTGGAGTGTCGTATAGCCTCCCCTCTGACCTGTTGTTCTGGCTCTCCCGTGGTATTGCCATTGTATTGTAGTGCTTCAATCTCAAGTTGTGACAGGAGTTGCCACTTGTGGATGTTCGAGCATTGGGCTACCAGTTGTTTGGCAGTTAGCTTTGATTGTGGGTTTCGAAGCATCCATTCATTCCACATTCTCTGCATGTATCCCTTCTGGGTGGGATCACTTGAGTAGTAGCATTCTAACAGAGCCTTGTTCTCACATCTAGTCCATTTCCGTCTTGTTCCAGTAGCCCACTTTCCATCAGGGTGCTCTGGTCCCCCAGCACCTGACGCAGGTGCTGGGGGACCGGGCCAAACAAGGTATATATATATATATATATATATATATATATATATATATATTATTTTTTTGCACCAAATTCACGCTTGAATTTCATTCTCAGTCTGTGTTGATGTTGACATTGTTTTTCTTGAAACTGATTTGTACTGAACATGTTAAAACATGAATGTAAATCCTTTTTCTTTATATAATTTAATCAGCGTTGAGTGTGTTATTGTGGTGTCGGGACAGTAGTGACTGTAATGGTAAATCGTAAATGGCGTATACTTATATATAGCGCTTTCCTACCTTCTTCAAGGCCCAAATCTTTCTTTCCATCTTTCAGCCTATTGATATGATATGATCATTGTGTTTTACAGTGCTGATAGTCCTGTTCATTTTTTCTCCTTTTTTATTTGCAACATCTAAGATGGCTGACTTGCAATCTTTATAAATATAGCAGTGTAGTAAAAATGCACTTGGGAGCAATGTTGTATTGCTCTGGAATGCAGAATAATGTTGGATTTTAAGTTTTCTAACCAAAATAAAGTCTAAAGCTTACTGACATAAGTTCTGAAAAACAAACAAAAAAAACATGTGCTTTGACACAGAGGCTTTATCTCCAGTGTTTACATTCTTTTTATTCCAGTAACTATTCAAGAGTTAAGAGTATTTAATTTTTACTATTTATTTACTATTTATTTACTATTTAAGAGTTATTCAAGAGTACCATGTCCCTGTAACCAAGGTGTAACAACAAGACCAATGATTGGGCGCAAAGCATGTTGGGAAACGTGACATACTGCTATTGTTGTTATGCTACGAGCTAAAGGTAAGTGCATTAGGCGAAGCAGCCAGCTTAATATATTTTTCAGATTTTCATCGAGACAATAACAGATCGACCATTCTTGCTTTGATTTTTACCCCTATTGAATGCTCACAGAGACACGGAAGTAGCGGCAGGAAGCGGCTTTTGCAGCAAGATGGCGGAGGGCATACCAAATGTGAATGAACGTGAATACGATGGATGCTTTTGTGCTTTTTAAAATAAATAAATCTGTTCTCTAAATATCCTCTGTGTCTTCAATGCAATGTAATGAGACACAGACAGAAATGTCAAGGTATCTGCTGTAAATCTATGACGTAAATTAATAACAGGATTAATGATCGGCTAGTCAGTTAGCATGTAGCCTAATAGCCTTCGAATGTAAAGCAACTGACTGCTAAAGTTAATAAAGACAAGTCCTGAATATTATTATTCCTATTCGACCCTAAACTACAATATCAGCTGTCTGACAACAGACAGGTATCGTATGACAAAGCAGCCTAGTTATCATAAATCTTTTGATATTTTTCTTGTATTCATTGAACCAGTAATCAAGTGATCATTTTTGTTCTTCATGTTCCTTTTTTGAACGAATGTGGGTCACAGAGACACGGAAGTTACCGCTGAAAGTGGCTTTTGCCGGCATACAGAGAGCATATCCGCGTGAATGACTTATGACGTGAATAATTATTGCATTCGCACGAGTTAATCATTTCGAGGGAACGCAATAGTATCTTGTGGGAACGCAATACTATTTCGTGCGAACGAGATATTAATCTGTGGGAACAAGATATATTTTAATATCTTAATGTCAGGACACGGGCTCCGTTTGAAACAACTGAGAATATGTCATATTGTAGGTTCTTCATAGTAGCCACCTTTTGCTTTGATTACTGCTTTGCACACTTTTGGCATTCTCTTGATGAGCTTCAAAAATCTTGAGAAATGCAGAAATGTGTGTTGCAGATGCCATGTTTGCCACTAGAGGGCAGCACAGCAGCTTCAGTCTTTGTCATTGTTGCTGTGTGAGCCTGAAGGAGCTTCAAAGTGAGCTGCAGCTTGGTTCAGACAAACCTCCACATTCACACACAGATGTGATCCTGAAGAAGTCTGAACAGAACATTTCAGGAGAACTCTTCAGTCCAGAACATGAGCCTGCATTGTTCCTGAAACTGGGATCAGAGTTCTGCTCTCTGCTCCAACAGAACCACCTTCATGAGCTCCTGGTTTCTTCTGGATCCTCCAACATTCAGACGCTCTCTGACTGAGTTCATGTCTGCACAGAAACCTTCAGGATTCTCTTCTTCCACACGTCTTTCACTCTGAAACTCTCTTCTGAATGTGGATCATCTCAGTCAGACGTTCAGCAGCATCAGAGCCGTGCATGTGCTCCTCCTCATGAGTCCTGAAGCTGCACCGTCAGCTGCAGAGCTTCAGAGCTGCTTCCTTCTCAGACTTTCCACTTTCTTTGGCTCTCTGGCTCTGATGATGCTGCTGCAGAAAAACCAGCAGCTGCAGAAAAACTCTGCAGAGACTCACAGAGAGAGGATGGAGGCAGCAGATGAAGCTGCTGCAGACTGACAGCTGATGGAACTGAAGCACTTTCTACATTCTAGTTCCAAATGTTCTACAGAATCAATCAGAGGTTGAAAGTCTTCCTCAGTACTCGATTACTTTAGTTCAGCAGCTCCTCTTTTCCTCTAAGGTGAAGCTTCATGTGGACGACTTCTTCTTCTCTCCTCTTTTCTGGAGCTTGGGCTCCATGCAGTCTGATCAGCTCTGATTTGGGCTTCAGTTGATGTTTGTGATCAGGAACTCTGGATTCTTCTTAGAAGGAGACGTTCTGTCCACCAGGGGGCAGTGTTACGGCTTTGCCTGCCTTATTATTCTGCTCATATGTCAGGTTGGGACTTCCAACACACAAACATTTGATCTTTTCACTTTATGAAAAAGTTTGTTAAACACTTTGGTGACTTTCAGATTTATAAAAAACATTTTTTATCTTTTATTTCTGTAATTATTGGTCTAAACTTTTCTTCCTGAAGGCTGAACTGCAGCTTTCCTCAGGTCTTTCATTTTCTCCATTTTTCCCTCCTTTTCTTGGCTTCCAGCTCACCAGGCATGACCTAGACGGCGCCCTCATGTGGACGGATGAACACATGACAGAGGGGAAGGACAGAGCTGCACAGCAGGGACGAGCAGAGACCTTTGGGTCACGTGGAGGAACAATAAAAACAGTAGAAACTCCAATAAAACCAGTAGAACCAGACTGGAAAAACTCAAAAAGTTCAAAAAACCTCTTGAAAAATGCAAAACTATATGAACTCTGAACACTAATGACAAATAAATGGTAATAAAAACCTTCCTGAATCAGAACCAACAGAAATAACAGGTTGATGCTGGTCAGACGTGCACACACAGGACCCTAGGGGGGTTTGAACACCTGCCCTTTCTGCCTCCTATTCAAAAGTGTCCTCTTTGTTTTGAATGAACATGAATACATTTCTGTTCAGCTGCGTCCACACTGACCGCCTCTCTTTCACCGTGTGGATAATTCTCTGCTCGCCGTCTGTCCACAAATGTGTTCCTGAGCTTGACGCCGCCTGTGGGCGGAGCTTCCAGCTAATGTTTTCAGCCTGATGGCGACATGGAGCGGTGTCTGTGTTTCTGTCATTTCCACTGCATGAAGACACGGATGATGCTGAGAGGTCAGGTTTCTGGATGATGAAGAGTTCTCCGGAATCATGGGGAATCACGTCTCCATGTCTGGATCCTTCAGATTCTCTCCGTTCAGTGATCTTCTCTCCTGATGAGTCTGAAAGACGGACGCTTCCACCGTCTTTCCGTCTCTATGAGCGACTTTGAAGGCTTGCTGTCCCATGTTAACCCCAGAGGAAAACTACAAACCAGAATCAAATCAGGGAGCTTTTTCTGATGGTCTCCATGGAAACCAGAAAGCTAAAGTTCAGGAGATGATCAGGCTGTCTTTCCATCAGCAGCAGCTCTCTGTCTGGCCGCCAGCTCTCCTCCTGGAGCCGCATAGCCAGATCAATGCTCCAGCTCCATGGGCCCTGCAGCAGACTGAAGGGTGAAGCCGCCTTTGGCCAACAGCAGGCAGGACGCTTCCTGAAACCCCGCTGCCCCCAAAGGGAACCAGCAGGTGAAGAGAATGAATGGAAGTTCAGGAGAACCATGGATCCATTCACTAGATTGATGTGTTTTCTACCCGCTGTCACTCAAACCGTCACGCTGCTGCCAGACCTTCACGCCACGCCCACCGCTAAAATGGCACTGCAGGACCTCAGATGGCGTCTGTACCATTGACTTTACATTGAAAGTGGCCACGCCCACCGCGTGAATCCCGTTGGGTGTCAAGCAGCTTTCCAGATGAATCCAAAAGTGTCTCCAACCCCCCAGTTTGGTATCAAACCATTTTCTTCTGAGCTGCAGCTCGTGTCTTTGCAGCTCCGCTCGGACTCAGAGCCTCCAGACGTTCAGGTTTCAGAAAAACGCTCTAAATGAGTCCAGGAGTCACTTTGGACTTTAGCCAGACGTCTGAATTCAACACAGAGCAGATGTGACTGGATGAACACACCTGGTCCAGGTGATCAGCAGGAAGGAGTGCAGGGAGAGCTGGAGAACAGGCAGGTGGTAGATCTCCAGGAGCAGGAAGGAGCAGCCCTGCTGTAGGACGTCTGTGTTTCCAACATCTGGATTCAACTGGATTCCTGTTGATTCTGATCCTGTTGAAGCAGCTGCATCACAGTGTGGTACAGCAGCTCTACCGCCATGGACCGCAAACGCCTGCAGAGAGTGGTGAAGACGGCGTCCAAAATCCCCAGGACTCCTCTTCCCTCGCTGAAGAGCATCTACAAACGCAGGATCCACAGTAGAGCTGCCTCCATCATCAAGGACCCCACCCACCCCCAACCAGGTCTGTTCACTCTCCTCCCCTCAGGAACTCTTTCTTTCCCTCTGCCATCAGACTCCGTGACAGGAGTAACAACAAACTGCACCTTGCACATCCTCATCGTTCGCTACTGTTTATTATCAGTTTTAGCACATTTGCACATTTAGAATTTGCACAACATCTAGTGCTTTTTGGGTGAATGGATGGGTGTCTGGACCTTCAGAGGGACAGTGGTTTGGTCCAGAACACGGATGCTAAACTAGCTCTCTGGAAACTTGAACCTGTTGAATGGGAAACTTCCTGAAATCTTCTTCATCTGTTGACTTGTTCTTTCTTCATTTGAATGAGCTCAGTCCTCTCCCAAATCCAACTCCATCTATCTTCAGTGCTTTGGACTGAGTTGGAGCAGAACTAGAGCTTTCTCCAGATGTCCTAGTACTTTTAGATCAGTGTCTTCCAATATTTGGAGCCCAGGTTCACTTCTTTCCCTGACAAAAATCCCAAAAGGCCTACCAGCCACCAAATAGTCAGAAACCAGAGAAACTTGGTGGTCTGCATTGATGAGAAACCAGTCCCTCCAGGATGACACATGGCTTTTTGGAATCATTTCACACACAAACAAACGGGAAGTTGTGCTTATTTTTCTGAGAAAATGCAATCAAATGTGTGATAATGGTCAATGTAAATGTTTCGATAAAGGCTGTAGTGGATTTAGGGATTGTGGAGCGGTTGTTGTTTCCTTCTGGGTTAAAGTGCAGTTTTGTGTAACCTCCCAAAGAGGAGAAACCCAAAAAAGAAAGGAAAAGCAAAGAGACAGGTGGAAGCCATCATGAGATTCCTTTAGAACAGGAAGTTCTTTGTCATTTCATGCTCTAGTTTCATTTAGCTCTAGTTGTTGAACATTCTAGAAACTCCTAAAAACCTTTTCTGTCCACTTTGAAACCATCTGGGGCTGACTTGGCCCTGCTCGCTGGGATACGGCCAACATCCAGAAATCTACCAACAGACATTTTTAGCTCTAGTTGTTGAACATTCTATGTTTTGAAGAGGCAGGCTCTTCTAGAAGAAACTAGCAGGAGCCCCAGCGCTGGTCTTTGCTTGGATTTGTTCTAGACTTGTTCAGAGTCAAATGCATGTTTTAAGGGGAGGAGGATTATTTTGTTGTTGCTGTTTTTGTTCCTATTCTTACAATCCACTATATGTCCCGTGTTGAATTCTACTATTAAAATGTGGGAAACAAATGTTTATCAAATCCAAATCAATCCAAAAGCCTGGAGACTGGATGGCCGTGGTCCTCCCTTTGACCTGGACAGTGGTTGCCATGGCGACCTGCACACTCACCAAGCTGGAACTTAGAAGAAAAAGAGACCAAAATGATTGATAAAGCAGGTTTTCCAGGGAAATCCCACAAAGTGCTTTCCAAGCTAGAACTAAGAATATCCAGCATGCATTTGGAAAAACTCATTAGCTTCTTGTGGAAAATGATGAGTCATTGGAAAAGCATTCTATGAATGCTCAGAAAACTTCCTCTAAGGTTGTGGTTGTTTGGAGAAGTCCTCCTCTTCAAAGAAGTTCTCCTGACCATCTTCAAAGTCCAGAGCCAGAGCCTGCATTTGCAGCAGGTTCCAACCCACTGACCACTGATCCACACAGGGGGACGTCCTAAGGGGCGGAGTCAGCCACTGGAGAGAGCAAAAAGGAGAAATGGGGGTCACTCTGGGCCTCTCTGTGTCTGGACCTTCAGAGGAGCCCCAGCGCTGGTCTTTGCTTGGATTTGTTTTAGACTTGTTCAGAGTCAAATGCATGTTTTAAGGGGAGGAGGATTATTTTGTTGTTGCTGTTTTTGTTCCTATTCTTACAATCCACTATATGTCCCGTGTTGAATTCTACTATTTATCACTTATCACTTATCACTTATCATTATTTATCATTTATCATTTACTTTATCAAAGCGCCTTAAGCCCGTTTGGACTCTGGCGCTCCACGCGCTGATGAATAGTGGCGTTTGGAGGAAGTGCGGCTGCGCAGTCCGTCACTGAACACCGTCACTGCCTGGACCTCTTTCTGGGTCCTAGTGCCCTAAAGGTTACAGCTCCTGGTTACACAAGAAAAAGTCCATTCTAGAGGCCACCATTCCAGGTTTTCCAGGGAGATACCACAAAGTGCTTTCCAAGCTAGAACTAAGAATATCCAGCATGCATTTGGAAAAACTCATTAGCTTCTAGTGGAAAATGATGAGTCATTGTAAAAGCATTCTATGAATGCTCAGAAAACTTCCTCTAAGGTTGTGGTTGTTTGGAGAAGTCCTCCTCTTCAAAGAAGTTCTCCTGACCATCTTCAAAGCCACTTTCTGCTTTTTCAAACGCTACTGTTCAACAAAAACTTGGTTTCTGCCACAAAACCAACCTTAGACACTGAAACAGAATGAATCCAATGCAGAAATGTGTTGACACCTTTAATTCAAAGCTTCAATCAGTTTGAATCTCATGAAGAACATTTCAAAAATCCACATTTGGATCAGGCGTCTTCATCAGAGCACAACTCATGTTTCCAGGACTGTGACTCACCAATAGATCCTCATTTCCTTTACACAATCTGTTTCCATCATTTGGATTTTTCATAAAAACTTGAGTTAGAAAAGAATTGTTGCCCCAAAATGTCCAGTTTGAATAGTCTACAGTTTGTTGTGTTTGGTTGCTAGGTAACAGGGTCTTTAATGTCTATGATGTCATGGTGGCTTTCAGAGTTGAACTCCTGAATATGACGGTAAACATTTGGATTGAACCTAAATGGGATTGAAGCTCATGCTAAATCCTGATCTCAATGCTGAAAAAACCTCCTCCTAGATTCTGGTTGTTTGGAGAAGTCCTCCTCTTCCAAGAATTCCTGAAAAAAGCCCTCATTTCTCCTGACCATCTTCAAAGCCACTTTCTGCTTTAGTTTAGTCCAAACTTGCTTTATGCTGACAACATTTACAGCTTGAATCCATCTGAAGAATCCAAGGAAACAAACCAATCTAAGTCTGCATTCATGCCACTTCAGAACCAACAAAGCATGTTTCCAGGACGCTGACTTACCAATAGAACTTGGGATTTCCTTTGCAGAATCCTTCTCCGTGTGTTTTCCTTTGTTTTTCTCCCCAAAACCTAAAGCAGAGATTTTTGCTGATCTGCAGAACAAACTTCTGACTGCTTTAACCGCCGTTGATGGTTTGTTGTGTTTCCCTCTAGAGCTGCTATGGTCTTGGTATGGTTGCTAGGTAACGCTGTCTTTGATGATGATGACGTCAGAGTGGCCTCTAGAATGGACTTTTTTCTTGTGGAACCAGGAGCTGTAACCTTTAGGGCACTAGGACCCAGAAAGAGGTCCAGGCAGTGACGGTGTTCAGTGACGGACTGCGCAGCCGCACTTCCTCCAAACGCCACTATTCATCAGCGCGTGGAGCGCCAGAGTCCAAACGGGCTTAAGGCGCTTTGATAAAGCGCTCTGGAATCCAGCTATGGTGTGCTAAACGTCAGGTCCAGAACGGAAGATGCCATCAATGAAGTCTGTCTGTCAGCAGCAATCCAACGCTGATGGGGTTTAGCTTGTGGAGGATTTGAATGTTCATTTGCTCTCAGGTTGGTTCTGTGCTGGAAGCCCCAACCCTCAGTTCAGTCAAGTTAGAAAGATGCTAACCAGCTGTTCCCTCTGTCACCATGGAAACACGGACCGCTTTAAAGTTGGACAGGATTTTCACGGAGCGGACTTCTAGACGTGGAGGATAAATACTCCAAGATGAATTCATCAGACATGAATCAAACAGTCTTTTCTACATAGAACAGAATGAAATCCACTGTGTTTTAGCAGCGTCTGTAGCATCACAGAGACGGTGTTCCACCAAAAACTGGGACCTGTCACATGTTGTTTCCTGGTGACAGAGCTGCAGCTTTAATGTCAATGATATAGAAGAAGAAGAATCCAAAACATTGGACTGTTTTCATGTGATCACATGGAAGCAGAATTAGGAAATCTCTAGGAAATCTATCCTTGTTTTGTCAGCATGTTTGAATTGGAGTTTACAGTTAGATGACAATAAAGACGTGTTCACACCAAGAAATTACTTTGATATTTTCTTTACAATAATAGAAAAAAAACTTCAAAAAGTAAAAGACCTAAGGTATTTCTATGGAGAGAAATTAGACTCAGTCGGATTTGTGCGTGCGCAATTCTTGATTTGTGCGTAAATTAGGATTTGTGTATGCATATTCTTGCTTTGTGCGTGCGTAAATTAGGATTTGTGATAAATTTGGATTTGTGCGTGATTTGTTACTGACATAATACGTTTTGTGTATAAATTAGAAAAATATAAAATGAAAAAAATACAAAATGCAATTTACGTATGCACAAATTAAGATTACAACAGTTTGAAACTACTTACACACACACATCTTTAAAAAACACGCACGAATCCCTTGTTACGCACACACGAAGCCAAAGTTACGCACGGAACTTCCGTGAGACTGTTTTCTCGTCTCACAAATTTGTCCGTAAGTGCTGCGTTTAAATACCAAAGGAATGCTCGGTCATTAGAATTTTCGCTATCAGCCTTCCCTTCTAAACGTATCCAGACAATGACTCAATCAATACATGAAGACAGTGGATGTTAGTGTTGAACATAGAGGCTACTTACTTCGGGGCGCTGACCCCCGGGATGGGCCGCCATTTTTCCCGTGACTCTCTCAGTCTGACTGCCTTTGATTTTTCCGGAAGGAAAAAAACAGTGCCCCCTACTGGTCGTTCCTGTTACGCATTTTGTATCAATTCGGAGTCTCTGAGAATAATATACTTTTAATATATATATTAGCGTTTAAAAGTGAACGTCATATTCTCAGATAATAATTTTTATTTTCCTTTAAAGTTTTTTTAAGCCCTGCTACACCCACTGAAGGAAATACGTTTAGAAATCACGTACAAATCCAAATTTATGCACAAATCCTAATTTACGCACGCACAAAGCAAGAATATGCATACACAAATCCTAATTTACGCACAAATCAAGAATTACGCACTCACAAATCCGACTGAGTCTAATTTCTCTCCATATATTTCTGTGTAAGATAGATAGAATAGAAATATTTGACTGTTGTGTTAATAATATCAACATTTCTCTGTCGCCCTCTGGTGGTTCATTAGAGAAGCCAAACTTCCAAAGAAAGTGAATCAATAAACATGAGCTAATTCTTGATGCAGGTTTGAAAACACAGATGGAAAACAGCATCAATACAAATATTAGTCAATGTTTCCTTGAATGGAACAATTTCAGGATTTGTTGTCATAAAGTTGTGAAAAACTGTCTTGTAAAGTGTGTGGTGACGGTCCACTGTGGAAAATGACTGTTTGTGGAACATTGAGATGTGCTCAGTGATTTTGGTTTAGGACACTTTGGTTTCATTTCAAACGTTGGTTTCTCCTAAATCTACAAACTCTCTCCACAAACTGTCTCCTAACTCTCAGGGATTCCTGCTGCTGGCAAAACGCACGGCTCAAGGAACCACTTCATGAATCAGTCACGCTTTGGAATGAACTTTATTGAACAACATGTCATGGTCTGGAAGAAGCCCCAGTTCCAGCTGACAGAAGTCTGGTTCTGATCCATCAGATCTCACTAGCAACAGAACCAAACCTTCACGTGTTGCAGCAACAGTTTCCATGTTTGGGAGGATCTTCTGAAGAACAGCTCAGTTCCAGATCACATCATGATGTTTGATGTTTTCTTCATTCCAGGAAATCATCTGTGTCTCCTTTGATCTGTGCTGAGTCAGCACTTTGACTTCTTTTCAACTTTAGATCCATCATTTACAATCAAGGATTTATTGATAAATATTATTTATTGACAGAAAATAAAGAGTAAATGTATTTATCATCCAGCAGTGATGGTGGTGTTTGTAAGTCTTTTATTTTGAAATTCCTCAAGGATGATCATCATGGTGGGATTTCTAGATCTGCATGAACTCATCCTGAATCCAAAAGACACTGGAGCATCAAAGAATCCAACCCATCTCTGCCAACATGAGGCTCTTACTTTGAAAAGTCTCAGACTTCCTGCAGGGAAACAGGCTTTCTGCTGCTGCACTGACAGATGTGCACGAGCTTGAAAGAGCTTCCTGACTGAGGAGCTGCAGACTTTCTCCTGCAGAGCAGCAGCTGACTTCAGCGTCGTCATGGGAACACAGTCTGCTGCTGCTTCTGGAAACGTCTTCAAGGCTGTGGTGGGACTTGTTGGTCTGGAGGACAGATTCTCTGAGCAAATGCTGCTTCAGCTTCAAGCTTCAGCTCTTTTCTTCTGGCAGAGCTTAGAAGAAATGGAAACCTCCTTTGTTCTGACTGTTTGCTCCAAATC
Source organism: Oryzias latipes (assembly GCF_053564925.1). NCBI lineage: Eukaryota > Metazoa > Chordata > Actinopteri > Beloniformes > Adrianichthyidae > Oryzias > Oryzias latipes. The sequence continues at coordinate 25,028,209 of NC_136238.1, read as the reverse complement.
CCAGATTCAGGAATTCCTCCAAGAAGTTCAGCTCAGAGATCATCAGCAGAGAAAAGCCTGAAGTTCTGATGGAAAATGACAACAGAACATGATCAATATTATTGATCCACATGGAATCCAGAAGAAACTCTGAGGTGAAGACATGAAGACACAAGCTTCAGAGACATGAGAAGTCAGAGTGGATTCATTCTGGACTTTCTTCTGACATCTTCTCTTCAGAACATCTTTGTCTTTGATCCTTCAAATCTTCTGAAATCTGATCATCCATGGATTGTTTTTGTGGGATCAGATCCAGAGTTGCTGAAAGTTCTGCTGCCCTCTGCTGGTCAAAGTGTCCAAACAGCAGAGAGGAGATTCTCTCATCATTCTATCTTTCAGTCACAAACACACTGGTTATATTTTATACCAATAAACCTGTTATAAGATATATAAAGCTTTATAACGGCTGTCTTTACTGCACACAAATTGTGTTTTGTGAACAAACTCGTGAAAAAAAATAAACAGTTCAGTTCAACATTAGATTTCTCTGTTCAGCAGATGGTGAACATTAGTCCAATAAAAACAGGAAAAACAGTTGTTCTGGAGTGGACTTCTGATTTTTAGATAAATGTGATATTTTTCGCAGATATTAAACAGAAAAATGCTTCGGTCTCCATGTAGTCTTAAAGTTTAAACATTTATTCTCCTTAACACTTGTACTATCCTAGGCACTTTACCATTGGGAGTTGGGTCATCTAGACCCACTAGACAGTGCGCTGAACCTTTTTTTTTCAATGATTTGTGATCTTTACTGGTTCAATGGATTACATGAAATTTCTCCACCTTTATCCACCTTTGTCAAGATAGGGAGAACACGTCAAAGTAAGGGTGGGGTCGTCTAAGATAGCCCAAGGGTTAAAAGTCCTTTAATTCTCACGTCTTTGAATAAATACGTGTTTCACAGTGAATGCAGTACTTCGTATTTAAAGTTCCATGCAGATTTGGAACCAAAAGTGTAGAACATCAATTAATTTACCTTTGAACTTACCCCGGTAACGTCAAATACTCTGCTTTTTGGAACAGAGTCCAGCTTTGGAACCAGCAGAGAAGCAACAAACAGCAGAAACCCACACTGTGGGAAAGACTCCACACTTTTGACTGATTTTCACGTTCACTTTATTCTGCACGGTAAAGATTGGAACAGAACAATGAGAACCAAAAAGAACAGAGGAACAGTTCTAATGTCTACTAGAAAACAGGAATCACAAGAACACCAGACACAAACACCAGTCTGGTTCTTTATCCGCCTATTCCTTCATGTGTTTTTAGGAAAATCTTTTCCTCACTAAATGGTAGGAATGCGGTTCTACTAAGACTGGATCGTTCCTTAGGTGGCGATCCGATTCAATTCATGAATCAAGCTCAATGGCTCACAGATCGAAACACGATTCTTGCTTTTTAACAGAATATGTTTGTGCAGTTACTATAGGTATGTATTTTTACAGGATGTATAAAAAAGTTTAACTTATATGAAATAAATCAGCATCATTTAGAACCGAAGATCAAAATCAACAAAAGTGATACAAACACAAAGATTTATATAGAAAGAAAGAAATGGGGTTTGTTACTTCAAACAAGTTTCCATCAATATTCTGGTTACGTTCAGCAGTAACATAAACAAAAAAACATAAACCTGATTGTTGTCGGGTTGCACGGTGGTGCAGTGGTTAGCGCTCTTGTCTCAAAGCAAGAAGGCCCTCGGTTCAAGTCCTGGTTGGAGGATCTGAAAACAGTAGAGTTTGCATGTTTGCCCCTGTGCATGTGTGAGTTTCCTCTGGGGACTCCAGCTTCCATCCCAAACATGCTTCATAGATCAATTGGTTGGTCTAAATTGTCCCTAGATGTGAATGTGAGAGTGCATGGGCCCTGTGACAGACTGGATGCAGGATGTCCCCTGCCTTCGTGACCCCAAAAGAGAACAAACAGCTTAGAAGATGATTCACATGAAAATGTTCTCCACAGATTTTCCATCCTAAAAGTTCTGTAACACTTTATGTTTTAAAACATTGCATATTCAAGCCGCTTTTCTGCGCTGCAGAATTTGCTGATTCATGGTGACTCCATTAGTTAGTGGATTTAAAAGAAAATCATTAGGCCTGGTGTTTCATCTTCCTCTTCTTAACAGATCATAGATTTATTCATTGGATTCAGCTCAGGGAACTTTACTGGTTGATCAAACAGTAACATCATAGTCACTGAAAAAGATTTAGGCAATGTTGGCAATGTGGGATGGTGCCGAATACAATCAGTCCACCAGTCTGACTGAGATAATTTACCCCTCCAATACCAAAGCAGTCGCTGGCAGGAAGGACACAACCCAATTTGTAAACATGATCACTAAATGTTTTTGACATAAACATTTGTTATAATGTTTTATTTTCCTGGACAAAGAACATTGTTCTATTGAAATTTATACAATAAATTCACTAAATTAAACTAAGGCTTGAAATATTCCAACAGTTTTCCTTTTTATTATAAAAAAATAAAGTTCTTCCTTTTAAAAACGAAAAAAAACCCCGAACAAATGGCATTTACACAATATTTTCCCATATGCTGTACAAGTTTTCTGCTCTAAGTTTTTCTGTTTTTGAAGTTGAGATTTTTCTCTAAATCCTTTATATATTTTTTTTCGTTACAAAAGAAAAGCTTCTCCACTGTGTTTTCTAATGTCTTTTACCAAATTACATTTATGACTGAGCCATTTATCAGCCAAAAAAACTATCCCTAACCTGTATGAGTTTTCATGTGTGTTTTTAGAATAGGTATTTGACTAAAACTGGCATCACATTTATTGCAAGGGAAAGGCTTTTCTCCTGTGTGAGTTCTCATGTGTATTTTGAGATGAGATATTTGACTAAAACTTGAATCACATTCTTTACAAGTAAAAGGCTTTTCTCCTGTGTGAGTTCTCATGTGTCTTTTGAAATTTGATTTTTCACTAAAACTTTTATCACATTCTTTACAAGTAAAAGGTTTTTCTCCTGTGTGAGTTCTCATGTGTGTTTTGAGATCATATATTTGACTAAAACTTTTTTTACATTCTTTACAAGTAAAAGGTTTTTCTCCTGTGTGAGTTCTCATGTGTGTTTTGAGATCATATATTTGACTAAAACTTTTTTTACATTCTTTACAAGTAAAAGGTTTTTCTCCTGTGTGAGTTCTCATGTGTGCTTTGAGATTAGATGTTTTACCAAAATATTTTTTACATTCTTGACAAGAAAAAGGCTTTTCTCCTGTGTGAATTCTCATGTGTGCTTTAAGATTAGATATTTGACTAAAACTTTTTTTACATTCTTTACAAGAAAAAGGCTTCTCCCCTGTGTGAGTTCTCATGTGTGTTTTGAGATGATCTATACGACTAAAACTTGAATCACATTCTTTACACGTAAAGGGCTTTTCGCCTGTATGAGTTGTCCTGTGTTTTTTGAGATTAGATTTATAACTAAAACTTTTTTCACAGTTTTTACAAGAAAATTTTTTCTTTCCTGTATGAGTTTTCATGTGACATTTCAACTGAGGCCGCCCACTAAACTTTTTACCACATTTTTTACATGCACAATATCTTTCATCAGACCCATTTTGGACATAACTTCTGACTCTTCTCTTCCTCTGTTCTCTGTTCTGTGGGTCTGTCTCTTCATCTGTAGTTGATGTTGATTCTGTCTCTTCATCTGTAGTTGATGTTGATTCTGTCTCTTCATCTGTATTTGATGTTGATTCTTCATGTTGGTTTCCTTCTTCATCCTGACTATCAGTTACATTAAAGCTCTGTGGATTGTTTAGATCTCCTTCACTGTTCTCATCTTCCTCATAAGTAGGAATCTCCATCAAGGTATCAGTCTCCTGCTTCAGATCAAGCTGATCTCCATCCTGACTGATACAGAGTTCCCCTGGTTCCTCTTTAATCTGTGGAGGTTCTGGTTCCTCTTTAATCTGTTGAAGTTGTTTCTTTCCTTGTTCCTCTTCAGTTTGTGGAGGATCTGGTTCCTCATGATCCACTCTGAAGTTCTTCTGCTGATTTTTTATATCTGCTTCACTTTTCTCATCTTCTTCATAAGTAGGAAACTCCATCAAGGTATAAGTCTCCTGCTTCAGATCAAGCTGATCTTCATCCTGACTGATGAAGACGTTCCCTGGTTCCTCTTTAATCAGTGAAGGATCTGGTTCCTTCTGTTGCTCTTCACTTTGAGCAGGTTCTGGTACCTTCTGTTGCATTCTTAAGTTCCTCTGCTGGTTGCAGAGATCTTCCTCTTCAGTCATCCAATGATGGGGGAGAACTGTAGGAATACAAACACAAGAAAAGGCCTGTTTATACTTTTAAATTAGTTTGTGTATTGACAAACACCAATAAAAGTCAAAATCTGCTTAGTCAGGAACCTTGTAGTTGAAATTTTTAAATGTAAACTATGAAAAATGTTCATTCCAGCGACGCTGGATGGGATACCCATCTGCACCTGGGGCTGGGATCAGTCCTTCCCTGGCTCTGGGACAGGGCGGGGCAACCCTCTTGGGAGCCACGGTCACTGTGGGTGACATCCACCAGGTCTGCGGGGTGGGGGGGCTTTGTTGGCCCTGTCCTGTGGGGGGGGGGGGGGGGGCTGTCTGGAGGAGGGGGGGGATCTACCAGCTGTCCCCAATTTACACTTGTCTTCATATATAATCCCTTATTAGGGTGATGGGGGGGGGGGGGTGTTCAGTCTGCGTTGCACCTTGGGGGGAGGATCTACTTGGCAGTGGTCCCCCTCCCTGGTTGCCATATGGAATTGCCCCCCCCCCCCCTCTCGGTTTTATTTGCACTGTAGACATGTAGGGCCCTTAGTGAGGGTGATGGGACATGACTGTGAGTAAATGTGGACGAGCTTGGTTGGGCCATGTTTACAACATGTTTACAACACCCCTCGGGTGAACCCTCTCTACTCCTGGATGTAGACCATGTAGCCACCCACCCAACCGTGGGCCGGGTGGGTGGCTGCATGGAGCACGGGGCGGGTCTCCCTTGGGGGGCCCTGGCTCGTACCTGGGGTTCGGGCGGGAGGATGACCAGAACTCTTGGGGTGATGATGACGTGCTCGTCTGGGGCTGTGGGCACTCTTCTGGGACGGGGCCCTGCGTTGGGCCCTCGCTGCGTGGCGGGGGGCTGCTCTCCTGGTTGAGCTGGAGCTGCACTCTCTGTCTCCCCCCCCCCCCCCCCCCCCCCCCCCCCCCCATGCCTCCCTGCTCTCTGGCTTTGGGGGCCCCTTGGGCTATGGTGTCAAATTAGCACCTAAAGTATTGCGCATCAAAACAGAAAAACCGTGCATCAAAACCCCAAATCTGCGAATCAAAATGCATAAATTGAGAACCAAAACCCACAATTTGCAACCAAAAGCCATTCCCCAAAGCACAATCATATTTCTCAGCTGCCGATTTGTTTTTTGGTCATTCTGAAATCCTGTTTTTGAGGTGCAGTTTTATTTTGAAATTATCTTTTTGAGTTGCGCTTTTATTTTTTGAGTTGCGCTTTTATTTTTTGCGGTTTTGATTCTAATACCTGTCGACACGTAAAAACAGCGACATGTCAGTCAAGGGGAGGGGAGGCGGGACATCCCCGATATCCAGAAGCTCATTGGCTGCCGAATAACACCGAGTCTTACGTCAATATACCAGTTTAGAATGTGCCGGTAAGTTTTTCATGTTTTTCATATCTTTTACTATATTAAACGATCAAACGTGTACTTTATTTAACCAGAGGACGCCAGCACAGTCAGATGAGGAGCTCCAACAGTAGCTGCTAGTGAAAAAAGATGTTAGAAAGTTAGATGTTGCATGACAAACTATCACCATTGTTCTCCTGTGTTAGCATGCTAGCTAGCTCAATGCTAGCGGGGTTTCCAGCCCTTTCCATGACTTTTATGGATTAAACAAAGTCGATTTTTTTACCACAGTGTCAGGATCGGTCATGTAAACCTGGGAATAATTGCCCGTGAATTGTCACTAGGGTTAATTAAATATGTTATAACCTATAAGGTTTCTCAATATTTTTCAGGGTTTACAGACAGACGGAATTAACAGAGCAACAATATTGCTGTGCCATATTTGCAAAATGTATGCGTTTGCACTATGCAGACTGGCAGAATTCTGGTATGAGTGAATCAGAGCAGAGTAAATTGTAGCAGACCAGCAAAACGTGCTTTATTCCCCTTAAAATTATTCCAGTATTAGACATCAATAGAATTATTAGTTTCTTTTTAATTAGGTGGTGATTTTAAAATGGACTATTCCTGTATGTCTGTTGTTTTCTATAAGGACCGTTGTTATGCATGCCATAACAAAAAAGGCAGGAATTCTGAGGCAGCTACGACGTGGATGTCTACAACTTCTTGAAGGTAAAGAAAACAATTTTAATCTTAATTTTTCTCTTCTTTTTTGGGTTAATTAACTTTGCTGTTTTTGTTTCTTTCCAGATGCAGGCCCCAAAGACGTCCCTGGTGTGATGCAAAGGCTGTCCAGCAGGCTCAAAGACATCTCCTGTTAACTGAAAGAGAAGCATTTAAAATAGTTGTCCATTTTGACCATGATTGGATTGACAACATGCCCAGGCACACTGTCTGCTTCCCATTTCTCAGTGCCTGCACGAAAACAGTGACTTTTCCACCTCAAGTCTTTTGAGGAGTTTTAAAAACATTTATTTTAATTTCTCGGAATTGTGGTTCAGAATTTTACAGAATCTAATACACTTGACTCTGTGTTTCGAAGATATTTGCAAAACCATCAATCAGTCTTCTGTACAAAACACATTTAATGGTCAAACATTAAAAAGTGAAGCATTACAAAATACCAGTGGTGATTATTAGCCATTTATTTTCTTAAGGGGGGCAGTATTTTGTAAGGCAGATGAGATCTGTTCACATTGTTAGTTTTTGTTACATCCTGCTGAGATGGCATGCATAGATCAGTACATAAATGTTAATGTCTTGGCCATAGTTTTCCGATGTCCCACAAGGGTTGAACAGGTCTGAGAGGAGAGGACAAGCCACAGAGGGAACAACAACTCCAACAGTTTCCTGGGGGGTATTCCAGAAAGCAGGTTATGCTAGCTCCCACTGTAAGTTTGAGGCTAAGGAAGTTGATAACCTCAGCTTTCGGTTCCAGAAACAGAGGTATGTTTCAGGGTAGGTCAAGTTGCCATGGCAACTCATGCTCTGAACATAACCTGGTCAAGCAGGTTTAGTTGAAGCTTAGTTTGTTTTCAGAGAGGCGAAGCAGCATGGCGTGTCCATTTAAAGATGATTAAGTGGATGAAGAAGCTCAGATAATACTTTTCACCGTGAGAGGGTGATAGGACAACATATGGATGTTGGAAAGAGAAACTTTTTTACTTTGATCTAACTTAATTATTTGCTTCAGTTAAGATAAATAATTTTTTGTTATGGTCACCTTAAAAATAACACGTAGTTTTCAGACAATTATTTTCCTTTCATTCAAATTAATTCAATATGTTTTAATTGAATTTAAAACGTATTAGTTTTAATTAATTCAATAAGTAGGTATAAGTTGGTGCTGCTGTTAGATTGGCGCCGCAAGGGATTGTGGGATATCATTCCCTTTGCCTGTCTGGATGGATTTGGGTTTAAGTGTGGGTTTTTGACAAAATGTGTTTAGTTGTTTAGCTGTTTTACTGTGTTTTGCCGAGTTTTGCTAAGTTATTTTGTCCTACTATGCTTACATCTCCGCACCATGAGTGAGAGTGAAGGAGAGGATGATGAGTTTTTATAGCACCCCCAAAACTTGCGACTGTAATGACAATGACGGAAAGTTCTTTAAAGATTTTTTGCACTCCATGCATTTTTTTCTGTCCTTTTTATTGTTATACAAATTAGCATATCTACCGGCTTAAACCCTGTGGTTAGGGGTCAAAAAGAATACTACCAACGTATTCCCTGCGTGTCGTAAAAGGCGACTAAAAGGGACGGAGCGAGAGGACTGGCAATCCTCTCCTTTGTAACTAGATTACTAAATACTAGATTCCTAAATTAATAGGGTAGTGGAGGGGACTGAGCGTATGTTAGGTGAAGAGCAGTGTGGTTTCAGGAGAGGTAGAGGGTGTGTGGATCAGGTGTTTGTTGTGAGACAGGTGTGTGAAAAGTTTTTGGCTAAGGGGAGGGAGGTGTTTTGGGCATTCATGGATTTAGAGAAGGCGTATGATAGGATTGATAGAGAGGCGTTGTGGGTTGTGTTGAGTATGTATGGTATTGATGGTAAATTGTTGGAAGGTGTGAAGAGTTTTTATAGAAACAGTAGAGCGTGTGTGAGAGTGGGAAATAGCATGAGTGAGTGGTTTCCTGTGAGGGTTGGTCTGCGTCAGGGATGCGTGATGTCTCCGTGGTTGTTTAACGTGTATATGGATGGTGTGGTAAAAGAGGTGAATAAGGGTGTTAGGTACGGGTGCGAGCATGGTGAATACTGACGGCAGCGAATGGAGCGTGAATCAGTTGCTGTTTGCGGATGATACTGCACTAGTGGCTGACTCAGAAGAGAGCTTGGCACGTCTGGTTGAGGAGTTTGGAAGGGTGTGCGACAGAAGGAAGTTGAGAGTGAATGTGGAAAAGAGTAAAGTGATGAGGTGTACAAGGTTAAAGGGTGAACGTAGATTGAATGTGGCATTAAATGGGGAGTTGTTGGAAGAGGTAGAGTGTTTTCAGTATTTGGGGTCGTGGGTCTGTATGGATGGTGGAATGGGAGGAGAAGTGGAGTTTAGAATGAACGAAGTACGAAAGATATGGGGGGGAATGAAGAGAGTGTTTGAATGTAGGTCACTGGGAAAGGATACGAAAAGGAGATTGTATGAGGATGTGGTGGTGCCTGCAGCGTTATATGGGTGGATGGGTGTGGTAGAGGTCTGGTGTTGGTATGAAGCGGCAAGGGGAAACCAGCCTTGGCTGAGGCCCTGCTGTGGAGGTGCCCACACTGGACTGTACAGCTGACCCTGGTGCAGTGTGGTGTGGCTTAGACCAGGCCTTAGACCAGTCACACACACACTGAAGGAGGAGGGTTTGGGGAAGAGAAGGAGGGAGTTAAAATTGTGTGCCCTGTCTAGGCTACCCCACCTTGGTGGGACACAGCCGAGAGCGAGAGCGAGAGCGAGAGCGAGAGAGAGAGAGAGAGAGAGAGAGAGAGAGAGAGAGATAGAGAGATAGAGAGATAGAGAGATAGATAGATAGATCGGCTCAAATTTAGACATATGAGAGTTCAAAAAAATAAGTAATTAAACGGAAAAAGGATTAATGGAGTAATGTGACATTTAGTTAGATAAATACGTAAATTTGAGTTGTATAAACAATTATTGAGTTTGAATAAATTTAACTAAATTATTTGTTACCAATAGAAGTAATTCATCTAAGTTTACAAGGGAAATGGAAACAAGATCAGAAACTCGTGCGTTTACTTTATTTTTCTCAAAGCAGAAACTCTTTTTTTGATGATGCAGCCGTGTTACTTTTTTGATGGTGTATAGTCTTTATACGTCGTCATTAAAATCTCAGACTCCGTCTCACTTCCGTCTCAAGTGTCGCGCTTTTTTTTTTTTTTCCTCCACGCGTTTCCATGGTGACTCCAGAAATCGGCGATCCATTGAGTGTACTCGACGTGCATTATAACCCAGGGTTATCAAGTCGAGCGTAATTACGCTAACTCATATCCGGTCTTTTGGAACTGACATACCCAGAGTAAGCAAGTTCAGGCGGATTTCAGCCAGAGTTCAGGGTGAAAGTCAGGCTAGTTTAAACACGCTTCCTGGAATACCCCCCTGCTCTACCTGGTTTAAGTTAGACTGTCGTCCAATGTCCACAGCATCCTGCACACAAAGAAAAATGTATTTAAGGAAGTTAAAATGAGAATATATAATATATTAAAAAAAAACTTGCCCCTTTCACCCTCCACGGGTGGTTTATCCTGTGAGCTCGGGTCCTCTACCAGAGGCCTGGGAGCTTGAGGGTTCTGCGCAGTATCTTAGCTGTTCCTAGCACTGCGCTTTTCTGGATTGAGATGTCTGAGATCTTTCCAGGTATCTGCTGTAGCCACTCCTCAAGCTTGGGGGTTACTGCACCGAGTGCTCCAATTACCACAGGCACCACCGTCACCTTCACTTTCCAGGCTTTCTCCAGTTCTCTGAGTCCCTGGTATTTCTCCAATTTCTCATGTTCCTTCTTCCTGATGTTCCCATCACTTGGCAGTGCCACATCCACCACAACAGCTTTCCTCTGTTCTTTGTCCACCACTACAATGTCTGGTTGGTTCGCCATTATCATCCATCATCAGTCTGGATCTGGAAGTCCCACAGGATCTTTGCCCTCTCATTCTCTACCACCTTCGGGGGTGTTTCCCATTTTGACCTTGGGGTTTCCAGTCCATATTCTGCACACATGTTCCTGTATTATATTCCAGCCACTTGATTGTGGCGCTCCATGTATGCTTTACCTGCCAGCCTCTTACACCCTGCAGTTATGTGCTGGATTGTTTCAGCCTACACCTTGGGTCTTGTCTGGTGTGGTAGATCTGAGCCTCTATCGCTCTGGTGTTCAGGGCTTGTTCCTGAGCTGCCAGGATGAGCGCTTCAGTGCTGTCTTGTAGGCCAGCCCTTTCTAGCCATTGGTAGGACTTCTTGATATCAGCCACTTCAGTTATGATCAGGTGGTACATCCCATGCAGGGGTTTGTCCTCCCATGAGGATCTGTCCTCAAGCACTGTATCCTCTGTTCTCCATTGCCTGAGACATTCACTGAGCACACAGTCAGTTGGGGCCTTGAGCTTGATGTACTCACGCTATATATATATATATATATATATATATATATATATATATATATATATATATATATATATATATATATATATATATATATATATATATATATATATATATATATATATATATATATATATATATATATATATATATATATATATATATATATATATATGACACTGTGGTAAAAAAAAAATCGCAATACTTTAGGCGCTAATTTGACACCCCTGCTGGCCCTGGCCTGGGTGTCGGATGCAATCGCCCGGGGGGCGGTTGCTCTTCATCTGCTGCTGTGCTGGCTCTGGGGGGCTCTGGCTGCTGCAGCTGCTGTGGCAGGGGTATTGGTGTAGGGATGGCTGGGCACTCCCCCTCCTTCTTTTCACCTTCCATAATGGATTTTTAGAGGAACATAAACACTCACTTGAGCACAGGTGTTAGCTCACCTTTGCAGTACTATTTTGCGTGGTTGAATTAAATATTTCACACAAGTTCGGGGGGGGGGGGGGGGTCAAACTATGGCCCGCCTCCATGTTTGGTCAGGCCCACTGAACAATATCAGAGACCTGTGTGTTTTTTTTTTATCTGCCCACATGATCAAGAAGTGTTATTTTCTTCCCCCCTTCTGCAGTTTGTGCTCCAACCTGAAACCCTCTAAAATCTCTAAAACAGAACAGAAGACAGTCTTCTCTTTCTACGTCGCAGTTCATCTTTACCGGTTTAGCTCATTCTTTTAGAGCGATTATGCTGCTTTTTTTAAACAGCACCCTGTTCTGTGTCCTGATTGGCTGGAGACCCTGTCACTCAATCTCCTCAGTCCGTGCCGTGTCTCCTGTACAGAAACGCAGAGCTCTTCAGATCTACAGAAATCTTTGATCCATCAGATCTTTGTTTTCATTCTAAGATCCTGGACTTAATTTTCATGAAAGTTTGAGATTTCAAACAAGAGAAAAGGATGAAAATGTTTATGTCTGTCTGAGAAAAGGGTATGTAGGCAGTGAGGAGTTTTACTGCCATAAACTTCTGTAATCAGACTCCTTGGATTTTAGCGATCATGGTTATTTTTAGAACGAAACTCCTAATTACTGGATGAGGAACAGACGCACAGGACACAGCGCAGCTGCGCAAATCGTGAGAAGTGACGCAGCCCTGAAAGTCTCAGCGGAATTATGACGGGAGAGGATTGACTATCAGAAAACAAGTGAAGGGAGACCGAAGATCCAAACAGTCAGGCTGCTGATGCCCAAAATGGATGAAGGTGACGAGGTGCCAACAGTTCTCACATACAGCCGCCTTGATGGCAGTGATGCCAAGCTGCTGTTGGAAGAGTTTCATCAACCGGGAGGTGAAGTTGGTTCGCTGGTCTGTCAGAATTTCATCAGGTATTCCTACCCTGGAGAAAAACTGAATTAACGCTCTCATGACTGCAGGAGCTGTAATGGTGAGCAGGGAAAAGCTTCTAGGAACCGTGTAGCAGATTCACAAACCACCAGGATGTACTCGTGACTAGGGATGGGTTTCGTTAAGGTTTTAACGGTACTACTACTTTTATTGATACTGCTTATCGATCCGGCATTTTAACGGCACTCTTATCGATACTTTATGAGGATGAAAAATAAACAAATAAATAACAAATTAAGAGCATAAACGGTTTTATTTCCTCATTATGCAACAGCATTGTTTTTTCACAAAACATTTTACTTTATGCATGACAGTGTTCCAATAAAAACATGGAATGCACGTTGATGTGCTAGACCAGAGTCGGCAACCTGAACCTCTCCAAGAGCCATTTGGATCAGTTTCCCACTGAGATGAAAGCGCAGGGAGCAACTACACTAGGGGTGTTAGAAAGTTAGAAAAAGGTTTTTGCCTATATATAGTGATAGTTAATTTGGCCATACTTGTATTGATTAAAAATGCTGTCATGATATTTATTTAATTATCTGTATTCTTTATGAGTGTGATGTTTTCTTGATTTTTTGTCCATTTTCCACAACCTTGAATAGACTTTTCTGTCTGTCAAACACCAGAGTTAGGATTGAGTGAGATGATAGAAACAAATTCACTTTGATGCAGACTCCTTTCTATTTATTTATTTTTGTTTAAATCCAGTAAACCCAATAAATTATATTCATTTTACGGATAACAACTATCATTAGTCATTAATTATTATTAAGTATTAGGAAGCAGCTGATAGTTTGTCGCGGTCTGGAATCATAAGGGGTGAATCCAAGCCCCGCCTCTCTACCTGTTTGTTTTGGTAAGAACACGCCGCCCCAGCGTGTTATACACAAACAGTGCAACATACGGTCATCGTAGCAGCAAGGTGACAGCATGGTAGGGGATTCTTGACGCAAACTTGATTAATTTTACGTAGAAACGTTAGTTCTTAGTCTAGGGCGCTCACGTGTCCCTACGAGATCACCACGGACTGTGTGTGCGCTGCCTTGTCTTGTGTGTGTGCGCGCGCGGCTCGTGCTGTCTCAACAACAGCCCCGCCCCCCGTGCACACAAAAGACAGACAGAGCTCTCCTCTTCAACAAGAATACCGAAATTATTATCATCATTAATTAACGGAAAATTGACTGACTTGGTGAGTTAAATATGGCAGATAACGTTTGTGGGACACACACAAAAAAAAGAAAAAGTAACTTCTCCAGTACCGATAGCAGAACCGTTCAGGTCAGATCTTAACGATACTGCGGTCTTGAAGAATGTGGCCCCGGGGCTGGTTCAATACCGGGGCACGGTACCCAACCCTAGTCTGTAACCCTTCGTACAACCTGATTTGTGCTGCTTGTACGGAGTAAACTTCCACTGAAGATGAGTTTTTTCTATGAGTCATTATTAATTCATTTTTGTGTGCAAGGAAACTGTAGGGTACAAACCTAACCTTTCTTATTTACAGTCATATTTAGAATAACCACTTTCCTCACATTGGTAGACTCCAAAATTAAGCACACAAGGAAAAGAACACTGTCCCTACTGTGAAACATGGAGGAGGCTCAGTTCTGTTTTGGGGCTGCTTTGCTGCATCTGGCACAGGGTGTCTTGAAGTTGTGTAACGTCAAATGAAATCTCAACATTATCAAGGCATTCTGAATAGAATTGTGCTGCCTAGTGTCAGAAAGCTTGGTCTTGATCGCAGGTCATGGGTCTTCCAACAGGATAACGATCCAAAACACACAGCCAAAAACCCCCAAGAATGGCTCAGAGAAAAGCCTTGGACTATTCTGAAGTGGCCTTCTATGAGCCCAGATCTGAATCCCATTGAACATCTGTGGAAGGAGCTGAAACATGCCATTTGGAGAAGACACCCATCAAACCTGAGACAACTAGAGCAGTTTGCTCATGAGGAGTGGGCCAAAATACCTTTGGACAGGTGCAGAAGGCTCATTGACAAATACAGAAACCGTTTCATTGCAGTGATTGCCTCAAAAAGTTGTGCAACAAAATATTAAGTTATGGTCCCATCATTTTTGTCCAGCCCTATTTCATTAGTTTGTTTTATATAATTCTGTTAATCAATAACGCAAAACGCTGATTTTGAAGATTACATTTTCAATTCATTTTAATTTATTGTTACTTTTGAAAGTTTCAAGTCATTTCAGTGAGCATTGAGGACTTTCTTTCTGAGGGGTACCAACAATTTTGTCTACCACTGTAAAGGCCCGTACACACCGGGACGAATATTCGCCAGGCGTTATTCGCCAGCGATTTTCGCCACGTTTTTTGTGTTCACACCCAGGCGATTTTCGCTGACGATGAGTGGAGTGAACATGCAATTTCATTCCCTGACATTAGATGGCGCTTAATGTAAAACAGAAATACTCCTGTACACAAGGTGGCGCTGCGCAACTTTACGCTTCTTAAAGTCGCTTTTCACTCAGAAGAAGAGAGCAAGTATTTACACGCTTGTCAGAATCAAAAAAAGAAAACATGAATATTTCAAGCACCAGTAGCTCCAACTGGTGCTTGGTTCGGGGATATTTTAGAATGTCCGTCATTATTGCTTCGCGGCTGTGTAGACGCTACTTGGCGTCTATCTTCTTCGCTGGTATGTGTGCTCAGCAAGGCAGTTTTGTGTTTGAGCGCCCCCAAGTTGTGTTTTACTGTAACTTCAGAAGCTCCAGACACGTGAGCAAAAGCGCCATTCTCATTGGTCGAGTAGATTTCGACGCGACGCGTCGAAAAAAAAAAAACGTCTTGTCCCCCCCCCTTCCCATGTCCTCATATGTGAATCAGGTAAAGTCAACGCAACCACGGTGAGTATTTATTTATGCACGGAACGGGCGCGCGCGCATACTAGCGCGCATAAGAGCATGCACACGCGATCCCGCACACACACGTTGATAAACTGCAAAAACCTCACTTAGGCTCACACAGGACGCACGCAACATGCAGCTCACAGCCAAGACATGTTCACCCACAACGCACAGCGCTTGTCAGTGTAGCAGGAACGCACAGCGGGCACGCGCACACGGACGGGCACACGCACTATTTAGCCTTGCACTCTCCCGGTTAG
Source organism: Oryzias latipes (assembly GCF_053564925.1). Taxonomy (NCBI): domain Eukaryota; kingdom Metazoa; phylum Chordata; class Actinopteri; order Beloniformes; family Adrianichthyidae; genus Oryzias; species Oryzias latipes. Next base: position 25,012,865 of record NC_136238.1, on the reverse strand, counting down.
AACAGCTATGAACAGTCTTAACATCGTTAGCTGGAATGTGCGTGGACTTGGTTCTGGGCCAAAGAGATTGAAAGTGTTAAATCACCTGAATGATCTTAAAGCAGATATAGCTCTGCTGCAGGAGACCCATTTATCTTTATCAGCTGGTCAACTCCTGTGCTGTTCCCAGTATCCAGCTATGTATTCTGCCAGTTTCAACTCCAAACAAAGAGGGGTTGCAGTTTTGATTAATAAAAATGTTACATTTACTCATAAGGATACAGTTACTGACCCAGAAGGCAGATTTGTAATCATTAATATATCCATTCAGAATAAAGACTTTTGCATCGCCAGTATCTATGGCCCGAATGTTGACGACTCTTCCTTCTTTCACAGATTTTTCACCTCACTCTCAGTTCACTCTGACTCCACAATCATTATAGGAGGAGACGTCAACCTTGTTTTGGACCCTGAACTTGACAGACTCAGCACAGCAGCAAACCAGCGTAAATGGCAGTCTGCAAGTATTCTAAAGCAGTACATGAATGATCTGGGTCTCTGCGACGCTTGGCGCTCATGTCATCCAAGCACTAAGGGGTTCACCTTTTTTTCTCCAGTTCACCATTCACAATCTCGTTTAGATTATTTATTAGTCAGTAACTCCCTTTTGAAAGAAATTAAAAGTTCCAACATTCATCCAATTATTATCAGTGACCATGCACCAGTTTCTGTTACTATCTCAAGGGAAGTACCCAGACCCTCGGGTTCAACCTGGAGGTTTAATACGTCTCTGTTAAAAGACCAGGAATTTATTGAATTCTTTAAAAAAGAGTGGGCAACCTTCTTAGAATTCAACGATACTTCTGAAATATCACCAAGTATTCTTTGGGAAGCAGCAAAAGCAGTCATGAGAGGGAAAATCATCTCTTATTCAACGCATAAAAAACGCAAGGAGAAAGCAGATTTATTAGAATTAGGAAATAAAATAAAAACTCTGGAGACTGCTTATGCTGCTTCTGCACAGGAACACATACTGGGGGACCTGAAAAATTTAAAGCTGCAGTTAAATGACATCATCAATAAACAAACACAATTCCAGATACAAAGGCTTCGACTGGAAAGATATGAAAACTCAAATAAATCTGGCAAATTTCTAGCTAATCAGCTTAAAATTAATAAAGAAAAATCAACAATCACTTCGATTATGGACCAAACAGGGAATGTCACCCATGACCCGGTAAAAATTAATAATGCGTTTAAAGACTTTTATCAAAACTTATACACTCCACAGATCAATCCATCAGAACAAAGCATCAACTCATTTCTCAACAATATAAACCTGCCCAAGTTAAACGAAGATCAAATCACAAATTTAGACTCTCCGCTCTCGTTGTCTGAGCTTCATGAAGCTCTGTCACTTATGCCTAATGGTAAAGCACCAGGGCCTGACGGCTTTCCTGCAGAGTTTTATAAGGAATTCTGGGAACAACTGGCACCAACGTTTTATAAAACGGTAAAATTTATCAATGAAAGCCAATCTCTACCACCTAACATGAACTCTGCCAACATTATCCTTCTTCTAAAACCAGACAAAGACCCCACGAGTCCTTCAAGCTATCGCCCCATTTCTTTAATTAATGCAGATGTAAAAATTATCTGCAAAGCACTAGCACAGAGAATAGAAAAAGTCACTCCTCACATAATTGACTTTGATCAAACTGGATTCATCAAAGGCAGACACTCGGATGACAATGTCCGCAGACTCGTTAACATAATAGACTTTGCCACCATTAAAAACCAGGAAATGACTATACTATCACTGGACGCTGAAAAAGCCTTTGATAGAGTAAACTGGAAGTTCCTCATTGCTGCCCTCCATAAGTTTGGGTTTGGAGAATCATTCATCAATTGGATCAAAATATTATATCACAACCCCAATGCATCAGTTAGAACTAATAAACAGACTTCCAACAGGTTTTTTCTTGGAAGAGGAACTAGACAGGGTTGCCCACTCTCCCCCTCTCTTTTTGCAATATTTATCGAGCCTCTAGCTGCAGCAATAAGACAGAATGAGAGTATTAAAGGAATTAAAACCAAACACAGCCATCATAAAATTAGTCTCTATGCAGATGACATATTACTGTTTTTAAGTAATATACATTCTGTAAATGAAACGGCAACAATCATTAATGAATTCTCTTCTATATCAGACTATTCCATTAATTGGAATAAATCTGTTTTATTACCACTGAACAGTAATGCGGAGCAAGGACTCACAATACCAGTTAAATCAGGCAATATAAAATATCTAGGTATTTATTTTTCCCCCAAAATATCAGAACTGGTGCTGCTAAACTACACCCCATTACTGAAAAACATACAGGACGATCTAACACGCTGGACCAACCTGCCTTTGTCCCTTATGGGCAAGGTAGCCACGGTTAAAATGAAAATCTTACCCAAAGTTAATTATCTCTTCTCAATGATTCCCACACAACCGCCATTAAAATGGTTCAAAACATTAGACTCATCCATATCAAGCTTTCTATGGAACAATAAACCTGCAAGAATTAGTCTAAAAACTTTAAAATCTGCAAAAAGCTGTGGAGGATTAGAATTACCTAACTTCCACAATTACTTTCTTGCAAATAGATTACAATACATCTTAAAATGGTTAAAAAATAATCCAGAAACCAACTCATGGTTAGACTTGGAACAGGCGTTATGTGGAAAGATCAACCTGTCAGATCTTCCATTTATTAGTCAAATAGTTAAAAGACAGGATTGTTTCAAAAGTATTAATATAAATGCCACTTTAACAGCCTGGTGGGAATTTCTCAAAATATCAAAATCATCAATTCAACCGTGCAAAATGACACCCATCTGGAACAACCCAGACATCCTCATAAACAAAAAAATTATCCACTTCCCAGCTTGGCAAGCAGGGGGCATAAAACAACTAGAGCACATAATTATTAATAGAAGATTCATAACTCCCCAGGAACTTCAAGACAAACACGGAATATATAACTTCTTGGAATATCAGCAACTTAAATCAATTATTACTAAAAAGTTTAAATACAGAGACAACGATTTAAAGCTACCAGATGTAGTTACCACTCTGATCAATTTCTCAATGAATAAAACTCTCTCCAAAATATACAAACTTTTATGTAATTTAGATAACAATATTTCACTTCCGACAACAAAATGGGATGCGGATTTGAGCATCAGCACAGATGAAAGTTTTTGGTCAGAACTTTGTCTAAACACCTTTAAAATGACAAAAAATCCAAATCTGCAGCTAATCCATTTCAAAACTCTTCACAGAATTTACTACACTGGACGGAGGATGTTCAAGATGGGTCTCAGTAACTCAGACATTTGTCAGCACTGTGACAGTAATCTACCCGACAATTACATGCATGCACTATGGTTCTGCACGCCTGTCCAGGCTCTCTGGCAGCAGGTATGTGCCGATCTATCAGTCTGGCTTAAGGTTTCAATCACAGCTTCACCGTCACTTTGTGTGCTTGGTGACATGAGTGCCATCGATGTAGAAGGAGGATTAGCATCTATCATTTTCATAACTCTTTGCATTGCTAAAAAAACTATTTTAATAAACTGGAAAAGCAAAAAAAATATAAATATAAGTCAACACAGAAATCTGCTGCTTGATCATATCAGCTTGGAAAAAATGTCAGCCCAAAGTTCAAGTAACTTTGAAAGAATTCGGTCTCTCTGGTCTCCCATAGCTAACTCCGTGACTTAGGGGGTGGGGGGGGCATGGTCGTCGCTGCTCCTTGCCCTTCTGCCGTGGGCCGGGGTGGGGGTCGGGGCCTCCGGTGCCTGGCCGGGGGTGGTGGGGGCTCCGTTGGTCGGGGGGTCGGGTCCGGCGCCTGGGTGGGGCGGCCTGGGGCGCTGCGTGGTCCTCTGGGCTTGGGTGTGGGGGTGCGTGGTGGGGGGTGGGGTGGTGGTCTGGCTTGGCTTGGGGGGGTGGTCCCTTTGCCTGTGCTGGGGGGGGTTGGCGGGGGGCGCTGCTCGGGGGGGGGGGGGGCCCAGCGGCGCTGGATGGGCTTCCCGTCTACGCCTGGGGCTGGGATCGGCCCTTCCCTGGCTCTGGGGCGGGACGGGACAACCCTCTTGGGGCCCCCGGTCGCTCTGGGTGTCATCCGCTTCGGCTGCGGGGTCTGGGGGTGGGGTGGGGTGGGGGTCTTGTCGGCCCTGTCCTGTGGGGGAGCATTCTGGGGGAGGGGGGGGGGGGGCACTATTGGTACGGGGCAGGGGGGGTTGACGGGTCGGGGTCTCCGCTGAGGCCATCGGCGGTTTCCCTGGCCGGTTGGCTGCCTCGGTCCCGTCGAGGCCTGACCAGAGCTCTTCTAGGGCCGGCGTTTGGGGGTGGGGGCCTGGGCTTGCTCCGGGGGGGGGCGGCGCTTTCTGGCTCCCCTCTCTCTGTGTGGGGGTGGTGGTGCTGGGCCTGGGGTGTCTGCGCCTCCGGGGGTGGGGCCCCGGGGCTGGGTGGGCCTGGCCCCCTTGCTGGGGGGGGGGGCGGGGGACAGCTGTTTGACCACCGGGGGACAGTCTATCATCTGTCCCCAACTTACCCCCTTCCTCATATAACCTCATAATAGGGTGAGGGGGTGGGGGGCTTAGCCTGCGATGAGCCTTGGGGGGGGGGTTTACTAGGCAGTGACCCCCCTCCTGTGGTTGCCGTATGGAGTGGGCCCCCCCTCTTTCGGTTTTATTTGCACCTTAGACATGTAGGGCCCTTGGTAGGGGGGGTGCTTGGACATCACTGCCAGCAAGCAGCGGATTTCCTCCTAGCACCCTACCCGCCAATTTTAACCGCACCTTAGACATTTAGGGCCCCTTGGTGGGGAGGGTGAGGGGACGTCACTGTGAGTAATCAGGAGACGTCCCCTTAGTGCCCTACCCGCCAATTTTAACCGCACCCCCCTTAGTACACACACCCCTCCCCCCTCAATATATACATCCCAACATAAACACACACACATGCACACACACACTCTCTCAAACACACATACACGCACACACATTTTGCAAGGAAGGTGGGACCTAGGACCTTCTGTCCCCTGCCTCTTCCCTGGTGGGGGGTACGGGCCCCTTTGCAACGGCGGCTGTGTCCCCGGGGTGCTGGCCTCCTGGGCCCGGCGGTGCTCTCTCCGCGCGGTGGGGGGGTTCACATTACATCTGAGCTGGGGGTGTTCGTGTCCCTGGGGGGTGGGTTCTGGTCCTTGCTCCTGAGTGCTGGGCCCCGCCAAATTTCCAACTGTGGCCGAGCCTGGTCGGGCCATATTTACAACACCCCTTGTGGGCCCTCTTTTTTCCCCGGGGTTCCCCCCTTCTGGGCGGGGGCGGCGGGCCCCTGCCTCGCTCCTCCCTGGACCAACCGTGGGCCGGGCGGGTGGCTGCCTGGAGTGCAGAGTGGGTCTCCCTTGGGGGGTCCTGGCTCGTACCTGGGGTTGGGGCGGGGGGATGCCCGGAACTCCTGGGTGGTGGTGGGGTGCTCGTCTGGGGCTGTGGGCGTCCTTCTCCGGTGGGGCCCTGCGTTGGGTTCTCCCGGCGCGGCGGGGGGGCTGCTCTCCTGGTTGGGCTGGGGCGGCGCCCTCTTTCCCTCCGTGCCTCCCTGCTCTCTGGCTCTGGGGGCCTTGCGGCGGCCCTGCTGGCCCTGGCCTGGGTGGCGGGCTTGGTCGCCCGGGCGGCGGTTGTTCCCTGCCGGTTCCCGTGTGGCGTTGGGGGGATTCCGGCTGCCGCTGCTGGTGCGGTGGGGGTCTTGGGGTGGGGATGGCTGGGCACTCTCCCTCCTTCTTTTCACGTTCCACCATCCATTTTAGAAGAACATAAACACTCACCTGAGCACAGGTGTTAGCTCAACAGACTGAATGACTGAAATTTTTCACACTAGTTGGTTTTAAGGCATAAGTATGCGTGTGAACACTATCTGTTTTGTGTACATGTCGACAGGTGGACATTTTTGCAACTAACAGGTGTGTTTATAACATTTGAGTGTGTGTGTGGACAGGCTCCGCCCTTTTTTTTTTTTTTGTTTGTTTTTTCATTTGAACCTTACCATAATGATTAACAACCAGTAAACTTGCTGCTTTATGCTGCTTCATGGTCTTATCCCCCTTCCCCTCCTATTATCACCCCCTACCCCCCCTCTCTCTAACGTCCCTCTCTCTTCTTCCCCTCTTTCCTTTTCCGTCCGGTCCAACACCAAAGATTTTCAGACATGTTTGAAATTAATAAAGTTTGGCCTCAATTACAAAAGGGGTTTATTCAGACATACCTTTGGTTTGTCTGAAGATTAATAACCCCTCTTGTTAAAGTAAAATATGTCCAACCCAAGAGGCCCTCAGCTCTCATCTGTCTGCCTAGTTGTTGGACAGGACAAGTTAAAAAAAAAAAAAAAAAAAAAAAAAAAAAAAAAAAAACGAACCCGAGGCGCTTTATTTTTTTTGACGCTTTAACGCGTGGCGTTTTTTCGCGTCGGTGTGCACACTCTCGTTGGTGCCCTTTGTTTAGTCACGAGGCGTTAAACGTCGGCGAAAATCGCCGGCGAAATTCGTCCCGGTGTGAACAGGCCTTAACTGCGTCAAACGTGAAAACGTCCGAGTGGCCACTCGAAAACGTTAAAAAAAAAGGTGCCCTGGAAATAGCCCACCACAAAGCCCCCACAAACCAGCCATAAACCCCCAAATCAACCAGAAAGAGAGAACAACTAAATATCTGTTAGATTGAAAAGACGAGGCCGCGAACAAAGCTGACACATTCACAAGGGATTCTGATGTTACTTCCCTGAAGGTTAGGGCTGCACTCTCTGGGGAACATAGAGCGGGGTGGCCGTCCACACTCCAGCTGGCACCAACGGAGGAAGGGTGGAGCAAAACCAGACAGCTGAGCATGCAGTGGAGACGACACTAGGATCGCCGTTTCCTGATCAGCGAATCAAAATGAGAAAATGAGCCAAAGACGCTGCATAAAAAATGACAACTAAAATCTCCATAGATGAGGAGAGACAGGTGCAACGAAGAAAAAAAAATACAATTTGATTTGATTTGAAATGGTTTATTTTAAGCAATCAAATAGAAATAATACACAAAAACAAACAATACAATCATCAGTTATAGATTCATACAATAACTAATTAAACTTAGGATAATTAGACATAGTAATAAATATTGCTTTAAAGGGAGTGGAAGGAAGGGAACTTATATAATCCCACCCCTGTTCTACGGTAACAAGTTTTTTTACATGATTTATCATTATCCGGTTCCTAGCTTTTATCAGACAGTATTAAGCAGGGCTGGACATACCCATTTGTCCGCTGGCCCGGTCCAGCTCTCTCGAGCAGTACGGACCACAAGATTTTATTTTACACTTGTCCGCTCGAGCCACTAAAATATCTAACGGGTAATATATTTTTCACCTTTTTCAATAAAGTATATTTTGCGAAAACGTGTATCAGGGGTGGTCATTACGTCTATCGCGATCGACCAGTCGATCTTCAAGGACATGAGTGTAGATCGCGGGCCAGAAAAGATAAAAAATAAATCAATAAAAAGTACTTCTTAAAAATCCACCACCCAATCAAAATCCTCACTGAGAAGTACGGGACTTGATCGACATGTAGATTGGCCAATCGGACATTCTTTGATACTGCAGACGCGTGTTTAAAAACACTGAGCGCAAACTCTTGGCCCGGCCCCTCAATTTCCTGGCAGAAGACCACTCCGGACAACCGGAGTGTTTAATGAAGCATAACTAACAAACATTTACTAACAGTATTTAATATATATATATATATATATATATATATATATATATATATATATATATATATATATATATATATATATATATATATATATATATATATATATATATATATATATTACAGGTAGATCTTCAAGACATTGTCGATTCAAAAGTAGCTCACACGCCAAAAAAGTGTGAGCACCCCTGCACTAAGCTTTAAGCTGAATTTCAAAGAATCAAAGGCAACTCCAAAACCTGAATCTCAGACTCAAATGCAGTATAATGTCTAACTACTTCATTTTGTTTTTCTTTACAACACTGTAAGCAGCAAGTATTTGTAGTCAAAAGCTAAATGATCTCAGTAATTTAGTTTTTCAATTATTTAATTTAATTAAGTAACTAAAGTAACTAAAAAGTAAATGTAACTTTGCAACTTTAAACAAGTAACTGCAAATTTGAACATAACAGTAATTAAGGATCTAAAAAGTAAATTTAACTTTGCAACAGTAACATAAAGCAGAACCTCAAGGCAGTCAGAGCAAAAAAGTAAATAAAACTTCTTAACTATTGATTAGGAACAAATGTGAAATAGCAGAGATTAGAAGCAGCATGAAAACTTCTTAACTAGTGTTACCTACTACACGGCAGTGCTGTCTTCAAAACATCTGAAACAGACTAGAGCAGATTTAAGTTTGATATGCTCTATTTTCAGTAATTGAAAAGTGGATAAATAAGTGCTAGATGTCACCAGAATGCACCAAATTGCACCATGTTAAAATTTTCCGGGGGGGCATGCGGGGCTTGCTGCTAGAGCTGTGACGTGTCGGAATTTTTCATAACCGCTGTTATGAACCACCAGGGGGCGCGGTGTTGCGGTTAACCGCAGCAGCCCCCCCCCCCCCCCCAAAAAAAAAAACACACACACACAAAAAAAAAATCCCCCGGCAGTCGCATCAGAAATAAATATAACGTAGTATTCTTTATTAACAAATAACAGTAACAACTAACTACTACCTATCTAACTAATGCACTAACTATAAAGCCTATAGGTGTTGTGGATTGACTGTGACTGTGTGGGTCAGCGCTGTGTGTAGGAGGATGTGCGTGTTGATTCCTCTGCAGCGGACCGCTCTCTAGCTGCGCGTGAGCCTTCACCTGTGCTCTCTGGTACAGACATCTTTTGAGAATATGACATATTGCCCAGTAATAAACAGACTGCAGACACTGTCACCTTTCCGCTGGCCATGAAGCCTGACACCCATGAAGAACGCGGGGCAAGAGGCCTTTATTCATGGAAATCTAACAGTGCGCGTTCATGTGTGTTACAGAGTGAAGGAGAACAGTAATAAGCCGCCCCTAACACAAAATCATGCAGCTTATAACGGAAATGAATACAATGGAAATTAATAATTAGAACGCTTGTCGTATTTTTCTCACAAGACGGAAACTTCGGTTTTAGAATGAGGATGTGTGCTTCTGAAAGCGCGCGCCTGTGTGTCTGTAAATGGAGCCGCGTGTCACGTGCAGCACAGAGCGCACGCCAACAACAGAGAGTGACAGGCACTGTGGGAGAGAAGGAGAGAGTAGTCTGAAGGAAAGAAGGAAAGTCTGAACACAAGACTAGTAGAAAAAGTAAATTATCAGCAAAGATGAATGTGTTTAATGTGTTTATTATAGTTCCAATCACCCAACATATGCTGAACTTTCAAAAAAAAAAACAAAAAAAAAAACGAAAAAAAGAAAAGAAAAAGAAAAAAAAAGAAAAAAGTGTGGTGATGCGGTCATCACCGCGGTGATGCGGTCATGATGAGGTTATCGTCACAGCCCTCCTTGCTGCGTCCGTCGCTTGGATACCAGTTAAAGTCTTTGTTTGATCGCTACATGGAGTGGTGTCAATGAATATCTCACATACAGTGCATGGAATACACAGAGAATGTTGAGTGATCAGGTTTATTATTTAGAAGAGTTCTGCATGGTAATCATGTTCAGAAAAGAAAACACAGGGAGCCGCATCACCCTCTGCAATCTTAGGGGTTAGAGGTGAGTTAAAGCCCCTCCCCCACCTCTACCTGCTTTGCCCTCTACCTGTTCACATCCTGCAGCTGAGAGTTGTTTTCCCCCGCGCTCCTTCAGTGTATTCAACACAGAGAGCGCAAAACACGGTCATCATAGCAGCAGGTGGACACCAAAGTCGGAGCGCCACCGCAGATTTCAGCAGTTAGACGTGGAAATCCAGAAACCATAAAAAAGGATAAAGCGAGTTAAGAAAATGAATGGAAGGCTGGTCGGAAATATTTATACTTTACTCATTTTGTTTTGAAAATTATCTTATTTGTGGCCGGATCTTTCATAGATAAGAAAGAAAGAAAGAAAGAAAGAAAGAAAGAAAGAAAGAAAGAAAGAAAGAAAGAAAGAAAGAAAGAAAGACAGACAGACAGACAGACAGACAGACAGACAGAAAGAAAGAAAGAAACAGCAGTTTCAGTACACACGTACACGTACGCACACAAACCGAGCTAGCACTGGTTTTCAGCACTGTTGGAAAAGACCTTTCGCTTTGAAGCTTTTCCACGCGCATTCAAAAAGTCGAGAGTAGAAACCACAGAATTCAGCCGGGTAAAGTTACATGATATTTATTGCCCTAACAATAGTTCTAAAACAAAAGTCAAACAGATCTGGGTTCTCAATGTAAAGGCCTTCAAAACGTAAGAAGTTTACATGCGCTTTACATGAAGGCAACAGGAGAACAACAAAATAGTCCTCTGCTCCAGTTTTTAAAGATGTTCTGGGCTTCTTCCCCCCGTGGACAACATGACGTCGAATCTCCGCCCTGGAATCACTTGGATTGGGTGACCGATGATCCGCCTTCGTCCATCAGCCAATAGTCGACGGTCACTCTCCGGACCCAATCCATCTCCCCAGGGGATGACTTCAAAGATACGCCTGGTGCTGTGATAAACTCAGACTCTTCCTGTCCGTAACAAATCAGATTGACAGCAAGAAATCCATGGAGAGCCTAGGTTAAAGATCAACCTTTTTGTTCTTCCCTGGAACCGGACATCTGGAGAAGTTCTCACAGCTATAATCTATTCCTCGTGGTTTAGATTAGACATTTCTGCTGACTGCTGTTGACCAATGCCCGAGAGGTCAACATCCCCCTCCTCTGTAGGGGAATGACTGACAGCTGTTGTCCGTGAAACATCCTAAGGAATGTGAGGTCAATGAAGTCAGGATACACACAGTTCTACACACTTAATCTATGAAACTAAAACTTCAAGTAATATAGGCAAAACAGAAAACGTAATAAAAATAAGACTACTAATACAAATTCCTTCAGTTCCCTCTCTTGGCCTCATGAAGTGAGGCCACACAAAAATAATAACACATTATCACATTACACAATAACAAAACATATCAGCAGGTCCACATGACCTGAGAGCTGTGGACTCAAACCCGCACAATCTAAAACAATATATGAACAATGAGTATTTCAAAGGTGATATTTTCAAGCCATGTGCGTGCAAGTAAAAAACCTGCCAGAACATTGCTCAATCCAGTTTTGTGAAACATTCAGTATACATTCAGACAGGAAAAATTCTTGCCTTTGGCAGCCATCCCTCGGGATACTCATGAATCACCAAATCTCAGCAGCATATCGGCAATACAAATTACATAAAACAAGTAATAAGGGAACAAAATAAAGAAACTACAAAAATGCAAATTGTAATTATTAACCTTATTTCAAAAGTATAAAAGTATAAAAAAGAGAGCAAAGACAATCAAAACAACACTTCCTGTAAGAGAAGGGACACCTGAGTTTAAGGGGAAAATAGGGAGATGTTAAGGCAGAACAAAATCACACAAAATGATTCACAGCTTGGGCGGTGTAAAGGGATCACTGACAGGCAACATGGCATATTGGCCATGCCCCCGGGCCTTGTCCCCCACCGCCTTCTCTATGAGGCGTGTCACGAGTGACCTAAAACAAGGAATGAAACAGCAACCACATAAAGTGAGAATAGTTGTAAAAACTACAAGTGCAACAAGAAGGGAAGAAAGCAAAGTTTTCCATGGGCCAAACACCTTCAGCCAATCATCCCACATGGATGTGTCTACTCCTGAGTGTTTCTTCATTTTCTTAGTGAATGCGTGCAGACCTTCAATCACCCGGGTTAATTTTTCATCAGCCTGCGTTTTATTAGGGATAACAGAACAACATTGATCTCCAATATAACCACAAACACCAGATTTCTCTGCCAAAAGCATATCTAAAGCTATTCTGTTTTGGAATGTCACTAGGGACGTGGCTTTCAACTGTTCATGCACCGCTTCAAAACCTGCAAGAGTGTAATTACCCAACCTCTGAACATTGTAATGAATGTAGTTAATTCTGTCAACATTTTTATTAGGAGTTACCCATATTAAAATACTCTCAAAACCTGCTGCCACCTGATTCACTAACTTATATTCATCGGGCACACCACGAGGTACTCCTAATGCATCAATATAAGTCGGATCTGCATCATTCCAATTAACTGACCGCTTTGTCCAGGTTGACCTTGAACCTAATTCTTGTTCCACGACATCTAACACATCTGACAAATCAACAGGTCGGACATACACCGGGAGAATCAATGATATCAAAGCACAACGTCCTGATGCATCCATGGGTAACCTATCAAATATCTGATCTTTCCCGCACCAAATCCAGACATCAGCTCTGGAAACAGGTTTAAAGTCCCTAAAGGATCGAATACCATTACACCATGTAGAATCAATATGTCCCAAAAACTCAGTGCCTGTTCCTTCTGAAAATTCAAAACATGAAAAGTTTTGCTTAGCCACCCTCCTGTCAAAAATGGGCTTACTTTTCTCACTTGGAACCACAGGATGATACTGATTTACTTCCTCACATTCTATTTTGTAAAGGATGGAATTGATCATGTTATCTGCAATACATTGTGGCATAACAGTGGCAGGTACTACCTTCAACAAAGGTCTAGGGCCCATACAGACCAGACAATCAGTTTTAGTCATGTTAGCCGCCTGTTCTACCATTAACAACCAGTTATTAGCATCTCCACTAATACCTGTTATAACCTGAAACCAATTATCTGGAGTAGGTGTTCCTTCTATAATTTTCACCTGTCTGGCCGGACCGAAACCTAATACTGTTCGTATTGGGGTAGTGGTGGTAGCGTTGAAGTCTGGACAAAACATAACCTGCCAGCACGGATCTTTGCCATTTGCCCATGCACAGACAAGCAATCGTGAACAAAAAGTAATATACCCCTTTGTAGGGGTAGGAAAAGGTTGAGCAGTAGTATTAACACGGAAAGTGAAAAATGAATCTGAAACAGTAAAATTGGAAATTATTGTAGACCACTGTCGAGCCTGAGGTGTCCAACCATAAGTACCTTTCTTCCAAGATGATTCTGCTGTGGATCTAAATATAGATCCCCATCCTCCATCCCCCAACAATCCTCGAATGTACCAATGATAACCTCGCCAGTCACTCGCTGTACCCCAGTGGTTATGTTTAAAATTACTTCTTGGTGCTATGATTAACACATCCAATGTCTGATTGGGATTGTAACAAAAATAGGGAAATCCTAAAGGGGGCGCCATGGAGCCACACATCAATTGTTCCGCTTCTCTAGTATAGGTCCAGATCTCATATAACGCATTTCGCCTTGTTCTGTTCTGTCCTAGAGCCATCTGCCTGTGGGTTTGAGTGAGGTTAAATTTAGCACGAGTAGCTACAATCTCAGGGTAATCAAGGAAGATAAACCACAAAAGAAATAATACACAGAAAACAAAACCGATACTTCCTAATGTCCATCTCCCTCTCTTGGACTGGGACAATCCCAGTACACTAATGGAAGAAAACATAACAAAGGCAGACAGAACACAAAGCACAAAAATGACAGTAAAAATATAAAGTGGAAGAAAAATCAAAAGGATATGTAAAAAATATAAAATGAATACAAAAGCACAAAAAGAGTATTAACAATATAAATGGAAGTTATAAAAAGAGAAATCGCATATAAAAGTATAAAACAACAAAAAGTCTGTTACGGTTTAGATCAACAGGCGTCCTGTCCACGGTCCTGTGAAGGGCAAGGTCGCAACATGGAATAATGATACCACTTATTGCCTTTGCCTTGCAACTGCACAGCAGACGTCGTCCGAGCTGTGACACGATAAGGGCCCAACCACCTAGGCTCAGACCACTTCCGTTTGAACGCCTTCAGATAAACGTGCGTCCAGTCAGCCAGATCAGCACCTGGCGGGTCAGCTAGGGGCCCGTCCGTATCCGTAAGCTGCGCAGAAAAAGCAAAAGAGAAAGCATGCAACATCTTCCAATAGGTGGCTAAAGACCTATTGGGTGAGTGGGCGTCGTCTAAAGGTCTAACAGTCGACGAGGGGCCTGGCATCAATCTACCGGTCAAAAGTTCAAATGGAGAGAAACCTGTTCTGCGATTCACAGATTGTCTGACAGCCAACAAAGCTATAGGAAGAGCAGTAACCCAATCTAAATTCGTTGACGTACATATCTTCGCCAATTTTTCTTTCAGCGTGCGATTCATGCGTTCCACAGAGCCCTGTGAAGAAGGATGGTAAACACAGCCAAACTTATGTTGAAGCCCAAAAGATGCTTCAACCTGCTGTAGATGCTTACCATTAAAATGAGTCCCATTGTCCGACCTGATTTTTGCAGGGAAACCATGTGTGGGTATATAGTGATTTACCAGTGCTTTGATAACAGAGAGGGAATCCTCTCTTTTGCAGGGATAGGCCTCCGGCCATCCTGAAAAGGAATCAACGATAACCAGCAAATACCGCTTACCTTGCACCGGGTTGATCATGTCTGTGAAATCCATCACAATCTCAGCCCCTGGCCAGGGGGCAGGATCAAAAGTCCCTGGCATAGGTTTGAGGGTGGGCCTAACATTATAGGACTGACAAACCGTACAATTTTGCACATAATCACGACATACATCACGCAACCTGGGATGCCACCACATGTGCAGCTTTGTCATCATGACAGATGGCCCCAGATGCGCTGGACCATGTGTTTCCTTGAGGATTTGCCGAAGTAGAGGTCCGTCGGGTACCACAGGCTGGCCATGCGGACCAACCCACAGTCCATCTGATGTTTTTACTGCACCTGTTTGAAGCCAATAGGACTTCTGTTCCGGTGAGGTCGTGGATTGCAAGGTTACCAGATCATCGTGCGTAGGGCTGTCCAACAATTCAGGGGGTGTGTAAACACTTACCATCTGATGAGCGGGGTCATACCCTGCTGCTGCCTTCGCAGCCGCGTCAGCAGCGTTATTGCCCAGTGATGTGAAAGACTTACCCTTACTGTGACCTGGCACTTTGATCACAGCCACTCTGGAAGGCAGCTGCAGCGCATGATCCAACCGCTGCATCAGGTCCTTATGAGCTATGGGCTCCCCTCTCGCTGTAAGATAAGAATTTCTTTTCCATGCAGCGAGATCCAACAGTGCAGCCGACACTGCATAAGCAGAGTCAGAATATACTGTTACCTGTTCTCCAGGTGCAGCTTCGAGGGCCAGACACAGGGCCAGAACTTCTGCTGCCTGAGCTGATGGCTTAACTGTTAAAGCTTGTGTGGTCAAAGTGATAAACTCACCTCCGGAGGACTCCACAACAGCAGCCGCTGCCTGAAGAATTCCAGATGTGGAGCGGAAACAACAACCATCTGTAAAGAAAATTCTCCCTTCCGAAAGAGGCTTTGTCTCCAAATCTGGCCGAGTCCTCAATTCCTTCGCCACAGCTACAGCGCAAGAGTGAGGGTCCACAGAAATGCCCTCTGACATGTTAATCCCTGTGTGCTGATACTGAATGTTCGGAGCTGTCAAAGTTTTCAACAGCCTGGTCTGTCTCAAAGATGACAGTGTGAAGGAAGAAGACGCAACATATGATGTAACCGAATGCTCAGTCAGAATTATCAAAGGATGTGACATCACAACGTGCGCCGTTTTGAGAATGACTTTTGCTAACCCTGCAGCATAACGAGTACATAGCGGTGAACGGGCTTCAACGGCGTCCAGGGAGATGCTACAATACATGAGTACGTCTCGTCTGCCCTGGTTTTTCTGGAAAAGAACAGCATTAACGATTGTGGGCGTCATAGAAGCGTCAAGATAAAATGGTTGAGCATAATCCGGTGGTGCGAGAGCGGCAGCGCATGCCATGTCTTGCACTAATTTCACAAAGATCTGATCAGCCTCTGGGGTCCAGTCTAACATAGCTGTAAGGTTAGTTACACCCTGCTCTTTAATCATTAACCTCAAGGGGGCAGTGCGTTCCACAAAACAAGGAAGAAAATGTCTGCTGTAACCACAAAGACCCAAAAATGCCAACATCTCTCTAACTGTTTCTGGGCGTTTATGCTGCAAAATTGACATCCTATGCTCAGTAGACATGGATGATCCTGTGCTAGAAACAGTTCTGCCTAGAAATGTGACTTCCCTTCTGCAACATTGCAGCTTCTTCTGAGACACTTTAAATCCCAAATCATGCAATCTGAGAAGAAGATCTTTCGTCGCCTGAAGGCAGATTTCAGCAGTTGGAGCCGCCAGCAGGAGATCGTCCACATACATCAACAAAACACAACCCTGTGGCAGCACCATATCCTGTAAGAGAGACTTCAAACATTGGTTGAAAATGCCAGGAGAATTCTTAAATCCTTGTGGCAAACGTGTGTACTGCAAACGAACTCCTTTGTACTGAAATGCAAATAGATGTCTACTATTTTCATGCAATGGAATGCAAAAGAAAGCGTTCGCTAAATCAATGGCAGTGAACCATACACATTGTGGGGTTAAAGTTGACAGCATGCGATGTGGATCAGGCACAGGAAGAACTGGAGTAATGGTGACATCATTCACAGCCCTTAAATCATGTGCCATGCGATAAGTTTTACCATCTGCTTTTAAAACTGGTCTCAAAGGGGTACACCACGATGAATGCGAATGCTCAATAACACCAGAGTTCCACAAACCAGTCAGAGTCTCCTCCATCCCCTCATCCGCATCTGTCACCCAGCGGTACTGTGGTCTAAAAACCTGTGATCCTGCAATTACCTGGACCTCCACCGGGGGAACGGCGGAGCATGAACCAACATCAAATGGACCTGTGGACCACAAAGAGGCTGGGAGTGTTTTTAACATCACCTCTGCATCTTCATGATCCGTTTGCTCTCTGCCATGATGTCGGGCAATGCAGACATGCTCCAAAACTGAGGAGTTGGTCATCGGAGGCAAAATGATCCTGTACATCTTAGTGGAGGGAGAAAATTGAACTCCTGAAATAGCACAATTCTGCCAGTCTGTGTTGTTAGCGCCCCGTTTAGTCATAGGCCCGAGTTGGCGAGCCTCATGACCCGGGGAGAGTGCTAATGAGATGTGTGGTACTGCTGTATCTGACATCCGATACCACTGCATTTGTGAATGTGTGAGTGCACAATGAGCCGCTACACCCTCAGGGCCTATATATATATCAGTGGAGGTTAAATGCCACGTGTGGCCTTCTACCTGATGAAATGCTTCCTGATATAATTGATCATCCTCTCTGTCATAATAGAGTGTGCAGTGCAGGTCATCCAGAGGCGGAAAATAAGGCTTCAACGACAGAATCCACGGTTTCCATAACTGAAATTCATGGTACACACCTGGCATGTCAGAGGCCTCTGGATCCAACAGGGCCCAGTATATGTCGGCAGTGGGAGTTGGCTGTGGGTGAGGCTGCAACAACCACTGTCCCTCATAGTGCGTGGCATGGCATCCAGTCAGAACATGTCCATTTGGAAAGGTGATCCTTATCCCATCTGGGGAACAGAGGATGCTGGCTCCTGTTTTGACAAGAATGTCCCGCCCCAACAAATTCACGGGTGTGTGGGGTGAATGCACAAATGAATGTTCCACCTTCTGACCAGCCAGTTCAAAAGTCAGTGGAATGGTCTTTTGCAGGGTTTGAGGTGTCCCAGAGAAGCCCACAAAGTTCATGTGTTCATTTGTCAGAGCAGATGGAGGTAACTGACAGTTTATAGAAGAACATGTCGCTCCTGTATCGATTAATCCCATCATTTGATTACCTCTGAGTTTGAAAGGGACCATGGCTCCTGCATCACCAAGTGATCCCTGAGCTCCTGGGCACCCCTAGTGGTACTGTCCGTTTTGCCACCCCTGGGGTTCCTGCCAGGGTGGAGGAGGGGCCTGGAGTGGTCGTGGGCACTGTCCATTTCTTCCACGCCCTCTGCCCCTAGTCGGTGCATTCTGCGGTTGGGTACCTTGGTATGGGCATGCTCTTGCCCAATGGTCTGGAGCGGCGCAGATGAAACAGCCGTCACCAGTTGCTGCTGGAGGAGGTCCTCTGGGTGGTCCACGTCTTCCAGAATATCCACCTCGTCCCCTGCCGCGACCTCTGAATGCCTGCGCCTGCCACATCATTACTGTCGGCTCTAGGGGTGTCAAACTCATCACGTTATTGTCTTTTTTTACATCTTTTTTATCTTGTTTGTCCTGAGTGGACTCTTTCCGAGCCTGTGCTAGTTGTAGTTTCAGCAACTGTGTTTTCAACTGCTCAACTTCTCCCTCCGCTTTCTCCTTTTTTACCAAGTATGCTCTGCAATGATACACCAAATGCCTCTTAAACCGACGCTCATCACATGCCATCAAATCTGGGTCTGCATTCAATAAATCCTGCACTTCCTGAGGCACTCCGGCCAGAATCGCAGTTCTGAACATGACTGTCTCAGGAGGTGTCAGGCTGGGATCTCTACCCGTGCTGTCAGTCCATTTCTGGACACACTCTGAATAATATGTGCTGGGTTCCTTACCATCAAAGGGGAAGCAGGATGGAGCTGCAGTCTGTGGATCTGGAAAAAGTTCTCTAATTGCCAAAAAAACTGGATCCTGAACATCCACTAAAAGAGTGGAGTCCGGAAGGTCCTGCACACCCGCACGCTGTTCAATAGACTGGACCTCAGTGACTGTGGCTGTTACGCCTAGCATCTGTCTCAAATCCCCGATACAGGGTATATGACCCTGCATAACTGTGCATAATTTCTGAAGAAAGTTGCGTCCGCCATTGGACACACGTGGTAAACGTTCAGCAAGTGTTGACACATCCTTAAGCTGGAGTGGCTGATAAATAGGCACACCCGCTCCTGTTGCTAACATAGGATACATAGGTGCTGTGGCCCCTTTCTGTTTTGTTTCACTTCTTAAAGTCATAATGTGTTTCATTCTTCTGACCTTATCCAAATCCTGATTTGAGGCAAGGACACGTGGCCTGTGCGGAGGACATTCCTTGTCATCCCCCTTCTCCTCCTCCTTCTCCTCTCTTTCGTTACCTTCCCATTCTGGAAATACTAGTCTGTTATTTGTTTTAAATTCAGCTGGCGATTTATAATTACCTGTCAGACTCTCCAATGTGTTCTCAAAATGCGAAGGCCGCAGGAGCTGGTTGACCTGAGGGTCACTCACCCCTGAGTCAATTCTTTGCTGTGAAACTGGAGAGCTGTGAGAGGGGGTTTCCGGCTGAGGATTTATGACCCCTCGGGAGGGGTCTGCTGTTTCTCCACCCGCTTTGGATCGCCTTTCTCGCAACATGGAAGCTATATGCTGTTTCTCTGCTGGAGTCAAACCTTCATCAAAATCACAAGCAACTTCACCACATATTTTCAACATTGGATACATCTGTTGGGAAGGATAAGGAGGGGGAGGATGAACGACAGGGGAATCTGTCCCTACGGGAAGGGAGGGGTAAATGCCAGAAAGGGGGGCTTCGGGGGAAGATGGTGTCACAGTACATTCAGAACTCTCCTGCTCTGTCTTCACCATAGCCAGAGCTGTAGCAGCAAGTGTTAATTGGTGAACTGCACGCCGAATTTCATCAGTCTCCTTGTGTTTCCGTTTATTTTCCCTCTTCTTTTTCCATGTTCCTTCTTTCACCTTCTCATCCAACTCCTGAATCTGCTTCAGCACGTCATCCTCATTCTTTCGCAACTGCTGGCTAAATGTCATCCAACTTCTAGTCCGTTTTAAAGCCATCAAAACCCATGCTTTCCGCAGTCTCTCCTTCTCCTTTTCTCTCTGTCTCTTCTCAATTCCACCAAGCACCTGACTTTCCAAAATCTCATACATTCTCTCCCATTCAGCATCATTCAAGTCACAGTCATCGCTGTTGTCGTCATCTTGTCGTCTGTCGTCCACGTCAAGTCGTTTGTCAGTCAGAGCAAATGCACCATTTTTCTCATCATTTTTATCAAATACACCTCTCATGTTTAATATTAGAATTCTTTATTTGGTTTCTCTCTGTATATAAAAAAATAATTTGTCGAGGTCACTGCCCCGTTAATATCTTCCAAATTACCTAAACGCGCAAAAATTAGTTCCTAAACTACACTGTTTTTTCGCCTTGGGCGTCTCTCTAGGGCAAACAGACGGAAACCATGTATTTTGAATACATTACCTCAAACACAACCGATAAACCTAGGATACCTTTTCTGTACTGTTGTTGCACACTAGGTGTCACAAACTAACAGTCAACCATCCCTTTAAAGTTTGGGTCAACTTTTATTTATTTATTTATTTATTTATTTATTTATTTATCTATTTATTTTTATTTATTTATTTATTATTTATTTTATTTTATTTATTTATTTATTTATTATTTATTTTATTTATTCTTTCGGGGGAAAGCTCTACCGCCCACTCACTCGAGATCTCGTTCAATTTGAGTTATTCCACTATTAGATAACTTAATCAATATGCAGAATTTTGCAGCAGGCTTCTGCTTACCTGTTTTGTATGCGGCCGCGTGAGAAGTCGACCAGGTGGACGGGAGGAAGCGTGCCCAGACTTTACACTGAAAGTCTCAAAAATACGAAAAATACGTCACCGGCTCGATCCGTGATCCCCGACTTCACGTCGGGGTCACCAAGTTGTTGGAAAAGACCTTTCGCTTTGAAGCTTTTCCACGCGCATTCAAAAAGTCGAGAGTAGAAACCACAGAATTCAGCCGGGTAAAGTTACATGATATTTATTGCCCTAACAATAGTTCTAAAACAAAAGTCAAACAGATCTGGGTTCTCAATGTAAAGGCCTTCAAAACGTAAGAAGTTTACATGCGCTTTACATGAAGGCAACAGGAGAACAACAAAATAGTCCTCTGCTCCAGTTTTTAAAGATGTTCTGGGCTTCTTCCCCCCCGTGGACAACATGACGTCGAATCTCCGCCCTGGAATCACTTGGATTGGGTGACCGATGATCCGCCTTCGTCCATCAGCCAATAGTCGACGGTCACTCTCCGGACCCAATCCATCTCCCCAGGGGATGACTTCAAAGATACGCCTGGTGCTGTGATAAACTCAGACTCTTCCTGTCCGTAACAAATCAGATTGACAGCAAGAAATCCATGGAGAGCCTAGGTTAAAGATCAACCTTTTTGTTCTTCCCTGGAACCGGACATCTGGAGAAGTTCTCACAGCTATAATCTATTCCTCGTGGTTTAGATTAGACATTTCTGCTGACTGCTGTTGACCAATGCCCGAGAGGTCAACATCCCCCTCCTCTGTAGGGGAATGACTGACAGCTGTTGTCCGTGAAACATCCTAAGGAATGTGAGGTCAATGAAGTCAGGATACACACAGTTCTACACACTTAATCTATGAAACTAAAACTTCAAGTAATATAGGCAAAACAGAAAACGTAATAAAAATAAGACTACTAATACAAATTCCTTCAGCACCCACATAGTATATACACCCTCCTGGACAGTATGTTAGTGTAGAACCGCCACTAAGTGACAGACGGGTCACCAAACAGAAGGAAAGCATGAAGCTCAAAGGGCTTCTCTGTTTCTTCGATGAAAGTAACATACCTATGTGGTGTAGCTGCAGCTGCGGGTTCCAGCTGCTATCCAGCAGTCTGCGCTGACGACAGAGCTCCTCCTCGTTCTGGACGATGGTTCCTTCAGCAGCAGAAAGTTGTTCTCTGACAGAACCTTCCTGAGGTTCTGAAGACATGGTTCCTGCTCCGATCTTCAGCTCCAACTCCCACAAACACCGCCGTCCTCACTGCAGCTCCGATCGATCATCTGTTACTAGTCTCACAATCACAGCAATCCACGTTGTCTTTCCGTTCAACACTTCTTCACTCATTTACGACACTTTGGAAAATGCTGAGAGTTCCCACACGAACCACGTATCGTCCTTTCTGTCCAAAAACCTCACAAACGTCCCAACAAAACACCACCGACCTCTCAACACAAGAGAACGCTGCTAGCTTGCTAACAAGCTAACGTTGCTAGCGCCTCGTGCTGTTTACTTCCGGGTCACGTGCAGAAGCTGTATTTAAAAAGAAACGTATAAACTGCTTAACTGAACCTCAACATGGTTAAAAAAAAACCTAAAATAGTTAGAAAATAATCAGGAGATAATAAGAAAAGAAAATCAAAATAGAAAAAAATGTATCGAGGATACTTTTTGAGAGCTGTTGTGACGTCATCACACTGGGTTGTTCTCAATTCAATGTTCAGAGTTGACTGCAAAACGCATCAGGTAATAAATTAACCTTAATCACATTTGTTTATTGTATTCCTGAAGTAGAGTAAACGATAAAGAAATGTTTTCAATGAACAAAGAAAAATTATTGAAAAAGAAATTTAACAGCAATAAATCTTAAATAACTGTTTTTAAAGAGAATAATTACGAGTATAAATAAACATTAAACTGTAGTCAAAAACAAAGACAAATGATATTTTAGAAATGCTTTCGGTGAAAAAACAACACAGAGGTTTTCTAGATTTCAGTTAAATTCAATTAACACATTTATGAGGTATATAACTGAGATATAACAAAAATTAAAGCTGACAGATGGAATGATGGGAAATGAAGTTCATGTTGAAGTGTGGTCGAGGCAGAACAGAAAGGTCTGACCTCAAAGTCAGGACTTGGATCAGCTGCTGTTCTCTGGGAGCGTGCACGTGCTGCTGCATGTGCTTCTGTCATGGCGTTCTGGATGAGCTGCTGAGGTCTGTTTGCATCAAGACTCTCAGCTGCTTTAGTCAAACTGCTGAGCGATGGAACAATGGAGCCGTTTCTGAAGGAAGAGGATCAAACATGATGCTCTGCATCCGTTTGCTTCAGGAAGTGGAGGTTTTTTAGAGTCTCCAGACTGTTTCTGAACGGCCAAAGAAAAACAGCTGATGTGCTTCTGTCTCCTACCAGCA
This sequence comes from Oryzias latipes, assembly GCF_053564925.1. NCBI lineage: Eukaryota > Metazoa > Chordata > Actinopteri > Beloniformes > Adrianichthyidae > Oryzias > Oryzias latipes. The sequence goes on along the minus strand of NC_136238.1, from coordinate 24,989,840 downwards.
GGGAGCGCTCTCAGCCGGACAGAACAGATCCTCAATGCTGCTCTGAGAAGGACTCTTCTGTTCCAGAAGCAGAGACTGTTCACATCCAGGAGAATCTGGACTCCAATGAATCCCAGAGAATCTCCTCTCTGCTGTTTGGACACTTTGACCAGCAGAGGGCAGCAGAACTTTCAGCAATTCTGGATCTGATCCCACAAAAACAATCCATGGATGATCAGATTTCAGAAGATTTGAAGGATCAAAGACAAAGATGTTCTGAAGAGAAGATGTGAGAAGAAAGTCCAGAATGAATCCACTCTGACTTCTCCTCATGTCTCTGAAGCTTGTGTCTTCATGTCTTCACCTCAGAGTTTCTTCTGGATTCCATGTGGATCAATAATATTGATCATGTTCTGTTGTCATTTTCCATCAGAACTTCAGGATTTTCTCTGCTGATGATCTCTGAGCTGAACTTCTTGGAGGAATTCCTGAATCTGGGATTTGGAGCAAACAGTCAGAACAAAGGAGGTTTCCATTTCTTCTAAGCTCTGCCAGAAGAAAAGAGCTGAAGCTTGAAGCTGAAGCAGCATTTGCTCAGAGAATCTGTCCTCCAGACCAACAAGTCCCACCACAGCCTTGAAGACGTTTCCAGAAGCAGCAGCAGACTGTGTTCCCATGACGGCGCTGAAGTCAGCTGCTGCTCTGCAGGAGAAAGTCTGCAGCTCCTCAGTCAGGAAGCTCTTTCAAGCTCGTGCACATCTGTCAGTGCACTGTCAGTGCACAGTGAACTGTCAGGAAGATGACTCCTCCCACTTTGGGTTTAGTCAAATGTAGAAAAGAAAAAAAGACCAAATCAAAACAATTTAGATCAATTGTGGCAGAAAATGTTCAAACTTTTCAACTTTCAGGAAAAAGAGATTTAAAGAAATAAATCTATTTTAGAAGAACACTGACTGGAAAACAGCGCCAGGCCAGAACGCTGCTTTTTTGAAGGTCCCGCTGGTAATGGGACCTTCCAGCCGTTGTCTCTGAGGACACTCTCTGTTACTGCTTGGTGGTCAGATTCACACTTCACTTTGTCGTCACAGACGGGATCATCATCATCATCATCATCATCATCATCATCATCATCATCATCATCCCCATCAATATCATTACATCATCATCATCATCATCATCATCCCCATCAATATCATTACATCATCATCATCATCATCATCATCATCATCATCCCCATCAATATCATTACATCATCATCATCATCATCATCATCATCATCATCCCCATCAATATCATTACATCATCATCAAGAGTCTTTGAGTGAAGGAAGGGATGTGGACGCACCCTTGTGCTACTTGAACATTGGGAGATAAGTCAGAGTGAGGTCCGCCTCCAGCTCGCACATGTAGGGGGTTCTTTCAGAGGCGCTGATGTTGAATGGAAGAACAAGTCTCTGAGGTGACTGGAAAACAGCACCAGACTGCTGCACACCTGCTGCAGACCTTCATGTGACTGTGGGAGCTGCAGCAGCTGCAAACATCTGGACTTCCTGCTGCAGCTGCAGACCTTCATGTGACTGTGGGAGTTGCAGCAGCTGCAAACATCTGGACTTCCTGCTGCAGCTGCAGACCTTCATGTGACTGTGGGAGTTGCAGCAGCTGCAAACATCTGGACTTCCTGCTGCAGCTGCAGACCTTCATGTGACTGTGGGAGCTGCAGCAGCTGAGGAGCTCAGCATCTCTGCAGACTCAGACGGAGCTCAGAGCTTCTGAGTTGTGGAAGTTTAGTGGCTGAACTTCTTGTAGGTCCTGCTTGGTTCAGGTTGTTGCTGGTGGTGGAAAGAGCTCCTGCAGACCTCTTTGCTGTTGGAAGGATCTTCTGTCTGCAGACTCTCTGATGCTTCAGCAGGAGGCGCTGCAGTCTGCTCCTCCTCATGAGTCCTGAAGCTGCACCGTCAGCTGCAGAGCTTCAGAGCTGCTTCTTCTCAGACCACTTTCTTTGGCTCTGACGTTTTATTACATTGTTGTTATTATCATTATTATTATTTATTTATCTTAATTTCTTTTCCCCCGCCATCGACATCATAATATGAGCGACAGACAACACTCCAGACCAGATGGTGGCGCTAAAGCACCATGACGCTGTTAGCAAAACGAAGAAGAACAGCACGAGGCGCTAGCAGCGTTAGCTTGTTAGCAGGCTAGCAGCGTTAGCTTGTGTTGAGAGGTCGGTGGTGTTTTGTTGGGACGTTTGTGAGGTTTTTGGACAGAACGGACGATACGTGGTTCGTGTGGGAACTCTTAGCATTTTCCAAAGTGTCGTAAATGAGTGAAGAAGTGTTGAACGGCAAGACAACGTGGATTGCTGTGATTGTGAGACTAGCAGATGATCGATCGGAGCTGCAGTGAAGAGGACGGCGGTGTTTGTGGGAGTTGGAGCTGAAGATCGGAGCAGCAACCATGTCTTCCCTTCAGTCTCTGAGAGAGTTGATCAGCGAGCGACTAGCTGCTGCTGCTGAAGAAATCTGCAGACTCTGTGAAGGAACCATCGTCCAGTACGAGCAGGAGCTCTGTCGTCAGCGCAGACTGCTGGATGTCATCTGGAAACCACAGCTGCAGCTCCACCACATAGGTATGTGACCATCAACAAAGAAACAGAGAAGACCTTCTTCTCTCACTGATTTCTCCTTCATCAGATTTGGGTCTTGAGTCTTTTTCACCTTCAGCTGCTGATTCTCTCTGGTTTAATAGTAATAGTCTAACTGTTGTTTTTGATTTTGTTTTTATGGGTCTGTGTACAGCCCACCAACCCCCTCCTGCTTTATTGAAGATGTTTCTTCATTTTTTGGTTTCACTTCACATCAGGTATAATAGGATTACAATCAATAGCCGCGTTTATGGGCAAAATATCTTGATGGGATCAATAGTCGGGCCCGGACAGAAATCACAGCAAAAACAATAAAAGCAAAGCAGCAGTTTTAACCCCCTATTTGCGGGGAGAGAAGGGAGTGAAGCCAAAACACTTTCCTGAAAGAAAAAAAAAAAGAAAAATAGTTTGCAGGAAACTTAACTGTACATGCAGCAGGAAGGCCAGCTTAACATACCGGTCACTGAGAGGAGGGCGGATCTAGGGCCGCCTTTACACTGCATGGTTCAAGTGACCCAATTCCGATTTTTTTCCTCTCATTTGGCACAGATCGGATATGATCGGTGAACGTGTAAGCAGGACAAAAGCGCATGGATTCTGTTTTTCTCAGATCGAATACAGGCCTCTCTCATATGTGGAAATAAATCGGAAACAAATCGGATACGTGCATTTCTGTGTGCCATGTAAGCAGACAAATCGGATATTCCCCAGTAAATGCGAGTCGTACCTCAGTGACGTCAACTCAGGACACCACCAACTGAGATCACATGACTTATTAAGGTGCTTTTTGTGCTGATTTTGCTGTCAGCGTGTTACCTTTCAGCCTCAGGCTTCAGACCGTAGTTGGAAACCACTGTTGTCCGGTCCGGACGCAAACAGTAACTAATGAAGCGGGACTCCGTTGCTATGGACCAGGCTAGAAGCCGTTAATTTCTTTGGGGGGCGTGTATGATCGGGACTGTGTGTGTGCGAGCGAGCGCGCGCGCGCGTGCTTGCGTGTGTGTGTAAGGAGAGAGGGAGGTGTGAGCGCGGAGCGGGGGATTGTCGGAGAACCAGTAATTAAAAATAAGGTGTCTCGCCCAAAAGTTTTGGAATCTTTCTTAGCCCACTCTGCAGGCTGAGGGTTCAGAACGGAAAAGTGAACCCCGAGGAAATCTCCCGTGTGTTTCTGACTACGGTCATAAAAGAGAAGTCATCGCGCAGGAAAGGTTCAGCACTTGGATCAAACTGTTAGTACAGCACAACGTCTGCAAACACTTCCTCATTCAAAACTCAGAGAGAGCCGAGCACCCCTCCTTTTTCCTCTACCGCACATCCCCTCAGGAGCGCCCAAGGCAACGCCTCCTTCCGTCGCCGCCTTGCCTCCATGACAACCACAATCACAAAAGTCCAAAGGATGTCCGTGGAAGGCGGAAATACTGCTACGTAGTCCTCAGAACGTCTACGTTTGATAGTTTCAGCATTGTATAGTTTAAATGCAAAAATCAGATACGGGTCACTTTTAAAAGATGATGTAAGCGGGTCGTCAAAAAAATCGGATATGAGCATCAAGACCTGGAGTGTAAATGCGGCCAAAGTGAACAAAGTCACGTCACGCTTGCAGATTATTGCCGCCAAAGTCTGGTCGATTTCTCGTCTACAGGGAGCTGTGAACGAGTCTGCTCGTAAACTCCCAATCCCTGTTCTGTTCAGAGAAGTCAAGACCCTGTTTACCTGCCTGCCACCCCCGTTCCACTTCCTGATGCCTTGATGTATGGCAACAGCACGAGTTCATGGAAGAACGAAGAGAAGGAGAGCTTTTAAAGCACCGCCACCAACTGAACACAAGCGAGGTACTGCTGCCTCATAATTAGTGGGCGTGTCCTACTTGCCACACGCACATAACAAAACATCAAAACGCTCTTCTCCTCCGCATCTCCCTCGTGAGGGGTGATAGAGAGGGGAGAGCGGAGCAGAGAGAGAGCTGGTCGGTCCCGTATGCGCTCCAAAGCTTTCTCACAGCCAAACACCGTCTATGCATGACGTAACCCAGAGCAGCAGTGACACACGATCGGAATGACCGTTTACATGCTCCACGATCGGATAAACGATCTGTATAACCCACCTATCTCGATCGGAAAGAATTCTGATCCGAACAAGTCCGATAAGGGGCAGAGTATTCCGAACGGCGCGTTTACATGATGCATTTTCTTTCCGATCAGGTGTTCATTCTGATTAATCTTTTCCATGAAAACGCGGCTAATGGTGATTTTGATTACCCCATTTGTCTGAATTAGTTTGTAAATGTATTTATTTAGTATTTATTTATTATAAAGGATTATTCACTTTTGACATGTCTCTGCAAGGATTTTTTTCTCAAATGTTTCCCAGACAACAGAGCTCAATAGGACTGGCTGAGAGATCCATTTAACGCAGCAGCAGCTGGTTTAAGATCTGCCGAAGTGAAATTATGTCAGAGTCCACCCTGATGATGAGGTTTACAAAACAGACACTGAATTCTTTCTGGGGCAGAAGGCTGCTGGCATTCTGCTTCTATTCTACATCCTATCTTTGGGAGGTTTTCTGCTGTTGGCACTTTAAAAACAAAGAACAGAGCTAGGTTCAATATTGAACAGGACTTGAGAGTTACAGTAACAATCCTATAACTTCATTTTGAAAGAATGTGTAGCACAAAGCAGACACATTGCAGCCTTTAACACAACTTTTTGTTTCCTTTTTGCTCATAGGTTCAATGTTTTTGTTCTTACAAAGCGAATGATCCTGTGTTTCATGTTTTTTAGTCTCCAGCAGGAATGTTTAATATTTTGATATGGTATTAAAGTTAAACATTTTTGTGTTTAAGACTGTTGTGTATGTAAAAAAGCCCCCCCCCCCCCCCCCCCCCCCGCTCCTTGCTTTTTTTCCCCTGTTCACAGAGTGAAAATCGTATTTCTCAAGCTAAAGTGTAAGCCATTTTCTGCCTGTAACCTGGGGCCTCATTTATAAACGTTGCGTACGCACAAAAGAAGGCGTACGCCACTCTCTACGCAATAGTTGAGATTTATAAAAAGCAAACTTGACGGGAAAATGTGCGGTCCTTCACGCAAGCTCTGACCCAGGCGTACGCACAAAAACGGGTGAAATGAGAAACGGCGACACCGTCGGCAGATGGAAGAAACACGTGAAAGTGAAAATGACAATACTGCCTCTCATAAATAACATGAAGACTTCACAAAGCAAGTCTTACAATTAACAGCCTACACGAACACCCGTTTGATCGATCAGCAGTGAAACAAACAAAAAAAATCAAACGGAAATTACAACAGAAATTCAAATGAACACATATTTGGAAAAAGAAAAGTGAAATATGTTCTGCAATATTGGCATGTTGTGCAATTCATCCTCATAAATAATATAGTTAACAGAACGAAATAATGTACAAAACTGATATTCTCGTCAATGTGTCCGTCTGGCGGAGCAGATATAGGTGCGGGTGTGTGGACGGACGGACGGACAGATGTACTAATTGTCCACTGGGGAAAGTTGTTTTCATAATAAAACATTTCTTCATAAGCTACGGAATTATGGTATTCATGCATATGCCTTTAGTTTGTTTTATTTTTGACAAAACAATGTATGGCGTATGTCTCAACCATTCAGAAAGCAACAAGAAATTACATTTGCGCTGATCAATTTCCCATTTCCACGTCGATTATTAGTAGCTTATACCATGGTCCGGTTGAATACTCGATTCTGATTGGCTGCTGGGTATGCGTTAAAACCTGATAACCGCACGGTGAAAAAAGAAGTTCCGGTCGGCTAGCTTAAATGATTTGTATCACTGCGCCAGCTTCTGTAAAACAACCTTTTGCTTCATCATCTGGGCAAAAACAAGCGGTAAGCGATTAACTTTCCCTCTGAATTGATGCTTTATTCAACCCATCGGGACGATCAGCATATATATATCGCCGAATCTTGACTGCAGCGGTGGTGCTGCGCGACGCGGACTATATGTTACGTGATGCGTAGTAACCGCACACTTCGAAGGCTAGGCGTCGGACGGTTCAGGCTTCCACGGCGTGCGTTAAAAAGTAGTAACCGCACACTTCGTCGGCCATTAACCCTTACTTGTCAGATGTAATTAAATGGATGGAAATAAAATGCCCCATCACAATGCGTAATGACGCACAATGGCTGATCTTGCGCTCTTAGAAGATGTGGCAAATGGAAGAATTCGGAGTGAACGCATCTTTAGACAGCAAGAAGACTTGCTGACAAACGAGGACGAGTGGCTTATGACCCGGTTCCGACTTCCTCGAGCCGTCCTTTTGGACCTCTGCGGGCTTTTGGGCCCGGCGTTACAGAGGAGCACTCGGAGGAACCACGCGTGTCACCCGGTGCATCTGGCGCTCCGGTCCCCCCGGCGCATGCATCTGGCGCTCCGGCCCCCCCCCCCCCCCCCCCCCCCAATGGAGCGCTGTAGCCTCACAACCTCGGACCGGCCACGGTCGCATTTACGGCGTCTGCCACCGTTTGCCACTCACGTGCCTTTTGGGCATTAGTAATGCCCACACTGTGCCCTCCAAACAACACTTTTCTCTTCTTTTCCACCTCGCCAACGGTAACTTCTACTTCACATTGAGTGAACTTACGTTTTGTTGATTTCCTCTCGGTGTGTGCCATGGTTTCGCAATCAATGAATATTCATTTGTGGGCGTTTCAAGGACTATTTATGGGCAACTATGGGCGTGTCATGACGCCGCAAAAGCTGCGCTGCATTTAGAATTGGTTGTGATTTATTAAGGGAAAGACGCGTAGGATGTGCGTGCGCACGGTTTTATAAATCCGAATATTTCTGTGCGTACGCACGTCCTATGTTTCATCCGTACGCCACTTCTGACGCACATCCTACGCAAAGTTTTATAAATGAGGCCCCTGGTCTCTGATATAGCAATTATTTTGAAAGGTTTTGTGGCAACACGAGTGGTTCAGGCTAACAAATGAACCACTTGAGTACCAGTCAGTCAATGTTGCAGGTAGCTAGGGAGGGGTAGAGGCCACAAGGCCTCCAAGTCCCAGGTGCACCTGCACAGCCACGTGATTGGCAGTCCCCGGCAGAAGACCACTCCGCCCCACTGGAGTGTTTATTGAGGCCCGGATCACCCTGCGTGCCTCCGCAGTTCCCGCCTGATGGATCCAAGCTCATTAAGGCAGCAGTTTTTTCCTCTAGCAGCACTTCTCAAGCGCTGCCCAAGGAGCCATCAGCGAAATGCCGTGCTACCCTCTTGAACAGTTTAGAGCAGAGCATGAGATACTATAGTCACTGCTTTTGTAATAAAACACCTCATCTTTTAAAAGCAAAGCATCTCCTTGCATATATTCATGTACTCTTTTTAGTTTTTGAATTATGTGTGTTTGTGTGTGTGTTGGAGAGTATTTTTTTGAGGGGTAAAGAGTGTATTAAAGGGGTGCAGTGGGTAGGGCACTAAGAGGAGATCTGCTGCTTGCTGGCAGTGATGTCCAAGGACCCCCCCTCCCCACACACACACACACACACCCCAAGGGTCCCAAATGGTCCTACAGTCCCAGGCAAGCAAACTGAACCAGTTCTCCCCAAGTCCAGCTGAGAACAAAGGACTCCTAAAGACCTGAAACCCTTTAGTCTAGGCCAGGGGTCGGCAACCCAAAATGTTGAAAGAGCCAAATTAGACAAAAACAAAAAGGAAATATGTTTGGAGCTGCAAAATATGAAAAGCCCTATTTGTGCCTCATTATACTGCATATTTAAATTCTTTTTTATCAGAAACTGGTTTGTTTTATAAAACGTACCGACATGTTTCGGCGGAATACCTTCCGCCTTCGTCAGGGTCGTCATCAGGTGGTGGTGGGTGACGTCTTTAAAAACAGATGATTGTGACTGAGGCGGAGTCACCTGTCAAACTTTGACAAGTGACTGTGACTCCACCCCTTGATGTCCGTTTTTTGCTGGAGGATGTTGCTCCAGGTGTGGGAGAGCAGGAAGGCCCCCTCATCCCGGTTCATGGAATTATGGCTCTTTTTGATGTTCCATTTTTCTTGTGATGAAGGTGCGTCCTGTTTCTCCAATGTATGTTTTACTGCAGGTGTGACATGGAATTTAATAAGTGACATTGCATCTCTTATTTTGCTTGATTTTGTCTTTTGGGTGAACAAGTATTTGCCTGAGTTTTTTTACAGTTTAACTGGGGTGCTGATGTGATGTTTTTTCGTGGCCCTCTGGATGCGTTTTGTTATTCCTCTGATGTACGGCAATGTGACCATTCCTTTGTTTTCTGATTTCTTCGTTAGTTTTTTCTTCTCTGCTTGCTTGTATTTCCTCTGCTCCATCTGTGTTTGTCCCTTTTTTATGGCCCATTGAGAATACTGACACCTGGTTAGTGCTTTACGTATGTGTTTCTTCTCTTCCGTTTTGTCCTCCCTGTCCGTTACCAGTTCTGCACGATCAAATAAGGTTCTTACGACGGATATTTTGTGAGATGTAGGATAATCTGAGGTCCATGATAAATTTTGGTCTGTGTGAGTTGGTATCCTGTATACTTTTATTTTTATGTCCCTGTTTTCGGTGTGCGTGATGTTTATGTCCAGAAAGTTGATGGGGTTGTCTTTTTCCTCTTCATGTGTGAATTTGATTTGTCCCATATCGTCCATGGTGTTCAGGTGGTCTGTGAACCAGCTGTTTTGCATTTTCACAATGGTAGTCTGTGTTTCTTTATATGTTCTCCTAGGAAACACAGACTACCATTGTGAAAATGCCAAACAGCTGGCAGAAGAACTCATAGACACAAAAATGGAAACAAACGAAATATTCATTTCACATGACGTAATATCATTAATCACCAGGACTCCAGTAGAAGCCACACTACAAATAGTGCGTGAAACAGCAGACAAATCGCTAAGGAAACGCACAAATCTCACAGTTAATGACTTTACACAACTTCTCCGTTTAATTACTACATCCACGTATTTCCAATTCCGTAACACAATTTACAGACAAAAGGAAGGCTTTCCCATGGGCGACCCACTATCAGCCACAATGTGCAGCTTTTTCATGAAGGACTTGGAAAAGAAAGCAATAACATCTGCACCAGAGCACTGCCATCCAACCCTGTGGAAATTCTAAGTCGATGACATTCTGGACAAGATCAAAGCAGAGATCACAGACGCAGTACAAGAAAATATGAAATCAGCCGTAACGGACCACTGCAAGCAGAAACCACATCTTGGACTGGGAAAAGGCCAAAGTCCTCCAACTGAAGACAACAGACACTGCAGATGGACCATGGAGGTGGTGGAGATAAGAAAGCAAGCCCTTACTTCCATGAACAGGGATGAGGGGGCCTTCCTGCTCTCCCACACCTGGAGCAACATCCTCCAGCAAAAAACAGACATCAAGGGGCGGAGTCACTTGCAATATGTATCTATATTAGCTATATTAGCCTACTATCAAAATGACTAAGTTGCTACAAATACATAATGAGCATTAGTAACGATTAAATGTTTATTTACCCTGCAGTGCATTCTGCGAAGAAAAACGCATCACGTGACTGCTCAGTTGTGCAAGTTTAACTTCATTACAATATCAATGAATTATGTTTCATTGCTTTAATACAAAAAATTGTAATAAAGAAATCCGATAATTTATGTCATTTTTATTTTGAGGATTCGAACAAAAAACAATAAAATGGAACGTGCGTGACGACGTTCCCCATGACAGCCAGCTGCGCTCGAATGACGAAACAGCTCCAAGCATTTGCTGCGCCTGCAGACTTTCATTTAGCTCGTTTAGGTGGCTTGTCACAGTCATATCCACCAAAAAGTGCAGCTATTCCAGCCACTCAGTATCTTCCAGTTGCGGGTAGTTCAGGTCTTTGCTTTTAGGAAAGTTTTCACGCGTTCGTAACAGACGACAAAGTGACACAAAACGTCACCCCTGGACAACCACAGCCATCCGACTGTGTTGTGTAGCAGAAGATCAGAATATTCGCTTTCAACTTCATCAAGCAATGCGCTGAACTGACGGTGGTTCATTTACATCAGCCACCTGCCTAGCGGTCCGCTAAAAGTTACAAAAACAAAACAAAAAAAGAAAGCCCTGCTGGTAAAAACGTGTGTGCAGGCTATGACGCAAATCTTCGTTGACAGAAATGTTGGAATCCAATATTGTTGTGGCGGTCATGTGCATTTTAGGTCTGTTAGCAGCAGGGGATTGTGGGATGTGTGACGATGATCTAATAAGGGGTCAGCATGAGCGTTTCTGTTTGCCCACGTTTCTTTTCATATGGCAGTTTTGTTATTCCACCTTAGTTTATTTTTCCTGTTATGTTGTTTCTTTATGTTGCACCATTAGTGTGGGAGGGGGAGAGGTTGATGTGCAATGCTCAATGTGGTGTGTTTAAAATAAATGGGCTTGTTCTGCGGGAAAGGAGACTGTTCTCTCAGCTTCTCTTCCTGCCTCCTCCTCTCTGGGGCTGTTCGGAATTGTGCGGAATTGGGACACGGACAGTTCTCCAGCGCAGCCAGTTTACTGACAGCTCAACTTGTTGACAACTTGGCTCCCGTCCTGCAAGTAACGTACCTGCTGAGGGTTACAATATTCTTACACATTCTTACAGCATTGGAAAATGTTAAGAATGTTTGTGTCTTGTTTTTCCTCCTACAGAAACCATATTATAACAAAAAATATATTTCTCTCCCCCATCTTTTTACATGTTTAAACATTTTTGAAAATGCTCCAGGGAGCCACTAGGGCAGCGCTAAAGCCCTAGCCAACCCTGCCAACCCCCGGTCTAGGTAAACAATACTATCCAGTTTCAGGTCTGACTCCTCCCCCAGGAACACATATAAACCAGCTCTTTCAGCAGCCTTGTCAAAACTGACAATTTGGATAAGAGGTGAAATGTTTTCAATTTTTAAAATGATAATGTCCAGATGACATTTCTTAAACCTACTACTGTGATGGAAACAAACTGGATGATTGAGAGTCTTGTTTTTAGATAAGCATTTAATTGTTTATCAACAACACATAAAGTCTTCAAAACATTAAAAATGGTCTCTTTTTGTGTCCCTGCAGTCCTCCCCCAGCATTGGGTGACTGAAGATGAAGATCTCTGCAACCGACAAAAAAACTTCAGAGTTGAACTGGAGAAACCAGACCCTCCGCATAATAAAGAGGAACCGAAGGAACCAGAACCATCTCCAATTAAAAAGGAGCAAGAAGGGTTCTACAACAGTCAGCTTGATCTGAAGCAGGAGACTGATACCTTGATGGAGATTCCTACTTATGAGGAAGATGAGAGCAGTGAAGCAGATCTAAACAACCAGCAGAATAACTTCAGAGTGGAACCTGAGGAAGCAGAACCTCCACAGATTAAAAAGGAGTCTGAAGAACCAGAACCTCCACAGATTAAAGAGGAACCAGGGGAACTATGCATTGGTCAGGATGAAGATCATCTTAATCTGAAGCAGGAGACTGATACCTTGATGGAGATTCCTACTAATGAGGAAAATGAGAACAGTGAAGCAGATCTAAACAATCAGCAGAGCTTTAATGTAACTGATTGTCAGGATGAAGAAGAAAACCAACATGAAGAATCAACATCAGCTGCAGATGAAGAGACAGAATCAACATCAACTACAGATGAAGAGACAGACCCACAGAACAGAGATCAGAGGAAGAGAAAAGGCAGAAGTCTTGTCCAAAATTTGGACAGCTCTCACATGTCAGAAAGTGAGCGTTACTCTGATGGTAGTAGAAAAGATGATTTGGTTAAGAAATGCAAAGAATCTTCAAAACAGAAAACACTTTCCTCTTTCAAGGCTGGCGAAAACTCAAGAATAGCTAAGAAACCCCAAAATGTAAGATTTCATACAGTAGAGAAGCGATTTTCATGTAACGAATGTGATAAAAGTTATGGTCAGCTATGTCATCTCCAAAGACACATGAGAATTCACACAAGAGAAAATCTCTTTTCTTGTAAAGAATGTGACAAAAGTTTTATTCAATTATATGATCTCCAAAAACACATGAGAACTCACACAGGAGAGAAGCCTTTTTCTTGTCCAGAATGCGCTGAACGTTTTAGTCAAATATCTAGTCTCAAAAAACACATGAGAATTCATACAGGAGAGAAGCCTTTTTCTTGTAAAGAATGTAATAAAGGTTTTAGTGATTCATCTGATCTAAAACAACACATGAGAACTCACACAGGAGAAAAGCCTTTTTCTTGTAAAGAATGTAACAAAAGTTTTAATCGTACATTTCACCTTAAAACACACATGAGAACTCACACAGGAGAAAAGCCTTTTTCTTGTAAAGAATGTGACCAAAGCTTTAGTCAAACATCTCATCTCAAAATACACATGAGAACTCACACAGGAGAGAAACCTTTTTCGTGTAAAGAATGTGACAAAAGCTTTAGTCAGAGCAATTGTCTTAAAACACACATGAGAACTCACAACAGAGAAAAACAATTTAAAACATTTTAACAAAGGATTCATAAAAAACTTTAAACACAGGAAAATTTAGAGCACAGAACTTGTGCAGTAAAAAACATATTCTTTAAGCAACAATTATCAAAACCAAAGGAAAAAGTACCAATATATTTAAATCTATGTGCAAAGAGACTAAACAATAAGAGTTTTGCTGCTTTCATGGACAAAAATGTAATTATTATACTTACATCTTGAATGGATTCAATGTGGTTAGTTTATGCTGAGATGATGAGTATGTTGTTCATGTGTGTGTTACCATGACAACACGAGAAAGATTTTGTAGATGTCTTAAATTCTGACACTTTATGTGATCAGTGAATATTTGATTATTATTTCAAACATAAAGTAGTAACTGCCGTTTATATTTTGTGAGACCAAGTTAGGTGAGGAAAAGATTTTTCTAAAAATGTATTCAGGAATAGGCGGATAAAGAACCAGACTGGTGTTTGTGTCTGGTGTTCTTGTGATTCATGTTTTCTAGTAGACATTAGACCTGTTCCTCTGTTCTTTTTGGTTCTCAGTGTTTTGTGTTCCAATCTGTACTGTGAAGAATAAAGTGGACATGAACATCAGTCAGAAGTGTGGAGTCTTTCCCATAGTCTGGGTTTCTGCTGTTCGTTGGTTCTCTGCAGGTTCCAAAGCTGGACTCTGTTCCAAAAGGCAGGCTATGTGACGTACCTGGGTGAGTTTAAGGGTAAATGAGTTGATGTTCTTCATTTTTAGTGCCAAATCTGTATGGAACTTTGAATACGAAGGACTGCGTTCACAATAAAACACGTATTTTCAATAATCCATCCATCCATCTTTCTCCGCTTATCTGGGACCGGGTTGCGGGGTCAGCAGTCTAAGTAAAGATGCCCAGACTTCCCTTGCCCTGGCCACTTCCTCTAGCTCAGGGGTCGGGAACCTATGGCTCGCGAGCCATATATGGCTCTTTTGATGGTCACATGTGGCTCGCAGACAAATCTTTACTTATACTTTTTTTTTCATTAGACCAGTCCTTCTCGGGCGCGATGCGATGCCAGAGGCGCGCAGTAGTAGCAGTGCTTAGAGAGAGAAATCTGCGCCAGCATTATCAGTTTACTATTATCTATTATTTCACAGAGTTTGTACCAGCTGGAAACCTGTGAATTGACGTGCCTAAAACTGCGCGCTCCCGTCTCTGAGAAAGAGCGCGCAGATGCGGGGACGGGATGTGTGAGGGAGAAAGCAGAGGGTGGGGGGTTGTGGGGACCGGCAGCAGGTGAATCGCGCAGGGATTGTAAAAACGTAAAACCCGCTGTCCGTCACTCACTGCAGCGTGTGAGTATATGTTTGGCTCCCCGTCTGCATGTGAGCAGTCTGTCTCACATCTACAGAACATTCAGACCTACGATCACGTTTAAAGTCTCAACGCCTGCATGAAGCAGAAACTCACCACGTATAAACCAGACTAGACCATCAGCAGAACTACCACGAGAAATACTCATCATTTATTAGCAACAGCATAACAATGTTATTAAAAAGAATCCACAGACTTATTGTACTTTAAAAATGTTGAAATTAAATCAAATGCACACATTCACTTGTATATTTAGTTTTAAACAAATTGTCGCGGACTGAGTTGGATGGCTGTTGGGTCGCGTTAAAAGTTCTGGAGTTCATTGAACGCGTCAAGCAGAGATCTGATTGGCTCTCAGTTCTGTCGCTCAGCCTGTTGTTAGGTAGTTTGGACCAATGGGGTTCAGCTATGGGCCGAATAAGGGAAATGGGAGGGCTGCAGCGGGAGCAGGGGAATATAAAGTTGGGAGAAGCGCTCTCGTCTCGGCGGGAGAGATTCAGGAGTTGCTGAATTAATTGAACGGCGTTTGTTGCGGTCTGCAGTCACCAGAATAAAGAACTTTAAAAGAGGTTAAGTCTCCGTGCCTCAGTGTGGGGAAGGGACACTACATTATTGTATGGCTCTTTCGAAATTACATTTCAAAATATGTGGCATTTATGGCTCTCTTGGCCAAAAAGGTTCCCGACCCCTGCTCTAGCTCCTCTATGTTATTCCCAGGTCAGCCGGGAGTCGTAGTGTTGTAGTATCTTGCTGGTCCTGGGCCTTCCCCGGGGCCTCCGCCCAGTGGGACATGCCTCCCCAGACTAGATGCCTGAGCCATCTCAGCTGGCTCTTTTAGATGTGGAGGAGAAGCGGTTCTACTGCAAGCTTTCCGTGGGTGACCAAGCTTTTGACCCACTCTCTAAGGGAGGGCCTAGCCACCCTAAAGAGGGAAGCTCATTTCAGCTGCTTGTATTTGGGACCTCGTTCTTTCAGTCATGACCCATAGCTCATGACCATAGGTGAGTATTGGAACAAAGATCGGCCGGTAAATTGAGAGCTTTGCTTTTTGGCTCAGCTCTCAATAGACCAATAAAGCAACAGCACAACTTAAGACGCTGCTCCAATATGCCTGTCAATCTCACGCTCGGGTCTTCCCCCATTCGTGAACAAGACCCCACGCTATTTAAATTCCTCCACCTGGGGCAGGAACACTCCCCCCACGAGAGATGGCAAACTACCTTTCTCCGGTCGAGAACTATGGCCTCATCCCAGCCGCTTCACACTCTGTAGCAAATTATACCAATGCAAACTGGAGGTCCAGGCTAGATGAGGCCAACAGGACAAAATCATCTGCAAAGAGCAGAGAGGAAACCTAATGGTCCCCAAACCAGACGGCCTCCGGCCCCTGCTGAGCATAAAATGACTTTTTAGGAGAATTAAATCTTGCTTCAATTTTTAAAATTAGATGGAGACTGAATCATTAACAGGTTTAATAGTATGAATAGTTAAGCTAAAATATAACCAGTGTGTTTGTGACTGAAAGATAGAATGAAGTAGACATAAATCTGAAGGAGAAATCAATAGAATCTGCTGTTTTGATCAATTTCTATTGAAAAAGGCTGCATAAATATGACAGACAGCTTTCAGGTTCAGATGCAGTTCTGAAAAACAGCAGAAACATGATCTGATGGAGGCTCTCATTTATCCTCATTATTCTTCCAAACAGCCCAATCAAGTTGGCCCAAAGGCACATTGGCAGAGCAACATGTTGTCTATGAAGAACCTACTCAGCTGTGCTACAAATAACAACAAACATCCAAACCACAACGGTAACAATCAAGACCAACACAACTGTCAACATCCAGAATCCAGCAAATATCCCAAAGAGAACAGTATTACCCACAATGCACCTGCACAGGTCCTGCAGCAGACAGGGTCTTTCCAATAACTTTATTAGTCTCATCTTTTTAAAACTGGAAAGATTTTTCTTCAACATTTTAAAAATAAAACAGGAAATGAAAATATTTGACAATCCAGTTGATGAGAAGCTGCAGAAAGACTGAAATCCATCAGATTGTAAAAACGTAGAGGTGGTCCTTTGATGATGATGATGATGTGATGAAGATCAGATGCTGATGTCACTGATGTTCTGGCTGTTGATGGGCTGGATGTGGGTCCTGGTGGTGCTGAAGAATGAAAGATCCTTCTACCTGCAGTCATTCCTGAAGGAAGCTGATTTCAGCTGTTCTCTCCTGACAGATGGAATGATGGGAAATGAAGTTCATGTTGAAGTGTGCTCCAAGCAGAACAGAAAGGTCTCACCTCAAAGTCAGGACTTGGATCAGCTGCTGTTCTCTGGGAGCGTGCACGTGCTGCTGCATGTGCTTCTGTCATGGCGTTCTGGATGAGCTGCTGAGGTCTGTTTGCATCAAGACTCTCAGCTGCTTTAGTCAAACTGCTGAGCGATGGAACAATGGAGCCGTTTCTGAAGAAAGAGGATCAAACATGATGCTCTGCATCCGTTTGCTTCAGGAAGTGGAGGTTTTTTAGAGTCTCCAGACTGTTTCTGAACGGCCAAAGAAAAGCAGCTGATGTGGTTCTGTCTCCTACCAGCAGGGAGCGCTCTCAGCCGGACAGAACAGATCCTCAATGCTGCTCTGAGAAGGACTCTTCTGTTCCAGAAGCAGAGACTGTTCACATCCAGGAGAATCTGGACTCCAATGAATCCCAGAGAATCTCCTCTCTGCTGTTTGGACACTTTGACCAGCAGAGGGCAGCAGAACTTTCAGCAACTCTGGATCTGATCCCACAAAAACAATCCATGGATGATCAGATTTCAGAAGATTTGAAGGATCAAAGACAAAGATGTTCTGAAGAGAAGATGTGAGAAGAAAGTCCAGAATGAATCCACTCTGACTTCTCCTCATGTCTCTGAAGCTTGTGTCTTCATGTCTTCACCTCAGAGTTTCTTCTGGATTCCATGTGGATCAATAATATTGATCATGTTCTGTTGTCATTTTCCATCAGAACTTCAGGCTTTTCTCTGCTGATGATCTCTGAGCTGAACTTCTTGGAGGAATTCCTGAATCTGGGATTTGGAGCAAACAGTCAGAACAAAGGAGGTTTCCATTTCTTCTAAGCTCTGCCAGAAGAAAAGAGCTGAAGCAGCATTTGCTTAGAGAATCTGTCCTCCAGACCAACAAGTCCCACCACAGCCTTGAAGACGTTTCCAGAAGCAGCAGCAGACTGTGTTCCCATGACGATGCTGAAGTCAGCTGCTGCTCTGCAGGAGAAAGTCTGCAGCTCCTCAGTCAGGAAGCTCTTTCAAGCTCGTGCACATCTGTCAGTGCAGCAGCAGAAAGCCTGTTTCCCTGCAGGAAGTCTGAGACTTTTCAAAGTAAGAGCCTCATGTTGGCAGAGATGGGTTGGATTCTTTGATGCTCCAGTGTCTTTTGGATTCAGGATGAGTTCATGCAGATCTAGAAATCCCACCATGATGATCATCCTTGAGGAATTTCAAAATAAAAGACTTACAAACACCACAATCACTGCTGGATGATAAATACATTTACTCTTTATTTTCTGTCAATAAATAATATTTATCAATAAATCCTTGATTGTAAATGATGGATCTAAAGTTGAAAATAAGTCAAAGTGCTGACTCAGCACAGATCAAAGGAGACACAGAGGATTTCCTGGAATGAAGAAAACATCAAACATCATGATGTGATCTGGAACTGAGCTGTTCTTCAGAAGATCCTCCCAAACATGGAAACTGTTGCTGCAACACGTGAAGGTTTGGTTCTGTTGCTAGTGAGATCTGATGGATCAGAACCAGACTTCTGTCAGCTGGAACTGGGGCTTCTTCCAGACCATGTGACCTCATGGACAAAGTTCCAACATGGTTTCAATGAAATGTGGAGGATTTCCAGGAAACGTTGCTGCAGTTCCTCCGTCTCATCAAATGAGAGATTTCTCTGCACTAAAGAAGAAAATCTTCCAGAAAAGCTTCAAGCTGCAGAAAAACTGTTTCCATCATTCTGAGAACATTTCTTTAGGCTTCATGTGAAGAAAACAAACTGTTTGAAAAGATGATAACAGAAACAAAGACGTTTCTAGAAGCTGCAGATGCAGTTACAAAGAACAGCCAGCAGGTGTCTCACTGTGGGAGTCTCTGGAGTTGAAAATGACTTTTCTTTGGTGAAATTCAGTCATTTGGATGAAAGACAAACAGGAAGACAAATCCTTGTTCTTCTAATATTGGATCCAAATGTTGGTAGAAAATAAAGCAGCAACAATCAAATGAGCAGCAGGTCTTTTTAGTTAATCTCACTAGAATGAGATCCAGACTGAAGCTTTTGGAAACTTGGATCATTCCAGCTGAAACTCACTTGGATTACATTAATAATAATTTTACACGGGCAACTTTTCAGTTTTTAATTTGTTAATAAAGTTTGAATATACAATAAACGTCATGATCTCATGAGCAGTGGCGGTTCTACCCTGAATTACTCCCCGGACATTTCACTCAAAATTAACCCAAAAAGCAGAATATATTTTTTATACCTTTATTAAAATGTAGGTTATATAATGTCACCTTATCTCTGACTTATAAAAAGGTTTTATAAAGTAGATTCAAACCCCCGCCCTTGTCCCCACCTAGCCACTTAATTTGGAAGCGTCCCACAATTGAACTGATTCCCCGCATGGGGAAAACAACCAACCAGCACAGCTCCAACTCAAACCCACTGCTCCTCAGCCTCCTGCTCTGCTCTCTCTGCATGCCTCTCCCTTTGGTTGTGGCCTCCTATGACTTAAATACCTGGCAGGTGCTGATCAAGATCATTGGCCACACCTGCCAGGTGAGCAGAAAAGGTATGCAGCAAAGCAGAAGCAGCAAGACATAACAGACTCCACACAGAGCGTCAGGAGAAACAGCAGCCGTGTTCATGTTTGGAACAGAGATCTGCACTAAATGTCCAAATGTTGAAAGAGAAGATTGGACCTCTGACAGAAAAGAAGAAAACAACAGATGTAAGAAAGCATAATCACGGTAAGTTTGAGGCTAAGGAAGTTGATAACCTCAGCTTTCGGTTCCAGAAATGGAGGTATGTTTCAGGGTAGGTCAAGTTGCCATGGCAACTCATGCTCTGAACATAACCAGGTCGGGAGCAGGTTTAGTTGAAGGTTAGTTTTGTTTTCAGAGAGGTGAAGCAGCATGGCGTGTCCATTTGAAGATGATTTAGTGGATGAAGAAGCTCAGATAATACTTTTTCCACCATGAGACGGTGATAAGACCACATATGGATGTTGGAAAGATAAACTTTTTTACTTTGATCTAACTTAGTTATTTGTTTCAGTTAGAATAAATCATTTTTTATGTAAGTCGGTTTAAAAATTACACGTAGTTTTCAGACAGTTATTTTACTTTCATTCAAATTAATTCAATTAAGTAGGTGTAACTTTGGTGCTGCTGTTAGAGCGGCACCGCAAAGGATTGTGGGATATCATTCCCTTTCCCTGTCTGGACGGATTTGGGTTTAAGTGTGGGTATTTTTACAAAATGTGTTTAGTTGTATAGCTGTTTTACTGTGTTTCACCGTGTTTTGCCGAGCTATTTTGTCCTAGTATGCTTACGTCTTTGCACCATGAGTAAGAGTAAAGGAGAGGATGATGAGTTTATATAGCACCCCTACCAGATGCAGATGTTATGATAGAGATGCATTGTTTTGTAATGAGTTTTTGCACTCCGTGCATTTTTATCCATCCTTTTTATCGTTATAAAAATGAGCATATCTGCCGGCTCAAACTTAGACATATGAAAGTTCAAGAAATATAAGTAATTAAGATGGAAAAAAGATTGATGGAGTAATGTGACATTTAGTTAGATAAATACGTAAATTCGAGTTGTATAAACAATTATTGAGTTTGAATAAATTTAACTAAATTATTTAAATGATTTTTCAGCCGTGTTACTTTTTTGATGGACTTATAATTTTTATCCGCCGTAATTAAAATCTCCGACTCCGTCTCACTTCCGTCTCAAGTGTCGCGCTTTCTTTTTTTTCTCCACGCGTTTCCATGGTGACTCCAGAAATCGGCAATCTATTGAGAATGTCTTTATGTACCGTGCGTTAACCCAGGGTTACCAAGTCGAGCGTAATTACGCCAACTCATATCCGGTCTTATGGAATCGACGTACCCAGAGTAACAAGTTCAGGCGGATTTCAGCCAGAGTTCAGGGTTAAAGTCAGGCTAGTTTAAACATGCTTCCTGGAATACCCCCCTGAACATTGGAATGAGACACAGTGTAATGACGTCACAACAGCTCTCAAAAAGTTTCCTCGATACCTTTTTTTCTATTTTGATTTTCTTTTTCTTTATTATATCCAGAATTAAAACTGTTTCAAAATATTAAAAGCCTTTTGAACCATAATGAGGTTCAGTTAAGCAGTTTATACGTTTCTTTTAAAAAAAAAAGATCTGTACTTGACCCGGAAGTAAACAGCACAAGGCGCTAGCAGCGTTAGCTTGTTAGCAGGCTAGCAGCGTTAGCTTGTGTTGAGAGGTCGGTGGTGTTTTGTTGGGACGTTTGTGAGGTTTTTGGACAGAAAGGACGATACGTGGTTCGTGTGGGAACTCTCAGCATTTTCCAAAGTGTCGCAAATGAGTGAAGAAGTGTTGAACGGAAAGACAACGTGGATTGCTGTGATTGTGAGACTAGCAGATGATCGATCGGAGCTGCAGTGAAGAGGACGGCGGTGTTTGTGGGAGTTGGAGCTGAAGATCGGAGCAGGAACCATGTCTTCAGAACCTCAGGAAGGTTCTGTCAGAGAACAACTTTCTGCTGCTGAAGGAACCATCGTCCAGAACGAGGAGGAGCTCTGTCGTCAGCGCAGACTGCTGGATAGCAGCTGGAACCCGCAGCTGCAGCTACACATAGTCGGTACGTGACCAAAAATTCAACATTGGATTGATGTCACTGCAACGGGCTTAAATAAAGATTTCCAAATGGGGTAAAGACATTTCAGATAAAGTGATTTTATTTTACTTGATCACTAATTTTATATTCCTGAAAAGCAAAGCAATAATATAACCAGAATCAATGATAAGAGAGTTGTAGTTTAGTGTCAGAACTTTCTCATTACTGTCCGATCCAAGAAAGGGAGGTATCATTGCAGAAATAGCCAAAAGAACTACAAGAACTAGAGTTGATATCAAATCAATTTTTGTTTCCTTATTATCAAATAATAATTAATTAAAGCATAATAAAAATGGTCCAGTTTAATTTAAAGTTACTCAGTTGCTGTGAAGCAGAGTAATTAAACAATGATATATTCAGCATGACATGATAATGTTTATAGAATGATTAAGCATAAAGAACATAATTCAAAGCAGACAAAACTGACTGTAGAGAAAAAATAAGTATAAAAATCCAGGTGGCAGACCACATTTTCTTAAAAAAAAAAAGTTAAAGCACATGAAAGATCGCTGCATTGGCTCCCTGTGCAATTCAGAATTGATTTTAAAGTTCTTTTATTGGTTTACAAATGTTTTTATGGTCTCGGGCCTTCATATTTATCTGACATGATTTTAAAGTATGAGCCCTCGTGGACCCTGAGGTCCTCTGATACCAGCCTTTTGGTTATTCCAAAAGTTAGAACAAAGACATACGACGAGGCCTCATTCAGTTTTTACGGACCTCGCCTGTGGAACAGCCTCCCAGAGAGCCTCAGGGCCGCAGAGACTGTTCATGTTTTTAAAGGAGGGCTTAAGACCTACCTTTTTAATTTAGCTTTTAGTTGAATTTTAGGATTTTTAATTTTTTAATTTTTTTTTATTATTATTATTATTTTAATTTATTATTATTTTTTTTAATTATTTTAATTATTTATTTATCTTCCTTTTAACTAGTTTTATATGTGTATGTAAATACATTTATTTATTTATTCTATTAATTTTTAAGTCGCTCTTACTATTTCATATGCCTATTAACGTTTATGTTAGGGCTGCACGATATGAGGAAAACTCGCGATATGCAATATTGGTGATTAATATTGCGATAACAATAAAATTCGCGGTATATAAAGTAGGGTTGTGCCGATGGACGATATCATCGTCCATCGGGATGGGTGACTGACATCCCGATGGAGAGACCACCATCGTGATGCCACGCCCCCGCCACGTTGCGCGTCGACACCATAAGCCGCGGTTACATGTACAAAATATCTTGATGGGATCAATGGTCGGATTAGAATCCAACCGTGTAGATGGGCCCAGAAAAATGTTTTCAGAATATAAAAACGTTCACTAAGGTCACAATTTCGGTCGGAATAAATCATTCGCACATGCGCAGTTTGAAAACCGGAAAAGGAATACAACTTCCACCGAGCGGCTTTTTTTCCAAACTTTATTGAATGTAAGAATTCAATACAAAACGATAACAGCGCCGAGCGGCTATATATATTGACATGTCAGCTCGGTAAAATACGAGATGATCTTCTAAACGTGTTTTCAATAATGTTACGGTTATTATGAAACACCTGTTCGCTCATCATTTGAATTTTAATCCGTGTGGTCAGTGCTTTTTCTGAACGGAGCCAGGATTAGGAGTATGCTAACACGGGCTAACAACATTATTTTTGGGTGGCGCTGCATCCTGTGAATAACATCAGCCTTTATTTAGTCGGGACACGACTGGAAACACAAATCCACGTGATTGATGGAATGTTTTCTAAGGACTGAGCGACATTTCTGCTTTGATGCTCAAACCTCTGTGTGTGCTGACGATCCGTGCTGTGCTCAGACACACACTTAGACCCGGTTCTGAGTTCGGTGGCTAGTAGTACCCCTAGAGGTGCGGGACGGATCGCAGTCTTAAATCTCCCACACATACCGCTCATGTACCCCCCCCCCCCCCCCTTCCGCTCAAACACAAAGCTGTAAATCCGCGCTCCGCCGGTCCACTCCGCTAAGTGCGGGAGTGGACTACTTCTTTTCTATTTTGTTTGTTACTTTTTCTGTTAAAGTCACTTCCCTCAGTTTATACTGGATCATCGCGGATTAACCATTAGTTGGGAAATAAAATGAAAAAAGCAAAATAACGAATAGCAGTTATATAAGAACGAAAAATGTAAAAAATACCCCCCCCCCCCGACGATGTCATCGTCCATCCCGATGGTTGACAGCAGACATCGTCAATGGCCAAATTAGGGGACATCGCCCAACCCTAATATAAAGAAACAGCAAAACAACCAAAAACATAATTTCCATTTCACTGCAACAGTTTAAAAATTACCGTATACTCCAAATGACCCTCGACGACGTAGGAGGCAAACATCAAACATAAATGGTAAATGGCGTATACTTATATAGCGCCTTTCTTCCTACAAGGACAAAGCGCTTTACAGTCACAGACCCATTCACCCAGTCACACACACATTCACTCACACATTCACACACTGGTGGCGGCTCCGCTGCCAAACACAGGCGCCTGCCTACCACCAGAGGCAAGGTGGGGTTCAGTGTCTTGCCCAAAGACACTTCGACTCATGGGCGTGCAAGGCGGGAATTGAACCTGCAACCTTACGATCATGGGACGACCGCCCTACCGCTGCACCACGGCCCCCCCAAAGGGCTCATCTGATTGATGAACAAAGGAAATGGGTCCTTCCGATTGGTCAAATGCATAAAGGGATTTATTTCATTTGTTCAATATTTTAAGCTGCCATGAGATTGTTTTAGCACATTTAAAGGTAACCATTTATTGCGATTTTTGCCGTCTTTTGCGGTATGCATATTGCACAGGTTAATGTCGCGATAACGATAAATTTGCGGTATATTGTGCAGGCCTAGTTTATGTAATTATTTGTTTTTTGTCCATGTTTTATATATATTTAAATTTTATTCCTTTTACATTTTATTACACTCCAGTGTTTTCCTCTGAGGGATCCTCCACATGGGTGACTGACCCTTCTCAGTGAGCGGGGTCGCTGCAGTGGGATCTCCTGGGTCTGACTCTTTTGATCGGATCTGGGGGGTTCTGTGGTAGTGTTCTCCGTGAACTTGAGTTGGGGGGTCGCTGGTGTGGACATGTCCCCACAATATCGTTTCCCCACCTCAGGACAAAGCCAGGTCTCTACATTCTATCATTTTATCACTTTTTTTATTTATTTATTCATTTATTTATTTATTTATTGATGGTGTGTGTGTGGGTGTGTGTGTCTGTGTGTGTTTTTGCGGGGGGGGGTTGTCGCACGGTTTGTCTTGTCATCATGTTTTTAAATTTTAATATATTTTATGCACAGCACTTTGAGTGACATATGTTGTTGAAAAAGTGCTATATAAATAAAGGTTGATTTGATAGTGAAAAAAATGTCTAGGAAGTCGTTCAAAATGTTAAACTAAAAGGTAAAAATGTAATGAAAAAGATTTTTTTTAGAATTAATAAAACAATAATAAATTAATTATTTATAAATACATTCTGAAAGAATTTCATCAAGCAACATCTGCGATTGTATGTTTGTGGACATTGGTTGCAGCCAATCAGCTTACCGAAATCGGTCACATGACCTCATGTCATGAATTCACTGCTCCATGTTAGTTCAGAGAATTGCATCTTTCAAAATGAAACAAGATTGGCTTTAAATCATAACATCAACAACAAATTATGATATGAATCGAGTTGTTAAAACGAATCGTTACAGCCCGATGAATAACAATCTTTGTGATTTTCACTGAAAAAAAGGGCAGGAAATACTAGGACTTGCTTGATGAAACTGGGCGTGTGGTTACAGTCTAAAGGCCCGTACACACTGGGACGAATATTCGCCAGGCGTTATTCGCCAGCGTTTTTCGCCACGTTTTTTGTGTTCACAACAGGGCGATTTTCGCTGACGATGAGCCGAGTGAACATGCAATTTCATTCCCTGACGTTAGATGGCGCTTAATGTAAAACAGAAATACTCCTGTACAGAATGTGGCGCTGCGCAACTTTACGCTTCTTAAATTTGCTTTTCACTTAGAAGAAGAGAGCCAGTATTTACGTGCTTGTCAGAATCATACAAAGAAAACATGAATATTTCAAGCACCAGTAGCTCCAACTGGTGCTTGGTTCGGGGATATTTTAGAATGTCCGTCATTATTTCTTCGTGGCTGTGTAGACGTTACTTGGCGTCTATCTTCTTCGCTAGTATGTGTGCTCAGAAAGGCAGTTTGATGTTTGAGCGCCCCCAAGTTGTGTTTTACTGTAACTCCAGGAGCTCCAGACACGTGTGCAAAAGCGCCATTCTCATTGGTCGTATAGTTTTCAACGCGGCGCGTCAAACCAATAAAAACGAACCTGAGGCATTTTTTAAAAAGTGACACTTTGACGCGTGGTGTTTTTTCGCGTCGGTGCCCCTTTGTTTAGGTCACGAGGCGTTAAACGTCTGCGAATATCGCAGGCGAAATTCGTCCCGGTGGGTACGTGCCTTAAGTTTTAAGCAGCAGCAAACATTTGACATAGGAGGAAGATTCAGTCAAATAAAGTTGTCAACTTGGAGATGTTTCTGGTTTGAGGAAACTTGTAAAAGGGAGACTAATGGTAAATTAGGCATCTGGTAAGAAACTTTAGCACAGACAGTGTTCCTCTGTTAAAATAAATATTCAATAAATCAGGATTTATGTAAAAACAAAGTATGAATAATCCTTTTGTTCTGAAAGTTGATGTGAGACTTGGTTGAGTGTTGTAGTACTCTTCTAAGAGAAAAAAATCTGGAATGTTGCTATTATTGAATTTTTACAAATGAGAAACAACTTTTACAAATCAAGTTTCATTCACCAAATCTTCGTCATCTGCAAAAAAAATGACAACAACCTACAAATCTTTTAATTTTAGGCTAAATTTCTTGTAGAAGCACTTTAATGTGAAAAATATTTTTTCCGAAACTAGAAGCTAAAAATGATCAGACCGGTCCAAAGACATGTACAAAAGTAATCGGAATAAACGCCTGATCGGAAGAAAAATGTGTGATGTAAATGGACCGTTCGTAATACTTTGCACCGATCAGACTCGTTTAGATCAAAATATCTTTCCGATCAAGATAGGCGGGTTATGCCTATTGTTGATTCGATAGTGATGCATATAAACAGTTCATTCCAATCGTGGGTCTCATGGTTTTACGTCATGCACAGATGGTGTTTCTCTCCAGGAGGCTTTGGAGGCAAACCTAACAGTGCCTGTGGCAGTAACACGGCAGCAAAATGGTAGTAACAGGGCTGTTAAGGAAAAACATACCGGTAGGCCTGGGCGAAAAATCGATTGAATTAATTTGAATTTTTTTGTTACGGCCGATTTAAAAAATTACTAAATCGAGTTTTTGTGTAATTGCGCATTTTTTGCTCCCCAGAGCTTCCGTAGCGTTAGTTTCTCACGGCAGTATGGCAAGCGACAAACAACAACATCATAGCACACTTGAAACAGCAAGCAACAGCATGGCTACCGGTGAGAGTGGGAAGTTTGTTCCCAAGAAAGGAATAAAATTATCGGTTGTCTGGAACTGGTATGAGTCTACTGCCACAGACGTGGAGGTTGACACACATACACGTACTGATTCTACAAAACTTATATAGTTAGTTCATTAGTTAGATGGTTAGTAGCTAGTTTTTAATGTAAAACATCAATGTAAACAGAATGCTTCAAATTGCGGAGATTAGCCTTGCCCACCGCAACCCGAGTAATTGATTTAACGGGAGAAAATTTAAAATGACTATGAAAAAAATACAGTCGGACAAATAGTGACTCAGGTGTATTTCACTGCTCTTCAGACTGAGCCGCTGCATCCTGACTCCTCTCTGCAGTGTTTTCTTCTTTTGAATCCCGCGGTTCAGGTGTGTTTGTTCAGGAGAAGAACATAGTGATTAGCAGTTGTTGTCGCTCTTTTTTCTATGGGTTTTAGAGAAACTCCAAATTGCAAGATGATTTGCACATACGTAATGTTAATTTGGCATGCTGTTTTACGTAAGTGTACATATTAAACTGCAACGTTTTTGACGCACAGGTAGAGAAGAAGCGGAGTGACTTTTTAGCCAATCAGAATGCAGAACACAATGCACAATGCAAATCTGTGAATTAGCAAAACCATGAAAAGTAAACCGCATTATATTGAGGGATCACTCTACCTTATTACGGTCTCAAAGTGCTTTCTTGATAAAATAAAATTTGATTTTAGCCAACTGCCTTAACTGAAAGAAGCTGGATCTCACCACTGAACTGATCTGCTCATTTAAATTAAAACCAAAATGTCGCAAACCTGCGCTTGAAACATGACCAAGCATAGGTTGCCCTGACATTTGTAATACAACTGCTCATGTAATTCACCAGGAAAAGCAAACATTATTTTATTATCTCTGTAATGACTAATATGTCATGTGAGGGAGGCTCGAGAGCCGGTAGGACCCAGACGCAGAGGCGGGAGGCAAACGGTTTCAGGGCAAGATGTTTTAGTGCAAACAAAAGCGCTGCCGAGCAGGATGACAAAACTAAACAAAAACTTACTGTGGCGTGGCGAGGGACAAGAAACAAGGACGCTAAGACACGAAGACATTAACAACATGAGCAGAAGTTAATGGACCAGCACAAGAGGAAGGCAGAGACAAGACTTATATACAGACAGTGCAGACAAGACACAGGTGAACATAATCAGGGCAGATGGAGACCAAAGGAAGTACAACTCAAGACATGACAAGACAGGAACCCTTTCAAAATAAAACAGGGAACAGAACCAAACAAGACAGAACAAGAACTAAAGCAAAAACCAAGACAAAACAAACTCAAACCATGACATAATAATTAGATTGGTAATGAATTCATCTTCAAAACAGTGGCATCTACAAGTTACAAACGTGAATTGAGTAGAAGTCTCACACACATCAAGCCACATTGGTACTTACTTTTGATATTTGTTGGCCTTTGAATAGTACACTTTCTTCTAGTAGGATTTTTTAACGGAGGCTGGGAAAATTTGATGTAGAAGTCATCCATGTTTCTCACGAAGAACCTTTTTAGCGCTCACAAAGAACTGTATTAGCGTGTAAACAAGTTTCTAATGAAGAACTGTATTGGCATGTAAACAAATTTACTACTAATAACTTTATTAGCTCCCACGGGGAGCTTTTCACCAGGAACTGTATTGTTGTGTAAACAATTGTACCGTAATTTGTCCAGACCAATCACTATCTTACATGTCATCAGTCCAGACCAATTGCTATCTTACATGTCATCAGACCAACGTATAGCCTATGAAATTGAGTGACATCATCATTAGTCGCAGGCCCCTGAGCATTTGTAGGCACCTCCACCGGTACTGAAACAAGTTACATCAACATAAATCAACATAAATGGATTTGGTTTTTAAACTAGAGTTTTAAATTATGCATAGTCTGACTGAGACTATTCAAATTTTTATTGGTGCTTACCAATATACAAAGTCCTCAAAACATATAAAAGGGCTTCTTCTTTCGTTTTTTGCAGTCCTCCCACAGCATTGGATGAATGAAGAGAAGGATTTCTGCAACCACCAAAGGAACTTCAGAGTGGAACGGGAGGAACCAGAACTTCCACAAATTGAACAGGGGGTACCAGAGCCATCACAGATTAAAGAGGAGCCAGATGAGCTCTTCATCAATCAGGATGAAGAGCAGCTTGATCTGAAGCAAGAGACTGATACCTTGATGGAGATTCCTACTTATGAAGAAAATGAAAAAAGTGAAGCAGATCCAAACAATCAGCAGAGCTTTAATGTAACTAATAGTCGGGATAAAGAAGGAAACCAACATGAAGAATCAATATCAACTACAGATGGAGAGACCGACCCACAGAACAGAGATCAGAGGAAGAGAAGAGGCAGAGGGCATGTCCAAAATGTGGACAGTTCTCACATGTCGGAGGGTCAGTGTGACTCTGATGTTAGAAAAAGTCTCAAGAAGGCAACTTTGGTTAAGATACAGAAACAATCTCCAAAAGACAAGAAACTTCCCATTTTTAAGTCTGGTGAAAGCTCAAAAATAATTGGTAAGCTCTCTGACGTGGGAACTAGGCCTGATGAAATATTTTATATCTGTAAAGAATGTGGTAAAAACTTTTGTAACATATCTCTGTTCAGAATTCACATCAGAATCCATACAGAAGATAAGCGATTTTCTTGCAAAGAATGTGATAAAAGTTTTAGTCGTATGTATAATTTTCAAAGACACATGAAAACTCACACAGGAGAGAAGCCCTTTTCTTGTAAAGAATGTGATAAATGTCTTACTGACGCATCTAGTCTCAAAACGCACATGAGAATTCATACAGGAGAGAAGCCTTTTACTTGTACAGAATGTGATAAAAGTTTTTGTCATGTATCTAGCCTCCAAGCACACATAAGAACTCGTACAGGAGAGAGGTTGTTTGCTTGTAAAGAATGTGATACAAGTTTTCGTCATTTATCTAATCTCAAAAGACACATGAGAATTCATACAGGGGAGAATCCTTTTGCTTGTAAAGAATGTGGTACACGTTTTAGTGATGTGTCTAATTTTAAAACGCACATGAGAATTCACACAGGAGAAAAGCCTTTTTCTTGTAAAGAGTGTGATACAAGTTTTAATCAAATATCTCATCTCAAAACACACATGAGAACTCACACAGGAGAAAAGCCTTTTTCTTGTAAAGAATGTGATGCAAGTTTTAGTCGTATATGTAATTTTCAAAGACACATGAGAATTCATACAGGTGAAAAGCCCTTTTCTTGTAAAGAATGTGATAAATGTTTTAGTGATTTATCTACTCTCAAAACCCACATGAGAACTCATACAGGAGAGAAGCCATTTCCTTGTATAGAATGTGATAAAAGTTTTCGTCATGGATCTAGCCTCCAAGCACACATGAGAACTCATACAGGAGGTACGCCTTTTGCCTGTAAAGAATGTAAAAAAAAAGTAATAAATAAGACCAGCATAACAAATTCCCACTCTGATACTGATACAAAATACACACAACAAAACAATGAAGTCCCACTTTGATAGAAAATAATACACAATACTCAGAACAAACAAAACTGGATACGGCCACGGCCATAACATCTGAGGCCGACCTCTTTGCACCACAGCTGAAGATTTCATTTACAGGGGGAAAAGTTCTGTGTCTCAGGTAATACGAATATTTTAAAATACATTTTTAATGTTTAAAACTCTTGAGGTCAAACCCCAATGTTCCAATGAACTCCACAGTTATCTACGCTTTCATTACAAGTACACAGATCCACAGGATTATGGCATCCACATTGATCCAGTAACATCATTACAGGGTGGCACAAGTGAGTGTAGAATGTGTAGAAATTAAGTTTTCTAAAGACTTTGATTGTTGAAGCATGATATTCTCTTTTTCTAGGACTGTTTTTTTTAGGTTTTCTACTTGTCAAGCCACAATTATCAAAAGGTAAAAAACTAAAGGATCAATACATTTCAAACTATGTGTAAAGATACTAGGCAATGAATTTTACTGTTGACAAAATATGTAACCTTTTTCACAAAATGAATTATTTTAGATGTACCTGCAAATAGAAATGAATTGTTTTGATTTATTAGTGCTACATCTTGAATGGATTCACTATGGTTGGAGCTTTTGCTAAGACGATGTACATTATGTGTGTGTTACCATGTGTTGGAATAATTGTACATAAATTATGTCATATTTACCGTATTTTCACAACCATAGGGCGCACTGGGTAATAGGGCACTGTCTCAGTTAAAAAGGGGCACCGGGTGTTAAGGCACAGGCACGTTAAAACATACCGGTAAAACATGCATGCTAATGTTGAACCTTTCTGTGATGACAATCTCTCTGCGGGGGAGACCATTTGAATAATTTTTTCTTTTCTTTACTTGTTCTGTCCAACAACTGAGTAAACAGATTAGAGCTGAAGGCTTTCTGCGTTGGACAGGTTTTACTATCACAAAAGGAAGTTCTATATCTTCGAAAACCAGAGTGTAAATTTGTATAAACCCCTTTTTGTTTTTTATTATTTTTTTATTAATGTGTTACATTTAGTGTGTGTGGGGAGGGAGAGAGAAAGAATATGGGGGGGGATTAAAGGAAGAAAGGTGGAGAGAATGGGGGGTATAAGCACTGATTTGATAATTTATTATTTTAAGCTGTGTAACAATGATACCAGATCTGCTGTAAAGACAAATATGTTTCTACTGTCAGAAGCTAAACAAAGAAGAGACTCAGTGTTTTCCAGCAGCTTCATCCTGCAGAAACATCAGCAGAAGAGAAACAGCAGCCATGAAGGGACTGAGGACAGACGGACATCCAGCCAGAATCCAAGCAGCACCTTCATCCTGATGAAGCTCCGCCCTCTGACCTTGATCAGTCAGTAGATTCTTTAATACAAACATTTGGATCCAATATTAAAAGAACAAGTATTTATCTTCCTGTTTGTCTTTCATCAAAATAACTGAATTTTGGCTGAAAGTCATTTTTCAACTCCAGAGACTCCCACAGTGAGACACCTGCTGGCTGTTCTTTGTAACTGCATCTGCAGCTTATAGAAACGTCTTTGTTTCTGTTTTCATCTTTTCAAACAGTTTGTTTTCTTCACATGAAGCCTAAAGAAATGTCCTCAGAATGATGGAAACAGTTTTTCTGCAGCTTGAAGCTGTTCTGGAAGATTTTCTTCTTTAGTGCAGAGAAATCTCTCATTTGATGAGACGGAGGAACTGCAGCAACGTTTCCTGGAAAACCTCCACATTTCATTGAAACCATGTTGGAACTTTGTCCATGAGGTCACATGGTCTGGAAGAAGCCCCAGTTCCAGCTGACAGAAGTCTGGTTCTGATCCATCAGATCTCACTAGCAACAGAACCAAACCTTCACGTGTTGCAGCAACAGTTTCCATGTTTGGGAGGATCTTCTGAAGAACAGCTCAGTTCCAGATCACATCATGATGTTTGATGTTTTCTTCATTCCAGGAAATCATCTGTGTCTCCTTTGATCTGTGCTGAGTCAGCACTTTGACTTCTTTTCAACTTTAGATCCATCATTTACAATCAAGGATTTATTGATAAATATTTAAGGATGTATAGATATATATGATCTAGAACTTCTTTCTAGGATTCTGATGGACTTCACAAAGATGACTCTTCCCACTTTGGTTTGTGTCAAATGTAGAAAATCTAAACGAACCAAAATCAATCCAGTTTGGATCAATTCTGTCTTTCAGATCTTTGGAAAAACTGAAGGAATCTCTGCATCCCAGATTTCTTCTTGGGTTTTGGTTTCTGCAGGTTTTCAATCTCCTCTTTGATTTGATTGAATGTGTCCATCAAGGTCTTTGAAAGCATCATTTTCTCCTCCTCCTCCTTCTTGAGGGTCTCTGTGAGTGAGGAGATCTCCCCCAAAAGGGAGGACTGTTCTTGCTGCCGTTCACTGCTGCCGTTCTCCTTCCAGATTCTTGTGGTTTCCATCAGAGCTGGTCTCCATGGGACTGTTGCCTCCCTCTGTGGTGTCAGTAGGTCAGGAGGTGGGAGGGAGGGAGGAGTCTTTGTCCTTCTGGACATGTTCTTGGATTGGGAGCAGATCAGCTTGGAGTCCAGAGGACTCCTTCAGCTGTTGGGCTGAGAGTCTGGGAGCTTCAGCTGTCCTGCTTTTCTCTGCACTGACAGCAGCTTCCAGCTCTCTCTCTCTCTCTCTATCTCCCTCCCTCTCTCTCTCTATCTCCCTCCCTCTCTCTCTCTCTCTCTCTCTCTCTCTCTCTCCTGGGTGTCTTTTTGCTGCAGCTGAGCGCTGCAGGAGTCTTGACTTGGTCTCAGCCACAGACTGCTGACATGTTAGCTGATGTTTCAGCTGAGTCAGCTCTTCTTTCCAAGCTGATGTTTCCTGCAGAGATTCCTGCAGGAGTTCCTCCTGCTCCTTCTTTCCCAGAGTTCCTGCAACCAGACGGAGTCTTTGTGCTTTGGAGCTGCTTCTCTTGGATGAAGCGCTTGGTTAGCTCACTTTGATCTCTTTCATGTGGGACTTTGTCTTGAAGCGGATCAAAGTGAAGGTGGGGCTCCCAAAGCAAACGTTCTGGGATGTTTGCTTCAGCTCTGTGCTTCTGTTCTCTGGTTGCTTCTTTGCTTTGGTTGCAGAGACTTGGAGCTCTCTCTCTCTCCATGCAGATCAGCAGCTTCTTTGGAGGCAGAGGCAGCTGTGTGGGAAGTCTCTGCAGGTCCAGAATCTTCTGATGGATCAGCAGCTGCTGCAGGTTCCTCTGGGTGGAAACACATTTCTGCCAAACAGAACATCTGTTTGTCTTTGTTTGGATGGAAAACGGAGGAAAAAACTTCTTTGGAGAGAAATCTGCTTTGTTTCTTGTTGCTATGAGGTTGTTGAACAAATGTGGTCACTTTCACAGCTTCACTTCAAATGACTTCCAATAGACAGAAATTATACATTTTAGTTTATTAAAATAAGTTTGTGAAACATTTCTGATGTTTTTTTCTGTAATTCTAGGTCTGATGTCTTCATACATGATGACTACGGATTACGTTGACAGCAGGCGGGCAAGATGGCTGACGCGCCGGGAGCTCTCGTATGTGAAGACTGCAAGTCAGATCACTGCCACCTTCCAGCCACTATTCAAAGGCTAAGATCTGAGCTTAAGGAAAAATACAACCTGATTGATAAAATACTCTCAGTTTCCGCCTCACAGTCAAACTATATTACATACCTCCAGCAATCAGTCATCGTGGACCAAGCCAGTCGCTCCCTGTCACAGACTCTTCCATGGTCTGGAGGAAAGCCTGCTGAGGCGGACGCTCATTCCACCTGCTCCGACAGCAATATTGTTCAGCTCCGTGGCGTGACAGACGGATTGGAGCCGACCGATGAGATCCGAGGCCCAGGCAACCCCAACTCTGGAGAGTCAGGTCGGTTTCCAGCTGACCTCGAGCAGGAGAAGGCCGATGCGGGTCTCAGGGACCCGGCTCTCAGCTCCACACCCAAGCTGTCATGGGCGGAGGTGACACGCCGCAGCCGGAGGAGCCACGGGCCGAAAACCGATCCTTCCTGCTCGGCTAAATTGGCGCTCTCCAACCGCTATGCCCCGCTGGCTGAAGATCCGGGACCCACTGTTTCACCAACAAACCAACAGGATCCACCGGGTTTGGGGTTGTGTCAGCGTCGTCCTCCTGCACTCCCATCTCCCACGGCTGGTGCCGGATGTGTTCGGAGGGAGCCTCCTGTCTCTCATCCCTCGGCTACGACCAGGGTTCGGAATCGGGGAGCGAAGTCCACTGCGGCCTCCGGGCCTGCTTCGAATGAGTCTGACCGGTCCACTGCCTCCGGGCACGCCTCGCGGGAGCCACGCCAGAGCACATTCTCTCCAGGAGCTGCAGCACCGGTCCCGTCGCCTGACGCCGCCGCTATCCCTTCCTTCTCCGCCGCAGGAGTGAAGCGCCGCCGGCTGCTACGTGACGCGGTGTAGTGTATAGCAACAGACGGGCTATTGGTGATGACGTCATGAAGGGGGTTGGAAAAAGGGCGAGAGGGAAATAAAAGCATGGTGACTGCTATCCAGAGTCCGGTGAATAATTCAGAGTGAATTTAAAGGAGAAACACTACAAATGGCGACGAGGATGGGATCCTGCTTGTGGTGAAAACGGAAATAAAGTTTCAAGATAGAAGTAACGATCCCAAGAAGACGGATAAGTGAGTGAAATGGCGCTAAACTTACCCGCGGTCGCTCCCTTTGATGTGCTCAGCGATTCAGCTAACGTCGGCGTTCGCTGGCAGAAATGGCTAAGTAGTTTTAAACTCTATTTAGCTGCGTCAGGAGTCCGTGAGGATGCGCGGAAAAGAGCTTTACTGCTTCACTTGTCGGGAGCGGAAGTTCAAGACATCTTCTTTACTCTGGATGATGCTGGGAATGACGACAGCTATGAAGCTGCGGTTAACAAGTTGAATGCCTATTTCACACCACAAAAGAATATTCCTTACGAGAGGCATGTGTTCAGACAAGCAGAGCAGTCACAAGGAGAGTCAATGGACAGTTTTGTGAGCAGATTAAAAAAGCTGGCAGCAACTTGTGAATTTGGAGACAACAGAGATGATTTCATTCGTGATCAAGTGATTGACAAGTGCACATCAAACACCTTGCGCAGAAGGTTGTTACGTGAGAAAGATTTAAAACTTGCAGGACTATTAGAAATTGCAAGAACTATGGAAACAGCAGATCAACAGGCTGCAAGAATGGAAAAACTAACAGTAAATGCAGTGGAGAGGAAAAGTTACAAAAAAGCAGACCAAATGAGTAAACCCAAAATGCCCACCACTCAAAGGCAGGAAGGTGGTGAACACAGAATAAAATGTTTCAGGTGTGGAAGATCAGGGCATTTAAGTCGAGAGTGCACTATAACAAAAAACAAAAAGTGTAACAACTGTGGAAAAGAAGGACATTTTGCAAAAATGTGTAAAACAAAGATGACACATAAAGTTAACAGAGTTGTCACCATTGAAACTCAGAGGGAACACAGTGATAGTGAAGAGGATCATGTGTTTACAATCAAAGACTGTGACGCAGAAGGAACTTTGACAGTATTAATAAATGAACAACCAGTAAAAATGCTCATAGATTCTGGAGCTTCATGTAATATTGTCACAAAATGCATTTTTCAACTGTTAAAATCAAAAAGCAATATTGAGCTGCAGAACCCAGTGAAGAAAGTTTATCCTTTTGGATCAAAGAAAGCGCTCCATGTTAAAGGTGTTTTTTCTGCTACATTCAGAGCTAATGAGATGTCAGAAGCCGTCACTGCACTGATCCAAGTTGTGCAAGAAGCACAAATTTGTGTATTAGGCAGACAAACTGCTATGAAGTTGGGACTTCTACACATTGGCCCATTTGAACAGGTGAACTCAGTTCAGCAAAAAGATGTTGCAATTTTCACTTCGGAGCTTGAGCACAAGTACAAAGACTGTTTTCAGGGTTTGGGGAAGCTCAAAGACTTCCAACTGAAACTGCATATAAATAAAAGTGTGCAGCCAGTTGCTCAGCCTGTTCGGAGAGTTCCTTTTAGCTTAAGGAAGCAAGTGGAGGAAAAGCTAAAACAACTTGAAGATGCTGATGTAATTGAGAGAGTAAATGGACCGACCCCATGGGTCTCACCCTTGGTTGTTGTGCATGGAAAAAAGGAGCCCAGACTTTGTGTGGATATGCGCAGGGCAAATGAGGCCATAATACGAGAAAGACACCCCATCCCCATTATAGATGAAATCTTGGAGAATATGACAGGAGCCACAATGTTTTCTAAGTTAGACCTGAAATGGGGATATCATCAAATAGAGCTGGAACCAGAATCCAGGTCTATAACCACTTTTGTCACACACACAGGGCTGTGGCGCTATAAAAGACTGATGTTTGGCATTTCATCTGCACCTGAGATATACCAACACATCATTGGACAGGTACTCCAAGGCATTCCTGGAGTACACAACATATCGGATGACATCATTGTCTCAGGGGAAACCATGCAGCAACATGACGAGAGATTACACCAAGTGCTGCAGCGACTCAAAGAGAATCACCTGACAGTCAACAGAAAGAAATGTCAATTTCAAATGACACAGCTGGAATTCATGGGTCACGTCTTATCCAAAAACGGAATTGGAGCAGCCCAGTCAAAGATTGAAGCGGTAGAAAACACACGACGACCAACAAATGCTGCAGAAGTCAGAAGTTTCTTAGGACTTGTGAACTATTGTGGCAGATTCATTCCTGGTCTAGCAACAACCTCAGAGCCACTAAGAAAACTCACAAGGCAATCTTACAAGTGGACATGGGGTTCTGAGCAGGAAAGTGCATTTGTTGAGTTAAAAAGGCAGTTGACCAGTTCTCATGTAATGGCATATTTCAGACAAGAGGCAGAAACGCATGTGATTGTTGATGCTAGCCCTGTTGGATTAGGAGCAATTTTGAGTCAACAGCAAAGAGATGGAACATTCAGACCTGTTTATTATGCGAGTCGAGCTTTGTCTGATGTGGAGCGGCGCTACTCCCAAACTGAAAAAGAAGCTCTGGCTATTGTGTGGGCATGTGAGAAATTTCACGTGTTTCTATACGGAAAGGACTTTGTCTTGGTCACCGACCATAAACCCCTGGAAACCATTTACTCACCAAAATCCAAACCACCAGCAAGGATTGAAAGATGGGCTCTGCGGCTGCAACCCTACAGTTTTAAAGTTCTGTATAAACCAGGACCACAGAATTCTGCTGATTCATTGTCACGGCTAACAGTCAACCAGCCTGTGCAACGTGGAACTATGGAGGACCATGTATACTGGGTGGCTCACCATGCAGTGCCGCACGCTTTCACTCCACAACAAATGGAGGATTTGTCAGCAGCCGACCCCACGTTGAATATTGTGCGCAGCTGTATAGAAAGTGGTGACTGGAAGAAATGTGACCCAGCCTACCAAACTGTTAAAACGGAACTGTGCACGGTTGGCAAAATAGTGATGAGAGGGTCTCGAATTGTGATTCCTTTAGCAGCACAAAGACAGACGTTGATGCTAGCACACGAAGGACATCAAGGGATAGTGAAGACAAAGCAAAGACTGAGAACCAAAGTTTGGTGGCCTGGAATTGATCGAGAAGTAGAAGACCTGGTGAGATCATGTCATGCTTGTCAAATCAATACTTCTACTTCGCAGGATGTCCCTACTGTTAGGACGGAGCTTCCAGCAAAACCGTGGCAGATGCTTGCTATGGACATGTGTGGACCATTTCCATCAGGACATTACCTGCTGGTAGTAACAGACTACTACTCCAGATGGGTGAGTGCGGACATTCTTCAGAACCCTACGTCTATGAACATAACCAACTGTATGAAACATTTATTTGCCACTCATGGTCTCCCTGAAAGTATTGTAACAGACAATGGCACGCCATTCATCTCAAAAGAATTTAAGCTGTATCTACAGGAAAATGGAATCTCACATCGCCGCATCACTCCATATTGGCCTCAAGCTAATGGAGAGGTCGAGAGACAGAACAAAACACTTTGTAAGGCTATACGTGCTGCTCATGCTGAAGGAAAGGATTGGCGGGCCGAGCTGGATGTTTTTCTGTTGGCCTATCGTAGCACTCCTCATTGCGTCACAGGCCGCAGCCCAGCTGAACTCCTGTTCAACCGTAAAATCAAGACCAAACTTCCAGAACTCTCACATCTCCAACAAACTCCAACGACAGATGATGCTGCTGTTCGGAGGACCGATGCTCTGAGGAAGGAGAAAGGACGTTCGGACGCAGACAAACACAGAAAAGCTAAAGAAAGTTCAGTGAAACAAGGGGACAGAGTACTGTTACGTCAGCAAAAGCAGAACAAACTGTCAACACCGTTTGAACCTGAACCCTACACTGTCATCAGCCGAAAAGGTCCATCAGTATGGCTGGAGAAAGACGGGAAAAAGAAGATGAGACATGTATCACACGTGAAGTTATGGATTGAGCCTGAACAGGACACTTCTATGCTTTATGATGGGGCTGAACCTATTACATCAATGCCTGATCCACCGCAGCAGCAGGAAGGTCGACCTCAAAGAGTCAAGAAAGCTCCGACACATCTTAAGGACTTTGTCACATAAACAAACAAAGCCACAAAAGGGGCAGAATAAACCCCGGCGTTGTTGAATGGAAGGGTAGTCCACCCCTCTCCATTTATAAAAAGAAAGAGAAAAAAAATTGTTTAAGCAGATTGTTTTAAGTAGAATGTGCATTGTTCTGGATGGAAGTTAAGTGGTGAAGCATATTTTAAGTTAAGTACTAAAGATTGCATTTCAGATGTAAAACGGAACTTATTTTGTGAAGTCAGTTAAACTTGAGACAAGATATGTTTATTGGGAGTATTTCATTTCATGTTATGACCGATGTTTACAAGTTTAGTATAAGAGGCTAACTCATTTTCTGTTACTGTTTGTAGCACAAGTCATCTGAGAAAAGGAGGGATGTAGTGTATAGCAACAGACGGGCTATTGGTGATGACGTCATGAAGGGGGTTGGAAAAAGGGCGAGAGGGAAATAAAAGCATGGTGACTGCTATCCAGAGTCCGGTGAATAATTCAGAGTGAATTTAAAGGAGAAACACTACACGCGGTAACCCGGCGCTCGGGCGGGCCCTTCCGGGGTTTGGAGAACATCCTGCCCGATCAGCCTCTGCCAGATCTTCCTGCTAAGCTTCACCCGGGATCGCTGTCTGTCGGGCATTCTGCGGCCTCGCAAAACCCGGCTGTCAGTGATGGGAGCCCCGCACCGGATCCGGGATCAGCGCCCCGTCCAGTTCTCATCCTGGGAGACTCTATGATCCGGCAAGTCGGCATCAAGAGGTGCCACACACACTCCATCTCAGGGGCATCAGTAAAGGACATCCACAATCATCTC
Organism: Oryzias latipes; assembly: GCF_053564925.1. NCBI lineage: Eukaryota > Metazoa > Chordata > Actinopteri > Beloniformes > Adrianichthyidae > Oryzias > Oryzias latipes. The sequence goes on along the minus strand of NC_136238.1, from coordinate 24,949,964 downwards.
ACCAGTAAACCCCCCTCGGCCTCAACCATCATAATCCACGCAGGTACCAATGACATTAAATTCCAGCAATCTGAGACTTTGAAAGCGGACTTCATCCACCTTATTCATCACATCCAGCAGTTAAATTTACAATGCATTATATCTGGACCCAGGGGTTGACATAGCCCAGAAATTTGCACTGGCCCACAGGGCCAGTAGTTTTTGAAACTTACTGGCCCTGCCTGAAAGTTACTGGCCCGACACCGCGCATAGCGGGACCCGCCGCTCCGCAGGTGCTTGCAACTTTAGGGGGGTCTGGGGGCATGCCCCCCCTGGAAACTTTTAATATGGTGCAATTTGGTGCATTCTGGTGACATCACTTATTTCTACACTTTTCAATGACTGAAAATAGACCATATCAAACTTAAATCTGCTCTAGTCTGTTTCAGATGTTTTGAAGAGAGCACTGCAGTGTAGTAGGTAACACTAGTTCAGAAGTTTTCATGGTGCTTCTAACGGCAAATATCGCAATAAATCATAAACCTTAAATGTGTTAAAACAATCTAATGGCAGCTTGAACCATTTAACGAAACAAATAAATCCCTTAATGCATTTGACCAATCGGATGGACGCCTTCACATTGTTGACCAATCAGATGGAGCCCTGTTATGTTAGATGTTTGTAACCTATGTCAACGTGGGTCATTTGGAGTATAATTTTTAAACTGGGAATGGTTATTTGGTTATTTTGCTGTTTGTTTATATACCGCAAATTATATCGTTATCGCAATTTTAATCTCTGATATCGCATATCGCGAGTTTTCCTCATATTGTGCAGGTCTAACTGAGATCATTCAGCTAACTAGAAATACTTACTGCTTACAGTGTTGTAAAGAAAAACAAAATTAAGTAGTTTAACATTCTACTGCATTTGAGTCTGAGATTCAGGTATTTGGAGTTGCCTTTGATTCTTTGACATTCAGCTTAAAGCTTAGTGGATACAGTTTCATCTTCAATGCATTCATTAAATATCTTGCTGTCCATACTACTAATTATACCCACTACTCCATCCAACATATTCCTATCTATTCCTGCCATGTCTTCCACATCTCTGACATGCTTCAGTCTCTCTTCAGTGACGGTGTCGGATTTATAATCAAATGTAATAATAACCCACTGGCTTGTTCCTTCGTTGTTGCTGTTTAACATTGTTTTGTATTGAATTGTTACATTCAATAAAGTTTGAAAAAAAAAAAGTAGTGAGCGCGTGCCGCGTGGTGCTCGGCAGTGAAAGCCGAGCGCGCGCAGGCGGGAGAGAAGGAGAAGTGATCAAAGGTTTCCCATAGAAACCCTTGAAGTCTGAACACAGGACTAGCAGAAAAACTAAATTATGAAGACGAGGTAAATCTACACGTTTTCGCAAAATTTACTTTATTGAAAAAGGTGAAGAATATATAAACCGTTAAATATTTTAGTGGCCCGAGCGGACAAGTGAAAAGTAAAGTCTTGTGGTCCGCACTGCTCGAAAAACAGGACCGGGCCAGCGGACAAATGGCTATGTCGAGCCCTGTGGACCACTACCTTCACCCCGTTACAGAGACACAAAATTCTCTCGAATCCGTCAGCTCCATATCTGGTTAAAAAGTTACTGTCACTCCCTAAATATCCATTACGTTGACAATTTCACCACATTTTACAATAGACCAAACCTTTTCAAACCAGACGGCTTACACCCAAACCATAAAGGCTCCCATCTTCTGGGGATGAACATAGAAATCACCCTCCTCTCCTGCACTGCTCCTTCCAGCTGACGGTTCGATCAAACCACACACATTCCCTCCATATCCTTTATTCCAGTACACATCACGAGCAGAGATCACAAACGTTCACATTCAAAGTCAACCATTCCTTCTGTCAGATGTCTCCGTCCTATTCACATAGCACCAAATACAGAACCAAAATTAACTGCAAAATCACTGGTTTCACCTGCCACACTGAATATGGCTGTTTTTAACATCAGATCTCTTTCTAACAAGTCTTTTATAATTAATGATCTGATTGTTGACCATGATTTAAAATGCTTGCTTTTAACTGAAACCTGGCTTGGTACTGATGCTCCAGCTACTCTCACTGAGGCCTCTCCACCTAATTTTAATTTTTTATTTTCTGTAAGGGAAGGTAAAAGAGGTGGTGGAACAGCATCAATTGCTCAACAAGGTTTAAAAATGGAAACCATTATTTTAACTGATTATCCTTCATTTGAGCATCATTCCTTCCTGTTCAGCAATCCACCTATTTTAGCAGTGACTGTTTACAGACCACCAAGTCCTCCCTCTGGTTTTTTACAAGATTTTTCTGAACTTTTATCTGTCATTCTTCTGAGGCACAATAGGATTTTAATAACTGGAGATTTTAACATTCATATTGACAACACGAATGATCCTTTTGCCTCTGAATTTTTAAATCTTTTAAATAGTATGGATTTTACCCAGCATGTGGCACAGCCGCCTCACAACAGAGGACACACCCTGGACTTGGTCGTCACCTACGGCCTGTCTGCTGGTGTGTCCTCTGTTGTTGACTTGGCTGTGTCAGATCATTATTGTGTGTTTTTTAAGGTGACTGGTTTTATCCAGCAAGAGGCCTCGGTGAGAACTGTGATGAAGCGATATATAACTCCTGAAGTGGCAGAACATTTTATTGACATTTTAAAACAAACTCCTGCTCAGATTTTACCTTTGTCCTGCGATTCTCTGACTGATGATTTTAACGACAGACTTAAGTCTGCCATTGATTCAGCCGCTCCAATGAAAACAAAAATCTTGACACATAAACCGAAGATGCCTTGGAGAAACGGTGATATTTTAAATCTGAAGAGAATTTGTAGGAGAGCAGAGAGAAAATTTAGAAAAACTAATTTAACAGTCGATTATGACTTTTTTAAGGATCAGCTAAAAACCTACAACCACGCTGTTAAACAGGCAAGGACACTTTATTTTTCAAATCTCATCTCAAACAATGAACACAACCCCCGGTTTCTTTTTAAGACTATTGATTTTTTATTAAACAAAGATTTTAATAAATCTATCATGCCTCACTCACAAACTGCATGTGAGGACTTTGCTGACCACTTCAGGAGTAAAGTCAATGCTATTAGATCAAACCTTCAACCGGTACATGACAGTAATCCTAGCAGGTCAGTGGCATTGTCTTTACCTGAGGAAACACTGGAGAGTTTTGTCCTGGTTGATGCAGAGATGCTTGGTCGAGTTTTTTCCCAAGCAAACACTACAACCTGCCTTTTAGACCCTATTCCTACTTCTCTTTTTAAAGCATTTTATAAATTCTTTGAGTCAGAGATTTTAAACATAGCTAACTGCTCTCTTCAGACGGGGGTCTTCCCCTCTGCCTGTAAGACGGCGGTGGTGAGGCCCCTTCTGAAGAAGAGTAACTTGGACCCAAAGATCATGGACAATTACAGACCTGTATCCAACTTACCATTTTTAGGAAAAATTATTGAGAAACTTGTTTTTATTCAATTACATGATTTTTTAAGTGAACATAATGTTCTTGAAAAGTGTCAGTCTGGTTTTAGGACAAATCACAGTACTGAGACGGCCCTTTTAAAAATTTTAAATGATCTCAGACATAATTATGACTCGCAGAAACTTTCTGTTCTGGTGCTGCTGGATCTGAGTGCCGCCTTTGATACAGTGGATCACCAGATTTTAATTGACAGACTTAGGAGTCGGGTCGGCCTCTCAGGAACTGCTCTTAACTGGTTTCGCTCCTATCTCACAGATAGACACTTTTTTGTAAGTATGGATACTCGTTCCTCAGGAGTCCATGAAATAAGTTGTGGGGTTCCCCAGGGTTCAATCTTGGGTCCAATACTTTTTAACTTGTATATGTTGCCTCTTGGGGATGTCATCAGGAGACACGGCGTTGACTTTCACAGCTATGCTGATGATACACAGCTTTACATCGCCGTGTCTCCTGATGACCTTGAACCTGTCAACACTCTTTTAAACTGCATTTTAGATATAAAGCTGTGGATGGCAGAAAACTTCTTGCAGCTCAACCAGGACAAAACTGAAGTTTTAATCATTGGTCCTGAAGACAAGAGAGAGATGATTTTACCCAAACTTAGGAATTTTAAGTCTTCTCAGTGTGTGAGAAACCTGGGCGTTCTTTTTGACTCTGAGCTGAATTTTACTCCTCACATCAGAAACATTGTGAAAATAGGATTTTATCATCTCAAGAACATTGCCAGAGTCCGCCCGTTCCTCTCTCTTGCCAGCACAGAGGTGCTAATGCATGCTTTTATTTTTAGTCGTTTAGATTACTGTAATGCCCTGCTCTCTGGTTTACCCCAAAAGTCGATCTCAAATCTACAACTTCTACAGAACTCAGCGGCACGAGTTCTGACGAGGACCAGGGGGCAGGAACACATTACACCGGTTTTAAAATCGCTGCATTGGCTCCCTGTGCGTTTCAGGATTGATTTTAAAGTTCTTTTAATGGTTTACAAATGTTTTTATGGTCTTGGGCCCTCTTATTTAAATGATATTATTTTAAAATACGAACCCTCGCGGACCCTGAGGTCCTCTGGCACTGGCCTCTTAGTTGTCCCTAAGGTAAGGACCAAGACACATGGTGAGGCTTCGTTCTGCCATTACGGTCCTCGCCTGTGGAACAGCCTGCCGGAGAGCCTCAGGGCCGCAGAGACTGTAGAGGTTTTTAAGAAGAGGCTCAAGACCCACCTTTTTAGTCTGGCTTTTATATGACTTTGATCATTCCTTATGTCTTTTATTATTCATCTATTTATTAATTGAGGTATTTATTTACATATTTAATTATTTATTTTCTTGTAAGGACTATTATTATCTTTGTTTCTAATATGCAATTCTTTTTATTGTTATTTTACCAATGATTCTTAGGTTATGCACCGGTTGTGAGAAGACGATAAAAAACAAATTGAAGTGGTCTTGGCTGGAAAAAAAAAAAGATTTTTAAGGTAGTGTAGGTCAAATATTTTTTTGTGTAAAATAATCTCAAAACCACATTTTGAAATAATTTCAATTTTAGTTTTGAGTTTCAGTTTTTATTTTGAATACATTTCTCTATCTAATTTATTTGTATTTCCTAATTACCATGATTTAGTTCAGTATAGTTAACATTAATTATAAGTATTTGATGGTTTGGACCCGCACTCCCTTAAAAAATAATGTTTACAATGTTTTGTTTAGTTTGTATGTTTGTTTTGATATTTCCCAGATTACTTAGTATTGGTGTTAAAGAATTGATGTATTATGTTATAGAATTATAGTTTAAAGCAGATCCCATATTTTGATGTAATTATAGTTTGAGAAAACAGTGCAAGTGGATGTTGTACATCAGTCATTTCTAAAGCAGAAATAATGTATAAATAACTGAGGTATTTTCATAGAATATCATAGTTACTGGTGTTCTTTTTGCCATTTGGGGCTTTGATGTTACTATATTTTAGCAATTGTATGTTTTGCAGCTTTAAGGAAAAGCGTAGATTGTAGGATTGTGTTACTTTGAGCAATTTTCCAAATTCTTTTTTAGGACCAGCAAGTCCTTAATGGAGAGTCAAACTAGGGGTTTGAATGACAAATCATGATGCTCCAATTAGTCTTAGTTTCTTGATAAAGAAGTGAATAACTAGCTGCCAGAATGCACCAGAATGCATCTAAGACCACGTATTTTTCCAAAATTTCGCTCTGTGTCCGCCATATCGCTCAAAGAAAAGTTCAGGGATTTTTTCCTTGCCTGACTTTCATCACTGATAGTATGTGAGACATATCACAACATGAAGAATAAAAAAAGCGCACGTCAAAATGAAACATTCACTCATGAAACCTCATTCCAACCAGGCAGTTCAGAACGGGTTTATTGAGCAGCTGAAGCCAGCAGATCTTTACATACGTAGCCGTTAGTGTGGTTGACTGGCAGAGTGCACGATTTTGTAGATTATAAAGAGTCGACTGTTTTCTCAGAAAAGTAGACCAAAGAAAAGGGCTTATGGGAGACCAACAAGGACAACTTTAACATTAAACGCACACAATTTAAAAAGCTTCATTTTACAATTACACTCTGTGACAAAATATGCAGCTTAGAACAAAAAAATAGAATAGAATAGAATAGAGAATATTAGAGGAACTTGTAAGTGTGACCGGTGTAAATCATTTAGCATTGAATTTTAATTAAATATTGACACTTTTAATGACACTTTTGATTATTTATCTCCAATTTTAAGAAATTAATGACACATTTATTAAATAAATTAATGGCATCTATATTTATTGTTTCCATTAGTTTCTTCTGGTCCTCCAGACTCCTCAGACATTTTCTCCAATGATCAGAGTTTTTTGACGCTTGAACAAACCCCAAAGTCCTGGAAACGTATAAAAGGCTCCTTGTTGTGTTTGTGTCCCTGCAGTCCTCCCCCAACATTGGATGACTGAAGAGGAAGATCTCTGCAACCAGCAGAGGAACCTCAGAGTGGAACAGGAGGAACCAGAACCTCCACAGATTCAAGAGGAACAGGAGGAACCAGAACCTCCACAGATGAAAGAGGAAGAGGAGGAACCAGAACCTTCTCAGATTAAAGAGGAAGAGGAGAGCTTTAATGTAACTGATAGTCAGGATGAAGAAGGAAACCATCATGAAGAACCAACATCAACTACAGATGAAGAGACAGACCCACAGAACAGAGATCAGAGGAAGAGGAGGGACAGAAGTCATGTCCAAAGTGTGGACAGCTCTCACATGTCAGCAGGTCAGCGTGACTCTGATCTTCATCTCCACACCATCGGTATGTTCACTTCAACAACGGTTCTATCTTGAGCTTCAAGCTCTCCAAACATGCAGTCCATCAACGGCGTGTCCTGGAAGAGTCTCTTCTGTCTCTTCCAGTTGAAAAGACAGAAGACATTGTTGGTCAGTGCAGCCGACAACATTCTTCAAATCATATGATCTTAGTTAGTCCCTCCAGCAAACAGGAAACCTTAACAGATCAAAGAGAAAATTGTTAGCAGATAAAAAAGTACAATCTGTCTTGTCGTCTGTGGTTCTAAGTTTGTAGTTCAGTTCTTTTCAGCAGATTTCTCTGTCAAACCCAAAATCCATCTAAACCTCTTTGATGTCTCCATGTCTCCAATTCCAGACATTCAGACAGATTCTATTTCCAAAACTACATTTCAAGCTAAAACCCAAAGACAAGGTCCTGCTCATGGATCTGCAGACAGAAAAGATTCAAACCTGAACACATCAGTGAAAAACTGCTTAGTGTCAGAATTGTTCTCCATCTTTTCTGGACTGATTCTTCCTCCAGTGCAGCTTCATCTTCATCAAACTGCTCCTCATTGGTGGGTGGAAACACAACAGGGAGGTTTTTCTGTGTCCAGTTCAGCTCCATGAATGTTCAGGCTGTTTAATGTCAGTGATTTCAGTTTAGAAAAACTGCATCTCTGCTGAGATTTGCTTCACTTCCATGAGAACCTCAGCAGCATCAGGATCATTTTGTTGATGGTTTGTCTGTGGAATGACATTTCACAGTCATAGCTTCAGTGGAGATCAAGAGTCTGGATCCTTTAACACTAAAAGAACCATTTGATCTGTCGTCTGTTTGTATTTTTAGACTTGACTTTTCCCCCCTATGGGGTCATAAGGGGTCCATTCACTCTGTGTTGTTACTACCTATAGGCTATTGAGCTTCTTTATTATGAGTCATTTCTCTATTAAAATTTGATAAAATATAGGGTTGTACGATATGAGGAAAACTTGCGATATTGGTGATTAATATTGCGATAATGATATAATTTGCGCTATATAAATTATTAGTAAAATAACCAAAAACATCATTCCCATTTCATTGTTTTAAAATTATACTCCAAATGACCCTTGTCGGCATGGGAGGCAAACATCAAACATAAAAGGGCTTATATCTGATTGGTCAACAACGTAAAAGGGTCCATCCAGTTGGTTAAATGCAAAAATGGGTTCATTTGATTTGTTAAATATTTCAAGCTGCCATAAGATTGTTTTAGCATATTTAAGTTAACCATTTATAGCAATTTTCACAGTCTTTTGCGGTATGCATATTGCACAGTTTGATGTCGCGATAACGATAAATTTGCGGTATATTGTGCAGGCCTAATAAAATATATACAATAAAATAAATATTGACTTTCTCACAAAATATTGATTGTAGCATAAATATGCTGACGAGTCTTCATTACCATATTAATGTAGAAATGCTTTTCTTTTTTTTTAGAGATTGATTTTTACAGAATGGTCTTTCCTCAGATATTGCACTTTGTTGACAACAGTCTCTTTGCAGCCGTCTCGCTGCCGTTTCTCCATTTACACCTCAAGAGATCACTTCTCATTAAAAGTCAGGAAAAAAAACATATTTTTTTCTTTTGAAACGTATTTGTAGTTCACTCAGTTGTAGTGTGCTGCATGATATCTTTGAAGTGGTTTTTGACCATAGTTTTTTTAGATCAGTGGATTTCCCATTTTCGCCAACCATCTTGGGTTTTGCATGGATGGACGTTTTATCCCCCCCTCACAAGGAGGATTGCAATGAACCCCATTAGTTCAGGGAGGGCCATGAACCAGCTGTCATCTTCTGTCTGACGTTCATGCTGAACAGTACAGTCAGTGGCGGTTCTACCCTGAATTACTCCCCGGGCGAGACCCTCCCCAGCCCCCCCCCCCCCCCCCCCCCCCCCCCCCCATAGTCACAACAGAACTTTGTTTGTCTTTGTCAACTGACATGTTATATTGTCATTGAAATTAAGAAGTGGATACAAAAGATGTCAGAATTCTGAACAGCATTATAATAGTTATCAGAACACAAAAAATAAAAGACCATAAGCATGGCAAAAATACAGTTAGCTAAGAAATATTAAATCAATATTAAATAAATAATATAAAATAAATATTTTAAAAACATTTATGAATTGGAAATTTAAATTGTCATGTTCTATATCGATCTCTACTTCAGAGAAGAAAAATTAGCTCATGTTTTCCGTCTTCAATCCTTTGATTGGAAAATTTTCAGTTATGACCTGTTGAATTATGTTTTGTCCCCATAGATTTGCAGTAAATGGTAAATATTCATTTTTAAAACTACCTACAGATTTATGGAAATTCTATTGGCTAAAAATATAATCCCACATTTGTAAAACAAATAAAAAATAAACTTCATATGCAGGCTCAAAATTAACCCCTAAATCCCCAGTTAAATGTCAAAAAAACATTGGGAAAACGTTTAGGCTGCCACAAACGATTATTAAATTTAAGACCAATCTCAAATTATTTGCCCCATTAGCATCTTATGGCAGCAGCAGCATGCTGTGTAACCATCACAGCTTTTTTAACATTATGAACTAGTATACAACAGCAAAACCCAACAAAACCTTTGTGTTACAGCAGAGCAGACAGACACATGAATCATAACTAATGTTACAAGTTAAGGCAGAACAAATTTTTAAGAATAAAATCTAAAAAAAAAAAAAATGACGCTATTTGCAACATTTGGGCCTACTTCAGTGTTGGTCATCGACCAAAATAAAGTTTTCATCGGCAACGTTGTTGTAGGGCAGGTAGCATTAGAATTTAGAAAAGACATGCATCAAGCTGTGAGGACTTACCCTTTTCTTTATCTCTTTTCTCCTCTTCTTCTTTTCTTTTCTTTCTAAATTGGGCACCAGATGGCTTTGACCTTTTTTTCTCCATATTTTAGATGTTTTTGGCGTTTGTTTGGCATAAATGTCCTCACGTCACGAAGAAGACATCAAGTCCGTCGACTGAACCAACTGTCACCTTAGTGACAGCATTGTTTTGTGTTGCCATTTTTTCATCTGGGCATTTCACACAAAATTAACCCAAAAAAAGCAGAATATATTTTCTATACCTTTATTAAAGTGTAGGTTATAGAATGTCACCTTATGACTGACTTATAAAAAGGTTTTATGAAGTAGATTCAAACCCCCGCCCTTGTCCCCACCTAGCCACTTAATTTGGAAGCGTCCCACAATTGAACTGATTCCCCGCAGCCCCCCCCCCCCCCCCCCCCCCTTTCTTCACACATTTCCAGCAGGAGCGCGTGCAGCTATAGCCAGGGGCGCTGATTCGCTACATGACGGCGCAGTCGCAGTTTTTACTTTTATTTTTTTCATCAAGCCCGCGACCGTCGCCTCCCCTGAAAGATGAGCCCGCCAGGTTTTGCGCATGCGCAAACGCGGTGGTGCTCCGTGCTCCCCCCGCGCCCCCTCCCTTCTTCTTCACACACATTTGTGTCTACTTCTCAAAGACAGGAGAGCGCACAGCTGCGGGGCGAGGGCGGCGGCGCGGCCAGGTTCAGGCTGTTACAAACTCACAAACTGTGACATAAGTAAACCAATAGTGGTGCATATAATATTTTACAAGGGCTGAGCCGCCGGTGCCGCCCCCCTTCAGTTTTCCGCCCCAGGCCACCGCCCGGACGGCCCGTGCCTAGAACCGCTACTGAGTACAGTCCCGAATAGTCTGAAGCATGTTCAGAGTGAGGAAACACAGAAAACTCTGTAAGCGAGTCGACACCGTACTTCTGACCAAAGCAGTAGGCTCTTCCTCAGCAGTGTAACATTCAATTGTGCTGTGATGGAGAGGCCTCCCAACCTTTTCTGAATGCCACATCGTGCCATCTTTTGCTATTTCTGTTGGCACAGTGTGTCTCCTCTCTGTCGTCCTCTCTTTTCTGATGGCAATGAAATCTCCTCATCTGTGATCTGATTTCTGAGATCTGAGCAATGAAAACCTTCAGCAATGTAAAGATATATGTTGTTTCACTTGTTTTTTTTTTGTTTGTTTTTTGTTGAATTCTAGTTGAAACTATAAATTCCAAAACATGTCAAATTGGCCTCCTTTGCCTCCCCAGTCCAAGAAACATGTGGTTAAATTAAATGACTAAATTTCTCTTAGGTGTGTATGTAAGTGTGCCTGGTTATTTATCTATGTGGCGCTGCAATGGACTGGTGACCCATCCAGGGTGTACCCCTCCCCAGTTGCTTGTGACTAGCTGGGATGTGCTCCAGCAGACCCCTGTGATCCTGACCAGGATGAGCAGGCACAGAAAATAAATGGATAGACAACTGCTAGAATCAGCAAATGAGAACAAGATGTTCATGAAATCTTATCAAAAGAAAGATCAGTCTGAGTCCAGCTGAAGGACTATCTCTTCTCCCTCAGAGTCAAATGGGTTGACTTGCTCCAGGATAATTTTCAATGTCTGCTCAGGGTAGTAAAAATAAAGCATCTTGGTTTTTCAGTTGACAAACTGTGAGTCAAAGTTTGTCAGAGCTTGGAGGCTCTTTGAAGCAGAAAAACCTCCCCCACCCTGATCTGAGTAAAGAATATGGTTAGCTAGGACATGTCTTCATCCAGATGATCAGGTAGTTGGTGCTGCATTTACAACTGAAAGGTGGCTAATTGAAGGCTGTTGAATTAGTCATTTTGAGCCACCCAGCCATTTGGCTGTGCTCTGGACGCTGCAGGGGGAGTGACAAATCCTGGGCGTTCTAGTGTTAAATGTCCATAATAAGAGGCAGTTGATATTAGATGTATAGAAGAAATAAAGATGTAAGTACTGACATCTGAGTAGGTTTCGTTGCTGTTGAATATTGGTATCGAAGGAAAACCAAAAATTGGGGAGGACAACCCAGTTTACTTGCCTTTTCCTTATTTCTAACACTGCTATATAACTGGGCCAGAAGTTATTGACTGAAACGGCTCTCCTTATAGGGAGCAGGTCTAGAGGACAGTTTTATACTGTTTTGCTAAAGAAAACAAGATTATTTTAAAACATTAAAAGTTTTTCATTGTGCATATTCTGAATGATTCTATTTAAAATTGTATTGATACTTAACAATACATATAGTCACCATAACATATAAAAGGGTCTCTACTTGTGTTTTTGCAGCCTTCCCCCAGTGTTTGATGACTGAAGAGGAAGATCTCTGCATCCAGCAGAGGAACTTCAGAGTGGAACTGGATGAAGCAGAGCCTCTACAGATTAAAGAGGAGCAGGAGGAACCAGAAGCTCCACAGATGAAAGAGGAACCAGGGGAACTCTGCATCAGTCAGGATGAAGATCAGCTTGATCTGAAGCAGGAGACTGATACCTTGATGGAGATTCCTACTTATGAGGAAGATGAGTACAATGAAGCAGATCTAATCAATCAGCGGAGCTTTAATGTAACTGATAGTCAGGATGAAGAAGGAAACCAACATGAAGAATCAACATCAACTACAGATGAAGAGACAGAATCAACATCAACTACAGATGAAGACAGGGAATCAACATCAACTACAGATGAAGAGACAGAATCAACATCAACTACAGATGAAGAGACAGGCCCACAGAACAAAGATCAGAGGAAGAAAAGAGACAGAAGTCATGTCCAAAGTGTGGACAGCTCTCACTTGTCAGCAGGTCAGTGTGATTCTGATGATAGAAAAAATCCCAAGAAGGCAAATCTTGGTAAAAAATACAAAAAATCTCAAAAAGAAGAGAAACTTTCATCTATCAGGTCTGGTAAAAACTTAAGAATAATTACTAACCCGTCTGACTACATGGAAACTGGGCCTGATAAAAGATGTGTAAAGATCTGTAAAGAATGTGATAAAAGATTTAGTAACATATCTCTGTTCAGAATTCACGCAAGAATCCATGCAGAAGATAAGAGATTTTCTTGTAAAGACTGTGAGAAAAGATTTAGTCACAGATCTGGTATCAAAACACACATGAGAATTCACACAGGAGAAAAGCCTTTTTCTTGTGAAGAATGTAAAAAAAGTTTTTGTGTTGTATCTACTCTCAAACAACACATGAGAATTCACACAGGAGAAAGGCCTTTTTCTTGTAAAGAATGTAAAAAAAGTTTTAGTCGTGTATCTAATCTCAAAACACACATGAGAACTCACACAGGAGAAAAGCCTTTTTCTTGTAAAGAATGTAACAAAAGGTTTAGTGATGTATCTACTTTGAAAACACACATGATAACTCACACAGGAGAAAGGCCTTTTTCTTGTAAACAATGTAAAAAAAGTTTTAGTCGTGTATGTAATCTCAAATTACACATGAGAACTCACACAGGAGAAAAGCCTTTTTCTTGTAAAGAATGTAAAAAAAGTTTTAGTCGTGTATCTAATCTCAAAACACACATGAGAACTCACACAGGAGAAAAGCCTTTTTCTTGTAAAGAATGTAACAAAAGTTTTAGTGATGTATCTACTTTGAAAACACACATGAGAACTCACACAGGAGAAAAGCCTTTTTCTTGTAAACAATGTAAAAAAAGTTTTAGTCGTGTATGTAATCTCAAAATACACATGAGAACTCACACAGGAGAAAAGCCTTTTTCTTGTAAAGAATGTAAAAAGAGTTTTAGTCATGTATCTGGTGTCAACACACACATGAGAACTTTTTCTTAATAATGTAAGGATTTAGTGTAAACTCTAAATTCTAAACTTTTCTGATAAGAGGTCGACCTCTCAACCTCTGTTCCACAGTCAAAGACTTTATTTTACAGGAGGGAAAAGTTCTGTATCTCAGAAAAATTAAATATGTTAAACTAAGTTTTTAATGCTCAAAACTTCTGGGGGGAAACCCCAATGTTCTAATGAACTCCATAGCAACCTGAGCTTTCATTTCATGTACACAGAGCCACAGGCTGATGGCCTCCATACCATATTGATGCAGTAACTAAATTAGAGGGAGGCACAAGGGAGTTTTGAATGTGTAGAAATGAAGGTTTCACAAAAAAACTGGTTCTTTTAATATATGATTCGCTACAGGAGGTCCTTTGTCCCAACAGCAGTTAGACTATAAAATGACACAGTTTAGGACTGTTGAAACTGCTGCTTGTTTTACTTATTTAGTTATGACGTGTACTTTTACTTCAACTTTTATTACTATTTTAATTTTTACTGACTATTTGTCTCTCTAACTGCTATATTTCTTGTTTGGCTGCTGTAACAATTGAATTTCCCTCATGGGTTCAATAAAGTCTTGTCTTGTCTTATCCTGACCTTCTTGGACAGCTTTTTTAGGTTTTCTTGTTCTCTAAGCCACAATTATCAAAAGCAAAAAAGCAAAGGATCAATACATTTCAATCTCAGGGCTCCAGGACTAACTTTTTTCACTAGGAGCACTGTGGCCCCCAACTGAAAATTTTAGGGGCACAACCAGGAAATTTAGGGGCGCATACCGTAAATCAACATGCTAACCAAATCTACTTATTTCCATTGTATTTCTAATAAATACTTTAATAATAGATGCAGAAATTACAATGTGCCGTTTCAAATTCAGTGTCACATTCTATTCTGCACTTTTGAAAATGCAACAAGAAGGTAAACTGACAGCACCATCACTGTCATGACAGTACAAATAGTAAACGAAACGGATGGAAATTCATCTTGGTGGCACCAAATAAGTGCAGCCAAGACGCACAATAAGCGTGTTTGAGATCACCCAGGTGGATTCAACGCAGATCACCTGGTTTAAGACATATATTTTTGTTTTTGCTCATACATCACCTGTCAATCGTCACAAAAATATCACGAGAAAGGGGTGGGAGCAAGACCCCAACCTGAGCGAACATAGCTGGAAATTTTGTACTGAACTGACTGAAAGCTGCCTTACAAACTACAAAACAATGCATTATGGGACATGTGTCCTGATGATTTTTGTTGTTGAGTGATCAATTAAAATAATTTAAAATACCTATTGATTAAAAAAAGGCTGCATACATTACAAAACATTCAAATAAAAAAAATATATATAATAACAGATCATACTAAGGGGGTAGAGGCATAGTAAAGGACAACTCCAACTTCCTGTTCTCCTTCAGCTTCGCTGCAGATTCGTCTTCACCCCCCGCCGCCTGGTCTCGCTAACGATTCAGGCGAGGCGCTGGTTCATCTCAAACACGTCTATCGTTGCATTTTCCCCACGTGCTTTAAGTGAGTCTAAGACTAAATCGCACATGTTTAATGTTAAAGCCCCGTTAGCTGTCACACATGTAGGTGGGGGACATTTATTCTCCTCAGCTGACCCGACTCCCGCGGGAGCGGTGTGCTGCAGTAACCAATGAGTTATATCACTAGAGGAGACACGCCCGCCTTAGAAGACTGGCCGACGGTGGCTGAGCGCGACGCCATCTTGGTGAGTTCGACAACGCCCACATGACAATGATTTCTATTGATTTTTAGTGGTGTCTAAGTAGCTTTTATATACTAAATATAATTTTACATTCATATATATTTATACATCTATGTAAATATATTATATTTATATATATAATATATATATATATATATATATATATATATATATATATATATATATATATATATATATATATATATATATATATAGATACATCATTTGTTGTTATTAAAGAAGAGAAACAGTCAGCCTTAAAAGCTCAAACGTTAATGAAAATGCATTGTTGCAGGAATTCTTACAAAATAAAATTATTACAAAGAATTTTTAAATTTTAGACCTCTTTGACATGTAATTTAAATTATTTAGAAAAACCCAACAATAAGCTAATAATAATAATAAATCAATAGTAAGTCAATACAAACAATAAATAATAACAATAAATAAATAATAAGTCAGTAAATAATAAAAAATAAGCCTATACAGTGATCCCTCGCTATATCACGGTTTACTTTTCATGGTTTCGCTACTTCACGGATTTGCATCGTGCATTGTGTTCTGCATTCTGGTTGGCTAAAAAATCACTCCGCTTCTTCTCTACCTGTGCATCAATAACGTTGCAGTTTAATATGTACAGGTACGTAAAACAGCTTGCCAAATTTACATTACGTTTGTGCAAATTCTCTTGCAATTTCGAGTTTCTCTAAAACCCATAGAAAAAAGAGCGACAACAACTGCCAATCACCATGTTCTTCTCCCGATCAAACACAGCTGCACCGCGGGCTTCAGAAGAAGAAAACACTGCAGAGTGGAGTCAGGATGCAGCGGCTCAGTCTGAAGAGCAGTGAAATACACTTGAGTCACTATTTGTTCGACTGTACTTTGTATTTTTTTTATAATCATTTTAAATTTTCTCCCGTTTGATCCAATACTCGGGTTGCGGTGGGCGGGGCTAATCTCCACGATTTGAAGCCTTCTGTTCACATTGATGATTAAAATAATTATTTGACAGTACAGTACAGAAGTTATTTGTTGAAAAAACTTTTCTAAAGTACTTTTATTTGTGAAACAAATGCTTGAGCCTGTAAAATGTTTTTTTCTTTCTTTTCAATGTATAATACGGTTTTAATTGTATAATAATTGTTAAAAAAATAGAGGTTTCTACTTCACGGATTTGGCCTATCTCTGGTTCTTTTTGGAACGTAACCCCCGCGAAAAACAAGGGTTTACTGTATAATAATAATAATAAAATAAATATTCAAAAGTCCAAAAGTGAACAATAGGTTTACCCTAAAAAAAACAAAGAAAAGCAATAGATTTATACTGATTCATGTGAGTGATCAGTTTGTGTAACACAGATGTGTTATCTAAATGTGTTTCCACAAAATGTTTCTAACATAGTCAGACTGTATTCTAGTTGGTACCACAGTGATCCATCTGGGTTAGCTCTTTTGATAGCTAAGATCCACTTTTTCCTTAAGTCTGAATCCATGCATGGAAACCTGCAAGAAAAGTTCAGTCACTGAGTCAGAAATGATTATTTCATTGATCATTGACGTGCCCCTTCCACGTTTAATGTATAAAAATATACGGAGGGTGGGGAGGCAAATTTACCGGTAGCACATGTGCAACTGGATGTAAAATTCAGTCGCATACTCTCAAATTTTGGTCGCAAAATGGCACCATTTGGTCGCAGTCTGGAGCCCTGAATCTATGTGTAATGAAACTAGACAAGGAGTTTCACTTTTTTTCACTGTCAGGAGCAAAGACTAGGACCTCAGTTTTTGCTTCATGCAATTATTATTCATTCAACTCTTGACTGAATCCAGACACCTGCGTAAAAAATGTATTGTGCTCAAGTCCATTAGCAGTAGCACAGAGCATTTTCCTGCATCACTCTGCATCAGGATGACATTAGTGACTCTGAGAAGGGCTGTTTCAGTGGAGAGAGCTCTGCCAAAACCTGACTGAAACTGCTCAAAAATGCAATGACTGTTGAGAGCAGTTATAAGCTGGGTAACAACGACCTTGTGAGAAAACTGATTTTCTAAACAGGACTGTAAAATAATAAAAGGTTAGGTTCGTACCCTTCAGTTTCCTGCACACAGAAACGAATGAAAAATGACTCAGAGACAGTTACTTATCTTTTGTGGATGTTTTACTTCGTACAAACTGAAGGGGGCAGACAGATGAACATGGTGCATCCAAAGTCTGAACAACGGAGGCAGGGAGATTGGCTTGGTATAAGAACCCTGCATTTGCATATTCAGAAGATCATACACTGGACATTGGTGGGAAAATCACACCCACATGTTGTCACTGGAGAGGCGCTCCAAGGTCAAGATGTTTCCAGTCTCAGATCTCTTTGAAGCTCTCACGGACATTTACCAGAGCACAAACACCAGCACACACTAAAAGGGAAAAGGGAGGATGAAGGAATGTTATGGGAAAATAGTTTTATGTTGTGCTGTCTTCAAATGTAATATAATTTTGAGATGATAACCATGATGACCAGTAGTGTAATAAAAGTTAAAGGCAGTTTCTAACTATTCTTAACAAACCTTTCTGAAATTTTGGCCATGAATGGGGGATTAGAAATAGGGTTGTAACTGTTCAAGAGGGAGGAGTCAAGCTTTTAGAAATGAGATTAGTGAAGTAAGCAGCCCTCACATCTCTAACAGCATTGTTAAAAGAAACTAAAAGATCCTTCAGGTTAAGTAGATGAACATGTAAATGAGTTCTTTTCCATAACCGTTTGATTTTCTTCAAGATCGTTTCAGACATTCAGTCATTTATCCAAGGGGAAACCTTAGTGACGGGGGCCAGTTTAGTTTTAATGGGACAGACTCCATCTAAAATAGAAAGACAGTAACTATTAAAAGTGTGCATTAACATCTGTGCACAGAGAGAGGACCAGATTAAAAGCGTTTGAAAAGGTCTCAGCCAAGGAGGAGTTAAGCATGTGAGAGCTAACTTCTCTATGTGCAGGAAAGAGTGACGGTCAGAACTAAAAATGTCCTCAGAAAAAATAGAGTCAAAATGCACACCTAATGAAAAACAAGGTTGAGTGTTCCACCTTTAACATGTGTGGACCCAGACACATGCTGAATAGAATTAAGAGTCCATGAGACTCTGAAACCTCTGGCAAAGAGGTCAGAGTCATCATTAATGTCTATGTTAAAATCACCAACCATGATCAGGTTAGACAGCTTCATAGTGGAGGATAAAAAGTCACACCATGCATAACAATATAATAATAGTTCATAAAATAGTTCATATCAGGCAGATTTGTTAAACAGCCGTACCGAATCGAAATGTATGGAACCGAGCCCTATGAGACTTTGAATTTAACCGAATAGAGATTTTAGCGTATCGTTACACCCCTAGACATAAATGTGATGGAGAAATCAATAGAATCTGCAGTTTTGATCAATTTCTACTGAAAAAGAATGCATAAATATGACAGACAGCTTTCAGGTTCAGATGCAGTTCTGAAAAACAGCAGAAACATGATCTGATGGAGGCTCTCATTTATCCTCATTATTCTTCCAAACAGCCCAATCAAGTTGGCCCAAAGGCACATTGGCAGAGCAACATGTTGTCTATGAAGAACCTACTCAGCTGTGCTACAAATAACAACAAACATCCAAACCACAACGGTAAACAATCAAGACCAACACAACTGTAAACATCCAGAATCCAGCAAATATCCCAAACAGAACATTATTACCCACAATGCACCTGCACAGGTCCTGCAGCAGACAGGGTCTTTCCAAGAACTTTATTTGATGATGATGATGTGATGAAGATCAGACGCTGATGTCACTGATGTTCTGGCTGTTGATGGAATGGATGTGGGTCCTGGGGCCTGTTTCAGAAAGGAGGTTAAGTGTAAACTCTGAGTGCATTAACCCTGAAATCAGGGAAACCCTGGGTTTTCCGTTTTAGAATGGGAGGTTTGTTAAACCAGAGAAAGCAGAGTAAGTCAAACTCATTTCTGAAAGATAGGTAACTTATACTCCTAGTCAGTGTCCATGGTTACTTATGCTGTGAACCTAACCTGGTCGGGAGCAGGTTTTATTCTCTAAACTCAAGGTTTCTGCCGGTCCCCTCCCCTTTTTAAAGACGAGGCGGTATTTTTCGCTTTAACCTTCATTGCCCACATTTCCATCACACGATCTAAGTGACAAGAATGGCTTGTCCTTTTTTGGAGGACCCAATAGACGAGGAGGCTGCATTAATTCGTGGAGAATTACATTTACGTCGTGCGAGGATTTTGAGACCTAGACTCGATTTTTTGTCATTTCCAAATTCGTTTTTGTTTGAGCGTTACCGTTTTTCGTTGCAGTCAATTACATATACAAAATGAAAACGACATTAGATATTGCTATGTAGATGTTTCATATGTCAAATATTGTCAACAAAGCCTACATCCATGACATGCTCAAATTTGACCTAATTGAATTATGTTTTTAGACTTCATTTTTAGCTGCTGCCATGTTCTTTTAATTCCTGCAGGATAGCATCTACATGAAAATGAAATCAGGGACATTGAATTAAATTAATGTAACAATTACTTTTTGGAAACACAATTTTCTAGCTCTGCTTACTTTCTTAATCCCATATAAACCTATACCACTTGATCAATACAAGGGTAGACAAAGGTTCACTTTGAAAAACACAATTGCATGTATTAATATTAAACTGACCAACGTTTGCAAGAGGGGAAGGTTAACAAAAAAGTCCTCTAAACATTACCGACGTTAAATGCATTTTCCCCCAGATTGGTTCTGTACACTATGCAGCATTTCATGCAATTACACCAGGAATGACACTTCAAAAGTACACCTAAATATTGCCATTTTTTATTTCACACCTTACGCTATTTAAAAAGTTATTACAGTCAATATTTTATAACAATGATTTAAATGCAAACTTAGGCATTAACTTGAACAGCTATGTTTTCCCACGCTAACTGTCTCTTTTTTGCAGATGCAGCGGTGTTGCTTTTCTTCTGGAATATGTGCTCAAATTCACTGTAACTCTGCAGCAGCACGTCAAGTTCAGCTGGCGAAAAATACGCAGACCTCTTTTTTCACGGTTGCCATGGTGACTCGTAATATCTGCGCTCCATTGATAATGGCTTCTTATAGTTGCGGTGCGCACGCTCACCTCCGAATCAGTCCACTCAGAGTTGATTGATCTAACTCGGATCAGCTTCTCTGAAACAGAAAACTCAGAGTTGTTAATCTTCCGATTGACCAACTCAGAGTTCAAGTTTAACCTCAGAGTTGGTTGAACCTCCTTTCTGAAACAGGCCCCAGGAAGCGGTGTGTGTTCAAGCTCGCCCCCAGCAGCATCTCATGAAGCCCCTCCTCCAACAGGAGTCCACTGGGGAATTCTGAATGAACCTTTACATTTCAACAGAAATTTCAAGCTAAAAACAGGAAAAAAAACTCTCTTCATGTTTGAAAACAATCAAACATTCAAACAGGAAGAGAAAACAACGTTTGTCAGGAAATCAACAGATTTGATTGATTGTAAATCTTCTTCCTGTTGGAGTTTGATGAATGGAAATAGAATCTGTAGAAAGTCAGTTGATGTTTTCCATTTCAGTAAATGAAGGTTTGATCTGCAGATTTCCTGATGACTTTCTGACTGGGATCCAGACCTGATCTAGACGTGACTCATGAGGAAGCAAACAGCACAGAAACTTCAATATTTCAAAAATCCACATTTGGATCAGGCGTCTTCATCAGAGCACAACTCATGTTTCCAGGACTGTGACTCACCAATAGATCCTCATTTCCTTTACACAATCTGTTTCCATCATTTGGATTTTTCATAAAAACTTGAGTTAGAAAAGAATTGTTGCCCCAAAATGTCCAGTTTGAATAGTCTACAGCTTGTTGTGTTTGGTTGCTAGGTAACAGGGTCTTTAATGTCTATGATGTCATGGTGGCTTTCAGAGTTGAACTCCTGAATATGACGGTAAACATTTGGATTGAACAAAAATGGGATTGAAGCTCATGCTAAATCCTGATCTCAATGCTGAAAAAACCTCCTCCTAGATTCTGGTTGTTTGGAGAAGTCCTCCTCTTCCCAGAATTCCTGAAAAAAGCCCTCATTTCTCCTGACCATCTTCAAAGCCACTTTCTGCTTTAGTTTAGTCCAAACTTGCTTTATGCTGACAACATTTACAGCTTAAATCCATCTGAAGAATCCAAGGAAACAAACCAATCTAAGTCTGCATTCATGCCACTTCAGAACCAACAAAGCATGTTTCCAGGACGCTGACTTACCAATAGAACTTGGGATTTCCTTTGCAGAATCCTTCTCCGTGTGTTTTCCTTTGTTTTTCTCCCCAAAACCTAAAGCAGAGGTTTTTGCTGAGCTGCAGAACAAACGTCTGACTGCTTTAACCGCCGTTGATGGTTTGTTGTGTTTCCCTCTATAGCTGCTATGGTCTTGGTATGGTTGCTAGGTAACGCTGTCTTTGATGATGATGACGTCAGAGTGGCCTCTAGAATTGACTTTTTTCTTGTGGAACCAGGAGCTGTAACCTTTAGGGCACTAGGACCCAGAAAGAGCTCCAGGCAGTGACGGTGTTCAGTGACGGACTGCGTAGCCGCACTTCCTCCAAACGCCACTTTTTTTTTTTTTTTTTTTTTTTTTTTTTTTTTTTTTATAAACATATGTTTATTAAAGATTTTGTCATAGAACAACATACATTTGAACAACAACTGAAAGGGAAAACAAACAGAAAAAAAACCCAGACACAAAAAACCAGGGCAAGAAATGAGAGACTACGAACTTAATATTACACTGCAATTTGAGAAAATCTTTTCCAAGCAATAAAGAAAAAGTGGCACAATAAAATCTGTTGTGGGCAGGTTGTAACTTTTTATACTTGGTCAAATGATCCAAAAAGGGCTTTTTTTAATATACTTTTTATGTCATGGTTCCCGTCTTAAAAAATGACGTCACCACGCATATTTGTGTAGAAAAAAGCTAATTTGCGCCCATAAAATGCTAATTTTTTGCACCTAAAGTACTAATTTGTGGCCCGTAGTCCCACGTACTTTAGACAAAAACATGATACTGAAGCTGTGAATTTTAAAGTCTTGCTTTCTGCACAGACATGTTTGGGGTTCCGTTTGTGGCAAAGACATGACAGTGGACGCCAAAACATCTTTTTGGCCTAAACGGAACTCCGTAGACAGGAGCAGTTTGTGCATTTATTTTTTATTTTTTTTTATTTTTTTTTTTTAATTGAACTTTTAAAATACAAAACATACAAACTCCAGCAGAGGATGAATACACCACAAAATACAAAAACACTAATGGGGGTAAAAAATACTCTCAGTCATAAACATTAAGTGTTGAAACACTTACAAAAAATACAAATAAAAAATAACAGGAGCCAAATGATAGCACAGGACAGACACTAGAATAAAAGCCACAAAGAAATTTGTTTAAATATTTTTTTAACACCTACTGAGGATTGTAATCTTTTCAGTGAGGAATAATATAATTTAAAATCGTTAATAAAACCTGGGAAGGAGGGCTTGGAACCTCTCCACTTGCAACAGTGGATATGGTATTTTCCTAAAAGTAAGATGATATTAATGAAATTTGAGAAAGAATCATCAATATTTTCCATAAACAGCATGACATCAGAAATACCAAAAGGGGGAATATTCAGTTTTAAATTAATCCAATTCCTTATTTGAGTCCAGAACTCTTTGGAGTAATCGCATGAAAAAAACAAATGTTCCAGTGTTTCCTCATTGGAGTTACAAAAAATGCAAGATTCCACGTCAAATTTAAATCTGCTTTGAAGAAAATCGGAGACAGGATAATATTTATTTATTATTTTAAAATGAGTTTCTTTTACTTTGGGCAGAACAGGCCATTTAATATACTTTGAGTGTGCTTTAACTAACAGAGATTGGCTGTTGAAATAAGAGAAAGATCTAAAAGAGGCTCGATTATGGACATGATAAATTCTTTCTTTTAAACAGTTGTTCAAAAGATTGTTATTTAGTTTAAAATCTAAGAAATTACATCCATTTATCTGTAATTTTGGTAATGAGATAATTGTTCTATGAGGAGTAAAAACAGTGTTCTTTATTAAATGAATCAAAGCAGCAGGAATAGCTCGACATACTTTTTTAAATTCTTTAAGGCTGCAGGTGAGACTGTATTTATCTATAAATGAAGAAAAAGTCAATAAATTACCGTCACTGTCAGTTAAATCTGTAACAAAAAGAATGTTTCTGTCAAACCAATCCTGTTTAAATATAGATTTCCTACCAACTAATACTGTTCTGTTATTCCATAATGTTGATCCATGAGGGGTAAAATTGTGAATAAATATCATTTTCCAAAACTGAAGAACCTGTTTATGGAAGTTGGACAAAATGAATGGAATCTTGTTGACTTCAAAATCACATTTCAAAAGGAAGTCTATGCCTCCTAAATGTTTAAAAATGGATCTTGGGATATGAAACCACATGGAGTTACTATCAACCAGAAGAGCTTTTAAAAAATTAATCCTGAAAGTACCGACCATAGCTTCAAAATCTAGAGCATTGATGCCACCATTATCATAACTTTTGACCAGTTGGGAACGTTTGATATAATGTGTTTTGTTTTTCCATATGAATTGAAAAATAATAGAGTTAACTTTCTTAATGTTTGGAGGGGATATGTATAAGGAATAGCAGGGATAAATAATCTTAGAGACGCCTTCTGCTTTGGTTAACAGATTTCTTTCAAAAACAGTTAAATCTCTTGTCAACCAGCGACTTAAACTTTTCTTTATATCAAACAATCGATTTGTAATGTTGACTTCTTCCCTCCTTAATGTGTTTTTAGACAATAACACACCCAGATATTTCACTTCATGAACAACCCTAATGGCTTCAATAGTTTGGTGCTGACACGAGTGAACGGGGAGGATTTCACATTTGGAAATATTTAACTTCAAGCCTGATGCTTTGGAAAATAACTGAAGCCTACTTAGAGCTTTAACAACCTCTGCAACGTTTTTTAGAAGTAAAGCAGTATCATCTGCAAACTGACTAATTTTGTATTGCTTTTCAAAAATAGAAATACCTTGAATATCATGACTATGTTTTATGAGGATGGTTAATAACTGAGTGGCTAATATAAACAGTTTGGGCGAGATGGGACAACCTTGTCGGATACCCCTTTTAATTACAAATCGGGGAGTAATTCCTGGATTTAAGGAAACTGAACTATAAATATCATTATAAAACATTTTAATAATATTACAAAATTTATCACCAAATCCTAAAAATTTCAGGGCTTTAATTAAAAAGGAATGCTCCAATGTGTCAAATGCTTTATAAAAATCTAGAAATAATATTAAACTATCTGGGTCAACAAAGTCACAATAATCCAATAAATCTACTACCAACCTGATGTGATTATGGATATTTCTTCCTTTAATAAATGCTGACTGACACTCATCCACTAAATCCTTCAGTTCTCTGTTTAGACGTTCTGCAAAAACATGAGCCAAAATTTTATAGTCATTGCATAACAAAGTAATTGGTCTCCAATTATCCAAATATAAAGTATTTTTATTAGGTTTGGGGATTAAAGTGATTAACCCCTGTCTCATTGTGTTAGAAAGGCTACCTGCTGAGATACATTCTAGAAAAGCTTCATGTAACAAACGTCTAATATCAGTCCAAAAGAATTTATAAAATTCTGCTGTTAAACCATCCAGGAGATTTCCCAGAGGACATCTTAAGAACAGCAGCATCCATTTCCTCAATGTCT
This sequence comes from Oryzias latipes, assembly GCF_053564925.1. Taxonomy (NCBI): domain Eukaryota; kingdom Metazoa; phylum Chordata; class Actinopteri; order Beloniformes; family Adrianichthyidae; genus Oryzias; species Oryzias latipes. Next base: position 24,924,932 of record NC_136238.1, on the reverse strand, counting down.
AAATCGTTTTCCATAAAATGTTTAAATTCTAAGTCAATGTTTTGGTTCAATCCTTCAATGCTTTCGAATAAAATTTCACAGTCAGCTTCGGAATGATAGGACTTATATAAATTGGAGTAAAATGTGTGTATTTCTTTGTTAATTTCCCTTTGGTCTTCATAAACAAAATTATTTACTGATAGTTTGTTAATTTGCTTTTTTAATTGCCTTTGTTTTTCAAGATTAAAAAAATATGTGGTATTTTTTTCTCCCTCTTCAATCCAGCGAGCTCGGGATCTTACAAATGCACCTCTAGCTTTTTCAATATACAAAATGTCTAACTCGCTTTGTAATTTATTTAATTCTAATAATTCCTCAGTCGACAAATCCATCTTTTTACATAGGTCATTAATATTTCTTAAAATATTTTGTTGTTTTAGACGTTTCAATCTTAAAGCACTTTTACTAAATTCAATTGCAAGACTTCTAATTTTAAACTTAAACCATTCCCATTTACTCACAGGTGACATGTCCAAGACATTCACTTCTGTTATTAATTCTCTAACCTTGTTGCAAAAACAGGAATCTTCCAAAAGCATATTGTTGAATTTCCAAATTTGAATTAAATCAGTTACTGACCGATTACATTGAAGGGATAAAGAAACAGCACAGTGGTCTGTTAAGGGGGAAGCAGAAATGGAACATTTATCAATATATTTTACTAATGATGAAGATATTAACCAATAATCTAACCTTGAAGATTGTCCATTTCCTGCAGCATTAAACCATGTATATTGCCTGGTCACTGGGTTCAGAATTCTCCAATAATCAACTAAATTGACAACATTCATAAATTCAACCACCAGATCATCAAACTTGTGACATTGTGCTCTAGGTGGATGTCTGTCTAACCAAAGGTCTGGCGCCAGGTTAAAGTCACCTCCAACTATGACATTATCAGTTAAATGAGCGTGTTTAAGGTCTAGAATTTGTTTACATAAGTCTGAGAGGAGTGTTTTGTTTTTAGCTCTTTCATTATAACCATATACACAAACCAAAATAAACATTTCACCGTTAAACTCAAATATTAATATCAACCAATGGCCATAAGTGTCCCCAAAATGGTTAATAACTTTTCCCGGGAATTTGTTTAAAAGTATCATAACACCAGCTGAATGAGAGGTCCCATGACTGACATAAATAGAATCACCCCACTGTAATTTCCAGAAGTTTACATCTTCTTTAACTGAATGGGTTTCCTGCAAAAAAACACATTTTGCTTTCTGCTCCTTGCAAAATAAAAAAATAGCTTTTCGCTTAACATTGTTTTTAAGCCCCCTAGTGTTTAAAGAAATGAAAGAAAACATTTAAGAATTATCAATAGAACAGCAACCGCAGAAGATGTGCAGGAATGAACAATATTGTCCTTACCAGACAATTCAATGAGCATTCTTCACCAAGAACATGAACTGACAGAACACTAACTCTCACTGACTGTAATCTATTGAGGGTCCACTCTTCGATTGTCGATCAGTGCGTACCCCTCCTTCAGGAATGCTCTCTGACCCCTCTTCCTCGCCTCTTGGACCAGCGGCCACTGCTCGGCTCTCGCCTCCCTGTCCTCCTTAGAGAAATCTTCTTTGAAGTGGATGTGCATTTCCTTGCAGACTCTCGCCTCTCTTGACCGTTTCCACACGTCATCCCGGACCACTCTGGACACAAACTGCAGGATTATCGACCGCGGCATATTGTTGGAAGTCGCCGCGTTCCCCTTTCTTCCCAACCGATGGACCGTGTCAACTGCCTCTCGCAGGCGGTCCGCGCCGATGGGAACCACCCTGGTCAAGATGCCGATGACGGTTTCTCTGATGTCTTCTCCATCCTTCTCAGCCAAACCATTCAGCCGCAGATTCCACCTCCGTTTGTAGCGAGCATGCTCAGCCACCGCTTCCCTTAGCCGCTTGTTGTCTCCTTGAAGTTCAGCCACTCTTTTCTCCAGGTGTTCTAGAACTCCTTTATTCCTTTTTATAGCTTCTGAGTTGGCATCAATTCTTTCGTCAAACTTTTTCAGTAGGGCTGTCTGCTCATCCATTTTGGTCGTTTGCATGTCGACCTTCTCCGTCAGGGCGGCCACGGCTTCCATAATTCTTTCGAACATACTTTCATCCTGCAAGTTCTGTCCGCTTCCTTTCATTTGCTTTTTAGGATGAGGTGATTTGACTGGAGTATATGCAAGGTTCACTAACTTTTCTTTGGACCTTTCTTCATCCCCTGTAGTGACTTCAACAGCTTCCTAGAAGTATAAATGCTTCTATTTCCATTTATACTCAAATTAGTTTTCACATTTATTATTTATAAATGGGTACATTAATTTCTTATTTGTATTTTGCAGTTTTGGTTTTACATAATGGTGATGTTTTGCACAGTTCCGTCTCAGCCGACAGTTTCTTCTGCTCTCAAAACGTATTGGAGGAGGTGCAGCGTCCACATCCCAAGATGTTCCTGACATCACTAAGGATGTAATCTCAGGTAATTTTATAGCATGTAAAGTAATAAAAAAAACAGTGTCTGCATAACCCCTTATATTTATAAACAGCAGCTGAAGAGAATGGAGTCCCAAGTTCTTCATAATTAAATTAATAAATATCACCTCATGCAAATAATCTAGCCACAGGGGTTGCAAGCCAGTTGCCTCTGTGCCGGTCCCAAGCCCGGATAAATAGAGAGGGTTGCGTCAGGAAGGGCATCCGGCGTAAAAATTGCCAAAATAACCATGCGAATCATCCACAACACTTTCCTTATCCTGTCTAACCTGGTCACTCCTAAGGAGAACCTCAACATCTTCAGGTAGCGGAGATGAAGATGTTGAGGTTCTCCTTAGGAGTGACCAGGTTAGACAGGATAAGGAACGAGTACATCAGAGGGACGGCTCATGTTGCCTGTGTCAGCGACAAAGTCAGAGAAGCCAGACTGAGATGGTTTGGACATGTTCAGAGGAGGGATAGTGGATATATTGGGAGAAGGATGTTGGAGATGGAGCTGCCTGGCAGGAGGGCAAGAGGACGGCCAAAGAGGAGATACATGGATGTCTTAACAGAGGACATGAAGTTGGCTAATGTTAGGGTAGAAGATGTTCATGATAGAGTGAGGTGGAAAAGGATGATTCGCTGTGGCGACCCCTGATGGGAAAAGCCGAAAGAGAAAGAAGATCACCTCATGCAAATAATCAAACAATAAATCTCTCATAAATGTATAAAAGATCATGAAATTGTGAAAAACCTGCACACAGATTTTAAATGAGCCATTATTAATATTCTGCTATAGATATTTTATTGGCTTTATCAGTGATTATTCTATAATAATAATTCTTGTTTTTTAGCTGCAGAAGAAACTGCTGTCACCACATCTACTGTTGAAAGGGAAACATTAGACTGTTTTACTTTTCACTGTTTGCCTTTATTGAAGTTCTGTATCTCATGTTCCAGAGGCTCCAAGAGAGGCGTGTATGAAAGAGGAGCCGACTTGATCCAAAATTCCACCTACCAGTACCTCAAATCCAGTTGGTCCAGCTGAATGACCAACCACACTCTCTGATCCAGAAAGAATGGATTTGGTGCAAAGAGGTCCTTTTCGGACTGATAAAGACTCTGACTTTCCAAAATGCCCTCATTGAGCTGTTGTTCTTTATGTTGGATTGCATTATTGTTATTTGATTTTCTGTTAAGTTGCTGTTTTTAAAAGTTGGAGTTTTGTGAATGTAATTTGTTGAGTGCCTAATGTTACATAAAAAAATATATATTTATATATCTATATACATTTGTCATTCATATTTATTTCTTTGCATTTAAAATTTGTTCGGCACCACAATATGTGCATCCAACATGCAGGCAATAAACTGTATTCAATTCTTCGGCAGCAACAATAATTCACAAATGTATTAATAGAGATATCTCATTTATATTACAACAACAGTTGTGTTTTTTTTGGTGCTGCTGATCAGTTAGATAGCCCACAAATAAAATCTCGCTTAGGGCCCCCAGAAGACCAGGGCCGGCCCTGCTGCACATGTCGGTGCTACCAGAGAGGATTTCCAAAGTTTGCCCCTCCTCTCTTTCTAATGCCCTGACCCACCGGGCCTGAAGTACTGGCTCCTTTGGAAAGCTGTGGAAACTCATGTGAGGCACTTTTTGTTTGTTGTTGGAACAAAAAGGAATGCTACAGCGACACCTGCTGGTGGATTGTGAGTCGGATCTGCAGGAAGATAAAGGGAATAAAGGATCAAATGAACAGTAAACTGTAAAAAAAAGAAACTAATGGACAGAATAATATCTGCTCCAATGAAAGGTGGATATTTTCAACAGAACACAGTGAAACATAAATATTGGAAATGTACTTCAACGATCTAAGAAAGGAAAACAAATACAGTGAATGACCTTGTTTAATTGACGTAGAACAGCGTTAAACAGTGTTCAGGTGTCAACTCTGCCTAACTGGACCTGTAAACCAGGAGAACAATTATAAAGTGGTGGAGATGTCGCCATTTTGTCTGACGTCAGCGTGAAAAAGGTCTATTGGCAGCGACAGTCCACGAGGCGTCTACCTATTTTATGTTTCATTTCACTCCTCATGAAAGTCCACTTTGGAACAACAGAGATGAGCTTTCTAAGATCTCTCTGGTGGAGAAAGAGATTTGGTCTTTGCTCCACCTTATGGACCATCAGGGTCATTGATTTTCATTTGAAAACTTTTGTTCTACTGAGAATAGAAGAGGAGAAAAAGTTAGCGCTTTTGCTTCCATCATTCTCATTTTTCCACCATTTTAGAAATTTTATTTACATCTTGATCTTCAAAAAGGTATGTGAGACATTTATTCTAATAGACACACCCACATTTCATTTGCGTGGAGCATTTCATCATTGGAATCTTCCAAAGTTATGTACCAGTTACTTCTGCTGTTTCTGTCCTTCCAGGCCGCCGAGCCACAACTGTACAAACTTCTGGCTGCAGTGCTTTTATTTCTGCCGTGGCTCTCTTTAATCTGTTTTTATAAAATTTTCATTTACGTCCATTTTTAGGCCGTTCTTGCATAAATTGAACTGCTATAACGGCTTTCCAGGTTTAGTTTTCCCCTGAAATGTCTCTAATCGGTCCATTGACCTTCTGTTTCTTGTTTCTCTCTGATCCTGGTCCAATAAGTTCATCCTCCTCTGTGGTAAAGTCTGCTTCAATGCCATTTCTGTCAGACTAAAGTAGAGTCTGAGCATCAGGCTTTAGGGTTTTTACTCTGAGGACTTGGAGCATTGAGGTCGGTGAGGGAGAGTCCAGTCTGGTCAGGATTGGATCTTCAGGAAAGTGTTGCTGCTGCTCCTGAAAGACCCTAATGAAGAATTGTAGGTCTGTAGTTTGAAGGCTGTTCTCTGCCCAGCAGCTGCTCACAGGACTAGCAAAGGTTGTTGTTGGTCTGGAGCTGAATTGGTGAAGGAGTTCTTGTTTTGTGAAAGGACTCTGTGATTTTGAGGTCTAACGCTGAGAGAATCTGTCTTTTTCTGCCTCTTCTTGTTGGTCTTAACAGCATGGTTGGAATACTCAATTGTGGTTGGATCAGTTTGTGCACAGATTCTTTTCCAGGTGAAGCTGCAACAGGTAAGAACCATTTTCATTTCTGGGTTGGTGCTGGTCTTTCCAGCTGTGGTTGTTCCTTTTTGACTGTGCTGGTTTGTCAAATCCAGATTTCTGGGATGTCCAGTCTGCTTGAGGCTCTTTGAAAGGGATTTAGCTGGGATGGAAATAGTTTTGGCTTAGTCTGGTTCTGGTTTTCTTGGGTTTTCTGGTTCAACTGTGACGGTGAGAGTGATTGAATACTGATTTAGAGCAAATGCTTGTTGGTAGATTTGTTCACAGGAAGTGGTGTTCTGAAATGGTTTGGATGCTTTTGAAACAAGATGTTAATTATTCTACCCAGCTTTAAAAACAGAGTCACTGCTCACTTTGTGGTAAGTCAAACCATTTTATTAAAATGTTCCATAATGAGATGAAGGAGATCAGCTGTCATGTGATTTGAAATAATCATTCCTGGAAGAATGTGATAATTAAGTTTAATGATAATGTGCAGATAATGTTTACACTTAATCTGTGATACTAGAATGATTTCTGGAGTAAATATATTGATTTTTATTAATTTTAATAATCTGCACTCATGATGGTAAACTATAAATAACTGATCTGAATTGAACAACCGGATAATTCTGGAAAAATAAGAAGTTTAGTAAAGCATGATGGGGATGGGATAATATAGGTTCTACTTCTTCCTACTTTAGTGACAGACAGATGTAGCCCGGTCTTAAAAGAAGAAAAAAACATTAGTTGTTCATTTAAGTAGTATTTGTCATAAAAAAATATCTATATTTGTTTAAGTTCTCTTTAGATAAACAGTTAATTTATCTATGTAAAGTTAAACTGTTGGTATGGAATTTAACTGAGGTATTATCAGTGTTTTATTATTTTTCTTAAGTTACTGTGAGTGTATAAAGTGTGCTCAATGTGTAGACTGACCTAATTGGATGTCAGATTGTCTATCAACGGATTCTGTGAGTGTTATTGGTTGGTTTTTGGATTTTAATCCAATCACAACATCTGAGGGCGAGACAATTGGAAAAAGAGTGTGCGTGTCGAAGAGACTACGTACAGAAGCTTGGGGGTATTCCAGGAAGCATGTTTAAACTAGCCTGACTTTAAGCCTGAACTCTGGCTGAAATCCGCCTGAACTTGCTTACTCGGGGTATGTCGGTTCCAAAAGACCGGATATGAGTTGGCGTAATTACGCTCGACTTGGTAACCCTGGGTTAATGCACGTGCACAGCAGGTACATAAAGACATTCTCAATGGATCGCCGATTTCTGGAGTCACCATGGAAACGCGTGGTGAAAAAAAAGAAAACGCTATACTTCAGTGAGACGGAGTCTGAGGTTTTAATGACGGCGTATGAAGATTACACGCCCATCAAAAAAGTAACACGGCTGCATCATCAAAAGAAAGAGTTTCTGCTTGTAGTAGAAGAACAGACAAAGTAAACGCACAAGTTTCTGATCTTATTTCCATTTACCTTGTGATGCACATATATATAACTTATCCAATTTTGCCAACTTAAATGAATTACTTCTATTGGTAACAAAAAATTGAGTTAAATTTATTCAACCTCATTTCTTACGTCTATAAAACTCAATAATTGTTTATACAACTCAAATTTACGTATTTATCTAACTAAATGTCATATTACTCCAATTCAATTAATATTTTTTTCCATCTTAATTAATTACATTTCTTGATCTCTCAAATGCCTCAGTTTGAGCCGGCAAATATACTCATTTTTATAACAATAAAAAAGACGGGGGGAATAATGCACGGAGTGCAAAAATTCGTTAAAGAAATTACCTCGATTGTCATTATAGTGCCAAGCCGTAGGGGTGCTATATAAACTCATCATCCTCTCCTTCACTCTCACTCATGGTGCAGAGACGTAAGCTCAGTACGGCAAAATAACTCGGCGAAGCATGGCAAAACACAGTAAAACAGCTAAACAACTAAACACATTTGGTCAAAAACCCACACCTAAACCCAAATCCGTCCAGACAGGCAAAGGGAATGATATCCCACAATCCTTTGCAGTGCCGATCTAACAGTAGCACCAAAGTTACACCTTCTTAATTGAAATACTTTGAATGTAAGTAAAATAACTGTTTGAAAACTACGTGTAATTTTTAAACCGACTTACGAAAAAATGATTTATTTTAACTGAAACAAATAATAAAGTTAGATCCAAGTAAAAAAAAATATTTTTCCAGCATCCATATGTGGTCTTATCACCCTCTCACGGTGGAAAAAGTATTATCTGAGCTTCTTCATCCACTAAATCATCTTAAAATGGACACGCCATGCTGCTTCACCTCTCTGTAAACAAACTAAGCTTCAACTAAACCTGCTCCCGACCAGGTTATGTTCAGAGCATGAGTTGCCATGGCAACTTGACCTACCCTGAAACATACCTCCATTTCTGGAACCGAAAACTGAGGTTATCAACTTCCTTAGCCTCAAACTTACCGTGAGAGCTAGCATAACCTGCTTTCTGGAATACACCCCTGGAAGCGTGGTTCAAGTTTCGGCTTGATTTATATTCTCTGACAGTGGTGGATGCAGAGTTCGCCAAAGAAGTTCAGAGCATATGAAATACTGCTGAAGGTAAAACAGTTGACAACATTTGTGTATGTAATTGCGCTGAGCTTTTTACGAAGCACATGTTGTATGAGAGGAATTTTATATGTGACTAGCATGTAACTTGTTAGCAGCGGTTATTCTGTGACCCAACGTTACGGTAAAAAAAAGTAAACGGTGCTAATGTTGTAAAGTATAACAGTTATTAAACACACTCAAACTGAGAGTTTGTGTGAGGATATTAACGAGGCATGTATGTGCATTGACTGAAGGAGCAGGACCAGGACGCGCTCTTGGAGTATTCCTGTGGGCATCAGATGGAGATCCAGAAAGTTCCCGCTGGGACCCGGGTTGTGTTCAGTCAACATTAAACAAGAGTCCAGTTCCAGTCTGGGTCAAGTTCCTTTCCCCTCACTCATTACCAAGACAATACACCAGAATCCGCAATGACTGAACCAGGAGGTTGTGAGTACAAAAAACACTGCACGTGCTTATTTTGTTTTGCTTTCTAAGTGAAGCGGTCAATAAGTTTTTGACCTCAACGCTCCCGAGCGACGACACAGGCCTGCAACGGGTATTTTGTTTATTTAAAAAGGGACATTTTTTGAGTTTGTAAGTGTCTTTATTTTCCCATTTTCTTGTGGATTTGTGAACTAAGATTCATCCTTTGTATTGATTTTTATATTTGTTTTAATAACTAAATTTACCGTTTTTAAACGACACTTCTGGTCTGGAGTTTTTGAAGGTGTTTTTTCTTGAAGCTTGGAGACAGTAAACTAGGAAAAGTTTTAAGTTATTAGATTTGAAGTATGTTTTGAAATTATTTAATTTTGACAATAATCAACTACAAAACACCTAGAAGTTAAAGGGATTTGTGACGGCACCAAACCATAAAAATCACACCCAGGGCCCCGCCCATAGTATTACAGTATTTGAGTTTTACCGTTTAGTTTATTATATGGGACGGGCGCTACACAAATATCTGGATCAGTGTGTCCCATTTATTCTGCACATCTGGATCCTCCATGAAGAAAATCGAAACTGCAGCAGAGCTGTTCCACCACCAAACACTAGGAGGAGCACTAAACTGAAAGAAAAATCACCCAAGAGTCTCTGAGGGAGGGAGTTTGTGGAGCGACTTTTGACCTTAGAGAGAACTGAAAGAATAAGCTTTGAAAGTGGAGGATGTTCTGCTCAAATGAAGCTCTTTGATTCTGTCTGCAGATGATCTGTGGCTGCAATCACAGACCTTCATGCACACGCTCAAACGCGTGCACGTTCAATCCAGCGTATGCGTGAAGGTTGATGGCGCTCTAACAGAGAGCTTTGAGGGGGAGGGAGTCAAGCAGGGCTTACTCTGGCTGCCAGCAGAATGCATGCTGACAGGAAAATGTGAGGCCACGCCCACTGAGAAGGAGCCTGTTGCAGGTTCCAACAGGAAGCCTGTGAGAAAAAGCATCTGCAGCTGAAGGAAAGCAAACAGTGTTTTCTGTCACTGAATTGTTGCTCTGTCATCTCCTCTGTGAGGACCCTCCTTTACATCAGTGTTTTTCAACCTTTTTTGAGCCACGGCACACTTCAACCTTGACAAAAATCCCGCGGCACACCAGCATCCAAAAAAAAAAGCAGAAACTCATAATCTTTATTGATCTACAGTCCCTCCATGATCTCACATGCATTTTTGTGATAATTGTGGCAGCAAAAGCAGGAAGTTGCAGCTAGGACTGTGACGATAACCTCATCATCGCATCACCGCAATTTTTTACGCCCTTTTTTTTTTTTTACATTTTGCATATGGTACGTGTTTGGAACTATAATAAACACATTAAACACATCCATCTTTGCTGATAATTTCCTTTTTTCGCTAGTCCTGTGTTCAGAAACTTTCCTTCTTTCTTTCAGACTGTTGTCTCCTTTTCTCCCACCGCGCGCAGCTCTCTCACTGTCTGTCTCTGCGCTGCACGTGACACGCGGCTCCCTTTACACACAAACAGGCGAGCACTTTCAGAAGCACACACACATTCTACAACAGAAGTTTCCGTCTCGCAAGGAAATACGACAAATTTACTGCTTTCTAATTATTAATTTCTATTGTATTCATTTCCATTACAAGCTGCCTGCGTTCTTAAGTGCGCGACACGGCCGCCCACCGGAGGATTTTGTGTTGGAGAGGGGGGGGGGGGGGGTGTAACTGTCCTCCTTCACTCCTTAACACCAAAATGAACGTGCGCTTTTAGATTTCCATGAATATCACTACATGTTTTGTTTGGGAACTATTTTTTGCAGCGCAATGTTACGTGTCTGTATAAACAAAGGCGGAGCCTCCTGCCCCGTGTTCTTCATTTTATCTCTGCATTGAACTGGGAATTAGAAGTCCACCTTTGACCTTTTGGCCCTGGCCCTGAAGCCACAGCAGCTGACTGATGACCTTTGATCTGCAGAAAGGACCCTACTCTCCTAGGGGCATTAGCAATGTCCTGGGAATGGATGTCTCTCTGTTTTATGGCCATTGTGGGCTGTGTGTGTGTGTGTGTGTATGTGTGTGTGTTTACAACCACCTCCTTGTGAGTAGTTCTCATATGCCGTATTTTAGGTAACGCCCTGATTTTGTATAAAAGTGAGGAGGCAGACCTTTGTAAACTCAGAGCACACGTAGAATGGCTTGAGTCTGTTCCTGTCTGCTCTCCTCGAAAAGATTTAAAGCGAGTCCGTGTCTGTTCTTCCAGCTCAAATATAGTTGAGAAATGTTGATCCAGTTTAGACCCAACAGATGTGTGTTCATTGTGGTTTCAAGACGTTTAACAAGGACGACTCATTGTGCGCTGCGGCGCTGTAACTTTAACCCAATGCATTATGGGAGATGTAGTGGGAAAACTGCAGCAAAAGAGCAGAAAGACTAACGTCTCTGAGCTTCACTGTTTTTTCACTTGTTCCATGGTCTGATCCCGGATACTGTGGAAAGCTACACCGCTAAAGACAAGCTTTAGCTGGTATTTTTGTTGGAACTGAGCGACTTTTTGAGCTAAATTGGAACAAGGAAGTGAAGACTTTAACCTCTTCTGATTGGTCAGACTGATGACATGTGATTAAGCCTCCAAAAATGATTGGCGGAGACAGTTAAAGGGGCGGGACTTTTCCGCAAACAGCTTTACTTGCAACTAAATCGTGGTACCGTCATTCTTATTCAATTTCCTGGAGATGGAAAATGGTTTTAGATCAGTTAATGATTATGAGGGCAATTTCCCACGGCGCACTTGACCATCTCCCATGGCATACTAGTCTGTACTTCAACCTTCTGCAGGTTCTGATCTGCTTCTTTATGATTGGTCAGAACCTTCAGACCCAGAAACCTCTACTTTCTTCCCCGAACTGCTGGTTCTGAAGCTTCCTTCAGTTTCTGCTTCACTTCCTGTCAGAGCAGCACTCCCACTGCATCAGAATGAAGAACAGGAACCACCCTCATATTCATCCTGTCTTCATGGATCCAGAGTCTGCAGGACGATCCACAAACATCCTGCAGTAACTGAGAGGCAGATGACCTCCAAGAAGACATCTGCATCAACCTGTCAATCACTCTGAAGCTCCGCCCCCTTCCATAACATCTGCTGTGTTCAGGAATAAGAGATTATTCCTGATCAAACCCTCAGAGCCCAGAGCATTCTGGGAGATCATCTACACCTTCACTTCAGATGAAATAATTGGATCAGAGTTTTTGTGAAACCACTTTGTTTCAGTTCAGAAAAATTAGAGAAAATTTTGAAACCAGAACCTGTTTGGATCCAGAACCAAGACGAGGAGCTGAGATCTGGAGATTAAAGAGGAAAGATCAACATTAATCTTCATCTTCTCTGCAACTTCTTCACAAACAGCAGCTCAGTGTGAGGAAGAGAAGCCACCAGGTCAGAGGTCATCTGATCAATTCTAGCAGAACCATTCAGGAGAAAAGCTGATTGGTCCAAAGCAGAAGCCTGACTGAAAGGAAATAGTCTGCAGAGACCAGAAGAAGAAGAGGTTTTCTTTCCATTTCTCTGATCAGCTGATCTGAAGACTCAAATTTAAACAGTGATGACAAACAACAACACTCAGCAGAATCAACACATGAGGAAGTGATCTGTTCTTAAAGCAAAGCAGAAGAGAAAGAAGCAGAATCACTGATCTGAGCTGCAGCTGCTTCACACGGTGAGAAGAGACGACTCGTCAAATTTTTCAGAAAATTATAGTCTTTGTTCATTTGTTTCTTTGTTTCTGGAACTTTGTTTTCACTAACTTGACTGTTTATCTCAGTGTTCAGAGAAGACCTCCTTCCTCTGCAAACTCTCATCACTCTGCTGTTTAACCGTGGTGCTATCCTTGGCACTTTAACATTGGGAGTTGGGTCATCTAGACCCACTAGACAGTGCTCTGAACCTTTTTTTCTTCAATGATTTGTGATCTTCACTGGTGTCCATGGATTACATGAAATCTTTCCACCTTTATCCACCTTTGTCATGGTAGGGAGAACACGTAAATGTAAGGGGGGGTCATCTAAGATAGCACAAGGGTTAAAGATTTGATCGCATAATTAATCAACAACTGAGGATCAATTCTCACTCATTGATCAGTTTCTGTTTCACTGATTGAAGAAAATGGAAACAAATTATATTTTTATTGTAGATTTTCACAGAATAAACTGTTGATGTTTACAGAAGTGAAAATGCTGACTCATCAAAGTGGTTCAGATCAGTTGACTGCTGCTTCCTGTCAGAACTTTCCAGAACCCAGACAGAAGAAAGAGTTTCTGTCAGAAACACAAACCACCATGAAGCTCTGGAGGTCAAAGGTTTCATTTCTGACTCCAAACCTTCCTGTTCTCCTCCATCCAAACCTGTGTGGAGGTCAAAGTTCATGAGAAAGTCTCTGTTGGAGCTTTGAGAGGAAGAATTCATGTCTTTCTTTCTTTTCTCCTCATTCTTTGATTTCTGTCTGTTTTTCTTGATGCTTCATGTTTCCTTAAGTGTAGAAACAGGAAGTTTGTTGTTTCTTTGTCAAAGTGACTGAATGGAAATGTTGCTGCTGCAGCTCCATGTCTCCACCTGGTGGAGGGAGAGCAGAACTGCAGCAGCTGATGGCAGCTTCCTCTGCCTCCCACTGCTGTCTGACTGCATTCACCTGAACCTGAGAGGAAACACAAGAGAAGAGCCAATCAGTGGAGGAGCAGCTGATCTGTTGGTGAAGGAGGATCAGAGCTGATGATGAGGAGGGTTTCCTCTGCAGGTGAAGGAGGAAGGTGTGTGTGAGCTGATGTGGATCCAGTGAATCCAGCAGCATGGATCAGTGGGAGGAACCACAGGAGGGAGCCCCTCCCTCTAGAAGCAGAGATGGTAACCATGACAACCAGAGCAAAGCTCAGAGGTGAGATGAAGATCTCCAACTGTCCATGATCTTCTTCATGTCAGAGCTCAGGACTCACACCAGCAACCTTCATTCTACACAGGAACCAACCTGGATCTGGACCTGGATCCAGCTGGGGGTCCAACAGGAGTGACACATCAAATAGTTTTCTTCATCCTAACTTCAAAGACATCCATCCAGGAGTGGACCAGTGAGTGTTTGTCAGAGTTTTTGGAGGCTGGATTCTAGTTCAGATGATCAACAGTTTTCAGATGAAGGACTTGAGGTCTGGTTCAGTTCTGGATCTCTCTGATCAGACTCACTTGGAGCATCATGTGTGTGATGAGATCTTTTCAGTTGAGTCTTCTGAGAGTCTCTGAGAGACATCAGAGATGTTGGAGAAGAAAACATGTTGACTGCTGACTCTGACTGACAGCAGCTCCAGTCTAATGAGAAGAATCACTGCAGACTCCTAGGATTCAGATTTTCATGCTTTCCAAACATCACATTGTTCTAGTTTGACTTTCTGCTCTCAGAATTTCTACATTTCTACATGGAGAATTGGAATCAGCTTTTCTAGAAAAAGTCTGGATTGACTGACAGAAAATGCTGAAAGCTGGAAACTGTTGATCCAAACATGTCATGTTATTCCAGACTAAACAGCTCAGTCTGTGTTCATGTCAAAGTCCATCAGCTGTTCATGAAGAAGCAGATCCTCCAACACTCTGATGGTTTGGTGTTTGCAGAGGTCAACAGGTCACACAGAGAGTCCAGTCTGCAGCCTCCAGCTGTGGCTCCATGAAGAGTGACCGGTCCAAAGAAGATCCTCCATCCTTCAGAACTGAACCAGGACCTTCAGACTCACAGTAAGAAGCAGTTTCTAGTGAACAAAGCAGAGTTCAGCTCTCAGCAGGAACAACAATGTTCTCACCAAGAACATCAGCTGATCCATCCAGGAAGGTCAACCATCTGCTGTGACGCTTTAGGTCTGAGAGGAAAGAAAAGAGTTGGACAACTCTGGAGGACACAAAGCTCAGTCTGTGAGGATGAAGCAAACAGCTGAACTTTTGTAGCCGGTTAACTAGAATGCCACAAGACTCTAGTTAAAGCTAGTTATAAGGACCAAAGTTAGTCTCAGAGGAAGTGCTGAATGATGACAAGCGACATTAAGATGCAGAAAATGTTTATATATTCATATTTGGTTTACAACAGAAAATAAACAAACAAAAACCAATCAGTTCAATGCAGTGCATCTGCTGTCCATCCTCCAGTAATGTTCATAAATCCAGTCCAAGAAGTTCAGTGCAAGCAAAGTTTATAGCATAAATCCATCACATCCACATATGGGGGTGTAGGTGTAAATGCCTTCTACCGCCAGGATGTCAGCTTGGGAAGGCCTGAAATTAAAGCCGAACAGCCTCCATCCTCGGTGGAACCTGGCCTGCACAGAACCAGGAATATCTAACTTGTTTGTAATGGAAGAGGACATTAAAGTAAAACACAAATTCCAGCAAATAAACAACTAAAGTTCAAAAAGAGTACTCCAAATCAAGTATAACCAATAAATTCAGTGAATACAAGCCAATAAAGAGTGAATCCAATCCCAACCATCAGTGACAAAACGTCAGCATTTCAAAACCACCGTGAGCACAAAACAACAAAACACCACATAACTCGTTCAACAAGACGAGCTCAGCTAACGCCAGCACCAGCTGATCCGCCTGGGAACACAACTGAGAGTGTTTAATAAGAATGACACCACAATATATACAAAATACTCACCAGTTCCCACGTTACTCATTCACATAGCGCTTCTCGTCACCCACCCGCGTCTCATGCATGCAGTGATAGTTCTCTTCGCCTGACTTCCATCAACAGAGCTGACTGCGCATGCCCCTTTATAAAGCCTATGGCCTGCGACAATCGCACAAACTCTCACGAGAGCTTTAAATCTTTACATCATAGCAGTGGATGGGGCGACGCTGCAAAGCATGTCAGGGTTACACCTTTCTCTGACCTTAGTCCAGACATAGGCTCCAAACACAGCTAACGCATCATTTAGACCTTCAGATGTACTAGATCTGCTCTGGTTTAACCTGGGAACACATTTGCTCACATTCAGCACAGCCTGGAGCACACAATAGAACTACCATTTTAATAATGTAACTAGGGTTGTGCCGATGGACGATATCATCGTCCATCGTGATGGGTGACTGACATCCCGATGGAGAGACACCATTGTGATGCCACGCCCCCGCCACGTTGCGAGTCAACACCATAAGCCGCGGTTACATGTACAAAATATCTTGATGGGATCAATGGTCGGATTAGAATCCAACCGTGTTCATGGGCCCAGAAAAATGTTTTCAGAATATAAAAACGTTCACTAAGGTCACTTTCCGTCGGAATAAATCATTCGCACATGCGCAGTAGGGTTTGAAAACCGGAAGGATATAAACTCCGCCGAGCGGCTTTTTTTTTTTTTCAAACTTTATTGAATGTAACAATTCAATACAAAACAATGTTAAACAGCGCCGAGAGGCTATATACATTGACATGTCAGCTCGGTAAAATACAAGATGATCTTCTAAACGTGCTTTTAATAATGTTACGGTTATTATGAAACACCTGTTCGCTCATCATTTGAATTTTAATCCGTGTGGTCAGTGCTTTTTCTGAACGAAGCTAGGATTAGCAGTATGCTAACACGGGCTAACAACATTAGCTTTGGGTGGTGCTGCTTGCTGGCTGCACGTAAACATGTAAGAATAACATCAGCCTTTATTTAGTCGGGACACGACTGGAAACACAAATCCGCGTGATTGTTTGAATGTTTTCTAAGGACTGAGCGACATTTCTGCTTTGAAGCTCAGACCGCTGTGTGTGTGCTGACGATCCGAGCTGTGCTCAGACACACACTTTTAGACCCGGTTCTGAGTTCGGTAGCTAGTACCCCTAGAGCTGCGGGACGGATCGCAGTCTTAAATCTCCCACACATACCGCTCATGTACCCCCCCCCCTTCCCATCAAACACAAAGCTGTAAATCCGCACTCCGCCGGTCCACTTCACTAGTTAAGTGCGGGAGCGGACTACTTCTTTTCTATTTTGTTTGTCACTTTTTTTATTAAAGTCACTTCCCTCAGTTTCTACTGGATCATCGCGGATTAGTCAGTAGTTGGGAAATAACATGAAAAAAGCAAAATAACGAATAGCAGTTGTATAAGAACGAAAAATGTAAAAAATACCCCCCCCCCCCCCCCCCCGACGATGTCATCGCCCATCCCGATGGTTGACAGCAAACATCGTCAACGGCCAATTTAAGGATTTAAGGGACATCGCCCAACCCTAGATGTAACCCACTCCATGCAGGATCCACACCTCTCTACCCTGAAGACTCTGCGTTGTGTTATTTGTTGTTGATTAGGGGAACCCAGTGAGGCAGGAGTCAGACACACGGTGATCAAGGTCGTGGCTCAGAGTTTATTTGGTGTTGATGCTGACAATTCCACCTTCCAAACCATAAACGAACACTCACTCTCAGTTAAGGTCATTTACAAAACCGTAGATGCAAATTTAAGATAAGGCATTAAACAGAACTAAAAAAGAGGTAAGTGCTGTGTTTCATTAGTTGGTAAGCATAGAAATAAAGTGCATAGATAACTACATAGCAAACAATAAAAATCTGACAAGCTCTTTTTAAAACAATGAAATAAACTCCAAAAAAACCTTTCTAGTGGCAACTGAACATATCAAGACAAATATATTTTTTCAAAAACCTCATAACAATTACTTATGGTCAAGTTATTTAACTAGGTTGCAGAGGGTGCAATCTACAGTGCTTACCTTCCAAATCATAAACGAACACTGAGTGAATTCGCGCCACACAGAGTATTACAGACCTCCAAATACGGTGTCCCTTGTTCTATCCCCTGTCTTGTTACTTCATTGGGCTGTTCGATCATGTCCTCTACATCCTCCATCTCATCCCCTCCAGTGGCTGGTTCTGGCTCCTCGCTTGTCGCCTCATTAGTTGGTTTCATGGGGAAAAACATGCACTGCGTAAGCAGATTTTGGTGGACCACTCTTTCTTTCTCGCCATTTTCTGATCGCACTACATACACAAATCTTTGGGCTGCTTCTTTATTACAGTGTGTTGCTGGGGCTCCCGTTTGTCTCTTAGTTTCTGCCGTCCATCCACATGTCACACTTTAAAAAGAACTCTGTCGCCTGGCATAAAGACTTGGTCCGTTGCCCTCTGGTCATAGTATTTTTTTTGTCGACCCTTGGCATGGTGAGAGGTCTGATTAGCCTGGGTATATATGCCTGTGACACACAGTCATGCAGAGTCTGGACATACTCACTATATTCACTTGTCTCATTTGTTGTCTGGGACCCAAAGATCAGATCAATAGGGAGTCTGGGATGCCGGCCAAACATTGGGTAATATGGTGTGTATCGAGTAGAGTCATGTCGTGTGCAATTGTAGGCATGCGTCATTGCATCCAAATACTCATGCCACCTTGGTTTCAGGTGAGGCTCTAATGTCCCCAGCATGTCCAAGAGAGTGCGGTTGAACCTTTCCGTGACACCATTGCCCTGAGGGTGGTAGGGGGTTGTATGGGTCGTAGTGATGCCCATACATTTACACAGCTCCGTCACCAAAGCACTTTCAAAATTGCGCCCTTGGTCTGTGTGCAATTTTACAGGGAAACCAAACCTACAGAAGAAGTTTCTCCACAGTACTCTGGCCACAGTGGTGGTCTTTTGATCTTTGGTTGGATGTGCTTGTGCATAGTGTGAGAAGTGGTCTGTCACAATGAGGACATTTTCTAGGCCCCCCTTTGACTTTTCTAGAGCCAAAAAATCTATGCATATGAGCTCCATTGGGGAACTGCTGAGACTGCTGACTAAGGGGGCCCAGCTCCTGTAGTTGGTGTCTTTCGAAGGCAGCACCTCTCACACTTCTCACACCAAGCCTTGATTTCTTGAAACATCTGTGGCCAGTGAAATCTTTCTCTGACCATCTGCACCATCCTCTCAAGTTCTAGATGTCTAGAGTTGTTATGGAGAGCCTTCTTAATGAATTCACGAAGCCTCTCTGGCAATACTAATTGCTCCACAACTCCCCTTTGGTGGTCCCGGATGTGGCGGTACATAATACCATCTCTTATAACTAGTCTCTTCCACTCTTTTAAGAGAAGACACACCTGTCCACCACCACTGAGCCTCTCATTGCGGCTTGGTTTCTGGTTCAGGCTCTTATAGTGCAGAACAGGACCAATAACAGGATCCTCCTTCTGCCCTGCACGGATCTCTTGTCTTGTAATGGTAGGCAATGACTCCATCCCCACGTCTCCGTAGGCCTCATTAGGTTCACGAGATTCACATTTATGTTTCTCCGAGACCGGCATACTCTGATGTGTGGGGTCACCTGGGTCCTGTGTGGGTTCTTCCATGCCATGTCTGGGGTCACTAGGTCTCACCTGGTGGTGTCATGTTTGTAGAGCCTGAGTGACCTCCCGGTTGGACATCCGAGAGAGGGCATCAGCATTGGTATTGTTCTGTCCCCGCCTGTACTGGACATCAAAGTCAAGGCAGCCAGTTGAGACACCCACCACCGGCCAGCTTTGCACTCGACATGACATATTTCAGAGGGTTACTGTCTGTCCGGACTGAGAATCTAGGTCCATAGAGGTGGTCATGGAATTTGTCTGTGATCGCCCATTTCAGCGCAAGGAACTCTAGTTTGTGTGCAGGATATCTCGTCTCAGCTGGACTTAATCCTCTGCTTGCAAAGGCTATGACCCTCTCAGTGCCACCTTGGACCTGAACCAACACAGCGCCAAGCCCCTCCCTTGAGGCATCTGTCTGAAGGACAAATGGTAAACTGTAATCTGGATAGCCAAGTACTGGAGCAGTTGTGAGATTTTCTTTCAGGGCCTGAAATGCCTCCTCACACTCATCAGTCCATATGAATGGTGGGTCAGGTGCCAGGCTTTTCTTACTTCTTCGTTTTTCTCATTCTGGGATCCCCGGATGTGAGGCTATATAAGGGCACAGCCAGAGCAGAGTATCCACATACAGCGGAGAAAATAAGTATTGAACACCTCAACATTTCTCTCAAAAAACATATTTCTAATCGAGCTATTGATACGAAATTTTCACCAGATGTCGGCATCAACCCAAGTAATGCACACATAGAAAGAAATCCAAACATTTATGTCCATAAATGAAGTTATATGTAATAAAGTGAATTGGCACAGGGAATAAGTATTGAACACATGAAGAAAAGGAGGGGTAAAAAGGTCTGGAAAGCCAAGAAAGCAGTTGGAGTTTGTCAGTATTCAGAAGGTTAACCTGCCCCCTATTAGTGCAAAGTAATATCAGCTGGTATAGTCCTGGTTGATGCCTTTTAACCCTTGTGCTATCCTAGGCACTTTAACATTGGGAGTTGGGTCTTCTAGACCCACTAGACAGTGCTCCGAACCTTTTTTCTTCAATGATTTGTGATCTTCACTGGTGTCCATGGATTACATGAAATCTTTCCACCTTTATTCACCTTTGTCATGGCAGGGAGAACATGTCAAAGTAAGGGTGGGGTCGTCTAAGATAGCACAAGGGTTAAAAAGGTTTCTCACCAGCAAGGTGTTAGACAAGAAGCATTGCATGATGGTTAACAGCAAAGAGCTGTCCAAAGACCTACGCAACCTTATTGTTGCAAAACACACTGAAGGCATTGGTTACAGGTGCATTTCTAAACTTCTGAAAGTTCCAGTTAGTACCATTGGGGCCATCATCCGGAAGTGGAAAGAACACGGCATTACCATAAACCTGCCACGGCCAGGTGCTCTTCGCAAGATTTCAGTCAGAGGAGTCAGAACAATCATCAGAAGGGTTCTCCAACAGCCCAGGACCACTCGTGGAGAGCTTCAGAAAGACCTGGAATCAGCAAGTACCGTTGTTTCAAAGAAAACAATAAGTAATGCACTCAACCGCCATGGCCTCCATGCACGCACACCACGCAAGACTCCATTTTTGAAGAAGCATGTTGAAGCTCGTTTGGAGTTTGCCACACAACATTTGGATAAACCCATGACATTCTGGGAGAAGATACTCTGGTCAGATGAGTCCAAAATTGAACTCTTCGGATGTCATAAGACACAACATGTTTGGAGGAAAAATGGCACCACACATCACCCCCAAAACATCCTACCAACAGTCAAGTTTGGAGGTGGGAGCATCATGGCGTGGGGCTGTTTTTCAGCATGTGGTACTGGTAGACTTCATATCATTGAAGGAATAATGACTGGAGAAAAGTATCGAGACATTCTTGATCCGAATCTGCTGTCATCTGCCAGGCTGCTGAAGATGAAAAGAGGGTGGATCTTTCAGCAAGACAACGATCCCAAGCACACAGCCAAGGTAACACTCAACTGGTTGAAGAAAAAGAAAATAAAGCTGCTAGAATGGCCCAGTCAATCACCAGACTTGAATCCAATTGAAAATCTTTGGAAAGAACTGAAGATCCGGGTTCACAGAAGAGACCCCCGGAACCTTGAAGATTTGAAGGCAGTTTGTGTGGATGAATGGGCCAAAATCACACCTGAGCAATGTATTCGACTGGTTTCTCCATACAGGAGGCGTTTTGAGGCTGTAATCACCAACAAAGGTTTTTGCACTAAGTATTAAATACATTTCAGTAAGCGTGTTCAATACTTATTCCCTGTGCCATTTCACTTTATTAGACATAACTTCATTTATGGACATAAATGTTTGGATTTCTTTCTATGTGTGCATTACTAGGGTTGATGCCGACATCTAGTGAAAATTTCATGTCAATAGCTCGATTAAAAATATGTTTTTTGAGAGAAATGTTGACGTGTTCAATACTTATTTTCCCCGCTGTACATATCGCCTATAATAGCCAGCAAAGCCAAGGAATTGCAGCACCTCTTTGCGGTTTGTTGGCGTTACCCAGTCCTTAACGCGGTTAATCTTTCCTGGGTCTGTCCGGACCCCTTCAGAAGACACCAAGTGACCCAAATAGTGCACTTCCTTTCTCATGAGCTGGTATTTTGAGGGTTTAAGCTTAAGGCCATGCTCTAGGAGCTGACTGAACACCAGCTGCAGCCATTCCAGATGCTCCTCAAATGTTATAGAAAATATGATGACGTCATAGAGATAAATCAAGAGATGAGTAAAATTCAGATCTCCAAAGCAGCAGGTCATCAGTCTCTGGAAGGTGGAGGGGGCATTCCTCAACCCAAACGGCATTCGGTTGGCTTCAAACAGCCCCATAGGGTGTCTTGTGTTTGGAAAAGAATTTTGCCTGTCCCAGAGCTTCCAAAGCCTCCTCTATTCTAGGCAACGGGAATGCGTCCATTGTGCTGTAGGAATTTAGTTTCCGGTAATCAAAACATAATCTCAGAGAGCCATCTTTCTTGGTCACCACCACCACTGGTGAAGCATATGGACTCTTACTAGGCCTGATGACTCCTACTGGCTCCCTGTCTACCAACAACTTTCTTACATCTTGCCACTGGGATGGAGGAATTTTACGATAGGGAAGTCGAAAAGGCTTAGGATCAACCAGTGGGATATTGTGTTGCGCAGTTTTTGTATGGCCATAGTCCATAGGATGCTGGGAGAACACACCAACATTCCTCTCTAGCAGCTCTCTGAGGAGGGCACGCTGGTTTTCATTCTCAACTGCTGCTTTGCTTAGGTCTACTGCACAGCTTGACACCACCTGGTCCAGATACAGGCATGTTTCTTTGCACCCATCCTTGCATTTTTTTTTAAAAAGTCTACAACACTGGCCGCCAGGGAGACATTGGCCAGGTGTGTATGGGATTTGATGGTGATGGGATGTGAGGATAGGTTCATCACTCTGACAGGGACACATCCCCTCTTTACATCTGCAAGAACTTTGGCAACCAAGAGGTCTTGGGGAAGCTGTATAGAGGAGTGGCAGTCAATCAGGGCTGTGTAGGTTTTTCTTTGTGGGCCTCTTTTGATCATGCATTTAAGATCCATTTCTTTTCCCCCAGGAATGTGTATTTTACGGCAGGGGTATATGGCATACTCCACCAGGTCATCAATATCACAGCGCTCAGTGTTTCCAATCTCCAACAGGGATATGCACCACTCTGGGTGGCTCTCTTTCACCTAGTAAATGAACTGCTGGCCATAAGTTGCTTGGAGATGGCTTCTGGAGGCACGGAGAACATTGGTACCCACAAGCAGAGGAACAGAGGCGCGATACTCAGAATCACTGACAACAAAAGCTGGCACTTTCTCAAATTATTTTCCCAACACCTTCAAGTTAAGGTGTATGACACCATGGTAGGTTACATTCTGACCAGTTGCGCCTTCTATGAGTATCTTAGAGGGCTGCAGCTTCTGTTTCTGAAGGGTGGGGTGGTTGCACCAGTAGTTGTGGGTTATGCTAGTTATTTGGGAGCCAGAATCAATGAGCACCCTGCACTTCATTCCATTGACTTCTACCTTCCCCTCATTTCTTGGGCCAACCAGGGGGGTGGTCTCTCCTGCAGCACCAGCCCGGTTCACCTGCAGAAGGGGGTCTTTTGGCTTGCCCATAGTCGCCCCTGTGACGATGGGCTCTACTCGTTTAAACTATTAGCTGAGTGAGATGTGCTCTCCTCTGCATGAGTTATGAGCTTAGGGTGGTGAGCCCATGTCCGATTGTGGTCTTGTAGCACTGCTATGCAAACTCGGGCAATGTGTCCTTGTTTTCCACATCGGTAGCATGTGACAATTGGGGCCTGGGTTGTTGATACTGGAGGTGGTTGGACTCTTGGCAAGGTGACACAGGGTGGAGGAGTAATTCTTGCTTCAAGGTTGGTCAATCTGGTCATCTGTTCCTCTTGACAGAGAGCTAGTTTCTTTATCATCTCTGTTATCTCTGACCACTCTGATGTTGGATTAGTCTTTCCTTTCATCAGTTTTGAAGTACAGTCGGGTGTCACCTGGACCTGAGTGAAGTTCGTCTTTGACTTGTGTAGTGACTGGAATTTTTTTGTTGCTTTGGTCAGATTTCTGAGCTTAGCTTGCAGCTCCCGGAAGCTCAAAAGCCTCCATAAGACGGGTGCAAATGGACTGGAGTTTGGATGTGGGGAGAGCCAAATCCATGAGTCACATTCAGAGAATTGGGCATAGCTGCAGTGGGCCCCTGTGCATTCTTGGCAAAAGAATACGGGGGAACTTGGGGGTTGTGGCCTGCTGCTTGGGACATGTGAAACTGGGGTTTTTTTTCCCCAGCTCTGCACCTTGGTATGTCAGCTCAGCTCGAAGGAAGTCATCAGTTGCACTCTTTAATTTTGGCACTGGAAAACTTGACATGAGGGCTTGAGGCCCCGAAGAGACGTCACCATTGCTAGTGGGTACCTGGGATCTGGGCTGATAAACTTGTGTTGGGAAAGGATAGATTGTTGAGTGGTTCCTGGTGGGCTGCTGCATACTATGTGAGTCTGGGAAGTTAAGACATGGGGAGCCCAGAGTTGGAAGGAAAGCTGTGCATGCTGGAAAGCTATGCACGCTGATCTGGGGCACTGGGTGTGTTGCATTTGAGGTTACAGCCGGTGTCATGGTGGACCCCTGAGCTGAAGCTGCACCCAGATCAGTATAGGGTGACAAAATGGAGGTTGCTGGGGTGAACTGTGTACAAAGTGTGGATCCTGTGGGCTGCTGAACTGGAGTTTGGAACTGCAACGGCTGGGTAGGGGGGAATTTGGTGGTTAGCTTTGACCGCACCGATGGCTGTTGGTTGTTGGTGCCCACCTTTGCTCCTTCACTGAGGGGCGGGTGTGTGTTGTCCTTGGTGAGCTGTAACTGTGATTTATCACCTGCCCTGGAATGGGTAGGGAGCCTGATATCGCTGCCGGAGAACCCTTTTCCCGTGGGGAGACTACACGGTCACTCATCATCTTCAAGTTTCTCTCCCTTTGATTTGGTTAGCAGAATAAAAATATATGTACCTTCAACTATGGGTAGCCTAACGTACCCCAAGCTGTGTGCCAGCACAATATTCAAAAAATTAGATAAATGTGTGATGATTGTTACATAATAATTCCCTCAAAAAGATATTTCACTCAAAATGTTATTACACAGCTGTATGTTTAGCACAAAAAAGAGAGATTGGTTATGTTAGTTATGTTACACAGGAAAATAATAAAAAAATAAAAGTGTACCATTCAATTTACAACTAGAAGGAGCTGCATTTCCAGAAGAAAATGCAGGGTTGAATGCTGTATTGCTGAATGAAAGCAGAAATATGATGAAAAAGCTGAACATTGTAAAAGTATAATGTCTAAAATAGGTCAAACATTGTAGAAGGAGTTAAGCGTGAAAGCTGAAATTGTTGAAAATATGGATGTACTGTTGAAAATTTGAAGATGATGCTAAAATGGCTAAAAGGGCTAGCATTGGAATCAGCATCATCAACTGACTCAAAAAAACACATTGTTTAAGAGTGTCATGTTGGTAAAAGCTACATGTTCTAAGTTGAAGGAAAAATCCACTTTTTTCAAAATGGCGGCTTTTCTATTAATTTTATCTCCATAGCAACCATTTTATGTTTGGGTCGCTTGGGGATGACGAACAGATTGACGTCAGTTTCAGACAAATCGGAAAAAGTAAACCTTTGGACGTCCTTAGCAACGAAGTTTGTTTGCTAACCACGCCCACATTCCATATATGTCCAGATCCAGTGAATTTCAATATGTTCAGTTCCAGCCATGGATGAAGTTTATTGCAATATTTGCTTCAGATTTTGTCATAAAATGGCCACCAAACAGTAGTTTGTGTCGACATCCCATAATGATTTCTAAACGTATTTTATAGTCCAAAGCCTTGTGATCATTTTAATGTTTGAACGGTGTCTCTAGCTACAAGTATGTTAAAGTTATATTGGTTGAAAGAAACAAAGGTTTGCAAGGATTTTTTTTCAATGTATTTCAATGAAGCAAAAAATCCTGAAATATCCTAAAATATCTTAAAAAGTACAAGGATTTGAAAAACCAAAAGTCATAGCAGTAATAAGATGAAAGAGCTGAACATTTTAAAAGTTGAACGGTTCAAATAGGTTAAAAATTGTAGGAGGAGTTAAGTGCCGAAAAACGGCGGAAGATAGCATAAGAGGAAAACAAATGTAACACTAGAAGGAGCTGCATTTCCAGAAGAAAATGCAGGGTTGAATGCTGTATTGCTGAAAGAAAGCTTAATGTGTAAAATAAATGGCTGAACTGAGCTGAAAGAGCTCAACATTTTAAAAGTAAAATGGTTAAAAAAAGTAAAAACCTGTAAAAGAGGTTAAGCACAAGAATTCCCTATGCATTTTAATGGGGCAAAAATCCTGGAAAATCTTGGAATATCTTGAAAAGTTCAAAGATTTGAAAGACTAAAAGTCGTAGCTGAAAGGAATAAGATGAAAGGGTTGAACATTGTAATAGTAGAATGGTAAAAATAGGTGAAAGTTTGAAGAAGTTTAAAATTGCCTCACATTTTGGCACAAAATGGCCGCCAAACTGTAGGTGGTGTTGCCATCCCATAATAATCTTGAACCTTATGTTGAAGTCCAAAACCTTGTGAACATTTCAATATTCGAACGGTGTCTCTAGCCAAAAGAATGTTAAAGTTACAATTGTTTAAAGAAGCAAAGGTGTGGCCAATGGAGCAAAAAGATTGGAAAATCTGGGAATATCCGGGAATATCTGGAAAAGTTCAAGGATTTGAAGGACCAAAAGTCATAGCTGAAAGGAATAAGCTGAAAGGGTTGAACATTGTAATAGTAGAATGGTAAAAATAGGTGAAAGTTTGAAGAAGTTTAAAATTGCCTCACATTTTGGCACAAAATGGCCGCCAAACTGTAGGTGGTGTTGCCATCCCATAATAATTTTGAACCTTATGTTGAAGTCCAAAACCTTGTGAACATTTCAATATTTGAACGGTGTCTCTAGCCAAAAGAATGTTAAAGTTACAGTTGTTTAATGAAGCAAAGGTGTGGCCAATGGAGCAAAATAATTGGAAAATCCGGGAATATCCGGGAATATCTGGAAAAGTTCAAGGATTTGAAGGACAAAATGTCATAGCTAGAATAAGATGAAAGAGCTGAACATTTTCATAGTCAAACGGTTAAAATAGGTGAAAAATTGTAGAAGGAGTTTAGCTGTGAACTTCTGCACGAAAAATTCTCCATGTATTTCAATGGAGCAAAAATTCCCGGAAAACCTGGAATATCTTAAAAAGTAAAAGGATTTGAAAAACCAAAAGTCATAGCACAAATAAGCAGAAAGAGCTGAACATTTTAAAAGTTGAATGGTTACAATCGGTTAAAAATTGTAGAAGGAGTTAAGCGGCGAAAAACGGCGGAAGATAGGCGTAAAGAATAATAAATAAAGAGAAACAGGAAAACAAAGGGTTGAATGCTTTACAGCATTCAACCAAACTAGAAGGAGCTGCATTTCCAGAAGAAAATGCAGGGTTGAATGCTGTATTGCTGAATGAAAGCAGAAATATGATGAAAAAGCTGAACATTGTAAAAGTAGAATGTCTAAAATAGGTCAAACATTGTAGAAGGAGTTAAGCATGAAAGCTGAAATTGTTCAGAAAAATGGCTGAATTGTCCTGCAAAATCCTGAAATATTTTGAAAAGTTAAAGGACCACAAGTCAAAGGTGAACATTGTAAAAGTAGAATGACCAAAACAGGTAAAAATTTGTAGACGGAGTTAAGCATGAAAGCTGGAAATGTTGAAAAAATGGATGTTCTGTTGAAAATTTGAAGATGATGCTAAAATGGCTAAAAGTGCTAGCATCAGCATCATCAACTGACTCAAAAAAAACAATTTTTTTTGAGAATATCATATTGGTAAAAGCTACCTGTCTAAGTTGACAGAAAATCCACTTTTTTCAAAATGGCGGCTTTTCTACTAATTCTATCTCCATAGCAACCATTTTACGTTTGAGTCGGCATGGGATGACGAACAAATCGACGTCAGTTTCAGACAAATCGGAAAAAGTAAACCTTTGGACGTCCTTAGCAACGAAGTTTGTTGGCTAACCACGCCCACATTCCTTATATGTCCAGATCCAGTGAATTTCAATCTGTTCAGTTCCAGCCATGGATTAAGTTTATTGCAATATTTGCTTCAGATTTTGTCATAAAAAGGCCACCAACATTAGGTTGTGTCGACATCCCATAATGATTTCTAAACGTATTTAATAGTCCATAGCCTTGTGATCATTTTAATGTTTGAACGGTGTCTCTAGCTGCAAGTATTTTGAAGTTATATTCGTTTAAAGAAACAAAGGCTTTCAGATTTGAAAAACACAAAATGGCTGCCAAACAGTCTCCATCCCATAATGCCTTCAAACCTTGATGTTATAATCCAAAGCACTAATCATTTGACAGTAAAAGTGGAGCCACATCATGCAACAGGAGACGTTGTGGCAAAAGCAGAACTTCAAGATCAAATCTCTCAACTATGCATGTGTCATTTGTTTTTGCACACACATCCATTTATAATGGAGAGATATATTGATCATCAGCTAGTTAGCTAACTGAATGATACAGCATTATATTTCATTGAACCACTAACTTATGTGGTGCAAAAACATCATAGTCACTTCTCGTAACAGCCACCTAACTCATGGTTTGGGAATCAACACTTTCCCATGAGCCTTCACTTTTGAAAAGTCACAGGATTTGAAGGTCCAAAAGTGGTGGTAAAAAAAAATTTTGGAGGTAAAAAAATTGTAAAAGGAGTTAAACAAGGCATGAAATTATTAAAAAATGGCTGAATTAATGAAAATTTGAAGATTTGAAGGAAAGGAATGAGCTGAACTGTTTCATACAATGGTTAAAATAAGTAAAAACCTGTAAAAGAAGTTTAGCACAAGGATTCTCTATGTATTTTAATGGAGCAAAAAATCCTGGAAAATCCTGGAATATTTTAAAAAGTTCAATGATTTGAATGACCAAAAGTAATAACTGTAATAAGTTGAAAGAGTTGAACATTTTAAAAGTAAAATGGTAAAAAAATTTGAAGCGTCCGAACCGGGTGTCGAACCGGTCGCTTCGTGCATCATAACTTCCCAATGCATTTTAATAGGGCAAAAATTCCCGGAAAAACTGGAATATCTTAAAAAGTACAAGGATTAGAAGTACCAAAAGTCATAGCAATAATAAGCTGAAAAAGCTGAACATTTTAAAAGTTGAATGGTTACAATCGGTTAAAAATTGTAGAAGTAGTTAAGTGTCAAAAAACGGCGGAAGATAGTATAAATAATAACTATGGCTGAAATAGGTCAAAGTTTGTAGAAGGAGTTAGGCATTAAAGCTGAAATTGTTGAAAAAATGGCTAAACTTTCGAAAATGTGAAGATGTTGCTAATATGGCTAAAAGTGCTAGCACTAAAATCAGCATCATCAACTGACTCAAAAAAACACATTGTTTAAGAGTATCATATTGGTAAAACTACATGTTCTACGTTGACAGAAAATCCACTTTTTTCAAAATGGCGGCTTTTCTATTGATTTTATCTCCTTAGCAACCATTTTATGTTTGGGTCACCGGGGCATGACGAACAGATTGACGTCAGTTTCAGACAAATCGGAAAAAGTAAACCTTTGGACGTCCTTAGCAACGAAGTTTGTTTGCTAACCACGCCCACATTCCTTATATGTCCAGATCCAGTGAATTTCAATATGTTCAGTACCAGCCATGGATGAAGTTTATTGCAACATTTGCTTCAGATTTTGTCAAAAAATGGCCACCAAACAGTAGTTTGTGTCGACATCCCATAATGATTTCTGAACGTATTTTATAGTCCAAAGCCTTGTGATCATTTTAATGTTTGAACGGTGTCTCTAGCTACAAGTATGTTGAAGTTATAATGGTTGAAAGAAACAAAGGTTTGCAAGGATTTTTTTTCAATGTATTTCAATGAAGCAAAAAATCCTGAAATATCCTAAAATATCTTAAAAAGTACAAGGATTTGAAAAACCAAAAGTCATAGCAGTAATAAGATGAAAGAGCTGAACATTTTAAAAGTTGAACGGTTCAAATAGGTTAAAAATTGTAGGAGGAGTTAAGTGCCGAAAAACGGCGGAAGATAGCATGAGAAGAAAACAAATGTAACACTAGAAGGAGCTGCATTTCCAGAAGAAAATGCAGGGTTGAATGCTGTATTGCTGAATGAAAGCAGAAATATGATGAAAAAGCTGAACATTGTAAAAGTAGAATGTCTAAAATAGGTCAAACATTGTAGAAGGAGTTAAGCATGAAAGCTGAAATTGTTGAAAAATAGCTGAACTGTCCTGGAAAATCCTGGAATATTTTGAAAAATTAAAGGACCAAAAGTCAAAGGTGAACATTGTAAAAGTAGAATGACCAAAACAGGTCAAAATTTGTAGACGGAGTTAAGCATGAAAGCTGAAATTGTTGATAAAAATGGATGTACTGTTGAAAATTTGAAGATGATGCTAAAATGGCTAAAAGTGCTAGCATCAACATCATCAACTGACTCAAAAAAACACATTGTTTAAGAGTGTCATGTTGGTAAAAGCTACATGTTCTAAGTTGACAGAAAATCCACTTTTTTCAAAATGGCGGCTTTTCTATTAATTTTATCTCCATAGCAACCATTTTATGTTTGGGTCGCCTGGAGATGAGGAACAAATCAACGTCGGTTTCAGATGAATCGGAAAAAGTAAACTTTTGGACGTCCTTAGCAACGAGCTTTGTTTGCTAACCACGCCCACATTCCTTATATGTCCAGATCCAGTGAATTTCAATATGTTCAGTTCCAGCCATGGATGAAGTTTATTGCAACATTTGCTTCAGATTTTGTCAAAAAATGCCCACCAAACAGTAGGTTGTGTTGCCATCCCATAATAATTTCAAAACGTATGTTGAAGTCCAAAGCCTTGTGAGCATTTCAATGTTTGAACGGTGCCTCTAGCTGAAAGCATGTTAAAGTTATAATGCTTGTAAGCAACAAAGGTTTTCAAGGATTCTCCATGTATTTAAATGAAGCAAAAATCTTGGAAAATCCTGGAAAATCTTGGAATATCTTGAAAAGTTCAAAGATTTGAAAGACTAAAAGTCGTAGCTGAAAGGAATAAGCTGAAAGGGTTGAACATTGTAATAGTAGAAGGATTAAAATACGTGAAAGTTTGAAGAAGTTTAAAATTGCCTCACATTTTGGCACAAAATGGCCGCCAAACTGTAGGTGGTGTTGCCATCCCATAATAATTTTTAAACCTTATGTTGAAGTCCAAAACCTTGTGAACATTTCAATATTTGAACGGTGTCTCTAGCCAAAAGAATGTTAAAGTTACAATTGTTTAAAGAAGCAAAGGTGTGGCCAATGGAGCAAAAAGATTGGAAAATCTGGGAATATCCGGGAATATCTGGAAAAGTTCAAGGATTTGAAGGACCAAAAGTCATAGCTGAAAGGAATAAGATGAAAGGGTTGAACATTGTAATAGCAGAATGGTAAAAATAGGTGAAAGTTTGAAGAAGTTTAAAATTGCCTCACATTTTGGCACAAAATGGCCGCCAAACTGTAGGTGGTGTTGCCATCCCATAATAATTTTGAACCTTATGTTGAAGTCCAAAACCTTGTGAACATTTCAATATTTGAACGGTGTCTCTAGCCAAAAGAATGTTAAAGTTACAATTGTTTAAAGAAGCAAAGGTGTGGCCAATGGAGCAAAAACATTGGAAAATCTGGGAATATCCGGGAATATCTGGAAAAGTTCAAAGATTTGAAGGACCAAAATGTCATAGCTAGAATAAGATGAAAGAGCTGAACATTTTCATAGTCGAACGGTTAAAATAGGTGAAAAATTGTAGAAGGAGTTTAACTGTGAACTTCTGAACGAAAAATTCTCCATGTATTTCAATGGAGCAAAAATTCCCGGAAAACCTGGAATATCTTAAAAAGTAAAAGGATTTGAAAAACCAAAAGTCATAGCAGAAATAAGATGAAAGAGATGAACATTTTAAAAGTAGAATGGTTAAAATAGGTTAAAAATTGTAGAAGTAGTTAAACGCCAAAAAACGGCGGAAGATACTATAATAACTAGAAGGAGCTGCATTTCCAGAAGAAAATGCAGGGTTGAATGCTGTACTGCTGAATGAAAGCTGAATTAGCTGAAGAAATGGCTTAACTGTACTGGGAAAACCTTGAAAAGTTAAATGTGCAAAAGTCCTAGCAGGAATAAGATGAAAAAGTTGAACATTGTAATAGTAGAATGGCTGAAATAGGTCAAAGTTTGTAGAAGGAGTTAAGCATTAAAGCTGAAATTGTTGAAAAAATGGATGTACTGTTGAAAATTTGAAGATGATGCTAAAATGGCTAAAAGTGCTAGCATTGGAATCAGCATCATCAACTGACTCCAAAAAACACATTGTTTGAGAGTATCATATTGGTAAAAGCTACATGTTCTAAGTTGACAGAAAATCCACTTTTTTCAAAATGGCGGCTTTTCTATTAATTTTATCTCCATAGCAACCATTTTACGTTTGGGTCGGCATGGGATGACGAACAAATCGACGTCAGTTTCAGACAAATCGGAAAAAGTAAACCTTTGGAAGTCCTTAGCAACGAGCTTTGTTTGCTAACCACGCCCACATTCCTTATATGTCCAGATCCAGTGAATTTCAATATGTTCAGTTCCAGCCATGGATGAAGTTTATTGCAATATTTGCTTCAGATTTTGTCATAAAAAGGCCACCAACATTAGGTTGTGTCGACATCCCATAATAATTTCAAAACGTATGTTGAAGTCCAAAGCCTTGTGAGCATTTCAATGTTTGAACGGTGCCTCTAGCTGAAAGCTTGTTAAAGTTATAATGCTTGAAAGCAACAAAGGTTTTCAAGGATTCTCCATGTATTTAAATGAAGCAAAAATCTTGGAAAATCCTGGAAAATCTTGGAATATCTTGAAAAGTTCAAAGACTTGAAAGACTAAAAGTCGTAGCTGAAAGGAATAAGCTGAAAGGGTTGAACATTGTAATAGTAGAAGGATTAAAATAGGTGAAAGTTTGAAGAAGTTTAAAATTGCCTCACATTTTGGCACAAATGGCCACCAAACTGTAGGTGGTGTTGCCATCCCATAATAATTTTTAAACCTTATGTTGAAGTCCAAAACCTTGTGAACATTTCAATATTTGAACGGTGTCTCTAGCCAAAAGAATGTTAAAGTTACAATTGTTTAAAGAAGCAAAGGTGTGGCCAATGGAGCAAAAAGATTGGAAAATCTGGGAATATCCGGGAATATCTGGAAAAGTTCAAGGATTTGAAGGACCAAAAGTTATAGCTGAAAGGAATAAGCTGAAAAGGTTGAACATTGTAATAGTAGAATGGTAAAAATAGGTGAAAGTTTGAAGAAGTTTAAAATTGCCTCACATTTTGGCACAAAATGGCCGCCAAACTGTAGGTGGTGTTGCCATCCCATAATAATTTTGAACCTTATGTTGAAGTCCAAAACCTTGTGAACATTTCAATATTTGAACGGTGTCTCTAGCCAAAAGAATGTTAAAGTTACAATTGTTTAAAGAAGCAAAGGTGTGGCCAATGGAGCAAAAACATTGGAAAATCTGGGAATATCCGGGAATATCTGGAAAAGATCAAAGATTTGAAGGACCAAAATGTCATAGCTAGAATAAGATGAAAGAGCTGAACATTTTCATAGTCGAACGGTTAAAATAGGTGAAAAATTGTAGAAGGAGTTTAACTGTGAACTTCTGAACGAAAAATTCTCCATGTATTTCAATGGAGCAAAAATTCCCGGAAAACCTGGAATATCTTAAAAAGTAAAAGGATTTGAAAAACCAAAAGTCATAGCAGAAATAAGATGAAAGAGATGAACATTTTAATAGTAGAATGGTTAAAATAGGTTAAAAATTGTAGAAGTAGTTAAACGCCAAAAAACGGCGGAAGATACTATAATAAATAAAGAGAAACAGAAAAACAAAGGGTTGAATGCTTTACAGCATTCAACCAACTAGAAGGAGCTGCATTTCCAGAAGAAAATGCAGGGTTGAATGCTATAATGCTGAATGAAAGCTGAATTTGCTGAAGAAATGGCTGAACAGAGCTGAAAGACCTCAACATTTTAAAAGTAGAATGGTTAAAGTAGGTAAAAAACTGTAAAAGAAGTTAAAAAAAAGATTTCCTATGTATTTTAATGAAGCAAAAATCCTGGGAAATCCCGGAATATCTTTAAAAGTTAAAAGATTTAAAAAAAAATCATAGCAGGAAAAAGTTGAAAAAGTTGAACATTGTAATAGTAGAATGGCTAAAATAGGTCAAAAAATGTAGAAGGAGTTAAGCATGAAAGCTTAAGTTGATACAAAAATGACTGGACTGTTGAAAATTTGAAGATGTTGCTAAAATGGTTAAAAGTGCTAGCATTGGAATCAGCATCATCAACTGACTCAAAAAAACACTTTGTTTGAGAGTATCATATTGTTAAAAGCTACATGTTCTAAGTTGACAGAAAATCCACTTTTTCCAAAATGGCGGCTTTCCTATTGATTTTATCTCCATAGCAACCATTTTATGTTTCGGTCGCCTGGGGATGACGAACAAATCGACGTCAGTTTCAGACAAATCGGAAAAAGTAAACCTTTGGACGTCCTTAGCAAAAAAGTTTGTTTGCTAACCACGCCCACATTCCTTATATGTCCAGATCCAGTGAATTTCAATATGCTCAGTTCCAGCCATGGATGAAGTTTATTGCAACATTTGCTTCAGATTTTGTCAAAAAATGCCCACCAAACAGTAGGTTGTGTTGCCATCCCATAATAATTTCAAAACGTATGTTGAAGTCCAAAGCCTTGTGAGCATTTCAATGTTTGAACAGTGCCTCTAGCTGAAAGCTTGTTAAAGTTATAATGCTTGAAAGCAACAAAGGTTTTCAAGGATTCTCCATGTATTTAAATGAAGCAAAAATCTTGGAAAATCCTGGAAAATCTTGGAATATCTTGAAAAGTTCAAAGATTTGAAAGACTAAAAGTCGTAGCTGAAAGGAATAAGCTGAAAGGGTTGAACATTGTAATAGTAGAAGGATTAAAATACGTGAAAGTTTGAAGAAGTTTAAAATTGCCTCACATTTTGGCACAAAATGGCCGCCAAACTGTAGGTGGTGTTGCCATCCCATAATAATTTTGAACTTTATGTTGAAGTCCAAAACCTTGTGAACATTTCAATATTTGAACGGTGTCTCTAGCCAAAAGAATGTTAAAGTTACAATTGTTTAAAGAAGCAAAGGTGTGGCCAATGGAGCAAAAAGATTGGAAAATCTGGGAATATCCGGGAATATCTGGAAAAGTTCAAAGATTTGAGGACCAAAAGTCATAGCTGAAAGGAATAAGATGAAAGGGTTGAACATTGTAATAGTAGAATGGTAAAAATAGGTGAAAGTTTGAAGAAGTTTAAAACTGCCTCACATTTTGGCACAAAATGGCCGCCAAACTGTAGGTGGTGTTGCCATCCCATAATAATTTTTAAACCTTATGTTGAAGTCCAAAACCTTGTGAACATTTCAATATTTGAACGGTGTCTCTAGCCAAAAGAATGTTAAAGTTACAATTGTTTAAAGAAGCAAAGGTGTGGCCAATGGAGCAAAAAGATTGGAAAATCTGGGAATATCCGGGAATATCTGGAAAAGTTCAAGGATTTGAAGGACCAAAAGTCATAGCTGAAAGGAATAAGCTGAAAAGGTTGAACATTGTAATAGTAGAATGGTAAAAATAGGTGAAAGTTTGAAGAAGTTTAAAATTGCCTCACATTTTGGCACAAAATGGCCGCCAAACTGTAGGTGGTGTTGCCATCCCATAATAATTTTGAACTTTATGTTGAAGTCCAAAACCTTGTGAACATTTCAATATTTGAACGGTGTCTCTAGCCAAAAGAATGTTAAAGTTACAATTGTTTAAAGAAGCAAAGGTGTGGCCAATGGAGCAAAACCATTGGAAAATCTGGGAATATCCGGGAATATCTGGAAAAGTTCAAAGATTTGAAGGACCAAAATGTCATAGCTAGAATAAGATGAAAGAGCTGAACATTTTCATAGTCGAACGGTTAAAATAGGTGAAAAATTGTAGAAGGAGTTTAACTGTGAACTTCTGAACGAAAAATTCTCCATGTATTTCAATGGAGCAAAAATTCCCGGAAAACCTGGAATATCTTAAAAAGTAAAAGGATTTGAAAAACCAAAAGTCATAGCAGAAATAAGATGAAAGAGATGAACATTTTAATAGTAGAATGGTTAAAATAGGTTAAAAATTGTAGAAGTAGTTAAACGCCAAAAAACGGCGGAAGATACTATAAGATACGATAATAATAAACTAGAAGGAGCTGCATTTCCAGAAGAAAATGCAGGGTTGAATGCTGTACTGCTGAATGAAAGCTGAATTAGCTGAAGAAATGGCTGAACTGTACTGGAAAAACCTTGAAAAGGTAAAGGTACAAAAGTCCTAGCAGGAATAAGCTGAAAAAGTTGAACATTGTAATAGTAGAATGGCTAAAATAGGTCAAAGTTTGTAGAAGGAGTTAAGCATTAAAGCTGAAATTGTTGAAAAAATGGCTAAACTTTTGAAAATGTGAAGATGTTGCTAATATGGCTAAAAGTGCTAGCACTGAAATCAGCATCATCAACTGACTCAAAAAAACACATTGTTTAAGAGTATCATATTGGTAAAACTACATGTTCTAAGTTGACAGAAAATCCACTTTTTTGAAAATGGCGGCTTTTCTATTAATTTTATCTCCATAGCAACCATTTTATGTTTCGGTCGCCTGGGGATGACGAACAAATCGACATTAGTTTCAGACAAATTGGAAAAAGTAAACCTTTGGACGTCCTTAGCAACAAAGTTTGTTTGCTAACCACGCCCACATTCCTTATATGTCCAGATCCAGTGAATTTCAATATGTTCGGTTCTAGCCATGGATGAAATTTATTGCAATATTTGCTTCAGATTTTGTAATGAAATTGCCACCAAACAGTAGGTTGTGTCGACATCCCATAATCATTTATAAACGTATTTTATATTCCAAAGCCTTGTGATCAATTTAATGTTTGAACAGTGTCTGTAGCTAAAGGCATGTTGAAGTTATGATGGTTGAAAGAACCAAAGGTTTTCAAGGATTCTCAATGTATTTTAATGGAGGAAAAATCTTGGAAAATCCTGGAAAACCTTGAAAGGTTCAAGGATTTGAAAGACCAAAAGTAATAGCTGAAAGGATTAGGCTGAAAGATCTTAACATAGCAACAGTAAAATGGTTAAAATAGGTTTAAAAAAACAGTTTAAAATCGCCTCACATTTAGGCACAAAATGGCCGCAAAACCGTAGTTGGTGTTGCCATCCCATAATAATTTCAAAACTTATATTGAAATACAAAGTCTTATGAGCAGTTTAATGTTTGAACGGTGTTTCTAGCTAAAGGCATGTCAAAGGTAGGATAGTTAAAAGCAACAAAGGTATCAAATTTGAAAACACAAAACGGCTGCTAAACCCTCCCTATCTCTTAATGATATCAAACCTAGATGTTACAGTCCAATACATTGATCTTTTAAAACTGAAGTAGACATACAGTAATCTCATCCAGTAGGGGGCACCATGTACAATTCTGTGCCACATGATTTAATTTCCCGACTGTGCATGTGTCATCAATCACAGCACAGTCATCCATGTATAATAGAAAGACATATTGATCATCAGCTAGCTAGCTGAATG
Source organism: Oryzias latipes (assembly GCF_053564925.1). Taxonomy (NCBI): domain Eukaryota; kingdom Metazoa; phylum Chordata; class Actinopteri; order Beloniformes; family Adrianichthyidae; genus Oryzias; species Oryzias latipes. The sequence continues at coordinate 24,887,603 of NC_136238.1, read as the reverse complement.
ACACAGTATTATACTGTCATTTTACCAGTAACATATGTGGAGTAACAACATGATAGTCACTTCTCGTAACAGCCGCCTAACTCATGGTGTCGGAATCAACACTTCCCATGAGCCTTAGCGGCCGTGGGCGGGGCTAAGGCCAGGGTCCTGACGTTTGTTCACAAGATGGCTGGAGCACATGTTTGAACTGCAGCTTCCAGCTACGAGGAGGAAAATAAAAAATACATAAAAACTAACTTAGATTCGCTCCCACTGTTTTTTCTAACATACATCGAGTGTTTGTGTGTGTGCTTTAAGCTGCTCTGATCATTTTAACGTTTGAATGGTGTCTCTAGCTAAAATTGTGTGGAAGTTGTAAGGGTTGGAAGAATCAAAGGTTGTCAAAGATTGAATGCTGTACTGCTTAATGAAAGCTGAACTTGCTGATGAAATGGCTGAACTGTCCTGGAAAATCCTGGAAAATCCCTAAAAGTTAAAGGATAAAAAGTCAAAACTTATGAGTAATACCACCTGAAAGAAAATTCTTCCATGTAACGAAATATATTTAAGTGAGTGGAACTGAAATTCATCAAGAAAGGCAAGGTAAAAAACCATGCAGAAAAAGTCGTATGCCAGAATCGAACTCAGAACCTCAGTATGATAATCCGTTCACCTTAGCCACTGAGCTAACACTTTGGTTACAATACATTGCAGCCGGTATAAATAAATAAGGCTTGTCGTGTACCGTTCTAGTGGGCGAAGCCGAGTTGAAACGGTTTCATGCCACAGTTCGTATTTTACGTGGAAAAACGAACGAAAGTTTTCCCTTTTGAAAAGTCGAAGGATTTGAAGGACCAAAAGTGGTGGTAAAAAAATTGTGGACGTAAAAAAATTGTAGAAGGAGATGCATTTCCAGAAGAAAATACAGGATTCAATGCTGTATTGCTAGAAGAAAGTTTAATTTGTTAAAGACATGGCTGAACTGAGCTGGAAGAGCTCAAAATTTTAAAAGTAAAATGGTTAAAAAGGGTAAAAACCTGTAAAAGAGGTTAAGCACAAGAATTCCCTATGCATTTTAATGGAGCAAAAATCCTGGAATATCTTAAAAAGTTCAATGATTTGAATGACCAAAAGTAATAACTGTAATAGGTAGAAAGAGTTGAACATTTTAAAAGTTGGTTGGAAGAAAATTCTAAGGGTCCGAACCGGGTGTCGAACAGGGCGCCTCGTGCACCATAACTTCCCAATGCATTTTAATAGGGCAAAAATTCCCGGAAAAACTGGAATATCTTAAAAAGTACAAGGATTAGAAGTACCAAAAGTCATAGCAATAATGAGCTGAAAGAGCTGAACATTTTAAAAGTTGAATGGTAAAAATCGGTTAAAAATTGTAGAAGGAGTTAAGTGTCAAAAAACGGCGGAAGATAGTATAAATAAATAAAGAGAAACAGGAAAACAAAGGGTTGAATGCTTTACAGCATTCAACCAATAAAGAGAAACAGGAAAACAAAGGGTTGAATGCTTTACAGCATTCAACCAATAATAATAATAAATAAAGAGAAACAGGAAAACAAAGGGTTGAATGCTTTACAGCATTCAACCAATAAAACTGCTGATAAATCTACGCTCGTACAACAAAACAGAAATTAATTTATCACAGAACACAATGTTCAATACCGTGGCGTTGTTAAAGCGTACACTTCTCCGGTCTTGAAACACCACGATCCGGGTCACGGCACCAAAGATGTAACCCACTCCATGCAGGATCCACACCTCTCTACCCTGAAGACTCTGCGTTGTGTTATTTGTTGTTGATTAGGGGTACCCAGTGAGGCAGGAGTCAGACACACGGTGATCAAGGTCGTGGCTCAGACCGCGCCGTTTATTTGGTGTTGATGCTGACAATTCCACCTTCCAAACCATAAACAAACACTCACTCTCAGTTAATGTCATTTACAAAACCATAGATGCAAATTTAAAATAAGGCATTAAACAGAACTAAAAAAGAGGTAAGTGCTGTGTTTCATTAGCTGCTAAGCATAGAAATAAAGTGCATAGATAACTACATAGCAAACAATAAAAAGCTGACAAGCTCATATTAAACAATGAAATAAACTCCAAAAAACCTTTCAGGTGGCAACTGAACATGTCAAGACAAATATATTTTTTCATAAACCTCATAACAATTACTTATGTTCAAGTTATTTAACTAGGTTGCAGAGGGTGCAATCTACAGTGCTTACCTTCCAAACCATAAACGAACACTGAGTGAATTCGCGCCACACAGAGTATTACAGACCTCCAAATACGGTGTCCTGTGAGGGATAAAATAGAGAACAAACCTCAACCCAGAGAGCTCATACAGCACAATAGCACACCCTGCTGACTCATTTAGGCTACTGCTTTACACTCACATTTAGCACACAGTAGAACTACCATTTTAATGATGTGAGCTTATTAAAATAGACAGAAAATGACTCCTAAAAACAAGACCAACTGTTAGAAGCACAATTCTTCTCAGTTTGGAGACCAATTCCAGTTGATGCAGAAAAAGTCCAGTCGGTGCAAGAGGAAGTTAAGAACATCTGCAGTTGTTCAATGAAAACAGTTTGGAAAAAGAAACGTCTTCAAGCATCACTACATTTCACCAAAATCAACGAAGCAGGTTTGGATTCAATGGGCACATTTGAAATAGGATCTTAAAGCAAATCTGACATGATTTCTGTTTGGATCCAAATTAGAACTTTTTAAATACATTTCTCCTTAACGTCCACAGAGAGAAGAAGAGGAGCGGACCCCAGTCTGGAGAAAGACCCAGAGCTGGTGAGTCAGAGCCTGATCATCTGCTGATGGATTCTTCTGGAAACATGTGGAACACTCATGAAGGAGCTTTCTTCTCTGCTCTTTCAGCAGATGTTGGTCTGCAGGAGATGTTTGGAGAACATCAGATCAGTCTGAGGAGCAGAAGTGAACATGTGGCTGAAGGAACTGAAGAAGCAGGAAGAGAAACGCTCCTCAACAGGGTCTACACTGAGCTCTACATCACAGAGGGACTGAGACCAGAGGCTCACACCCAACATGAGGTGATGCAGCTGGAGACCACCACCAAGACCAACCAGCTCCATGACACTGCAATCAAGAACCCAGACATCTTCAAAGTCTTCCCTGACCAACACAGATCCATCAGAGTGGTTCTGACCAGCGGAGTTGCTGGAGCTGGAAAAAGCTTCTCAGTGCAGAAGTTCACTCTGGACTGGGCCGAGGGCTTGGAGAACCAAGACATCAGTGCTGTGGTTCCTCTGTCCTTCAGGGAGATGAACTTGATCAGAGATGAGCAGCACAGTCTTCTCACTCTGATCCAGCTGTTCCATCCAACACTCCAGAAGATCCCAGCAGAACAGCTGTCTGTCTGCAAACTTCTGTTCATCTTTGATGGTCTGGATGAAAGCAGACTTTCTCTGGACTTCAACAACAGTCCGCTGGTGTCTGATGTCACACACAGGTCCTCAGTCAACGTGCTGCTCACTAACCTCATCCAGGGACGTCTGCTGCCCTCAGCTCTGGTCTGGATCACTTCCAGACCTGCAGCAGCCAATCAGATCCCTCCTTCATGTGTGGACAGACTGACAGAAGTCCGAGGCTTCAATGATGCTCAGAAGGAGGAGTACTTCAGGAGGAGGTTCCCATATGAAGAGCTGTCCAGCAGAATCATCTCCCACATCAAGGGCTCCATGTCCCTCTACATCATGTGTGAAGTTCCAGTCTTCTGCTGGATCACTGCTGTGGTTCTGGAGAACCTGCTGACCACAGAGCAGAGAGGAGAGCTGCCCACCACCCTGACTGACATGTACTCCCACTTCCTGATGGTCCAGACAAAGAGGAAGAAGAACAAGTACCAGCAGGAACATCAGACAAGTCCACCAGAGCTGACAGAGACTGACAGGGAAGTTCTTCTGAAGCTGGGGAGGCTGGCATTTGAACATCTGGAGAAAGGAAACATCATGTTCTACCAAGAAGACCTGCAGCAGTGTGGTCTGGATGTCACAGAGGCCTCAGTGTACTCTGGAGTTTGTACTGAGATCTTCAGAAGAGAGTGTGAGATCTTCCAGAAACCGGTCTACAGCTTTGTTCATCTGAGCGTTCAGGAGTTTCTGGCTGCAGTCTACATGTTCCACTGTTACTCCAACAAGAAGGTAAAGGTCATTGAGGACTTCCTGAAGAACAACATGGAGAATCCATCCCTGGATAAGTTTCTGAGTAGAGTCATGGAGAAATCCCTGCAGAGTCAAACTGGACACCTGGACCTGTTGGTTCGCTTCCTTCATGGTCTCTCTGTGGAGTCCAACCAGAGACTCTTAGGAGGCCTGTTGGTTCAGACAGAGAAGAATCCAGAAATCATCCAGAGAGCCATCAACAACCTGAAGGAGATCCAAAGTAAAGGAGTTTCTCCTGACAGAAGCATCAACATCTATCACTGTCTGATGGAGATGAAGGATCTCTCAGTTCATCAGGAGATCCAAGAGTTCCTGAAGTCAGAGAACAAATCAGAGAAGAAACTCTCAGAGATCCACTGCGCAGCTCTGGCCTACACTCTGCTGATGTCAGAGGAGGTTCTGGATGAGCTGGACCTGAGCCAATACAAGACATCAGTCGAAGGTAAAAGGAGACTGATCCCGGCTATGAGGAACTGCAGAAAGATCATGTAAGTCCAGAACTGATTGTTACGATAAATCAGATCAGTGTTCAGATTGATTGACAAAGAATGAAAGGTTTGAAAATGATTAGAAATAAAAAAAAACAAGAAATAAGAAAAAAGTTTGTTTTTAACACTCATATGGTCTTTTAGCTAAAGAGCAAAGAAGGATCATATTTGTCTAAATGAAATCCAGACGGTCCAGAATGAAAGGATGTCTTCATTTCCACAATGTCAGTCATTCTAGAAGCACATTTCTAGAATGCTCTTTCTTCTGTTCATCATCTTCTTTCTAGATAAATCACTGATCTGTGAATGAAACAGTTTGATGTCTAAAAGAGGAAACTGAAGCAGAAACTGATTCTTTCTTCTGATCCTTTTAGTTCCTTTAGTTCAGTCAACCATCATCTGCATACACACAGTCTCTGTTGAAGATCTTCTGAGTCCCACACACAGCAGTGCAGACAGAAAATCAGGAAAATCTGTCTGAAATCTGCTTTTTCATGAGCTTGTATTGATTTGTTTATCCAGTTCCATTGAAAGGATTCATGTTTTAGATGTCTTTCTTATTTTGTTTCTTCTTATTTCTCTGATGCTTTTAGCAAAATCCCAGAGTGTGAGTACAAGTTCACCAGAAAATTCTCTATCAATTCCAGGCTTTTGAAATCTCAAAATGCAGTTTGTTTTGTTAATAAAGGTTTATTGTGAAAGTCCTTATTGATCAGACCAAAATACCACTGCAGACTGCAGAACGAAGCCTGCATCACAGCTAACTTGTAAACCTGCACAGGTTCACACCGAGGTTGTGGAATCTAGTCGTGCTTTGATACACCTGCATGGATTCAGCAGGTTCCTTTAAAACGACTCTGGCTGTTTTGTCATAGTGTGTCTCTAGAACCATGAGAACCATGATGTTCCTGATCAAAGCTAGCTATCCATCAGCAGTCTGGATTCAGCTTCTTCTGTCCATGGAACATCAACAGTCTCATTGTTTGATGTGTGTGTGAACTGTGAGGAGCATGATGGGTTAAAGGTCAGAGGGATGTCAGCATGGTATCCTGACATCCTGGCTTTTAATGAGACACTGAAGAATTCACCTGGTTTTATTGTAGTAAGACACTTCTCTGTTTCCTGTTGAAACTCTGCCTCCTGGCATCTTTCTCTGCTGTTTCCTTTTTCCAGAAAGTCTGTGAACACAACCCTTAAACAAGCAGAGCTCTCCCTCTGATCATATGACCAAAGCCTGAATGTTGACCTCCATGTTCTAAAGGGAATGAACGAGTCAAAAGAAGCTGTGAGGCAGAAATGACAGAGAGGAACCTGAAGGAGGTTCTTTCTATCCACTCTGAAAGGCTGAAGCTCCAGCCGATCTAATTTAGAACAGACTTTATGATCTCCAGTCCACAGAACTACCAACCTGCATGGTTTCCATCTTACCTGCTGAAACACATCTGACTGAACTCATCATGGAGTTCTACAGAGGCCGGATGATGAGTCACTGGAGGCAAGTGTGTTTACGCAGAGAACCAGATAAAGCCTTCAAGATGGTGGACCTAAGGAATGGAGTTCAGAAATCAAGCTTTAGAAAACACAGACTGAACCTGTGGCTGTTTCTGAAGGTCCCCACCAGAGGCAGACCATGATACTCCCACCGCATGCAGCTGCAGTGACAGGGAGAGGAGCAGGTATCAGCAGCAGCTGTGGAGGCAGACAGTTGTTCATGGATCTGTCATCACAGAGAGCTGCATGTTAGTCAGTGACTGCACTCATGTTCACAGCCATGCTCCAGCTGGTCCTGAAGGAGACGTTGTCATGGAAACAGGTTTCTCATAGCTTAAAGAAGCTCATCTTCAGGATCAGACAGGAGAAGATGCAGATGTTGTTCTTGAAAATGGGTCTGCAGAGTTTGATTGTAAAAGAACAATGCACATTCATCATTCCACAGAGAGTTCAGAGGAGCAGAGAAGTGAAGAAAGACGTTTATGTCAGTCAGCTGGTAACAAACCCCGCCCCCAGAATGTGCTGTTTCCATGACAACATAAAAAGCTTCAAGAAACCATGCACCATTTGAGAACAGAAACTTTAGCCGCTTTAGTCACTTTAGCCTCTTCCAAGAAGACCAGTAGTACCTACTCAGTGTACCTGAGGAGGAAACTGAATTCAAAGTTCTGCAACAGAACAGGAAGATGAACTGTTGTTCTTTACAGCTTCAGAGATGTAAATGGAAACAAGAAAAACTTTAAAACATCATTTTGGAAATGAAAACAGAAAACTCTCAAAAAACTGGATCAGAACCAACATTTAAAAACTGTCAGCATTCAATGTTCTTAATAATCATCATGATTAGAGTGACAGCTGTCAGTCTCTGTGATCCAGATGTTCTACTGTGAACTTTGGGGTTCAGACCTCAGATCACTGACAGACTGAGGGCAGCATGAAGCTCCATGGAGCTCCACCTTCTCTCCTCCAGCTGCAGATGAAAGAAAGATGAAGGTCTGAGAGAGACTGATGAGGAGGACTGTTTCATGATGAAGCTCTGAGGAAGAGATAAAAGTCCAACTGGAACTTCATCACAGCCTGAATTCATCATAAGATAATGTGTTTCTGTCTTTGTTTCTCTTCTCAGACTTCCCTGTAAATGTGGACTCTCAGAGACTCACTGTGAAATTGTGGCCTCAGCTCTGAAGTCCAACCCGTCACACCTGACAGAACTGGACCTGAGCAACAACAGCCTGAAGGGTTCCTCCATGAAGGTTCTGTGTTCTGGACTGGAGAGTCCAAACTGCAGACTGCAGACTTTGAGGTCAGAACATTGAAGCTGCTGGTTGGTTCATTTCTACATTTGTAGTTCTTCACTGAAGCTGAAAGGTTTGGATTCAAAGATTTTCTGAATTTTCCACAAATTGAATATCTTTGATTCCTTGAAGAGTCTTCAGTGGAAGAAAACAGCTGCTTAGATTTTCTTTAGAAGAAAGATGTTTCAGTAGCAACAAAAGGTTCAGCTGTTGAAACATTTGACAGATTTCTGAGTTTAAAGAGTCAGAAAACAAACAAGAACTCAAACTAATGACAGACTAGTCATCCTGATCAAACCAGCATGGAAGCTGACCAAGGTCAAAGTTCAAATCAGACACAGCAGAGCACGTGAGCATCCACGTGCACACACACACAGACAGAAGTGTGAGTCCAGAAAAATCAGAGACAGAAGGAGAGTTTTGGTGCAGAAATGAAAGAATTGAGTAAACCTGGAGAGGTAGATCTGTAGCTGCATATCAGTTTAATGTTAGAAAATATTTTCAAGGACCAGAGTCTACCAGGTTGATGTTTATGTCTGAGGTTTTTTTATTTCCCAGTTCCTGTTAAATCTATTTTTCACAATAAAAAGGTTCTAATAATTCTTCAGACCTCTGGGCCAATTTGATGAAATATTAGCATATTTTCCAAATATTTCAATTAAAATGGTTGTGTTTTGTTTTTGTTTTTATTCAGGAAAAGATCAACAAAGTTAAGAGTAAAGAGAGTATAAATTTAACAATATTTTATAAAGGATTTAATGCAAAATCTAAAGAGAATGAGTTTAGCGTCAGATGCCGCCCCACAGCAACACTTCTGTCAGAGGTCAGTGGTCCAGAGTGTCAGAATCTCTCAGCCTTCTGTTCTCTCTAATGGTTAATTAGACTCCTTCTGAGGGTGTTCCTCTGTGCGGATCAGTTTCCAAGTGAACCAGAGTCTGGGAGTTCACATTCCTTTAAGTTAGCATTTCAGATACTTCTAAGTTAGCATTTCAAATTCCTCTTAATTCACATTCCTCTTAGTTGGCATTTCACGTTCCACTTAGTTCACATTCCTTTATAATTGCTATTTCACATTCTTTTAGTTTTGGCATAAGACTCTGTGCAATTCCATGAGACAAATTTCCATAAACTGTTGTGTAATAACTACCCCCAACACCAATTTCATCAAGGTTGGATAGAAATTAAATATATATATCAGTGTGTAATCAGATGGAGTGTGATTCAGAGGCATTCCATATTCAGACTTACAAGTATGACTGCTATGTGTGACACGGCACCTTTGTCCGTTGGCCCGCTCCCGTTCGAGTACAGCGCCACGAAGGAAACACACTATCTAGTGCAGTGTTTTTCAACCAGTGTGCCACGGCACACTAGTGTGCCGTGGGAAATGGTCAAGTGTGCCGTGGGAAATTGCCCTCATTAATTGATCTAAAAACATTTTCCATCTTCAGGAAATCAGCTCTTTGTTCATCCAAACAGGCTCTGATAAAACACTAAGTAGTTAAGAATATGAAAGATCGTAAAATACTTTTTTCTTTGTGTTTATTTGATTCTATTAAAGACATTTTGATAAGAATGACGATACTGCGATTTAGCCGCAGCTTAAACCCTGTTTGAGGAAAAGTCCCGCCCCTTTAACTGTCTCCACCAATCATTCTTGAAGGCTTAATCACATGTCATTAGTCTGACCAATCAGAAGTGGTTAAAGTCTTCACTTCCTCGTTTCGATTTAACTCATAAAGTCTCTCAGTTCTAACAAAAATGCCAGCTAAAGCTTGTCTTTAGCGGTGTAGCTTTCCACAGAAACCGGTGTCAGACAGTGGAACAAGTGAACAAAACAATGAAGCTCAGAGACGCTTGTCTGTCTGCGGTCGGCGGATTTTTCCACTACATCTCTCATGATGCATTGGGTTAAAAGGACAGCGCACAATGAGTTTCTCCTCTTAAAGTCTTAAAACAACAACAAACACACATCAAATCGTTTTTTAATCTTTTAACTTAACTTTTATTACATCTTTTAGAAAGAACAACTGCAGCTTCCACCTTTTACAGCCACAGTTATCACAAAAAAGCATGTGAGATTGTGGAGGGAGTGTAGATCAATACAGACTGAGCTTTTCCTTTTTTTTTTAATTTATGGATGCTGGTGTGCCGCGGGATTTTTGTCAAGGTTAAAGTGTGCCGTGGCTCAAAAAAGGTTGAAAAACACTGATCTAGTGGATCTGCTTTGTGTGACCCGGCCATTGACCGTTGGGCCGCTCCCGTTCGAGTACAGCGCCAAGAAGGGAACACACTATCAAGTGGATCTGCTATTTGTGACCCGGCACCATGGACCATTTGGCCACTCCCATTCGAGTACAGCGCCACAAAGGAAACACATTATTTACTGGATCTACTCTGTGTGACCCGGCACCATTGACCGTTGCGCCACTCCATTTCAAGTACAGGGGCAAGTAGACGACACAACTTAACATACAAATCCGAAGCTTCCACTGGCATAATATGATGAAAGCTTAAGTGACATTCATAATTCAAAAGTTTCCATCTGAGAACTATGAACGATCTTAACGCTATAATTTCAATGCTTCCATCCGGCACATTATGATACGAGCCCAAGTAACCTCAAACTTCGAGCTACATGCATATCTTAACACAGTTTAAGAACGTCCTAATTTTGAGGCTTCCGCCTGGCAATATAGTTTTTCATTAAAATGTAATCTGAGATTTTTGTATGCCATTCTGATGCTAACATATTGGTGGTTTCATGTAAGAAAACTCATTGAAACTCGGAGGAGGTTTACCACCCCATCACTTTCAGTGCAGAGTAGGTACGTTGAGTGCGGTCGTCGTTGCAGCTCCAGATCCAGGTGCAGGGACAACGATCTGCAGGGAAGCTGTAGGTTGAGCAGAAACTGTGGAACTTGGAAGCCATCCAACTTTGTTGAGGGTTTGACATCATCCTCCAAAAACTGAATTGCTGACCGGGGAGTATGGGTCGCAGGCTCAGGAAGTGATGCATAGATAGAGACAAAACAGTATTAGTCTTGGCAATGAATATATAAATAATTTAGAACTGATTAGTTTAGAATGCTTAAGATAGAAAGGAATAAAGTGCTTTTCAGAACAACTCTGAGAAAGTGAAATAAAGCAGTGAGTTTAAAGAGACGGTTCTATTTGTGTATTCATCGCACCATAGAAAACCATCAGAGCACAGATTCCATCAAGAAACGACAGTTAATATGGAACCTGCCATAATATTAACACCAAAAAATACGTTTTACATACACCAATGGTAAGAGAGAAGTAACCTTTCGTCATTTCCGGAGGGACGCACCTTAGGAAGGCCACCGAGGAGCAGGCAAATAGAAGGATAACCAAGGAAATTACGAAGATGAGGAAGGTCGCCATCCCATGTAGCAATGGACGCCAGCTCGGCTCGATTTCTATATTTATGTGCTTGATACCATCGGTTCTCAATAGGTGGACAACAAGAGCACAGATAACTTTAATATTAATTGGCAAAGGGGTGTCTGGATACTGCAATGAAGAACAATTTGAGATTGATGAGGGATCATAGTTTCTGATAGTATTTAAACTGGCTGAACCCTCAGGCATTTAGAGGCGGATGACAATCAGTCTCTAAAAGGAGATACTCTTAATCGAGTGTCATATGCTTAAAAGCAGGGCATACTGAGGATTGGTTTGCGACACAAAGTTTTTTACTCTTGAAACTGAAGCAGAGAGCATCAGTGATAAATTCTATAGCCAGGAAATTAGCATGTAATGTAAGTTATTTAAACACTAAACCATGTTAAATGATGGCACACTACTCTTTATCATCGCACTCTTAAAATAACCTTTGTAATAATCTTCACGGCTGAATTCTCTCAGAACCACATGAGCCGTTAATGGACCATTAGAGCTATAGATTTGGGTTAACGACCATAAAAATTATTTTACAAGTCTTCATACATATTTTCTCAACCCCAAACCAAAGGAGGGCACATCCTCAGTAAACAAGTGGAGGGAGACCGAAGACCTGAAACAAACATCGGTATAACAAAACCACACAAATTTAGTAGGTTTAGGGGATGTCATCTGGACTTGGTTTTAAAGTTGGAAGACGTTTCGCCTCTTATCCAAGAGGCTTTGTCAATCTGAAATAGCTGGTCTAAGAGCTGGTATATATGCGCTCATGGGGGAGGAGTCAGACCTGAAACTGGAGGTGTTGTCCACTTAGCCTACATGGTTTCGGGTCATTAATAGTCCTTTGTCCTCAGCTGGGGGTTGGGGAGTCAGTGACTCCCTCTCCACATTGGTCATCTCTTTCAGCGGTTAACGACTCAGGTTTGGTTTGTTTAGGTTTCAAAACAGTACCGTAGATGGATGGAAGAATAAACCTGAGACCACCATTCTTATTAAGAGAAGGTTTATCCTTCTTGACAAAGATGGCTTCTTTCACTCCTTGCTCAAACCATCCTTTCTCTCTGGCTAGAATTCGGACTTCCGAAAAACGAGTCGCGACCACAGAGTCGCAAAAGACCGTTGACGAGGAGGAAAGCAGAACACCGAGAAAAACATCAAGAGGATGCAAAACAAAGGGGGGCCCATATGATTACACCTGGGGCCTGTTTCTGAAAGGAGGTTCAACCAACTCTGAGGTTGAACTTGAACTCTGAGTTGGTCAATCGGGAGATTAACAACTCTGAGTTTTCTGTTTCAGAGAAGCTGATCCGCGTTAGATCAATCAACTCTGAGTGGACTGATTCGGAGCTAAGCGTCCGCACCGCGACTATAAGAAGCCATTATCAATGGAGCGCAGATATCACGAGTCACCATGGCAACCGTGAAAAAAAGAGGTCTGCGTATTTTTCGCCAGCTGAACTTGCCGTGCTGCTGCAGAGTTACAGTGAATATGAGAACATATTACAGAAGAAAAGCAACACCGCTCCATCTGCAAAACAGAGACAGTTAGCGTGGGAAAACATAGCTGCTCAAGTTAATGCGGAAGTTTGCATTTAAATCATTGTTATAAAATATTGGCTGTAATAACTTTTTAAATAGCGTAAGGAGTGAAATAAAAAATGGCGATATTTAGGTGTACTTTTGAAGTGTTATTCCTGGTTTAAATGCATGAAATGCTGCATAGTGTACAAAACCAATCGGGGGGGAAATGCATTTAACGTCGGTAATGTTTAGAGGACTTTTTTGTTAACCTTCCCCTCTTGCAAACGTTGGTCAGTTTAATATTAATACATGCAATTGTGTTTTTAAAAGTGAACTTTTGTCTACTGTTGAACCTTTCGCTGCGCGAGGACTTCTTTCTTTTCTCTCGTCTTTCCAACCGTGGTCAGAAGCGCAGGGGAGATTTCCTTCAGGGCCGAAGGGAATTCTCCTTCGGGGTTCACTTCCCGTTCGAAACCCTCAACCTCCAGAGCGGATTAAGAATGACTCCAAAACAGTCATTCTGGGAATGACACCTTCTCTTTATTTAACTAAGTGCTCCGTCCTCCGAACACACAATATATTCCACGCACACACCTCCGCTCCATGCTCACACACACCCCCCATCTGCACCTGCACTCGCCCCTCCCCTTGTCTCTCGTGGATCGCACCCCGCTCAGCACACACACGCTGCAACACTACCCTTGTATCGATCAAGTGGTATAGGTTTATATGGGATTAAGAAAGTAAGCAGTTCTAGCAAATTGTGTTTCCAAAAAGTAATTGTTACATTAATCTAATTCAATGTCCCTGATTTCATTTTCATGTAGATGCAATCCTGCAGGAATTAAAAGAACATGGCAGCAGCTAAAAATGAAGTATAAAAACATAATTCAATTAGGTCAAATTTGAGCATGTCATGGATGTAGGCTTTGTTGACAATATTTGACATATGAAACATCTACATAGCAATATCTAATGTTGTTTTCATTGTATATATGTAATTGACTGCAACGAAAAACGGTAACGCTAAAACAAAAACGTATGGGGAAATGACAAAAAATCGAGTCATCTCAAAATCCTCGTGCAAGGTAAATATAATTCTCTATGAATTAATGCAGCCTCCGCGTCTATTGGGTCCTCCAAAAAAGGACAAGCCATTCTTGTCACTTAGACCGTCTCTGTGTGACGGAAATTTGGGCAATGAAGGTTAAAGCGAAACATACCGCTTCGTCTTTAAAAAGGGGAGGGGACCGGCAGAAACTTTGAGTTTGGAGAATAAAACCTGCTCCCGACCAGGTTAGGTTCACAGCGTAAGTAACCATGGACACTGACTCGGAGTAGAAGTTACCTCTCTTTCAGAAACGGGTTTGACTTACTCTGAAACGGAAAACCCAGGGTTTCCCTGATTTCAGGGTTAATGCACTCAGAGTTTACACTTAACCTCCTTTCTGAAACAGGCCCCTGGTCCAGCACAGGGCTTCTGAGAAATAAAGTCAAAAAAATGACAGATACACCAGCCGAAATGTAAACTGATACATAACACTTCAAACCCCACCTAGGTAAGAAGATGCCACTGGGAGGAATGGAGAGGCAGAACAGGGAGAACATCAGCAATATCAGCGTCCCCAGCCATGTACTGCGTCCGGTGGAATAAATCATAGAGACGGCAGGTCAGCCAAAGTGCAAAACAAAAACTGGAAGGATCACAAGGAACAAGCTGCTGAAGTCCAAAAAACATAAATAAAAAGAGGTCTCGCAAAATCTCGTCAAACCTGAAAATGTCCGAGAGGCACCTTAGGGGTGACTAAAAAACTGAAAAATGGGGCTCTGGAAAGAGCCCATCACAAGATCCCCACAAACCAACCATAAATCCCTAAATCAACCAGAGAAAAAAAAAACATCAGGGAGGTTGAGAAGACGGGGCCACGTAAAAAAACTGACATACACAACGGGGCAGAATCTAGGACCCTGAAGGCCAGGGGAACGCTGTACTTCTCATTTTCCTTTCTTTCTCTCACAGAAGAGACAAGTCCATAAACTGACCAATCCAAATGGAGGTTAAACTATTAAATGCACACGCTTCAACAGAAAAGAAACGAAACAAGGAGCCACCACAACAAAGCCATCACCGAATGACGGCCCACACAGCAGAAACCTAACCAGATTTTGAAAAAAAATGCACTGTGTATTCATAAAGAACTGCAAGTCCCAGGGTCCTTAGGGGTGTGACGTCACCTAAATAATATGAATACCACCATTATTAATTTAATTGTGAAACCTGGCTAAGATTCCACATCACCATCCAGCTATCGACCTATATCCCTTATTATTGCAGATCTGAAAAATAATCTGCAAAGCTTTGGCAGGAAGGCTGTTCTGCCAGCCCACTGCTGGCAGAACCCTGACTTTGCCATGCCGTTGCCTGACCCGCCAGCCAACTCCATGCCTCACCCGCCAGCCAACTGCTGGCAGAACTCAGACTTGGCCACACTCGCCCCAGACTTTATGCCAGACCCGCCTCGTCTGCCATGCCGGACTGCACAGCCTCCTAGCTGTCCCCTGGACCTGTCAGGCTGGACAGTGCGGTCTCGTGGCCGTCCTCCGGACCTGCCATGCCAGACAGCATGGCCTCCTGGTCGTCCTCCAGACTCATATTCTCGGCCACGCTGGTGTACCCAGCCCGGCCTCCTAGGACTCTGTTGCTCGGCGAGGTTTGTCCTCCGGGCCCCCTCCTCCTTGGTTGACTTTTGGAAACTCAATGCAGTTCCTTGAGTGGGGGTACCGTTATGGTTTGGGTTTCTTTCTATTGGTTTTTGCTTACGGTCTTGTTTGTCATGTTTGAGTTCTGTTTCCTGTTTTATTTTGAAAGGTTTCCTGTTTTGTAATTCTTTCGAGTTTTACTTCCCTGGTCCCAATCTCTTCTGATCATGTTCACCTGTGTCTTGTCAGTCCTGTTTGTATTTAATTCTTGTCTCGGCCTTCCTCTTGTGCTGGTGCATTAACATCTCTTCCCTGACTGTTTAGTCCATGTCTGTCTCCTGCCATGTTGTCAAGTTTTGCCCACAGTGAGTCTTGTTTTGTTTTACCCTGCTCCGCAGCGCCTTATGTTAATTAAACCCCTTACCCTGGAACCGTTTGCCTCCCACCTATGCATTCTGGGTCCTTCCTGCTCACCAGTCTTCCCCACCTGACAGAATGGACCAGCCATATTTTTTCCTGGACCCAGCAGAGCGGGACAGTGCGGTTTCTGGAGGCCTACTGCTTGGAAGCAGACCGGACCAGGACATACTGGGAATTTGACCAGACCCAGTTCTCCACGTTTGCCCCCCTTGCCATGAGGGGGGGGGGTCGTTGCTGCCGCCGCCGTCCCCTTCAACGTCCCATTCCTGTTCCGGAGGTGGTCCGGCACGCACCACAACCCGTTCCAGTGGTGGTCCCGGATGCACCCCAGCCCCTTCCTGTTCCAGTGATGGTCCCGGACGCACCACAGACGGTACCGGTGGTGGTCCTGGATGCACCCCGACCCGTCCCTGCTCCCCGGGGGGTTCCGGCTGCACCCCGACTCGTCCCTGCTCCCAAGGGGGTGCCGGCTGCACCCCGACCCGTCCCTGCTCCCAGGGGGGTGCCGACTCCATGCCTGACATTCCAGTCGACTCCATGCCTGACCCCCCGGCTGACTCCATGCCTTACCCGCCGTCTTACTCCATGCCTGAGCCGCCGGCTGACTCCATGCCTGAGCCGCCGGCTGACTCCATGCCTGAACCGCCGGCTGACTCCACTCCAACACCGGCTTTGGACTTCCACCGGTACCTGAACGACCAACGCATCCTGACTTAGCCACACTGGCCCCAGAATTTATACCGGACCCGTCTCATCTGCCACGCCGAACTGCGTGGCCTCCCGGCCGCCCTACGGACCTGCCACGCTTGACTGCGCTGTCTCCCGGCCGTCCACTGGACCTTCTTCGCCGGACAGCTCAGCCTCCCGGCCGTCCTTAGGACCTGCTTCGCCGAACAGTTCGGCCTCCCAGCTGTCCTCCGGACCTGCCTCACCGGACAGCTCGGCCTCCCGGCCGTCCTCCGGACCTGCCTCGCCGGACAGCTCGGCCTCCTGGCCGTCCTCCGGACCTGCCTCGCCGGACAGCTCGGCCTCCCGGCCGTCCTCTGGACCAAGGTTATTATAGTTAACGAAAACGAACGAAAAAACTAAAACTAGAACTGAAAAAACATTTTCGTTAACTGAAATAAAAATAAAAACGACAGTTTAAAAAAAAAAAAAACTAACTAAAACTGTTTGTTGTGTGTATAAAACGAACTGAAACTAACTAATATTAACCCCAAAAAATACTTAGTTTTCGTCTTTGTTAATACATAAGTCTTTTGGGTTGAAATAAATCTTACTGTGTATTTGGCCCCTACGGCATCACGTTGTCTGTGACGTTACATGATGTCTGTCAGACACTGCCGGCTAGCGTGGTCGTAGACATTTACATGAGCGTGATGGCTGCATTAAAAGTTGGGAGAAAGCGGGAGTGTCCTATTTGAGACTTTTTTGAATATAACAGCGTCGAAAACAAAAGTAAGTGCCTTGTAGTCGAAGCAGGAGACAAAATTTGTGGAACGCTCTTCAAAGGGAAAAACCCTACGAATCTAAAAGTACATTTAAAAAGCGCACACAAAAACGCAAATCAACAGTACCTAGACAAACTAGCCTGTCGCCGCCCTCCCCCGAAAAAGAAGCGAGATCAGATAACGTAATGCTGTTATCGGCTGTTGTTTTTTTTAGTTTAAGGATGGTTGTCCTTGTGTCCTCTGAATAATAAGTGTTTCAAAATGTATCTTTGAGTTTTTATCATACAATACTTATTCTGGTGATTTTGAATCATGCACCTGACAAATATCCTAATTTACAAAAAAAGAAAAAACTAAAACTAATAAAAACTAAACTAAAACGAAGCAATTTCAAAAAATAAAAACTAGTAAAGCTGCCTCTAAAAACTAATTAAAACTAAATAAATTTAAAGACAAAAATTCAAAACGAAATAAAAACTAAAACTAATAAAAAATCCGAAACTATTAAAACCTTGCTCTGGACCTGCCTCGCCGGGCAGCTCTGCCTCCTGGTCGTCCTCCGGACTCATCTTCTATGCCTCGCTGGTGTGCCAGGCCCGGCCTTCTAGGACTCTGTTGCCTGTCACAGTTTGTCCTACAGGCCCCCTCCTCTTTGGTTAATTTTTGGAACCTCAGTGCGGTTCCTTGAGGGGGGGTACTGTCATGGTTTGGGTTTTTGTATTGGTTTTTCCTTTATATCTTGTTCTGTCATGTTTGAGTTCTGTTTCCTGTTTTATTTTGAAAGGTTTCCTGTTTTGTCATGTTTTTGAGTTTTACTTCCTTTGTCCCAATCTGTACTGATCATGTTCACCTGTGTCTTGTCTGCCCTGTCTGTATATAAGTCTTGTCCCTGCCTTCCTCTTGTGCTGGTCCATTAACGGCTCTTCCCTGACTGTCTAGTCCATGTCTGTCTCCTGCCACGTTTGTCTCCTGCCACGTTTTCAAGTTTTGCCCACAGTGAGTCTTGTTTTGTTTTACCCTGCTCTGCAGCGCCTTATGTTAATTAAACCCCTTGCCCTGGAACAGTTTGCCTCCCGCCTCTACATTCTGGGTCCTTCCTGCTCACCAGCCTTCCCCACCTAACAGAACAGTGTGCCTCCGTTTCTGCAATTTGGGTCTTTCATGACCACACCCTCCCTACCTGACAATTTATCATTATCCGGTTCCTAGCTTTTATCAAACAGAATTAAGAATCATTAAGTATCAATAAAGCACATGACAAAGAGGAATTACTTAATTATTATGTAAAAAATAACTATTTTAGAAATCAACATGGCAAATGCAGATCATGTATTCAAAATATCTGCAGAATACGTTAATTATAAAAGTAATCAGAAGAACTGCTTGCAAAGCTAGCGCTATTAGCATTAGCAATGCTAACTCCAGCTGCATTTGGCATTGCCCGAAGTTTGATCGCTACTCCAGTGAGAATGACATCATTCATCCTTGCTTGTTGTTCCACATCGTCCAGTCTTTTCTCCAAAATGTCGACCCAGTTTTCTCTTTCCTCGTTTAGAGCCTTGAGCCTCCAGAACTCTTTCATTAGCTCCAAGAGAGGAGTTAGCTTAGCAGTCACTTGTTCCATAAAGGGATACAACGCAGCTTGAATATCAAGAGTCTTTTTAAGGTCTTCGTAGTCATAATTTTTCTTAGGGGCCATGGTCAGCTCTCTTTTTTTGGAAAATATCAAGTTTTAAGTTACTTGCAGATAGTTGTGTAGCCACCGTGAGCCACACGCGTCCGTGCTGTAACCCGGAACCAAAAAAAAAAAAACTTCACAGTGGATCTATGTTCATTTTTCAATCTGAAGAAAAGGGATTAAAGATTTATTTTCTTTTGCTTAAGAATGTAGATTTTTATTGGATCGTTGGATTTATGAGGAAAGCTACAAGTGCGTCAAAACTGAGGACTTAACACTGGAACTATACAGTACTGTTTTGTTTCTGTTCTCTTTTGAAACTAAAGCTTTTTGCTTAAATTTTCAGTTTATTTTGTATTTTAAATGCCTTTTCTTAGTTATCTGAAAAAACTCCTGCATCTTGATCCTTCAGTGCAACTGTTATGATTAAGTATGATAGGAAATAAATATTTAAATCCAAGCAACCGCCTGATGATTACACATTTCTCTTATGAGCAGAGTATTCAAATTTAACAAATATAGTTATTTGGATTGTAGCGTGATAAAAATCTCTGTTTTATAAAGACGGTTCATTAGCATAGCATCATTAGCATCTTTACTATCATAGCATCAGTGTCTAACAGTGCTGTCTGTGTATTTCTCTTGTACACAGAAGAGGATTTTCTGTGCTAAAGTTTCTTAACACAGTTCTGTCTAATTTAGATATACTGTTGGATAATTCTTTAATGTCTCTTCTCCAAGCTTTCATGAATCAGCAACTTTGTTTTCTTGAATCTACATCCATTTTTTTGTTTTTTTAAACCCATAATTCATAGTACTCTTCAATCCTCAATGGAAAATTCACTTTGAAATATGATGCCAATTGAAAATGTGTTTTACAATTTTGGATTCTAGATAAAGAAATACAATTTATTTAGTCATTTTTTTAATACAAAAGCTTTAAGTCAAAGCTGACAAAACTTGTCAAGTATTTTGGCTCCATAATTCAAATTAAAATTCATTTTCCAACTGTCAGTTCAATGTGCCATTCAGCCATGCATTTTGAAAATGTATTTAGTCATGATGATGAATTACATTTCAATTTCTCATCATTTTGAACTTCATTTCAAGTCATTTCTAATCTATTGCATTTTCATTCCTGATCGTTTTTGGATTCAAATCCAAAAGAAATTAGCAAACAGTGAAAATGTCATCTGTCAGTCTGTCATCAGGGCGGGTCCCACCTGACTGAATGGACCAAGTTCCTGGACCTCCAGCTGCATCACTGCTCCTGAACACATTTTTCTGTCTGATTGCAGGTTGGAGAACTGCAGTTTGTCAAAGATCAGCTGTAAAGCTCTGGTCTCAGCTCTGAAGAAAAACCCATCTAATCTGACAGAACTGGACCTGAGCTGGAACCAGAACCTGCAGGATTCGGGAATTCTTCATCTGTGTGGTTTTCTGGAGAGTCCTGACTGCAGACTGCAGACTCTGAGGTCAGACTCCATGTTTCTGTTGTGTTCAGATCAAAATGATGACAAAGTTGTGTTGACCCACAGTGAGCAGAAATGTCCAGATTCTGATCTGCAGCAGCATCTTCCTGCAGCTGCTTGTTCTCCTCAAAGATCTGCAGAAGAACTTCTACTTTTCTTCCTGCAGCTGCTTGTTTCAAAGCTGTCTGCTGACATTTGTGCTCCACAAAGTTCTGCTTGCAGCCATCAGCTCTTCTTTGTGTCTTTGCTCCAACAGACTCCTTTAAAGCGCGTGCAGAAGAAGCAGCCGTGCACGCTCACATGCACTCTGAGTCCTGCTGCTGTGTTTCAGCAGATGCAGCTGAGAGTCCAGCGGCTGATGTTTGTGAGCAGACAGTGACAGAGTCATGCTGCAGCTGGATGCTGCTCTGACAGACACATCCTCCACAAACATCCTCACCTTTTCATCCACAAACATCATCACATCATCCATCAAAGCTCCCAGCAGCTTCTGACTCTTCATTCAGAGCTGAAGTCATGGATCAGGGATCAATGTCCAACATTTGCTGCTGACTCTTCCTCATCACTTCCTTCTTCTCTCTGCTTTGATCTGTTGGAGCTGAAAGTCTCTGCTTGAAGGGCTGCAGCAGAGAAGGACTGGAAGATCATCTCCTGAAAACTGGGAGGAAGACTTTCCAGCATCCTGCTGCTGAAATTCTCCCATGATTCAGTGCTGTTTGGAGAAGAGCTGAGCAGAAAGAGGAAGTGGACTTTTTCTGCTGTTGCTGCAGAAACATCAGTTGGTTTGGATGCAGCCACAGGCTGATGTTTGACTTTCACACATCTGGACTTCTTTCCTGAAGCAGCTGCATGTTGTCCTGAATGTTCCTGAATGTTCGTCTTCTGCTGGACTCTTCTGATCTGCTGCTGTTGCTTCACATCTTTGGACTTTTTCTAAACTTTCTGATCTTCTTCAGCTCTGAACTCTTTAGAAGAAGTAAAGGATGAAAAACATGAACTTTGTCTTTAAACTCAACTCTCTGTTCTGGATTCAGGTTGTTTAACTGCAGATTGTCAAAGACCAGCTGTGATGCTCTGGTCTCAGCTCTGAAGTCCAACCCGTCCCACCTGACAGAACTGGACTTGAACTGCAACAACTTTCATGATTCAGATGTTCAGCAGCTCCAGGATCTGGTGGAGAGTCCAAACTCCAAACTGCAGACTCTGAGGTCAGTAGAGGGTTGGAGTCAGTCCAGCTGCTTCCAGATGTTTGGTCCTAAAGTTAGTCTGAGAGCAAAGATGCAGAGTTTCCTGTGAAGCTGCAGCTTCTCAGTGAAGCTCTGAGGAGAATGATGACAGGCTTCAGGACAATAGTCAGCCAATCAGAGCAGCAGAAGCTCCAACAGTGAAGATGACAGGAAGCTGCTGCTCTGAACAGGACTGAAGCTCCTGCTGCTCTTTCTGCTGCTGTGCTGCATCACTAGCCGCGTTTACATGGGCAAAAGTAATCGGAATGAATGCCTGATTGGAAAGAAAATGCGTGAAAAATGCGCCGTTCGGAATACTCTGCCCCGATCAGACTCATTCGGATCAAAATTTCTTTCCGATCGAGATAGGTGGGTTATACCGATTGTTTATCCGATCGTGGAGCATGTAAACGGTCATTCCGATCGTGTGTCACTGCTGCTCTGGGTTACGTCATGCATAGATGGTGTTTTCGCTGAGAGAAAGCATTTGGAGCTCATACAGGACTGATCAGCTGATCTGCGGAGGCCCCGCATAAAGCGCAGCTCCGCTTTCGCCCCGCTGGCTCTCCCCTCTCTTTCACCCCTCACGAGGGAGATGCAGGGGGGGATACGTCTGGACTTGGCACCCGAGCTCTGCATTCGGGCTCCGGTGCCAGTGGACAGAGTGAACCTCTCTGAGCAGAGCAGCCGGATTTATTAATGTGTTTGAGGGGAGGGTGCTTTGTTACGTGTGAGAATTCGGACTGCGAGCTGACCCGCCGCTCTGGGTTAGCGGCTGCCGGACTCACGAGAACCGAGCAGAGCTCGTGCCGCAAGCTTACACAGCTGCCCTGGGCCAGTGTGTGAGCTTTTTAGAGCAGAAATGCAGCTCAGTCCTTAGAAACTGTTTAAACAATCACGTGGATTTGTGTTTCCAGTTGTGTCCCGACAAAATAAAGGCTGATGTTATTCCCACACATTTACGTGCAGCCAAGCTGCAGATTGCAGCGTTTCCTCGCATGGTCCTGGATTTGTGTCCATCAAAACGCTAATGATGTTAGCGCGTGTTGTTAGCCTAACACTGAGTTCTAGTACCAGCTCTGTTCTTCCACAAAAAAAGCACTGACCACACGGATTAAATATAAAACGATGAGCGAACAGGCGATGAGCGAACAGGCGATGAGCGAACAGGCGCTTCATAATATTCATTACATTAATGAAAGCCCGTTTGGAAGATTGCCTCGTATATAACCAAGCTGCTAAATGAATATATGTGACAACAAAGGTTTGTTTACAACAGGACACACTTTCCTTACGGTATATTCGACACTGCTGCGCATGGCCAAAGGATTTATTCCGACCGAAAGTGTGACCCATGGGAACGTTTCTTCTAATCAGAAAAAGGTTTTCTGTGCCCATGTGCACGGGTGAATTTTAACCCGACCATTGATCCGATCAAGATATTTTGCCCATGTAACCGCGGTTAATGACTGACAGACCAGGATCAGAAGACACTCCTTCATCTCTGTCTTTCTTATTTCTCTCTGCAGGTGGAAGGGAATGGGTTGGTGAGTCTGATGTTTCTCCAGATGGAGCAGAGAGGATCATCAGCAGCAGCTGATTTGCAAATATGTTGCGACCAATAGACCGTTAATAGATGGACACTTCCAGGCGTGATGCCACCCACAGAAAAGGTTTTACCTCGAGCTGCAGGGAAATTAAGCCAATTCAGATGCCATTTTCCCGTGAGACGGTTGCTACTATTTGAAGCCAGACGACCTTGATTGCTCTAAGTCAGTCTGAGTCACGTTTCTAGGGCAACTACTATCCCCAATCAGGAATAAGCTTGTTTGAAGCCCAGACCCCTTCCACTGAAAGTGGTTCAGGAGAATCTGTCAATCAAATGTCATTTTGCAAATGCTGTAGTTTTCTTTTAGCCTTTTTTGATCTTGTTTTTATTGTTATTGTTACTTTGCTATACATATTTTTTCTATTGTTTTAGGCACTTTAAATATTCTTAATGTCTTTTTTAGAACACAAGAAAATGCCTTTGGTTCTCGAGCTGAGGCAAACACTTCTACCTGATAAGTGTTTCTCCTTTCAGTTCTTGTCTTTAAATATGCCATTGTGTGAACATACCTAAACTTAAAAAAACAAAGCCAGCAAACATTCCCACCAAAGGTATTGGGATTTTTACTAGGGCTCAGTGGATTTGACTATGAAATTGTTTTGAAGAGGTGGTCTCTATGCTTGACACTAATTAAGTTTGTATGTTGGATTTTGAAACTAGAAAACTGTGTTTCTGCATGTCATCAGGCTTGAGAACTCTGCTAGTACAGGAGCATCAGGATCTCTGCAATTTCTGGTATTTTTTTTTTTCTTATTCCAACTCTTACTATGGGTTGTACTCAAAGATTTGTGTTTTTATTGGTTCCTAATGGGAAGTAGCTTTTTGATGTATTTTACTATCTTTATTAGTGCCTTTCTGGGAGTTTTACATGAACTACAGCTATTTCAACCTAACCTTGGAGACAGTGCTTCAGGAGTTAACCATTAGTTCAAGATAACACAGATTGCTCTCGATCAGCCTTGAAGAGTTAGCCAGCTCAGGCAACCTCAGCAGAGCTGAAAATATTATCGAGGAATCCTGCCATCTTCACAGTCACCTATTTTGATTATTACAGGTCAGCTCTATAGACGATACAAGGGGCAAAGAAGCAGATTTAACGATAATTTAATTCCTTGTGCCATTAAAGTTTTAGTAAGTAACATTTAACTCAGTTTTAATTTTTATTTCAGATTTTAAATCACAAGTTATTTAGATATTTTTTGATGTTGTTATACTAATCAAATTTGTTTTACCACTTAATTGTTTCTTAGTATTTATTTACTTGTTTATTTATTTATTTTAATCCTGTGCATGAGCGTATGTGCATTAAATAATAGACAGCTACCAATTTTATTATTGGAGAAATCAGAGACAAACAATTGTTTTTCCTAACAGTTTCTCAGTTCAACTTCAGCTGTTCACCCCCCTTCTTGTACTTTTGAGGTACTCATGTGTCACATGGGCCTTGCTGTGTGGCAGCAGCAGGGATAATTAGCAATTACAGCGGTAAACAAAGTTGTTTTCGGCAAAAAAATTCTAGAAATTGCACAGAAAAATGGTCGAGGTTGTGTTTTCTGCTTAAGACAAGCTGCTGTTAGAACAAGATGGGAATCATTTCAAGCACCCAATGAGCTGTTTCAGCATCTCAACGTGGATTATATTGAGCTAAACAAAGCAAGCAACAAATGAAGAATGAGCTTTTTGATGCAGTTTGGTGTCCACAGAGTGCAAGACAGAATGGAACCATGCAACAGCAGTTAGCTAAAGCTATGGAAAACACTGGCAAACCCTGACCTGCATGTTAAGATATGGTGAGACTGACAGCAAACATAACTCAGAATTCCACAACTGGGTTGACACCGACCAACGTGTTTTTCACAAACCGTTCATATTTCCTGTGCTCTCCTATTTGATGTAAGGCTCTAATGATAAAGGAAAATTGCATGAATATTTGCACAAATCAGTGAGACCAAAGAACTGTTGAATCTGTCATGGCTCTTTTCACTTGGCAGCAGGTGTCAATGAAAAGCTATAAACTGGAGAACTGGTGTTCCTGAAGGAGATCCAGAGAGCTGAGTGGTCAGTACCCAGATGGACAGGCCCTTACAATGTTCTCTTGGCCACAAAAACACTGCCTGCAGTCCACAATGCTGAGAGACCCTCTTGGATTCATGTGAGCCACTGGAGACTCATGAGACACCAACAGTGCGGTTTGCATCCTGTCCGTGGAACAGTGGACCAGCTCTACACCCTCTTTAGGGTGCTGGAGGGATTGTGGGAGTTCGCTTAACCAGTCCATATGTGTTTTGTGGATTTGGAGAAAGCGTTCGACCGCATCTACTTTGATATCCTGTGGGGGGTGCTCTGGGAGCATGGGGTCCGGGGAGCCTTACTGAGGGCTGTCCGATCTCTGTATGACTGGAGTAGGAGCTTGGTTTGCCTAGCCGGAAGAGAGTCGGACTTGTTTCTGGTGCATGTTGGACTCCGGCAGCGCTGGCTTTTATCACCGGTTCAGTTCATAATTTTTATGGACAGAATTTCTAGGCGCAGCCAGGGGCTGGAGGGGGTCTGTTTTGGGGACCATAGGGTTTCCTCTCTGCTCTTTGCAGTTGATATTGTCCTGTTGGCTTCATCAAGCCAGGACCTCCAGCATGCATTTGGGTGGTTTGCGGCCGAGTGTGAAGCGGCTGGGATGAGGGTCAGCGCTGCTAAATCTGAGGCCATGGTTCCCGACTGGAGAAAGGTAGTTTGCCATCTCTTGGTGGGTGGAGTCTCCCTGCCCCAGGTGGAGGAGTTTAAATAACTTGGGGTCTTGTTCACGAGTGAGGGAAGACCGGAGCATGAGATCTACAGGCAGATCAGAGCGGCGTCCGTAGTTATGCGGTCGCTGTATCGGTCCGTTGTGAAGAGAGAGCTGAGCCGAAAAGCAAAGCTCTCAATTTACCGGTTGATCGTTGTTCCAATACTCATATATGGTCATGAGCTGTGGGTCATGACCGAAAAGAACGAAGTCCCTGATACAAGTGACTGAAATGAGCTTCCTCCATAGGGTGGCTGGGCGCTCCCTTAGAGATAGGGTGATAAGCTCGGCCACCCGCGGAGAGCTCGGAGTAGAACTGCTTCTCCTCTACATCGAAAGGAGCTAGTTGAGTTGGCTCCGGATGCCTCCTGGACGCCTCCCTGGAGAGGTGTTCCGGGCATGTCCCACTGGGCGGAGGCCCCGGGGAAGACCCAGGACACGCTGGAGAGAATACATCTCTCGGTTGGCCTGGGAACACCTCGGGGTTCCCCAAGAGGAGCTGGAGGAAGTGGCCGGGTTGTGGGAGGTCTAGGCAGCTTTACTGAGACTGCTGCCCCCACGACGCGATCCAGGATAAGTGGAGGAAGATGAATGGATGGATGTTTTGTTTCTGTTGATTTGACATGATAAACAGCAGGGCAAGTTGAGAAAATGTATATATACAGTTATTCAAAGTTATTGAGTTTGTTGGACTGAAACATATCAAACCAACTCATTTCTCAAGGAAATGCAGTTTCTGATTTTTTTTTAACTTGTTTTATCATGGTTTTTTATTGATAGAATTGTTAGACACTATCTTGTCTGTTTGTTGAGTATGAGGCAAATTTGTTGTTTCTGATGTGCAGACATTTGTCTGCGTCTAGATCAGGGGTGGACATACTACAGTCTGGGGGCCATATGTGATTCCAGGAGTCAAACTGGAATTAATTATGCTAGTAATACATATTAATGTTTTGTTTTTCCAGGTATCTTCCCATATATGGTGCGCTGCAAATGATTTTTGAATGCGCTTTCATTGTGCTTAATAAATGTAACAATGTTCTGTTTTTGACTTTTGAGTCTTATTGAATCTTTTATTGTGTCTGGAGAACTGGATATGAACTAATAGCATTTTTTACAGTCCCTTTTCAGAAAAAGTTTTCTGACAAACCTATTGGACCAAACAGATATACATCTAAGTTAAATATGGATAGACCATGTTGTAACAGAACAAAGCCTTGTCTACCACATGTAAAACTAGCAGCACTGAATAAAGTTCTCCCTATTCTTTGCTTCTGCTCTCCCCGTAGTCAATGACTTTTGGATTTGGATTTTGGATTTGGAGATTGTTTATTTCAATCAAATAACAATAATACACAAAAACAATACAATCATCAGTTATACATTCATACAATGACCTATCAAACCGAGGATAATTAGACATATTAATAAATATTGCTTGAAAGGGAGTGGAAGGAAGATAATTTATATAATCTCACTCCTGTTCTACCGTAACCATTTTATTACAGGATTTATCAATATCCGGTTCCTGGATTTTATCAGACAGAATTAAGAAACATTAAGTATCAATAAAGCACATGACAAAGATGAATTACTTAAATTATTATGTAATAACTATTTATTTTAGAAATCAACATGGCAAATGCAGATAATTTATTCAAAATATATGCAGATTATGTTACTTGTGAAAGTCATTTATATGATTAAAAAATAATATTTGTATTATTATACATTGGTAAAATAGACATAACACTGTTTCAAAAATCTTCATAGCAATAAATGCTCAAGTATCAAAGTTAAAATATGTGCAAAATAACATTAAGAAAAATCATGAATCAATTTTTCAATTTTTGGAGCAAGTGAAGTAACATAATTGGAAAATAAATCAATTTAACAATTTTCAATAATTAATTAAGCATTTTTTGTGTAGTAAGATAATGTGTAAATGTGTAAAGTGTTGAGCCTTTTACACTAATATTGAGTTGTTTTTTTACTCTGTCAGTGCAAAGAATTCCTAGAGATTTACACGAGCTATAGGCCAGACAAAGAAGTTGACCTTTCAGATGAACAGAAGAAGTTCACTTTTCATTGGTGGGTTCAGTCTTGACCACTTCTACCTTAGATTTACATCACATTGAACCTGACTAGCCAGGTTTTGAGCATAAAAGACGCTAGTTTTCTCCTGCTGTCTCATTCTTCCATCCATGGTTGACTCTACCAGACCTTTCTGCTGACTACAGACAAGATCTTTCTCCTTGACGGCTTTTTCATTGATTTGATTGCTGATTTTACAGCACTGCTGTGTCTGCTCAAAGATTCTTATAAAAAGCTCATCTTTTGCAGAAAAGATCCTGATTTTGAGAACAAGATGTCTGCCAACAAGTAAGTAACTTTAAAAGACATTTAGAGCTTTTTTTCCTGTCTTAAATTTGAGTTTTATCCTGGTTTAACAGTAAAAGACCAAGTTTAAAAAGTTTGGTCCACATTTAGTCCTGTTTGGTCCACTTTCAGTCCTGTCTGTTGGTTCAGCACGTTAGCCACCTCTGCATGTTTTCCTCAGGAAAGGAGAAGTGTTGCTCTGTATTTGAACGTTTTAGCCCTTGTTATTTTTTAAATGTTTCACCTCTGCTACAGGAAGCCCGACCGTCGCATCCTCCACTGCCCGCTCTGTGTTAAGCCCACGGAAACCCTTGCAACACACCTTGCTCGAGTCTACATGAAGGACAAGTCCCCAGAAGAGCGTCAGGCTGAGCTTCAACGAGCCAAAGACTCAACCAAGCTCTGGACTCTGCAGGGCAGAGTCTGGGACTACAGGGAGCTGTTCAGACTGTGTCCACACGCGCCATCAAGACGAGCTCTCGTCCAGCAGATGATGAAGAGGGAGTTCCTCATCCAAAACCTCCCTCCAGACTTTGATGAGGCCGAAGATGTGGCGACAGTGGTCCAGGCAGGAGCTGAGCAGCCATCTACTTCTGCTGAGGACTCCTCCAGTGACGTCCCATCACAGCCTGAAGATGAGAGAGATCCCACCTGGCAAAGGTTAGAACATTTGATGACAAACAAACAAACAAAGTGCTTTCCTCTGTTTGTATGTTTAAACTAAATGTAATTTACTTTTCAGGCCACCCCCCCAATCCTCCACCACATTGAGAGAACGCATGCAGCAGGAAAATCTGTATGCCAAATTCCCCCCAGAGACCCCCCTGCTGCTGGAGTTCAAGCATCACCTCTCATCCATCCTGCAGATCCCAAACTGCCAGCAAGAGGTAAGATTCCCCCCAAAAACATCATTTTGTTCGTTGTTTAGAAGATTCCAGGTTTGATTGTCGTTTGCACATGCGGTACATTGGAACTTTTCTTTGGCATCCCTCATGTCAGGATAAATAAGAAAGGCCAAAAAAATGAGGAAAAATAGAATAAAGTTAAAATTAGACAACAAGACTACAAGGTATATAAAAAATATAAATATGAGTAAATATGAATATTGCTGCATCCCAGTCTGTTCAGAAGAATTATTGCACATTTGGAGTTATTGTTTATTAGGATTCAGTCCAGTCTTCCCTCTCTGGTGTCCTTTGCCAGCATTCTGATTGCTGTTGGGAAAAAGCTGTCGTGGAAGCGTGTGGTGTGTGCGTGGATGCTTTCAGGCCTGCAACGTCTGAGGTTGTGGCCTGAGTCCACACACTGGATCAGTGCGTGAGCGGGGTGGTGTCTGTCTCTGATGATCTTAGAGACTCTCCTCCTGCAGCGCTGTTCATAGATGGTGTCCATGGATGGAAGGTTGCAGCCTATAATTTTGACAGCTGTGTTGATGACCCTCTGCAGCATCTTTCTATCTTTAATGGTGGTGTTTCCAAACCAGGCTGTTAGTCCGCTGGTGAGGATGCTTTCCAGAAGCCCCCTGTAGGCTTGGGTGAGGGTCCGGCGCTTGACACCAGCCTTCTTCAGCAGCCTGATGAAGTACGGCCTCTGCTGGGCTTTCTTCACTGTGGCAACAGTGTTTCTTTCCCAGCTGAGGCTGTTAGTGATCTGCAGACTGGTCCACCACAGTCCTGTTGATGATGAGCGGCTGATGTGGCGGTGCTTTCCTGAGAACAAGGTCGTTGTCCTCTCCGTAGATGGTGATCCTGTGCACCAGGTCTCGAGGACGGTTGTATATACCTGCTGATAATGTTGTTGGAGTCAGGGGAGGTGCAGTCGTAGGTATAGAGTGAGAATAGCCTTTTTTCATTGTTTTAGAACCATAATTCACCCTTCTGTGTCCACAGGTGGACAATGTCTCTAGAGTACTACGGTACGTCCAGCCCACTGGGGATGACATCAAACTGACTTTCATGGACAACACTACTCTGGTTGGAGAATACTTCATTAAATTAAAGAACGTTGGACAGTCTCCAGCAACAAGGATCAACTACATCAAGAGCCTGATCCAGTTCATAAAGTTCCTGAGACTGTCCCGTGGTGCCACAGATGCAGCCATCATTCCAAAGTGCATTTATTTTATGGATTACTTGACTGTTCTAAGGAAGCCCATCTCAAAGAGCCACAGCGAGGACCTCTGTGGTAAAAGGTCAGCTTTTGGCCGTAAATAAATACCCATTTCTATCCTCTTTTCAAAGCTATGTCAGTAATAACAACTCTCATTTGGTCTTTTCAGACATGGCTACTTTGTTGGCCCCAAAAAAAGAGTTCATGAGCTCTGCCTGGTCCTGCGTGTAGCAAAAAAGGACACCCTGAGGATGTTGGGTCGTCTGTTGAGGGGGGAAGATGTGACAGACGAAGAGAAGACACGCTATCGTTACTATTGCGAGGCCATCCTCATATTTGGCCACTACCAGTGGCCTGGGGTTGTGGAGGGACTAGCAGTGAGTCATTTCTTATTATCTTCTTTAGAGAGAAGTGACTGCTCAGTTTGCTAATGTCTTCAATGGTTTTGTCTCAGGTCTCAGAATGGGTCCAGAGGCAGAGCGTGAATGGGCGTGTCGTTGTGGCTGTTAAGTCCCATAGGACGGCCAACAGCCAGGTCGCTCAGTTTGCCCTGACTGAGGAAGAAGCCGCAGTAAGTAACCATATATAAGTAACTGACTATAAATGAGGAACTGTATGCATACCTGTTTTTCTATGTCCTTTCTTTCATTTCTTCCAATTCTTCTCCCTGCAGTTCATCAATCAGTACTACGTGTCCATCCGTCCTGACTACATCAGGGATGACATGGACGAAGACACTGGTGAAGAGAAGCTCTTCCTGGCTAAAAATGGAAAGGCCATCAGCAGCGCCACAAATGATATGAGACGTCTACATGAGTTGTAAGTATATTTTAATAAAATCTCTCTTTTTAATAAATGCTCTAAAATGACTGTTGGGCCTTTTTTTGGGATATATTTTCTTAAGCTTCATGAATCATTGATTCTTGTTCATCTAGATTTATTTTTTGTTTTTAAATTGGTACTCTAATTTAACCACAACTAGTTAAATTAGCATCATCAGGATTTCATCTTTTAGGATAGAGATTTGTAAGGGGGGGGTTGGCTGTATACTGTTGAGCTAAAACAAATGTCAATTTCTTTACATTGCAGTTATAAATGCCCAAACGTGACCAGCCAGGAAATACGCCGTGCGATGGAGACAGAATGTGCCGCGAATCTCACGGATGAACAAAAGAGTGGTAAAGCCCATTACCTGGGCCACACGGACAAAGTAGCACAGGCCCACTACCGCATGCGAGGTCCGGTTAGCTTTGTCAACATGGCTAACGTCTTGCAGCTGGGGACTGAGGGGTAAGGGGTAGTGACATATATGAAACCATCAATTCATTTTGTAGATTTGTTGGCAGTTTTTCAAATTCATGTCCTTTTTTTAGGACGTCCGATGAGTCAGAGGAAGATCGTTGGGCGTCACGGAAGCGACCTCGTCCGGCAGAAAACTTCGGCAGCTTTGAGCAGAGCTTCCCCGTCACCTTGAATGGAAAGCCACCAAACAAGGTTTCCAGACAGGAAGCTGGCTTTAGTGAGGACAGGTCTCTGTACGACAGGTGGAGAGCTCAGCAGTTTAAGATGAGGGAGACTCATCTGCTGGGTAAGTGAATATGAGCATTACATATGAGGATTGTAATAATAATCATTGATTATAATAATTGATCTGCTTTACAGGTCAATGGACAAGGCGCCCGCCTACCAAAGGCAAGGTACAGAGACTTATTGAAAAGGAGCAGTGGCACTCCAACTGCCCCTCAGCAAAGTCCATCATTGAGAAGTGGCAACCTCCAAAAAAAGAAGGAGTGGAGTCCAATCCAAAAATGAAGAGACTGGTAGAAACACAAAAGTGGAAATACCTGGTGGTGGTGGAACCATCTCCCAAGGCTGGCAAAGGCAAAGGTAAGGAGAGGTGTTGGACTAAGGCAAAGACATAATTTTGGCTTTTAGCTTTTGATAAATCATGCAAGAAAATCCAATAGAACAGGGCTGACAATTCTATGTTCATCTTTAATCTGCAGGAGTGGTGATCACAAAAAACTTTCCTAAAAACGCCATCCTTTGCGATTACCATGGAGAAGTCATCTCTGCTGCTGAAGGGAGGAAAAGAATGGCTGCAAAGACGGACGGGATGGGCTACGTATTTTTTTTCAAAGACAGAAACGAGGACCTCTGTGTTGATGCCAGCAACACTTCATGTCCTTGCCACCCAGACATGGAAACCTTTGGGCGTCTCATCAATCATTCCAAAAAGAGGCCCAATGTCAGACCGGTGGCATGCAGAATGGACTTTCCTGAAGGGGCAAGGATTGTAATTTTCTTCAGGGCCATGAGGGATCTGGCTGTAAATGAGGAACTTCTATTCGACTATGGGGTGCCCAGAGACTCTTTTGGGGGTGAGGGGAGAGAGTTGACGTGGCTGGATGACTGAGGACCCATCTTTGACCTGACCCGACCTGACTTTTGCAGCACACACACTTCAAGGGATTTGATCCCATTGCCACCACACAAATAGTCTGAAGAAGTAGAACCACACAGTGGAAGGGGGGCGTGTCATGGTCTCCTACATGCAGAGATGTAGAGAGCTGACTGGATGAGTCAATGCCACAAAAGGGACATGTTCATACACAAGAAGCTTGTGCCAAAGATGGGAAGAGACCAATTGTATTTCAGAAATGATGATTCTTTTTTGACATTAAAGATTTTAATGCTGTAAAGTGACTGTGGGGCCTTTTTTTAATGTATTTTGAAGCCTCTATTCTTTTGGATTGTTTTTAAATTAAATTCAATTTTTTAATTAAATCCCATTTTTAACCACTAGTTAACTTAGCATTATCTTTCTGTCTGTCAGTCATCTTTTTATTTTTTACAGCTTTCTCAATTTCTAAACAAATGAGGAATATTAATTTAAGTAAAACTTTGTCTTTAAAAGTACAATGTCGGAAGTTCTTGTGACCAACTTCTGCTGGAATGTCTAAACTCTCTGGTACCCCACCCCCATGAATAACAGTTCTTTGAGTTGGTGACCAAAGAGGTTGCAGTTTTTAACTGAAATTTTAAATTTCACAATGTTTAAAATGTGGTGTTTAAACATTTAAAATGTAACATTTTAAATGAACAGAAAAGGTTCACTCCTTAGACAACAATGTGAAGAGTTTCAGCTTTGTTGTCATCTTGACCCACCCAGTGACTTAGATTTACATCACATTGGTCATGGCTAGCCAGCTTTAGGAGCACAAAATAAGCTAGATTTCTCATTCTTTCCTCCACACTGCCTGTTCCAAACATTTCTGCTGAATTCAGACAATATCTTTTTACTTCATTGTGATTTAACCTCTGGTTTTACAGCACTACTGTGTGTGCTGGAAGATTGTTCCAAAGAGCTCTTCTTCTGCAGAAAAGTTCCTGATTTTGAAAACTAAATGCCCAACAAAGGACAGGCAAAGGACATTTAGAGCATTTTTTCTGGTTTAAATTTGAGTTTGACTCATTTTTTTAATTATTAGGATGAGTTTTTTTAAATAAATGTTAATCTTCTTGAATTTTTGCTGATTTCCATTTTTGCACTTTTATTATATTGTTTTAATCTGTTACTGTTAACCACTGTTGTTTTAGGTAATGCTGAGACAATGTTGTCTGTTTGTTACTATAACAACACTAGAATAATTTTTACACATCTCTAATATAGTTTAAAAAATAAAATAATTACAGTTCATATTTTGTTGAGTCATGTTGGCAAATAACAGTTTTATAAAGAAAAGATTTAGTAAAAATTGTACTAAGGAAGAGGCGGATAAAGAAAAAGACTTGTGTTTCTGTCTGGTGTTCTTGAGAAGTATGTTTTCTAGTAGAGATTAGAACTGTTTATCTGTTATTTTTAGTTCTCAGTGTTCTGCTCCAATCTAATTTGTGAAGAATAAAGTGGACGTGAACATCACTGACAGATGTGCACGAGCTTGAAAGAGCTTCCTGACTGAGGAGCTTTAGACTTTCTCCTGCAGAGCAGCAGCTGACTTCAGCGTCGTCATGGGAACACAGTCTGCTGCTGCTTCTGGAAACGTCTTCAAGGCTGTGGTGGGACTTGTTGGTCTGGAGGACAGATTCTCTGAGCAAATGCTGCTTCAGCTTCAAGCTTCAGCTCTTTTCTTCTGGCAGAGCTTAGAAGAAATGGAAACCTCCTTTGTTCTGACTGTTTGCTCCAAATCCCAGATTCAGGAATTCCTCCAAGAAGTTCAGCTCAGAGATCATCAGCAGAGAAAAGCCTGAAGTTCTGATGGAAAATGACAACAGAACATGATCAATATTATTGATCCACATGGAATCCAGAAGAAACTCTGAGGTGAAGACATGAAGACACAAGCTTCAGAGACATGAGGAGAAGTCAGAGTGGATTCATTCTGGACTTTCTTCTCACATCTTCTCTTCACAACATCTTTGTCTTTGATCCTTCAAATCTTCTGAAATCTGATCATCCATGGACTGTTTTTGTGGGATCAGATCCAGAGTTGCTGAAAGTTCTGCTGCCCTCTGCTGGTCAAAGTGTCCAAACAGCAGAGAGGAGATTCTCTGGGATTCATTGGAGTCCAGATTCTCCTGGATGTGAACAGTCTCTGCTTCCTTCTCAGAGCAGCATTGAGGATCTGTTCTGTCCGGCTGAGAGCGCTCCCTGCTGGTAGGAGACAGAACCACATCAGCTGCTTTTCTTCGGCCGTTCAGAAACAGTCTGGAGACTCTAAAAAACCTCCACTTCCTGAAGCAAACGGATGCAGAGCATCATGTTTGATCCTCTTCCTTCAGAAACGGCTCCATTGTTCCATCGCTCAGCAGTTTGACTAAAGCAGCTGAGAGTCTTGATGCAACCAGACCTCAGCAGCTCATCCAGAACGCCATGACAGAAGCACATGCAGCAGCACGTGCACGCTCCCAGAGAACAGCAGCTGATCCAAGTCCTGACTTTGAGGTGAGACCTTTCTGTTCTGCTTGTTGGACCACACTTCAACATGAACTTCATTTCCCATCATTCCATCTGTCAGGAGAGAACAGCTGCAATCAGCTTCCTTCAGGAACTGACTGCAGGTAGAAGGATCTTTCATTCTTCAGCACCACCAGGACCCACATCCAGCCCATCAACAGCCAGAACATCAGTGACATCAGCGTCTGATCTTCATCACATCATCATCATCAGCATCAAAGGACCACCTCTACGTTTTTACAATCTGATGGATTTCAGTCTTTCTGCAGCTTCTCATCAACTGGATTGTCAAATATTTTCATTTTCGTTAACACTCTCAGACCTGGAAAAAGCTGAAAGGGTTCAAATAAAACCAGCAAGAAGTAATATTTTATAGAAAGTACATGTGATATTTAAATAGTTATTAAGAAGGGAAAAAAATCCTTAAGTGTTTATTTTGTGTGAAATAATAAAAAAAAATTCCATTTTTTTTATTAAACAAGTCTTTGTAGACGACACAGAAACAAGACACAGAATGTCGGTGAAAAAGGGTTAGCATTCTAAAAACATTTTATTTGTTCATTTGTTCATTCATTTTTTCACTTTTCTTTCATTATGTTATATCTCAGTTATAAATCTCATTAACGTGTTAATCTAAGTTAACTGAAATCTAGGAAACCTCTGTTTTGTTTTTTCACCGAAAGCATTACTAAAATATTATTTGTCTTTGTTTTCGACTAGAGTTGAATGTTTATTTATACTCCTAATTATTCTCTTTAAAAACAGTTATTTAAGATTTTTTGCTGTTAAATTTCTTTTTTTTTTCAAATTTGTTTCTTTGTTTCCTGAAGAAATTTCTTTATCGTTTACTGTAGTTCAGGCATACACTAAACAAATGTGAACAAGGTTAATTTAACCTCTCATGCCTGTTTTTGTAAAATGAACATTGGATTGAGAACGGAACAGTGTGATGACGTCACAACGGCTCTCATAAAGTTTCCCCAAAAATGATTTTTTTTTCTATTATGATTTTATTTTACTTATCATTTGCAGAATTAAAACTTTTTTTTTAATCCTGAAAATATCTTGAACCATATTGCAGTTCAGCGAAGCAATTTATGCGTTTTTGTTTCAGCCAAATGTCTGCACGTGACCCGGAAGTACACAGCACGAGGCGCTAGCAGCGTTAGCTTGTTAGCAGGCTAGCAGCGTTAGATTGTGTTGAGAGGACGGTGGTGTTTGTGGGAGTTGGAGCTGAAGATCGGAGCAGGAACCATGTCTTCCCTTCAGTCTCTGAGAGAGTTGATCAGCGAGCGACTAGCTGCTGCTGCTGAAGAAATCTGCAGACTCTGTGAAGGAACCATCGTCCAGTACGAGCAGGAGCTCTGTCGTCAGCGCAGACTACTGGATGTCATCTGGAAACCACAGCTGCAGCTACACCACATAGGTATGTGACCTTCAGAGAAACAGAGAAGCCATTTGAGCTTCATGCTTTTCTGTTTGGTGACCCGTCTGTTAGTTGACCGCGGTCAAGTGAGCCGACATCTGCGGAAGTGCGGTCACGCCAGCCGTCACTGACTTTTAGCATGCGGTTAGTTTACGGTACACACGCCCAGCGAGCTGGAAAGACAGCATAATGCGCAGACATCACCGATGTCACTGTTACCCATTATAGAAATGACATGTACTGTACTCTGAAATTAATGAGAGTTATTGCATGCCCTGTATCGTTATTTGATGTACAAATGTATTCATTTGGATTGCATGTCTGTTCATTCCATAATAAACTACCAGAAATAACGTGTTTTGTCTGAAATATAATCAATCAGACAGATTCTAAAAGTGAGATTTAACACCGACAAGAGTGTTTTGTGGGTTGTTGAGCATGACATGGAATGGAATCAAGCAGAAATGAAGAAACTCCAAGTAAAATCACATCTGGTCCTGTCAACTCTTTCTAAAGTTGCTTCATTTAAGGTGACGCAAAACTTTCACTGGATTATTGTTGGTAATGATGTTCACTAATATCATAGCAAGTTTGAAGAAAAATGACTGGATAATATTAGAGATATTAAAGTTATAGAACAATTTGGGTCTCCTCATTTACAGACACTGTGTAATATGTAAACCTTACAAAATGCTACTTCTTTCAAAAGGTGACGCAAAACCTTCCCTGGATTATAGTTGGGAATAATGTTCACTAACATCACAGTAAATTTGAAGAAATTTGACTGGAAAAAATAAGAGATTTAGACATTATAGTACACCTAAGCATCCTGCTTGTATAGTTTAAAATAAAACTTGTGAACCCTTCAAAAGGGCACTTTATCAAAAGGTGACGCAAAACTTTCACTGGATTATGGTTGGTAATAATGTTCATGATCATCGCAGCAAATTTGAAGGAATATGACTGGAGAAAATGAAAGATATTGCCATTATAGTCTAATACAGGCTGTCATATGTAGGGCTTTTTATCAAAAGGTGATGCAAAAATTTCACTGGATTATTGTTGGGAATGATGTTCACTAACATCACAGCAAATTTGAAGAAAAATGACTGGAGAATATTAGAGATATTAAAGTTATAAAACAATTTGGGTCTCCACATTCACAGACTGTGTGTAATCTGTAAACCTTACAAAATGCCACTTCTGTCAAAGGTGACGCAAAACTTTCACTGGAATATGGTTGGTAATGATGTTCACGATCAGATCAGCAAGTTTGATGAAAATTGACTGCAGAACAACAGTAAAGATATTAACATATTAGACCAATTCAGGCTTCCTCTTACATAGTCATATTAGAACATGTGAACCATCCAAAATACTCCTTTATCAAAGGTGACGCAAAACTTTCACTGGAATATGGCAGTAATGATGTTCACTAACATCACAGCAGGTTTGAAGAAAAATTATTGCAAAAAAATGTATTTACCTAATATGGAGGTTTATAAACATGTTATACTCCGACTATGAATGAGGAGGCCAGAATTGGTATACAATGTCAATATCTGTATTTTTCTACAGTCAAATTTCTTCAAATTTGCTGTGATGGTCATGAACATCAATACCAACAACATTCCAGTGAAATTTTTGCGTCACCTTTTGATGAAAGGAGTATTTTGGATGGTTCAAATGTTTTACTTTAACTATAAAGGCAGGATGCTTAGGAGAACTATAACTTTAATTTCTCTAATATTCTGCAGTCATTCTTCTTCAAACTTGCTGTGATGATCATAAACATTATTACCAACCATAATCCAGTGAAATTTTTGCGTCACCTTTGAAAAAAGTGGTATTTTGGATGGTTCAAATGTTATACTATGACTATGTAT
The DNA here is from genome assembly GCF_053564925.1 of Oryzias latipes. Classification (NCBI taxonomy): domain Eukaryota; kingdom Metazoa; phylum Chordata; class Actinopteri; order Beloniformes; family Adrianichthyidae; genus Oryzias; species Oryzias latipes. The sequence continues at coordinate 24,849,097 of NC_136238.1, read as the reverse complement.
GAGGAAGCCTGAATTGGTCTAATATGTTAATATCTATGACTGTTCTACAGTCAATTTTCATCAAACTTGCTGATCTGATCGTGAACATCATTACCAACCATATTCCAGTGAAAGTTTTGCGTCACCTTTGACAGAAGTGGCATTTTGTAAGGTTTACATATTACACACTGTCTGTGAATGAGGAGTCCCAAATTGTTCTATAACTTTAATATCTCTAATTTCCTCCAGTCATATTCCTTCAAATTTGCTGCGATGATCATGAACATTATTACCAACCATAATCCAGTGAAAGTTTTGCGTCACCTTTTGATAAAGTGCCCTTTTGAAGGGTTCACAAGTTTTATTTTAACTATACAAGCAGGATGCTTAGGTGTACTATAATGTCTAAATCTCTTATTTTTTCCAGTCAAATTTCTTCAAATTTACTGTGATGTTAGTGAACATTATTCCCAACTATAATCCAGTGAAGGTTTTGCGTCACCTTTTGAAAGAAGTAGCATTTTGTAAGGTTTACATATTACACAGTGTCTGTAAATGAGGAGACCCAAATTGTTCTATAACTTTAATATCTCTAATATTATCCAGTCATTTTTCTTCAAACTTGCTATGATATTAGTGAACATCATTACCAACAATAATCCAGTGAAAGTTTTGCGTCACCTTAAATGAAGCAACTTTAGAAAGAGTTGACAGGACCAGATGTGATTTTACTTGGAGTTTCTTCATTTCTGCTTGATTCCATTCCATGTCATGCTCAACAACCCACAAAACACTCTTGTCAGTGTTAAATCTCACTTTTAGAATCTGTCTGATTGATTATATTTCAGACAAAACACGTTATTTCTGGTAGTTTATTATGGAATGAACAGACATGCAATCCAAATGAATACATTTGTACATCAAATAACGATACAGGGCATGCAATAACTCTCATTTATTTCAGAGTACAGTACATGTCATTTCTATAATGGGTAACAGTGACATCGGTGATGTCCGCGCTTTATGCCGTCTTTCCAGCTCGCTGGGTGTGTGTACCGTAAACTATGATGTAAACGCGCATGCTAAAAGTCAGTGACGGCTGGCGTGACCGCACTTCCGCAGATGTCGGCTCACTTGACCGCGGTGTTAGTTGGTGGTTTTTCACCAGGGGTGTCAAACTCATTTTCACTGAGGGCCACATCAGCATAGTGTCTGTCCTCAAAAAAGGCCAGATATAACTTATACATCTAACTAAATGTAATGAATGAATGAATGAATGTTAAACAGTGATGAAAGTCTTCCGGGAATTCCCGGAAATCCGGGTTTTTGAGCAAACCGAACGTACTTTCCGGGAAATAAAGACCTGATCTCTACGGACAAATCGCTTTCCGGATTAGAAAATGGTCTGAAATCAGCTAATTTTAGCTTTATTTTCTATATTTCTCCGCAGATCGCTTCCTCTATGGTCGTGGCCATCTTTCGTCTTCCCGGCCTAATTGACCAATGACGGGACGTTTTAGTTGCTTTCGGATGCGTCGACGGGTCTGATTGGCTCTGTCTGCACCACGTGGTCAGGGTGACTCGCTTCCCTAGAGACCAAAACTGGCGGACCCACGCTAAACTTTCACAAACACATCTGAAGAGTTTGCGATCAAATTTGTGTTAAAATAATGGCAGGCATCGTCATTATTGAGCGTGGTCACGACCTCAGTTGTGAGAAGACGATAAAAAACAAATTGAAGTGGTCTTGGCTGGAAAAAAAAAAAAGATTTTTAAGGTAGTGTAGGTCAAATACTTTTTTGTGTAAAATAATCTCAAAACCACATTTTGAAATAATTTCAATTTTAGTTTTGAGTTTTGAGTTTCAGTTTTTATTTTGAATACATTTCTCTATCTAATTTATTTGTATTTCCTAATTACCATGATTTAGTTCAGTATAGTTAACATTAATTATAAGTATTTGATGGTTTGGACCCGCACTCCCTTAAAAAATAATGTTTACAATGTTTAGTTTAGTTTGTATGTTTGTTTTGATATTTCCCAGATTACTTAGTATTGGTGTTAAAGAATTGATGTATTATGTTATAGAATTATAGTTTAAAGCAGATCCCATATTTTGATGTAATTATAGTTTGAGAAAACAGTGCAAGTGGATGTTGTACATCAGTCATTTCTAAAGCAGAAATAATGTATAAATAACTGAGGTATTTTCATAGAATATCATAGTTACTGGTGTTCTTTTTGCCATTTGGGGCTTTGATGTTACTATATTTTAGCAATTGTATGTTTTGCAGCTTTAAGGAAAAGCGTAGATTGTAGGATTGTGTTACTTTGAGCAATTTTCCAAATTCTTTTTTAGGACCAGCAAGTCCTTAATGGAGAGTCAAACTAGGGGTTTGAATGACAAATCATGATGCTCCAATTAGTCTTAGTTTCTTGATAAAGAAGTGAATAACTAGCTGCCAGAATGCACCAGAATGCATCTAAGACCACGTATTTTTCCAAAATTTCGCTCTGTGCCTGCCATATCGCTCAAAGAAAAGTTCAGGGATTTTTTCCTTGCCTGACTTTCATCACTGGTTAAATAACCTTTTTTAGACAGAGGGCTATTTCATGGGCACTAAGCGGTTTGAAGGGCGCCACTAAAAACCTCCCAGCGCCCCCCCCCAAAAAAAACAAAAACAAAGAAAAAACCCACACAGTTTGCGGACATCCTTGTGTGTGCCCTATTTTACACACAAAAACATGCGTGAATTTTCTAGACTTGTATTATGGGGGGGGGGTTCAGGTTGCGGGCCGAACAAGAATAAACATTTATTGAACAGACCAAAGCTAAACTTTTAAACTTTTAAAACTTTAACTTACTTTTAACCTTTTAAACATAAATGTAAATAAAAACAAACAGGAATATTAATCCGGAATAATAAATACATTCTGTGAAATTAAGCAAATATGAACAAACAAAGCCAGGGAATATTAATAATTAGAAATAATAAATCAAATTATTCCGTTTTATTTGCTCTTTTGTCCTTTTCTTAGAGCTGAACTCCTGACATCATTTTTAGCAATAAGTTCATTTCTGCTTGGTTTGTGAAGTTCTGTGTGTGTCTTTGGTCCTGTGTGTGTCTTTGGTCCTCTGTGTGTCTTTGGTCCTGTGTGTGTCTTTGGTCCTCTGTGTGTCTTTGGTCCTGTGTGTGTCTTTGGTCCTTTGTGTGTCTTTGGTCATGTGTGTGTCTTTGGTCCTGTGTGTGTCTTTGGTCATGTGTGTGTCTTTGGTCCTGTGTGTGTCTTTGGTCCTGTGTGTGTCTTTGGTCCTGTGTGTGTCATTGGTCCTGTGTGTGTCTTTGGTTCTTTGTGTGTCTTTGGTCCTGTGTGTGTCTTTGGTCCTGTGTGTGTCTTTGGTCATGTGTGTGTCTTTGGTCCCGTGTGTGTCTTTGGTCATGTGTGTGTCTTTGGTCCTGTGTGTGTCTTTGGTCCTGTGTCTTTGGTCCTGTGTGTGTCTTTGGTCCTGTGTGTGTGTGTTTGGTCCTGTGTGTGTGTGTTTGGTCCTGTGTCTTTGGTCCTGTGTGTGTCTTTGGTCCTGTGTGTGTCTTTTGTCCTGTGTCTTTGGTCCTCTGTGTGTCTTTGGTCCTGTGTGTGTGTTTGGTACTGTGTCTTTGGTCCTGTGTGTGTGTGTTTGGTCCTGTGTCTGTGTGTTTGGTCCTGTGTCTTTGGTCCTGTGTGTGTCTTTGGTCCTGTGTGTGTCTTTTGTCCTGTGTCTTTGGTCCTCTGTGTGTCTTTGGTCCTGTGTGTGTGTTTGGTACTGTGTCTTTGGTCCTGTGTGTGTGTGTTTGGTCCTGTGTATTTGGTCCTGTGTGTGTGTGTTTGGTCCTGTGTCTGTGTGTTTGGTCCTGTGTCTTTGGTCCTGTGTGTGTGTTTGGTCCTGTATCTTTGGTCCTGTATGTGTGTTTGGTCATGTGTCTTTGGTCCTGTGTGTGTCTTTGGTCCTGTGTGTGTGTTTGGTCCTGTGTCTTTGGTTCTGTGTGTGTGTGTTTGGTCCTGTGTCTTTGGTTCTGTGTGTGTGTCTTCGGTCCTATGTCTGTGTCATTGGTCCTGTTTGTGTCTTTGGTCCTGTGTCTGTGTATTTGGTCCTGTGTGTGATGTCCTGTGTGTGTCTTTGGTCATGTGTGTGTGTCTCTGGTAGGGCTGGGCGATATGGCCTAAAAATAAAAAATTAACAATACAGCTCATATCTGGGGTCTAAGGCTTTAAAGAAATTAATAAACCCCGTCTTCTCCACGGAAAAGATGATGAAGCAGCAGGAGTCCCCCCCGCGGCCGACTCCTCCAAAAACAAAATCCTACAGCGGCCGCGTCTCAAATGAATATATCGGTACAAGTAATAATTACAACGCAGTGTTTTTTATTAACAAATAACAGTAACAACCAACTATCTAACTAATGAACCAATTATACAGGCGTTGTAGTATGAGTATGTGTGTGTGTCAGGGCGCGTGCGTGTGTAAGAGGACTGGGCGCGTGCGAGCCTTTGACTCCGATGGGAATTAGGCAGCGTGGGGGGGGGGGTCTCTTCCTCCACATCTGTGGCAGTAAACCCAGACCAGTTCCATCAACAGATGATTTGATTCCTTTCTTGGGAACAAACTTCCAACTCTCGCCGGTAGCCATGCTGTCGCTTGCTGCTTCGTGTGTCGATTGTCATGTGCCATACCGCCGTGTGAAACTAATGCTACGGAAGCTCTGGGGAGCCAAAAATGCGCCACATAAAAACTCGATTTAGTTATTTTTGAAATCGCCCGTAACAAAAAATTCGAATTAATTCATTTAATCGATTTATCGCCCAGGCCTAGTCTCTGGTGCTGTGTGTGTGTCTTTGGTCCTGTGTGTGTGTCTTTGGTCCTGTGTGTGTGTCTTTGGTCCTGTGTGTGTGTCTTTGTGAAACATATCAGAGGGATTTGATTATTTAAAAACCTGTTATTGTGAAAATCATGTTTAGGTCTCATAAAACATTAAAAACTTAATTACAGAACTCCTCAGTGGGATTACTCCAAAATATTTGCCATTTTCCTAATTTTTTACAACACCAACATTAAAATCCTCCAAAATTCTCAATACTTTCATAAACAAATGATCTATTGTTTATTTATGGTCTGAAAAAGTGCAGCTGTTTTCCAGCCAGCATTACCTGCTGTCTTTATTTATACGTTACTATCACCAACTAAACAACCGTAAAAATAAATGGATATGGAAAATACAGACAAGTATTAAAAATGTCTGCAATAGTTAGTGAAGAATGACATTATTAGAATGAGCTGAGTAATTTAAGCCACCCGCTGATCCAGGTGTTCCACAATGGTCTCCGTGTGCCGTTTCACCTCGCAACCTGCACCCACTACCCCTCCCCTTCTCCTCCTCACACACACGCACCTCTTTCTCAAAGGCGGGAACACCGATTCACAAGTTTCAGGCCGTTCCATCCTCTGCCATATATTTCATGACAGCAGAACTGAAGTGCATTAATTACTAAATAGCAAGCACTGAATCACCACCCTTTACTATCCAGGTAAGTACCGTTGTGCCCAAGTCTAAATTAAATATCCTCTTACTTAGTAGCGGCTCCACTTGACATGTCCGAATCTGCTCCCCGTGCCCCATGCTAAGCACAACCCCAGTTTGTCGAAAACGACACTCACATATGTTGGCAGTCTGTTATGTCTGTTAATTTTGAACACGCCCACCAACATCCAAACAGCATTAAACTCACTTCTGCTCACAGCTCCCTCACTTCTGGTGAGCAATTGAACACACCCCAGATTCCCCACTTCCCATGAGTCTTAAAAGCTGAAGGCGGGGCTAAACCCCAGATCGCCACAATATATTGATTTGCTATATGAGCAGTGCTATTTTTGGGGCACTCCCGTTAAATGATATTTACCCTTCCAATCATTTTTACATTCTCTCTTTAACTGGGATAGTGATCTTTTTGTCTTTTGTGGAAATTATGTAGAAACTGTGGAAAGTCTTTTCTTGGAATGTTTTCATGTAAAAGAGTTTTGGTCTTCTTTTCATAATTGGCTCAAATACAAAAATATCATCATTAGCCCTTTAAATTGGAATACAATTAAAATTCGATTACAATTTATTCACAAAAATCTGGACTTTCTGATTAATGCACTGATTGTAATTTCAAAGCATTTTATTGGGTGAAATCTCACATTAATGGATTACTCAACCGTCTCAACCTATTCTCTAAATCTTTACATTACATGAATCATAAGAATGCCCAGACATTGTGTAATTTATTTGATCTATTTCAACTTTTGTAATGGACCCTTATTTTTATGGATTATTTTTTTTAAGTTATATTTATTTTCAATTTTTTTTTGTCTACCCAATTGATAGTGATAGCTGTGGAAAACATTGATGATGTCATGATTGTGAGTTTTCCACAGATTTCAAAAATGTCCCACAGCTGCTCACAACAGAGGACACACTTTGGACTTGGTTATACCTACAGCAGGGGTGGGCAATTCCAGGCCTCGAGGGCCGGTGTGTCTGCATGATTTCCAGATAGTCTTGCCCTACTCATGGCTGATTACCTGGTTCAGGTGTGTCCAGCCAATTAGAACATGCCAGAGCAGGGTATGCTGGAAAACATGCAGGAATGCAGACCTCAGTGCCCACCTCTGACCTACAGCCTGTCTGCTGGAGGGTCCAGTCTGTCCAGTTGTGTATTTTTGTGTACATCTTTCCAAAATTGTCCAGAAGCCACTTGTGTACACATTCCAATGTACACATCTGGAGCAGCTGCTTGTGCTGGTGGAACCACACCCCGGTGTGTTCAAGTCCCGGCTGTGCGCCATAAATGCAGATGCCAGTAACATGTGTCACACATGATCCATGAGTGTTCATTGATGTTTTTTTATCAGACACTACTGTGTGTTTGTTTCTGTCACCAGTGGAATCATCACTTTCCTTCTCTAGAACCAGAAGAACAAACTGGAAGAACAAAGTTTCAAGTTTTCTTCCCATCTGTTTGCACAAGGCAGAAAAAAGGCGGGAGTTCAACCATCACCCTGAAACAAAGTTCACCTTTAAACTGTGTCAATGTCAGATGGAGAAATAGAATAGAATGTAGAAGATTAGAAGAACTTAGAAATGGAACCTGTGTAAATCACTTAGCATTGAATTTTGATTAAATAATGACAATTTTGATTATTTTTTTTAAATTTTAAATTAATGACACGTTTATTAAATAATATAATGGCATCTATATTTATTGCTTCCATTAGTCTCTTGTTGTCCTCCAGACTCCTCAGACATATTCATATTCCAATGATCACAGAGTTTATTGAAGCTTGACAAAACCCAAAAGTCCTGAAAATGTATAAAATGCTCCTTGTTGTGTTTGTGTCCCTGCAGTCCTCCCCCAGCATTGGATGACTGAAGAGGCAGATCAATGCAACCAGCAGAGGAACTTTAGAGTGGAACAGGAGGAACCAGAACCTCCACAGATTCAAGAGGAACAGGAGGAACCAGAACCTCCACAAATTAAAGAGGAACAGGAGGAAACAGAACCTCCACAGATTAAAGAGGAACTGCAGAGCTTTAATGTAACTGATAGTCAGGATGAAGAAGAAAACCAAAATGAAGAATCAACATCAACTACAGATGAAGAGACAGACCCACAGAACAGAGATCAGAGGAAGAGGAGGGACAGAAGTCATGTCCAAAGTGTGGACAGCTCTCACATGTCAGCAGGTCAGTGTGACTCTGATCTTCATCTCCACACTATCGGTATGTTCACTTCAACAACGGTTCTATCTTGAGCTTCAAGCTCTCCAAACATGCAGTCCATCAACAGCGTGTCCTGGAAGAGTCTCTTCTGTCCCTTCCAGTTGAAAAGACAGAAGACATTGTTGGTCAGTGCAGCCGACAACATTCTTCAAATCATATGATCTTAGTTAGTCCCTCCAGCTAACGACAAACAGGAAACCTTAACAGATCAAAGAGAAAATTGTTAGCAGATAAAAAAGTACAATCTGTTTTGTCGTCTGTGGTTCTAAGTTTGTAGTTCAGTTCTTTTCAGCAGATTTCTCTGTCAAACCCAAAATCCCATCTGAACCTCTTTGATGTCTCCATGTCTCCAATTCCAGACATTCAGACAGATTCTATTTCCAAAACTACATTTCAAGCTAAAACCCAAAGACAGGGTCCTGCTCATGGATCTGCAGACAGAAAAGATTCAAACCTGAACACATCAGTGAAAAACTGCTTAGTGTCAGAATTGTTCTCCATCTTTTCTGGACTGATTCTTCCTCCAGTGCAGCTTCATCTTCATCAAACTGCTCCTCATTGGTGGGTGGAAACACAACAGGGAGGTTTTTCTGTGTCCAGTTCAGCTCCATGAATGTTCAGGCTGTTTAATGTCAGTGATTTCAGTTTAGAAAACTTCATCTCTGCTGAGATTTGCTTCACTTCCATAAGAACCTCAGCAGCATCAGGATCATTTTGTTGATGCTTTGTCTGTGGAATGACATTTCATACTCATAGCTTCAGTGGAAATCAAGAGTCTGGAACCTTTAACACATAAAGAACCATTTGATCCAGTTTCTTCCAGACCAAAACCCAAAGAGAGCCACAAAGTTCCTCTTGACTGGTTAACAAAATACTTTTTATTTAATTTTTTTCTGGCTGTTAAGACAATCATTTATTAAATGTAGCTTTTAAAAATTTCCCAAAAATTAAATTATGACAGTGTTTTCAGAACTGTCATGAGATGAATTCTTTGTGTGATTAATGAATCATTAACTATTAAGTCATTTCATAAATCTATTTTTAATCTAACCTAATAATTGCTGTAAAAAGCCTGATTGAAAAGAGCTATTTATCTGAGGGCTACATGCTATGTATCCCATCATGCATCAGACTTGTCCCATAATGCAAGTCAGGTCCATAAATATTGGGACAGAGACTCATTGTCAGCATTTTTGAATTGGAATCTAAACGAACAAGATGTGTTCCTCCACGACTAATGTTTTTAGCACGTATTAGCTTAATGCTAAACCTTCTTCCAGCCAAGAAAGAAGCACTGGCCGCACAAATTTAAAAATTATGAGCGAGCAGGCCCTTAATAATAATCAGAACAGTAATAAAAGCACATTTAGAAGATCTTCTCCTGCAACTTCACGCTGATTTTGCTGTTCCAGGACAGCTATAGCCCCATGAACAGCTCTAGCAGATTTCACCATGCTAAACTTTTGCCGTTTGCTGGTTGGGCTAACACCCACTGACATCATCACCCCACATCCCTCCTGGAAATGCAAACTGGAATTGAGTTTTGAAACACTATTCGCAGAGTGGATGTGAAAACGAAAATCCCCTCTTTGCATTTTGGTTTTAATTATGACACAGAATAAGCGGTTTTAATGTAGAAAAAGAAAATGTATTTTGAACGATTGATTTTTATTTTTATTTTAATTTTGAGTCATTTGATTCAGTTACATTGTGAAAATGAAAAAGCATTTCTGTTAACCGATTATAATTGGTAACGCTTTCTTTTAGAGTACTTACAGTGTACTTAAGTGGTATTTACGTGGTACTTATTGTGTAACTACTGGGTACTTTCAGGGTACTTACATGGTTCTTTTTATGGAATTTACTGGGTACTTACATGGTACTTCAATAGGAAAATACTAAAATGAACTAACAAACTGACTAAGCTATACTGGCATCCCTGCCCTTAGACCCCCTTCGCGGTAAGGAAAAACTCCTAAAAAAACAGATTCCGGAAAAAACGAAGAAACCTCAGGGGTGCCCACATGAAGGAGGGATTCTCCCCCAGGAAGGACAGGCGATTTACCAGAACTCTTAGAGAATAATTAAATTATCTAACACAACAACTACATAGATAAAGTCCAGCAGACGAGCTTCATCCAGCCGTGTTTGGGGGGGACAGTCAAAGGCGCGAGTCGAGCCGGAGACAGGAACCAGTGGCTGAGGTGGTTGAGCGGGTCGTCCAATGATTGAAGGGTTGGCGGTTCGATCCCCGCTCCCACCAGCCAAAATATCGTTGTGTCCTTGGGCAAGACACTTCACCCTCCTTGCCTCCATTGTGGCTCCACTGGTGTGTTTATGTGCGAGAATGATCCCGGTGATGGTCAGAGGGGCCGTAGACAGGATCTGGCAGCCATGCCTCTGTCAGTCTGCCCCAGACATTCAGAGTGAATGAATAATGGACACAATGTAAGCGCTTTGAGTGTCTTGAAAAGCGCAGATAAATCCAATCCATTATTATTATTACAGCCAGGTGTAGGAGCAGGAGCAGAGGCGAGGTACTCGGTCAGGTACAGAGCAGAGACGAGCCAGAGATGAGCCAGTACTCATCAGAGGCAGGATCCACAGCCAGGTGTAGGAACAGGAGCAAAGGCGAGGTAGACGGTCAGGAACTGGAGCACGGATGAGCCAACTGGAGTCTGGAAGCACTCCCACTCCCCAGGAGGGAAGAGGAAAAGAGGGACAGTACATGAATCGCACTGCACCAAACAGAGGCATGGAGAACTAAATGATAAATGATGATCGAAAATAGAGAAGAGAGGAAGGGTAGAAGTAGATGAGAAAAGAGGACAATTTAAGTCTGCACTCACATGTTTCATGGTATTTACCATAAATTTACCACAGAAACTACCCCTTAAGTACACTGAAACTGGACTGTAAAAGAAAGTCAGCCCTATTTCTACTCAACTACATGGTAATTTCAGTACTAAATACTGGGTATGTTCACTTGAATATTACTTGGTACTTACCATTTAAGTACACTAAAACTGGACTGTAAAAGCAATGGCGTTCGGGCCGCTGGCCGGCCAGTAGACAGAGACAGCCAGCTGATATTGTAGTTTGGGGTCGAATAGGAATAATAATATTCAGGGCTTGTCTTTTATTAACATACTCTTTAGCAGTCGCTTAACATTTGAAGGCTATTGGGCTACATGCTAACTACTACTGGATCATTTTTCCTGTTATTCATAGACACAGATGTGAGTAGTAGTTGGATTTACAGTAGATACCTTCACATTTCTGTGTGTGTCTCATTACACTGCATTCAAGACAAGGAGGATGTTTAGAGATCAGATTTACTTATTTTAAAAAGCACAAAAGAATCGGTAATCACGTTCATTCACATCCTGGTATTCTCTCCGTCCATCTTGCTGCAAAAGCTGCTTTCTGCCGCTACTTCCGTGTCTCTGTGAGCATTCAATAGGGGTAAAAATAAAAGAATGATCGATCTATTATTGTCTCGATGAAAATCAGAAAAAATATCATAAGATTAGGCTGGCTGCTACCGGACTGGCTGTGAGCAATATCCTGTCATGCATCACGCATACCCAAGATGCATTTCGACCAATCACCGTGTCCCTGTAACTGAAGTGTAACAACAAGACCAATGATTGCAAACCAGACAAGGCAGAGACACTTTTGTGATTGGCTACCCTTTTACTCAGACATAAGCAGCAGCACCTTAACTACATTGATCAAAGTCGCTTCAGCAAACATGACGAAGCAATGCACACCCTCAACACTAGGGGGAAGTATGCACCTCAACACATCCACAGTGTTACCAGAACTGGCGGTGTTGCAGGTAAAAATGGCTTTGGGCTGTTTTAGGGTCGGTTCTGCGTTAATTTGACACATGAACCCTCAAACTAGAAAAACAGAGTAGTCCATGTTTGCATCTTCTGCAGCAGACAGATTGTTTGTCTCTATGTGATCCTCTAATGTCAGCAAAGCTATGCAGATATCGCTGAAATTGATGTGGTTCCGTGGGCTCACCTGCTGGCCTGTTCTCCTCCCCTCCATTCCATTCATCCCCTCTGCCATATAATAAAACCTAGTTCGCCACTCCATTTTTGTGTCCGCGCTTGGATTCTACAAAGCTCCTCCGGTTTCACAACAGAAATATGTCATCTCTCTGACTGGAACACCACAGAGCGGGTATCTAGGAACACAAGTCGATTTCCAGGGATCAGCCAATGTTTAGATCCCACCCACTTTCACTGATTGACAGACAGACTCATTCTGCTGAAAAAACTCTTCATGAAGTAAATAAGTCATTCTGAAAAACAGCAACATAAAAAAAGCTACTTTGGAAAATATTGATTTAGAAATCAGTTTCTGAAAAAAAGAGATACAATTATAATAATATTCAACATGATTAATATTAACATTTAAAATTCTGTTTTAAAACAATGAACAGGTTTTCAAAGCAAAATGAAATATATTTAATAATAAAATGGCTAATTTAAATTGAGCCATTTTTGTCAAATTGTTTCTGTCCATTTTTGACACATTTTTATCGTCTGCGCTGCCAGCAGCACCTCCAGGCTAACACGCACACATAAACACACCCACCAACGCCACCACAGGCAAGTTTCTGACCCCGATTGATGGGGCCCCAGACCTCGGTCCTGGAGGTGATTTCTAAATAAAATGAATACAATAACAGACATGTGAATGTAACTTTATTAGCAGAATATTCCTAACATAACACAGCTGGTGTGCTGAAAGAAGCCTCAGAGACTGTCAAACATTTATTTTAGATGCCTGCATCTTTACAGTCAATAATGACAAGAATCTAAAACATTCTATTTGTTTTCAAACTGTTTTCCTTTTTGTAATTTCATATCAAAATAATTGGAGACAGAATCGGGTTAAAAGTACATTTTCTGTTAATCCCTCTGTCCCCTTTCTAGTAAATCTGACCTATTTATCTCAGCATGATTTAATTTGGGTATACAGTTATATAACATTAAAGACCTGTTTGTACCTTTTATGAATTACTTATCTGTAATTTCATTTCCTTAAAAAAAACAAAGAAAAAATATATTCTATCTTTAACTGGTTCAGACTTTTTATTGACTGAAACAGCTCTCCTCATAGGGGGGAGGTGTAGGGGGGGCTTTTTCAGCACAGTTTTATACTGTTGTGTTAAAGAAAACAAAACCCTTTTTTTATTAAAAGTTTTTTAATGTGCATATACTGAATGATACTGCAATCATTTGTATTGATACTTAAGAATAAATAAAGTCACCATAGTATCTGTTCTTGTGTCCCTGCAGTCCTCCACCAGTGTTGGATGAATAAAGAGGAAGATCTCTGCATCCAGCAGAGGAACTTCAGTGTGGAACATGAAGAACCGGAACCTTCACAGATTAAAGAGGAACCAGGGGAACTCTGCAACCGTCAGGATGAAGAGCAGCTTGATCTGAAGCAGGAGACTGATACCTTGATGGAGATTCCTACTTATGAGGAAGATGAGAACAGTGAAGCAGATCTAAACAATCAGCAGAGCTTTAATGTAACTGGTAGTCAGGATGAAGAAGGAAACCAACATGAAGAATCAACATCAACTACAGATGAAGAGACAGACTCACAGAACAGAGATCAGAGGAAGAGAAGAGACAGAAGACATGTCCAAAGTGTGGACAGGTCTCACATGTCAGCAGGTCAGTGTGACTCTGATGTTAGAAAAAATCCCAAGAAGACAAATCTTGGTAAGAAATACAAACAATCTGCAAAAGAAGAAAGACTTTCCTCTATCAGGTCTGGTGAAAACTCAAGAATAAAAACGAACACGTCTGACTACATGGAAACTGGGTCTGATGAAAGATGTTATATCTGTAAAGAATGTGGTGATAGCTTTGGTAACATATCTCTGTTCAGAATTCATATAAGAATCCATGCAGAAGGTAAGAGATTTTCTTGTAAAGAATGTGAGAAAAGCTTTAGTCGTATATTTACTCTCAAAACACACATGAGAACTCACACAGGAGAAAAGCCTTTTTCATGTGAAGAATGTAAAAAAAGTTTTAATCAAATACATCATCTCAAAACACACATGAGAACTCACACAGGAGAAAAGCCTTTTACTTGTAAAAAATGTGATAAAAGTTTTCGTCAAGTATCTTGTGTCAACAAACACATGAGAACTTGTAAGACTTTTTCTTGACAATGTAAGGATTTAGTGTAAACTCTAAATTCTAAACTTTTTGATAAAAGGTCGACCTCTCAACCTCTGTACCACAGCAGAAGACTTTATTTTACAGGGGAAAAGTTCTGTATCTCAGAAAAATTAAATATTTTAAAATAAGCTTTTAATGCTTAAAACTTCTGGGGTGAAACCCCAGTGTTCTAATGAAGCTTTTAGTTCATGTACACAGAGCCACAGGCTGATGGCCTCCATACCATGTTGATGCAGTAACTTCATTAGAGGGAGACACAAGTGAATATTAAATGTGTAGAAATGAACTTTTCAAAAAAAAATAAAAAAAAATCTTGGTTGTTTTGATATATGATCCGCTACAGGAGGTTCTTTGTCCCAATGATTTGCTTCCCAGCAGCAGTTAGACTATAGAATGACACAATTTAGGACTGTTGAAACTGCTGCTGGATTTACTTATTCATTTATGATGTGTACTTTTACTTCCACTTTTTGTTACTATTTTAATTTTTACTAACTATTTGTTTTTTTTAACTGCTATATTTGTTGTTTGGCTGCTGTAACAACTGAATTTCCCTCCAGGGATCAATAAAGTTTTGTCTTGTCTTATCCTGACAGCTTTTTTAGGTTTTCATCCTGACAGCTTTTTAGGTTTTCATCTTCTCCAAGCCACCACTATCAAAAGCAAAAAAGGATCAATACATTTCAATCTAATGATACTAGACAATACGTTTCACTGCTGACAAAATATGTAAAAAAAATTCACAAAATGAATTATTTTAGAATAGAAATTAGTTGTTTGAATTATTAGAGTTAACATCTAGCAAAGTTAACATCTAGTAAAGGTAGGTATCGTTTTGATCTATTAACTCCTTTTAATCTGCTGCTTTTCACTCTGGTACCTTATTAGTATTTTTATGGATATTTTCTGGTGTAAGTTTACACTAAAATAAAATGATAAATAAATACTGTTAAGATTTGGCTATCCTGCCTTTATTTTTGCTCCTGAACATTGATTTGGAGGATTGTTCCAGGTAGGATCAACTCCATAGCTTCAGGGGGCAGTATAAGGGAAATGTGAATCCTAATCTACCAGGTAGGTAGATGGGAACAATGAGTTATATCACTACAGGAGACATCGGGGGGCGACCAAGATGGCGGAGTGAGTAGACGCTCTTTACCGAGTTCTGCACAAAAAGTTATTGAAATACGGTAATACCCTGACTTTATTCTTTAAAACACCAACAAATCTCTTTATAAACAAGAATACATTGACCTCTAAGAGATAAGAAGCAGAATGCCGACTTCAAAAGGTGCAAAGAGAGGTTTAGATATATCAAAATCCAAGCTAGCATCTGGAGAGGCTGTCGAAGCTATCGCTACCTCAGGCAACATACTTGTGGACAACTGCCACAACTACGCCTCATCCCAGTCATCAGTTGCTCCAAATGTTGAAGATATGGATGACTTTCCATCCCTCCCTGCTACACCTCTCAAATCTCCAGCATAAAAAAAAGTGATGTACGACTCCGGCAGCAACGATCCACCCACTTCAAACGAGATCATATCCCATCTTTCAGCATTGATAAACAGAAGATCGGACAGTCTGGAAATCATGGTGAAAGAGAATGCTCTGAAGAATGAAGGTCTCAAAAAATCGATTGACTTTATGCATGCTGAAATGAAAGATGTAAAGGAAAAAGTGAATGACCTTGAAAGAAAAGTAAAAAGAGGCGAAGACCAACTGGATAACCACCAGCTGAGACTGTCTAATCTGGAAAGATACTCCAGAAGATGGAACCTCAAACTACACGGTGCCATGGAAACTGAGAAAGAAGACACACGAAGAAAGGTGATAGAAATTTGCCAATCGGTTTTACCTGAACAGAAACAGAAGCTACCTGACGTCATCAACACCGTGCATCGACTGGGACCCAGGAAGCAAGGCAATGCCAATCCGAGAGGCATCATCATACAATTCACCTCACGTGTCTCCAGGGATGCTGTCTGGAAAACAGCCAAAACATCCTCTTACCTAAGAGAGAATCACTTGAAATTCGCTGAAGATTTATCCCAGGAAGACAGAAGTCGTCGTGCCAAATTGTGGCCATTAATAGACAAAGCACGCAAGGAGGGGAAGTCGGCATACTTCGTTGGAGCCCGTGGCTTCATCAATGGAACAGAAGTGCTCCCTCCTTCACAGAAACGCTCATCCTACATTTAAAAGCTGACTGCTTCGGTGAAACTATTAACACCATTTCTTAATTACAAATTGGTTGATGTTTACTGTCCATACATCATTTTCTGAATAGGGCCATAACCTTATTTTAAACCTTAATTTCTTAGAAGAAGAGAGGAAGAAGGAAAGAAAGGAAAGAAGAAAAAAAAAAAGGAAAAAATTATAGCCCTCTTCTTATTTTGGCTGCACTTTTTTTTGATTTTTTTTTTTTTTTTCTAAACCAAAACGGGTTGGATGTTATTCTATCTTTATTTAGTTAGTCAGGATTATTACATTATTTTTGTAAGAATCGTGCAGTGCTCGGTCCCCTTCTCTTCTGTAAATCTATTCTTTCTTTGTTAGATCAGTTCATTAAACGTGTCTTTTTCACTCGTTTCTCTCAATGCCAGGGGACTAAGGCAAACATGCAAGCGCAAAGCTCTATTTTTATTTCTTAAACAATTTAAAACAAATTTCTGTTTTTTGCAAGAGAGTCATTCCACATCTACTGATGCAAATTTTTGGAAATCACAATGGGGCAACGATATTTGGTTATCTCATGGTTCTGAACGTTCATCTGGTGTCACCACACTTAAGAACAACTTTTCTGGTTACATATTAGACTCTGATTGTGACACTCTTGGCCACTACATCTGTATGGCAGTTAAAAATGATATTTACAATTTTGTCATTGTTAATATATATGGTTACAACAATAAAAGTGACAACGACAAACTACTGGACTCCTTAGAAGAAAAAATAAGCTTATGGTTATCCAGATACCCAGACTCCATACTTTTTGTTGGGGGGGACTTTAATATTGCTATCAATAATACACTTGATAGATGGCCTCCAAGACGGGAAACTTCATATAGCACCAATCTCAAAAGATTTATGAATAAGTTCGATATTGTGGATGTTTGGAGAGAGAAATTTCCCAATGACAAACGTTTCACCTGGAGTAATAAAACCGCTTCCAAACAATCTCGCATTGATTTCTGGCTTGTTTCAAGCTGTATAAATAAAGATAACATCACTGTGAATATTTTGCCAACCCCTCTGACGGATCATAGAGCTATTTATATTAATATCCAAATTATTACTCCTGACAGTACTACTCGGAAATTCAATTACTGGAAGCTAAATAATTCTTTACTGAGGCATGAAGCAGTCAAAATTGAAATTACAAAATTGATTAATTTTTATTGGAATAAGGCCAATAAAGAAAAATCTTTTTGCACCAATTGGGAACTTTTTAAATTTGAAACTTGTAAATTCTTAAGAAAATATGGAATTCAAAATGCCAAATTAAGAAAAGCTGAAGAGGAAGAAGTGGTAAGCAAAATTATGTCTTATTATCAAAAAAGACCAGAAGAGGTTGAGGAGGAGGATAAATTAACTTTAATGGACCTTCAAAACAAATTAGACCAAATATATCAACACAAAGCTGAAGGTGCCTTTGTTAGATCCAGGAAAAAATGGCTGGAGGAGGGAGAGCAAAACTCTGCCTACTTCTTTAGACTGGAAAAAAACAGATCAACAAACAACTTTATTAACCGCTTAAGTATCAATGGCACTATTTCCAACAATCCAATACATCTTTCAAAATTTTGTGCTAATTTCCATTCTAATCTATACAGCTCAAGATACAATGAGGACATTTCCTCGTTATTTTTTAACAATATTCAAAACCTCCGAACTATTGACGAGGAGGACAGGAGTCTGTGCGACAGCCCTCTAACTCTGGAGGAAGTACTTAATTCCATATTCGCGCTGAAGTCCAACAAATCTCCCGGCACAGATGGTTTATCTGCAGAGTTTTACCAGGCATTCTCTAATAATTTAGCTCCGTTCTTACAACAAACTTTTTTAGAAAGTATAGAAAAAAATGCTCTCCCTCCGACACTTTCTCAAGGTCTAATAACTCTAATTCCAAAACCAAACAAAGACATACTCTTAATTGAAAACTGGAGACCCATTTGCTTGCTTAATTGTGATTATAAAATTATGGCTTTAATATTTGCTAATAGAATCAAAAAAGTTTTAGAGTTAATCATCGATGAAACGCAGTCAGGTTTCATGAAAAATAGGCATATCTCTAATAATATCAGATTGGTGCTAGATCTACTTGATTACTCTGATTTGGTGTCTGATGACAGCTTTATTCTTTTCCTAGACTTTTATAAAGCATTTGACACGATCAAACACCAATTTATTTTCAACTCATTAAAATTATTCGGCTTTGGAGATTTTTTCTGTAATGCTGTTAGAACTTTATATTGGAATGGTAACAGCTCTATAAAAATGAGACATGGCTCCACCCCTAGATTTGACCTAAAACGAGGCATTCGCCAAGGTTGCCCAATCTCACCATATCTGTTTCTTCTCTGGACTCAAATCCTAACAAACCACATTTGTTCTAGTAATGTGCAGGGCATTACCATAGCTGGCAAAGAGCTTATCATTAGCCAATTGGCTGATGACACTACACTCTTTTTAAAAAACTCAAGCCAGATTCCTCTAATCTTAGACGTAATTAATATTTTTTCTCAAACTTCTGGTTTAACATTAAACGTAAACAAATGTGAATTACTAGCTATTAAAGACTGCTCAGTTGATGTTATCTGCACGATCCCTGTTAAACAAGAAATTAAGTACTTGGGTATTTTAATTAATAAAAATCAAAAACAAAGATGTTCATCTAACTTTACTCCAATCATACAGAAAACCAAAAAGAAGCTTAATCAATGGCTACAAAGGGACTTATCCTTAAGAGGTAGAGTACTGCTAACCAAAGCAGAAGGAATCTCCCGTCTAACTTATGTTGCCATCTGCTTACACCTTGACAACATTTGTAAAGAAATTGATCGCACACTTCTTAATTTTATCTGGAAAAATCGAACACATTACATAAGAAAATCTGTCTTTATGAATGACTATGAATCAGGTGGACTTAACTTTTTAGACTTTAACTCTCTCAATAATACTTTTAAAATTAATTGGGCCAAAAATTTTTTGAAGAACCCCACCTCTATCTGGAACATCATACCATTTCAGATTTTCTCCCGTTTTGGAGGCTTTAAATTTATTTTAAATTGTCACTATAATGTTGAGAAACTCCCCACAAAACTCTCATCCTTCCATAAGCAGGTTCTCTTAGCATGGAACCTTATTTACAAACATAATTTTTCTCCACACAAGTACATCATCTGGAACAACAGAGATATTTTATACAAAAATACATCGCTCTATTTAGAGACCTGGATCCAGAATGGGATCCTACTGGTGGCTCAACTATTTAATAAGGAGGGGCAGCTGTTAAACTATAACGAATTCCTATCACAGTATAATTTACCTATTACTTTACAAGAGTTTTCAATGGTGCAGAAGGCTATCCCCAATATCCAACGCGGATGAGTCACCGGTAGGAAAAATATGCTTCTCTTATGGGCGTACTACTAATATAAAAATACGCAGATTATTTCAAAAGATTTATACCTCTCCCCCGTATATTTTAAATTATTGGAATCAATTTGTTCCAAATATCAACTGGAAAGCAGTCTGGACGATCCCTCATAAGTATTTAATAATAAATAAGGTAAAAGAAGTATCCTTTAAAATTCTCCATAAAATTTACCCTGCCAAACATTACATGATAAAATTTAAAAAAGATATTAATACTGATTGTAGTTTCTGTGGAGATCACCCAGAAACAGTAACTCATCTTTTCTGGCACTGTTTGTCCACACGGAGATTTTGGAAGGAGTTCAGTAGTTTCATCTTTATTCATGTCTTCAAAGATTTCTCTCTGAAATGGGAAAATGTATTACTTTGTTTTTTCAGGACCCCCAAAAAACAAAAGTTTTTTTTTATAATTAATTTATTAATTCTTCTGGCAAAATTCTACATACATAAATGTAAATTTACTAATAAAACACCATACTTCCCACAATTCATTAAAGATGTAACTTTTTACATAAAATCAATATCCTTTTCCTCCAACAAAAAGGCTCTCAGAACTATTGAAATTTGTAACTCTCTGCAAATATTTAATGAATCGACTCCCCTGGCTGTTTAACATTATTTGTGTTGTATATTGATTGTATGTTGTATACTGCATTGATTGTTCTTCATGTTGTATACTTGCATTTGTTCAATAAAGTTATATATAAAAAAATAAATAAATAAAATAAAATCAACACGAACACCATTGCTCCTGCACTGGATTATATTATTCCAAAAAGAAAAATACTTTTTAATCATACTTTTGGTTATATAGTGTTTGAAGTCTGAAGAAATAAACATTAAATGTCATCATGAAACAGAAATAATTTGAACAGTGAATAAAAAACGTCCATGTTTAAAAAAAAAAAAAAATTCCACTTCAGCTGCTCCACCTGCTGCCCCGCCCACCTGCTCTGCCACGCCCACCTGTGCTGCCCCGCCTCCTACCAGGTGGACTCTTCCTGGTTGTGAGTCAGTGATCTGTGCTGCAGCTGCGTTGACACGGTGAGGGAGACTCTTCTTCCTCTTCATCTCTTTGCAGAAACTGAAGTGAGTTTGTTTCTGGAACTTTGTCTTCACTAACTTGACTGTTTGTTTCTGAATGTTTGGAGAAGATCTTCTTCTTTCTCTGCAAACTCTCATCACTCTGCTGTTTCCAAAGCTTCATCATTGTTGGATCAACAACATGGAGGACTCTTCTTCATCAAGTCAACAACAAGCAGCTGATGCTTGTTGGGTTTTTTCATTTCTGACTCCAAACCTTCCTGTTCTCCTCCAACCAAGTCTGTGTGTGAACTCATTACTAAAGTAATAGATTACAGTTTCTATTCTTCAAGAAGAACCTATTTTAGAGCCTGGATGGAGAGTGAGACTGAGCTTGTTCTTCAGAATTCCCCACAGATGTTGGATAGTGTTCAGATCAGGAGACAAACTTGGCCGTTCAATCACCTTCACCCTGTTCTTCCTCAGAAAATACAACAGAAGCCTTAGAAGTGATTTTTGGATCATTGTCGTGTTGGAAAAGTGCTCAATGACCAATGAAGTAATGGCAGCATCTTCTTCTTCTTCAGTATAGAGCACTACATTGTTGAGTTCATGATCCCATCAATGAAATGCAGCTCCCCCACACCAGCAGCACTCATGCAGCCCCACATCAGGACACTGCCACCACCATGTTTCACTGTAGGCACCATGCATTTATCTTTGAAATCCTCACCTAGTTTTGAGAATGGTGATCTTTGTCTCATTACTCCAGAGTATTGAGTCTCAGTAGTCTTAATCTGTTTCAGCATGAGCCCTAGTAAATCTAGGCATGCTTTTTTGTGTACAAGCTAGGGTTTTGCTGATGGACGATACCATCGTCCATCGTGATGGGTGACTGACATCCCAATGGAGAGACACCATCATGATGCCACGCCCCGCCACGCTGCGAGTCGACACCATAAGCCGCGGTTACATGTGCAAAATATCTTGATCGGATCAATGGTCGGATTAGAATCCAACAGTGTACATGGGCCCAGAAAAATGTTTTCAGGATATAACAAACGTTCACATGGGTCACACTTTCGGTCGGAATAAATCATTCGCACATGCGCAGTAGGGTTTGAAAACCGGAAGCGGATATCAGATCCTCCGAGCGGCTATATATATTCATATGTTAGCTCGGTAATATACGAGACGATCTTCTAAACGTGCTTTTAATAATGTTACGATTATTATGAAGCACCTGTTCGCTCATCATTTTAATTTTAATCCGTGTGGTCAGTGCTTTTTCTGTTGTAGAACAGAGCCAGAAAGAAGCCAGGATTAGCAGTATGCTAACACGGGCTAACAACATTAGCTTTGGGTGGCGCTGCAATCTGCATCCTGGCTGCACGTAAACATGTGGGAATAACATCAGCCTTTATTTAGTCGGGACACGACTGGAAACACAAATCCACGTGATTGTTTGAATGTTTTCGATAGACTGAGCGACATTTCTGCTTTGAAGCTCACACACCGCTGCTGTGTGTGTGCTGACGATCCAAGCTGTGCTCACACACACACTTTTAGATCCGGTTCTGAGTTCGGTAGCTAGTTCCCC
The DNA here is from genome assembly GCF_053564925.1 of Oryzias latipes. NCBI lineage: Eukaryota > Metazoa > Chordata > Actinopteri > Beloniformes > Adrianichthyidae > Oryzias > Oryzias latipes. The sequence goes on along the minus strand of NC_136238.1, from coordinate 24,826,817 downwards.
TTGAGCTGCGGGACGGATCGCAGTCTTAAATTTCCCACACATACCGATCATGTAACAAAGCACCCCCCCCCCCCCCCCCCGCCCCTCAAACACAAAGCTGTAAGTCCGCGCTCCGCCGGTCCACTTGACTAGTTAAGTACGGGAGCGGACTACTTCTTTTCTATTTTGTTTGTTACTTTTTTTTGTTAAAGTCACTACCCTCAGTTTATACTGGATCATCGCGGATGGGTCATTAGTTGGGAAATAAAATAAATACAGTAATAAAGTAAAATGACGAATAGCAATTATATAAGACCGAAAAATTAAAAATAGCCCCCCCCCCACGACGATATCATCGTCCATCCCGATGGTTGACAGCAAACATCGTCAACGGCCAATTTAAGGGACATCGCACAACCCTATTACAGGCTTTAGGAGAGGCTTCCTTCCTGGATGATAACCAAGCATGCCATTTCCTCTGCAGTGTGCGCCGTATGGCATCATGGGAAACGGTGTCTCCAGTTTAGATTTCTACTGCTTTAGCTAACTGCAGTGAACTTTCATGGTGGTTTTCTTCAACCTTTCTCATCAGAAGACCCTCCTGTCGAGATGTTAGCTTGCATGGACGACCTGGACGTCTCTGTATGATGTTGACACTTCCATCTTTCTTTAATTTTTGGATCACTTTTGCAGTAGTAAATTTGACTGATATGTAAAGCTTTGCTGATCTTGCAGCCCTCACCTTTTTTGTGCATAGAAAGGATTTACTTTCTCAGATTTGGTGACATTTCTTTTCCACGGGGAGCCATTGCTGACAGCATGAAATGGGAAGGGCTGTTCTTTGTTAAGAAATGTCCTTTGATGGTCACCTGTGTGCTGGACACCTCTTAAATAAGTCATCAGACTCAACTGTGGTTGGATGCCTGTTAATTAGAAATTTGTAGTCTTCAATTTGTCTTTTGTCATAAGACTATGACTGAGGTGTACTCTATTTTGCAAAATGTGTTTGAATTAATTTGTTAGGAAATAATTTTTTGTGTGTAAATTAACAGATCCTTTTTGCAATCAATGGCCCACCTTTGAAGGAGTATTTTGTAATCCAGTATTTCACAGAAAATGTAGATTCTGAAAGGACGTTAAAAGTTTTCTGACACATTTAGTGAGGTGTATTCATTTATACTGAGTATTGTATTTATTTTGATTTGTCCCACACTGGACCATAAAATTATTTTTAAGGTGCTTTTTAATAACTATTCTATATATATTTAAGCATTTATGTTTTGATTTCAAATTTTATTTATTTATTGGCAATTTTAAATGAATGAATGACACATTTATTCAATTATTTTATATTCAATTTATTTATTTCCATGAGTCTCTTCTGGACCTCCAGACTCCTCAGACATTTTCTCCAATGATCACAGCGTTTATTGATGCTTGAAAGAAAAACTAAAAGTCCTGGAAACGTATAAAAGGTATAAAGAAAATGTTTAAATGTTGTTTTTGTGTCCCTGCAGTCCTCCCCCAGCATTGGACGACTGAAGAGGAAGATCTCTGCAACCAGCAGAGGAACTTCAGAGTGGAACAGGAGGAACCAAAACCTCCACAGATTCAAGAGGAACAGAAGAGCTTTAATGTAACTAATAGTCAGTATGAAGAAGGAAACCAACATGAAGAATCAACATCAACTACAGATGAAGAGACAGACCCACAGAACAGAGATCAGAGGAAGAGGAGGGACAGAAGTCATGTCCAAAGTGTGGACAGCTCTCATATGTCAGAAGATCAGTGTGACTCTGATGTTAGAAAAAATCCCAAGAAAAGAAATCTGGGTAAGAAATACAAACATTCTCCAAAAAGAGAGAAACTTTCCTCTATCAGGTCTGGTAAAAACTCAAGAATAATTACTAACCCGTCTGACTACATGGAAAATGGGTCTGATGAAAGATGTTATATCTGTAAAGGATGTGGTAAAAGCTTTTGTAACATATGTCTGTTCAGAATTCATGTAAGAATCCATGCAGAAGATAAGCTATTTTCTTGCAAAGATTGTAAAAAAAGTTTTAGTCGTTTATTTAGTCTCAACAAACACATGAGAACTTGTAAGACTTTTTCTTGACAATGTAAGGATCTATTGTAAACTCTAAATTCAAAGCTTTTCTGATAAGAGGTCAACCTCTCAACCTCTGTACCACAGCAGAATACTTCAATTTACAGACGGGAAAACACTGTATCTCAAAAAAATGTAATATGTTAAAATAATTTTTAATGCTCAAAACTTCTGGGGGGAAACCCCAATGTTCTAATGAACTCCATAGCAATCTGAGCTTTCATTTCATGTACACAGAGCCACAGGCTGATGGCCTCTATACCATATTGATGGAGTAACTTCATTAGAGGGAGGCACAAGTGAATATTGAATATGTTGAAATGAATTTTTCTAAAAAATAAAATTTTGGTTCTTTTGATATATGATTTGCTACAGGAGGTCCTTTGTCCCAACAGCAGTTAGACTATAGAATGACACAGTTTAGGACTGATGAAACTGCTGCTGTGTTTACTTATTTAGTTATGATGTGTACTTTTACTTCCACTTTTATTACTATTTTAAATGTTTACTGACTATTTGTTTTTCTAACTGCTATATTTCTTGTTTGGCTGCTGTAACAACTGAATTTCCCTCCGGGTGATCAATAAAGTCTTGTCTCGTCTTATCCTGACCTTTTTGGACAGCTTTATTAGGTTATCATCTTCTCTAAGCCACAATTATCAAAAGCAAAAAAGTAATGGATCAATACATTTCAATCTGTGTAATGATACTAGACAATGAGTTTATTTTTTTCACAAAATGAATTATTTTAGATAATAGAAATGATTTGTTAGAATTATTAGAGCTAACGTCTAGTAGAGATATGTAAGGATTAATGGCCGACGAAGTGTGCGGTTATTAGTTTTTAACGCACGCCGTGGAAGCCTGAGCTGTCCGACGGGAAGCGGAGGTTGCTTAAGCGAATGCGTTAAAAAGTAATAACCGCACACTTCGAAGGCCAATAACCCGCTTATACCATGGTCACTTACAAAAGCAATACATATTAACCAGGTTTTAGTCCTTAATTCTTGTTTTTTTTTCCGATTTGGATCGCTTTTCTCACTAAAAGCGGACTACATGTTACGTGACAAATAGTCCGCGTCGCGTCACACCACCACTGCAGTCAAGATTCTGCGGTATATATATATATATATATATATATATATATATATATACATATATATATATATATGCTGATTGTCCCAATGGGTTGAATAAAGCATCAGTTTAGAGAGAAAGTTCACCTCTTACCGCTTGTTTTTGTCCAAATGATGAAGCAAAAGGTTGTTTTCTTTTTTTTTTTTCTTTTTTTTTTTTTTCTTTTTTTCTTTTCTTTTTTTAACTTGTCCTGTTCAACAACTGGGCAGTCAGATGAGAGCTGAGGGCCTCTTGGGTTGGACATATTTTACTTTAACAAGAGGGGTTATTAATCTTCAGACAAACCAAAGGTATGCCTGAATAAACCCCTTTCAGTCAGACAACTCTTGCAGAAGAATATTTATTTCACAACATCTTTAGGTTGACATTCACAATTTGATTCACAACTTCGTTTTGGCATAAGGCTCCGTTCAATTCCTTGAGACACTTATTTTTTCCATACACTTTCGGGTAACAACCCCCGTAACAGAGCCCACAGGTGGAAGCCGGGGAGGAGGGAGGGGCAAAGAATGAGCGCTGAAGGTAAGAGAGAATGAACAATTGTACACCTGACTTAAATAGGACGCTAAGCAGGTGGGTTAATTAACTGACCCGCCCTAGGGGAGTAACCTGCAATTCTGCCGAGTGTCTGCCCGAAATGCGACGAGTCGCTATTTCAGTCAGACAACTCTTGCAGAAGAATATTTATTTCACAACATCTTTAGGTTGACATTCACAATTTGATTCACAACTTCGTTTTGGCATAAGGCTCCGTTCAATTCCTTGAGACACTTATTTTTTCCATACACTTTCGGGTAACAACCCCCAACACCAAGATCATCCAGAAGAAGAAAATGTAAATGTGAATGTATAATCAGTGTGTAAATAAGATGAGGTGTGTTTTCGGCATCATTCCATTTTCACTTCATTTCATTTCATTTACCTGTATGACTGCTATGTGTTTACCCGGCACCATTGACCGTTTGGCCGATCCCTTCGAGAACCACTCTACGAAGGGAACATTCTATCTAGTGTACCTGCTATGTGTTTACCCGGCACCATTGACCGTTTGGCCGATCCCTTCGAGAACCACTCTACAAAGGGAACATGCTATCTAGTGTATCTGCTATGATACGTTCACCCTCCTGCTGCTCAGCCGTACTCCCTCTGGAGGTCGCTCTTCTTCTCTGTCTGTTGCTTCTCCCCACAGCTGGTTCTCATTTTACTTTGATTTGGTTCCTTTTTAAGGTCTCTGTCCCTGCATATGTTTGTCGCAGCGTCTTGTTTGGATGTTCTCTGTTTGGTTTAACGCTTTGGCATTAAATAGCCTTCAGAGTTCATTAGTCTCCTGGTTCTTCCTGCATCTGGGTTAACCCCCTTGGTTTCTCGTAACATTACGCTGCGACCATGTCCAACCCAGCAGGAGATTCGTCTCGACGAAACTTACCCGGATCCTCCGCCGGTGATGGTTCCGTTACCGGTACGGAACGGGCAGACCTGGCTCAGGAGATGCGAGGATTCATGTCAGGTATGCAGCAGCTCCACGAACGCCTCTCCCACCTGGAACGTGCGCCCTCGTCTTCTTCTCGGCAGACCAGACTGGGCCACCCTGAACCGTTTGATGGGACTGCTGCAGACTGCCGGGCGTTTCGTACTTCCTGCCGGTTGCAGTTTGACTTTAATCCTGACGATTTCCCCTCCGAGCAGAGCAAGGTGCCGTTTGCTCTGAGCTACCTAACCGGAAGAGCCAAACGATGGGGACTGGCGGAGTGGGAGCGCGGATCGGAGCTGTGTCGCTCCTTTCGGGTCTTCTCCGCTCGGCTTCTCACGGTATTCGATCCCACCACGCCTCATCGTGCTGCTGCGTCTGAGCTTCTTCGCCTTCAGCAGGGATCCCGCTGTGTCTCGGACTACGCGGTGGAGTTCCGGACCTTGGCTGCCAGCACCCGCTGGCCAGATGAAGCACTGCTCGACGTCTTCCTGCGGGGCCTGTCTGACGCTCTCAAGGACGAGCTGGCAGCGAGAGAACTTCCAGACGACCTCGAGGAGCTTATCGACCTGGCGGTTCGTATCGACCGGAGGATGAGGGAACGGGGTAACGAGCAACGCAGCCTTCCTGGTTACCGCCCACCGCGCCCCGCTGAGGTTCCTCCACCTCATTCAAACTCCTCCCCGGAGCCCATGCAGCTTGGATCGGGCCGTCTCTCTCCAGCTGAACGGCAGCGCCGCATGCGGGAGGGACTTTGCCTTTATTGTGGACGTTCGGGACGCGTTGTGCGCAACTGTTCCGGGAAACGCCAGGGCTCCCCAGCAGTGAGGAAACTGGTGAGTCGCAACCATTCTTTTTCCTCTCCTTCTCGTCCCTCCACCACGGTTTTGGTGGCATATGCTGGAGCCCAGGTGGAATTTGACACTCTTATTGACTCGGGGTCTGATGGGGATCTGATCTCCCAGGAGGTGGTGGACAGACTGAAAATCCCCACCGAACCTCTGTCTCCAGCACTGGACATTCATGCCATTAATGGGACTCTCATACACAAGGTTTCTACTCGTACTGTTAAAATTTCTGTGTTGATCTCTGGAAACCACTCTGAAACCATGTCGTTTTATGTTGTTGAATCCCTTAAACCTCCTGTTATTTTAGGGTTTCCCTGGTTGAGCAGACACAAACCTCACATCGAGTGGGCCTCGGGGCGGTTTCTGTCATGGAGTCCTTTTTGTCTGCTTAATTGCCTTTCCTCTGCCTCTGTTCGTAAGGTTGTGGAGGCCCAAAAGTCTCCGGAGCCTCCAGATCTCTGTAAAGTTCCGTCTGTCTATCATGATTTGGGCTCTGTGTTTTGTAAAGTACGTGCTAGTTCTCTTCCTCCCCATCGCCCTTATGACTGTGCCATCGACCTCCTGCCAGGGACTCAACCACCGAGGGGTCACATTTACCCCCTGTCGCCACCTGAACGAGAGGCTATAGACTCGTATCTGCAGGAGAGCTTACAGGCGGGGCTCATTCGTCCATCCTCCTCTCCGGCAGGAGCAGGTTTCTTTTTTGTGGGGAAAAAAGATGGGGGTCTGCGTCCTTGCATTGATTACAGGGGTTTGAACACTATTACTGTCCGTAATACTTACCCCTTGCCACTGCTGCACTCCGCTTTTGACCTGCTAAGCGGGGCTCGTATCTTTTCGAAGTTGGACCTCAGGAATGCTTATCACCTGGTTCGAGTGAGAGAGGGTGACGAGTGGAAGACTGCGTTTAACACGCCTAGCGGGCACTTTGAGTACCTAGTAATGCCTTTTGGTCTAACTAATGCCCCAGCAGTGTTCCAGAGACTAATCAATGATGTACTGAAGGATATGCTTAACCAATTTGTGTTTGTCTATCTGGATGACATTTTGATTTTCTCTCCTGACCCAGAGTCCCACGTGCAGCACGTCAGAGCCGTACTCCAGCGCCTCCTGGAGAACCACCTTTACTGCAAGGCCGAGAAGTGCGAATTCCACTCTACGCAGACTCGGTTCTTGGGGTATGTGGTTTCTCCTGGGAGGATCCAGATGGATAACTCCAAGGTTAAGGCTGTGTTGGAGTGGCCGGTTCCCTCTGGTCGGAAGCAACTACAGCGCTTCCTGGGATTCGCCAATTTCTACAGGCGTTTCATCAGAGGTTTCAGTGGCGTTGCTGCACCCCTTCATAAGATCACTTCAGCTAAGGTGCGCTTTGTTTGGGATAAGGAGGCGGAGAGGGCATTTTGCGAGCTGAAGAGACGTTTCTCTACAGCTCCTATTCTGACTCAGCCTGATCCCTCCAAACAATTCATTGTGGAGGTGGACGCGTCTGAGTCTGGGGTAGGGGCTGTGTTGTCACAGAGAGCGTCTGATAATAAAACCCATCCCTGCGCGTATTTCTCCCGCAAGCTCACTCCTGCGGAGAGGAACTACGATATAGGGAACAGAGAGCTGCTGGCGGTGAAGGTGGCTTTGGAGGAGTGGCGCCACTGGTTGGAGGGGGCTGAGCGGGCATTTCTAGTTTGGACTGATCACAAAAATCTCGAGTACATTCGTTCAGCCAAGCGCCTCAATCCTCGCCAAGCGAGGTGGACTCTGTTTTTTGACCGGTTTAACTTCTCCCTGTCCTATCGGCCAGGGAGCAAGAACATCAAGCCCGACGCCCTTTCTCGCCAATTCCAACAGGAGGAGGTGGAGGAGAACCCCACAGAGGCCACACCCATCATCCCTGGCCACCTGGTGCTTGGAACCACCCGTTGGTCCCTGGAACGGAGGGTACAGGCTTCTGCTCCTGATCCGGCCTCCATTCCCTCAGGTTGTCCTGAGGGCCGGTTGTTTGTACCATCTGACCTACGCACCATGGTTTTGAAGTGGGGGCACTCCTCTCGGCTAGCTTGCCATCCCGGAGTAACGAGGACGGGGTTTCTTATAGCCCAGCGCTTTTGGTGGCCTACTATGTCCTCCGACATAAGGGCCTTTGTGTCTGCCTGTTCCGTTTTTGCCAGTGTGAAGACCCCCAGGACCCTTCCCGCCGGCCTGCTTCACCCTCTACCTGTGCCGTCCAGACCTTGGTCCCACGTTGCAATGGACTTCATCACTGGACTGCCAAACTCAAGGGGTAAAACTGTCATTCTCACTATCATCGACCGTTTTTCCAAGTTAGCCCATGCTATTCCCCTGCAGAAACTTCCTTCGGCCAAGGAACAAGCTGCATTGATTTCACAGCATCTGTTTCGTCTTCATGGACTTCCCCTCAATATTGTCTCGGATCGGGGTCCCCAATTCATCGCGGCTTTCTGGAGGGAGTTCTGCAACCTCCTCGGGATCAAGGTCAGTCTGAGTTCGGGATTCCATCCTCAGACCAACGGCCAGGTAGAGAGGTACAATCAAGATCTGGAGACTTCCCTGCGGGCAATGTGCAGTAAGAATCCTAAGACCTGGGCTGCACAGCTTCCCTGGGTAGAGTACTCCCACAATTCTCTAGTTAACTCCACAGGATTCTCACCATTCCAGGCCGCGTACGGATTCCAGCCCCCCTTGCTCCCGCACCAAGAACAATTGGCCTCCTCTTCGGGTCCGGCGGCTTTCGTGAGGAGGTGTCGCCGTACCTGGAGCAGGTTCCGCCAAGAACTCCTGCGGAACCAGGAGCGGCTCACTGTGGTGGCTAACCGTCGGAGGACCCCTGCCCCGGAGTACAAGGTGGGAGACAAGGTGTGGTTATCTGCTACCGATGTTCCTTTGAAGGGTGGTTCCAGGAAGCTGCAGCCCCGGTACATCGGCCCATTCTCCATCACCCGAATTATCAACCCGGTGGCTGTACGACTGGAGCTGCCTTCCTCTCTGAAGATCCACCCAGTGTTCCACGTGTGCAAGTTGAAGCCTGCTAAGGTCTCTAGTCTCCAGCCTGCTCCAGCTCCTCCTCCTGCTCCTCGGATGGTGGACGGAGGACCTGTTTACACCATTCGGGAGCTTCTCGCCTCTAGGAGAGTGGGACGGGGCGTCCAATACTTGGTGGACTGGGAGGGTTACGGCCCTGCGGATCGGCAGTGGGTTCCAGAGCGCCACATCTGTGACCCCGGGCTGATCACCCGTTTCCATCGCCTCCACCCGGATCAGCCCCGTCGGGGTCCGTCTGGTAGCCGGACTTCGGGGAGGGGGTTATGATACGTTCACCCTCCTGCTGCTCAGCCGTACTCCCTCTGGAGGTCACTCTTCTTCTCTGTCTGTTGCTTCTCCCCACAGCTGGTTCTCATTTTACTTTGATTTGGTTCCTTTTTAAGGTCTCTGTCCCTGCATATGTTTGTCGCAGCGTCTTGTTTGGATGTTCTCTGTTTGGTTTAACGCTTTGGCATTAAATAGCCTTCAGAGTTCATTAGTCTCCTGGTTCTTCCTGCATCTGGGTTAACCCCCTTGGTTTCTCGTAACATGCTATGTGTTTACCCGGCACCATTGACCGTTTGGCCGCTCCCTTCGAGAACCACTCTACGAAGGGAACATGCTATCTAGTGTATCTGCTATGTGTTTACCCGGCACCATTGACCGTTTGGCCGCTCCCTTCGAGAACCACTCTACGAAGGGAACATGCTATCTAGTGTATCTGCTATGTGTTTACCCGGCACCATAGACCGTTTGGCCGCTCCCTTCGAGAACCACTCTACGAAGGGAACATGCTATCTAGTGTATCTGCTATGTGTTTACCCGGCACCATTGACCGTTTGGCCGCTCCCTTCGAGAACCACTCTACGAAGGGAACATGCTATCTAGTGTATCTGCTATGTGTTTACCCCGGCACCATTGACCGTTGGGCCGCTCCCGTTCACCAGGGGAGTATACTATCTGAAGAGAGAGAGAGAAGACTGGAGGGGAGCAAACGAGATTACACAACCTGATTCAATTTAAACACCATGCATTTTAAACTCATCATTCGCGGCTTCCACTTGAGGAAGGACTTCTCTTAAGATAATTATTTTCCTTACGCTTTAGGGTAACAAACCCCCAACCCAAGATCATCCAGAAGAAGAAAATGTGAATGTATAATCAGTGTGTAAATAAGATGAGGTGTGTTTTCGACGGCATTCCATTTTCACTTCATTTCATTTCATTTTCCAGTATGACTGCTATGTGTTTACCCGGCACCATTGACCGTTTGGCCGCTCCCTTCGAGAACCACTCTACGAAGGGAACATTCTATCTAGTGTATCTGCTATGTGTTTACCCGGCACCATTGACCGTTTGGCCGATCCCTTCGAGAACCACTCCACGAAGGGAACATGCTATCTAGTGTATCTGCTATGTGTTTACCCGGCACCATTGACCGTTTGGCCGCTCCCTTCGAGAACCACTCTACGAAGGGAACATGCTATCTAGTGTATCTGCTATGTGTTTACCCGGCACCATTGACCGTTTGGGCCGCTCCCATACGAGAACCACTCTACGAAGGGAACATGCTATCTAGTGTATCTGCTATGTGTTTACCCGGCACCATTGACCGTTTGGGCCGCTCCCATTCGATAACCACTCTACGAAGGGAACATGCTATCTAGTGTATCTGCTATGTGTTTACCCCGGCACCATTGACCGTTGGGCCGCTCCCGTTCACCAGGGGAGCATACTACCTAAAAGAGAAAGGGAAAGAAATGAAATGGGAGCCGACAGAAGAAGTACTCATACCTGATTTTAGAACGTAAAGCCCACGTCCGCAAAACGCTGTGCGGAACTACAATTTTAGCCGCCATGAACGACCCTAGGATGACACAAACTTACATCCAATACATGACATTCTATGCCATGCTGAAATAACCCCATATACGAAGCTTCCATCTCATACTATGACGGGGTTAACGGCCATAAACATTTCATCTGGCATAATATTCACACAAGCTCAGTAACATCCATTAATCTAAGCTGCCATCACACTATGACGGGCTCGACGCCACAACATCCATTAGGCATGCTACTCACGCAGGCTTAGTAACTTCCATTATTACGAACTCCCAACGACAATTCCACAACGAGCCTAACGGCCACAAAGTTCTCCCATTTGGCATACCAATTAAACGCCCTCAAACCTCCATGAAGTCGAGTTCCATTACACTAACATATAAATGAACTTACGAACCAATTTTGTAGCTCCATCGCATACCAATACAAACCCAGAACGTCCTTAATTTTTTTAGGCTTCCACCTGACAATTTTCTTTCAACATTTATAATCCAAGAATTTCACACTCATTCCGCCGCTGACATAGATTGATTCAAGCCAGAAATGTCCTTGGAACGCAGAGGAGGTCCACCACCTCTTCACTTTCAGTGCAGCAATAGGTGCGTTGAGCAGTCATCGTTGCAGCACCAGACCAGGGAATGCAGGGGTGACAATCGGCAGAAATGGAGCAGCTGACCGGGGAGTAGGCGTTCGCAGGCTCAGGATGCGATGCATAGATAAAGACAAAACCAGTATTAGTCTTGGCAAAGAACATACAAATAACCCAGAAACTGATCAGTTTTAAAATGCTTGAGACAAAATGGAATAACACTGCTTTTAAAAGAACAATACTGAGAAGCGAAATTCGGTAGAAGTTAAGAAAAAGTCCCATTGTGGAGTCATCGCACAATGGAAACCACCATAATCAAAAATTCCAACAGAGAAGTGACAGTGAAATACAGAACCTGCACAAAATCTTAACACCAAATTTTATGTACACCAGTGGTAAGAGAAGTAACCTTCAAAAGTTCCAAAGGGACGCACCTGCGGAAGGTCACGGAGGAGCAGGCACTGGGAAGTATAACCGAGAACCAAAGAGATTGTAGATGAGGAAGGTCAACATCGCACGTAGCAACGGAGTGCGGCTCGGCCGGATTTGATTCTTGCATCCGATAATAGAGGTGCTGGAATAGGTGGAAACAAAGCACAGACCACTGAAATGAAGTAACCAAGGACGTCCGGATACTCCAAAGACAGGATGAACGACGTGCAGCATAACACGAAGATTACATAGGGACAGAGAGGCGCGCATCAAAACCAAGATCCGAGCAGAAACAAATGATCCGGATGGCGGAGACCCATCCGTCTTCCTTGAATAAAGCGGAACCGAAATCCAAAACGAGTGTCTGACAGAACAACTTATAGAGATGGCATAGTCAGCCGAGCGAAAAAGAAAATCAGAAGGAACACGAGGAAAAAAGCCGCCGATGCCAAAATCAAAGCGGAGGAACCGAGGCGCGACAGTTCCCACACAATCGCGTCGACATGAACGTCCGGGTGTCACCTTAGTGCCGATCCAAAACAGAAACGGCCCCTGGGAAAAGCCCATCATGAACCCCCACGACAAATCCCCAAACAACCAAAGAAGACACAACCAGAACGCCAAAAAAACAAAAAACAAAACAAAACACCAGTGTGCGTGAGTGGACAGGCCACGCGCAAACTGACAGACGCACACACAACAGGGCAGAATTTAGTTCCGCCGAAAGCCAGGGGAACACTCGCCACTTTACCTCCTCTCCCCCTCACACTAAAGAGACCTACCAATAAACCAACCCATCCAAATACAGGTCAACTAGCAATTGTACACAGCTTCAAAGAAAGCAAAACAAATAGCCGCCACTGAATAATGGCCCAGACAGCAGAAACCGGACCAGAGTCTGAAAACGCACTGTGCCTTATAGAGAACTGCAAGTCCCAGGGTCCTTAGGAGCGTGACGTCACAGACGACAGCGACAGCAGGAAAACCCGGAAGAAAACACAGCACAGAAGCCGAAGCCAACGCACGCCGCTCACCAAGCATTCCGGCGACTACGGCACCCAAAAACGCCGAGACATCTCCCGATCGAACGCCACAGACTGAGGCAGGACACTGCTCCGTAGACACGCAACGCGACACGCAGGCACGCGACACGAGAGCCGCGGATCCGAAGACGAGCCACGAGCCGGAAGCCGAAACACAGGGGCATACGCGGGGAGACGGATGTCCCCCCCCCCCCCCCGTAAGAAGGGGGGAACCAACAAACAGAAGAATGGGGGAGGACACCAAGACGCAGAAGGAGAACAACGAACACGGAGAATCGGCGAAGAGGAACGCAGCGCCGCTGCGAAAAGGATGAAGATCCAAACAAGATCCGACAAGGACCGGTGGGACAGTGAAAAGAGAACAGCGAGCACAGGGAACTGCAAAGAATGAGCGCTGAAGGTAAGAGAGAATGAACAATTGTACACCTGACTTAAATAGGACGCTAAGCAGGTGGGTTAATTAACTGACCCGCCCTAGGGGAGTAACCTGCAATTCTGCCGAGTGTCTGCCCAAAATGCGATGAGTCGCTATTTTGTAATTGAGGCCAAACTTTATTAATTTCAAACATGTCTGAAAATCTTTGGTGTTGGACCGGACGGAAAAGGAAAGAGGGGAAGAAGAGAGAGGGACGTTAGAGAGAGGGGGGGTAGGGGGTGATAATAGGAGGGGAAGGGGGGTAAGACCATGAAGCAGCGTAAAGCAACAAGTTTACTGGTTGTTAATCATTACGGTAAGGTTCAAATGTAGAACAAAAAGGGCGGAGCCTGTCCACACACACACTCAAATGTTATAAACACACCTGTTAGTTGCAAAAATGTCCACCTGTCGACATGTACACAAAACAGATAGTGTTCACACGCATACTTATGCCATAAATCCAACTAATGTGAAATATTTCAGTCATTCAGTCATGCAAACTGTTAGTGCAAAGGTGAGCTAACACCTGTGCCCAGGTGAGTGTTTATGTTCTTCTAAAATGGATGGTGGAACGTGAAAAGAAGGAGGGAGAGTGCCCAGCCATCCCCACCCCAAGACCCCCACCGCACCAGCAGCGGCAGCCGGAATCCCCCCAACGCCACACGGGAACCGGCAGGGAACAACCGCCGCCCGGGCGACCAAGCCCGCCACCCAGGCCAGGGCCAGCAGGGCCGCCGCAAGGCCCCCAGAGCCAGAGAGCAGGGAGGCACGGAGGGAAAGAGAGCGCCGCCCCAGCCCAACCAGGAGAGCAGCCCCCCCGCCGCGCCGGGAGAACCCAACGCAGGGCCCCACCGGAGAAGGACGCCCACAGCCCCAGACGAGCACCCCACCACCACCCAGGAGTTCCGGGCATTCCCCCGCCCCAACCCCAGGTACGAGCCAGGACCCCCCAAGGGAGACCCGCTCCGCACTCCAGGCAGCCATCCGCCCGGCCCACGGTTGGTCCAGGGAGGAGCGAGGCAGGGGCCCGCCGCCCCCGCCCAGGAGGGGGGAACCCCGGGGAAAAAAGAGGGCCCACAAGGGGTGTTGTAAATATGGCCCGACCAGGCTCGGCCACAGTTGGAAATTTGGCGGGGCCCAGCACTCAGGAGCAAGGACCAGAACCCACCCCCCAGGGACATGAACACCCCCGGCTCAGATGTAATGTGAACCCCCCCACCGCGCGGAGAGAGCACCGCCGGGCCCAGGAAGCCGGCACCCCGGGGACACGGCCGCCGTTGCAAAGGGGCCCGCACCCCCCACCAGGGAAGAGGCAGGGGACAGATGGTCCCAGGTCCCACCTTCCTTGCAAAATGTGTGTGCGTGTATGTGTGTTTGAGAGAGTGTGTGTGTGCATGTGTGTGTGTTTATGTTGGGATGTATATATTGAGGGGGGAGGGGTGTATGTACTAAGGGGGGTGCAGTTAAAATTGGCGGGTAGGGCACTAAGGGGACATCTCCTGATTACTCACAGTGACGTCCCCTCACCCTCCCCACCAAGGGGCCCTAAATGTCTAAGGTGCGGTTAAAATTGGCGGGTAGGGTGCTAGGAGGACATCTGCTGCTTGCTGGCAGTGATGTCCAAGCACCCCCCTACCAAGGGCCCTACATGTTTAAGGTAGAAATAAAACCAAAAGAGGGGGGGCCCACTCCATACGGCAACCATAGGAGGGGGGCCACTGCCTAGTAAACCCCCCCCCCAAGGCTCATCGCAGGCTAAGACCCCCACCCCTTCACCCTGTTATGAGGTTATATGAGGAAGGGGGTAAGTTGGGGACAGCTGATAGACTGTCCCCCGGTGGTCAAACAGCTGTCCCCCCCCCCCCCCCCCCCCAACAAGGGGGCCAGGCCCACCCAGCCCAGGGGCCCCACCCCCGGAGGCGCCGACACCCCAGGCCCAGCACCACCCCCCCCACACAGAGAGAGAGGAGCCAGAAAGCGTTGGCCCCCCCCGGAGCAAGCCCAGGCCCCCACCCCCAAACGCCAGCCCTAGAAGAGCTCTGGTCAGGCCTCGACGGGACCGAGGCAGCCAACCGGCCGGGGAAACCGCCGATGGCAAAAGGTTGTTTTCAAGAAGCCGGCGCAGTGATCCAAAGCATTTATGCTAGGTGACCGGAACTTCTTTTTTCACCGTGCAGTTATCAGGTTTTAACTCATACCCAGCCGCCAATCAGAATATGGTATTCACCCGGACCATGGTATAAGTATCGTTAAGATTTGATCTATTAACTCTTCTTAATCTGCTGCTTTTCACTCTGGTACCTTATTGGTTTTCTTATTGATATTTTCTGGTGTAAGTTTACCCTAAAATAAAATGATCAACAAATACCAATGTGTAACAAATCAGATAAACAGTGCAGTTAATAACCAAAATGCAGAAAATATCAAATGGCCTCTTCACCGCCGAGAAATAAAACAATGTTGTATTTTAATTATTTTCACATTGTGTGTTGGATAATATATTATAACCTCCATAATTTTCTAGACATTCTCACCCCACTCAAAACAAGGTCTTTTTCATTAAACGTTTCTGCACCCTGGTTTACTCAAATCGTCAGATAACTCAAAGCTAAAGGTTGTCAACTATAACGACTCTACAAGAAAACTGGGCTCAATATTCACAAGGACATGTATTATAACCATATCATCCAATACAAAGACTCTATCTCCAAGACCAAAACAAAATATTTCTCCGGTTTGATAAATTCCACTAAAGGCAACTCAAAGGCCCTATTTTCCATCCTTTCATGTGCAACAACCTGCTAGAATTCACTTCCTCCTCATTTGTACTCCTCTGATTTCTGTAACACCCGAGGGCTGGCAACTTGTTGGTTTTCTACAAACCCTGCCTCATCTGCTGTTGAGCAGTTACTGTTACTTGGATCAGGTGTGTTTAGCTAATAAGGAGATTCAACGGCAGGTTGATTGGAAAACATAGGACACCGGCCCTTGATTCCTGGAATTGGACACCCCTGCCCTAACATCTTACTTCTCTTCAAAAATCCATGATATTCAACAACTTCAATCCAATTCAAGTCAAAATGAAACTGCACCAGCTCTTCTATTCTCATCATTTTATCTACCATCAGTTGAGCAAATCACTAAACTCATTAGAAAAACCAAAACCTCCTCATGCTAACTTGACCCAATTCCCACTGCTCTGGCCAAGGCTACTCTCCGTCTTTATCCCCCTCATTACTTGTATCATTCACGCTTCCCTTAAGACTGGAACTGTTCCTTACTGTTCTCAAAACAGCAGCAGTCACCCCCATACTGAAAATAACAGGTTCTGATCCCACAAATCTCAATGACTTCCGCCTAATCTCTAATGTTCCATTTATTACAAAAATCCTTGAAAAAACTGTCGCCTCACAACTCCACACCCACTTCTCTTCCAGTAATTTATTTGAACAACTCCAGTCTGGCTCCCATCAATTCCACAGTACAGAAACAGCCCTCCTTAAAATTAACAGCAACCTTCGACCCGCTGCTGACTCTGGTTTAGCTTCCATCCTCCTTCTACTCAATCAGACTACAGCCTTTGAGACAATCTCTCACCCCATCTTTCTGAAAAGACTTTCAACCATGGGCATCACTGACTTTCCCCTCAGCGGGTTCCATTCCTATCTTTCAGGCCGCACGCAATTCATCCAATTAAAGTAATTCACCTCTCCCACAGTTCCAATTACCACAGGTATGCCCCAAGACTCTGTCCTAGGGCCCCTGCTATTCATCATTTACCTTCTCCCTCCCTTAGTTGTATCTTTCATAAACACAATCCGCTTTCACTGCTATGCATTCATCGGGGGACTTACGAATTTCCTGTGACGTAATTTCCGGGTGAGCGTACTCCAGTGCTGGTCATGTTTGACTGCTGTCCTCTTGTTTGGCCTTAGCCTGACTACTATTGCTTACTTTAAGTGTTATCTGGATTAATATTCACATCTAGCACCTTTTAATAGTGAATACACTACTGTTAAACCGCTTGCTGTTCACTTTTCTCAGTTTGCTAAATAAACCACTTCTCTTTAGCTAAACACCGCTAGCCTTAGCTTAGAGCCAAGCATGGCCACCACTCCTTCCACCTTTCCCCCTCTCTCCTGCTCCATGTGCCATATGTTTAGTGAGGATCCTGCCTCTTTTAGTAAAGTTACCGGTAGGTGTGTTAAGTGTAGTCTTGTGTTATACTTGGAGGCCTGGCTGGAGTAGTTAGAAGCGCGGCTTCACACAGTGGAAGCTAAGCCAGCAAGCAGCAACAGGGAGGACATGTTAGAGCTTCATCAGAAAACAGCTTTCTGGAGGAGTTGGAAGACGTCAACAGTCACAGTGATGGTGAGGAGGAGGAGCTAAGACTTCCAAAGTCAGAGCTAAAGATGAAGGAGCAGCAGGAGGAGGTTCTTCACTGAAGGAGAGCACAAGTCCAGCTTGTCAGTGCTTTGCTGATTGGCTAGTTGGATGTGTTCTTTGATGAGCTTTTCAATCTGACGTCTGCTTGGAGGACTGTTTTCATCCTTTTGGATGATTCCACTATTTGTCATC
This sequence comes from Oryzias latipes, assembly GCF_053564925.1. Lineage (NCBI taxonomy): Eukaryota > Metazoa > Chordata > Actinopteri > Beloniformes > Adrianichthyidae > Oryzias > Oryzias latipes. The sequence continues at coordinate 24,809,337 of NC_136238.1, read as the reverse complement.
AGGGTGTCACTACTGATCATCCTTCAGTGGTGAAGATCACAGGGAACCAAACTACTGCCTACCCAAACACAGAGCTGTTAGGTTTCGTTTTTGGCACATGCAGAGTTATGTTGTTTCAACAGTTAAGCTTTTCCCTTGCTCCCCCCCAGGTTGCGCATTTAGGTTATTTCTTTAAAAAATCATAACTCGCCAGCAGGAATGGACTAGAAACTTGCTTTCTTTTTTAAACATCCTTATGATTTTTTCTCTGCATGTGTGGGTCGGACTAAACCACCTAGTGGGCCGGATACGGCCCGCGGGCCGTATGTTTGAAACCCCTGGTTTATAATCTTCATATGCCGTCATTAAAATCTCAGACTCCATCTCAATGAGACGGAGCGCTCTCTTTCATTTTCCAGAAATCTGCGATCCATTGAGAATGTCTTTATGTACATGACGTGCACGTGCATTAACCCAGGGTTACCAAGTCCAGCGTAATTTACGCTAACTCATATCCGGTCTTTTGGAGCCGACATACCCAGAGTAAGCAAGTTCAGGTGGATTTCAGCCAGAGTTCAGGGTTAAAGTCAGGCTAGTTTAAACATGCTTCCTGGAATACCCACTTGGTTATTTTAGTGGAGTTTTAACCACCAAATATGGTGTTTTTTTAATTAAAAGAGTTCTGGATCTTCCCTCAACGTTGGAGTCTGGTCCTTCATTTGGGTCATCCTGATATACTGTAACAAAGCCTCTTTTCTGTGCTGCAGAATCAGCTGATTCAAGGTGATTACGTAATCACGTCCCTACTGTGCAGCGCTGCATCTCAGTGTGAGGCTGCTTTCTCCACATTAGAATCTGCTGGGATTGTGTCAACTCTTGAATAGTTACTGGAAAACAAGAATGTAAACACTGGAGATAAAGCCCCTGTGTCAAAGCACGTGTTTTTTTTTTCTTAGAATTTATGTCAGTAAGCTTTAGACTTTATTTTGGTTAGAAAACTTAAAATCCAACATTGTTCTGCATTTCAGAGCAATACAACATTGCTCCCAAGTGCATTTTTACCACACTCTGCTATATTTGTAAAGATTTAGAATCAGCCATCTTAGACGTTGCAAATAAAAAAGGAGATAAAAATAACAGGACTACAAACACTGTAAAACACAATGATAATATCATATCAATAGGCTGAAAGATCATATTTCACCACAATAATAAAGTAATTACAGAAACATAAGCAACCTTTCTCCTCTTGGCTTCATCATGAGCTAGCACGCTAGCTTGTTAGCTTGCTAACTCGTCCAACTTTTGGTTACCTTTTTCACCGGCATCTGAAAGACTTTGCAAAACAGTTTGTGATGGTGTGGCACCGTCAGGTGGTAATGGGGCCCACACCGTATAGGTTAAAAGGAAGTGTCACAGGAAGTGAAAAGGTGGAGCGTGATGGAGGTGTCGTGTGCTGATGTGGCACTGCGTTGAGCAATTGTGGCAATATCGTGCGGTCAGGTGAGGCAGAGCGTGGATCGGCGTGGTACCAGCATGGTGGCGGACGGCTGGACTGGATTGCAGCACATCGTCAATCTCTCAGAGGAGGGGGATGATGTGACGGTGTGGCACTGTCATATGCCGATGGGGCCCACATCAAGTATTTATTTTATATTTAAAACTGATTCATGTGGTGCCACCTGGAAGCTGATGAAGAGCCACGCCCAATCGGAGGGGCTCTTCATTTAAAAGGAGCATCACAGGAAGTAAAAACGTGGAGTGAGACGGAGGTGACACGACCTCTTGTGGCCCTGCGTGGAGCTAGTGAAGAGCTCAAAGTTCTTGAATTAAGAAAGAACCCACTCACCTTGGTGCCTCTGCATTACTTCCCGGCGGGACCACCCGACACAGTTCAGTCATTACTAATTACAGACAATCCGGTGATGCCGTCTTAAGTGCGTTAGCAGATTAGATGTTTTACAGCAGCGTACGCGATCTTGGTGAAACAATGTCGGCAGACGGTGTTCGACTTATCCAACTGTCTTTTCCCTTCATGGATGCTCACAACAAATCAAAAGTGTTCCCACAAAGGAGAGCGTAAGGAGATGGGTGGGTCCTCAAGTTCTGTCTCGCGTCTGCATTAGCCATAGTGCTATGGTTGACATGCTAACTGTCACCTAATGGCGTCTCGGCGAAAACTCGCGGTTAACATTAGTTCTGTCTTGGCGCAAAGTTAACACATTGGGGGAAACAAAATAAATAAAATGTAAAAACCGAAATGGTACAAAGATGAACCGAACCAAAAGTGCCATACCACTGTTTGGTACAACTACCTGTACTGTTACACCCCTATTACTTGACCTAACAAAGTATATAATGTAGTCACTCCTTTATGTTTAAATATATATTTATTAAATGTTCACTGATCACATTAAAACTGTTAGAATTAAAGATGTATAAAAAATGTTTCAACCATTATGAAGACATTCAAGAATTTGCCTTTAATGACTCAAAGAAAACAACTCATTTTTATTTGCAGGTACATCTAAAACAATTCATTTTGTGAAAAAGTTGTACATATTTTGTGAGCAGTAAAACTCTTTGTCGAATATCATTACACAAAGATTCAAATGTATTGATCCATTACTTTTTTGCTTTTGATGTAAAGATGAAAACCTAAAAAGAATTCCTGGAAAGTAAGAATATCATATTATAACAATACATTTGTATAAAACTTCATTTCTACATTTAAATAGTTACTTGTGTCTCCCTCTAATGAAGTTACTTCATCAATATGGTATGGAGGCCATCAGATTTTTCCCTCGTGTAAAATAAAGTCTTTGACTGTGGTTCAGAGGTTGAGGTGTCGACCTCTTATCAGAAAAGTTTAGAATTAAGAGTTTACACTAACTCCTTTATTACATTGTTTGTAAAGAGAAAGTTTTGTGAGTTCTCATGTGTCTTTTGAGATTAGATAAATCATTAAAACCTTTTTTACATTCTTTACAAAAAAAAGGCTTTTCTCCTGTGTGAGTTCTCATGTGTACGTTGAGATGAGATAGTTGACTAAAACTTTTTTTACATTCTTTACAAGAAAAAGGCTTTTCTCCTGTGTGAGTTCTCATGTGTTTGTTGAGAGAAGATACATCATAAAAACCTTTTTTACATTCTTTACAAGAAAAAGGCTTTTCTCCTGTGTGAGTTCTCATGTGTTCGTTGAGATGAGATAGTTGACTAAAACTTTTTTTACATTCTTTACAAGAAAAAGACCTTTCTCCTGTGTGAGTTCTTATGTGTTTGTTGAGAGTAGATGTGTAATTAAAACATTTTTTACATTCGTTACAAGAAAAAGGTCTTTCTCCTGTGTGAGTTCTCATGTGTACGTTGAGATGAGATAGTTGACTAAAACTTTTTTTACATTCTTTACAAGAAAAAGGCCTTTCTCCTGTGTGAGTTCTCATGTGTTTGTTGAGAGAAGATACATCACAAAAACTTTTTTTACATTCTTTACAAGAAACAGGCTTTTCTCCTGTGTGTGTTCTCATGTGTATTTTGAGAGCAGATTTGTAATTAAAACTTTTTTTACATTCTTTACAAGAAAAAGGCCTTTCTCCTGTGTGAATTCTCATGTGTGTTTTGAGATGAGATGTGAAATTAAAACATTTTTTACATTCTTTACAAGAAAAAGGCCTTTCTCCTGTGTGACTTCTCATGTGTACGTTGAGATGAGATATTTGACTATAACGTTTTTTACATTCTTTACAAGAAAAAGGCCTTTCTCCTGTGTGACTTCTCATGTGTACGTTGAGATGAGATATTTGACTATAACTTTTTTTACATTCTTTACAAGAAAAAGGCTTTTCTCCTGTGTGAATTCTCATATGTCTTTTGAGATAAGATCTGCGACAAAAGCTTTTATCACATTCTTTACAAGAAAATCTCTTATCTTCTGCATGGATTATTATATGAATTCTGAACAGGGATTTGTTGCAAAAGCTTTTACCACATTCTTTACAGATATAACATCTTTCATCAGACCCAGTTTCCATGTAGTCAGACGGGTTAGTAATTATTCTTGAGTTTTTACCAGACCTGATAGAGGAAAGTTTCTCTTTTTTTGGAGATTGTTTGTATTTCTTTCCAAGATTTGTCTTCTTGGGATTTTTTCTAGCATCGGAGTCACACTGACCTGCTGACATGTGAGAGCTGTCCACACTTTGGACATGACTTTTGTGTCTTCTCTTCCTCTGATCTCTGTTCTGTGGGTCTGTCTTTTCATCTGTAGTTGATGTTGATTCTTCATGTTGGTTTCCTTCTTCATCCTGACCATCAGTTACATTAAAGCTCTGGTGATTCTTTAGATCTGCTTCACTGTTCTCATCTTCCTCATAAGTAGGAATCTCCATCAAGGTATCAGTCTCCTGCTTCAGATCAAGCTGATCTTCCTCCTGATTGATGCAGAGTTCCACTGGTTCCTCTTGAATCTGTGGAGGTTCTGGAAAAGATAGAAAATAAATAAAAACGTCACTTAAATCACATTTGCTTGATTAAATACATACTTAATACTTAATTAAATAATTAATTAAATACTTAATTAAACAGTTATCATTAACTAAAGTATAAGTAGAGTTTGATTTATTGCTTGAAAAGGAGTGGCAAGAGGCAATCTTATATAATCCTACCCCTACTGATTTAATTAATTTCATAGTTTTACAGTGTTTTAAATACAGTGATTTTCTTTTTTTTTAAAGGAAATTAAATTGCAGAGAAGTAATTCATATATGGTACAAACAGGTCTTTAATGTTATATAACTGTATACTCAAATTAAATCATGCTGAGATAAATAAGACAGATTTACTAGAAAGGGGACGGTGAGATTGACAGAAAATGTACTTTTAACCTGATTCTGTCTCCAGGCAATTAATTGTTATATGAAATTATAAAAAGGAAAACAGTCTGAAAACAAATAGAAAGTTTTGGATTCTTGCCATTATTGACAGTAAAGATGCAGGCATCTATAGTAAATGTTTGACACAGTCTTTGAGGCTTTTTTCAGCACAACACCAGCTGTGTAATATTAGGAATATGCTGCTCATAAAGTTATATTCACATGTCTGTTATTGTACTTATTTTATTTAGAAATCACCTCCAGGACCATCAATCGGGTTCAGAAACTTGCCTGTGGTGGTGTTGGTGGGTGTGTTTATGTGTGTGTGTTAACCTGGAGGTGATGCTGGCAGCACAGGCGGTAAAAATGTGTCAAAATGGACGAGCTTAAAGATTTGATGTGAGAACTTGTAAAATAGAATGTGGCAAACCAAATGTCTGCATCTGTGTGTAGAATTCTTCAGCTGTAAAGTATGACAAATAAAATCACAACTGACAAATTACCATTTGCATGTGTTCACTATAGTTACAACCTCAAATCAGCAGCCGCGGTTACATGGGAAAATATCTTGATCGGATCAATGGTCGGGTTAAAATTCACCCGTGCACATGGGCAAAGAAAACCTTTTCCGATTAGAACTAACGTTGTTAAAAAATTCCCGGAAAAGGAGATGCGTCCTGTTGTAAACAAACTGCTGCCACATACATTTATACAGCAGCTCCGTAATATACGAGATGATCTTCCAAACGGGCTTTTTATTAATGTTATGAATATTATGAAGCACCTGTTCGCTCATCGTTATATTTAATCCGTGTGGTCAGTGCTTTTTTGTGGAAGAATTAAGCTGGAAGAAGGGTTAAGACAGGTTATAAACACAGGCTAACAACATTAGCCTGATGATGGACACAAAATCCAGGACCATGCAGGAAAACTCTGCTATCTGCATCTTGGCTGCACGTAAATGTTTGGGAATAACATCAGTCTTTTTTTTGTCGGGACACAGCTGGAAACACAAATCCTCGTGATTGTTTGAACAGTTTCTAAGGAGTCGGACTGAACGACATTTATTTTGGTTTTGAAAAGTTCACACACCGCCCCAAAGCCGCTCTGTGAGCCAGCGACTTGAGCTCTGTTTTTTTTTTATGTGTGATTTATTTATAAATTTTTCAAAATAAGAAAACACAAACAAACAAACAATTCAAAACCACAATTACAAAGAAGAAAAAAAAAAGTACACAAATGAATAAACAAAATCTTACAAACCATAAAACAATATACTGTGCTACCAATCTGGAAACAGCAGAGACACTGCACAACTCACAACTATTAATGTACCCAAAAGTTCACTGGGTCGTTTCCAAGGTCAAGGACATCACATGCTCCAAGAAAGGTGACCAAATTTCAGAGAATCTACATGTAGTACCATTTAAACAATGTCTGATTTTTTCCAGCTTAATAAAAGAAAGAGAGTCTTTTTTCCACTTTGAGTGAGTGGGTGGGCGAAGGTCTTTCCAGTGCATCAAGATAGTCCGACGGGCAAGTAATGTCAGAAAGGCAATAAGGTCCTCTAACCAAGGAGGGAGAGAGTGATTGTCCGGAAGTATACCAAAAAGGGCTGTCATTGGGGAACGGTGTACTTTGACGTTACAGACAGAGGATAAAGAATCAAATACAGAGTCCCAGAAGTCAGAAAGCGACGGGCATGTCAAAAACATATGAGTAAGATTTGCAGGGCCTAGATTACATTTTACACAGTTAGGATCAGTGCCTGGAAAAACTCTGGCAAGTCTGCTTCTAGACCAATGAGCTCTATGAACCACCTTATATTGAATGATACAGTGCCGGGCGCATATTGATGAGGAGTGAATTCGCCCTAGCACAGATCTCCACTGATCATCATTTATGTCTACATGAAGCTCTTCTGACCAAGTCGCACGTAGCTGGTCAGATGACGAAGCAAGGGTGGAGAGTAAAAAGTTATAAATTTTTGATATTGTACCCTTCAGAGAGGGGTTGATCCCCATGAGAGTGTCAATCATAGTGGCTGTTGGGGTACTGGAAGGGTCAGGGAAATGACGACAGATAAAATGACGAGCCTGCAGATACCTAAAGAAATGAGTGTTGGGCAGATTAAAGTTTTTAGCTAATAACTCAAACGGAGCTAAAGTTCCATCTATGTAAACTGAAACTAAGCCACGACTTCTCCACAGGGCAAAAGTCTTATCTGTAGATGATGGAGGAAACAAAGGGTTAAGATGGAGTGGGGACATGAGAGAGATTTTTTGAATTCCAAGGTGCTGTTTAAGTTGAGTCCATATCTTTAAACAATGCTTAACTATGATGTTATCGGTATAAGATGTGAGAGAAAAACAGGCAGACACAGAAGAGAGAATAAAGTAGCAGAGGCAAAAGTACAAGATGATTCCTCTATTAGTGACCAGACTGGCTTAACAATGTGACTATGACACCAAAATAATATTGTTCTGATATTTGCAGCCCAATAATAAAATAAAAAGTTTGGTAAGGAGAGGCCACCATTATCTTTGCTTTTCTGTAATATGGTTTTTCTCATCCTTGGAGGCTTTTTTCCCCATAGAAATTGGGCAATAGAGTTGTCAAGGGACCTAAAAAATTGATTTGGGATAAATACTGGTAGGCATTGAAAAAAATAAAGAAATTTAGGCAGCACATTCATTTTAATGCAGCTTATTCTGCCTGCAAGGGATAATGGCAGCATAGACCAGCGCTGTAAGTCACAATTAATTTGATCCAGTAATGGGATAAAGTTGGTTTTGAAAAGATCAGAAAATTCCTTAGTCACTTGAACGCCTAGATACCTAATGACAGATGGAGAGATTTTAAAAGGTAAGTCTGAGGGGGGGTAGGCCATGGCCTCCGGATTGATGGGAAAAAGTTCACTTTTATTTAAGTTTAATTTGTAACCAGAGATCTGACCAAACTCCCGCAGCAGAGCTAAAACTGATGGCATGGAGACAGTTGGATCTGAAATAAATAATAAAAGGTCATCTGCATATAAGGCTACTTTATGATCTACACCGCCCCTCAAGATACCACACATAGAGCTAGTTCTAATGGCCGCCGCAAGTGGTTCAATGGCTAGCGCAAATAAAAGAGGAGAAAGAGGACAGCCCTGTCTAGTTCCACGGCCCAAGGGGAAGTATTCTGAGTAGTCGTTATTAGTGCGAACACGTGCCATAGGCGATGTGTACAGTAATTTGATCCATGACAGGAATTTAGAGCCAAAGCCAAAGCGTCTCAGAGTATAAAACAAGTAAGACCACTCAACCCGATCAAAAGCCTTTTCAGCATCCATAGAGATGACCATTTCAGGGGTGCCAGTTGAAGAGGTGCAGTATAAAATATTCATAAGCCGCCTAATGTTGTGATATGAATGTCTGGTTTTAATAAAGCCAGTTTGGTCAGGACTGATTAATGTGGGCATTATCGGCTCTAAGCGTTTTGCTAGCAGTTTTGCTAAAATTTTAACATCTGCACACAGCAGAGATATAGGCCTATAACTGCTGCAGCATCTGGGATCTTTATCCTTCTTTAGGATAAGCGAGATTGTGGCCTGTCGCAAAGTTGCCGGTAAAGCACCAATATCAGCTGAAGTCTGTAACATGTTTAGCATTAGAGGGGATAATTTATCCAAAAAAACCTTAAAAAATTCAGATGGGAACCCATCCGGTCCGGGGCTTTTCCCACTCTGCATAGACATGACAGCGTTCTTTAGTTCTTCAGCAGTGAAAGGCTTATCCAATTGAGCAGCTACATCTGCTTCAACTGTCGGAATATTAAGATGTGAAAAGAAATCTTCATAACATTTTTCATCAGGAAAACATTCAGAAGTGTATAGAGCAGAATAAAAAATCCCTAAATGTGTCATTGATAGTTTGAGGATTAAGTATGAGTCCATCAGAGGTAGAGAGTTCGGTAATATTTTGAGCTGCTGTTGACTGTCTAATCTGGTGTGAGAGTATTTTATTAGGCTTATCCCCAAACTCTTAATAGCTATAACGGGTCCTGAGTATTAATTGGACTGCCTCGTCGGTGGCTATCGAGTCAAATTCTGCCTTTTTTTATAAGCAATTTCTTAGATAGATCAGCACTGGGGGATTCTGCACATTTATTTTGCAGTTCTGATATGACAGAATAAAGATCACGGCTCTTTTGTGAGGCTATCTTATTTTTATAGGCACTGTATGATATTATTTCCCCTCTCAGAAATGCTTTACATGCTTCCCAAATTGAAATTGCAGATGCATCTGGTGTATTGTTAGTAAAAATGTAAAGGTCTATACTTTCACTAATAAACTGAACAAAGTCTGTGTCTTTGAGAAGCAGTGGGTTAAAGCGCCATGGAGACCGTGACAAAGAGTTGCCTGGGGGGGAAATATCAAGGGTAACAGGTGAATGGTCTGATATTACTATGGGGGTGTATTCGCAGTAATTGACAGCAGAGAGCAAATTATTATCAATGAGGAAAAAATCTATTCTAGAGAAAAAACTGTGCACCGGCGAGAAAAAGGAGAAATGCTTAACATTTGGATTAAAATGACGCCAGACATCTGTGACACCATATTGTGACATGAACAGTTGTATGGCTTTAGAGGATTTGGACACAGAATAGGGCTTAGATGAGGAACGATCCAGTGTTGGGTTAAGGCAACAGTTAAAATCACCTCCCATTACAAGCTGACTGTTGTTTAAATTAGGAATGGAAAGGAAAAGTTTCTTAAAAATTCCTCACTGTCAAAGTTTGGACCGTAGACATTCACTAATGTGAGACTCTTACCACAAATTCTGCCTGAAACTATAATGTAACGGCCATTGGGGTCTGATATTACCTCAGTAACAGAAAATGGAACTGATTTATGGACAAGAACAGCCACACCTCTGGCTTTACTGTTAAATGATGAGTGATAAAGTTGCCCAACCCACCCAAATCGCATCTTCAAGTGATCAGCTGCTTTCAGATGAGTTTCCTGCAAGAATGCAATCTTTGTGTTTAGCTGTTTTAAATGACTGATGACCTTCTTTCTTTTAATTGGAGAATTCAATCCCTTCACATTCCAACTAACAAACCGTAAGGCTCCTCCAGGAGCTGGTGGGGCATTAGGACCCAGCATATCCTATGTTTGAGTGAAGTGATTCTGGCCCCAATACTCTGATATTAATAAACTTTACAGAAGAAGTAGCACAGAAAAAATAATAACAACAAAAATGACAAAAACACAACAAAACTGAAAAAGAAAAAACAAAAGGTAACAACCAACCCTCTGATATAATTATCAGCATATTTTAATACTTCCTGTGAGCCAGCGACTTGAGCTCTGTTTGAACACGGTTCCTCCTGAGTCCTGCAGCCGCTAACCCAGAGCGGCGGGACAGCTCGCAGTCTGAATTCTCCCACACATAACAAAACAACAAAATGCACAACACGTAACAACGCATCCTCCTTCACCCACATACAAAGTTATCCGGCTGCTCTGATCACTTGGTCCACTGGCATCCGAGCCCGGAGCTCGGGTGCCAGTGGACCGAAGCGCTCTTGCCCCGCATCTCCCTCGTGAGGGGTGTAAGAGAAGGGAGAGGCAGAGAACCAGCCAGGCGAGAGCGGAGCAGCGCTTTTCACAGGGCCTCCGCAGAGCAGCTTGTCGGTCCCGTATGCGCTCCAAAGCTTTCTCTCAGTAGCCGCGTTTACATGGGCAAAAGTAATCGGAATGAACGCCTGATCGGAAAGAAAATGCATCATGTAAACGTACCGTTGGGAATGCTCTGCCCCGATCAGACTCGTTCGGATCAAAATTTCTTTCCGATCGAGATAGGTGGGTTATACCGATCGTATATCCGATCGTTGTTCATGTAAACGGTCATTTCGATCGTGTGTCACTACTGCTCTGGTTTACATCACGCATAGATGGTGTTTCGCTGAGAGAAAGCTTTGGAGCTCATATGGGACCAACCAGCTGCTCTGCTGACGCCCTGTGAAAAGCGCCGCTCCGGTCTCGCCCTGCTGGCTCTCCCCTCTCTTTCACCCCTCACGAGGGAGATGCGGAGGCGGTTGCCCCGGCCAGTTGGCTGCCTCGGTCCTGTCGAGGCCTAACCAGAGCTCTTCTAGGGCCGGCGCTTGGGGGGGTGGGGGGGCTGGGCTTGCTCCGGGGTGGTGTCGCTTTCTGGCTCCTCTCTCTCTGTGTGGGGTGGGTGGTGCTGGGCCTGGGGTGTCGGCGCCTCGGGGGATGGGGTCCCTGGGGTGGGGTGGCCTGGCCCCTCTGCTGGGGGGAGGCTTGGGGACGGCTGTTAAACCACCGGGGAGACAGTCTACCAGCTGTCCCCAACCTACCCCCTTCCTCATATAACCTTATATTAGGGTGAAGGGGTGGGGGGTTTAGCCTGCGATGCGCCTTGAGGGGGGGGGGGGGGGGGGGGGGGGGGGCTACTTGGCAGTGGTACCCCTCCCATGGTTGCCGTATGGAGTAGGCCCCCCCTCTTTCGGTTTTATTTGCACCTTAAACATGTAGGGCCCTTGGTGGTGGTGGTGGTGGGGGGGGGGGTGCTTGGACATCACTGCCAGCAAGCAGCGGATGTCCTCCTAGCACCCTACCTGCCAATTTTAATCGCACCTTAGACATTTAGGGCCCGTTGGTGGGGAGGGTGAGGGGACATCACTGTGAGTAATCAGGAGATGTCCCCTCAGTGCCCTACCCGCCAATTTTAACTGCACCCCCCTTAGTACACACACCCCTCCCCCCTCAAAATATACACTCCAACATAAAACACACACACATGCACACATACAACCTCACAAACACACATACATGCACACACATTTTGCAAGGAAGGTGGGACATAGGACCATCTGTCCCCTACCCCTTCCCTGGTGGGGGGTACGGGTCCCTTGGCGACGGCTGCCCCCTGGGTGCCGGTCTCCTGGGCTACGGTACTATCTCTACTCGGGGGTTGGGGGGCGGGTGTTCACATAGCACCTGAGCTGGGGGTGTCCGTGTCCCTGGGGGTGGGTTCTGGTCCTTGCCCCTGGGCCCCGCCAAACTTCCCACAGTGGCCGAGCCTGGTCGGGCCATGTTTACAACACCCCTTGTGGGCCCCTCTTTTTCCCCGGGGTGCTCCCCTCCGGGGTGGGGGTGGCTGGCCCCTGCTGGGTGGCTGCCTGGAGTGCGGAGCGGTTCTCTCTTGGGGGGTCCTGGCTCGTACCTGGGGTTGGGGCGGGGGGATGCCCGGAACTCCTGGGTGGTGATGTGGTGCTCGTCTGGAGCTGTGGGTGCCCTTCCGGCGCGGCGGGGGGGCTGCTCTCCTGGTTGGGCTGGGGCGGCGCTCTCTTTCCCTCGTGCTTCCCTGCTCTCTGGCTCTGGGGGCCTCGCGGCGGTCCTGCTGGTCCTGGCCTGGGTGGCAGGTTTGGTCGGCCGGGGGGCGGTTGTCCCCTGCCTGCTGCCGTGTGGCGTTGGGGGGTTCCGGCTGCCACTGCTGCTGCGGCGGGGGTCTGGGTGTGGGGGTGGCTGGGCGCTCCTCCTTCTTTTCACATTCCACCATCCATTTTAAAAGAACATAAACACTCACCTGAGCACAGGTGTTAGCTCACCTTTGCACCAATAGTTTGCATGATTGAATGAATGAAAGATTTCACACTAGTTGGTTTAAAGTCATAGGTATGCGTGTGTAAACACTATCTGTTCTGTGTACATGTTGACATGTGGACATTTTTGCAGCTAGCAAGTGTTTTGATAACATTTCAGTGTGTGTGTGGACAGGCTCTGCCCTTGTTGTACTACATTTGAATCTTACCGTAATGATAAACAACCAGTAAACCTGTCTGTTCTATGCTGCTTCATGGTCTTATCCCTCCCCCCCTCCCACTGTCAACCCCCCCTCTCTGACATCCCTCTCTCTTCTTCCCTCCTTTCCTTTTCCGTCCGGTCCAACACCAAGGATTTTCAAACATGATTGAAATTAATAAAGTTTGGCCTCGATTACAAAAGGGGTTTATTCAGACATACCTTTGGTTTGTCTGAAGATTAATAACCCCTCTTGTTAAAGTAAAATATGTCCAACACAAGAGGCCCTCAGCTCTCATCTGTCTGCCCAGCTGTTGGACAGGACAAGTTAAAAAAAAAAAAAAAAAGATGCGGAGGGGGAGCGCTTCGTGTCCCCCGACGCTCACTCGGTCCACTGGCACCCGAGTGAGCATAGCAGCCGGATTAATAATTTTGTATCTGAGGGGGGGGAGGATGCTTTTTTACGTGTGCGTTTTGTTATGTGTGGGAGAATTCAGACTGCGAGCCGTCCCGCCGCTCTGGGTTAGCGGCTGCAGGACTCAGGAGGAACCGTGTTCAAACAGAGCTCGGGCCGCTAGCTCACAGAGCGGCTTTGGGGCGGTGTGTGAACTTTTCAGAGCAGAAATAAATGTTGCGCAGTCCTTAGAAACTGTTCAAACAATCATGTGGATTTGTGTTTCCAGTTGTGTCCCGACAAAATAAAGGCTGATGTTATTTCCATACATTTATGTGCAGCCAAGATGCAGATTGCTGCGTTTCTCGCACGGTCCTGGATATTGTGTCCATCAAGGCTAATGTTGTTAGCCTGTGTTTATAACCTGTCCTAACCCTTCGTCCAGCTTAATTCTTCCACAAAAAAGCACTGACCACACGGATTAAATATAACGATGAGCGAACAGGCACTTCATAACATTCATAACATTAATAAAAAGCCCGTTTGGAAGATCGTCTTGTATTACGGAGCTGCTGCACATGCTGGCTGTTTTTTTTTTTTTTTTTACTTATTTATTTAATATAGGGGACAGCGCACATTAATAAAGCTTGCTGTCAATATGCCAGAGTTAGCCAAAGGGCTATTTTTCATCTGCAGTTCCTGGGAAGATGTTAAAATCACCCTAAAAGATCAAAGTAAAATTACTTACATGTATTTACATAAAATTACATATATATATTAAACAATGCATTCAATAAAATAAGCAGTTAACCTAAAAACAAATTAGTGATAAAACAATCTAAAATCAGACAAATGTAAGAACATACACACATATAAAAGACTTGACAGTAGCGAGGATCAGTGAGAGGAAAGGTACTCAGTGTTGACAGCTCTGATTGTCAATGAGCCATTTCTTTAATTGTGTCTTGAATAAATGATATGTGTTTTGATTTCTGATACTAACAGGTGTGAAGTTCCACTCAGTAGCAGCTCTAACAGAAAAAGCAGTCTGACCAAAAACGCTTTTTCTGAAGGGAATGATACCGTCTCCTCTGACTGCACTCCAAGTCCTGCTGTCCGGATGTTAATTAACTGGTGAAGAGGAGGGAATGATAAGCCATGAAGGATTTTGTACACGAGACAGAGATTTGAATATTTGACCATGTTGTCCCAATTCAGTAAACCATGTTTTTGTAATATTGTACAATGGTGAAATATGTTGGGTTTTTTATCCAAAGTTTTAACAGTTTGTATAATGTTTGGAGAGGTTTTAAAGATGTATTGCAAGTCTGTGACCAGACAGGCAAACAGTAAATGATATGAGATAAAATCATAGAGTGCATGTACATTTTTGCTGACTATGTGGACATCTGGTGGCGAATGTGTCTAAAATTAATGAGGTTGAATTTGATTCTGTTGCAGACCCTTTTGATGTGTGATTTGAAAGACAGCTTTGAATCCAGTATGACACCCAGATATTTGTGTTCTGATACAATCTGTAGCCTTTCTCCTGAAACAAAAACATCTGGTTCAGCAGTGAGATTATTATTGGACTTGGTGAAAAACATTGCAAATGTTTTAGACATGTTTAGCTGTAAACAAGAATATTTCAACCAAGCTGTGATGTTAACCATGGCATTGGTGAGCTTCTCAGCCACCTGAGAAGAATTACTGCCATGAACACAGACTACAGTGTCATCAGCATACATCTCCACAGAAACATCAGGACAACTAGATGGAAAGTCTTTAATGTACAGTGAAAATAGCAAAGGTCCCAAAATTGATCCTTGGGAATACCAGCTGGTAGACTGAGAGCTGCAGATTCAAATGACTGGACTTTGACAAGTTTGGAGCGGTCAGTGAAGTAAGAATCAATCCATTGCAGTGCATCAAAAGAAAAGTTAAAATTGCATAATTTTGACTGTAAGATTTTCTGATTAACAGTGTCAAAAGCCTTCTTAAGATTTCATTTTCAAAATGAAAAAGCATTTTTTGACTCAGAAATATAATGAAAAAGCAATCCACCAAAATGCTTTTTCATTTCCTTCCTCAACACAGCTAATTCTGTCACTTAATTAAAATGATAAATAAAATGGTATTTGACATTTCATTTTCAAAAAGGTCACTGGTAAATGTGTAGCATAATTCATTTAGAAATGTCTAATTTGACAATTAAAATGGATTAACAGAAATGCTTTTTAATTTTCAAAATGTAGCTGCATTTTTTGACTCAAAATTAAAAAGAAAAAGCAATATTTCAAAATGCCTTTTCATTTTATACTTAAAACCGCTTATTCTGTGTCATAATTAAAATGAAAATGCAAAGAGGGGATTGCATTTGCTTTTTCACATCCACCCCGCGCACATTGTCGCAATATTCATTTAGAAAAAGCATTAGCAGAGGGGAGGCGGGGCGATGACGTCACTGCTTTCTCTGTGTGTCCGGCCGCTGACTGACACACACACACGCACCAGGAGCAGACTGTGTTAGCGGCAGAGACGAGGGTTTTGTGTTGGTTGTGAACTTCTGATGAGTTTCCACAGCTTCTCAGGACTACATAGCAGCATGTCCGCCTTCTGCGGTCCTCCTCCTGACGCACCGCGGACAAGCTTTGGTTCTTCGGACCGCCAGCTGCCTTCGCATTGCGGAGCGCGAAGCTCCAGATCGCTGAAGGTGGAAATGCTGCTGCGATCTGAGAAACCATCATATGAATTTGTGTTTCCAGTGGTGTCCAGAACAAAATAAAGACTGATGTAATTCCCACAAACAAATTTATCTGGAGCTTCGCGCTGAATTTGCTGTTTGATTTATTAAGATCCAGGTTTGAGCAGGCCAGGTCCAGCGGTTTGTGAACAGGACCCGGTTTTACGTGATCTTAATGTGAAAAATGCAGCAGAATGTTCCTTTAGTGCCCTCGCGAATCAGAAGCTGTGAATCGTAAGCCAACTTTAGCGTCGTCTGACCTCACGGATTTAAAAACATATGATCGAGCAGAGCAGGCCCTAAAATATAATCATAACTGTAATAAAATCACATTATGAAGATAGTCTCCTGCAGCTTCGCGCTGAGTGTTGGTCCACCAGCAACGTTTAGCACGGAGCACGGAGAAATCTGCTATCTGTTGATGGGGCTCCAGCTGTCAAACAGCAAATTCAGCGCGAAGGTGCAGATACGCTTGTATGTGGGAATTACATCAGTCTTTATTTTGTTCTGGACACCACTGGAAACACAAATTCATATGATTGTTTCTCAGATCGTAGCAGCATTTCCGCCTTCAGCGATCTGGAGCTTCGCGCTCCGCTGTGCGAAGGTATTACTGCTGAACGACAATAAAAATTAAAGGCCACCAACAGTCATAAATAATTTCCGCTCAGTCCATTCGTTTACATACTTAGGTTTAAGCATTTTTCCAAACATAGCAGTAACAGTTCAAAATAATTATGACTTTATAACAAAAGAAATAAATGACAGTATTAATAGATGGATGCAGCGTCCTACATCACTGATCGGTCGAATTAATGTATACAAAACGAACATTTTACCAAAATTACTGTATGTTTTTCGAAATATCCCCCTGCCACCGCTTGACGGCTGGTTCAAAACTATAAAACAAATGATTATTTGACAGTTTGACAGAGAAATCTGCTGAAAAAAACTGAACAACAGTGGCTCAGGCGGTTGAGCGGGTCGTCCAATGATTAAAGAGTCAGCGGTTCGAACCCCGCTCCCACCAGCCAAATGTTGTTGTGTCCTTGGGCAAGACACTTCACCCTCCTTGCCTCCAGTGTGGCTCCACTGGTGTGTGAATGTGCATGAATGATCCCGGTGATGGTCAGAGGGGCTGTAGGCCCAAACTGGCAGTCACGCCTCTCTGAGTCTGCCCCAGGGCAGCTGTGGCTACATCAGTAGCTTACCATCACCAAGTATGAATGAGAAGCGAATGAATAAGGAACACACTGTAAGCGCTTTGGGCGTCTTGAAAATCCAATCGATTATTATTACAGACTTCTTTATCTGCTAACAATTTTCTCTTTGATCCGTTAAGGTTTCCTGTTTGTCGTTAGCTGGAGGGACTAACTAATACCATATGATTTGAAGAATGTTGTCGGCTGCACTGACCAACAATGTCTTCTGTTTTTTCAACTGGAAGGGACAGAAGAGACTCTTCCAAGACACGCTGTTGATGGACTGCATGTTTGGAGAGCTTGAAGCTCAAGATAGAACCGTTGTTGAAGTGAACATACCGATAGTGTGAAGATGAAGATCAGAGTCACACTGACCTGCTGACATGTGAGAGCTGTCCACACTTTGGACAGGACTTCTGTCCCTCCTCTTCCTCTTATCTCTGTTCTGTGGGTCTGTCTCTTCATCGGTAGTTGATGTTGATTCTGTCTCTTCATCTTTAGTTGATGTTGATTCAGTCTCTTCATCTGTAGTTGATGATGATTCTGTCTCTTCATCTGTAGTTGATGTTGATTCTTCATGTTGGTTTCCTTCTTCATCCTGACTATCAGTTACATTAAAGCTCTGGTGATTGTTTAGATCTGCTTCACTGTTCTCATCTTCCTCATAAGTAGGAATCTCCATCAAGGTATCAGTCTCCTGCTTCAGATCAATCTGATCTTCATCCTGACTGATGCAGAGCTCCCCTGGTTCCTCTTTCATCTTTGGAGGTTCTGGTTCCTCCTGTTCTTCTTTAATCTGAGGAGGTTCTGGTTCCTCCTGTTCTTCTTTAACCTGTGGAGGTTCTGGGTCCTCCTGTTCCTCTCGAATCTGTGGAGGTTCTGGTTCCTCCCGTTCTTCTTTAATCTGTGGAGGTTCTGGTTCCTCCTGTTCTTCTTTAACCTGTGGAGGTTCTGGGTCCTCCTGTTCCACCCTGAAGTTAATCTGCTGGTTGCATTGATCTTCCTCTTCAGTCATCCAATGCTGGGGGAGGACTGCAGGGACACAAACACAACAAGGAGAATTTTATACGTTTCCAGGACTTTTGGGTTTTTTCAAGCATCAATAAACTCTGTAATCATTGGAAAAAATGTCTGAGGAGTCTGGAGGACCAGAAGAGACTCATTGAAATAAATAAATTGAATATAAAATAATTGAATAAATTCATTCATTCATTTAAAATGTCAATAAAAAAATAAAATAAATTAAAAAAATCATGACACTTTATGGTCCAGTGTGGGACAAATTAAAATAAATACAATGCTCAGCTGCACGGTGGAGCAGTGGTTAGCGCTCGTGCCTCACAGCAAGAAGGCCCCCGTTTCACCTGAAACAGAACATCGATGGGGGACCTTTCTGTGTGGAGTTTGCATGTTCTCCCAGTGCACGCGTGGGTTCTCCTAGGGATCTCCGGCTTCCTCCCACCGTCCAAAAACATGCTTCATAGGTTAAATGGCAACTCTGAATTGTCCCTAGGTGTGAGTGTGAGAATGAATGGATGTGTGTGTGGATTGTGGACATTTACCCTCCAGCGCCCCCTCCTTATCCTTAACCCAAAGTCCCTCCAACACGGCCTTCATCCAAACCCCCTCCAACACGCCCCCTCCGTCGTTGACCCAAATCCCGTCCAGCTCCCACTCCTCCCGGTCCATCACCCAAACTACCCTCAACTCAACCTCTCCTGCGCGCCTCTAGAGGTGCTATTCCCCGGAGCTAGGATGAAACGGGCCCCCAGTGTCCTAGGAAAGGTTATGTCAAACTGGGGCCCTGTGATGAACAGCTTCCTTCTGGTGCTATACCTGTAGTTGCACCACGTAGAATGCAAAAAAGGGCAGTTAGATTGTCCAATCAAAGAAATCTAGTTCACATCCCTTGCAAGAAGGTTTTGACCAGTCCCAAGGAAACTAAGCTCAAACTTGCTGCACTCAATGTCAGATCTTTATGCAACAAATCATTTTTAATCAATAATCTTATCTCTTCTTTTAATCTTGATTTTATGTTATTAACTGAAACATGGCTTGACAAAAACACAGGAAACATAGTTCTAGTCGAATCAACTCCCCCCAACTACAAACATGAATCGGAAATAAGAGAAAATAGGGTGGAGGCGTTTCTGCACTGTTTAGAGAAAATATTGCAACCCGCAGACTATCATTTGGTGTGTTTTCATCATTTGAGTATGTGTCCTTTAAGATTGAGCTAAATCAAACTCCTCCCTTACTCTGCATAGTCATGTACAAACCTCCTCAGCACAGCCAAAGTTTTATTGATGATTTCACTGAAATGCTCTCAGTTGTGTGCACAGACTTTGATGGTCTAGTCATTACAGGTGATTTTAATGTTCATGTTGATAATGTCAATGACAGAAATGCAAAAGAGCTCAATGCTGTCCTTGAAACCTTTGGTCTAATTCAGCATGTGAGTTGCCCCACCCACAGCAGAGGGCACACTCTGGACCTGCTCATCACAAGGGGGTTTATTATTTACAATGTCAGTGTGGTTGATGTCGCCCTCTCTGATCATTTCTGTGTATTCTTTGACCTGTCTGTTGCTCCCAAACCACCGCCTGGCCCTGCAGTTGTCCAAAGGAGACAAATAAATGAGAGCACTAGGGCACAGTTTGTAGAAATGATAAACCCTGAAAACGTCTCTGGTGCCAATGTTGATGAAATACTGAATTCTGTTACTTCTAGCATCTTGAATGTTCTGGATGCCATTGCCCTTATGAAAGTTAAATTGAGAAAACATAGACAGAAAGCTCCCTGGAGGAATGATGATCTAGTCAGGGCACAGAAACAACAGTGCCGCAGAGCCGAGCGAAAGTGGCGCAAGTCAAAACACCAGGTTCCTTATGGAATATATAAGGCGGAGTTGTACGCTTACAACCAGATCTTATGCAGAACAAGGGAAAGGTACTTCTCTGAAATAATTGGAAGTTGCAGCAGCAACTCTCGTACCCTGTTCACAACAGTTAACAGATTAACTAACCCTCCAACCCAGCTACCAATAGAACTGGTTTGTACACCTAAATGTAATGAGTTTGCTGTATTTTTCAATGACAAGGTTCAGGGCATTAAAAAAGCCATCAATTCCACAACACATAACTATCCAACGGCCACCTACTCACTCTAAGCTGACTCACTTTGTACCTGTCACTGACCAAATTGTCCAAGAGACCATCACCCGTCTGAGCTCGTCTACATGCTGCCTTGATGTGTTACCCACTAGATTTCTAAAGTCTGTCTTGAACAGTGTGTTGCCATCAATTACTAAAATAGTTAACATGTCTCTTCAATCTGGAATATTTCCAGAGGCCTTAAAAACTGCAGTCATTAAACCCCTCCTGAAAAAGAGCGGTCTTGATCCCACTGTACTGAATAATTACAGACCTATCTCTAATCTGCCATTTTTAGGAAAAGTCCTTGAAAAAGTTGTCTACCAACAGCTCACTGACTTTCTCTTATTAAACAATTCGTTTGATGTTTTCCAGTCAGGTTTTAGACCCCATCATAGCACAGAAACTGCTCTTATCAAGGTAACCAATGACATCCGCCTGAACACTGATGATGGAAAAATCTCTGTCTTAATCCTGCTAGACCTGAGCGCTCCCTTTGATACTGTTAATCATGGGATCGTTTTGCACAGACTCCAAGACTGGGTTGGCATCTCTGGATCTGCCCTAAGTTGGCTCAAGTCTTATCTAGAAGACAGGAAATATATTGTTGAAATTGGGAGTTGTGTCTCAGACTAGGGTTGGGCGATGTCCCTTAAATTGGCCGTTGACGATGTTTGCTGTCAACCATCGGGATGGACGATGACATCGTCGGGGGGGGGGGGGGGGGGGGGTGTATTTTTACATTTTTCGTTCTTATATAACTGCTATTCGTTTTTTTGCTTTTTTCATTTTATTTCCCAATCCGCGATGATCCAGTATAAACTGAGGGAGGTGACTTTAACAAAAAAAGTAACAAACAAAATAGAAGAGAAGTAGTCCGCTCCCGCACTTCCGGGGGAGTGCGGATTTACAGCTTTGTGTTTGATGGGAAGGGGGGGGGGGTACATGAGCGATATGTGTGGGAGATTTAAGACTGCGATCCGTCCCGCAGCTCTAGGGGTACAAGCAACCGAACTCAGAACCGGGTCTAAAAGTGTGTGTCTGTGCACAGCTCGGATCGTCAGCAGACACAGCGGTTTGAGCTTCAAAGCAGAAATGTCGCTCAGTCCTTAGAAAACATTCAAACAATCACGCGGATTTGTTTTTCCAGTCGTGTCCCGACTAAATAAAGGCTGATGTTATTCTTACATGTTTACGAGCAGCCAGCAAGCAGCACCACCCAGCTAATGCTGTTAGCCCGTGTTAGCATACTGCTAATCCTGGCTTCGTTCAGAAAAAGCACTGACCACACGGATTAAAATTCAAATGATGAGCGAACAGGTGTTTCATAATAACCGTAACATTATTAAAAGCACGTTTAGAAGATCATCTCGTATTTTACCGAGCTGACATGTCAATGTATATAGCCGCTCGGCGCTATTTAACATTGTTTTGTATTGAATTGTTACATACAATAAAGTTTGAAGAAAAAAAGCCGCTCGGCGGAGTTTATATCCTTCCGTTTTTCAAACCCTACTGCGCATGGGCGAATGATTTATTCCGACGGAAAGTGTGACCTTAGTGAACGTTTTTATATTTTAAAAACATTTTTCTGGGCCCATGTACACGGTTGGATTCTAATCCGACCATTGATCCCATCAAGATATTTTGTACATGTAACCGCGGCTTATGGTGTCGACGCGCAACGTGGCGGGGGCGTGGCATCACGATGGTGGTCTCTCCATCGGGATGTCAGTCACCCATCACGATGGACGATGATATCGTCCATCGGTACAACCCTATCTCAGACTACATGGGCTTGAATTGTGGTGTGCCCCAGGGATCGATCCTGGGACCCCTTCTGTTCAACCTCTACATGCTGCCACTAGGGCAGTTAATACGCAGTAATAACATTTCTTATCACAACTATGCAGATTATACTCA
The DNA here is from genome assembly GCF_053564925.1 of Oryzias latipes. NCBI lineage: Eukaryota > Metazoa > Chordata > Actinopteri > Beloniformes > Adrianichthyidae > Oryzias > Oryzias latipes. Next base: position 24,787,262 of record NC_136238.1, on the reverse strand, counting down.
GATCTATGTGTCACTGACAACAGGTGAATATGGGCCAGTGGATTCACTCAACCACTGCCTCCAACAGATCAGCGCGTGGATGCAGAACAACTTTCTCCAGCTAAACTCAGACAAGACCGAAGTTATTGTTTTTGGCCCACAGAAACAAAGAGAAATTGCCAGCAGCTACCTTCATTCTCTGTCTCTTAAACCCTCAAATCAAGTCAGAAATCTAGGGGTAATCATGGACTCTGACCTGAACTTTAACAGCCATATCAAGTCAGTAACATCAGCGGCATTTTACCACCTGAAAAACATTGCCAAAATCAAAAACATAATCTCAAAGCGAGACCTGGAGATACTTATCCATGCATTTGTCTCCAGTAGGTTAGACTACTGTAACGGCCTGCTCACCGGCCTCTCCAAACGAGCTGTAAAACAGCTTCAGTACATCCAGAATGCTGCTGCCCGAGTCCTGACCAAAACCAGGAAGTATGATCACATTAGTCCTGTGCTCAGGTCTTTGCACTGGCTCCCTGTACCTCAAAGAATAGACTTCAAAGCAGCTCTGCTTGTGTACAAGTCTCTCCATGGCCACGCACCAAAGTAAAATCTCTGACATGTTAGTGCCATATGAACCATCTCGTACTCTGAGGACCTCAGGGACCGGCCTCCTGTTGATTCCCAGAGTCAGAACTAAACAAGGGGAATCATCGTTTCAATATTCTGCAGCTAAAATCTGGAACAGCCTCCCTGAAGGCGTAAGACAGGCCTCTTCTTTGTTCATGTTCAAATCTAGACTTAAAACATTTCTGTTTAGCCGTGTATATGACTGAAATGTCCTATCTGCACTTTTCTTTCCTTCCGTTCTTTTTAAATGTTTTTTTTCCTTTTCTTTTAAAGTAAATTTTATGTTGATTATTTCTATGATGTATTGTGATTTTAATGCATTTTTCTGTTTTGTGAAGCACCTTGAATTACTTTGTGTACGAATTGTGCTATACAAATAAACTTGCCTTGCCTTGCCTTGCCTTACCCTGCGACAGACTGGAGACCTGTCCAGGGTGCCCCCTGCATTCGCCCACAAGTGGCCGGGATAGGCTCCGGCAGCCCAGTGACCCCGAAAGGGGAAAACGGAATAGAAAAAGGAATGAATGAATGAATGAATGAATGAATGAATGAATGAATGAATGAATGAATGAATGAATGAATGAATGAAAACAATGCTCAGCATAAATGAATACACCTTACTAAATGTGTCAGAAAACCTTTAACTTCCTTTCAGAATAAACATTTTCTGTGAAATATTAAATTACAAAATACTCCTACAAAGGTGGGTCATTGATTGCAAACAGGATCTCTTAATTTACATACAAAAAATTGATTTCCTAACAAATTAAATCAAACCCATGTTGCAAAAATGAGTACACCTCAGTCATAGTCTTATGACAAAAGACAAACTCAAGACTACAAATTTCTAATTAACAGGCATCCAACCACAGTTGAGTCTGATGACTTATTTAAGAGGTGTCCAGCACACAGGTGACCATAAAAGGGCATTTCTTAAAGAACAGCCCTTCCCATTTCATGCTGTCAGCAATGGCTCCCCATGGAAAAGAAATGTCACCAAATCTGAGAAAGGAAATCCTTTCTTTGCACAAAAAAGGTGAGGGCTACAAGATCAGCAAAGCTTTACATATCAGTCAAATTTACTACTGCAAAAGTGATCCAGAAATTAGAGAAAGATGGAAGTGTCAACATCATACAGAGACGTCCAGGCTGTCCGTGCAAGCCAACATCTCGACAGGAGGGTCTTCTGATGAGAAGGGTTGAAGAAAACCACCATGAAAGTTCACTGCAGCAGTAGAAATCTAAACTGGAGACACTGTTTCCCGTGACGCCATACGGCGCACACTGCAGAGGACATGGCATGCTTGGTTATCGTCCAGGAAGGAAGCCTCTCCTAAAGCCCGTCCACAAAAAAGCATGCCTAGAATTTACTAGGGCTCATCTGAAACAGATGAAGACTACTGAGACTCAATACTCTGGAGTAATGAGACAAAGATCACCATTGTCAAAACCAGTGGTTCTTAACCTGGGTTCGATCGAACCCTAGGGGTTCGGTGAGTTGGTCTCAAGGGTTCAGTGGAGCTCCTGTCACGGAGGCCAAGACACACAGACTCATCATGTCTGTACGCGATGGTATGCCCCGCTTGGCCATCACTGGCTGCAAATGATCACGTGACATTGCTTGGCCAATCAGTGCTGCGAGCACTCATGATTGATCCAACGTGTGAATGTTGTTGTGGTACGTCGTGTAATTACTTTTTTATATATTTTAATCCATACCAATAATGTTGAGCAAAAAAAAGTAAGTGGTTGGACAAATATGTACAATATGGATTCTCATGTATCACGGAACGGGATGGGAGTTAGGGTCCTATCTGTATAATTTGCAATGCCAAGTTGAGCAACTCTAGCCTCACACCGGCAAAACTAAAGGAACACTTTGAGAAGCTGCATGGAGATAGAGAATATAAGAACACAACACTTGCTGAATTCAAGGTTCAGAGAGCCAGATTTGATGATAAGGCCACTCTGCCTGCTCTTGGATTTGTTCCCATTAAAAAAACGATCCTCACAACATCATATAAAGTTGCGTACCTGAACGCAAAGCAGGGCAAGCCACACACCATTGGTGCAACACTTGTAAAACCAGATGTGTTAAAAATGGCGAATCTGATACTCGGAACAGCGGCCGAAGGGAAATAATCCCAAATTACTCTTTCAAATGACACCATCAGTGACAGGATAGAAGGCATGAGTAAAGACATCTGTTTGTTCTGCACAGTTCAAATTGTGCACCAGTAGAAAAACTATATGTCTTACATTTGAAAAGAAAATCATATTTTATTTTACACCAAAGTAGGGTTCGGTTAATGCGCATATGAAACTGGTGGGGTTAAGAACCACTGGTCAAAACTAATGGTTTTAAAACTGTACAGCAGGGGTGCTCACACTTTTTTGGCGTGTGAACTACTTTTGAATCGACAATGTCTTGAAGATCTACCTATATATATATATATAAACTATATATATATATATATATATATATATATATATATATATATATATATATATATATATATATATATATATATATATATATAGATATAGATATAGATATATATATATAAACTCTCTGATGACAGAGTTTGCGCTCAGTGAATTTAAACAAATGTCTGCAGCGACATATGCATCAGAGGATGTCCGTTCTGCATGTCAATATATAGCCAGATGTCCATACCTGAAGCACTGGAAACTGCCAAACAAAGGCTCCTAGCCTTGAGCAGCCGCCTAAAGAGTTACACAAGAGACAATGAAGCCAGACGAATAAACAGGCTCTTCGCAACTCAACCTGCAAAAGTGTACGCTCAGTGACAGGGTCAAAACAGCCGAGCAGACCCACCAAGGCTGGAAACTGAACAGTACTGGAAAAGTATATGGGAGAGAGAGACAGCACATAACAGCAATGCCCAGTGGCTGGTCTCTCTGAGAAAAGAAAAAGAACATAGCAACCTCCCTGAACAGAATCCAGTAACCATCACAGTGGCAGACATCCAAGGAAGAGTCTCAGGTATGAAAAACTGGACAGTACCTTGCCCTGACAAGATACATGCCTACTGGCTAAAGAAGCTTACCGCACTCCACGAGCGCCTGGCAGCACAAATGAACCAGCTGCTAAGAGATGGGACTCACCCCGAATGGCTAACAGAAGGGCGAACGATCCTGATCCAGAAGGATCCCTCAAAGGGTGCAGTCCCATCCAACTACCGGCCAATAACCTGTCTCTCCACAACATGGAAGCTCATGTCTGGCATCATTGCAACCAAGATAAATAGGCACATGGATCAATTCATGAGCAACACACAGAAGGGCATTGGTAGAGACTCCAGAGGAGCCAAACACCAATTCCTGGTCGACAGAACAGTCGCTCAAGACTGCAAGTCACGACATACCAACCTGTGCACAGCCTGGATTGATTACAAGAAGGCCTATGACTCAATGCCACACACATGGATCACTGAATGCTTGAAGCTGTACAACATCAACAGGACTCTAAGAGCCTTCATAGCAAACTCAATGAAGCTGTGGAAAACCACCCTTGAAGCCAATGGGAAGCCACTTGCACAAGTGTCCATCAAATGTGGGATATACCAAGGTGATGCTCTGTCCCCACTGCTGTTCTGCATAGGTCTGAACCCCCTCAGCCAAATAATCAACAAGACTGGCTATGGATACCGACTCAGAAATGGGGCCAACATCAGTCACCTCCTCTACATGGATGACATCAAGCTATATGCTAAGAGCGAGCGTGACATTGACTCCCTGATCCACACCACCAGGATCTGCAGTACTAACATTGGAATGCCATTCGGGCTCGAGAAATGCAGCCGGATGGTGACAAAGAGAGGCAAGGTAGTCCACACAGGAGGGGTCTCACTCCCAGAAGGAACAATAGCATCGAGGACAGTTACAAGTACCTTGGAATTCTGCAGGCAAATGGCAACCTCGAGCAGGCAACAAGGAAAGCTGCAACAGCTAAATACCTCCAACGGGTGAGGCAAGTCCTGAGAAGCCAGCTCAATGGCAAAAATAAACAGCTACGCACTGCCAGTAATCAGATACCCTGCAGGAATAATAAGATGGCCAAAGGAAGAGATACAGATCACAGATATTAAAACACGAAAGCTCCTCACCATGCATGGAGGGTTCCACCCCAAATCCAGCACCCATAGACTTTATGCTAGCCGCAAGGAAGGAGGCCGAGGACTAGTGAGCGTAGAAGCCACTATCCAGGATGAAACATCCAAGATGCATGAGTACATCAAGCTCAAGGCCCCAACTGACAGTGTGCTCAGTGAATGTCTCAGGCAATGGAGAGCAGAGGATACAGTGCTGGAGGACAGATCCTCATGGGAGGACAAACCCCTGCATGGGATGTACCACCAGACCATAACTGAAGTGGCTGAGATCAAGAAGTCCTACCAATGGCTAGAAAGGGCTGGCCTACAGGACAGAACTGAAGCGCTCATCCTGGCTGCTCAGGAACAAGCCCTGAGCACCAGAGCGATAGAGGCTCAGATCTACCACACCAGACAAGACCCAAGGTGTAGGCTGTGCAAAGAGGCGCCTGAAACAATCCAGCACATAACTGCAGGATGTAAGATGCTGGCAGGTAAAGCATGCATGGAGCGCCACAATCAAGTGGCTGGAATAATATACAGGAACATGTGTGCAGAATATGGACTGGAAACACCTCCGAAGGTGGTAGAGAATGAGAGGGTAAAAATCCTGTGGGGCTTCCAGATCCAGACTGATAGGATGGTAATGGCGAACCAACCAGACATTGTAGTGGTGGATAAAGAACAGAGGAAAGCCGTTGTGGTGGATGTGGCAGTGCCAAACGATGGGAACATCAGGAAGAAGGAACATGAGAAACGGGAGAAATACCAGGGACTCAGAGAAGAACTGGAGAAAGCCTGGAAAGTCAAGGTGACAGTGGTGCCTGTGGTAATTGGAGCACTCGGGGCAGTAACCCCCAAGCTGTAGGGGTGGCTACAACAGATACCTGAAAAGACCTCAGACCTCTCAGTCAGGAAATGCGCAGTGCTAGGAACAGCTAAGATACTGCGCAGGATCCTCAAGCTCCCAGGCCCCTCTGGTAGAGGACCCGAGCTTGGAGGAGAAACCACCCGCAGAGGGTGAGAGGGGCGTTTTAATATATATATATATATATATATATATATATATATATATATATATATATATATATATATATATATATATATATATATAAAATACTATTAGTAAATGTTTGTTAGTTATGTTTATTATAACATTATTGTTTATGTACTGATGATTAAGAACACAGTAAGATTAGACAAAGATACTATTGTATTAACAGATGAGGCGTTTTATTACAAAGACAGAAAGCAGCAACCATCATATGTCATGCTCTGCTGTAAACCGTGCAATGGGGGGAGCATCATGGCGTTTCAAAGGCGCTGCTGGCTCTCTACGAAGCGCGTGTCTTGGACATAACAGCTTCCTTATGAGCTCGTATTTATCGGGCGAGAACTGCAGAGCTGATAGCAGGAGGAGAAACGCGGGGCGGCTTCAATAAACACTCCACTTGTGCGAAGCGGCCTTCTGCCGGGAACTTGACGTGCTGCGGGGCAGAGAGCAACTCTCTGATGACAGAGTTTGCGCTCAGTGAATTTAAACAAATGTCTGCAGCGACGTATGCATCAGAGGATGACCGATTGGCCGTTCTGCATGTCAATCAACTCCCGTACTTCTCGGTGAAGATTTTGATTGGCTGTGGATTTTTAAGAAGTACTTTTTTTTTAATCTTCTCGACGTAATGAGCACCCCTGCTGTACGGCATTGCAAAGGTGAGGATTTTAAAGATAAATGCATGGTGCCTACAGTGAAACATGGTGGTGGTAGTCTCCTGATGTGGGGCTGCATGAGTGCTGCTGGTGTGGGGGGGCTGCATTTCATTGATGGGATCATGAACTCAACAATGTAGTGCTCTACACTGAAGAAGAAGATGCTGCCATTACTTCATTGGTCAATGAACACTTTTCCAACATGACAATGATCCAAAACACACTTCTAAAGGCCCGTACACACCGGGACGAATTTCGCCCGCGATTTTTGCCGCCGTTTAACGCTTCGTAACTATACAAAGGGCACCAATGTGAGTGTGCACACCGACACAAAAAAACGCCACGCATCAAAGCGTCAGTTTTTTAAAAACGCCGCGGGTTTGTTTTTTTGGTTTTACGCGCCGCGTCAAAAACTATTCAACCAATGAGAATGGCGCTTTTGCACACATGTCTAGAGCTTCTGAAGTTACAGTAAAACAGAACTTGGGGGCGCTCAAACACAAAACTGCCTTTCTGAGCACTACCAGCGAAGAAGATAGACACCAAGTAACGTCTACAATGCCGCGAAGAAATAATGACGGACATTCTAAAATATCCCTGAACCAAGCACCAGTTGGAGCAACTGGTGCTTGAAATATTCATTGTACAGTTCCGGGTTACACAGCAGGACGCGTGGCGTGCCTCTCTGCGAATACAACTATCTTCAAATTACTTAAAAAGTTGATTTCCTCCAAAAAAGAGAGCCGACCATGCCCCCGAAGAAAACCCAGGAATACAAAAAGACCTCAAAAAGACTCTTGACATTATTCAAGAAACGCTGAAAAGTTTTATGGAACAAGTGTCCGCTAAGCTAACGCCACTTTGGGAAATGATGGAAGAGTTCCGAAGATTTCAGGCTCAAAACGAGCAGCGAGAAAACCGGGTCGAGATTCTGGAGAAAAGACTGGACGATGTGGAACAGCAAGTAAGGATGAATAATGTCATTCTCACTGGAGTACCAATCATGCCTCGAGCGAAACTGACAGCAGGAGCAAGCACTGCTAATGCTAGCGCTAGCGTAGCTAGCAGTGCTAATACGGAGATCGGTGCAGAGTCGCTGATACGCCAAATGGAAACATTTCTCACATCTAAAGGGATTTCCCTGGATCTCAATACCATCGAGACCTGCCACCTGCTCCCCAGGAGAAAGGAGACGGATAAACCAGCGATCCTCATCAGGTTTGTGAATCACAAACACAAGCTAGCTTTGATGACCCAAAGGAAACACCTGAAAGGTTCGGCTGCTTATCTGAACAACCATCTGACCAGAAGGAATGCTGAAATCTCAAAACATGCACGGCTTCTCAGGAAGCGTAAGCAGATTGAGAACACTTGGGTTAAAGGCTGCAGGATTTACGTCACACCGCTCGTTCCAGAGGACCGGTCCAAGGTTCAGGTTGTGAACACCATGAAAGACTTTGAAAAGTATTTGATCACGGTCGTCTGAAACAACATGGAGTAATAAACCAAAGAGCCAAATAATTTCAAGAAATATGACACCTGGATTCCTCACTTTCTCTGTATGTCTGACGTCACCTGAATAACAGCAGAGTTCTGACCTGCAGACAACTTGACCTCAACTTTCACCGCAGCTGATATCAGCTGAAGAACGATATGGACCTGAATCTAATGTCTGCAGACATAACATCAAAGAGAACAATTAACTGTTTTAAACCCAGAAGAACGGCTGTTATCAGTAAAAGAAGAAATGCCAACCTCGGACAATCGACAGTTTATGGACCCTTTTTATTTTCCCTTACAATATTACTTTATTATTAAAAAAAAATAAAAAAAATATTTAAAAAGGAAAACAAATGGTTAATCACTTATTGAAAATTGTTAAATTGATTGGCTTTTAATGATATTACTTCACTTGCTCCAAAAATTGATAAATTGATTCAAAAATCTTTCCTAATGTAGCATAATTTTGCACGTTTTTAACTTTTGATACTTGATGAAATTTTGCTATGAAAATTCCTGAAACAATGTTGTGTCTGCTTTACTGATATAGTATTATGTTTTATTCATATGAATGACTTTTATAAGTAACATAATCTGCATATATTTTAGATGACTGATCTGCATTTGCCATGTTGATTTCTAAAATAGTTATTTGTGACGTAATACTTAAGTAATTCATCTTTGGCATGTGCTTTATCGATATCTTATAATTTTTAATTCTGTCTGATAAAACCTAGGAACCAGATATTGATAAATCATGTAATAAAATGGTTATAGTATAACAGGGTAGGATTATATAAGTTTGCTTCCTTCCACTCACTTTCAAGCAATATTTATTACTATGTCTACTTATCCTAAGTTTGATTAGTTACTGTATGAATGTATAACTGATGATTATATTGCTTTTGTGTATTATTTTATACTTAATTGCTTGAAATAAACCATTTCAAATCAAATCAAAATGTTTTCTTTGTATGATTCTGACAGGCGCATAAATACTTGCTCTCTTCTTCTGAGTGAAAAGCAACTTTAAGAAGCGTAAAGTTGCGCAGCGCCACCTTGTGTACAGGCGTATTTCTGTTTTACATTAAGCGCCATCTAATGTCAGGGAATGAAATTGCATGTTCGCCTGGCTCAAAGTCAACGAAAATCGCCTGGGTGTGAACACAAAAAACGTGGCGAAAAACGCTGGCGAATAACGCCTGGCAAATATTCATCCCGGTGTGTACGGGCCTTAAAGCTACTGCTGTATTTTCTGAGGAAGAACAGGGTGAAGGTGATCTGAACCCTATCCAACACCTGTGGGGAATTCTGAAGAACATGTTGAGCCTCACTCTCCATCCAGGCTCTAAAATAGGTTTTTCTTGAAGAATGGAAAAAGATAGATGTTGTAATATGTCAGCCTCATTACAAATTACTAGAGGTAGTAGTTTTTGTTTCAGGGTGGATTCAATTTTGCTTACAGGGCTCCAGACTAACTTTTTTCACTAGGAGCACAGTGGCCCCTAACTGAAAATTTTAGGGGCACAACCAGAAAATTTAGGGGCGCATACCAGAAATCAACATTCTAACGAAATCTACTAATTTCCACTGTATTATGAATAAATACTTTAATAATAGATGCAGAAATTACAATGCGCTCTTTGAAATTTAGTGTCACATTTTAATCTGCACTTTTGAAGATGCAACAAGAAGGTAAACTGACAGAAGAAGGTAAACTGTAAAAGAACGGGCGATGTTCAATGGAGATCAGAACAATCGATACAGATACCTGAGATCAGAGAGAGGCTCAAAAACTGATGGAAATTTATCTTGGTGACACCAAATAAGTGCAGCCAAGACGCACAATAAGCGTGTTTGAGATCACCCAGGTGGACGCAACGCTGTTCTGATCACCTGGTGTGTGACATATATTTTTGTTTTTGCTCCAACATCACCTGTCAATCATCACAAAAATATCAGGAGAAAGGGGCAGGAGCAGCAAGGCCCCAACCTACCGAACGCAGCTGGAAATTTAGTACTGAACTGACTGAAAGCTGCCTTATGACTACAAAACAATGCATTATGGGACATGTGTCCTGATGGTTTTTGTAGTTAAGTGAGAAATTGAAACAATTTAAAATACCAATTGATTAAAACAGGCTACATCAATTACAAAACATTCAAATAAATATAAAATATATTATAACAAAGATCATACTAAGGGGGAGAGGAATATTAAAACTAAATTGAACAGAACCCAATGATCCAGCCAAGCCACTGGTTCATCTCAAACACGTCTATCGTTGCATTTTCCCCAACGTGTTTTCAGTGTGTCTAAGACTAAATCTTGTCACTCGCACATATTTAAAGTTCAAGCCCCGTTAGCTGTCACGCATGTAGGTGTGGGACATTTATTCTCCTCAGCTGACCCGACTCCCGCAGGAGCGGTGAGCTGCCCTACAGCCGTGCATAAACCGTTTGGTTGGGGGGATGCGACGCTGCGCGCTTAACCGTAACCCCCGTAACCTCCGGGTCTGTGCGACCCAGAGAAAAGTTCAGCACGGACTGCATGCATTTAGAAAATTACGAGTGAATAGATACGTTCTAAAAAGGAAAGTAAGGAACTCCTTCATGTGGTCCGGGGAGGGGGCTGTCAGGTTTCCTGCTTTCAAGCCCGGTCATTTTCACGCCCCCAATAGTCATTTACTCCACTGTGATTGGTTGGTTCGTCAGCTCCGCACACGACAATGTAAAGGTGTCATTCATTCAAACTGGCAGGACGCATTAAAATTAAACTTTCATTTCAAGGTGGGGGCCACAAATAGCCCGCGGGCCGCGAGTCTGAGACCCCTGCTGTAGACTCTGGCACTGGTACACTAGCCGAAGGTCGGAAGAATGAATCAATGGTTCGCTTGCTCATAGCTCAGACGCACATATCAGGTTGTAATGATATTTGTCTCCGTTTCATTCCCACAGATGTTTATGCGCGCTCGATTATCTCTATGCCCCTCCCCCTACACGCATTTTAGCTACTTGCGTGAGTGTGTGCTCTCGTCTCATGAGTATGAGTACGAGTTTGTGTGTGTGTTTGCATGCGTGTGCGCTCGCGTCTCATTGATTATTTCATTGATCATTGACGTGCCGTTTCCACGTTTAATGTATAAAAATACGGAGGGTGGGGGGGTCGCAGTCTGGAGCCCTGGCTTAAACCAACTGAAGTAAAATGGAAGATTATGCAATCTAAGATAGATCATTAAACTTTATTTCATGTTATAGACTTAAGTAAGTGTTCAATAAAAGTCAAATTTGTGGAAAGTTTGGAAATTGAGTACTTTTTAAAGGGGTTGTTGTACTCATTTATGCTGTACTTTGTTTTTGGGAATTTATTCTTTTGGGAATTTATACAAAACAAATCAGCAATGCCAGAATTCGTCTCCCGACAAGGGAAAAAAATTCTAGAACTACATGGTCCGATATTAAAGTGATCATATTGGCTCAGGTGTAGTCACGCCCCTCTGTCTCCAGCATTGATCAGACTGGTTCTGTAAACCACGCCTTCAGTCCTCTGCATGTCACCATACTAGTCCATAGGGAGGGGAATAGAAGCCACTGGAAGCTTTCCTTGGGGTTCATGTAATTGTGCCAGAAAAATGTACCAATCATTCAGAACTTTGAAACCACACAAAACAGCGACATCTGGTGGTGGTCTGGACGTATTTCATCTGCTTCAGCTAAGCTCCTTGTAACACTTCAATGTGGAAATGATGATGAAAAAACATAAAACAAAACAATGTTGTTAATAATGATTAAAAAAAACAACGTAACACAACACAATGAGTTATGTTCTCTGTGAGAAGCTCTTTACACAGCAAAATACACACCACATGAAGAAAATAAACGCAAGGCAAAATAGGAAACAAAAAAAGGAAAACTGGTGTTGAACCCAGAATCTCTCGACACAGAAGCTATGACTTTATCTCTGAGCCATCTCTACAACAACAGTACAGCCTTGCCATTGTTTATTTGTAGAAGTATTTTTTTCATCACTGATAACGTTCATAGTGTATTGTCTTAATTGTAGAAACCGAGTTGAAACGATCCTGAGCAGCAGTACATTTTTTTTATCCAGGAAACATTGTAAAGTGCAGTGAACTGACGCTGATTCCAATACAGGAGAAACAATAGAACTGGTCGGGAAACGTTCGCGATTCATTTGTTTTTTTAAGAGAATAGCGCGCCCAACTGTTCAAACACAAGTGACATCTGAACCGTGGTTCAACCAAACGATGCATTTGGTGCTTCATACATCATCAACCACGTGATCTGCACTAGTTGACACACGCCCCGAAACATTATGCCAAACCACTCTGTTTCATGAAGGTGAAACAAGCGGCGGAGCGTCTGTGTCAAACGGGCCATCCCTACTAGTCCATTAAAGGTGTTCAAGAAAATGTCTGTTAGCGCTGTTAATTCTTTGTGTGTGTTTCTCTTTATTGAAGCAATTATTTAACAAACAATCATGGCATTTCTGTCAATGACATCAATATCAATTAGATGAAGGTAGCCAAAAACAAACATGACAACAAATATAAGCAAATTTATAGTTGACCAAAGCTTAAATAGATCAAATAAATTACACGTCTTGTGATTCATAAAATGAGAAGATTTATAGAATAGTTTGAGATGGTTTAGTAATCCATTAATGAGAAGTTTCAGATTTGAAATCACAATCAGTACATTAATCAGAAAGTCCAGATTCTTATTGATTAATATTAATAAAATATTAATGGTATTCAAATTTAAAGGGTTTATGATAATAGTAACATCTGCTTGGAAGAGATTCGGACAGTACAGCACGTTTCTGAGAGATCAAAAAATGCCCAGGTGTCTCAAGAGGAAGATCATGAACACTGTCGTACTGCCATCAATGACGTATGGAGCTGAGACATGGTCACTTACCAACCGCCAAAGAGAGAAACTGGCAGTGACAGGCTGATGATGATGATGATGATAATATTTTGTGTTATCAACCAATTGGGAAAATAAGACTAAAACTCTTTTACATGCAAACATTCAAAGAATAGATGTTCCACATTTTCTACATCATTTCCACAAAATTCACAAAGACCGTTATCCCAATTAAAGTGAATATGTAAAAATGATTGGAAGGGTAAATATCATTCAATATTTTAAAAGGTCACTTCTTTTGCTTTTTGAGGTACAGGATATGTTAGATATAATGTTCATATATTTGTAGTTTCTGTGGTGCTGTAATTCTGCAAAATATATTTTCTTTTTAATTGAGAAGGGTAATATAAACATTTTAAAATCTCTCGAAAAAATGGCTGTTATTTTTTTGTCTCCCAAACAAGAGTGGTCTCATTTCTGAATAATGTTGTTGCATCATTATATGCTGGGCTAGATTTCTAGTGGGAATTGGAATGGATTTAATTATCATATTCTTTCAATGGGCAGACCAAATTATATTTTCCACAGAAAGTGTTGTGATCAAGATAATTACCAAGTTTGTCCATGAAATGAAAATAGCCCAAATTCCTTTATCCAACCAATTGTTTAAAATCAAAGACTTTCGTTTATGTTAGCGCCGTTAATGGATCTTTAAAACATGAATGTTGGTCCTTCCAAAACTGAGATAAAAACAGCACGGACATCAGGGGGGTATTCCAGGAAGCATGTTTAAACTAGCCTGACTTTCACCCTGAACTCTGGCTGAAATCTGCCTGAACTTGCTTACCATGGTCAGAAACGCACGGGAGATTTTCTCCAGGGGCCGAAGGCGGATTCTCCTTCGTGGTTTACCTACCCGTTCGAAACCCTCAGCCTCCAGAGCGAGTTACGAAAGACTCCAAAACAGTTCTTTTGGGGAAACACCTTTTTATTACAGTTCTCTGACACTCTCCCGCTCCGCGCTCACACCCCCTCTCCTCTCCTTACACCAGTGCTTCTCAAATAGTGGGGCGCACCCCCAATGCCAAGTGGGGCGCGCGGTGGTGGCGGTTTTATGCACAGGTAATACGGGCAGTTGTCCGATGCGCAAATCTAACGTGGGGCGGAGGTGACAGCGGTGCTTGGAAAAAAATCTGGTCCACTATTCGGTTCCTATTATTTGTTCTATCAGAGTTTGTAACAGCCTGAAACCTTTGAATCCCCGTCCCTGCAGCTGCTCCTGTCTGTGTCACACGCAGCTGCGTGGGTAAGAAAGAAAGGGGAGGAGTGTTGTGGGCTCTGTCTGCCAGGTGGAACGGGGCACGCGGAGGAGAGCTGCCTGTTGCGCAACACCAGGATCATCGCTGCCTTTAGATTCTTCAGCTCATGCTAATAATGTCATTCTTTATGAACTGTTGTAGACATTTTAATGACGTCTTTATTTTCCATAAATATTTTCTTTGTCTGCCTGTGGTTTAGTTGGTGTCACACAGACAGAAAGACAGCAGGTAATGCAGGAAAACAATCCATCATTTAGAAAAAACATTAGCACTATGTTTTTATCTATTTCTTCAGACTAAAAACGTAAAATATATCGGTGCTGTTTATGTTTCAAATCAATTTACATTCAGTATTATTTATTGATTTAATTATTTTTATCTGCCTCAAATGGTTCAGTTGGTCAAAATGTTTCTAGTTTAAATAAGGACTGACAGATTTTTTTTAATTTCAGGCACTTTAAAGTTAATATTTGTCTATAGTGGATTTTCATTGCTTATTTCTTTTGTGAAAAGATAAAATTTTAGGTATACTTACACAATTTTTATAGATACTTACCTAATATATTGTCACCGCGCGGGTTTGTGTGTGGGGGGTGGGGGGTTATGGGGGGGGGGGGGGGGGGCCGCGAAACATTTTCTTTTTCTTAGGGGGGGCAAGGCAAAAAATAATTGAGAAGCACTGCCTTACACACAGACACACAGCACGTGCGGTCCCCATCATACATGCCCACACTCTGCAACACAAGCAAAGAAATAAACGGCTTCTAGCCTGTTCCATAGCAATGGTGTCCCGCTTCATTGGTTACCGTTTGCGTCCCGACCGGGACCGGCCCTGAAGACTACGGTCTGAAGCCTGAGGCTGAAAGGTAACACGCTGAGAGCAAAATCAGCGCACAAAAAGCACCTTAATAAGTCATGTGATCTCAGTTGGTGGTCTCCTGAGTCTATGTCACTGAGGTATGACTCGCATTTACTGGGGAATATCCGATTTGTCTGCTTACATGGCACACGCAAATGCACGTATCCAATTCGTTTCCGATTTATTTCCACTTATGAATTAGGCCTGTATCCGATCTGAGGAAAACGGAATCCATGCGCTTTTGTCCTGCTTACACGTTCACCAGTCTTATCCGATCTGTGCCAAATGAGAGGAAAAAAATCGGAATTGGGTCACTTGAACCACGCAGTGTAAAGGCGGCCTTAAATAGGCTGAGGGTAATTAACTCAACTGAAAACAGCTGTGGATAATGAACCTGAAAGTGGAGTGACTGACAAAAAGAAAAGTAAAAACATGACCAACAACAAAGCCACTGAATCCTTACAGTACCCTTCCCCAGAAGGGCAGATCCCAGATGCCCAAACAAACCCAGAGAAGGGGACCAGGGAGGTATTCCAGGAAGCATGTTTAAACTAGCGTGACTTTAAGCCTGAACTCTGGCTGAAATCCGCCTGAACTTGCTTACTCTGGGTATGTCGGTTCCAAAAGACCGGATATGAGTTGGCGTAATTACGCTCGACTTGGTAACCCTGGGTTAATGCACGTGCGCGGCATGTACATAAAGACATTCTCAATGGATCGCCGATTTACGGAGTCACCATGGAAACGCGTGGTGAAAAAAAAGAAAACGCTGTACTTCAGTGAGACGAAGTCTGAGATTTTAATGACGGCGTATGAAGATTACACGTCCATCAAAAAGTAATCTGGCTGCATCAGCAAAAGAAAGAGTTTCTGCTTGTAGTAGAAGAACAGACAAAGTAAACGGACGAGTTTCAGATCTTATTTCCATTTTCCTTGTGACGCATATATATAACTCCAATTTTGCCAACTTAAACGAATTACTTCTATTGGTAACAAGTAATTGAGTTAAATTTATTCAACCTCATTTCACATTTATAAAACTCATTAATTTTTTGTACAACTCATATTTACATATTTATCTAACTAAATGTCATATTATTCCAATTCAATTAATCTTTTTTCCATCTTAATTAATTATGATTCTTGACCTCTCAAATGTCTACGTTTGAGCCAGCAGATATGCTCATTTTTATAAAAATTAGAATGACGGATAAAAATCGGATGGAGTGCATAATGTCAACAAAGAATTCTCTGTCATTACAATCAAATGTTGCGAAGGGTAGGAGTGCTATATAAACTCATCATCCTCTTCTTTACTCTCACTTATGGTGCAGAGAAATAAGCATAGTAGGACAAAATAACGCGGCAAAACACAGTAAAACAGCTAAAACAGTTAAACAACTAAACACATTTTGTCAAAAACCCACACTTAAACCCAAATCCGTACAGACAGGCAAAGGGAATGGTATCCCAAAATCCCTTGCGGTGCCGATCGAACAGCAGCACCAAAGTTACACCTACTTAATTGAATTAATTTGAATGAAAGGAAAACAATTGTCTGAAAACTACGTTTTATTTCAAGGTGACCTAACAAAAAATGATTTATCTTAACTGAAACAAATAATTAAGTTAGATCAAAGTAAAAAAGTTTATCTTTCCAACATCCATATGTGGTCTTATCACCCTCTCATGGTGGAAAAAGTATTATCTGAGCTTCTTCATCCACTAAATCATCTTCAAATGGACACGCCATGCTGCTTCACCTCTCTGTAAACAAACTAAGCTTCAACTAAACCTGCTCCAGACCAGGTTATGTTCAGGGCATGAGTTGCCATGGTAACTTGACCTACCCTGAAACATACCTCCATTTCTGGAACCGAAAGCTGAGGTTATCAACCTCCTTAGCCTCAAACTTACCGTGGGAGCTAGCATGACCTGCTTTCTGGAATACCACCCAGAGCTGCCTGGCGGGAATAACTGCCCACCGATTTCCCATCATGCCTTTGTTTAAGCTTTGTTTATCAACTAACAACTCCAAGCTAATTTAGCGGTGAAGCTATGACGGCAGCACCATTGGAGCTATAATCCAGCCACACAGTTTGATTCAGATAGCAGCTCAGACGAGGAAAACAAAGACGTTCATGGATCTATTTGTCTGCAGGTGGATGCAGCAGTGAACGTACCGACTATGTGTAGCTGCAGCTGCGGGTTCCAGCTGCTATCTAGCAGTCTGCGCTGACGACAGAGCTCCTCCTCGTTCTGGACGATGGTTCCTTCAGCAGCAGAAAGTTGTTCTCTGACAGAACCTTCCTGAGGTTCTGAAGACATGGTTCCTGCTCCGATCTTCAGCTCCAACTCCCACAAACACCGCCGTCCTCTTCACTGCAGCTCCGATCGATCATCTGCTAGTCTCACAATCACAGCAATCCACGTTGTCTTTCCGTTCAACACTTCTTCACTCATTTACGACACTTTGGAAAATGCTGAGAGTTCCACACGAACCACGTATCGTCCTTTGTGTCCAAAAACCTCACAAACGTCCCAACAAAACACCACCGACCTCTCAACACAAGCTAACGCTGCTAGCCTGCTAACAAGCTAACGCTCCTAGCTTTTTTTTTTTTTTTAACAAACTTTATTGTACATTTTTCAATTTACAGACATTCACAGTCACTTACTTGCACAATAAACAATTGTTAATATCAAACACACATATAAGACTGAAAAAACGAAAAATAGTAATATTTTTAACAATGTGTGTGCCTTTTTTTTTTTTTTTTTTTTTTTTTTTTTTTTTATAGATGCTCATATACAAACCAAATCAGGGTGAACAAACGTTATAAATGCACATATAGAAACAAAAAGAAACAAAAATGAAATAATAGGCAAAGGCAAGGCCAAAACAATTCAAAATAATAATACTTTTGATATATTTTGATAAATGACTGTAGTTTTCTTGTTTTTGTTAGGAATGCATTTAAGACTAACGCTCCTAGCGCCTCGTGCTCTTTACTTCCGGGTCACGTGGAGACATTTGATTGGAAAAAAACGTATGAAGTGCTTCGGTGAACAACAACATGGTGCAAAACGCTTCCAAGATTTTTAAAACCGTTTTAATTCAGTAGATAATAAAATCATAATAGAAAAAAAAATCATTTTTGGGGAAACTTTATGAGGGCCGTTGTGACGTCATCACACGGGGTCGTTCTCAATCCAATGTTCAGGTTTGACTACAAAACTTATCAGATGTTAAATTAACCTTAATCACATTTGTTTATTGTATTCCTGAACTAAAGTAATTGATAAAAATGTCTTAAGAGAACAAAGAAACAAAATTGAAAAAATAAATTTAACAGCAAAAAACTTTAACTTTTTTAAAGAGAATAATTACGAGTATAAATAAACATTAAACTGTAGTTAAAAAAAAAGACAAATAATATTTTAGAAATGCTTTCGGTGAAAAGAAAATACAGGGATTTCCTAGACTTCAGTTAAATTAGATTAACGCATTTATGAGGTATTTAATTGAGATATAAAATAATGAAAGAAAAGTGGAAAAATGAATGAACAAATTAAATATTTTTATCGTCTTCAAATACTTGTGTAATAAAAAACTGGACTTTTTTTTGTAAATCACAGATTATTTTAGGTTGACACAAAATAAACACTTAAGGATTTTTTCCCTTCTTAATAACTAGTTAAATATAACATGTAGTTTCTATAAAATATTAATTCTTGCTGTTTTTATTTGAACCCTTTCAGCTTTTTCCAGGTCTGAGAGTGTTACAGAAATAAAAAAATCTTTGACAATCCAGTTGATGAGAAGCTGCAGAAAGACTGAAATCCATCAGATTGTAAAAACGTAGAGGTGGTCCTTTGATGATGATGATGTGATGAAGATCAGACACTGATGTCACTGATGTTCTGGCTGTTGATGGGCTGGATGTGGGTCCTGGTGGTGCTGAAGAATGAAAGATCCTTCTACCTGCAGTCATTCCTGAAGGAAGCTGATTGCAGCTGTTCTCTCCTGACAGATGGAATGATGGGAAATGAAGTTCATGTTGAAGTGTGGTCCAAGCAGAACAGAAAGGTCTCACCTCAAAGTCAGGACTTGGATCAGCTGCTGTTCTCTGGGAGCGTGCACGTGCTGCTGCATGTGCTTCTGTCATGGCGTTCTGGATGAGCTGCTGAGGTCTGTTTGCATCAAGACTCTCAGCTGCTTTAGTCAAACTGCTGAGCGATGGAACAATGGAGCCGTTTCTGAAGGAAGAGGATCAAACATGATGCTCTGCATCCGTTTGCTTCAGGAAGTGGAGGTTTTTTAGAGTCTCCAGACTGTTTCTGAACGGCCAAAGAAAAGCAGCTGATGTGGTTCTGCCTCCTACCAGCAGGGAGCGCTCTCAGCCGGACAGAACAGATCCTCAATGCTGCTCTGAGAAGGACTCTTCTGTTCCAGAAGCAGAGACTGTTCACATCCAGGAGAATCTGGACTCCAATGAATCCCAGAGAATCTCCTCTCTGCTGATTGGACACTTTGACCAGCAGAGGGCAGCAGAACTTTCAGCAACTCTGGATCTGATCCCACAAAAACAATCCATGGATGATCAGATTTCAGAAGATTTGAAGGATCAAAGACAAAGATGTTCTGAAGAGAAGATGTGAGAAGAAAGTCCAGAATGAATCCACTCTGACTTCTCCTCATGTCTCTGAAGCTTGTGTCTTCATGTCTTCACCTCAGAGTTTCTTCTGGATTCCATGTGGATCAATAATATTGATCATGTTCTGTTGTCATTTTCCACCAGAACTTCAGGCTTTTCTCTGCTGATGATCTCTGAGCTGAACTTCTTGGAGGAATTCCTGAATCTGGGATTTGGAGCAAACAGTCAGAACAAAGGAGGTTTCCATTTCTTCTAAGCTCTGCCAGAAGAAAAGAGCTGAAGCTTGAAGCTGAAGCAGCATTTGCTCAGAGAATCTGTCCTCCAGACCAACAAGTCCCACCACAGCCTTGAAGACGTTTCCAGAAGCAGCAGCAGACTGTGTTCCCATGACGATGCTGAAGTCAGCTGCTGCTCTGCAGGAGAAAGTCTGCAGCTCCTCAGTCAGGAAGCTCTTTCAAGCTCGTGCACATCTGTCAGTGCAGCAGCAGAAAGCCTGTTTCCCTGCAGGAAGTCTGAGACTTTTCAAAGTAAGAGCCTCATGTTGGCAGAGATGGGTTGGATTCTTTGATGCTCCAGTGTCTTTTGGATTCGGGATGAGTTCATGCAGATCTAGAAATCCCACCATGATGATCATCCTTGAGGAATTTCAAAATAAAAGACTTACAAACACCACAATCACTGCTGGATGATAAATACATTTACTCTTTATTTTCTGTCAATAAATCATATTTATCAATAAATCTTTGATTTTAAATGATGGATCTAAAGTTGAAAAGAAGTCAAAGTGCTGACTCAGCACAGATCAAAGGAGACACAGATGATTTCCTGGAATGAAGAAAACATCAAACATCATGATGTGATCTGGAACTGAGCTGTTCTTCAGAAGATCCTCCCAAACATGGAAACTGTTGCTGCAACACGTGAAGGTTTGGTTCTGTTGCTAGTGAGATCTGATGGATCAGTTGAATTGTTCCATTCAAGGAAACATTGACTAATATTTGTATTGATGCTGTTTTCCATCTGTGTTTTCAAACCTGCATCAAGAATTAGCTCATGTTTATTGATTCACTTTCTTTGGAAGTTTGGCTTCTCTGATGAACCACCAGAGGGCGAAAGAGAACTGTTGATATTATTAACACAACAGTCAAATAAATCAACATGAAACAAGAAAATAGTCCATTCTAGAGGCCACTCTGACATCATCATCATCAAAGACAGCGTTACCTAGCAACCATACCAAGACCATAGCAGCTATAGAGGGAAACACAACAAACCATCAACGGCGGTTAAAGCAGTCAGACGTTTGTTCTGCAGCTCAGCAAAAATCTCTGCTTTAGGTTTTGGGGAGAAAAACAAAGGAAAACACACGGAGAAGGATTCTGCAAAGGAAATCCCAAGTTCTATTGGTAAGTCAGCGTCCTGGAAACATGCTTTGTTGGTTCTGAAGTGGCATGAATGCAGACTTAGATTGGTTTGTTTCCTTGGATTCTTCAGATGGATTCAAGCTGTAAATGTTGTCAGCATAAAGCAAGTTTGGACTAAACTAAAGCAGAAAGTGGCTTTGAAGATGGTCAGGAGAAATGAGGGCTTTTTTCAGGAATTCTTGGAAGAGGAGGACTTCTCCAAACAACCAGAATCTAGGAGGAGGTTTTTTCAGCATTGAGATCAGGATTTAGCATGAGCTTCAATCCCATTTTTGTTCAATCCAAATGTTTACCGTCATATTCAGGAGTTCAACTCTGAAAGCCACCATGACATCATAGACATTAAAGACCCTGTTACCTAGCAACCAAACACAACAAACTGTAGACTATTCAAACTGGACATTTTGGGGCAACAATTCTTTTCTAACTCAAGTTTTGATGAAAAATCCAAATGATGGAAACAGATTGTGTAAAGGAAATGAGGATCTATTGGTGAGTCACAGTCCTGGAAACATGAGTTGTGCTCTGATGAAGACGCCTGATCCAAATGTGGATTTTTGAAATGTTCTTCATGAGATTCAAACTGATTGAAGCTTTGAATTAAAGGTGTCAACACATTTCTGCATTGGATTCATTCTGTTTCAGTGTCTAAGGTTGGTTTTGTGGCAGAAACCAAGTTTTTGTTGAACAGTAGCGTTTAAAAAGCAGAAAGTGGCTTTGAAGATGGTCAGGAGAACTTCTTTGAAGAGGAGGACTTCTCCAAACAACCACAACCTTAGAGGAAGTTTTCTGAGCATTCAGAGAATGCTTTTACAATGACTCATCATTTTCCACAAGAAGCTAATGAGTTTTTCCAAATGCATGCTGGATATTCTTAGTTCTAGCTTGGAAAGAACTTTGTGGGATTTCCCTGGAAAACCTGCTTTATCAATCATTTTGGTCTCTTTTTCTTCTTCTAACTTCCAGCTTGGTGAATGTGCAGGTCGCCATGGCAACCACTGTCCAGGTCAAAGGGAGGACCACGGCCATCCAGTCTCCAGGCTTTTGGATTGATTTGGATTTGATAAACATTTGTTTCCCACATTTTAATAGTAGAATTCAACACGGGACATAAAGTGGATTGTAAGAATAGGAACAAAAACAGCAACAACAAAATAATCCTCCTCCCCTTAAAACATGCATTTGACTCTGAACAAGTCTAAAACAAATCCAAGCAAAGACCAGCGCTGGGGCTCCTGCTAGTTTCTTTTAGAAGAGCCTGCCTCTTCAAAACATAGAATGTTCAACAACTAGAGCTAAAAATGTCTGTTGGTAGATTTCTGGATGTTGGCCGTATCCCAGCGAGCAAGGCCAAGTCAGCCCCATATGGTTTCAAAGTGGACAGAAAATGTTTTTAGGAGTTTCTAGAATGTTCAACAACTAGAGCTAAATGAAACTAGTGCATGAAATGACAAAGAACTTCCTGTTTGAAAGGAATCTCATGATGGCTTCCACCTGTGTCTTTGCTTTTCCTTTCTTTTTTGGGTTTCTCCTCTTTGGGAGGTTACACAAAACTGCACTTTAACCCAGAAGGAAACAACAACCGCTCCACAATCCCTGAATCCCCTACAGCCTTTATCGAAACATTTACATTGACCATTATCACACATTTGATTGCATTTTCTCAGAACAACAAGCACAACTTCCCGTTTGTTTGTGTTTGAAATGATTCCAAAAAGCCATGTGTCATCCTGGAGGGACTGGTTTCTCATCAATGCAGACCACCAAGTTTCTCTGGTTTCTGACTATTTGGTGGCTGGTAGGCCTTTTGGGATTTTTGTCAGGGAAAGAAGTGAACCTGGGCTCCAAATATTGGAAGACACTGATCTAAAAGTACTAGGACATCTGGAGAAAGCTCTAGTTCTGCTCCAACTCAGTCCAAAGCACTGAAGATAGATGGAGTTGGATTTGGGAGAGGACTGAGCTCATTCAGATGAAGAAAGAACAAGTCAACAGATGAAGAAGATTTCAGGAAGTTTCCCATTCAACAAGTTCAAGTTTCCAGAGAGCTAGTTTAGCATCCGTGTTCTGGACCAAACCACTGTCCCTCTGAAGGTCCAGACACAGAGAGGCCCAGAGTGACCCCCATTTCTCCTTCTTGCTCTCTCCAGTGGCTGACTCCGCCCCTTAGGACGTCCCCCTGTGTGGATCAGTGGTCAGTGGGTTGGAACCTGCTGCAAATGCAGGCTCTGGTTCTAACTGCTGGATCAGAAGTGGAATGTGAGCTGTAGTGGTGTGTCTGCAGCTGGATGTGGAACACATGAGGGAGGGGTCAAAGGTCAATCTTTCTTCCAAACAAATGTTGTCAGTCTATTCTCCAACAATGCTCCAACATCTTCAAAGGTTTTTGGTCCCAAATCCAGAGTGGAGCTGGTAGGACGTGATCATTTCAGCCTCAGATTTGGGATCTGTCATCTCTCTGCCACCGTGACACCGAGTGATGAGTTCATGCTCCAAAGCGGCCCGATCGCTGGCTTTAGGGACTATTCCAAAAGCTTTCAATGATGGCGGGGAATGAACATTAGGAACAGATGACGGCTTGAAATGTCTGCTGTTGGTTTCTGATCCAGACAGAAATTCAATCAAATGTCTGTGAATCCATGATTTCCTTAGAATCTTTGACTCTAGATTCAGATCCATCTGGTTCAAAGGATGAAACTGCAGCTAAAAGTCTTTCAAAAGTCCAAATCCTCAAAGATGAAACAGAAAGTTCCTAGAAAGTCAAATGAAAAACAATCAGATTGTCTTAGATAAACCCGTTTGGAAGTTAAAGCATAGAAACAAAGAAAGTTCCAAAAGCTAAAAGCCTGAAATAAAGAAAAGTCCAAAGAAAAACAGAAATCCCACATTTGGATCAGTAAAGACATGAATTCTCCAGAAACATCCAGAAACAGCTCTGAGCAGCAGCCATGAAGGGACTGAGAACAGACGGACATCAAAGCAGAATCCAAGCAGCACCTTCATCCTGATGAAGCTCCGCCCTCTGACCTTCAGCAGTCATCTCCAGGCTCCGCCCCCAGTCTGTGACGGCTGGATGATGCTGTCCTCCACCTGCAGCTGGACCTGGATGTTCTCTCAGACCATGTGGCCTCATGGATCAGAAGGTTGAGGGAGCAGAAAACTGTGCCTGTAGGCTGGAAGCAGGCAAAGGCAACAACAGCAACACTTCCTCACCTGCACCTGTTGTTGTTTGTGTGTTGATCCACAAACACATGCTGTGAAGAGGAACCTGCAGTGAAGGCAGCCATGTTGGAGCCTCACACATGTTCTCATTAGGATCAAATGAACCAGTGTGTTTGAGACTAAAAGTAAGACTGAAGGACAAAGAAATATGAAGATTCATTAAGGATCAAATCCAGACTTTATTCATGTCTTCAGACAAAAAAGCTGCAGACATCTTACAGACACAATTGAGGTTTTTCAACACTTTTCTGACCACAAGATGCAGTTCTGGATACAGCCAGAAGGTGTCGCCCTTCTCATTTCTAATCCAAATTCAAACTACAGACCTGACTGATTTGGTTTGGTTTTTGTTATTTTAGCCATCATGTATGAAGACATCAGACCTAGAATTACAGAAAAAACATCAAAAATGTTTCACAATCTTATTTTAATAAACTGAAAATGTATAATTTCTGTCTATTGGAAGTCATTTGAAGTGAAGCTGTGAAAGTGACCACATTTGTTCAACAACCTCATAGCAACAAGAAACAAAGCAGATTTCTCTCCAAAGAAGTTTTTTCCTCCGTTTTCCATCCAAACAAAGACAAACAGATGTTCTGTTTGGCAGAAATGTGTTTCCACCCAGAGGAACCTGCAGCAGCTGCTGATCCATCAGAAGATTCTGGACCTGCAGAGACTTCCCACACAGCTGCCTCTGCCTCCAAAGAAGCTGCTGATCTCTAATCTGATAGATTTAAGTTGTTCTATGGCCTTTTGTACTTCCTCAAGTGTAATCATGCTTTCACATGGCTCCTTTTCACTTTCAGTGATGGTCATCTGTTGAAACTTGACTAAATTTAGAACTACTGTATAAAATTTCTGGTAAAATTCACAACAATAGTTAGAAATGACTTCATGGTCTTCTGAAATAGTTCCATCTATATTAATTCTGTGAATGCTACTACCTTTAGAATGGTGTCTCTCCAGATTAAAGAAGTCATGTGAATTTTGTTCACCGTTTTCAAGCCTTCTTGATGGAGATCTCACAAAAGCTCCCTTGGCTTTTTGAAGAAAGTGTTTCCACTAAACAATTTACATGATCAGACATTCATAAACATAGATTTGAGCAATACTTGGATTTACAGCAGAGACTTTCACATTTCTGTCTGTTTATCTCATTACAATGCCTGGAAGACACGGATGATGTTTAACCATCAGATTGATTTATTTGAAAAAGCTGAACAGAAGCAAAGCTAATCACGTCTCCATGTCTGGGTTCACTTACATCCTCGTACGACTCCGTCCACATATTGAATATATTTAAGATATGTGAGGCTATAACTGTAATCTATACAACTACAGAAAAAGAGAGTTCTATATGCATGGACATTCTTTATTCAACATCAGTTCTACCATACTTCAAATGCATTTGTGTCATTTTGGGGGATTTATGCAAAACAATTATTTGGATTAAACTCCACAAAAGAGTAATACAAATACAAAGTGGGATTTGGAAATCTACTAATGCATTCATGAAAAAACATCACATAAACATTTGTGGACAGTGTTCATGCAAGAATGTTGGAAATGTTGTATTGTGTAGATTTTTAAAGAACAAATGAACATTTATGATTTAAGAGAAATGTTTATGTTTGAGTCATGCTGAGTTCCCAATAACTGCTGGTGAATGATAACCTTTTTTCTTCTTTTTCATTCTTTTCTGCTACTACAACTTAATTTCCCTACAGGGATTAATAAAGTTCATCTTCATCTTAAAAAACAACATCCAAACTCTTGCAAAGATGGATGTGCATGTTGAGCATATAAAAGGAAACCATTTAGTCGATCACGGCGAACTCCACAGAGGAAGTGGGGCTGTGTCCGAATTCCCCCCCCCGAACCCCTAAATACCGACAAACTATATAGTGCGGCACTAAATATTCAGCCTTTCTCTTAGGGCACTATAGCTGTGAATTGAAAAGCAATTCGGACACTATGCTCACTACATTTTTTTATGGTGGATACGACGCCATCGATTTCACGAAGTTAAATGAGTTTTTCACTGATTTACTGAGCAGCGATGCACACTTCTGTTTCGCAGATACTTCTGGGAAATTTCTATGGTACTTAATATTGGAACTGTAGGTTGTGTCTGAATTCCTTCCCTGCTCACTATATAGTGCGTTCACCATTTTGTAGTGCATTCCAAAATCCAGTGCCCTAGAAACTTCCCAGAAGACTCTGCAAAGAACCAGTGTGCATCGATGTTCACTTGATCGGCGAATATAGACCACAATGCATTCCGTCAGAACAATTTTTGCCAAAAATCTTTATTTATTTAATTAATTATTTTTATTTGTTTTGCTTTTTTGTTATTATTTTTGTTTAGAGTCAGCAGCATGTCTTCATTTCGATTTCCAGCAAGCTTACTTCTGATTGGCCACAGTAGTTGCCCTAGAAACGTGACTCAGACCAACTCGACCAATCCCGGTTGTCTGGCTCCAACGGGGACCCGTTTTGTGGAAAAATGGCAACGGAATTGGCTTCATTTCCCTGTAGCCGGGGGTAAGGCCCTTTCTCTGGGTGAGGTCACAGTCCTCTATGTACAGTGAATTTCAGGGCCGAATCTGTGTGGAAGTGAGCCCAAATATATCTAGCTGCTACCTTCTAACATCTCACACAAGCTCAGGCTCCTTCCCTCTCAGAGAGGTGACCCGACTGCAAGCTTTGTGTTGTAACTGGACCTTGTTCTTTCTGACTCACTTTAGGGGTTCTGAACCGCTCTTAGTCTGACTCGTCACCTAGAGCCGGTCTGCGTGGGACACCATGCCATCAGCTTAAGCCCTGGACAGATGACCTTCTAGGATCACTCGAGTGCTCAAACCCCTCCACCACGTTAAGGTGGCGGTTCACAGAGGGGATCCATTTAGTGTGTTGCAATTCTTTCTGTTTCTACTTTTTAATGTCACTTCATTTTTTTCTGAATAAAATGAATTTAATTAAAAATAAATGATCAACTTATCCATTTTTTTTACAGGAACCTTTTTTTGGTTGGGTGGGGGGATCTGAAGTCCTCAGAGAAAACCCACACAAACACTAAATGGTGTGTTGCCCTTTTTTTCTGTTTGGCCAGATTTTAAAGAATTAATAAATCAGTTCACATTTTTTTATTGCCTTTGTTATTTTTGTACAACTAGAAGAGAGAATTGCAACAATGTTTTTGTTTCTTCAATTCACATTTTTTTTTCTCTCTCACTTTTTCTGTCCAACAACTGAGCAAACAGATTAGAGCTGAAGGCCTTTTGTGTTGGACAGGTTTTACTATCACAACAAGAGGTTATAGAACTTTAGAAGCCAGAGTGTAGATTTGTATAAAACCCCTTTTTGTTGTATTGTTTTTTAGTGTGTGTGGGGAGGGGGAGGGAAAGAATGTGTGGGGGGTGGAAGAGAGTAAAAGGAAGAAAGGTGAAAAAGTGGGGGATACAAGTACCGCTGATGTCTAATGATGTCATCACTCTGCATACTTTTCTTCCCTTTTTAAAAAAATATTTGGTTCTTTCCAGCAGCTGGAACAGACATTAAAGGAGGAGTCTGTTTTTTCAAACAGGCTTTGTTTGTAACTAACATATTAATAACTAATGACGTTCTGCTGTGCGAAGGTTACAATAATCTATAACAATGATTTAACGTGGTAGAAAACATGCATTTATCTAAACGCCACTCTTTATTTCCATAAATTAAATCACTTCTACAGTATTTTCATCAGTCATTAAGAATTTTGAACACAT
This sequence comes from Oryzias latipes, assembly GCF_053564925.1. Taxonomy (NCBI): domain Eukaryota; kingdom Metazoa; phylum Chordata; class Actinopteri; order Beloniformes; family Adrianichthyidae; genus Oryzias; species Oryzias latipes. The sequence goes on along the minus strand of NC_136238.1, from coordinate 24,759,189 downwards.
TTTTTACTACTTATTTGTGCAGATAAAGTATATAACATTGGAAAATACTTTTGCTGATCACATTACCAACCTACTATGAAGGGATTTCTGAGCCATTGTTCCATGTGCAACACTTACAAAAAATTCTTTTGTACCTGAAACTCAAAAACAAGTGCAAACAAAACCAGGAGCTGGAGAAAGTGGTCAGGGTTAGGGAAGTCTGCGAATCTCTACTTAGACTGCTGCCCCCGCAACCCGGTCCCGGATAAGCGGAGGGAGATGGATGGATGGATTATTGAAAAAATGTGTTTTATAGTGAACGCAGTCCTTCGTATTTAAAGTGGCAGATGTGGCACAAAAAATGAATAACATCAACTAATCAACAAACAGCAGAAACCCACACTGTGAGAAAGAATCCACCCTTCTGACTGATGTTCACGTCCACTTTATTCTTCACAGTAAAGATTGGAACAGAACAATGAGAACCAAAATAAAAAACAGAGGAACAGTTCTAATGTCCACTAGAAAACATGAATAACAAGAACACCAGACATAAACCCCAGTCTGGTTCTTTATCAGCCTCTTCCTTCATACATTTTTAGGAAAATCTTTTCCTCACTAAACTTGGTCTAAAAAAAAATATAAACTCAGTGACTACTTTTTGTTTAAATTAATAATCAAATGTTCACTGACTACATAAAAAGTGTCAGAATTAAAGTCGTTTACAAAATCTTTCTTGTGTTGTCATGGTAACACACACATGAACAAACTAAAAATTAATTAAAATATTTTTAAAAATTAAAATATTTAAATTATCTGAAATACGAAAACCAAAGTGATTGGATGTGCTGCAGAGGTAGAGTGGTTGACCTCTGATCAGAATATCACAGGTTCAATTACCACTTTGCCCATCCATGTGTCAAAGTGTCATTGAATAAAACTTAACCCCACATTGATCCTGGGGGTTATAGGTTAGTGCCAGTGTGAGACAGCACAGCTGGCATCAGTGTGTGAATGTGTGTGTGTGGGGGTGAATGGGACTCAATGTTTAGTAGTTTGGGCTTTCAAAGAAGGTACATTAGCGGTATATTCCATACGTATATGGCAACATAAAAACAAGGCTTGAAATATTTCATTCTAAAAAATCATAATTTCAAATAAAATACTAGTTTCTGTCTTTATGGAAGAAAATTTGTACTTTTTCCAAATCTCTTCCTCTGCTCATGAAAACCCCATGTTTTTACTGCACAAGTTCTCTGCTCCAAGTTTTCTTGCGCTTAAAGTTTTTAATGAATCCTGTATTAAACTGTTTTAAAATGTTTTTCTCTTGTGAGTTATCATATGTGTTTTGAGATTAGATATAAGTTTAAAACTTTTGTCACATTCTTTACAAGAAAAAGGCTTCTCTCCTGTGTGAGTTCTCATGTGTGTTTTAAGATGAGATATTTGACTGAAACTTTTGTCACATTCTTTACATGAGAAAGGCTTTTCTCCTGTATGAGTTCTTGTGTGTTTTTTTAGACTAGACAAATCACTAAAACCTTTATCACATTCTATACAAGAAAAGGGCCTTTCTCCTGTGTGAGTTCTCATGTGTGACTTGAGATGAGATATTTGAATGAAACTTTGTTTACATTCTTCACATGAAAAAGGCTTTTCTCCTGTGTGAGTTCTCATGTGTCTTATGAGATGAGATATTTGACTGAAACTTTTGTCACATTCTTTACAAGAAAAAGGCTTTTCTCCTGTGTGAGATCTCATGTGTGTTTTAAGATGAGATATTTGACTGAAACTTTTGTCACATTCTTTACAAGAAAAAGGCTTTTCTCCTGTGTGAATTCTCATGTGTATTTTGAGACTGGATATTTGACTAAAACTTCCACCGCATTCTTTACATGAAAATTGTTTCTCTCCTGTATGAAATCCTATGTGAAAAGGTTTGTTAGTGATTCTTGAGCTTTCACCAGACTTGAAAAAAGAAACATTTTTCTGCACTGGAGATTCTTTGTGTTTCTTAACCAAATCATCCTTCTTTAATTTTTTACTACCATCAGAGTCACACTGACTTTCTGGCATCTGAGAGCTGTCCACACTTTGGACATGACTCCTGTCTCTTCTCTTCCTCTCATCTCTGTTCTGTGGGTCTGTTTCTTCATCTGTAGTTGATGTTGATTCTGTCTCTTCATCTGTAGTTGATGTTGATTCTGTCTCTTCATCTGTAGTTGATGTTGAGTCTTCATGTTGGTTTTCTTCTTCATCCTGACTATCAGTTACATTAAAGCTCTGCTGAGTGTTTAGATCTGCTTCACTGTTCTCATCATCCTCATTAGTAGGAATCTCCATCAAGGTATCAGTCTCCTGCTTCAGATCAAGCTGCTCTTCATCCTGACTGATGCAGAGGTCCTCTGGCTCCTCTTTAATCTGCGGTGGTTCTGGTTCTTCCTGTTCCACTTTGAAGTTCCACTTTTGGTTGTTTAGATCTGCTTTACTTTTCTCATCTTCCTCATAAGTAGTAATCTCCATCAAGGTATCAGTCTCCTGCTTCAGATCAAGCTGCTCTTCATCCTGATTGATGCAGAGTTCCTCTGGCTCCTCTTTAATCTGTGGTGGTTCTGGTTCTTCCTGTTCCACTCTGAAGTTCCACTGTTGGTTGTTTAGATCTGCTTCACTGTTCTCATCTTCCTCATAAGTAGGTATCTCCATCAAGGTATCAATCTCCTCGTTAATCGTTGATGGTTGTGGTTCCTCCGGTTCCTTTTTATAAAGCGGAGGGTCTGGTTTCTCCAGTTCAACTCTGAAGTTCCTTTGCTGGTTGCAGAGATCTTCATCTTCAGTCACCCAATGCTGGGGGAGGACTGCAGAAACACAAAAAGACACATTTTTTTGTTTTAGGTCTTTGTGTGTTGTTAATAAACACTATTAACTGATTATCTTAAAACACCAATTGTCTGTGAAGACTCTAATTCATCCAGTTTGTTTCCATCACAGAAGTAGGATTAAAAATGCCATCTGTACATTATCATTTTCGAAATTGAAAACATTTCACCTCTTATCCAAATTGTCAATTCTGAAATACCTGGTGAAAGAGCTAGTTTATATGTGCTCCTGGAGGAGGAATCAGTGGCTGCCCTCCCTAACCTGGTCATCTCTTTCAGCTGTTAATGAGTGGAACTGGTTTGTTTGTCTGGGACTGATTTAAACCTGAGACCACCATTCTTATTAAGATAATGTTTATCTTTCTTGAAGAAGATCGCATCTTTCACGCCTCGTTCAAACCATGCTTTCTCTCTGGCTAAAACTCAAACCTTGCTATCCTGGAAGGAGTAGTTTGTGGCCCTCAGGTGGAGGTGTACCGCAGACTCTGGTCCACTTGAGTTGGTTCTGTGATGTTGGTAATGCAGCTAGGGAAGCAACCTCTGCACAAGCGGCTTTACCAACATGACAGAACCAACTCAAGTGGACCTGTATTGGCTCGAGCAGGGGAACCAACCAGCCAGGTGAGGGGGCCCCCCTTCCGGCATCCGGGAGCAAGGGGGAACCCCGCCATTAGGGCCCCGAGCCACAGGACAGGCACTGCGCTGTACTGGAGGGTAGCCCTTGGGGCCACCGGGCACCAAGACCCGGGCCATGACGGAGCCAGGACCCAGGAGCCGCCCACCAACCAGCCGGGGCTCGTCACTCCAGGCCAGCCCCGGCGCCCGACCCAAGCAGCTTCAGAGAGCTTCACTGGTTTGTAGAAGGTCACATACCTATGTGGTGGAGCTGCAGCTGTGGTTTCCAGATGACATCCAGCAGTCTGCGCTGACGACAGAGCTCCTCCTCGTACTGGACGATGGTTCCTTCACAGAGTCTGCAGATTTCTTCAGCAGCAGCAGCTAGTCGCTCGCTGATCAACTCTCTCAGAGACTGAAGGGAAGACATGGTTCCTGCTCCGATCTTCAGCTCCAACTCCCACAAACACCGCCGTCCTCTTCACTGCAGCTCCTATCGATCATCTGCTAGTCTCACAATCCCAGAAAAAAGGTCCAAACAGAAACTTTTCTCCTGGTTGGAGATTTTCCTGAAAGTTCCTGCAGGAGTCAGTTCTGCTCAGCCTGCAGACCAAACAGAAAAGACTCTGGAAGCTTCCACATGTGAAACTTCAAGACAAAGAATCCAAACAACAACATCTGATTGGTTGACTTTTGGAGGGAAAGCTGCAACAGTCTTCTGTGATTGGTTCAGCCGTCCCTGCCCCCACTAGTCCACTGCACAGGGGGCAACATTCCAGGGGGGGTTGGTAATCTCCTCCTTCTATTGTTTCTGCCCCACTGGCTCTTTCAAAATAAAGGCTTGTTGTAGCAGAAACCTGAATGGAACATCAGAATGGACTCAAACTGCTGCTGGTTTCAAAGCCTCGTTCTCAACTTCCAGCTGAACTCTTCATGAGTTTGAGCGTCTGTGACAAACTCTACAGTTGAACAACAGCAGTGGAAATCTCCATGGATGTCAACTGGGAGAGAATCAACATGAGATTTCCAAGAGTTTCTGCAGGAACTCATCACAAAGTAAGGAGCTGCAAGGCCTGATGGGAGATCTGTGATCCTATTGTGACATGAAGGAAACTCCTTCAAACAGGAAAGATTTCATCTGACACGATCACTTTGATGATAACATGAAGATGGATCCCAGTGATTCAGCTGAAAAACATCCCATAATACTGTTCTGGATGGTTCTAGAGTGGTGTGGAGATTTCCTGTTTCTTTTTCCTGTTTCTCCAGAAACTAGAAGTCAAACCTGAAAGCAGAAGCTGCAAACTGAGTCTGTGAGGCAGATTTTCCAGCAGCACATCCTCCTCATTGCTGCTGAGATGGAATGATGAAGATCAGCTGAGGAACAGCAGGTTTCCTCTCACATGTTCCTGCTGCAGAAAACACTTTTTCATATCAACTCATCCACATCATGAAGGATCAACATGTTTGACTGAATTTACATGAAGAGAAAAGACGTCAAAGAAATCTGTCCATACGGGAAAGACTGAATGAATCCAAGTTTTTACCAGATAGATAGAACTTTGTTTGATTTTCTAGCTCTGCTTTTCTCCAAAGATGAAGAACATCAAGAAATAACCAATAAATGCTGATCTGGAACATTCTTTCTGGGAGTCTGACTGACACTTTGACCCTTTCTACATTCTGCTTTGATCCGGCTTTGAACCTGCTTTCCTGCCACCACAACACATCCAATCCCAGCCCAGAACCTGAAGCTGGTTCTGAACATGAAGCCGGTCTTCAGGGACAGCAGGACTGACGAGTTAGTGATCTTCTCAGATGGACTTCAGACCCCTTAGAGCTGAAACTCTCACTTTTCTCTAGGAATCAGCTTCTTGTTGACGACACACTGCTGCAGTCAGGGGAACACACAAGAAACACACACACAAAGACACACAAAGGGGGAGGAGCTTAGCTCAGGCATTGAAGTCATGGTTGAACTCTTCTGGGACTGATTTTAGACACAGAAAGCGCTCGTGTTGTAATCAATAAGATGATTGGTCAGCTTTAGCATCAATGGAAACATCACATGGTCTTTCATTAAAGTCCATTTAGATCATAGTTACAGAAATAAGAACTGATCAGAAGTCATGAATCAATGGAGATTCAGAAACATTCAGAATATTTCACTAGTCTGATTGGAATCACTCTATTCAATAGAAACCAGCAAGAAAATGTAGATTTCCTCTCATGACCTCATTATTCATGTGAATTTATCAGCTGTAACCCATAATTCAGACATATGGAGCCAGTAATTCCAGAATAATCCTCACATAGATGTTGTGTGTGGAGCCCGTTTTCCTTTAGATGATCCAGCTCTTGGTCCACTGAACCTCCAACCTTCTTCCATTTGTTCAGCTGCTGGACAGAACAAAGAAAAACAAACAGATGTTTTTGCTGAGTCAGGAAAATGCCTGTTGGAGCTCCAACATGATTGTTGACGGTGTTCCTCCTCTTTCTGCTCTGCTGACGTCCTCATTTTCAGTTTCCTGATCAGACAAACTAAACTCTTTTCCAGGTTTGAATCATCAGAAGAAGAAGAAACTTCCACCTTTGTGCCACATGCTCAGAGAATCCTGTTGCAGTTCTTCAAATGACCACCGGGGGCCAGCTTCAGACAGGAACAACTTCCATGTCAAAACAATCCAGAGTTAAAGAAAAGTCCTGTTCTTCTTTCTACACTCAGTACCGTTTTAATCTAGAGACAAGGATCGTTTTCTGTGGTTTTTCCACGGTCAGTCCCAGGTCAGCAAGGTCTGAGTCCTCTCTGTGAAACTGTCAGCTTCTGTTGATGAATCTGAACTGATGACAGTAGATGAGGAATGTGTCTTCCTCTCAGTCTGTTTGCTGGTTTTTCTGGAGGCAGCAATGAAGGTTTGATGTTTTTATCCAAAAATGTCATGGAAGTAAAATCTCACATTCAGATTCAAGTGGACTGTCAGAGTTTAATAATAACCTCAGGACAGAGATAACCTGATCTGATTCATTCACACGTGTTTTTACTTCATGACTCGTTACAAAAATCCATTTCAGGTTCCAACAAACTAACAGTCCACTCAGACAATGTTTCCTCCTTCAGTGTCACATCCAGAAACACTGAACAGTCTTCATCAGTGAAGAAGATTCTCATCTTCTCACCAGCTTCCTGCTCTGAAGGAAACATCTTCATCATCATCATGGACAGCCAGACCAACCTCTGTAGAAACACAATCCTCTAGTTCCAGACTAAAGAAATGATCCCTGAAAGTAGAGTCTTAGTGAGTTCTGGATGTTGTTTGTCCTCTTCTGTCTGCAGACAGGAACTCCTGCTCCTGGTCTCCTCCTGCAGATCACAGACTGCTATGTTAACAGTTTGGTCTCACAATTCCTGCTGCAGTCACTTCATGGAGAGTAAAGATGAACATAGGATGAGGCTTAGTGAAGGTTCCTGATATGTCTGATAAGGTTCCAGAAGGACCGATTCCATCTGTGATCAGATAGATGAAGGCTTTAGGAAGACTACTAATCTCTGAGACAGCTGAACCCAACAGAGAAGAAGATAGTTTGACACAACTGGACAAAGATGTTGGGGAATACTTGGTGTAGTTGAAGCTATTTTAACATTTCACTTATAGGTTGCTTTGATGATTGAAAAGAACTAAAATGCTTTTTTTTAAATTCAGAAACAAGCTGCAGTCTGATTGGAGGAGGTGTGAGTCTGTGATCTGCAGGAGGAGACCAGGAGCAGGAGTTCCTGTCTGCAGACAGAAGAGGACAAACAACATCCAGAACTCACTAAGACTCTACTTTCAGGGATCATTTCTTTAGTCTGGAACTAGAGGATTGTGTTTCTACAGAGGTTGGTCTGGCTGTCCATGATGATGAATGAAGATGTTTCCTTCAGAGCAGGAAGCTGGTGAGAAGATGAGAATCTTCTTCACTGATTAAGACTATTCAGTGTTTCTGGATGTGACACTGAAGGAGGAAACATTGTCTGAGTGGACTGTTAGTTTGTATTAAGATTAAATATTTTTGTTTCTTTCAATGAAAGCAGAAACCAAAAACCAAGCAGAAATGTGTGCTGCAGATGCCATGTTTGCCACTAGAGGGCAGCACAGCAGCTTCAGTCTTTGTCATTGTTGCTGTGTGAGCCTGAAGGAGCTTCAAAGTGAGCTGCAGCTTGGTTCAGACAAACCTCCACATTCACACACAGATGTGATCCTGAAGAAGTCTGAACAGAACATTTCAGGAGAACTCTTCAGTCCAGAACATGAGCCTGCATTGTTCCTGAAACTGGGATCAGAGTTCTGCTCTCTGCTCCAACAGAACCACCTTCATGAGCTCCTGGTTTCTTCTGGATCCTCCAACATTCAGACGCTCTCTGACTGAGTTCATGTCTGCATAGAAGAATTTTCTACATTCTAGTTCCAAATGTTCTACAGAGTCAATCAGAGGTTGAAAGTCTTCCTCAGTACTCGAGTACTTTAGTTCAGCAGCTCCTCTTTTCCTCTAAGGTGAAGCTTCATGTGGACGACTTCTTCTTCTCTCCTCTTTTCTGGAGCTTGGGCTCCATGCAGTCTGATCAGCTCTGATTTGGGCTTCAGTTGATGTTTGTGATCAGGAACTCTGGATTCTTCTTAGAAGGAGACGTTCTGCCTCTTTAGCAGAGAGCAGAACGTTGATCTGATCTGTTGGAAGCCACTCCATCCTGAAGCTTCACTGCTGAGTTCCTGTCCACCAGGGGGCAGTGTTACGGCTTTGCCTGCCTTATTATTCTGCTCATATGTCAGGTTGGGACTTCCAACACACAAACATTTGACCTTTTCACTTCATAAAAAAGTTTGTTAAAAACTTTGGTGACTTTCAGATTCATAAAAAACACATTTTATCTTTTATTTCTGTAATTATTGGTCTAAACTTTTCTTCCTGAAGGCTGAACTGCAGCTTTCCTCAGGTCTTTCATTTTCTCCATTTTTCCCTTCTTTTCTTGGCTTCCAGCTCACCAGGCATGACCTAGACGGCGCCCTCATGTGGACGGATGAACACATGACAGAGGGGAAGGACAGAGCTGCACAGCAGGGACGAGCAGAGACCTTTGGGTCACGTGGAGTAACAATAAAAACAGTAGAAACTCCAAGAAAACCAGTAGAACCAGACTGGAAAAGCTCAAAAAGTTCATAAAACCTCTTGAAAAATGCAAAACTATATGAACTCTAAACACTAATGACAAATAAATGGTGATTAAAAACCTTTATGGATCAGAACCAACAGAAATAACAGGTTGATGCTGGTCAGACGTGCACACACAGGACCCTAGGGGGGTTTGAACACCTGCCCTTTCTGCCTCCTATTCAAAAGTGTCCTCTTTGTTTTTAATGAACATGAATACATTTCTGTTCAGCTGCGTCCACACTGACCGCCTCTCTTTCACCGTGTGGATAATTCTCTGCTCGCCGTCTGTCCACAAATGTGTTCCTGAGCTTGACGCCGCCTGTGGGCGGAGCTTCCAGCTAATGTTTTCAGCCTGATGGCCACATGGAGCGGTGTCTGTGTTTCTGTCATTTCCACTGCATGAAGACACGGATGATGCTGAGAGGTCAGGTTTCTGGATGATGAAGAGTTCTCCAGAATCATGGGGAATCACGTCTCCATGTCTGGATCCTTCAGATTCTCTCCGTTCAGTGATCTTCTCTCCTGATGAGTCTGAAAGACGGACGCTTCCGCCGTCTTTCCGTCTCTCTGACCGACTTTGAAGGCTTGCTGTCCCATGTTAACCCCAGAGGAAAACTACAAACCAGAATCAAATCAGGGACCTTTTTCTGATGGTCTCCATGGAAACCAGAAAGCTAAAGTTCAGGAGATGATCAGGCTGTCTTTCCATCAGCAGCAGCTCTCTGTCTGGCCGCCAGCTCTCCTCCTGGAGCCGCATAGCCAGATCAATGCTCCAGCTCCATGGGCCCTGCAGCAGACTGAAGGGTGAAGCCGCCTTTGGCCAACAGCAGGCAGGACGCTTCCTGAAACCCCGCTGCCCCCAAAGGGAACCAGCAGGTGAAGAGAATGAATGGAAGTTCAGGAGAACCATGGATCCATTCGCTAGATTGATGTGTTTTCTACCCGCTGTCACTCAAACCGTCACGCTGCTGCCAGACCTTCACGCCGCCCACCGCTCAAATGGCGCCGCAGGACCTCAGATGGCGTCTGGACCATAGACTTAACATTGAAAGTGGCCACACCCACCGCTCAAATGGCGCCGCAGGACCTCAGATGGCGTCTGTACCATTGACTTAACATTGAAAGTGGCCACACCCACCGCTCAAATGGCGCCGCAGGACCTCAGATGGCGTCTGTACCATTGACTTAACATTGAAAGTGGCCACGCCCACCGCTCAAATGGCGCCATAGGACCTCAGATGGCAGATCCTGCAGGGACAGGAAGCTACTAAGTACAGAATCAAACAGCAGGGGATTTTCAAAATAAAAGAACAGTATTTGTGGTGAGGTCACAGCTTCCTCATTCCGGGTCTGACACTAAATGTTTCTGTTGAACAGAATGTTTTCTGATTGGTTTAGCCTTCTTTACACTCTGGATCCTTCAGGTTCTCCATCTTTCTGGATCCAAATCCTTCCAGTCACAACAACTTCCTGTGTTTAGAGGTTTAGATGCAGAAGAGAATCCAACATAGAACCGGAGTCACACTGGATCCAGCTGTCAGGAAGGGGAGGAGCCAAAATGCAGAAACTGGACTCAGAGGCAGAAACGTCAAGATTTGATCAATAAACAGAAACAGGAGAAAATCCATGGAGAAACCAAAAACTGATGATCTGACAATGTAGAGCTGAAAACAGAGACTTCTACTGACGGAAGACAACAGAGATGAAGACATGTGGATGATTGACAGGAACCTGGAGGGACTGACAGACAGAACACCACCAGAACCACTGAAGAACGGACCTGCAGAATCCTCACAGCAACAGCAGGAGAACATTCATTCTCAGTCAAACTGTTGCATTCTGGGAAGGAAAGCTTGAAGACAGGGCTGCTCAATCCTGGTCCTAGAGATCTACCAACCTGCCTGTTTTCCAGATCTCCAAGCCCTGCTAGCTACTGATTGGCTCAATCAGATGTCTCCAGATTGTGACTGGATGAACACACCTGGTCCAGGTGATCAGCAGGAAGGAGTGCAGGGAGAGCTGGAGAACAGGCAGGTGGTAGATCTCCAGGAGCAGGAAGGAGCAGCCCTGCTGTAGGACGTTTGTGTTTCCAACATCTGGATTCAACTGGATTCCTGTTGATTCTGCCTGCAGCACATTGTGCCGACATCAAGAGCCTCCAGTGTTTGATTCTCCCATGTCTGGGATCAAGTGAACAAACTCATGTTGACTAGAGTTTGCTGATATCCAAATGACAATTGGATGACTTTCAGCTCCAGGGATCAGAAAGGAGTCGTTGTCTCCAGGTGACTTCATCTCTGGTCGTCTGCTTTCAAGGAGCAAAAAGTCTTTTCCCACTTTGAGCCCCGCCCCTCTGGAATCCTGATCCTGATGCTGGTGGTCTCTCTGCAGCTGCTTCTGGATCCTGGGCCTTTGGGCCGCATTTACCGATTTTCTGACTACATCTGAGTTTTTTGACAACCAGCTTACATCATCTTTTAAAAGTGACCCATATCTGATTTTTGCATTTACACTATACAATGCTGAAACTATCAAACGTAGACGTTCTGAGGACTACGTAGCAGTATTTCCGCACTCCGCGGACCTCTTTCGGACTTTTGTGACTGCGGTTGTCAAGGAGGCAACGCAGTGACGGAAGGAGGCGTTGCCTTGGGCGCTCCAGAGGGGAGAGGAAAAAGGAAGGCTGCTCGGCTCTCTCTGAGTTTTGAATGAGGAAGTGTTTGCAGATGTGCTGTACTAACAGTTTGATCCAAGTGTTGAACCTTTCCTACGCAATGACTTCTCTTTTCTGACCGTAGTCAGAAACGCGAGGGGGATTTCCTCGGGGTTCTCTTTTCCGTTCTGAACCCTCAGCCTCCAGAGTGGGCTAAGAAAGACTCCAAAACTTTTGGGGGAGACACCTTATTTTTAATTTACAGTTCTCCGACACTCCCCCGCTCCGCGCTCAGAGGGGAGAGGGGGGCTCTCTCCTTACACACAGACACACAGGCAAGCACGCGCGCACACACACACACACACACGGTCCCCATCATACACGCCCCCCAAAGAAATAAACGGCTTCTAGCCTGTTTCAGAGCAACGGTGTCCCGCTTCATTAGTCACCGTTTGCGTCCGGACCGGGACCGGACCGGGAATAACAGCGGTTTCCGACTACGGTCTGAAGCCTGAGGCTGAAAGGTAACACGCTGACAGCAAAATCAGCGCACAAAAGCACTTTAATAAGTCATGGGATCTCAGTTGGTGGTCTCCTGAACTGATGTCACTGACCTACGACTCACATTTACTTGGGAATATCTGATTTGTCTGCTTACATGGCACACGCAAATGCACGTATCCGATTCGTTTCCGATTTTTTTCCACATATGAGAGAGGCCTGTATCCGATCTGAGAAAAACAGAATCCATGCGCTTTTGTCCTGCTTACACATTCACCGATCATATCCGATCTGTGCCAAATGAGAGGAAAAAATCGGAATTGGGTCACTTGAACCATGCAGTGTAAAGGCGGCCTTAGCCTCCTTCAGCTCATGGTTCCTCTGTCAGTCTCTTCTCCTCAGAGGCCTGTCAGCACATTCAGATCAGCTCAGATCCATCCAGACCTCTGCAGGAGCAGACACCTGGAAAACATCCTCCATCACCTGGAACACCACCAGCAGCCGTGGAGCCGCTCCACTCAGTCGCCGTGGCGGCAGAGGCCAGAGGCCACTTTCAGTGGGAGGTCAAAGGTCAGACATGATCTGAGCAGCGCCGCCACACTGTCACTTCCATGTAGACATGTGTGTTGTTGTGGTCCAGCTGAACAAGCTCTTGGTGGTGTTGTTGGTGGAAATGACAGTTTGAAGTCCAACACGTCTGGACTAAACCAAACTTCTTCACAGCAGATTTGACCTTCAGCTGTTTCACATTACAACTTCAATCTGCTTCCAATCTGAAACCAGTAGAGGGCGCTAAGCGGGAAAAGCTTCACTGTTTGCCCAGAAGAAGAAGCCTCACCAAGCCTTCATGAAGGTCAGACTCTGTGCACGGTGGAGCAGTGGTTAGCGCTCTCAGTGAGAAGGTTCAAATTCCAGCTGTGACCTTTCTGTGTGGAGTTTGTCTATTCTTTCCACCCGTGTTTCCTCTTACACGCCAAAAACATGCTTCATACACTGATGGTTCCTCTGAATGCCCCTAGATGTGTGTGTGTGTGGGTGTGTGCGCGCATGAAACCAGATCTCGCACGTTGCAGGAAGGGAGGGGTGTGGTGTGAGGAGCGCAGTCAGGCGCTGTTTTAGGAGTGAAAAACTTGAAAAAGTAACAAAGAAAGTTCATCTTAAAGAACTGAGACAGCTTGTTTTTACAGCCTTCGGGCCTGGAGATGACCACAGTCAGAAAACGTAAACCCCCCCTAAAAAAGGAGGATTGCCCCACAGTTTGAGAACATACAAGTGAAGGATCTTTTATTTAAAGTTTTTATATTTTATAAAGGATTTTTCACTTTGTACATTTCTTTTCTGCATGATTCTGTGGAGGTGAACAGGAGTTCTATTATATTTTCTATCATCTTTTCTTTATGCATTTAAAGAATTCTATTTTTTAAAAACTTTTCCAACAGCTGAGAGAGCAGATCAGACAGATTTATTGTTATAATTGGGGTTTATGGATCTTCAGACAGACTGAGAGTATATTTGAATAAACCCCTTCTGGATTTGAGGCTAAACTTTATTTCTGAAAATGATATTTGGAAGCATTCCTTGTTGGACAGAAAAAAGAAACAAAAGAGGAAAGAAAAAAACAGAGTGGGATGTCAGAGATGGGGGAGAAGGGGTTAGAGTGGGGGGGGCAGTCAATATTACAAAGTTAAAACATAAAAGTTTCGTCAGTAAATTACATAAAATAATCAGAACACAACTATTTGCAGGTTAGAAGTATAATCATACATCAATGTTTAAAGATTTATCTCCCAGGATTTCTGCACTCAGACAGGAACACACAATATTCACATTACCAATATTCATGAAGGGGGGGGGGGTAGAAAAGAGAAAACACCAACACCCATGTCTGTCTTAGTGTGGAGGTGAACAATCAGGTGTGTTGAATGAATGTGAGTCTCTCAGAGTGAACCTTGATCACACTGAACGCTGCAGCAGAGGCAGGAGGCCCCCCAGACCCCAGAGCTAAGGGCAGACATAGGAGCAACCCGATCGATCCAGGCATCCAAGAGCCCCCCAGTCTGACAAAGATCCAGGAGCAACACCCCCCCCCCCCCCCCCCCCCCCATGCACCTGACCCCCACCACAGAAACAGAGACGTGCTTTTGTGCTTTTTAAAATAAATACATTGATTTTGTGGAGGTGAACAGAGGTTCTGTTATATTTTCTCTGTTCTTGGTATTCTGCATTTAATGGATTCTATATATGCATGTATATTGTATTGCAAAAATCTGCTTGAATAGGTACCAAGGTCACCAGTAGGCCTGTTTTTGACTTTGGTCTCTGTTTTCTTTCTGTACTGGAGTGTTTATGGAGCCACAACACCTGCAATGCAGACTAGACACAAACACACCATTCTAATGACGTATCTAGTATGTTTACATCTTCCCTTACTGAATAATAAAAAAGCCTTTTAGCCTTGAGGACAGAGAGAGAGGACAGCCACAGAGCCTAACAGGTCGTGTTTCTCCACCTCTCCCCTTTTGACTCTAGTGTGTCTTTTCATTTCTGCACATTTCATTTTTGGACGTCCTGAACCATCTGAATCTGTGAAGGCCGGACAGGAGGCCAACAACTTGGAGACACAGACGGGGGGTTGAGGACGGTTTTTCCTGAGGAATTTGGCCTGGATGAAGGGTTTCTCACGAGTGGACTGACGACACGGGTGAACCCTACAAAGGTAAGCAGAAACCTGTCAATCAAATTCTGCATTGGGCGTAGCCAAATCAAGAGTCTGATGTCCACAAAGTGAGTAACTCAGTAAATTGTAGAATTGTACATTTGGGAAAATTATATTATTTAAGAAAAGTGACAATAAGGTTTACAGAATAAGAGAAAAAAAGAAAAATTGATGAAGTGTCCTAGAGTTTGGAAACTCCAACAGTTCTCTGACGGGAGGCTGGTTCACTGGGTTTGTTGTCCCGGGAAGGTGAGGACCCCCCAAGTACAGAATGGTTGTTGTTGTCCAATGTTGTTGAGGAATTCTAAATCAGAATAGAAATATTTGTAATATTATTCTGTAAATGAGGATTGAGGTTTAACACAGAGAGGAAGGTGCAGGTGTGTGTGTGTGTGTGTGTGTGTGTGTGTGTGACAGAAAGACAGAAAAAAATGGGGGGGGGGACATGAGGGTTAATGCTACTTACATACTAAATATATATATAATATAATAATAATAATATAATAATATAATAGAACTACATACTCACTGGGCAATAATTTTAACTGGGGGAGGGGGGGGGGGGGCATTAGGTTCTATAATTGGATAGAAGGGCCGGACCAGGAGCAGATGTGTGGAGTGAGAATGATATAACATTGAATGTAGATGAAAACATTTGGATTGAAAATTATATTCTAAAAGAGAATATTCTAGAGTCTTTGGTTTAAAACCTTTGTTCCCATTTTAGATCATGTTTTGATTGTGAAGTCCTTTGGCACCTTCAAGGAGATGTAAACCTCTACATGAATAAAGTTTAATTCCTTCATGATCTTTTTAATAAAAGAAAAAAAAAAGAAATAAATTATTTATGAAATAAGACAAACATTCAGGAAAAGTATACTAATACATTTAAAAAAACAAAACAAACAAAAAAACAAAAAATAGTGGATCCTCTCCCGTCATAATCCTAACTTTAAGGGCTGCAGCTCATCACGTCTCACGGTTTGTGTAGCTGCGTTGTGTCCTGTACGTCTGTTTCTCATCCAGAAATTCCAGAAGTTTATGGCAGTAAAACTCACTTTCTACACTTTGTTGTGTACTTTGTGCTTTTGTGTAAAGGTTTTGATTGTCTTAAAAGTTATGGACTGTATAATTCTTTGCTTTGTCTGCATTTTAACAAACCATTTGTAGTTGTGTGTGTGAATTGTGTTTGTGTTTAGTTGGAGTTGTGTGTGTTTAGTTGGAGTTGTGTTGGTGACATGGCTAAAGGGAGATAAAGAGCAGCAGGGGCTCTGGGGACAGCAGGAGGTCAGAGGTCATTGGGGAACAGCGTATGCAGAAGCAAATGAAACACAGCAAGGAGGATCTGATGACGTCTGACAGGACAGAGCAGTGAAGAAAGACAACGTCTTCCCTCTGGGGGGGTCAGAACAAACAGGAGGATGAGATGATTTGATTTTTTGATTTGATTTGATTTGAAATGGTTTATTTCAAGCAATTAAGTAGAAATAATACACAACAGCAATATAAACATCAGTTATACATTCATACAGTAACTGATCAAACTTAGGATAATTAGACATACTAATAAATATTGCTTGAAAGGGAGTGGAAGGAAGTGAACTTATATAATCCCACCCCGTTATACTATAACCATTTTATTACATGATTTATCAATATCCGGTTCCCATCTTTTATCAGACAGAATTAAAAATCATAAGATATCGATAAAGCACATGACAAAGATGAATTACTTAAGTATTATGCAAAAATAACTATTTTAGAAATCAACATGGCAAATGCAGTATCTGAGATATATGCAGATTATGTTACTTATAAAAGTCATTCATATGATTATAACATAATACTATATCAGTAAAGCAGACAACATTGTTTCAGGAATTTTCATAGCAAAATTTCATCAAGTATCAAAAGTTAAAAACATGTGCAAAATTATGCTACATTAGGAAAGATTTTTGAATCATTTTATCAAGTTTTGGAGAAAGTGAAGTAATATCATTAAAAGTCAATCAATTTAACAATTTTCAATAAGTGATTAATCATTTGTTTTAGCTCCTGCTGTCAGCTTTGTTCGAGGTTTGATCTGTACTCCAGTGAGAATGACATTATTCATCCTTACCTGCTGTTCCACATCGTCCAGTCTTTTCTCCAGAATCTCGACCCGGTTATCTTAGATGCTCGTTTTGAGCCCGAAATCTTCGGAACTCTTCCATCATTGGTCCATAAAGGATTTCAGCGTGGCTTGATTATCATCAAGAGTCTGTTTTAGGTCTCGTATTCCTGGGTTTTCTTCGGGGGCATGGTCAGCTCTGTTTTTTGGAGAAAATCAACTTTTTAAGTAATTTAAAGATAGTTGTATTGGCAGAGAGGCACGCCACGCGTCCTGCTGTGTGACCCGGAACCAGAATCCTAAGATGCACCTAAGATACACTGTGACAAAGCAGGTTGGTCTGGGGACTGCTTATCCAACAGGATGATGGACGTACAGCACACACATATATACTAAATAAAAAATAAAAACTATTTTGGATAAACGGAAGGTTGCAGTATTAGGGGCTCCTAAATCTTTAATAAAACAACAGGTGATGTAATTTCTATAGATGGATGTTTGTTAGTAAACTTTTTCTGGAATCACACTGCATAGAAATGTTGTTAGTTCAATCCAGCTTTTCCAAACACACAAATAGATATAATAAGACTTAATATAAATAAATAAAATAAAAAAGGGAAGAAGATTTTGAGGTTTGAACAGACAATGCTTACATTCATTCTGTCCACTGACGGTGCTGTAGATAAATTCTAATCAGTGATACTGTTTGGACCCACATCCTAGAGATTCAGCCTCTCCTCACAGCTGCAGGTCTGCAGCCTTGAGTTTCCCAGGGAGATGCAGTCAGAGTGCTTTGTTTGGAATTAGCTGCAAATGGTGTAGAGGCGTTACCCAGTCCTTGCCTGAGACAGACTTCTATTTCCAGTGGCTTGACGTAGCTTTTGAAATCAGGAAAGAAAGCCACTTAGATGTCTGTGCATGCTGGTGTCATTCAATAAAAACAGAGGATACGGTGTCTGCACAGTGTTAACTAAACAACTAATGTTTCCTCAGACTAGGAGTTGGTATGATGATATGATTCAAACCAACAAATTCACACTAACAGACCCAAACTATAACAAATGCACCTGAAAGAGAGAAACAATTATGGATTAAATGTTTAATGTCAAAAAGACAATAAATAGGAAGAAGTCAATAAACAGTTAATTGAATTGCAGCTGGTAGAGGCTAGACAGAAAGCAAATAAAGAAATACACAAATAAATAAATGAATAAAAAAATAAAATTAAATATAGAAATACAATGTCTTAGGCTCACAACTGAGGCTCAGTAAGTCGCATTTGTCTGGTGCATTTCCGCTAAGTCTGGCCTAGTTTCATTTTACAAACTATAACTCACCTATGAACAGTTTTATCTAGTATGTTTTCATCTTCCCTTACTGAATGATAAAAATCATTTTAGCCTTGAGGACAGAGAGAGGACAGCCACAGAGCCTAACAGGTCGTGTTTCTCCACCTCTCCCCTTTTGGAAAAGGTTGGACAATCTATGCAGACTCTTGTGTGTCTTTTCATTTCTGCTCATTTCATTTTTGGACGTCCTGAACCATCAGAATCTGTGAAGGCCGGACAGGAGGCCAACAAAAGACAACGTGGATTGCTGTGATTGTGAGACTAGCAGATGATCGATCGGAGCTGCAGTGAAGAGGACGGCGGTGTTTGTGGGAGTTGGAGCTGAAGATCGGAGCAGGAACCATGTCTTCCCTTCAGTCTCTGAGAGAGTTGATCAGCGAGCGACTAGCTGCTGCTGCTGAAGAAATCTGCAGACTCTGTGAAGGAACCATCGTCCAGTACGAGGAGGAGCTCTGTCGTCAGCGCAGACTGCTGGATGTCATCTGGAAACCACAGCTGCAGCTACACCACGTAGGTAAGTCTCCTTCATCAGAGAAACTTTGAGCTTCATGCTTTTCTTTTTGGGGACCCGTCTGTCACTCAGTGGTGGTTCTACACTAACTTACCCCCCGGGGGATAAACCAATCATTTTCCTGTTTTACTTTGTGTACTAATTGTGCTACAAATAAATTGCCTTGTCTTACTCTCACAAGTACAATTCACCAAAAAGTTACTTAAGTAAATGTAACTTGTCACTACCCACCTCTGCATATATATTTATTTCCATTAGTCTCTTCTGGTCCTCCAGACTCCTCAGGCATTTTCTCCAATGATCACAGAGTTTATTGATGCTTGAAAAAACCCAAAAGGAGACATATAAAAGGCTCCTTGTTGTGTTTTTGTCCCTGCAGGCCTCCCCCAGCATTGGATGACTGAAGAGGAAGATCTCTGCAACCAGCAGAGGAATTTCAGAGTGGAACAGGAGGAACCAGAACCTCCACAGATTAAAGAAGAACTGCAGAGCTTTAATGTAACTGATAGTCAGGATGAAGAAGAAAACCAAAATGAAGAATCAACATCAACTACAGATGAAGAGACAGACCCACATAACAGAGATCAGAGGAAGAGGAGGGACAGAAGTCATGTCCAAAGTGTGGACAGCTCTCACATGTCAGCAGGTCAGTGTGACTCTGATTTTCATCTCCACACTATTGGTATGTTCACTTCAACAACGGTTCTATCTTGAGCTTCAAGCTCTCCAAACATGCAGTCCATCAACAGCGTGTCCTGGAAGAGTCTCTTCTGTCCCTTCCAGTTGAAAAGACAGAAGACATTGTTGGTCAGTGCAGCCGACAAAATTATTCAAATCAGATGATCTTAGTTAGTCCCTCCAGCTAACGACAAACAGGAAACCTTAACAGATCAAAGAGAAAATTGTTAGCAGATAAAAAAAGTACAATCTGTTTTGTCGTCTGTGGTTCTAAGTTTGTAGTTCAGTTCTTTTCAGCAGATTTCTCTCTCAAACCCAAAATCCATCTAAACCTCTTTGATGTCTCCATGTCTCCAATTCCAGACATTCAGACAGATTCTATTTCCAAAACTACATTTCAAGCTAAAACCCAAAGACAGGGTCCTGCTCATGGATCTGCAGACAGAAAAGATTCAAACCTGAACACATCAGTGAAAAACTGCTTAGTGTCAGAATTGTTCTCCATCTTTTTCTGGACTGATTCTTCCTCCAGTGCAGCTTCATCTTCATCAAACTGCTCCTCATTGGTGGGTGGAAACACAACAGGGAGGTTTTTCTGTGTCCAGTTCAGCTCCATGAATGTTCAGGCTGTTTAATGTCAGTGATTTCAGTTTAGAAAAACTGCATCTCTGCTGAGATTTGCTTCACTTCCATAAGAACCTCAGCAGCATCAGGATCATTTTGTTGATGGTTTGTCTGTGGAATGACATTTCATACTCATAGCTTCAGTGAAGATCAAGAGTCTGGAACCTTTAACACTAAAAGAACCATCTGATCCAGTTTCTTCCAGACCAAAACCCAACAAGAGCCACAAAGTCCACTTCACTGTTTAACAAAATACTTTTTATTTCTGTTTTTCTGGCTGTTAAGACAATCATTTATAAAATGTGGCTTTCAAAATGTAAAAAAAGTATTATGACAGTTTTATTACAGCTGTCATGAGATGATTTTTTTGTGTGATTAATTCAAGATTCAAGATTCAAGAATCAAGAAGTGTTTATTGCCATATTCGGTGAAGTTTCCCAGAATAGGAATTTGCTTTGGTGCAAGTGTGCAAAATAAAACAGAAGAACAGTAAGCAACAAAAATTAATAAAAAAAAATTACACAATGGTCAGAACAATAAATAAATAGAGTAAGTAGTGCAAACAGTGCCAAAAACAGTGCAAACTGAGGATGATCAAGGTGCAGGTAGTGGGCTGGTGACTGACTGGACATTGAAGTGAAGTTTAAGGGGGGGAGAAGTTAAAGGGTGTTGAAGAGTCTGACTGCAGAGGGAAAGAAACTGTTCTTGTGTCTTGAGGTTCTGGTCCTGATGGACCTTAGCCTCCTGCCTGAAGGGAGGAGTTCCAGTAGGTCATGTCCAGGGTAAGAAGGGTCGGCAGCTATCCGGCCTGCACGTCCCTGGTATCTGGAGACATATAGTTCCTGGACAGATGGGAGGCTGCAGCCGATCACTTTCTCTGCAATACGCTGCAGTCTGCTTATGTCCCTGGCTGTGGCTCCAGCGTACCACACAGTGATGGAGGAGGTGAGGATGGACTAAATGATGGCCGTGTAGAACTGCACCATCATCTGGGCCGGCAGCCGGGACTTCTTCAACTGCCGCAGGAAGTACATCCTCTGCTGGGCCTTTTTGAGCAGAGAGCTGATGGAAGGCTCCCACTTAAGGTCCTGAGTGATGGTGGAACCGAGGAAACGGACAGAGTCCACAACGGTGATGGTAGAGTCTGTCACGGTGAGAGGGGATGAGGGGGCTGTGACTTTCCTGAAGTCCACTATCATCTCCACTGTCTTCTGGGTGTTCAGCTCCAGGTTATTGATGCTGCACCACGACACCAGCCGGTCCAACTCCCTCCTATAGGCAGACTCATCATCATTAGAGATGAGTCCGATGAGGGTGGTGTCATCTGCAAACATGATCAGTTTAACAGAGTCATGGCTGGAGGTGCAGCAGTTGGTGTACAGGGAGAAGAGCAGAGGGGAAAGTACACAGCCCTGTGGAGTTCCTATGCTGATGAATTGGGTGGGCACACACTGCCTCCGGTCCGTTAGGAAGTCAGTGATCCACCTGCAGGTGCAGTCAGGCACGTTGAGCTGGAGGAGCTTTTCCTGGAGCAGAGAGGGGAGGATGGTGTTGAACGCAGAGCTGAAGTCCACGAACAGGATCCTAGCATAGGTTCCCGGGGAGTCCAGGTGCTGCAGGATGAAGTGGAGGGCCAGGTTGATAGCGTCGTCTACAGACCTGTTGGCTCTATAGGCGAACCGCAGTGGGTCCAGGAGGGGGTAGGTGAGGGATTTGAGGTGGGAGAGGACCAGACGCTCGAATGACTTGATGACTACAGACGTAAGTACCACAGGCCTGTAGTCATTGAGGCCAGTTATGCAGGGCTTTTTGGGGACAGGGACAATGGTGGACAGTTTGAAGCAGGCCAGGAGGTGGCAGGACTCCAGGGAGGTGTTGACGATGTCTGTGAAGACTGCTGCCAGTTCGCCTGCACAGTGTTTCAAGGTGGCAGGGGAGATGCCATCCGGGCCAGGAGCCTTCCGTAAGTTTTGCTTCCGGAAAAGCTTGAGCACCTCCTCTTCTGTCACTGAGAGGACAGTGGTGGGGAAGAGGTGGTCCGGGGGAGTCATAGGCTACGTTCACACTGCAGGGCTTAATAGTCAATTCGGATTTTTTGAAAAAATCCGATTTTTTTGCAAGACCGTTCACATTTCCTAGTAAATCCGAATTTTTGTGATCTCCAGTGTGACTGTGACAAGATCCAAACGAGACCCGCATGCGCAGAAGAATACTCAACGGTGAACGACGTCACTCGTTGTTTGCGGAAGTTGCTAACGTAGATGTCAACAGCAGTTTTTTTCAAGAGCAGTGTTGTCAACAGCGGAGCTCTTTTGCATTATTACATTTATTTTCACAAAGGAGCAGCAATCTTCTCATTTTAAGAAGGCATTGGAGCCGGTGCGCACGTGTGTCTGTGCGCACGGCCCGTTGTTGCGTGTCGATTACATATGATTCGGAATTAGGTGGCCTGGCCGGTCAGCCTGCGGTCGCAATTGATTGGAATCAGGACACCATACCCAAGTGGCCCGGGTCCCATTTGAAAAGATCGGATCTGTGTCGTTCAGACTGTCATGAAAAGATCGGAATTGGGTCGCAAAGGGGCAAAAAAATTGGAATTGGGTCATTTCAGCCTGCAGTGTGAACATAGCCATACTGTCCTCAGTGATAGTGGGGGAGGAATGTGGCTCCAAAGTTGCTGAGGAAACCTGTTCAGTGAGGGGGGAGGGGGTGGGACTTCAAATCTGGCATAAAAGGTGTTAAGCCTCTCAGCCAGTTGAAGGTCGTCAGCAGCATGTTGGGCTCTGGGCTAGTTGGTGATTTGCCTAAGCCCTCTCCAAACAGAGGTGACATTGTTGACCGAGAATTGCTCTTCCAGGCGTTTATTGTACCGATAGTCTCTTTGGATTTTTAGACTTGGAAAGAAAATGATCATTTCTTCTCACAATGACCTTTCTCCCCCAGTGGGGTCATCAGGGGTCCATTCACTCAGTGGTGTTACTGCCCACCTATATAAATGCTGCCACTTCCTTTCAATAAAACTTTAACATTTTGCACAACATACATTACTTGTTTGATGTACGACAGCAGCTACTTCCTGTTCCAAATAGCTGCTGTCACCAAACTCCAATAGACCTATATAGAAAAATAGGCAGCTGTTACTCAGTCATTCTAAATAGACAGAATTACCATTCTTGCTGTGAAACATTTTTTCTTAATATCTTGTTGCTAATCATAGTTTTACAATACATACAGTGGGGGTGTAACGATACGCTAAAAACTAATTTCGGTTCGGTTCAGAGTTTCATAGGGCTCGGTTCGATACGTTTTGGTTCAGTACGGCTGTTTAACAAATCTGCCTGATATGAACTGCTATTTTATGAGCTAGTAAGTTATTGATATTTATTGTTTGTGTTTTGCTGTCAGACACCTGAATTTCTCCCTTGGGAGATTAATAAAGCTTTAATCTATCTATTTTCTGTATTTTTTATGTACAAAAAGCCAGAAAATAATTACTTGCAAAATGTATTTATTGGTTTTATATAACAATAAATAAAATTGACCTCTGTAGGTGATCTGCTTAATAAAATAAGAAACAACTATTAGCTGCCAGGAACAAAAAAATTTGGATAATTAACACTGGCCTGAAAAATTAACTTGCACCTTTATTTTCTTGTATACCCGATTTTTTCAATCGGGTCATGCCGTTTTAAGAGCATTAACAGATCTATTCTGTGGCATACACTATCTTTGTGTAACGATGTCAACACAACAGCATTCCCCACAGGAGAGCGTAGGCTAAGCATTACCCATGCTGATCCTGTGGACATGCGCACTGTCACCTCCATCACCTGATAGCTGTTGAAGCTGAAGTGCAAAGATGTTTCTGACCATGGAAGGCGGATCTTCCTTCAGGGTTCACCTCCCCCTGTGGACTTATTGCTGTTCTCCATAACTGAGCTACACAAACTGAACGGGCGCTCACACACAGTCTTACGCTGCGCGCGACACGTTCTGCCCCCACCCCCCCCTTCCTACAGGCACGCAATTGCAGAAACCGGTGAGAGTCTCGGCGGAATACCGCGAGTAACAGTAGTTCCGCCTCAACGCAAAGTTAATACATTTGCAGGTAAAAAATAAACAAACCGAAAAACCAAAACGGTACGAACGTGAACCGATCCGAAAGTGCTGTACCGAAACGGTTCGGTCCAACTACGTGTACCGTTACAACCCTAGCATACAGTCACTATAACAAATAAAAAAGGCCTCTACTTGTGTTTCTGCAGGCCTCCCCCAGCGTTTGATGACTGAAGAGGAAGATCTCTGCATCCAGCAGAGGAACTTCAGAGTGGAACAGCAAGAACCGGAACCTCCACAGATTAAAGAGGAATCAGGGGAAATCTGCATCATTCAGGATGAAGATCAGCTTGATCTGAAGCAGGAGACTGATACCTTGATGGAGATTCCTACTTATGAGGAAAATGAGAACAGTGAAGCAGATCTAAACAATCAGCAGAGCTTTAATGTAACTGATAGTCAGGATGAAGAAGGAAACCAACATGAAGAATCAACATCAATTACAGATGAAGAGACAGACCAACAGAACAGAGATCAGAGGAAGAAAAGAGACAGAAGTCATGTCCAAAGTGTGGACAGCTCTCACATGTCAGCAGGTCCGTGTGACTCTGATGTTAGAAAAAATCCCAAGAAGACAAATCTTGGTAAGAAATACAAAAAATCTCAAAAAGAAGAGAAACTTTCCTCTATCAAGTCTGGTAAAAACTCAGGAATAATTACTAACCCATCTGACCATATGGAAACTGGGTCTGATGAAAGATGTTATATCTGTAAAGAATGTGGTAAAAGCTTTTGTAACATATCTCTGTTCAGAATTCACGCAAGAATCCATGCAGAAGATGAGAGATTTTCTTGTAAAGAATGTGAGAAAAGTTTTAGTCACAGATCTAGTCTCAAAACACACATGAGAACTCATACAGGAGAAATGCCTTTTTCTTGTAAAGAATGTGATACAAGTTTTCGTCATGGGGCTAGTCTCAAAAGACACATGATGACTCACACAGGAGAAAAGCCTTTTTTTTGTAAAGAATGTAAAAAAAGTTTTAATCAAATATCTACTCTCAAAACACACATGAGAACTCACACAGGAGAAAAGCCTTTTTCTTGTAAAGAATGTAAAAAAAGTTTTAGTCGAATATATCATCTCAAAACACACATGAGAACTCACACAGGAGAAAAGCCTTTTTTTTGTAAAGAATGTAAAAAAAGTTTTCAGCAAATAGCTACTCTCAAAACACACATGAGAACTCACACAGGAGAAAAGCCTTTTTCTTGTAAAGAATGTAAAAAAAGTTTTAATCAAATATCTACTCTCAAAACACACATGAGAACTCACACAGGAGAAAAGCCTTTTTCTTGTAAAGAATGTAAAAAAAGTTTTAGTCGAATATATAATCTCAAAACACACATGAGAACTCACACAGGAGAAAAGCCTTTTTCTTGTAAAGAATGTGATTCAAGTTTTAGTTGCAGATCTAGTCTTCAGACACACATGAGAACTCACAAGACTTTCTCTTCACAAACGATGTAATAAAGGAGTTAATGTAAACTCTAAATTCTAAACTTTTCTGATAAGAGGTCGACACCTCAACCTTTGCACCACAGTCAAAGACTTTATTTTACAGGAGGGAAAAATCTGATGGCCTCCATACCATATTGATGAAGTAACTTCATTAGAGGGAGGCACAAGTGAGTTTTTAATGTGTAGAAATGAAGTTTTCTACTAATTTATTGTTATAATATGATACTTTTACTTTCTATTAGTTTTGTTTTAGGTTTTCATTTTCTCTATATAAAAAGCAAAAAAAAGTAATGGATCAATACATTTGAATCTTTGTGTAATGATATTAGACGAAGAGTTTTACTGCTGACAAAATATGTACAACCTTTTCATAAAATGAATTGTTTTAGATGTACCTGCAAATAGAAATGAGTTGTTTGTTTTGAGTCATTAGAGCTAATTCTTGAATGTCTTCATTATGGTTGAAATGTTTTTTTATACATCTTTAATTTTAGGCAAGGCAAGGCAAGTTTATTTGTATAGCAGAATTCGTACACAAAGTAATTCAAGGTGCTTCACAAAACAGAAAAATGCATTCAAATCACAATACATCATAGAAATAATCAACGCAAAATTTTCTTCAAAAGCAAAGATAAAATTAGAAAATTGATTTAAAAAGAAAGGAAAACTTTTTCGGCACTGGCAGTCATATCACGCTAAGTCGCGGTCAAAGTCGTCAGCAAAATCAAAGATAAGACAAAAGCAAGATTTGACACAACGCATGCAAAAACATGCATTTTGCAAATGCAAAAAAAAAAAAAAAAGTTAAAGCAAAAAAGGTAAAGCAGAATAAAAAATTATTAAAAAGCAAATATTTAATATTTTCTCTTGCAACTTAGAAAGTTTTGTGTGCAACGTGATGGCAGAAATATCACTCCATATTTCTCAAGGTTTTTTTCCATCTGTGACGACACGGTGAGATGAGAGGACATCAGTGTGCTTCTGGAACACATACAGAAATAGTAACTTGGCACAAATCGACACTGAAGGAGTATTGTAAAGATTTTCAGAGTTGTGTTTAAAGAGATATCCTGGTGAGTTGAAGATTGTTTTTCAGTTTTTTTAATAAGCTAACCACAAGCGCATGATGAAGCCAATAGGAGAAAGGTTGCTTATATGTTTCTGTAATTACTTTATTATTGAGGTGAAATATGATCTTTCAGCCTATTGATATGATCATTGTGTTTTACAGTGCTGGTAGTCCTGTTCATTTTCTCTCCTTTTTTATTTGCAATGTCTAAGATGGCTGACTCGTAATCTTTATAAATACAGCAGTGTGTGGTAAAAATGCACTTGGGAGCAATGATGTATTGCTCTGAATGCAGAATAATCTTGGATTTTAAGTTTTCTAACCAAAATAAAGTCTAAAGCTTACTGACATACGTTCTGAAAAAACACATGTGCTTTGACACAGGGGCTTTATCTCTTTATCTTCTTGTTTACATTCTTTTTATTCCAGAAACTATTCAAGAGTTGACACAATTCCAGTGGATTCTTTTGTGGAGAAAGCAGCCTCACACTGAGATGCAGCGCTGCACAGTAGGGACGTGATTACGTAATCACCTTGAATCAGCTGATTCTGCAGCGCAGAGAAGAGGCTTTGTTACAGTATATCAGGATGACCCAAATGCAGGACCAGACTCCAACGTTGAGGGAAGATCCAGAACTCTTTTCATAAAAAACACCACATTCGTTGGTTAAAACTCCACCAAAATAACCAGGGGGGTATTCCAGGAAGCTTGTTTAAACTAGCCTGACTTTAACCCTGAACTCTCGCTGAAATCCCCCTGAACTTGCTTACTCTGGGTTAGGCCTGGGGGATAAATCGATCAAATGAATTAATTCGAATTTTTTGTTACGGGCGATTTCAAAAATAACTAAATCGAGTTTTTATGTGGCGCAGTTTTGGCTCCCCAGAGCTTCCGTAGCGTTAGTTTCACGTGGCGACAATCGACACACGAAGCAGCTAGCGACAGCATGGCTACCGGTGACAGTGGGAAGTTTGTTCCCAAGAAAGGAATAAAATCATCTGTTGTTTGGAACTGGTCTGGGTTTACTGCCACAGACCTGGAGGAAGAGACCCCCCCCCCCCCCACGCTGCCTAAAGCCCATCGGAGTCAAAGGCTCTCACGGTCGCTCGCGTAGCACGCGCCCAGTCCTCTTAAACACGCACGCGCCCTGACACACACACACATATACTCATGCTACAACGCCTGTATAGTTAGTTCATTAGTTAGTTAGTTAGTTAGTTGTTACTGTTATTTGTTAATAAAGAATACTGCGTTGTAATTATTAATTGTACCGGTAGATTCATTTGCGATGCGGCCGCCGTAGGATTTTGTTTTCTGAGGAGGCGGCCGCGAGGGGGGAGGGGGGGTTGACCGTGACTCCTGCTGCTTCATCATCTTCTCCGTGGAAAAGACGAGGTTTCTGAATTTAATTTAAACCTTAGAGCCCAGATGTGAGCTGTATTGTTAATCCTTTAGAAAATGGTGCTACTGTCAAGGTAAATGTTTGTGTCCTTTTAGTGGGACTTTGAGTAAGGAAGTAACCTTTATATTTTGGACAAGTGAAAACAAGTTTAGAATAACGAAATTAGACAAAAACAAGACAAAAAATTATATAAAACAGGTTAAAATTATTTAAACACAAGTCCAAAAAGAAAAAGAAGAAAAATCTCATACTTAACTTTGATTCCAAGAGCGTGTTCATTTATTTATTATTCATCCCAGAAATGGGGGTTACATTTGTCTTGGGTTTGATTAAATAAAAGCAACATTTGCTTGAACTTGTCTGCCGTTTGTACTTATTGCTTTCCTTAAGTAGGGTGGGGGGTGGGGGTGGGGGGGGAATCGGGAAATAATCAGAAATCGAATTAAAAAATCGAATTTATTTTTAGGCCATATCGCCCAGCCCTACACTGGGTATGTCGGTTTCAAAAGACCGGATATGATTTGGTGTAATAACGCTAGACTTGGTAATCCTGGGTTAATGCACGTGCAAGTCATGTACATAAAGACATTCTCAATGGATCGCCGATTTCTGGAGTCACCATGGAAATGCGTGGTGGAAAAACTAGAGAAAGCTACACTTCAGTGAGACGGAGTCTGAGATTTTAATGACAGCGTATGAAGATTATAAAACCATCAAAAATTCTGATGGATTCTGATTATGATGGACTTCATAAAGATGAGTCCTCCCACTTTGGTTTGTGTCAAATGTAGAAAAACTCAAAGAACCAAAATCAATCCAGTTTGGATCAATTCTGCCTTTCAGATCTTTGGAAAAACTGAAGGAATCTCTGCATCCCAGATTTCTGCAGGTTTTCAATCTCCTCTTTGATCTGATTGAATGTGTCCATCAAGGTCTTTGAAAGCATCATTTTCTCCTCCTCCTCCTTCTTCTTGAGGGTCTCTCTGAGTGAGGAGATCTCCCCCAAAAGGGAGGACTGTTCTTGCTGCCGTTCACTGCTGCCGTTCTGCTTCCAGGTTCTTGTGGTTCTCCATCAGAGCTGGTCTCCATGGGACTGTTGCCTCCCTCTGTGGTGTCAGTCAGTCAGGAGGTGGGAGGGAGGGATGGAGGAGTCTTTGTCCTTCTGGACATGTTCCTCCTGCTCCTTCTTTCCCAGAGTTCCTGCAACCAGACAGAGTCTTTGTGCTTTGGAGCTGCTTCTCTTGGATGAAGCGCTTGGTTAGCTCACTTTGATCTCTTTCATGTGGGACTTTGTCTTGAAGCGGATCAAACTGAAGGTGGGACTCCCAAAGCAAACGTTCTGGGATGTTTGCTTCAGCTCTGTGCTTCTGTTCTCTGGTTGCTTCTTTGCTTTGGTTGCAGAGACCTGGAGCTCTCTCTCCATGCAGATCAGCAGCTTCTTTGGAGGCAGAGGCAGCTGTGTGGGAAGTCTCTGCAGGTCCAGAATCTTCTGATGGATCAGCAGCTGCTGCAGGTTCCTCTGGGTGGAAACACATTTCTGCCAAACAGAACATCTGTTTGTCTTTGTTTGGATGGAAAACGGAGGAAAAAAACTTCTTTGGAGAGAAATCTGCTTTGTTTCTTGTTGCTATGAGGTTGTTGAACAAATGTGGTCACTTTCACAGCTTCACTTCAAATGACTTCCAATAGACAGAAATTATACATTTACAGTTTATTAAAATAAGTTCGTGAAATATTTTTGATGTTTTTTCTGTAATTCTAGGTCTGATGTCTTCATACATGATGGCTAAAAGAACAAAAACCAAACCAAATCAGTCAGGTCTGTAGTTTGAACTTGTATTAGAAATGAGAAGGGCGACACCTTCTGGCTGTATCCAGAACTGCATCTTTTGGTCAGAAAAGTGTTGAAAAACCTCAATTGTGTCTCTAAAATGTCTGCAGTTTTTTTGTCTGAAGACATGAATAAAGTCTGGATTTGATCCTGAATGAATCTTCATATTTCTTTGTTCTTCAGTCTTTTTTTCAGTCTCAAACACACTGGTTCATTTGATCCTAATGAGAACATGTGTGAGGCTCCAACATGGCTGCCTTCACTGCAGGGGCCTGTTTCACAAAGGAGGTTCAACCAACTCTGAGGTCAAACCTGAACTCTGAGTTGGTCAATCGAGAGATTAACAACTCTGAGTTTTCAGTTTCAGAGCAGCTGATCTGAGTTAGATCAATCAACTCTGAGTGGACTGATTCGGAGGTGAGCGTGCGCACCGCGTCTATAAGAAGCCATTATCAATGGAGCGCAGATATCACGAGTCACCATGGCAACCGTGAAAAAAAGAGGTCTGCGTATTTTTCGCCAGCTGAACTTGACGTGCTGCTGCAGAGTTACAGTGAATATGAGCACATATTCCGGAAGAAAAGCAACACCGCTGCATCTGCAAAACAGAGACAGTTAGCGTGGGAAAACATAGCTGCTCAAGTTAATGCGTAAGTTTGCATTTAAATCATTGTTATAAAATATTGGCTGTAATAACTTTTTAAATAGCGTAAGGAGTGAAATAAAAAATGGGGATATTTAGGAGTACTTTTGAAGTGTTATTCCTGGTGTAAATGCATGAAATGCTGCATAGTGTACAGAACCAATCTGGGGGAAAATGCATTTAATGTCGGTAATGTTTAGAGGACTTTTTTGTTAACCTTCCCCTCTAGCAAACGTTGGTCATTTTAATATTAATACATGCAATTGTGTTTTTAAAAGTGAACTTTTGTCTACTGTTGAACCTTTCGCTGCGCGAAGACTTCTCCTTTCTTTTCTCTCGTCTTTCCGACGCGCAGGGGAGATTTCCTTCAGGGCCGAAGGGAATTCTCCTTCGGGGTTCACTTCCTGTTGGAAACCCTCAACCTCCAGAGCACACACCTCTGCTCCGTCCTCCCCCCCCCCCCCATCTGCACCTGCAATCGCCCCTCCCCTTGTCTCTCGTGGATCGCACCCCGCTCAGCACACACACGCTGCAACACTACCCTTGTATTGATCAAGTGGTATAGGTTTATATGGGATTAAGAAAGTAAGCAGTACTAGCAAATTGTGTTTCCATAAAATAATTGTTACATTAATCTAATTCAATGTCCCTGATTTCATTTTCACGTAGATGCAATCCTGCAGGAATTAAAAGAACATAGCAGCAGTTAAAAGTGAAAAAGAAATTGAGTCTTCTCAAAATCCTCGTACGAGGTAAATATAATTCTCTATGAATTAATGCAGCCTCCTCGTCTATTGGGTCCTCCAAAAAAGAACAAGCCATTCTTGTCACTTAGACCGTCTCTGTGTGACGGAAATGTGGGCAATGAAGGTTAAAGCGAAAAATATGTCGTTCGTCTTTAAAAAGGGGAGGGGACCGGCAGAAACTTTGAGTTTGGAGAATAAAACCTGCTCCCGACCAGGTTAGGTTCACAGCATAAGTAACCATGGACACTGACTCCGAGTATAAGTTACCTCTCTTTCAGAAACGGGTTTGACTTACTCTGCTTTCTCTGGTTTAACAAACCTCCCATTCTGAAACGGAAAACCCAGGGTTTCCCTGATTTCAGGGTTTATGAACTCAGAGTTTACACTTAACCTCCTTTCTGAAACAGGCCCCAGGTTCCTCTTCACAGCATGTGTTTGTGGATCAACACACAAACAACAACAGGTGCAGGTGAGGAAGTGTTGCTGTTGTTGCCTTTGCCTGCTTCCAGCCTACAGGCACAGTTTTCTGCTCCATATGAGGTGGAAAAGAAAATGAATGACACCAATTTTAGGATCCCAACTCCTGACAAAGAGAAGAAATGTGGAGTTTGTCACGTCAACATGCTCAAGCCTTCTTTTTCCAGAGGGGAGTCCAACTGTCCTTCTAGTGATGCTCCGGTAGATTCATGGATCAGAAGGTTGAGGGTTCAAGTCCATTCATGGTTTAAGTCAGACAGAAGAAGAGTTTGGTTTGGATCCTTTCTTGTCTTTCTGTTCTCATTGAGTCTCTTCTAGTTCCAGGTCTGGTTCAAATAGTGGAATCATCCAAAAGGATGAAAACAGTCCTCCAAGCAGACGTCAGATTGAAAAGCTCATCAAAGAACACATCCAACTAGCCAATCAGCAAAGCACTGACAAGCTGGACTTGTGCTCTCCTTCAGTGAAGAACCTCCTCCTGCTGCTCCTCCATCTTTAGCTCTGACTTTGGAAGTCTTAGCTCCTCCTCCTCACCATCACTGTGACTGTTGACGTCTTCCAACTCCTCCAGAAAGCTGTTTTCTGATGAAGCTCTAACATCTCCTCCCTGTTGCAGCTTTCAGTCCAAACTCAACCTGTTCATGTCAATTCACTCCAGAGAAAATCCTTTTTCTGGGAAGAATTTGCTCCAAGTTTTCCTCCAACTAAGAATCTGCAAACCCAGATGAGAACTCCCAGCAGGAAAAGAATTCATCTGCAGGAAACTAGAAAAAGGCCTTTTTGTGGGAGGAAACCATTCCAGATCTTTACAAACACCAGAAATCCCAACTTTTCCTCCACTTAGCCTGAGTTTGGGTTCCAGGAAGCGGTGTGTGTTCAAGCTCCGCCCCCAGCAGCATCTCATGAAGCCCCTCCTCCAACATGAGGCCACTGGGGAATTCTGAATGAACCTTTACATTTCAACAGAAATTTCAAGCTAAAAACAGGAAAAAAACTCTCTTCATGTTTGAAAACAATCAAACATTCAAACAGGAAGAGAAAACAACGTTTGTCAGGAAATCAACAGATTTGATTGATTGTAAATCTTCTTCCTGTCGGAGTTTGATGAATGGAAGTAGAATCTGTAGAAAGTCAGTTGATGTTTTCCATTTCAGTAAATGAAGGTTTGATCTGCAGATTTCCTGATCACTTTCTGACTGGGATCCAGACCTGAACTAGACGTGACTCATGAGGAAGCAAACAGCACAGAAACTGCTCTGAATGTTCCCTCTTCTTCACTTTCTGTCTGACTTCAACCATGAAGGGACTTGAACCCTCAACCTTCTGATCCATGAGGCCACATGGTCTGAGAGAACATCCAGGTCCAGCTGCAGGTGGAGGACAGCATCATCCAGCCGTCACAGACTGGGGGCGGAGCCTGGAGATGACTGCTGAAGGTCAGAGGGCGGAGCTTCATCAGGATGAAGGTGCTGCTTGGATTCTGCTTTGATGTCCGTCTGTTCTCAGTCCCTTCATGGCTGCTGCTCAGAGCTGTTTCTGGATGTTTCTGGAGAATTCATGTCTTTACTGATCCAAATGTGGGATTTCTGTTTTTCTTTGGACTTTTCTTTATTTAAGGCTTTTAGCTTTTGGAACTTTCTTTGTTTCTATGCTTTAACTTCCAAACGGGTTTATCTAAGACAATCTGATTGTTTTTCATTTGACTTTCTAGGAACTTTCTGTTTCATCTTTGAGGATTTGGACTTTTGAAAGACTTTTAGCTGCAGTTTCATCCTTTGAACCAGATGGATCTGAATCTAGGGTCAAAGATTCTAAGGAAATCATGGATTCACAGACATTTGATTGAATTTCTGTCTGGATCAGAAACCAACAGCAGACATTTCAAGCCGTCATCTGTTCCTAATGTTCATTCCCCGCCATCATTGAAAGCTTTTGGAATAGTCCCTAAAGCCAGCGATCGGGCCGCTTTGGAGCATGAACTCATCACTCGGTGTCACGGTGGCAGAGAGATGACAGATCCCAAATCTGAGGCTGAAATGATCACGTCCTACCAGCTCCACTCTGGATTTGGGACCAAAAACCTTTGAAGATGTTGGAGCATTGTTGGAGAATAGACTGACAACATTTGTTTGGAAGAAAGATTGACCTTTGACCCCTCCCTCATGTGTTCCACATCCAGCTGCAGACACACCACTACAGCTCACATTCCACTTCTGATCCAGCAGTTAGAACCAGAGCCTGCATTTGCAGCAGGTTCCAACCCACTGACCACTGATCCACACAGGGGGACGTCCTAAGGGGCGGAGTCAGCCACTGGAGAGAGCAAAAAGGAGAAAGGGGGGTCACTCTGGGCCTCTCTGTGTCTGGACCTTCAGAGGGACAGTGGTTTGGTCCAGAACACGGATGCTAAACTAGCTCTCTGGAAACTTGAACTTGTTGAATGGGAAACTTCCTGAAATCTTCTTCATCTGTTGACTTGTTCTTTCTTCATCTGAATGAGCTCAGTCCTCTCCCAAATCCAACTCCATCTATCTTCAGTGCTTTGGACTGAGTTGGAGCAGAACTAGAGCTTTCTCCAGATGTCCTAGTACTTTTAGATCAGTGTCTTCCAATATTTGGAGCCCAGGTTCACTTCTTTCCCTGACAAAAATCCCAAAAGGCCTACCAGCCACCAAATAGTCAGAAACCAGAGAAACTTGGTGGTCTGCATTGATGAGAAACCAGTCCCTCCAGGATGACTCATGGCTTTTTGGAATCATTTCACACACAAACAAACGGGAAGTTGTGCTTGTTTTTCTGAGAAAATGCAATCAAATGTGTGATAATGGTCAATGTAAATGTTTAGATAAAGGCTGTAGGGGATTCAGGGATTGTGGAGCGGTTGTTGGACAGTGGTTGCCATGGCGACCTGCACACTCACCAAGCTGGAACTTAGAAGAAGAAAAAGAGACCAAAATGATTGATAAAGCAGGTTTTCCAGGGAAATCCCACAAAGTGCTTACCAAGCTAGAACTAAGAATATCCAGCATGTTTTGGAAAAACTCATTAGCTTCTTGTGGAAAATGATGAGTCATTGTAAAAGCATTCTATGAATGCTCAGAAAACTTCCTCTAAGGTTGTGGTTGTTTGGAGAAGTCCTCCTCTTCAAAGAAGTTCTCCTGACCATCTTCAAAGCCACTTTCTGCTTTTTCAAACGCTACTGTTCAACAAAAACTTGGTTTCTGCCACAAAACCAACCTTAGACACTGAAACAGAATGAATCCAATGCAGAAATGTGTTGACACCTTTAATTCAAAGCTTCAATCAGTTTGAATCTCATGAAGAACATTTCAAAAATCCACATTTGGATCAGGCGTCTTCATCAGAGCACAACTCATGTTTCCAGGACTGTGACTCACCAATAGATCCTCATTTCCTTTACACAATCTGTTTCCATCATTTGGATTTTTCATCAAAACTTGAGTTAGAAAAGAATTGTTGCCCCAAAATGTCCAGTTTGAATAGTCTACAGTTTGTTGTGTTTGGTTGCTAGGTAACAGGGTCTTTAATGTCTATGATGTCATGGTGGCTTTCAGAGTTGAACTCCTGAATATGACGGTAAACATTTGGATTGAACAAAAATGGGATTGAAGCTCATGCTAAATCCTGATCTCAATGCTGAAAAAACCTCCTCCTAGATTCTGGTTGTTTGGAGAAGTCCTCCTCTTCCAAGAATTCCTGAAAAAAGCCCTCATTTCTCCTGACCATCTTCAAAGCCACTTTCTGCTTTAGTTTAGTCCAAACTTGCTATATGCTGACAACATTTACAGCTTGAATCAATCTGAAGAATCCAAGGAAACAAACCAATCTAAGTCTGCATTCATGCCACTTCAGAACCAACAAAGCATGTTTCCAGGACGCTGACTTACCAATAGAACTTGGGATTTCCTTTGCAGTATCCTTCTCCGTGTGTTTTCCTTTGTTTTTCTCCCCAAAACCTAAAGCAGAGATTTTTGCTGAGCTGCAGAACAAACGTCTGACTGCTTTAACCGCCGTTGATGGTTTGTTGTGTTTCCCTCTATAGCTGCTATGGTCTTGGTATGGTTGCTAGGTAACGCTGTCTTTGATGATGATGACGTCAGAGTGGCCTCTAGAATGGACTTTTTTCTTGTGGAACCAGGAGCTGTAACCTTTAGGGCACTAGGACCCAGAAAGAGGTCCAGGCAGTGACGGTGTTCAGTGACGGACTGCGCAGCCGCACTTCCTCCAAACGCCACTATTCATCCAGCGCGTGGAGCGCCAGAGTCCAAACGGGCTTAAGGCGCTTTGATAAAGCGCTCTGGAATCCAGCTATGGTGTGCTAAACGTCAGGTCCAGAACGGAAGATGCCATCAATGAAGTCTGTCTGTCAGCAGCAATCCAACGCTGATGGGGTTTAGCTTGTGGAGGATTTGAATGTTCATTTGCTCTCAGGTTGGTTCTGTGCTGGAAGCCCCAACCCTCAGTTCAGTCAAGTTAGAAAGATGCTAACCAGCTGTTCCCTCTGTCACCATGGAAACACGGACCGCTTTAAAGTGGGACAGGATTTTCACGGAGCGGACTTCTAGACGTGGAGGATAAATACTCCAAGATGAATTCATCAGACATGAATCAAACAGTCTTTTCTACATAGAACAGAATGAAATCCACTGTGTTTTAGCAGCGTCTGTAGCATCACAGAGACGGTGTTCCACCAAAAACTGGGACCTGTCACATGTTGTTTCCTGGTGACAGAGCTGCAGCTTTAATGTCAATGATATAGAAGAAGAAGAATCCAAAACATTGGACTGTTTTCATGTGATCACATGGAAGCAGAATTAGGAAATCTCTAGGAAATCTGTCTTTGTTTTGTCAGCATGTTTGAATTGGAGTTTACAGTTAGATGACAATAAAGACGTTTTCACACCAAGAAATTACTTTGATGCAGTTTTCATTAAATAAATCAAAGAAAAGTTCAAATAGTAAAACCTCTAAATATTTCTGTGGTCTGTAAAAAATGTTTTCAAAAATTAAATGTTGTCTCCTGTGTGGAGGTATTTCAGTTCATTAAAACTGACATAAATGAGTAACGTTCACTGCAAACTGTGCAGAAGGCATGTTCTGTCTAAAACTGGAAATAGCACCAACCTTTTTTATCACCTGAAGCTGAGTCTCTATTTGATAATTCAATAAAAATAACATTTCATTTCCTCATTATAAAGCAACTTTATTGGAGTTTCATTTGTCATTGGTCTTTTTGAGCCAAAATTCTGAAGAAATCAAAACAAAAGGCTTTTCCAACAGAATCAGAACGTTAGCACGTGACCTAAGTTTGTTCACTTAAATGTTGATTTCTTTGACTGTTGTGTTAATAATATCAACAGTTCTCTGTCGCCCTCTGGTGGTTCATCAGAGAAGCCAAACTTCCAAAGAAAGTGAATCAATAAACATGAGCTAATTCTTGATGCAGGTTTGAAAACACAGATGGAAAACAGCATCAATACAAATATTAGTCAATGTTTCCTTGAATGGAACAATTTCAGTATTTGTTGTCAGAAACGTTGTGAAAAACTGTCTTGTAAAGTGTGTGGTGACGGTCCACTGTGGAAAATGACTGTTTGTGGAACATTGAGATGTGCTCAGTGATTTTGGTTTAGGACACTTTGGTTTCATTTCAAACGTTGGTTTCTCCTAAATCTACAAACTCTCTCCACAAACTGTCTCCTAACTCTCAGGGATTCCTGCTGCTGGCAAAACTCACGGCTCAAGGAACCACTTCATGAATCAGTCTCAATTAATTGTACTTCTTGAACTCTCATATGTCTAAGTTTGAGCCTGCAGATATTTTTAAAACAATAAAATGGAAGGATCGATCTAGATTCTCATCATGGATTCATTTACCATTTATCTATAGATGACATATCACTTTCTGGCAGTAGGGCTGCTAAATAAACTCATCATCCTCTCACTCCCTCTCACTCATGGTGCAGAAAGAATAAAAAAAGCAGAAAGAATGAAACATAACGGGACAGTTCAGCTGGAAGTTGAGAACGAGGCTTTGAAACCAGCAGCAGTTTGAGTCCATTCTGATGTTCCATTCAGGTTTCTGCTACAACAAGCCTTTATTTTGAAAGAGCCAGTGGGGCAGAAACAATAGAAGGAGGAGATTACCAACCCCCCCTGGAATGTTGCCCCCTGTGCAGTGGACTAGTGGGGGCAGGGACGGCTGAACCAATCACAGAAGACTGTTGCAGCTTTCCCTCCAAAAGTCAACCAATCAGATGTTGTTGTTTGGATTCTTTGTCTTGAAGTTTCACATGTGGAAGCTTCCAGAGTCTTTTCTGTTTGGTCTGCAGGCTGAGCAGAACTGACTCCTGCAGGATCACAGGAACTTTCAGGAAAATCTCCAAACAGGAGAAAAGTTTCTGTTTGGACCTTTTTTCTGTGATTGTGAGACTAGCAGATGATCGATCGGAGCTGCAGTGAAGAGGACGGCGGTGTTTGTGGGAGTTGGAGCTGAAGATCGGAGCAGGAACCATGTCTTCAGAACCTCAGGAAGGTTCTGTCAGAGAACAACTTTCTGCTGCTGAAGGAACCATCGTCCAGAACGAGGAGGAGCTCTGTCGTCAGCGCAGACTGCTGGATAGCAGCTGGAACCCGCAGCTTCAGCTACACCACATAGGTATTTTAGCTTCATCAAAGAAACCGAGAAGCCCTTTGAGCTTCATGCTTTTCTCTTTGGGGACCCGTCTGTCACTCAGTGGTGGTTCTACACTAACTTACTCCCCGGGCGATAAACCCCGGGGTACTCTCACAAGTACAATTCCCCAAAAAGTTACTAAGTAAAGATTAAGTAAATGTAACGCGTTACTACCCACCTCTGCGTATATATATTTATTTCAATCAGTCTCTTGTGGTCCTCCAGACTCCTCAGATATTTTCTCCAATGATCATTGATTTTACTGGTGCTTGACAAAATCCAAACGTTTTTTTTTTTTAGGTTCTGCATATGGTGCGTGATTGGAACTTTAGTAAACACATAAAATACATTCGTCTTTGCTGATCTTTTTCTGCTAGTCCTGTGTTCAGACTTGTCACCTTTTGGGCTGGGAGGGGCTCTCACTGCCTCTGAGCTGCACGTGCGTGCTCCCTGTACTTACACACACGCGCAGTTTCAGAACCACAAAGTGAAAGAGGTTTCATTCAAGATCATTCATAGGTTTTATCCAACAAATCAGTATATGCAAAGGCTAAAAAGGGATATTGATGAAAACTGTTCTTTCTGTTCTCAATCTGAGGAAACGTTGGTGCATATTTTTTGGACCTGCAAGTACACGGAAAAAATATGGGACAAAATTGACAAACTTGATAAAAACTCAAATTTATACACATTTTACTTTAACATGGAAAAATATCTTATTTGGTTACGTTAATTATGATAATACACGTGTATCTCAATTTTATTTAATAAATCTTCTGATTCTATTATTATTATATTATATTTACAAATCAAAATTCAGCAATAAAGTTCCTAATTTTCTTGATTTACTAGCCCAAGTTAGATGTTACTTACATTCCATTTCCCCCAGTACAAACAAAGAAGAAATTAAAACGTTATCACCTTGCTCAGTTGTATAATTAAATATAAGTTTATTTTTTTGCTTGTATATCCCCTGGCGTTTATTTTGAACATTTGATGTACAGTTTACTGTTCCTTGTTCTTTTGCTGTATGTCACTTTCGTTCTGTATCAATTAAAAAAGTTTTAGAACCACACATCTTCATTTTACAACAGAAGTTTCCATCTTGTGAGAAAATAAGACACAGCCGCCCGCCGGGGGATTTCATGTTGGGGGGGTTATTACTGTTCTCTTTCACTCCGTAACACCAAACATGAACTGTTAGAGTTCGATGGAGACAACTACATGTTTTTTTGGGAACAATTTTGTGCAGCGCAAAGTTGTATATGGTGTCAATTCAGCGCCTAAAAAAATTGCGCATCAAAACAGTAAAACCGCGCATCAAAACCCCAATCTGTGAATCAAAATGCATAAGCTATAATTTTCAACCAAAAACTATAACCCAAAGCAGATATTTTTCAGTTGCCGATTTGTTTTCTCGCCATTCTGAAATCCTGTTTTTGAGGTGCAGTTTTATTTTGAAATCCTCTTTTTAAGTAGCGCTTTTATTTTTTGCGGTTTTGATTCTAAAACCTTTCGACATGTAAAAATAGCGACATATCAGTCAAGAGGAGGGGAGGCGGGACATCCCCATCATCCAGAAGCTCATTGGCTACCGAATAACACAGAGTCTCACTTCAACATATCAGTTTCAAAGGTGAGTGTCTCATGTTTTTCAAATCTTTTACGATATTAAATGATCAAACTTGTACTTTATGTAACCAGAGGACGCCAGCACAGTCAGATGAGGAGCTCCACCAGTAGCTGCTAGTGAAAAAAGATGCTGGAAAGTAAGATGTTGCATGAAAAACTATCACCAATGTTCT
Source organism: Oryzias latipes (assembly GCF_053564925.1). Lineage (NCBI taxonomy): Eukaryota > Metazoa > Chordata > Actinopteri > Beloniformes > Adrianichthyidae > Oryzias > Oryzias latipes. The sequence continues at coordinate 24,719,138 of NC_136238.1, read as the reverse complement.
CCTGTGTTAGCATGCTAGCTAGCTCAATGCTAGCGGGGTTTCCAGCTCTCTTCATGACTTTAATGGATTAAACAAAGTCCATGCTTTTACGGCAGTTTCAGGATAAGCCATGTCAAACCTGGGAATAATTGCCCGTGAATCTTCACTAAGATTAATCCAATATTTTTTTCAAGACATACATTCATGTATAACCTATAAGGTTTCTCATTGTTTCTTTTAGGGATTACAGAGGGAATTGAACAACAAAGCAACATATTGGTGTGCCGTATTTACAAAATGTATGCGTCTGCACTATGCAGACTGGCAGAATGAGTGAATCAGAGCAGAGTAAATTGTAGCAGACCAACAAAAACCTGCTTTATTCCCCTTAAAATTATCCCAGTATTAAACATTTATAGAATTAGTAGTTATTTTTAAAATAAGGTGGTGGTTTTAAAATGGACTATTCCTGTATGTCTGTTGTTTTCTATAAGGGCCATTGTTATGCATGCCATAACAAAAAAGGCAGAAATACTGAGTCAGCTACGACGTGGTTGTCTACAACTTCTTGAAGGTCATGGAAACAATTTTAATCTTAATTTTTCTCTTCTTTTTTTGGTTAATTGACTTTGCCGTTTTCCGGACCCAAAGATGCGAAGGTATGATGCAATGGCTGTCTGGCAGGCTCACGGACATCTCCTGTTAACTAAAAGGGGAGCATTTAACAAAGTTGTCCGTTTTGACCATGATTGCATTGACAACATGCCCAGGAACACTGTCTGCTTCCCATTTCTCAGTGCCGCCTGCACAAAACAGTGACTTTTCCATAAGCTCACCTAAAGTCTTATGAGGAGTTTTAAAAAGTTATTTTAATTTCTCGGAATTGTGGTTCAGATTTTCACAGAATCCAATGCACTTGACTCTGTGTCTCAAAGATCTTTGCAAAACCATCAGTCTTTTGTACAAAACACATTTAATGGTCAAACATTAAAAAGTGAAGCTTTACAAAATACCAGTGGTGATTAGTAGCCATTTATTTTCATAAAGGGGGGGGCAGTATTTTGTAAGGCAGATGAGATCTGTTAATATTGTTAGTTTTGTTACATCCTGCGATGACATTCATAGATCAGTTCAGAAATGTAAAAGATGGAGAACAATTCTGACACTAAGAGAGAGAGGACAAACCACAGAGCGAACAACAACTCAAAAAGTTTCCTTCTCTGCCTGGTTTAAGTGAGACTGTCATCCAATGTCAGCATCCTGCACACAAAGAAAAATGTATTTAAGAAAGTAAAAATGAAAAAAAAAAAATAATATAGCTCGGGTCCTCTACCAGAGGCCTGGGAGCTTGAGGGTCCTGCGCAATATCTTAACTGTTCCTAGCACTGCGCTTTTCTGGACTGAGAGGTCTGAGGTCTTTCCAGGTATCTGTTGTAGCCACTCCTCCAGCTTGGGGGTTACTGCCCCGAGTGCTCCAATTACCACAGGCACCACTGTCACCTTCACTTTCCAGGCTTTCTCCAGTTCTTCTGAGTCCCTGGTATTTCTCTAGTTTCTCATGTTCCTTCTTCCTGATGTTCCCATTGCTTGGCACTGCCACATCCACCACAACGGCTTTCCTCTGTTCTTTATCCACCACTACAATGTCTGGTTGGTTCGCCATTACCATGCTATCAGTCTGGATCTGGAAGTCCCACAGGATCTTTGCCCCACAGGATCTTTGCCCTCTCATTCTCTACCACCTTCGGAGGTGTTTCCCATTTTGACCTTGGGGTTTCCAGTCAATATTCTGCACACATGTTCCTGTATATTATTCCAGCCACTTGATTGTGGCGCTCCATGTATGCTTTACCTGCCAGCATCTTACATCCTGCAGTTATGTGCTGGATTGTTTGATTAAATGATACTCAGTACCTGTATATTGTGAGAGGTAACATCCTGTGTGAACCTGCAATCATTAAGGTTGAGGAAAAAAAGGGTTTTGGAATACAGTTCAGAATCAGAAGGACTTTATTGAATTTGTTCTGGTACCTCAAAAAATGTGTTTCTGAATCATAATTTTTTTTACTTCTTTTATTTTATTTATTTATTTTTGTAATAGAGTTGAACTTGATCCCAAACTAGAAAAGGTGTCATTTAGCTTTCACTTTCTTACAGCAATATGTTGCTTTGTTGTTCAATTCCCTCTGTAATTCCTAAAGGGACTTTTGAGAAACCTTATAGGTTATACATTAATATAGGTCTTGAAAAAAATATTTGATTATTTCTAGAGACAATTCACGGGCAATTATTCCCAGGTTCACATGGCCAATCCTGACACTGTCGTAAAAAAGACATAAAATCCATAAAAGTCACAAAGAGAGCCAGAAACCCCGCTAGCATTGAGCTAGCTAGCATGCTAATGTAGCATGTATGTCTTACATAAACTTTACAAAGTTGGTTTTAATTAATTTGGTCTAGTTTGGTTCGACTCATGGAGGAATGTGAATGTTTAAAAACCACAGACAAGACTTGAGTTGCTAATGTGAATGTATTTACAATATACAGTGAATACAAAAATCACAATATATACAACAAAGGAATTTGTTTTAGTTCAGAGGATGTTTTCTGTTGTTTTGTCTTTATAGTTCTTAAGGCGTCCATTAGGCCTTATGAAAGAGTTTTTATAGTTCTCTTTTGGGAAAACGAAAAGAAAGAAACACTCCAGCTGATTTGCTGGATGAGAAGGGGGTTAGTTCCTACCGCACTGGCAGTGAAGAGGGCAGAATCCAAGTCAGGATTGGGGCTCCTTTTTAGCTCGCCATCTGCAGAGGATTTATCCTCCTTTTTTTTCTTCTGGGAGTGGTAAAAAACTCCCTGATAAACAATTCTGTCCAGTGCTCAGGTTGAGCATCCAGTAAATTGGTCTGCAAGACGACCAGTCTTGCGACCTGGCCTGTTAAAACAGGGTCAATAAATAAACAATAATTTCCTTTGATCAAAAGAAAGCATATTCCCACAACCTCCTTAATTAACATAATAAACAAATGCATATGCAATTCATAATCAGGAGGAAACTACAAAAAATATCTTAAGTGCATAATCGATAGTTGTACAACATTTCAAAATTCTATTTCAATGTAGATGATCATCAATTTCATTTCAACGAGTACTCACAATTTATATTTCAACATTAATTATCAAGCAAAAAAATAGTTTTTTTTAACCACATCCAATTATAAAAAAAACAATTCATTTAAGCTGGCGCCCGCGCCAGCGGTCTCAATCATGGCTGCACTCACCAGTTCACTTTTTGCTCAACTGTGCAGATTTAAATCCCGGCTTCAGATAATTAATGCCGATCTGCAGCAGCGGTACACAGCCCAGCTCCCTCGTACTTGCAACCTGTCAGTGCTTTGACAGGTCTCCCAAAAACGAAAGCCACGTCACTATAGAACTTATAGTCTCGCGGTATTTGCACAGCGCAAGGGAACCTGCAAATTTAAAGTGACAGTGCAGAATTTCACTAGGATCGACAGCGCAGTATCATTTAAAGTGATAGCACAGAATTTCATCGGGGCTACACTAACACAGGAGAACAATGGTGATAGTTTTTCATGCAACATCTTACTGTCTAACACAGGGGTCGGGAACCTTTTTGGCCAAGAGAGCCATAAACGCCACATATTTTTAAATGTAATTTCGAAAGAGCCATAATGTTGTGTCCTTTTCCCACACTGAGGCACGGAGACTTAACCTCTTTTAAGGTTCTTTATTCTGGTTACTGTAGACCGCAAGAAACGCCGTTCAATTAATTCAGCAACTCCTGAATCTCTCCCGCCGAGACGAGAGCGCTTCTCCCAACTTTATATTTCCCTGCTCCCGCTCCGCCCTCCCATTTCCTTTATTCGGCCCATAGCTGAACCCCATTGGTCCAAACTCCCTAACAACAGGCTGAGCGACAGAACTGAGAGCCAATCAGATCTCTGCCTGATCGATGCGTTCCATGAACTCCAGAACTTTTAACGCGGCCCAACAGCCAAGTTAAACTCAGTCCGCGACAATATGTTTAAAACTAAATATACAAGTGAATGTGTGCATTTGATGTAATTTCAACACTTTTAAAGTACAATAGGTCTGTGGATTCTTTTTAAAAACTTCATTATGCTGTTGCTAATAAATGATGAGTATTTCTCGTGGTAGTTTTGCTGATGGTCTAGTCTAGTTGATACGTGGTGAGTTTCTGCTTCATGCAGGCGTTGAGACTTTAAACGGAATCTTAGGTCTGAATGTTCTTTAGATGTGGACAAGGAACCAAACACTCACTCACACGCTGCAGTGAGTGACGGGCAGCGGGTTTACGTTTTTACAATCCCTGCGCGATTCACCTGCTGCCGGTCCCCCCCCTCCCCCCCGGCTTTCTTCCTCACACATCCCGTCCCCGAAACTATTCGCTCTTCCTCAGAGACGGGAGCGCGCAGCTTTAGGCACGGCAATTCACAGGTTTCCGGGTGGTACAAACTCTGTGAAATAATAGATAATAGTAAAGGATTTTCAAGGATTTGTCTGCGAGCCACATGTGACCATCAAAAGAGCCATATATGGCTCGCGAGCCATAGGTTCCCGACCCCTGGTCTAACATCTTTTTTTAGTAGCAGCTACTGGTGGAGCTCCTTATCTGACTGTGCTGGCGTCCTCCGGTTACATAAAGTACACGTTTGATAGTTTAATATAGTGAAATATATGAAAAAACATGAGAGACTCACCCTTTGAAAGTGGTCTGGTGACGTAAGACTCTGTGTTATTCGGTAGCCAATGAGCTTCTGGATGTTGGGGATGTCCCGCCTCTCCTCCCCATGACTGATATGTCGCTGTTTTTCATGTCGAAAGGTTTTAGAATCAAAACCGCAAAAAATAAAAGTGCAACTCAAAAAGACGATTTCAAAATAAACTGCAACTCAAAAAGAGGATTTCAGAATGGTGAGAAAACAAATCGGCAACTGAGAAATATGATTGTGCTTTGGGTCAAAGCTTTGGTGGCAAATTATAGCTTTTGGTTTCTTAATTTATGCATTTTGATTCTCAGATTTGGGGTTTTGATGCGCGGTTTTGCTGTTTTGATGCGCAATTTTTTAGGCACTGACTTGACAACACCATAGTTATGTGTCTGTATAAACAAAGGCGTAGCCTCCTTCTCCGCGTTCTTCATGGATGTCTGGCTCATGGCTACCGGAATAAAATTCTCCTTGTTGTGTTTTGTCCCTGCAGTCCTCCCCCAGCATTGGATGACTGAAGAGGAAGATCTCAGCAACCAACAGAGGAACTTCAGAGTGGAACAGGAGGAACCAGAACCTCCACAGATTAAAGAGGAACAGGAGGAACCAGAACCTCCACAGATTAAAGAGGAAGCAGAACCTCCACAGATTAAAGAGGAACAAGAGGAAGCAGAACCTCCACAGATTAAAGAGGAAGCAGAACCTCCACAGATTAAAGAGGAACCAGGGGAACACTGCATCTGTCAGGATGAAGATCAGATTGATCTGAAGCAGGAGACTGATACCTTGATGGAGATTCCTACTTATGAGGAAGATGAGAACATTGAAGCAGATCTAAACAATCAGCAGAGCTTTAATGTAACTGATAGTCAGGATGAAGAAGGAAACCAACATGAAGAATCAACATCAACTTCAGATGAAGAGACAGACCCACAGAACAGAGATCATCTCCACACTATCGGTATGTTCACTTCAACAACGGTTCTATCTTGAGCTTCAAGCTCTCCAAACATGCAGTCCATCAACAGTGTGTCCTGGAAGAGTCTCTTCTGTCCCTTCCAGTTGAAAAGACAGAAGACATTGTTGGTCAGTGCAGCCGACAACATTCTTCAAATCATATGATCTTAGTTAGTCCCTCCAGCTAACGACAAACAGGAAACCTTAACAGATCAAAGAGAAAATTGTTAGCAGATAAAAAAGAACAATCTGTTTTGTCGTCTGTGGTTCTAAGTTTGTAGTTCAGTTCTTTTCAGCAGATTTCTCTGTCAAACCCAAAATCCATCTAAACCTCTTTGATGTCTCCATGTCTCCAATTCCAGACATTCAGACAGATTCTATTTCCAAAACAACATTTCAAGCTAAAACCCAAAGACAGGGTCCTGCTCATGGATCTGCAGACAGAAAAGATTCAGACCTGAACACATCAGTGAAAAACTGCTTGGTGTCAGAATTGTTCTCCATCTTTTCTGGGCTGATTCTTCCTCCAGTGCAGCTTCATCTTCATCAAACTGCTCCTCATTGGTGGGTGGAAACACAACAGGGAGGTTTTTCTGTGTCCAGTTCAGCTCCATGAATTTTCAGGTTGTTTAATGTCAGTGATTTCAGTTTAGAAAAACTGCCTCTATGCTGAGATTTGCTTCACTTCCATTAGACAAAAAGAAGCACTTGATCTGTCTTCTGTTTGTAGTATTTAGACTTGGAAAAAAAATAATGTTTGAATGATTATTTCTTCTCAAAATGACTTTTTCCCCCAATGGGGTCATAAGGGGTCCATTCACTCAGTGCTGTTACTCTGACCCCGCCCACCTATATAAATACTGCCACTTCTTTTCAATAAAACGTTAAAGTTTTACACAATGTACATTACTTTCCATGTCAGCCTTTAGGAACGGGCGATTTAAATGATAGAATAAAAAGCGTTTCCCTCTGTGACATGAAAACGTCATAATGATCCTGTGTTTTGAAACTGTTGCCGGTGAGATGACAGGCGCAGAGATGTGGGCTCATCTGTGGACGAAATGTGATTGCATGAGTGGGAAAAGCACAAAGCAGATCTGCAAGTTGTTGCACATGTTTATGACTGCACAGCTGTTTTTTTGGTCATGTCAGTAATTTTGCATCTAGTTAATGAAATGATTGAGATTGGACTCTGGTGTTTTTGGTTCATTGACGTGTCTGGCAGTTAATAAAATTGATTCAAGTATTTCTATTTCCTTCCAGAACTAAGGAAGCGAGCCTTGGAGCTCTTTTACTCGTCATGAAGGCCAGTATGGGGTGTTGTACTTTAGGGTTTACCGCGACTCCTGCAGGTTCATCATCCTCTCCGTGGAGAAGACGGGGTTTATTAATTGAATACACTCTTAGATCCCAGTTATAAGATGCATTGTTAATCCTTTAGAAAATGCTGCTACTCTCCAGCTGAGTGTTTGTCTCCTTTTAGTCTAGACTACAAAGTGTGACTTAAAACACAGCTTGGACTTTGAGTAAGTAAGTAACCTTTTCATTTTGGACAAGTGAAAACAAGTGTAGAATAACGAAATTAGACAAAAACAAGACAAATTTATTTAAACACAAGTCCAAAAAAGGAGTAAGAAGAAAAATCGTATACTTAACATGATTACAAGAGTGTGTTCATTTATTTATAATTCATCCCAGTAATGGGGGTTACATTTGGCTTGCGTTTGATTAAATAAAAGTAACATTTGCTTTAAGTTGTCTGCCGTTTGTACTTATTCCTTTCCTTAAGTAGGGTGAGGGGAAAAAAAATCGGATAAAAAAATAAAATCTGGGATTTTATCTGGGATTTTATTATAGCACAACGTCTCCAAACACCTTCTCATTCAAACTGACACATGCAGCAGAACTGCCTCTACTTTCTCCTCTCCTGCGCATTTTTCCCTCTCGTGCGCCTGCGTCATCGCTGAGTGCCCCAAGGCAACGCCTCCTTCCGTCGATGCGTCACCTCCCTGACGACCGCAGTCACACCACAGAAACATAGCAAAAAGGGGGAGACAAGCTAAGCTGCTAACAGTGTACATTTTTATAAACATATATTTATTAAAAAAGTCAGCAAGAGAGAAGCCCGGCCCAACCTGACCCGAAAGTAATGATCGTCATTTTAGTCCCCGACCCGACTCGGGCATAAGATCTTACCTCTACTTCACACTAATTTTGCTGTTCCGGGACAGCTACAGATCCATGAACAACACTAACAGATTTCACCATGCTAAACTTTTGGCGTTTGCTGGTTGGATCAACAGGCACTGATGTCATCCCCCCACCTCTCCCCTAGAAATGCTAACTTGAATTGTGTTATGCGAAACTATTCGCAGGGTGAATGTGAAAATGAAACGCAATCCCCTCTTTGCACTTTTTTTTTTAATTATGACAGAGAATAAGCGTTTTTTAGGTAGAAAATGAAAAAGTATTTAAAAGTTTTTATTATTTTAATTTATGAGTCATATCATGCAGTTACATTTTTAAAATGAAAAAGCATTTCTGTTCCATTTTAATTGTCAAATTAGATATATCTAACTGAATTTTGCTACACATTTAATAAACAACTTTTTGAAAATGAAATGTCAAATACTATTTTCTTTATCATTTTAATTAAGTGACAGAATAAGCAGTGTTGAGGAAGAAAATGAAAAAGCGGTTTGGTGGATTGTTTTTTCTTTTTAATTTTGAGTAAACAAATGCAGCTTCATTTTGAAAATGAAAAAGCATTGCTGGTATTGTCTTTTATTTTTAATTATGCTACACAAATGCTCCCAAAGATAATATTGTCAGAAACATTTCAGAATTTATCCTACAGCTTTTGTCAGCAGTCACATCATCAATAAATACAAGAGAACTCTAGTCTAGCCTTCCTGTTTTTGAGGCTCACTAAGGTTTTACATCTTGTGGTAAACCCTCTGTTTAGGGAGTTTTCTTCACCAGGGACAGAAGTATTCCTTCATCCACCTCAGTTGTTTTCCGTGATCTCTCGGGTCGTTTGCCGTTGCTGAGTTCCCAAGTGCATTTCTCCTTTTTAAGAATGTTGTAATTCTGATAATGAGGGAATAACACACACCTGACCATGGAACAGCTGAGAAGCCAATTGGCCAATTATTTTTGGTTCCTTAACAAGTGGGAGGCACATATGCAAACAGTTGTGATTCGTACACTGCCTACCTGAACTTTATGTAAATACCCTCAAATTAAAGCTGAAAGTCTAATCCATTGTGGTGGTTTATAGGGCCAAAATTGTTTGAATTTTTCCTGTCCCAACAGGGCTCGACATAGCTGTTTGTCCGCTGGTCCGGTCCTGTTTTTCGAGCAGTATGGACCACAAGATTTTATTTTTCACTTGTCCGCTCAGGCCACTAGAATATCTAACAGTTAATATATTTTTCACCTTTTTTAATGACGAATATTTTGTGAAAACGTGTAGATTTACCTTGTCTTCAACGCTTTGAAAGTTTGACATCCGCTATGATTGTTTTGGTCACGTGCCACGTGCCGGTGGTGCGCACGTAGCTCTGCAACAGCGAACAGTGTTCAGAGACTGAAGCATGTCAGAGATGTGGAAGACATGGCAGGAATAGATAGGAATATATTAGATGGAGTAATGGGTGGAATTAGTAGTATGGACAGCAAGATATTTAATGAATGCATTGAAGATGAAACTGTATGCACTAAGCTTTAAGCTGAATGTTAAAGAATCAAAGGCAACTCCAAATACCTGAATCTCAGAGTCAAATGCAGAATAATGTCAAAGTACTTCATTTTGTTTTTCTTTACAACACTGTTAGCAGTAAGTATTTCTAGTCAAAAGCTGAATGATCTCAGTAATTTAATTTAATTTAATTTTTCAATTATTTAATTAAATTAAATAACTAAAGTAACTAAAAAGTAAATGTAACTTTGCAACAATAATAAAAAGCAGAACCTCAAGGCAGTCCTAGCAAAAAAGTAAATAAAACTTCTTAACTATTGATTAGGAACAAATGTGAAATAGCAGTGATTAGAAGCAACATGAAAACGTCTTAACTAGTGTTAACTACTACACTGCAGCGCTCTCTTCAAAACATCTGAAACAGACTAGAGCAGATTTAAGTTTGATATGGTCTATTTTCAGTTATTGAAAAGTGAATAAATAAGTGCTAGATGTCACCAGAATGCACCAAATTGCACCATATTTTGAAAATTACACACAGATGCAGACTTTTGGTTTGCCACATTCTATTTTACAAGTTCTCACATCAAGTCTTAAAGCTCGTCCATTTTGACACATTTTTACAGTCTGTGCTGCCAGCAGCACCTCTAGGCTAACGCGCACACATAAACACACCCACCAACACCTCCACAAGTAAGTTTCTGACCCCGATTGAGGGGGCCCCAGACCTCGGTCCTGGAGGTGATCTATAAATAAAGTAAATACAATAACAGACAAGTGAATGTAACTTTATCAGCATATTCCTAACATTACACAGATGGTGTTGGGCTGACATAAGCATCAAAGACTGTGTCAAAAATTTACTATAGATGCTTGCATCTTTCCTGTCAATAATGACAAGAATCCCAAACATTACATTTGTTGTTTTCCTTGTTATAATTTCTTATAAAAAATAATTGGAGACAGAATCAGGTTAAAAGTACATTTTCTTTCAATCCCTCTGTCCCCTTTCTAATAAATCTCTCCTATTTATTTCAGCATGATTTAATTTGAGTATACAGTTAGATGACATTAAAGACCTGTTTATACCATTTATGAATTATTTATCTGCAAATTAATTTCCCTAAAAAAACAAAGAAAATATTATTTTCTATCTATAACTGGTTCAGACTACAAGTTATTGACTGAAAAAGCTCTCCTCATAGGTGGGAGATGTAGGGGGGGGCTTTTTCAGCACAGTTTTATACTGTTGTGCTAAAGAAAACAAAAAAAACTTTTTTCTTTTAAATTAAGTTTTTTAATGTGCATATACTGAATGATACTGCAATCATTTGTATTGATACTTAGCGATAAATAAAGTCACCATAGCATATAAAAGGACCTTTTCTTGTGCCCCTGCAGTCCTCCCCCAATGTTGGATGACGAAAGAGGAAGATCTCTGCATCCAGCAGAGGAACTTCAGAGTGGAACAGGAAGAACCAGAACCTCAGCAGATTAAAGAGGAGCAGGAGGAACAAGAACCTCCACAGATTCAAGAGGAACCAGGGGAACTTTGCATCAGTCAGGATGAAGAGCAGCTTGATCTGAAGCAGGAGACTGATACCCTGATGGAAATTCCTACTTATGAGGAAGATGAAAACAGTGAAGCAGATCTAAACAATCAACAGAGCTTTAATGTAACTGATAGTCAGGATGAAGAAGGAAACCAACATGAAGAATCAACATCAACTACAGATGAAGAGACAGAATCAACACCAACTTCAGATGAAGAGACAGACCCACAGAACAGAGATCAGAGGAATAGAAGAGACAGAAGTCATGTCCAAAGTGTGGACAGCTCTCACATTTCAGAAAGTCAGTGTGACTCTGATGTTAGAAAAAATCCCAAGAAGACTAATCTGGGTAAGAAATATAAAAAATCTCAAAAAGAAAAGAGACTTTCCTCTATCAAGTCTGGTAAAAACTCAAGAATAATTACTAACCCGTCTGACTACATGGAAACTGGGTCTGATAAAAGATGTTATATCTGTAAAGAATGTGGTAAAAGCTTTGGTAACAAATCTCTGTTCAAAATTCGAAAGAATCCATGCAAACGATAAGAGATTTTCTTGTAAAGAATGTGAGAAAAGCTTTAGTCACAGATCTGATCTCAAAAGACACATGAGAACTCACACAGGAGAAAAGCCTTTTTCTTGTAAAGAATGTAAAAAAAGTTATGGTCAAATATCTCATCTCAAAGTACACATGATAAGTCACACAGGACAAAAGCCTTTTTCTTGTAAAGAATGTAATAAAAAATTTAGTCGTCTATGTAACCTCAAATCACACATGAGAACTCACACAGGAGAAAAGCCTTTTTCTTGTAAAGAATGTAAAAAAAGTTATGGTCAAATATGTCATCTCAAAGTACACATGAGAACTCACACAGGAGAAAAGCCTTTTTCTTGTAAAGAATGTAAAAAAAGTTTTAGTGATGTATCTAGTCTCAAAACACACATGAGAACTCACACAGGAGAAAAGCCTTTTTCATGTAAAGAATGTAAAAAAAGTTTTTGTGATGTATCTTATCTCAAAACACACATGAGAACTCACACAGGAGAAAAGCCTTTTTCATGTAAAGAATGTAAGAAAAGCTTTAGTCGTATATCTCATCTCAAAACACACATGAGAATTCACACAGGAGAAAAGCCTTTTTCGTGTAATGAATGTAAAAAAAGTTTTCGTGATGTATCTTATCTCAAAACACACATGAGAATTCACACAGGAGAAAAGCCTTTTTCGTGTAAAGAATGTAAAAAAAGTTTTCGTGATATATCTTATCTCAAATCACACATGAGAACTCACACAGGAGAGAAGCCTTTTTCGTGTAAAGAATGTAAAAAAAGTTTTCGTGATATATCTTATCTCAAAAAACACATGAGAACTCACACAGGAGAAAAGCCTTTTTCATGTAAAGAATGTAAGAAAAGCTTTAGTCGTATATCTAATCTCAAAACACACATGAGAATTCACACAGGAGAAAAGCCTTTTTCGTGTAAAGAATGTAAAAAAAGTTTTCGTGATGTATCTTATCTCAAAACACACGTGAGAACTCACACAGGAGAAAAGCCTTTTTCGTGTAAAGAATGTAAGAAAAGCTTTAGTCGTATATCTCATCTCAAAACACACATGAGAACTCACACAGGAGAAAAGCCTTTTTCATGTAAAGAATGTAAAAAATGTTTTCGTGATGTATCTTATCTCAAAACACACATGAGAACTCACACAGGAGAAAAGCCTTTTTCGTGTAAAGAATGTAAAAAAAGTTTTTGTGATGTATCTTATCTCAAAAAACACATGATAACTCATACAGGAGAAAAGCCTTTTTCATGTAAAGAATGTAAAAAAAGTTTTAATCAATTATCTCATCTCAAAAGACACATGAGAACTCATACAGGAGAAAAGCCTTTTTCTTGTAAAGAATGTAAAAAAAGTTTTAGTGATGTATCTAGTCTCAAAAGACACGAGAACTCACACAGAAGAAAAGCCTTTTTCTTGTAAATAATGTAAAAAAGGTTTTCGTCAAGTATCTAATCTAAACGCACACATGACAACTTGTAAGACTTTGTTGACAATGTAAGGATTTAGTTTAAACTCTAAATTCTAAACTTTCCAATAAGAGGTCGACCTCTAACCTCTGTACCACAGCAGAAGACATTATTTTACAGGGGGAAAAGTTCTGTATCTCAGAAAAATTAAATATTTTAAAATAAGCTTTTAATGCCTAAAACTTCTGGGGTGAAACCCCAATGTTCTAATGAACTCCATAGCATCCTGATCTTACATTTCATGTACACAGAGCCACAGCCTGATGGCTTCCATACCATATTGATGTAGTAACTTCATTAGAGGGAGGCATAAGTGAGTATTGAATGTGTAAAAATGACTTTTTCTAAAAATAAAAAAACTTGTTGTTTTGATATATGAATCAATACAGGAGGGTCTTTGTCCCAACAGCAGTTAGACTATAGAACAGGGGTCACCAACCCTGTGCCCGCGGGCGCACTGGCGCCCGCGAGCACCCCTTGTGGCGCCCGCAGGGAATGCACCCCCCAAAAAATCTTTTTTTTTAATTGAAGCAAATATTCAACAAACAACCACGGCACGTCTATAAATGACAACAATATCAATTCTGAGATAAAGGTAGACAAAAAAAACAAATATAACTTAAAAAATAATAAAATAAGGGTCTATTACAAAAGTTTAAATAGATCAAATAAATGACACAATGTCTGGGCGTTCTTATGATTCATGTAATGAAAAGATTTAGAGATTAGGTTGAGACGGTTGAGTAATCCATTAATGTAAGGTTTTACCTTTAAGATTTTACAAGTATGAATAAAATGCTTTGAAATTACAACCAGTGCATTAATCAGAAAGTCCTGATTTTTGTCAATTAATTGTTATCAAATTTTAAATGTATTCCAATTTAAAGGGTTAATGATGATATTTTTGGATTTGAGCCAAATATGAAAAGAAGACCAAAACTCTTTTCCATGAAAGCATTCAAAGAAAAGATGTTCCACAGTTTCTACATCATTTCCACAAAAGACACAAAGATCACTATCCCAGTTAAAGCGAGAATGTAAAAAAATGATTGGAAGGGTAAATATCATTTAACAAAAATAGCACCGCTCATATAGCAAATAAATATATTGGGGGGGATCTGGGGGTTAGCCCCACCTTCAGCTTTTAAGACTGATGGGGAAGTGGGGAATCTTGGTGTGTTAAATCGCTCACCATAAGTGAGGGAGCTGTGAGCAGAAGTGAGGTTAATGCTGTTTGGCTGGTGGTGGGTATGTTCAAAGTAAACAGACAGATATAATTGTCGGTTAACTTATGTGAGTGTCGTTTTCGACAAACCGGGGTTGTGCTTTGCATGAGGCTAGGGTAGCAGATTCGGACATGTCCAGTGGAGCTGGAGTAAGAGGATAGTGAATCAAGACTTGAGCGCAACAGTACCGGCCTGGATATTAGAGGGTGGTGATTCAGTGCTTTCTATTGGTAATTGATGCACTTTAGTTCTGCTATCGTGAAATATATGGCAGAGTATGGAACTGCCTAAAACTTGCGAATTGGCATTTCCGCCTTTGAGAAAAAGGCGCGCGTGTGTGTGTGAGGAGAGGGGTAGTGGCCGCAGGTTGCGAGGTGAAATGTCGCATAGAGACCATTGCGCAACACCTGGATCATGGGGTGGCTTAAATGACTCAGCTGATTCTAATAATGTCATTCTTTACTAATTATTGCGGACATTTTCAATACTTGTCTGTAGGCTTGTCTTGTCTGTCACATATAAATTTATTTTTACGGTTGTTTAGTTGGTGATAGTAACGTCTAAATAAAGACAGCAGGTAATGCAGGCTGGAAAACAGCTGCACTTTTTTAGACCATAAATAAACAATAGATCATTTGTTTATGAAAGTATTGAGGATTTTGGAGGATTTTTACTGTTGGTGTTGCAGAAAATAAGGAAAATGCCAAATATTTTGGAGTAATCCCAGTGATGAGCTCTGTGATTTAGTTTTTAATGTTTTATGAGACCTAAACATGATTTTCACAATAACATGTTTTTAAATAATCAAATCCCTCTAAGTTTCACAAAGAAACACACAGGACCACAGACACACACAAGACCAGACACTCTCACAGATCATCACACACCAAGCAGAAATGAACTTATTGCTAAAAATGATGTCAGGGGTTGAGCTCTAAGAAAATGACAAAAGAGCAAAGAAATCAGAATAATTTGATTTATTATTTCTAATTATTAATGTTTCCTGGCTTTGTTTGTTCATATTTGCATCATTTGACAGAATATATTTATTATTCTGTCTGTTTTTATTCACATTTATGTTTAAAAAGTTAAAATTAAGTTGAAGTTTTAAAGGTTTAAAGTTTAGCTTTAGTGTGTTCAATAAATGTTTATCTTGTTTGGCTGCAACCTAAAGTGTGTTTTGGATTTAGGCCCCTTCTGCAACTGACTTTGACCCCCCCTGTAATACGAGTCTGGAAAATTCATGCATGTTTTTGTGTGTAAAATGAGCAAATAAGGGCCCACAAAGGAAGTCCTCAAATTGTGTTTTGTTTTTGTTGTTGTTTTTTTGGGGGGGGGTGGGTGGGTGTGGGGGGGGCTAGGAGGTTTTTAGTGGCGCCCTTCATACCACTTACTGCCCATGAAATAGCCCTCGGTCTCAAAAAGGTTGGTGACTCCTGCTATAGAATGACACAGTTTAGAACTGCTGAAACTGCTGTTGGATTTACTTATTTAGTCATGACGTGTACTTTTATTTCCACTTTTTATTACTATTTTAATTTTTACAGACTATTTGTTTTTTGAACTGCTATATTTCTTGTTTGGCTGCTGTAACAACTGAAATTCCCTCCGGGGATTAATAAAGTCTTGTCTTGTCGTATCCTAACTTTCTTGGACAGATTTTTTAGGTTTTCATCTTCTCTAAGCCACAATTATCAAAAGCAACAAAGTAAATGATCAATACATTTCAATCTATCTGTAATGAAACTACATAAAGGAAAATGTTCATAAAATGAATTATTTGAGATGTATCTGTTAATAGAAATGAGTTGTTTTGAATTATTAGAGATAACATAAAGTAGAGTTAATATCTAGTAGAGTTAATATCTAGTAGAGATAGGTATCGTTAAGATTTTATATAGTAACTCCTCTTAATCTGCTGCTTTTCACTCTGTTACCTTATTGGTATTCTAATCAATATTTTCTGGTGTAAGTTTACACTAAAATAAAATGATCAATATATACCAATGTGTATTTGTAGGTAACAACTCAGATAAACAGTGCCAAAATGCAGAGTATATCAAATGGCCTCCTCACTGCAGAGAAATATAACAATATTGTATTTTATTTATTTTCAGGCACAATATGATCTTTCAGCCTACTAATATTTTAATCCCTGTTTTAAATCGCACATTAGAAGAACTGTTATTCCTGTTTTTATTTGACTATTTTAAGAATAAAAATAATAAACTTAATTTGTATAGCACCTTTCAAGATAAAACTCACAAAGTGCGTCACAGTAAAACATGGTAAAACACAGAATATAATACAAAAAAATAAATAAGAAAAAGCTTTTTTAAACAGTTTTTAGTTGTTTTTTAAAAGAAAATGCTGAGGCTGAGAGGAAGGGAGTTCCAGAGGGATGGAGTCATTGCTGCAAAGGCTCTGTCACCTTTAGTCTTTAACCGGGTTCTCTTAACAACCAGCAGACTCTGGTCACATGATCTCAGAGACCTGCTGGGAGTGTACGGCTGCAAAAAGTCTTTTAAGTAGAACGATGCTTGGTTATTGTGTATAACGTATAGAGTCAGTGCAGCTGGAATAATAATGGGGTGAAAGATAAGTTAAAAAAAATACAATGATGATCAGAAATAAAAATGTCAACAGAAATATGCATACCTAATGTAAAAACAAGGTTGGGTGTTCCACCTTTAACATGTGTGAACCCAGACACATGCTGAATAGAATTAAAAGAGTCCATGAGACTGAAACCTCTGGCAAAGAGGTCAGAGTCATCATTAATGTGTATGTTAAAATCACCAACCATGATCAGGTTAGACAGCTTCATAGTGGAAGATAAAAAGTCACACAAAGACACACCATACATAACAATAAAATAATAGTTCATAAAATAGAAGTTCATATCAGACAGATTTGTTAAACAGCCGTACCAAACCGAAGCGGATGGAACCGAGCCCTATGAGACTCTGAATGGAACCGATTTGAGATGTTAGCGTATCGTTACACCCCTAGACATAAATCTGATGGAGAAATCAATAGAATCTGCAGTTTGGATCAGTTTCTCTTGAAAAAGGCTGCATAAATATGACAGACAGCTTTCAGGTTCAGATGCAGTTCTGAAAAACAGCAGAAACATGATCTGATGGAGGCTCTCATTTATCCTCATTATTCTTCCAAACAGCCCAATCAAGTTGGCCCAAAGGCACATTGGCAGAGCAACATGTTGTCTATGAAGAACCTACTCAACTGTGCTACAAATAACAAACATCCAAACCACAACGCTAAACAATCAAGACCAACACAACTGTCAACATCCAGAATCCAGCAAATATCCCAAACAGAACATTATTACCCACAATGCACCTGAACAGGTCCTGCAGTAGACAGCCTCTTTCCAATAACTTTATTAGTCTCAACTTTTTAAAACTGGAAAGATTTTTCTTCATCATTTAAAAAATAAAACAGGAAATGAAAATATTTGACAATCCACTTGATGAGAAGCTGCAGAAAGACTGAAATCCATCAGATTGTAAAAACGTAGAGGTGGTCCTTTGATGATGATGATGATGTGATGAAGATCAGACGCTGATGTCACTGATGTTCTGGCTGTTGATGGGCTGGATGTGGGTCCTGGTGGTGCTGAATGAAAGATCCTTCTACCTGCAGTCATTCCTGAAGGAAGCTGATTGCAGCTGTTCTCTCCTGACAGATGGAATGATGGGAAATGAAGTTCATGTTGAAGTGTGCTCCAAGCAGAACAGAAAGGTCTGACCTCAAAGTCAGGACTTGGATCAGCTGCTGTTCTCTGGGAGCGTGCACGTGCTGCTGCTTGTGCTTCTGTCATGGCGTTCTGGATGAGCTGCTGAGGTCTGTTTGCATCAAGACTCTCAGCTGCTTTAGTCAAACTGCTGAGCGATGGAACAATGGAGCCGTTTCTGAAGGAAGAGGATCAAACATGATGCTCTGCATCCGTTTGCTTCAGGAAGTGGAGGTTTTTTAGAGTCTCCAGACTGTTTCTGAACGGCCAAAGAAAAGCAGCTGATGTGGTTCTGTCTCCTACCAGCAGGGAGCGCTCTCAGCCGGACAGAACAGATCCTCAATGCTGCTCTGAGAAGGACTCTTCTGTTCCAGAAGCAGAGACTGTTCACATCCAGGAGAATCTGGACTCCAATGAATCCCAGAGAATCTCCTCTCTGCTGTTTGGACACTTTGACCAGCAGAGGGCAGCAGAACTTTCAGCAACTCTGGATCTGATCCCACAAAAACAATCCATGGATGATCAGATTTCAGAAGATTTGAAGGATCAAAGACAAAGATGTTCTGAAGAGAAGATGTGAGAAGAAAGTCCAGAATGAATCCACTCTGACTTCTCCTCATGTCTCTGAAGCTTGTGTCTTCATGTCTTCACCTCAGAGTTTCTTCTGGATTCCATGTGGATCAATAATATTGATCATGTTCTGTTGTCATTTTCCATCAGAACTTCAGGCTTTTCTCTGCTGATGATCTCTGAGCTGAACTTCTTGGAGGAATTCCTGAATCTGGGATTTGGAGCAAACAGTCAGAACAAAGGAGGTTTCCATTTCTTCTAAGCTCTGCCAGAAGAAAAGAGCTGAAGCTTGAAGCTGAAGCAGCATTTGCTCAGAGAATCTGTCCTCCAGACCAACAAGTCCCACCACAGCCTTGAAGACGTTTCCAGAAGCAGCAGCAGACTGTGTTCCCATGACGATGCTGAAGTCAGCTGCTGCTCTGCAGGAGAAAGTCTGCAGCTCCTCAGTCAGGAAGCTCTTTCAAGCTCGTGCACATCTGTCAGTGCAGCAGCAGAAAGCCTGTTTCCCTGCAGGAAGTCTGAGACTTTTCAAAGTAAGAGCCTCATGTTGGCAGAGATGGGTTGGATTCTTTGATGCTCCAGTGTCTGTTGGATTCAGGATGAGTTCATGCAGATCTAGAAATCCCGCCATGATGATCATCCTTGAGGAATTTCAAAATAAAAGACTTACAAACACCACCATCACTGCTGGATGATAAATACATTTACTCTTTATTTTCTGTCAATAAATCATATTTATCAATAAATCCTTGATTGTAAATGATGGATCTAAAGTTGAAAAGAACTCAAAGTGCTGACTCAGCACAGATCAAAGGTGACACAGATGATTTTCTGGAATGAAGAAAACATCAAACATCATGATGTGATCTGGAACTGAGCTGTTCTTCAGAAGATCCTCCCAAACATGGAAACTGTTGCTGCAACACGTGAAGGTTTGGTTCTGTTGCTAGGTAGATCTGATGGATCAGAACCAGACTTCTGTCAGCTAGAACTGGGGCTTCTTCCAGACCATGTGACCTCATGGACAAAGTTCCAACATGGTTTCAATGAAATGTGGAGGTTTTCCAGGAAACGTTGCTGCAGTTCCTCCGTCTCATCAAATGAAAGATTTCTCTGCACTAAAGAAGAAAATCTTCCAGAACAGCTTCAAGCTGCAGAAAAACTGTTTCCATCATTCTGAGGACATTTCTTTAGGCTTCATGTGAAGAAAACAAACTGTTTGAAAAGATGAAAACAAAAACAAAGAGGTTTCTAGAAGCTGCAGTTACAAAGAACGGCCAGCAGGTGTCTCACTGTGGGAGTCTCTGAAAGTTCTGCCTCCAACCATGAAGGGATTTGAACCATCAACCTTCTGATCCGGAGTCAGACGCCTTGTCCATTAGGCCACATGGTCTGTGAGAACAGCCAGGTCCAGCTGGAGGTCGAAGAAGTTGAAGAAGAGGAGGAAATTCAGCAGAGGAAAGGTGGAGGAGGAGGAGCCTAATATTTGTATTGATGCTGTTTTCCATCTGTGTTTTCAAACCTGCATCAAGAATTAGCTCATGTTTATTGATTCACTTTCTTTGGAAGTTTGGGTTCTCTGATGAACCACCAGAGGGCGACAGAGAACTGTTGATATTATTAACACAACAGTCAAATAAATCAACATTTAGCACAAGGTGAACAAACTTAGGTCACGTGCTAACGTTCTGATTCTGTTGGAAAAACCTTTTAATTTTATTTCTTCAGAATTTTGGCTCAAAAAGACCAATGACAAATTAAACTCCAATAAAGTTGCTTTATAATGAGGAAATAAATGTTATTTTCTATTGAATTATCAAATGGAGACTCAGCTTCAGGTGATAAAAAAGGTTGGTGCTATTTCCAGTTTTAGAAAGAACATGCCTTCTGCACAGTTTGCAGTGAACGTTACTCATTTATGTCAGTTTTTAATGAACTGAAATACCTCCACACAGGAGACAACAATTAATTTTTGACAACACATTAACACTATTTTACACAGAAATACTTTAGATGATTTACTTTTTGAACTTTTCTGTGATTTGTTTAATGAAAATAGCATCACATCACCTTCACTGCCTGGACCTCTTTCTGGGTCCTAGTGCCCTAAAGGTTACAGCTCCTGGTTCCACAAGAAAAAAGTCCATTCTAGAGGCCACTCTGACGTCATCATCATCAAAGACAGCGTTACCTAGCAACCATACCAAGACCATAGCAGCTATAGAGGGAAACACAACAAACCATCGACGGCGGTTAAAGCAGTCAGACGTTTGTTCTGCAGCTCAGCAACCAGAATCTAGGAGGAGGTTTTTTCAGCATTGAGATCAGGATTTAGCATGAGCTTCAATCCCATTTTTGTTCAATCCAAATGTTTACCGTCATATTCAGGAGTTCAACTCTGAAAGCCACCATGACATCATAGACATTAAAGACCCTGTTACCTAGCAACCAAACACAACAAACTGTAGACTATTCAAACTGGACATTTTGGGGCAACAATTCTTTTCTAACTCAAGTTTTTATGAAAAATCCAAATGATGGAAACAGATTGTGTAAAGGAAATGAGGATATATTGGTGAGTCACAGTCCTGGAAACATGAGTTGTGCTCTGATGAAGACGCCTGATCCAAATGTGGATTTTTGAAATGTTCTTCATGAGATTCAAACTGATTGAAGCTTTGAATTAAAGGTGTCAACACATTTCTGCATTGGATTCATTCTGTTTCAGTGTCTAAGGTTGGTTTTGTGGCAGAAACCAAGTTTTTGTTGAACAGTAGCGTTTAAAAAGCAGAAAGTGGCTTTGAAGATGGTCAGGAGAACTTCTTTGAAGAGGAGGACTTCTCCAAACAACCACAACCATAGAGGAAGTTTTCTGAGCATTCATAGAATGCTTTTACAATGACTCATCATTTTCCACAAGAAGCTAATGAGTTTTTCCAAATGCATGCTGGGTATTCTTAGTTCTAGCTTGGAAAGCACTTTGTGGGATTTCCCTGGAAAACCTGCTTTATCAATCATTTTGGTCTCTTTTTCTTCTTCTAAGTTCCAGCTTGGTGAGTGTGCAGGTCGCCATGGCAACCACTGTCCAGGTCAAAGGGAGGACCACGGCCATCCAGTCTCCAGGCTTTTGGATTGATTTGGATTTGATAAACATTTGTTTCCCACATTTTAATAGTAGAATTCAACACGGGACATAAAGTGGATTGTAAGAATAGGAACAAAAACAGCAACAACAAAATAATCCTCCTCCCCTTAAAACATGCATTTGACTCTGAACAAGTCTAAAACAAATCCAAGCAAAGACCAGCGCTGGGGCTCCTGCTAGTTTCTTTTAGAAGAGCCTGCCTCTTCAAAACATAGAATGTTCAACAACTAGAGCTAAAAATGTCTGTTGGTAGATTTCTGGATGTTGGCCGTATCCCAGCGAGCAAGGCCAAGTCAGCCCCAGATGGTTTCAAAGTGGACAGAAAAGGTTTTTAGGAGTTTCTAGAATGTTCAACAACTAGAGCTAAATGAAACTAGTGCATGAAATGACAAAGAACTTCCTGTTTGAAAGGAATCTCATGATGGCTTCCACCTGTCTCTTTGCTTTTCCTTTCTTTTTTGGGTTTCTCCTCTTTGGGAGGTTACACAAAACTGCACTTTAACCCAGAAGGAAACAACAACCGCTCCACAATCCCTGAATCCCCTACAGCCTTTATCTAAACATTTACATTGACCATTATCACACATTTGATTGCCTTTTCTCAGAACAACAAGCACAACTTCCCGTTTGTTTGTGTGTGAAATGATTCCAAAAAGCCATGTGTCATCCTGGAGGGACTGGTTTCTCATCAATGCAGACCACCAAGTTTCTCTGCTTTCTGACTATTTGGTGGCTGGTAGGCCTTTTGGGATTTTTGTCAGGGAAAGAAGTGAACCTGGGCTCCAAATATTGGAAGACACTGATCTAAAAGTACTAGGACATCTGGAGAAAGCTCTAGTTCTGCTCCAACTCAGTCCAAAGCACTGAAGATAGATGGAGTTGGATTTGGGAGAGGACTGAGCTCATTCAGATGAAGAAAGAACAAGTCAACAGATGAAGAAGATTTCAGGAAGTTTCCCATTCAACAAGTTCAAGTTTCCAGAGAGCTAGTTTAGCATCCGTGTTCTGGACCAAACCACTGTCCCTCTGAAGGTCCAGACACAGAGAGGCCCAGAGTGACCCCCATTTCTCCTTTTTGCTCTCTCCAGTGGCTGACTCCGCCCCTTAGGACGTCCCCCTGTGTGGATCAGTGGTCAGTGGGTTGGAACCTGCTGCAAATGCAGGCTCTGGTTCTAACTGCTGGATCAGAAGTGGAATGTGAGCTGTAGTGGTGTGTCTGCAGCTGGATGTGGAACACATGAGGGAGGGGTCAAAGGTCAATCTTTCTTCCAAACAAATGTTGTCAGTCTATTCTCCAACAATGCTCCAACATCTTCAAAGGTTTTTGGTCCCAAATCCAGAGTGTAGCTGGTAGGACGTGATCATTTCAGCCTCAGATTTGGGATCTGTCATCTCTCTGCCACCGTGACACCGAGTGATGAGTTCATGCTCCAAAGCGGCCCGATCGCTGGCTTTAGGGACTATTCCAAAAGCTTTCAATGATGGCGGGGAATGAACATTAGGAACAGATGACGGCTTGAAATGTCTGCTGTTGGTTTCTGATCCAGACAGAAATTCAATCAAATGTCTGTGAATCCATGATTTCCTTAGAATCTTTGACTCTAGATTCAGATCCATCTGGTTCAAAGGATGAAACTGCAGCTAAAAGTCTTTCAAAAGTCCAAATCCTCAAAGATGAAACAGAAAGTTCCTAGAAAGTCAAATGAAAAACAATCAGATTGTCTTAGATAAACCCGTTTGGAAGTTAAAGCATAGAAACAAAGAAAGTTCCAAAAGCTAAAAGCCTGAAATAAAGAAAAGTCCAAAGAAAAACAGAAATCCCACATTTGGATCAGTAAAGACATGAATTCTCCAGAAACATCCAGAAACAGCTCTGAGCAGCAGCCATGAAGGGACTGACAGATGCAGTTACAAAGAACAGCCAGCAGGTGTCTCACTGTGGGAGTCTCTGAAGCTTCACCAACTGCTGATTTAGAAACAAAGTTCTGCCTCCAACCATGAAGGGACTTGAACCCTCAACCTTCTGATCCATGAGGACTTTCCACTTTCTTTGGCTCTCTGGCTCTGATGCTGCTGCAGAAAAACCAGCAGCTGCAGAAAAACTCTGCAGAGACTCATAGAGAGAGGATGGAGGCAGCAGATGAAGCTGCTGCAGACTGGGGGCGGAGCCTGGAGATGACTGCTGAAGGTCAGAGGGCGGAGCTTCATCAGGATGAAGGTGCTGCTTGGCTTCTGACTGGATGTCCGTCTGTCCTCAGTCTCTTCATGGCTGCTGCTTCTCTTCTGCTGATGTTTCTGCAGGACGAAGCTGCTGGAAAACGATGAGTCAATGTTCCAGTCTCACTCCACATAGACTCCTGTTCTTCATCAGATGTTGCCATGGAAACCAGCTGACTCCAGCAGCCTCAGAGGCTCCTATTTGACAGTATAAAGCAGGAGAGAAGTTTTGGGGAAAAGCATTTCTTCTTCATCCCTGAAACCTGAAGAAGATGAGGAGTTCTGAGCGTCTTTTCTGAGTCTTTCATGAGGATCTGTCAGCTCACTGACTTTACTGACTGAAACAGTCGGTTCAGTTTGCATTGAAACAGTGAATTTTCCTCCTGACTCTCCTGCTGATCTGGAGGTGAATTTCAGACGAATGACTCTCATGGTTCAGTAGAAACACGTTGGTTTGAACTCCAAACCTTCAGAGGAAACATTTGATCCAGTCAAAGCAGAAACCAGCCTGTGGCAGAAATCTCTGTCAGAATAAACGTCTTCAGGATGATGGAAAGCAGAGGATTCCTGCTGCTGAAACTCATGGAAAGCCGTTCTTCAGAACAGGACGTTTTCCAGTGGGAACATGACGTTCCATGTAGAACCCTTTGGGTGTCAAAGTCAATGAGGGTGAGAGGCTCAGAATAGATCCACTGCTCCTCCACATCCAGAGGATCCAGCATCTGGTTCAGACGTCTCTGGACACCTCAGTAGATTCCAGATTCAAAGGGTTTACGGTCATCTGCACAGTAAGAAACGGGTTTCCCTGCACAATGAAATTCTAACTTTGCTGTCTGCTCTGAATGCCAAAAAGTATGCAGGAACTGAAAAATCACACAGAACATCCACCCAAAAAGCACTAGATGTGCAAAAACTGATAATAAACAGTAGTGAACGATGAGGATGTGCAAGGTGCAGTTTGTTGTTACTCCTGTCACGGAGTCTGATGGCAGAGGAAAGAAAGAGTTCCTGAGGGGAGGAGAGTGAACAGACCTGGTTGGGGGTGGGTGGGGTCCTTGATGATGGAGGCAGCTCCACTGTGGATCCTGTGTTTGTAGATGCTCTGCAGCGAGGGAAGAGGAGTCCTGGTGATTTTGGACGCCGTCTTCACCACTCTCTGCAGGCGTTTGCGGTCCATGGCGGTAGAGCTGCCGTACCACACTGTGATGCAGCTGCTTCAACAGGATCAGAATCAACAGGAATCCAGTTGAATCCAGATGTTGGAAACACAGACGTCCTACAGCAGGGCTGCTCCTTCCTGCTCCTGGAGATCTACCACCTGCCTGTTCTCCAGCTCTCCCTGCACTCCTTCCTGCTGATCACCTGGACCAGGTGTGTTCATCCAGTCACAATCTGGAGACATCTGATGGAGCCAATCAGCAGCTAGCAGGGCTTGGAGATCTGGAAAACAGGCAGGTTGGTAGATCTCTAGGACCAGGGTTGAGCAGCCCTGTCTTCCAGCTTTCCTTCCCAGAATGCAACAGTTTGAATGAGAATGAATGTCTTCCTGCTGTTGCTGTGAGGATTCTGCAGGTCCGTTCTTCAGTGGTTCTGGTGGTGTTCTGTCTGTCAGTCACTCCAGGTTCCTGTCAATCATCCACATGTCTTCATGTCTGTTGTCTTCAGTCAGTAGAAGTCTCTGTTTTCAGCTCTACATTGTCAGATCATCAGTTTTTGGTTTCTCCATGGATTTTCTCCTGTTTCTGTTTATTGATCAAATCTTGACGTTTCTGCCTCTGAGTCCAGTTTCTGCATTTTGGCTCCTCCCCTTCCTGGCGGCTGGATCCAGTGTGACTCCGGTTCTATGTTGGATTCTCTTCTGCATCTAAACCTCTAAACACAGGAAGTTGTTGTGACTGGAAGGATTTGGATCCAGAAAGATGGAGAACCTGAAGGATCCAGAGTGGAAAGAAGGCTAAACCAATCAGAAAACATTCTGTTCAACAGAAACATTTAGTGTCAGACCCGGAATGAGGAAGCTGTGACCTCACCACAAATACTCTTCCTTTATTTTGAAAATCCCCTGCTGTTTGATTTTGTACTTAGTAGCAGCTTCCTGTCCCTGCAGGATCTGCTCTGTGTTGAATTCAGACGTCTGGCTAAAGTCCAAAGTGACTCCTGGACTCATTTAGAGCGTTTTTCTGAAACCTGAACGTCTGGAGGCTCTGAGTCCGAGCGGAGCTGCAAAGACACGAGCTGCAACTCAGAAGAAAATGGTTTGATACCAAACTGGGGGGTTGGAGACACTTTTGGATTCATCTGGAAAGCTGCTTCACACCCAACGGGATTCACGCGGTGGGCGTGGCCACTTTCAATGTTAAGTCAATGGTACAGACGCCATCTGAGGTCCTGCGCCATTTGAGCGGTGGGCGTGGAGGCAGAAAGGGCAGGTGTTCAAACCCCCCTAGGGTCCTGTGTGTGCACGTCTGAACCTGTTATTTCTGTTGGTTCTGATCCAGAAAGGTTTTTAATTACCATTTATTTGTCATTAGTGTTCAGAGTTCATATAGTTTTGCATTTTTCAAGAGGTTTTCTGAACTTTTTGAGCTTTTCCAGTCTGGTTCTACTGGTTTTATTGGAGTTTCTACTGTTTTTATTGTTACTCCACGTGACCCAAAGGTCTCTGCTCGTCCCTGCTGTGCAGCTCTGTCCTTCCCCTCTGTCATGTGTTCATCCGTCCACATGAGGGCGCCGTCTAGGTCATGCCTGGTGAGCTGGAAGCCAAGAAAAGGAGGGAAAAATGGAGAAAATGAAAGACCTGAGGAAAGCTGCAGTTCAGCCTTCAGGGAGAAAAGTTTAGACCAATAATTACAGAAATAAAAGATAAAAAATGTTTTTTATAAATATGAAAGTCACCAAAGTGTTTAACAAACTTTTTTATAAAGTGAAAAGGTCAAATGTTTGTGTGTTGGAAGTCCCAACCTGACAGATGAGCAGAATAATAAGGCAGGCAAAGCTGTAACACTGCCCCCTGGTGGACAGGAACTCAGCAGTGCAGCTTCAGGATGGAGTGGCTTCCAACAGATCAGATCAACGTTCTGCTCTCTGCTAAAGAGGCAGAACGTCTCCTTCTAAGAAGAATCCAGAGTTCCTGATCACAAACATCAACTGAAGCCCAAATCAGAGCTGATCAGACTGCATGGAGCCCAAGCTCCAGAAAAGAGGAGAAAAGAAGAAGTCGTCCACATGAAGCTTCACCTTAGAGGAAAAGAGGAGCTGCTGAACTAAAGTACTCGAGTACTGAGGAAGACTTTCAAGCTCTGATTGATTCTGTAGAACATTTGGAACTAGAATGTAGAAAGTGCTTCAGTTCCATCAGCTGTCAGTCTGCAGCAGCTTCATCTGCTGCCTCCATCCTCTCTCTGTGAGTCTCTGCAGAGTTTTTCTGCAGCTGCTGGTTTTTCTGCAGCAGCAGCAGCATCAGAGCCAGAGAGCCAAAGAAAGTGGAAAGTCTGAGAAGGAAGCAGCTCTGAAGCTCTGCAGCTGACGGTGCAGCTTCAGGACTCATGAGGAGGAGCACATGCACGGCTCTGATGCTGCTGAACGTCTGACTGAGATGATCCACATTCAGAAGAGAGTTTCAGAGTGAAAGACGTGTGGAAGAAGAGAATCCTGAAGGTTTCTGTGCAGACATGAACTCAGTCAGAGAGCGTCTGAATGTTGGAGGATCCAGAAGAAACCAGGAGCTCCTGAAGGTGGTTCTGTTGGAGCAGAGAGCAGAACTCTGATCCCAGTTTCAGGAACAATGCAGGCTCATGTTCTGGACTGAAGAGTTCTCCTGAAATGTTCTGTTCAGACTTCTTCAGGATCACATCTGTGTGTGAATGTGGAGGTTTGTCTGAACCAAGCTGCAGCTCACTTTGAAGCTTCTTCAGGCTCACACAGCAACAATGACAAAGACTGAAGCTGCTGTGCTGCCCTCTAGTGGCAAACATGGCATCTGCAGCACACATTTCTGCATTTCTCAACATTTTTGAAGCTCATCCAGAGAATGCCAAAAGTGTGCAAAGCAGTAATCAAAGCAAAAGGTGGCTACTATGAAGAACCTACAATATGACATATTCTCAGTTGTTTCACACTTTTTTGTTATGTATAGAATTCCACATCTGTTCATTCATAGTTTTGATGCCTTCAGTGTGAATCTACAATTTTCATAGTCATGAAAATAAAGAAAACTCTTTGAATGAGAAGGTGTTTCCAAACTTTTAGTCTGTGCTGTAAATAAAAATATTATGTGTTTTTTTTTGTCTTAACCTGAAAAAATCTGTGAATTTATTTAAATATTTCCCAGTTTTTTATTGAAAAAATCTTTGAAGAAGACACAGAAACTAGAAACAGCATTAAAATCTTTGCAGATTGTTGATGAAAAATGTTTGCATTCCAAATCAAATCAAATCAAACTTTATTTATAAAATAGCGCTTATCATGCATTTCGTGCAGCTCGAAGCGCTTTAACATTAAAAACAAAAAACACACAACATTACAGTAAAAACCCAATCCACCCTACACCCTTCCCACTCCCCTCCATTAAAACACATGACCCACGACAATGAATATTGACTACCAATGCAAGTTAAAATAAATAAATAAATAAATAAATAAATAAATAAATAAATAAATAAATAAATAAATAAATAAATAAATAAAAAAGCAAGCAAGCAAACAAGCAAACAAACAAACAAACAAACAAGGCTTGGCTCTGCTGTGAGGAAACGGCATTTGGGAATACTTTCATACCAGGAGCCAGCCCGGCCACTGGAGCATCGCCACAGCGCCAACCTAGACCGGGACAACACCGGGGTCCACTTCACAGCCGTGAGACTGCAAAATTAAACCCCAGCCGCCCCAGCAAGGGCAAGAACTGCAGCAACAGCCACCGGGCAAGCCGGCAACCCTGGCAGAAAAGACTCCCACAAGAAACACTGGGGCTAAAATCACAATAAGATACTAAAATTATAAGATTTATTAAAAAAATAAAATAAAATAAAATAAAATAAAATAAAATAAAATAAAATAAAATAAAATAAATAAATAAAAAACTGAGAATAAGATGCATAAAATGAAATGAAATATAGTATAGAATATAGCCTATAATAAAACTAATAGAATAAATTAGCAGTTAAAATCAACTAAAAGCTAAATTAAAAAGGTGGGTCTTGAGCCTCTTCTTAAAAACCTCTACAGTCTCTGCGGCCCTGAGGTTCTCCGGCAGGCTGTTCCACAGGCGAGGACCGTAATGGCAGAACGAAGCCTCACCATAAGTTTTGGTCCTCACTTTAGGAACAACTAAGAGGCCAGCACTGGAGGACCCCAGGGTCCGCGAGGGCTCATATTTTAAAAGAATATCATTCAAATAAGAAGGCCCAAGACCATAAAAACATTTATAAACCATTAAAAGAATTTTAAAATCAATCCTGAAACGCACAGGGAGCCAATGCAGCGATTTTAAAATCGGTGTAATGTGTTCCCGCCCTCTGGTCCTCGTCAGAACTCGTGCCGCTGAGTTCTAAGTTGTAGATTTGAAATAGACTTTTTGGGTAAACCAGAGAGCAGGGCATTACAATAATCTAAACGCATAAAAATAAAAGCATGCATTAGGACCTCTGTGCTGGCAAGAGAGAGGAACGGGCGGACTCTGGCAATGTTTTTGAGATGATAAAATCCTGTCTTAACGACATTTTTAATGTGTGGGATAAAATTTAGCTCAGAGTCAAAAAGTACACCCAGGTTTCTCACACATTGAGAAGGTTTAAAATTATGAAGATGTGGTAAAATCATCTCTCTGTTGTCTTCAGAACCGATGATTAAAACTTCAGTTTTGTCCTGGTTGAGCTGCAAGAAGTTTTCTGCCATCCATGACTTAATATCTAAAATACAATTTAAAAGAGTGTTAATAGGTTCAAGGTCATCAGGAGAAACGGCGATGTAAAGTTGTGTATCATCAGCATAGCTGTGAAAGTCAACGCCATGTCTCCTGATGACATCCCCAAGAGGCAACATATACAAATTAAAAAGTATTGGCCCTAAAATCGACCCTTGGGGAACCCCACAACTTATTTCGTGGATTCTTGAAGAGCACGTATCCATACTTACATAAAAGTGTCGATCTGTAAGGTAAGAGTAAAACCACTTAAGAACATTTCCAGAGAGGCCCACTAGACTCCTAAGTCTGTTTAATAGAATCTGGTGATCTACTGTATCAAAAGCGGCACTAAGATCCAGCAGCACCAGAACAGAAAGTTTCTGTGAGTCATAGTTTAATCTAAGATCATTAATGATCTTTAAAAGAGCCGTTTCTGTACTATGGTTTGTCCTAAAACCAGACTGATATTTTTCTAAAATATTTTGGGCATTTAAAATCTCATGCAGTTGAGTAGCGACACTTTTTTCTATTATTTTACTTAAAAATGGTAAGTTGGATACGGGTCTATAGTTATCCAGATTTTTTGGATCTAATTGACTCTTCTTCAGAAGGGGCCTCACCACCGCCGTCTTACAGGCAGAGGGGAAGACCCCCGTCTGAAGAGAGCAGTTTACTATATTTAAAAGCTCTGACTCAAAGAATCCATAAAATGTTTTAAAAAGTGAAGTGGGAATGGGATCTAAAAGGCAGGTTGTAATGTTTACTTGGGAAAGAACTCGACCAAGCATCTCCACATCAACCAGGACAAAACTCCCCAGTGTTTCTTCTGGCAAAAACAATGCTGGAGGTCTGTTAAGATCAATGTACTGCATGGATGAAATGTTTGATCTTATAGCATTGATTTGACCCATGAAGTGGTCTGCAAAGTCCTCACATGCAGCATTAGATGATGACATGGAGGACTTGTTGAAGTCAGAAGATAAGCTATTTTCTTGTAAAGAATGTGAGAAAAGATTTAGTCACAGATCTAGTCTCAATAGACACATGAGAACTCACACAGGAGAAAAGCCTTTTTCTTGTAAAGATTGTAAAAAAAGTCGTTTATTTAGTCTCAACAAACACATGAGAACTTGTAAGACTCTTTCTTGACAATGTAAGGATCTATTGTAAACTCTAAATTCGAAGCTTTTCTGATAAGAGGTCTACCTCTCAACCTCTGTACCACAGCAGAATACTTCAATTTACAGAAGGGAAAAAGGTCTGTATCTCAAAAAAATGTAATATGTTAAAATAATTTTTAATGCTCAAAACTTCTGGGGGGAAACCCCAATGTTCTAATGAACTCCATAGCAACCTGAGCTTTCATTTCATGTACACAGAGCCACAGGCTGATGGCCTCTATACCATATTGATGGAGTAACTTCATTAGAGGGAGGCACAAGTGAATATTGAATATGTTGAAATGAATTTTTCTAAAAAATAAAATTTTGGTACTTTTGATATATGATTTGCTACAGGAGGTCCTTTGTCCCAACAGCAGTTAGACTATAGAATGACACAGTTTAGGACTGATGAAACTGCTGCTGTGTTTACTTATTTAGTTATGACGTGTACTTTTACTTCCACTTTTATTACTATTTTAATTGTTTACTGACTATTTGTTTTTCTAACTGCTATATTTCTTGTTTGGCTGCAGTAACAACTGAATTTCCCTCCAGGGGATCAATAAAGTCTTGTCTTGTGTTATCCTGACTTTCTTGGACAGCTTTTTTAGGTTTTCATCTTCTCTAAGCCACAATTATCAAAAGCAAAAAAGTAAATGATCAATACATTTCAATCTGTGTAATGATACTAGACAATGAGTTTCTTTTTTCACAAAATGAATTATTTTAGATAGTAGAAATGAGTTGTTTTGAATTATTAGAGCTAAAGTCTAGTAGAGATATGTGAAGAATAGTTAGAAACTGCCTTTAACTTTTATTACACTAATGGTTTAAACTTAATTCACTGAGCATGTATTGTCATCTCAAAATTATATTACATTTGAAGAAAGCACTATATTGTTCTAACAGTTTCTTCTCATACTCCCTCTTTTCTGTGCATGTGTGATCTGCTGAGCAGGGCTCAGACTTATCTTCACTTTAGCCTTGAAGCTTCTCTCCAGCAGTAACCTGTGGGCGTGATTTTCACACGAGGCCCATTGGACGATCTTCTGAATATGCAAATGCAGGGTTTTTATACCAACCCCATCCCTGAGCTCGTTGGTTCAGACTTTGAATGCACCATGTTCATCTGTCTGTCCCCTTCGTGTTTGGACGAAGTAAAACCTCCACAAAAGCTAAGTATCTGTCTCTGAGTCGTTATTCATTTATTTCTGTGTGCTGGAAACTGAAAAGGGATCGAACCAACCTAATACTATATTTAATACAGTCCTTTCTAGAAAATCCATTTTCCTCATATTTGGTCCTTCTGAGCCGGCCGGCGCACGCCTTGGACATCGCTGGAGCCCCTGGGGGGGGGGGGGGGTTGCCCGAAAACCATGCATGGTCTGAGATCACAGTCTCGGCATTGACACATCCGCCTTCAGGATCGGCGGCCCTCGCCCTTTGGATCCGGCGGTGCCCCCGACGTCGTGTTGGACCCTCATCAAATAACGGGGTTATTTGATCGAAGTGAGTATGCAACACAGAAAGTCTGTCCTCTCTTTATTTGCTAGGGTTTTATGTTGACTGTGTCTGTGTCTTGTGTGTGGGTGCATCATCTCTTGGGGAAGAACAGAGAGAGAGCTGGGTGCAGTCACAGTGCTGCGCGTGCACGCTGACCACAGGAGCGCCTGCAGTCAGCCTGCTGCGGGTGCATGTCTCCTCCTTCACGGGAGATGACAGGGAGAAGTGTGTAGCTTAAGAGAAAAACCCGTCGGTGGCTGTGTGCCCGACGTAGGGACATATTCGGTTGAAACGTGCTGTCGGCTGTGTGGACGGCTTAGGGACAGATTCGGTTAAGGCGCGTCGTGCACGGCATTTGGGAATAAACGGAGCTCCGGGGAATTCATGTGTGTGTAACGTTTTTTATGTCTCTGTCTGTGTCTGACTGTGCTTTCTGCGACGGCTTCTGTGATGTATGCTCGCTTTGATTAATGCCTCATGATTGCTTTGATTAATGCCTCGTTCTAAAACAAAATAGTGACTCAGTTGACAAATAATTAGGTTTCTTTTCTGATTCTCCAAGCTTTTTCTGCTGATTAGATTCAGCGCTGGAGAATCCATAAAAAGGGTTACTTGGGTGGGAGCTCTGGTTTCTGATTGAAACTGAGAACGTTGTAGCTGATCGTCGATCAAAAACCTCAAAAAGATGGGTGGGGCTCATTCACAAAATCTAACAAAGACAGTAAGACGGCACATTGCTCAGGTCCAGAAAGCTTTTCATAAAGTTTGGAAGTATGTGGAAAGTCAGGATCAGACATTAATCAAGTATTTGGATCAATGGGTTAAAGATTATGGATTTCATAGAACGTTAAGCAGCCTCAGAGTGCAGGACAGAGTAGAAGGAGGGGGAGTAGCTTCACAGATCAGAGTGCGCGTGCCCGAGCCTGCAGACAGGCTGATGAGAACTCTCAGAAAGGAGGGGTGATTTCTCCCTTGTAAGCAGATATAACGGCTTTCTATGCTCTCAGAATAATGATAGGACGTGTTTTAGTGTGTATTTTAGTGTTTAGGACATGGACAAGGGTAGATGTTCAGAAAAAGCTATAAAAAGTATCATTTCTTACAAAGCAGACGTGGATCAGTTTGTGCATGACACACCTCCCTCTTGAATAAACATGATCAGACTCAGATGGCTGGTGCAGCCTTTCCCTTTTTTAGTTCACTCTCCCTGCTCATAAAAAGTTTGATTGCAGCCTTCTGATCCCACTTCTCAGGTCCCTGCATTTCTGCTTGTAAATCAGGATTGACCCCTTAAAAGCATTCCTGAGGATCTCTGGTTCACTAACTCGCCTTGCATTTTTTTTAATGGACATGTCTGCTAATCTTTCTAAGTTTCAACTCTCAGGGCAATAAGTGCGGTAAGACTAAACTCCAGCTGGCCCAAGCACAGGTTAAATTTTTTGGGACATTTAGTTTCTGTTTCTAGAAAAATTATTTCTCTCCTTGGACCTCACCACCTTATCTGATCAGCCCCCCACCTTCACTCACTGGCTGTAAGCTGCAGCTGCTACGCGACTGATAGTTGAAACAATGTCACCTGTGATTCTCTTGTGCGAATTCTCCAGAATCGCATGCAGTGTGCTCCACTCCCTTCCGTTCAGACTTTCCCATTAGTCAAATTGTTATCAGCCTGCTCATGGTGCTGTTAGAATGAGACACAGTTCTTGTCTGTTTCACATTCAATGTGTTTTTTCACTATTTTTATTTTTTTTTTAAAAATTTTTATTTTATTTTTATTTATTTATTTTTCCTGATTTTTTCTACTCTCATGCCTGGCTCTACTGACACCATTGATGATTTACATGATTGTTTGAAGAAAGCTGTGAGAACAAAGGAAACATTGAGTCTGCCTCCAGCTCTCTCCTCCCCACAGACTCTGAATCCTGACCAGAAGGCCTCTGTCGGTGACCTGCTTTACCTGAAGGCCATTTAACGGACTGATTGGTCACACCTGAGGTGGACGGGACCCTTCAAGGTTCTCCTCACCATGCCAACTGCAGTACACATTGCTGACTGACCCTCCTGGATTCACGTAAGCCACTGTAAATTGCTGAGAGCCTATGAGACTGACATTTTGAGACACATCCCTGGTTGAAGTCCAACTACGAAGTGTGACACTACTCCTGACGAGGGGCGCTCCCTGGTGTGTTTCCTCTAGCGCTGCTCTCTTCCAGCTACAGTGAGCTTCAAACCACCTAACATGGGTCCAGCTGTTCCTCATGGTTTCATCTTGTACTTTTATTCCCTCTTCCTCTGGAAATCTCACTCACATCATCAGTGAGGTCAAGGCCCTTAAATCACAAATTTCTTCTCAGATGACTGACACCTACTGGTCTGGGTCCCCACTTTATTGGTTTACTTCTGGTGGAGTGTACTGATAAAACTAGCCACTCCGGTCCTCTGTGTGTTGTTTTTCTTTTTTCTTTTCGTCACCTGTTTGATTCCATGTGTCACATGAATGATCACTGTCAGGCCGACTCTATCAGTACTATGCCAACAATTAACCTAATTCGCATCTGCTCGTGGTTGAAACTGGTCTTTACAGATTTATTTTATCGTTTTTCTTTTGTTTGATTTGATTTTTTTTATTTTCTTCATTTTTTAATTTGTTTCTTGTTCTATGTAAATTTAATTAATGATTTTGTGCCGAGGTCTGGACTGGTGATGCATGCGTATCCTTAGTGATGGCTGCTGAGGGGCGCAGAGCCGTTGATGAGTTTTGCCCTCCCTGACTGCTCAATGAATGTTTCACACAGATGGTATAAGTTTAGCCCTGGAGGTTTTCGCATCAACACTCATGTATCACCTACCACCTCTGATATGCTCATTTATTCACGTTGATTTTATATTTTCTTTTGAATTTACCTGTACCTCTACACTTGTTTTCGATGCAGAGCCAATATGCTGCCTATACTGAAAATCTTTGTGAAATGGTATTTGGTTGATGATGACAGGAGTTCTGCTGACTTTACATATATAATTTTGATATGACAAACAGGGGGGTATGTGAAGAATAGTTAGAAACTGCCTTTAACTTTTATTACACTAATGGTTTAAACTTAATTCACTAAGCATGTATTGTCATCTCAAAATTATATTACATTTGAAGACAGCACAGCCAAACTATTGTTCTAACAGTTTATTCTCATCCTCCCTTTTTCTCTGCATGTGTGATCTGCTGAGCAGGCCTCAGACTTATCTTCACTTTAGCCTTGGAGCTCCTCTTCAGCAGCAACCTGTGGGCGTGATTTTCACACGAGGCCCATCGGACGATCTTCTGAATATGCAAATGTAGGGTTTTTATACCAAGCCCATCCCTGAGCTCGTTGGTTCGGACTTTGAATGCACCATGTTCATGTCTGTCCCCTTCGTGTTTGGACGAAGTAAAACCTCCACAAAAGCTAAGTATCTGTCTCTGAGTCGTTATTCATTTATTTCTGTGTGCTGGAAACTGAAAAGGGATCGAACCAACCTAATACTATATTTAATACAGTCCTTTCTAAAAAAATCCAGTTTCCTCACATGATATGTAAGGGTTAATGGCCGACGAAGTGTGCGGTTATTAGTTTTTAACGCACGCCGTGGAAGCCTGAGCTGTCCGACGGGAAGCGGAGGTTGCTTACGCGAAGTGCGTTAAAATGTAAAAAGTAATAACCGCACACTTCGAAGGCCAATAACCCGCTTATACCATGGTCACTTACAAAAGCAATACATATTAACCAGGTTTTAGACCTTAATTCTTGTTTTTTTTTCCGATTTGGATCGCTTTTCTCACTAAAAGCGGACTACATGTTACGTGACAAATAGTCCGCGTCGCGCCGCACCACCGCTGCAGTCAAGATTCTGCGATATATATATATACATATATATATATATATATATATATATGCTGATCGTCCCGATGGGTTGAATAAAGTATCAGTTTAGAGAGAAAGCTCACCTCTTACCGCTTGTTTCTGTCCAAATGATGAAGCAAAAGGTTGTTTTCAAGAAGCCGGCGCAGTGATCCAAAACATTTATGCTAGGTGACCGGAACTTCTTTTTTCACCGTGCAGTTATCAGGTTTTAACTCATACCAAGCAGCCAATCAGAATATGGTATTCACCCGGACCATGGTATAAGTATCGTTAAGATTTGATCTATTAACTCTTCTTAATCTGCTGCTTTTCACTCTGGTACCTTATTGGTTTTCTTATTGATATTTTCTGGTGTAAGTTTACCCTAAAATAAAATGATCAACAAATACCAATGTGTAACAAATCAGATAAACAGTGCAGTTAATAACCAAAATGCAGAGAATATCAAATGGCCTCTTCACCGCCGAGAAATAAAACAATGTTGTATTTTAATTATTTTCACATTGTATGTTGGATAATGTATTATAACCTCCATAATTTTCTAGACATTCTCACCCCACTCAAAACAAGGTCTTTTTCATTAAACGTTTCTGCACCCTAGTTTACTCAAATCGTCAGATAACTCAAAGCTAAAGGTTGTCAACTATAACGACTCTACAAGAAAACTGGGCTCAATATTCACAAGGACATGTATTATAACCATATCATCCAATACAAAGACTCTATCTCCAAGACCAAAACAAAATATCTGTCCGGTTTGATAAATTCCGCTAAAGGCAACTCAAAGGCCCTATTTTCCATCCTTTCATGTACAACAACCTGCTAGAATTCACTTCCTCCTCATTTGTACTCCTATGATTTCTGTAACACCGAGGGCTGGCAACCTGTTGGTTTTCTACAAACCCTGCCTCATCTGCTGTTGAGCAGTTACTGTTACTTGGATCAGGTGTGTTTAGCTAATAAGGAGATTCAACGGCAGGTTGATTGGAAAACATAGGACACCGGCCCTTGATTCCTGGAATTGGACACCCCTGCCCTAACATCTTACTTCTCTTCAAAAATCCATGATATTCACCAACAACTTCAATCCAATTCAAGTCAAAATGAAACTGCACCAGCTCTTCTATTCTCATCATTTTATCTACCTTCAGTTGAGCAAATCACTAAACTCATTAAAAAATCCACAACCTTCTCATGCTAACTTGACCCAATTCCCACTGCTCTGGCCAAGGCTCCGTCTTTATCCCCCTCATTACTTGTATCATTCACGCCTCCCTTAAGACTGGAACTGTTCGTTACTGTTCTCAAAACAGCAGCAGTCACCCCCATACTGAAAATAACAGGTTCTGATCCCACAAATCTCAATGACTTCCGCCTAATCTCTAATGTTCCATTCATTACAAAAATCCTTGAAAAAACTGTTGCCTCACAACTCCACACCCACTTCTCTTCCAGTAATTTATATGAACAACTCCAGTCTGGCTCCCATCAATTCCACAGTACAGAAACAGCCCTCCTTAAAATTAACAGCAACCTTCGATCCGCTGCTGACTCTGGTTTAGATTCCATCCTTCTACTCAATCAGACTGCGGCCTTTGAGACAATCTCTCACCCCATCTTTCTGAAAAGTCTTTCAACCATGGGCATCACTGACTTTCCCCTCAGCGGGTTCCAGTCCTATCTTTCAGGCCGCACGCAATTCATCCAATTAAAGTAATTCACCTCTCCCACAGTTCCAATTACCACAGGTATGCCCCAAGACTCTGTCCTAGGGCCCCTGCTATTCATCATTTACCTTCTCCCTCCCTTAGTTGTATCTTTCATAAACACAATCCGCTTTCACTGCTATGCATTCATCGGGGGACTGACGAATTTCCTGTGACGTAATTTCCGGGTGAGCGTACTCCAGTGCTGATCATGTTTGACTGCTGTCCTCTTGTTTGGCCTTAGCCTGACTACTATTGCTTACTTTAAGTGTTATCTGGATTAATATTCACATCTAGCACCTTTTAATAGTGAATACACTACTGTTAAACCGCTTGCTGTTCACTTTTCTCAGTTTGCTAAATAAACCACTTCTCTTTAGCTAAACACCGCTAGCCTTAGCTTAGAGCCAAGCATGGCCACCACTTCTTCCACCTTTCCCCCTATCTCCTGCTCCATGTGCCATATGTTTAGTGAGGATCCTGCCTCTTTTAGTGAAGTTACCGGTAGGTGTGTTAAGTGTAGTCTTGTGTTATACTTGGAGGCCTGGCTGGAGTAGTTAGAAGCGCGGCTTCACACAGTGGAAGCTAAGCCAGCAAGCAGCAACAGAGAGGACATGTTAGAGCTTCATCAGAAAACAGCTTTCTGGAGGAGTTGGAAGACGTCAACAGTCACAGTGATGGTGAGGAGGAGGAGCTAAGACTTTCAAAGTCAGAGCTAAAGATGGAGGAGCAGCAGGAGGAGGTTCTTCACTGAAGGAGAGCACAAGTCCAGCTTGTCAGTGCTTTGCTGATTGGCTAGTTGGATGTGTTCTTTGATGAGCTTTTCAATCTGACGTCTGCTTGGAGGAATGTTTTCATCCTTTTGGATGATTCCACTATTTGAAGGCTTGAACATGTTGACGTGACAAACTCCACATTTCTTCTCTTTGTCATGAGTCGGGGTCCTAATTTTCATCTCATATGGAACAGAAAACTGTGCCTGTATGCTGGAACCAGGCAAAGGCAACAACAGCAACACTTCCTCACCTGCACACAACCACAAGAACCTGGAAGGAGAACGGCAGCAGTGAACGGCAGCAAGAACAGTCCTCCCTTTTGGGGGAGATCTCCTCACTCACAGAGACCCTCAAGAAGGAGGAGGAGAAAATGATGCTTTCAAAGAACTTGATGGACACATTCAATCAGATCGAAGACGAGATTGCAAACCTGCAGAAACCAAAGCCCAAGAAGAGATTCCTTC
Organism: Oryzias latipes; assembly: GCF_053564925.1. Classification (NCBI taxonomy): domain Eukaryota; kingdom Metazoa; phylum Chordata; class Actinopteri; order Beloniformes; family Adrianichthyidae; genus Oryzias; species Oryzias latipes. The sequence continues at coordinate 24,679,836 of NC_136238.1, read as the reverse complement.
AGTTTTTCCAAAGATTTGAAAGACAGAATTGATCCAAACTGGATTGATTTTGGTTCTTTGAGTTTTTCTACATTTGACACAAACCAAAGTGGGAGGACTCATCTTTATGAAGTCCATCAGAATCAGAATCCATCAGAATTTTTGATGGGTTTATAACAGGGGTGTCAAACTCATTTTGGTTCGGGGGCCACATTCAACCGGTCTGATCTCAAGTGGGCCGGACCAGTAGCGTAAAGGCAAAATAACAGCTTTATTCTTTTTTTTTACCCAATTGGAAAACATGCCTCAACCAACATAGTAGTCTAATCATTTCTTAATACACATTCATTCACAGAGGCCATTGGATCTTAAATAAAATTAATTTCACCTTAAAAATATTGGTTTATTCAATTTTATACAGCCTGAAAATTTTAAATCTGACACTGAAGCAATCCTGATAATAAATTCAAGAGGGGCTACAGGAAAAAATGAAACATCTTCCTAAAATGTAAACGTGCAAATGATGACAAAATTACACTAAATTAAACTGCAAACATAAGAGGTTGGAGTTAACCTCCTTTCTCTCCTGAAACTTCTCAAGACCGCCAATATTAGGATTCAAATCCTGTGCAGAAACACATTTACTGTCATTCAAGTGTGCAAAACACAATGAAATGTCCATTTTTATTATTATCATTCATTATTATAAGAATCTTTTCCTCGTTTACTGCCTGGATTTTGTGGTAACACCTGCCTTCTTCCTGACCTTTGATGGCGCCATCAGTGACCAAAATTACTTCATGTGACGAGTTCACTCCAACATCATCCAGTGCAGTAACTACAGAGATAACTATGTCATCAGTTGTTCTTGTGTCCATCAATTCAAGAAACTCCACTCTTATGGTCTCTTCATCACCTCTAATAAATATGCACAGCTGTACATATCTGTGATGTTGGTGCTTTCATCAATAGTGACTGAAAATACAATAGAAGACTGGATTCCTTCATATGGCTGCCCATGTTTCCTCAGAGATGTTGGATCTGGTGTCGTAATTCTTGACAGACTCATGTTTAAGGTTGACTGCTTTTTCTTCTGCAGCCTTCAGCATTTTTCAATAAGTTCACCATCAGAAAATGGTTTGGATGTTTGCTCCAACTTGTTTTTTTTTTTTTTTTTTTTTTTTTTTTTTTTTAACTTGTCCTGTCCAACAGCTAGGCAGACAGATGAGAGCTGAGGGCCTCTTGGGTTGGACATATTTTACTTTAACAAGAGGGGTTATTAATCTTCAGACAAACCAAAGGTATGTCTGAATAAACCCCTTTTGTAATTGAGGCCAAACTTTATTAATTTCAAACATGTCTGAAAATCTTTGGTGTTGGACCGGACGGAAAAGGAAAGAGGGGAAGAAGAAAGAGGGACGTTAGAGAGAGGGGGGGTAGGGGGTGATAATAGGAGGGGAAGGGGGATAAGACCATGAAGCAGCATAAAGCAACAAGTTTACTGGTTGTTAATCATTATGGTAAGGTTCAAATGTAAAAAAAAAACAAACAAAAAAAAAAAGGGCGGAGCCTGTCCACACACACACTCAAATGTTATAAACACACCTGTTAGTTGCAAAAATGTCCACCTGTCGACATGTACACAAAACAGATAGTGTTCACACGCATACTTATGCCTTAAAACCAACTAGTGTGAAATATTTCAGTCATTCAGTCTGTTGAGCTGACACCTGTGCTCAGGTGAGTGTTTATGTTCTTCTAAAATGGATGGTGGAACGTGAAAAGAAGGAGGGAGAGTGCCCAGCCATCCCCACCCCAAGACCCCCACCGCACCAGCAGCGGCAGCCGGATTCCCCCCAACACCACACGGGAACCGGCAGGGAACAACCGCCGCCCGGGCGACCAAGCCCGCCACCCAGGCCAGGGCCAGCAGGGCCGCCGCAAGGCCCCCAGAGCCAGAGAGCAGGGAGGCACGGAGGGAAAGAGGGCGCCGCCCCAGCCCAACCAGGAGAGCAGCCCCCCCGCCGCGCCGGGAGAACCCAACGCAGGGCCCCACCGGAGAAGGACGCCCACAGCCCCAGACGAGCACCCCACCACCACCCAGGAGTTCCGGGCATCCCCCCGCCCCAACCCCAGGTACGGGCCAGGACCCCCCAAGGGAGACCCACTCCGCACTCCAGGCAGCCATCCGCCCGGCCAACGGTTGGTCCAGGGAGGAGCGAGGCAGGGGCCCGCCGCCCCCGCCCAGGAGGGGGGAACCCCGGGGAAAAAAGAGGGCCCACAAGGGGTGTTGTAAATATGGCCCGACCAGGCTCGGCCACAGTTGGAAATTTGGCGGGGCCCAGCACTCAGGAGCAAGGACCAGAACCCACCCCCCAGGGACACGAACACCCCCGGCTCAGATGTAATGTGAACCCCCCCACCGCGCGGAGAGAGCACCGCCGGGCCCAGGAAGCCAGCACCCCGGGGACACAGCCGCCGTTGCAAAGGGGCCCGTACCCCCCACCAGGGAAGAGGCAGGGGACAGATGGTCCTAGGTCCCACCTTCCTTGCAAAATGTGTGTGCGTGTATGTGTGTTTGAGAGAGTGTGTGTGTGCATGTGTGTGTGTTTATGTTGGGATGTATATATTGAGGGGGGAGGGGTGTGTGTACTAAGGGGGGTGCGGTTAAAATTGGCGGGTAGGGCTCCAACTTGTTTGCAATAAGATAGCTAGGTGTCACTGCTCCATCACTGACGTCACGGCTGCAGTAAATCCAGATGGTTATTTATCGGTCCAGCTAATAGTTGCTGAATCTTTTTTTTCTTAACTGCAAATGGTGAAACTTTTCTTTGTGGAGAGTCTCATAGTGGTGCTGAATGTTATATTTTTGGAGAACCTGTTGATCACATACCAAGCATGCAGGTTTGCATTCAGCTCAGTGAACAAATAAAATGCTTTCCATTTTCCTGGAAAGCTCAGGACTTCACTTCAACCTTTTTTTCCTTTTGACAACATTTTGGTCATCAGGGTGTCACTACTGATCATCCTTCAGTGGTGAAGATCACAGGGAACCAAACTACTGCCTACCCAAACACAGAGCTGTTAGGTTTCGTTTTTGGCACATGCAGAGTTATGTTGTTTCAACAGTTAAGCTTTTCCCTTGCTCCCCCAGGTTGCGCATTTAGGTTATTTCTTTAAAAAATCATAACTCGCCAGCAGGAATGGACTAGAAACGTGCTTTCTTTTTTAAACATCCTTATGATTTTTACTCTGCATGTGTGGGTCGGACTAAACCGCCTGGCGGGCCGGACACGGCCCGCGGGCCGTATGTTTGAAACCCCTGGTTTATAATCTTTATACGCCGTCATTAAAATCTCAGACTCCATCTCAATGAGACGGAGCGCTCTCTTTCATTTTCCGGAAATCTGCGATCCATTGAGAATGTCTTTATGTACATGACGTGCACGTGCATTAACCCAAGGTTACCAAGTCCGGCGTAATTTACGCTAACTCATATCCGGTCTTTTGGAGCCGACATACCCAGAGTAAGCATGTTCAGGTGGATTTCAGCCAGAGTTCAGGGTAAAAGTCAGGCTAGTTTAAACATGCTTCCTGGAATACCCACTTGGTTATTTTAGTGGAGTTTTAACCACCAAATATGGTGTTTTTTTTAATTAAAAGAGTTCTGGATCTTCCCTCAACGTGGGAGTCTGGTCCTGCATTTGGGTCATCCTGACATACCGTAACAAAGCCTTATTTCTGTGCTGCAGAATCAGCTGATTCAAGGTGATTACGTAATCACGTCCCTACTGTGCAGCGCTGCATCTCAGTGTGAGGCTGCTTTCTCCACATAAGAATCCACTGGGATTGTGTCAACTCTTGAATAGTTACTGGAAAACAAGAATGTAAACACTGGAGATAAAGCCCCTGTGTCAAAGCACGTGTGTTTTTTCTTTTTCTTAGAATTTATGTCAGTAAGCTTTAGACTTTATTTTGGTTAGAAAACTTAAAATCCAACATTGTTCTGCATTTCAGAGCAATACAACATTGCTCCCAAGTGCATTTTTACCACACTCTGCTATATTTGTAAAGATTTAGAATCAGCCATCTTAGACGTTGCAAATAAAAAAGGAGATAAAAATGAACAGGACTACAAACACTGTAAAACACAATGATCATATCATATCAATAGGCTGAAAGATCATATTTCACCACAATAATAAAGTAATTACAGAAACATAAGCAACCTTTCTCCTCTTGGCTTCATCATGAGCTAGCATGCTAGCTTGTTAGCTTGCTAACTCGTCCAACTTGTGGTTACCTTTTTCACCGGCATCTGAAAGACTTTGCAAAACAGTTTGTGACGGTGTGGCACCGTCAGGTGGTAATGGGGCCCACACGTATATATGATTTATGTTTAATTGTGTTTCCTGTGACCTTCCTGTGGCCTAATGGAGAGCACCGCCCCGTAGGAGGGGTTTATGGGTTAAAAGGAAGTGTCACAGGAAGTGAAAAGGTGGAGAGTGATGGAGGTGTCGTGTGCTGATGTGGCACTGCGTTGAGCAATTGTGGCAATATCGTGCGGTCAGGTGAGGCAGAGCGTGGATCGGCGTGGTACCAGCATGGTGGCGGACGGCTGGACTGGATTGCAGCACATCGTCAATCTCTCAGAGGAGGGGGATGATGTGACGGTGTGGCACTGTCAGATGCCGATGGGGCCCACATCAAGTATTTATTTTATATTTAAAACTGATTCATGTGGTGCCACCTGGAAGCTGATGAAGAGCCACGCCCAATCGGAGGGGCTATTCATTTAAAAGGAGCATCACAGGAAGTAAAAACGTGGAGTGAGACGGAGGTGACACGACCTGTTGTGGCCCTGCGTGGAGCTAGTGAAGAGCTCAAAGTTCTTGAATTAAGAAAGAACCCACTCACCTTGGTGCCTCTGCCTTACTTCCCGGCGGGACCACCCGACACAGTTCAGTCATTACTAATTACAGACAATCCGGTGATGCTGTCTTAAGTGCGTTAGCAGATTAGATGTTTTACAGCGGCGTACGCGATCTTGGTGAAACAATGTCGGCACACGGTGTTCGACTTATCCAACTGTCTTTTCCCTTCATGGATGCTCACAACAAATCAAAAGTGTTCCCACAAAGGAGAGCGTAAGGAGATGGGTGGGTCCTCAAGTTCTGGTCTTGCGTCTGCATTAGTCATAGTGCTATGATTGACATGCTAACTGTCACCTAATGGCGTCTCGGCGAAAACTCGCGGTTAACATTAGTTCTGACTTGGTGCAAAGTTACACATTGGGGGAAACAAAATAAATAAAATGTAAAAACCGAAATGGTACAAAGATGAACCGAACCAAAAGTGCCATACCAAAACGGTTTGGTACAACTACGTGTACTGTTACACCCCTATTACTTGACCTAACAAAGTATATAATGTAGTCACTGCTTTATGTTTAAATATATATTTATTAAATATTCACTGATCACATTAAAACTGTTAGAATTAAAGATGTATAATAAAACGTTTCAACCATTATGAAGACATTCAAGAATTAGCTTTAATGACTCAAAAAAAACAACAACTCATTTTTATTTGCAGGTACATCTAAAACAATTAATTTTGTGAAAAAGTTGTACATATTTTGTCAGCAGTAAAACTCTTTGTCGAATATCATTACACAAAGATTCAAATGTATTGATCCATTACTTTTTTGCTTTTGATGTAAAGATGAAAACCTAAAAAGAATTCCTAGAAATTAAGAATATCATATTATAACAATACATTTGTAGAAAACTTCATTTCTACACTTTAAATAGTCACTTGTGTCTCCCTCTAATGAAGTTACTTCATCAATATGGTATGGAGGCCATCAAATTTTTCCCTCCTGTAAAATAATGGTTCAGAGGTTGAGGTGTCGACCTCTTATCAGAAAAGTTTAGAATTTAGAGTTTACACTAACTCCTTTATTACATTGTTTGTAAAGAGAAAGTCTTTTCTCCTGTGTGAGTTCTCATGTGTCTTTTGAAATTAGATGTGTAATTAAAACTTTTTTTACATTCTTCACAAGAAAAAGGCCTTTCCCCTGTTTGAGTTCTCATGTGTACGTTGAGATGAGATAGTTGACTATAACTTTTTTTACATTCTTTACAAGAAAAAGGCTTTTCTCCTGTGTGAGTTCTCATGTGTTTGTTGAGAGAAGATACATCATAAAAACCTTTTTTACATTCTTTACAAGAAAAAGGCTTTTCTCCTGTGTGAGTTCTTAAGTGTTTGTTGAGAGTAGATGTATAATTAAAACTTTTTTTACATTCTTCACAAGAAAAAGGCCTTTCCCCTGTGTGAGTTCTCATGTGTACGTTGAGATGAGATAGTTGACTAAAACTTTTTTTACATTCTTTACAAGAAAAAGGCTTTTCTCCTGTGTGAGTTCTCATGTGTTTGTTGAGAGAAGATACATCACAAAAACTTTTTTTACATTCTTTACAAGAAAAAGGCTTTTCTCCTGTGTGTGTTCTCATGTGTGTTTTGAGAGCAGATTTGTAATTAAAACTTTTTTTACATTCTTTACAAGAAAAAGGCTTTTCTCCTGTGTGTGTTCTCATGTGTGTTTTGAGAGCAGATTTGTAATTAAAACTTTTTTTACATTCTTTACAAGAAAAAGGCCTTTCTCCTGTGTGAATTCTCATGTGTGTTTTGAGAGTAGATGTGAAATTAAAACATTTTTTACATTCTTTACAAGAAAAAGGCCTTTCTCCTGTGTGACTTCTCATGTGTACGTTGAGATGAGATATTTGACTATAACTTTTTTTACAGTCTTTACAAGAAAAAGGCTTTTCTCCTGTGTGAGTTCTCATATGTCTTTTGAGATAAGATCTGCGACAAAAGCTTTTATCACATTCTTTACAAGAAAATCTCTTATCTTCTGCATGGATTATTATATGAATTCTGAACAGAGATATGTTACAAAAGCTTTTACCACATTCTTTACAGATATAACATCTTTCATCAGACCCAGTTTCCATGTAGTCAGACGGGTTAGTAATTATTCTTGAGTTTTTACCAGACCTGATAGAGGAAAGTTTCTCTTCTTTTGGAGATTGTTTGTATTTCTTTCCAAGATTTGTCTTCTTGGGATTTGTTCTAACATCAGAGTCACACTGACCTGCTGACATGTGAGAGCTGTCCACACTTTGGACATGACTTCTGTCTCTTCTCTTCCTCTGATCTCTGTTCTGTGGGTCTGTCTCTTCATCTGTAGTTGATGACGATTCTTCATGTTGGTTTCTTTCTTCATCCTGACTATCAGTTACATCAAAGCTCTGCTGATTATTTAGATCTGCTTCACTGTTCTCATCTTCCTCATAAGTAGGAATCTCCATAAAGGTATCAGTCTCCTGCTTCAGATCAAGCTGATCTTCCTCCTGATTGATGCAGAGTTCCACTGGTTCCTCTTGAATCTGTGGAGGTTCTGGAAAAGACAGAAAATAAATAAAAACGTCACTTAAATCCCATTTGCTTAATTAAATACATACTTAATACTTAATTAAATAATTAATTAAATACTTAATCAAACAGTTATCATTAACTAAAGTATAAGTAGAGTTTGATTTATTGCTTGAAAAGGAGTGGGAAGAGGCAATCTTATATAATCCTACCCCTACTGATTTAATTAATTTGATAGTTTTACAGTGTTTTAAATACAGTGATTTTCTTTTTTTTTTTTTAAGGAAATGAAATTGCAGAGAAGTAATTCATATACGGTACAAACAGGTCTTTAATGTTATATAAGTGTATACTCAAATTAAATCATGCTGAGATAAATAAGACAGATTTACTAGAAAGGGGACGGTGAGATCGACAGAAAATGTACTTTTAACCTGATTCTGTCTCCAGGCAATTAATTGTTATATGAAATTATAAAAAGGAAAACAGCGAAAACAAATAGAACGTTTTGGATTCTTGCCATTATTGACAGTAAAGATGCAGGCATCTATAGTACATGTTTGACACAGTCTTTGAGGCTTTTTTCAGCACAACACCAGCTGTGTAATATTAGGAATATGCTGCTAATAAAGTTATATTCACATGTCTGTTATTGTACTTATTTTATTTAGAAATCACCTCCAGGACCATCAATCGGGTTCAGAAACTTGCCTGTGGTGGTGTTGGTGGGTGTGTTTATGTGTGTGTGTGTTAACCTGGAGGTGATGCTGGCAGCACAGGCGGTAAAAATGTGTCAAAATGGACGAGCTTAAAGATTTGATGTGAGAACTTGTAAAATAGAATGTGGCAAACCAAAAGTCTGCATCTGTGTGTAAAAATCTTCAGCTGTAAAGTATGACAAATAAAATCACAACTGACAAATTACCATTTGCATGTGTTCATTATAGTTACAACCTCAAATCAGTAGCCGCGGTTACATGGGCAAAATATCTTGATCGGATCAATGGTCGGGTTAAAATTCACCCGTGCACATGGGCAAAGCAAACCTTTTCCGATTAGAACTAACGTTCCCATGGCTCACACTTTCGGTTGGAATAAATCATTTGGGCATGCGCAGTAGTGTTAAAAAATTCCCGGAAAAGGAGATGTGTCCTGTTGTAAACAAAGTGCTGCCACATACATTTATACAGCAGCTCCGTAATATACGAGACGATCTTCCAAACGGGCTTTTTATTAATGTTATGAATATTATGAAGCGCCTGTTCGCTCATCGTTATATTTAATCCGTGTGGTCAGTGCTTTTTTGTGGAAGAATTAAGTTGGAAGAAGGGTTAAGACAGGTTATAAACACAGGCTAACATCATTAGCCTGATGATGGACACAAAATCCAGGACCATGTGGGAAAACTCTGCTATCTGCATCTTGGCTGCACGTAAATGTGTGGGAATAACATCAGTCTTTCTTTTGTCGGGACACAGCTGGAAACACAAATCCTCGTGATTGTTTGAACAGTTTCTAAGAAGTCGGACTGAACGACATTTATTTTTGTTTTGAAAAGTTCACACACCGCCCCAAAGCTGCTCTGTGAGCCAGCGAGTTGAGCTCTGTTTGAACACGGTTCCTCCTGAGTCCTGCAGCCGCTAACCCAGAGCGGCGGGACGGCTCGCAGTCTGAATTCTCCCACACATAACAAAACAACAAAACGCACACGTAACAACGCATCCTCCTTCCCCCACATACAAAGTTATCTGGCTGCTCTGCTCACTTGGTCCACTGGCATCCGAGCCCGTAGCTCGGGTGCCAGTGGACCGAAGCGCTCCTGCCCCACATCTCCCTCGTGAGGGGTGTAAGAGGGGAGAGGCAGAGAGTCAGCCGGGCGAGAGCGGAGCGGCGCTTTTCACAGGGCCTCCGCAGACCAGCTTGTCGGTCCCGTATGCGCTCCAAAGCTTTCTCTCAGTAGCCGCGTTTACATGGGCAAAAGTAATCGGAATGAACGCCTGATAGGAAAGAAAATGCATGATGTAAACGTGCCGTTCGGAATGCTCTGCCCCGATCAGACTCGTTCGGATCAAAATTTCTTTCCGATCGAGATAGGTGGGTCATACCGATCGTTTATCCGATCGTTGTTCATGTAAACGGTCATTTCGATCGTGTGTTACTACTGCTCTGGTTTACGTCACGCATAGATGGTGTTTCGCTGAGAGAAAGCTTTGGAGCTCATACGGGACCAACCAGCTGCTCTGCGGACGCCCTGTGAAAAGCGCCGCTCCGGTCACGCCCCGCTGGCTCTCCCCTCTCTTTCACCCCTCACGAGGGAGATGTGGAGGCGGTTGCCCCGGCCAGTTGGCTGCCTCGGTCCTTTCGAGGCCTGACCAGAGCTCTTCTAGGGCTGGCGCTTGGGGGGTGGGGGGGTGGGCTGGGCTTGCTCCAGGGGGGTGGCGCTTTCTGGCTCCTCTCTCTCTGTGTGGGGTGGGTGGTGCTGGGCCTGGGGTGTCGGCGCCTCGGGGGATGGGGTCCCTGGGGTGGGGTGGCCTGGTCCCTCTGCTGGGGGGAGGCTGGGGGACGGCTGTTAAACCACCGGGGGGACAGTCTACCAGCTGTCCCCAACCTACCCCCTTCCTCATATAACCTTATATTAGGGTGAAGGGGTGGGAGGTTTAGCCTGCGATGCGCCTTGGGGGGGCGGGGGCGCTACTTGGCAGTGGTACCCCTCCCACGGTTGCCGTATGGAGTAGGCCCCCCCTCTTTCGGTTTTATTTGCACCTTAAACATGTAGGGCCCTTGGTAGGGGGGGGGGGGGGGGTGCTTGGACATCACTGCCAGCAAGCAGCGGATGTCCTCCTAGCACCCTACCTGCCAATTTTAATCGCACCTTAGACATTTAGGGCCCGTTGGTGGGGAGGGTGAGGGGAAATCACTGTGAGTAGTGATCAGGAGAAGTTCCCTCAGTGCCCTAACCGCCAATTTTAACTGCACCCCCCTTAGTACACACACCCCTCCCCCCTCAAAATATACACTCCAACATAAAACACACACACATGCACACATACACCCTCACAAACACACATACACGCACACACATTTTGCAAGGGAGGTGGGACCTAGGACCATCTGTCCCCTACCCCTTCCCTGGTGGGGGGTACGGGTCCCTTGGCGACGGCTGCCGTGTCCCCTGGGTGCCGGTCTCCTGAGCCGGGGGTGTCCGTGTCCCTGGGGGTGGGTTCTGGTCCTTGCCCCTCGGCCCCGCCAAACTTCCCCCAGTGGCCGAGCCTGGTCGGGCCATGTTTACAACACCCCTTGTGGGCCCCTCTTTTTCCCCGGTGTGCTCCCCTCCGGGGTGGGGGTGGCTGGCCCCCGCCTTGCTCCTCCCTGGACCAACCGTGGGCCGGGTGGGTGGCTGCCTGGAGTGCGGAGCGGGTCTCTCTCGGGGGGTCCTGGCTCGTACCTGGGGTTGGGGCGGGGGGATGCCCGGAACTCCTGGGTGGTGATGGGGTGCTCGTCTAGAGCTGTGGGTGCCCTTCTCGGGCGGGGCCCTGCGTTGGGCTCTTCCAGCGCGGCGGGGGGCTGCTCTTCTGGTTGGGCTGGGGCGGCGCTCTCTTTCCCTCGTACTTCCCTGCTCTCTGGCTCTGGGGGCCTCGCGGCGGTCCTGCTGGTCTTGGCCTGGGTGGCAGGTTTGGTCGCCCGGGGGGCGGTTGTCCCCTGCCTGCTGCCGTGTGGCGTTGGGGGGTTCCGGCTGCCACTGCTGCTGCGGCGGGGGTCTGGGTGTGGGGGTGGCTGGGCGCTCCTCCTCCTTCTTTTCACATTCCACCATCCATTTTAGAAGAACAGAAACACTCACCTGAGCACAGGTGTTAGCTCACCTTTGCACCAATAGCTTGCATGATTGAATGAATGAAAGATTTCACACTAGTTGGTTTAAAGGGATAGGTATGCGTGTGTGAACACTATCTGTTCTGTGTACATGTCGACATGTGGACATTTTTGCAGCTAGCAAGTGTTTTGATAACATTTTAGTGTGTGTGTGGACAGGCTCCGCCCTTTTTGTACTACATTTGAATCTTACCGTAATGATAAACAACCAGTAAACCTGTCTGTTCTATGCTGCTTCATGGTCTTATCCCCCCCTCCCACTGTCAACCCCCCCCCCCCCCCCCCCCCCCCTCTCTCTGACATCCCTCTCTCTTCTTCCCTCCTTTCCTTTTCCGTCCGGTCCAACACCAAGGATTTTCAAACATGGTTGAAATTAATAAAGTTTGGCCTCAATTACATAAGGGGTTTATTCAGACATAACTTTGGTTTGTCTGAAGATTAATAACCCCTCTTGTTAAATTAAAATATGTCCAACACAAGAGGCCCTCAGCTTTCATCTGTCTGCCCAGCTGTTGGACAGGACAAGTTTAAAAAAAAAAAAGATGCGGAGGGGGAGCGCTTCGTGTCCCCCGACGCTCATTCGGTCCACTGGCACCCGAGTGAGCAGAGCAGCCGGATTAATAATTTTGTATCTGAGGGGGGGGGGGGTGCTTTTTTACGTGTGCGTTTTGTTGTTTTGTTATGTGTGGGAGAATTCAGACTGTGAGCCGTCCCGCCGCTCTGGGTTAGCGGCTGCAGGACTCAGGAGGAACCGTGTTCGAACACAGCTCGGGCCGCTAGCTCACAGAGCGGCTTTGAGGCGGTGTGTGAACTTTTCAGAGCAGAAATAAATGTTGCGCAGTCCTTAGAAACTGTTCAAACAATCACGTGGATTTGTGTTTCCAGTTGTGTCCCAACAAAATAAAGGCTGATGTTATTCCCAAACATTTACGTGCAGCCAAGATGCAGATTGCTGCGTTTCTCGCACGGTCCTGGATTTTGTGTCCATCAAGGCTAATGTCCTAACCCTTCTTCCAGCTTAATTCTTCCACCAAAAAGCACTGACCACACGGATTAAATATAACGATGAGCGAACAGGCACTTCATAATATTCATAACATTAATAAAAGCGCGTTTGGAAGATCGTCTCGTATTACGGAGCTGCTGCACATGGTGTCTGTCTTTTTTTTTTTTTACTTATTTATTTAATATAGGGGACAGCGCACATTAATAAAGCTTGCTGTCAATATGCCAGAGTTAGCCAAAGGGCTATTTTTCATCTGGCAAGGCAAGGCAAGTTTATTTGTATAGCACAATTCGTACACAAAGTAATTCAAGGTGCTTCACAAAACAGAAAAATGCATTAAAATCACAATACATCATAGAAATAATCAACATAAAATTTACTTTAAAAGAAAAGAAAAAAAAAAAAGATTTAAAAAGAAAGGACGGAAAGAAAAGTGCAGATAGGACCTTTCGGTCATATACACGGCTAAACAGAAATGTTTTAAGTCTAGATTTGAACATGAACACAGAAGAGGCCTGTCTTACGCCTTCAGGGAGGCTGTTCCAGATTTTAGCTGCAGAATATTGAAACGCTGATTCCCCTTGTTTAGTTCTGACTCTGGGTATCAACAGGAGGCCGGCCCCTGAGGTCCTCAGAGTACGAGATGGTTCATATGGCACTAACATGTCAGAGATGTACTTTGGTGCGTGGCCATGGAGAGACTTGTACACAAGCAGAGCTGCTTTGAAGTCTATTCTTTGAGGTACAGGGAGCCAGTGCAAAGACCTGAGCACAGGACTAATGTGATCATACTTCCTGGTTTTGGTCAGGACTCGAGCAGCAGCATTCTGGATGTACTGAAGCTGTTTTACAGCTCGTTTGGAGAGGCCGGTGAGCAGGCCGTTACAGTAGTCTAACCTACTGGAGACAAATGCATGAATAAGTATCTCCAGGTCTGGCTTTGACACTATGTTTTTGATTTTGGCAATGTTTTTCAGGTGGTAAAATGCCGCTGATGTTACTGACTTGATATGGCTGTTAAAGTTCAGGTCAGAGTCCATGATTACCCCTAGATTTCTGACTTGATTTGAGGGTTTAAGAGACAGAGAATGAAGGTAGCTGCTGACAATTTCTCTTTGTTTCTGTGGGCCAAAAACAATAACTTCGGTCTTGTCTGAGTTTAGCTGGAGAAAGTTGTTCTGCATCCACGCACTGATCTGTTGGAGGCAGTGGCTGAGTGAATCCACCGGCCCATATTCACCTGTTGTCAGTGACACATAGATCTGAGTATCATCTGCATAGTTGTGATAAGAAATGTTATTACTGCGTATTATCTGCCCTAGTGGCAGCATGTAGAGGTTGAACAGAAGGGGTCCCAGGATCGATCCCTGGGGCACACCACAATTCAAGCCCATGTAGTCTGAGACACAACTCCCAATTTCAACAAAATATTTCCTGTCTTCCAGATAAGACTTGAGCCAACTTAGGGCAGATCCAGAGATGCCAACCCAGTCTTGGAGTCTGTGCAAAAGGATCCCATGATCAACAGTATCAAAGGCAGCGCTCAGGTCTAGCAGGATTAAGACAGAGACTTTTCCATCATCAGTGTTCAGGCGGATGTCATTGGTTACCTTGATAAGAGCAGTTTCTGTGCTATGATGGGGTCTAAAACCTGACTGGAAAACATCAAACGAATTGTTTAATAAGAGAAAGTCAGTGAGCTGTTGGTAGACAACTTTTTCAAGGACTTTTCCTAAAAATGGCAGATTAGAGATAGGTCTGTAATTATTCAGTACAGTGGGATCAAGACCGCTCTTTTTCAGGAGGGGTTTAATGACTGCAGTTTTTAAGGCCTCTGGAAATATTCCAGATTGAAGAGACATGTTAACTATTTGAGTAATTGATGGCAACACACTGTTCAAGACAGACTTTAGAAATCTAGTGGGTAACACATCAAGGCAGCACGTAGACGAGCTCAGACGGGTGATGGTCTCTTGGACAATTTGGTCAGTGACAGGTACAAAGTGAGTCAGCTTAGAGTGAGTAGGTGGCCGTTGGATAGTTATATGTGTTGTGGAGTTGATGGCTTTTTTAATGCCCTGAACCTTGTCATTGAAAAATACAGCAAACTCATTACATTTGGGTGTACAAACCAGTTCTATTGGTAGCTGGGTTGGAGGGTTAGTTAATCTGTTAACTGTTGTGAACAGGATACGAGAGTTGCTGCTGCAACTTCCAATTATTTCAGAGAAGTACCTTTCCCTTGTTCTGCATAAGATCTGGTTGTAAGCGTACAACTCCGCCTTATATATTCCATAATGAACCTCGAGTTTTGACTTGCGCCACTTTCGCTCGGCTCTGCGGCACTGTTGTTTCTGTGCCCTGACTAGATCATCATTCCTCCAGGGAGCTTTCTGTCTATGTTTTCTCAATTTAACTTTCATAGGGGCAATGGCATCCAGAACATTCAAGATGCTAGAAGTAACAGAATTCAGCATTTCATCAACATTGACACCAGAGACGTTTTCAGGGTTTATCATTTCTACAAACTGTGCCCTAGTGCTCTCATTTATTTGTCTCCCCTGGACAACTGCAGGGCCAGGCGGTGGTTTGGGAGCAACAGACAGGTCAAAAAATACACAGAAATGATCAGAGAGGGCGACATCAACCACACTGACATTGTAAATAATAACCCCCCTTGTGATGAGCAGGTCCAGAGTGTGCCCTCTGCTGTGGGTGGGGCAGCTCACATGCTGAATTAGACCAAAGGTTTCAAGGACAGCATTGAGCTCTTTTGCATTTCTGTCATTGACATTATCAACATGAACATTAAAATCACCTGTAATGACTAGACCATCAAAGTCTGTGCACACAACTGAGAGCATTTCAGTGAAATCATCAATAAAACTTTGGCTGTGCTGAGGAGGTTTGTACATAACTATGCAGAGTAAGGGAGGAGTTTGTTTTAACTCAATCTTAAAGGACACATACTCAAATGATGAAAACACACCAAATGATAGTCTGCGGGTTGCAATATTATCTCTAAACAGTGCAGAAACGCCTCCACCCTTTTTATTTTCTCGTATTTCCGATTCATGTTTGTAGTTGGGGGGAGTTGATTCGACTAGAACTATGTTTCCTGTGTTTTTGTCAAGCCATGTTTCAGTTAATAACATAAAATCAAGATTAAAAGAAGAGATAAGATTATTGATTAAAAATGATTTGTTGCATAAAGATCTGACATTGAGTGCAGCAAGTTTGAGCTTAGTTTCCTTGGGACTGGTCAAAACCTTCTTGCAAGGGATGTGAACTAGATTTCTTTGATTGGACAATCTAACTGCCCTTTTTATCTATCTGCAGTCCCTGGGAAGATGTTAAAATCACCCTAAAAGATCAAAGTAAAATTACATATTTACATAACATGACATATATATATTAAACAATGCATTCAATAAAACAAGCAGTTAACCTAAATACAAATTAGTGATAAAACAATCTAAAATCAGACAAATGTAAGAACATACACACATATAAAAGACTTGACAGTAGCGAGGATCAGTGAGAGGAAAGGTACTCAGTGTTGACAGCTCTGATTGTCAATGAGCCATTTCTTTAATTGTGTCTTGAATAAATGATATGTGTTTTGATTTCTGATACTAACAGGTGTGAAGTTCCACTCAATAGCAGCTCTAACAGAGAAAGCAGTCTGACCAAAAACGCTTTTTCCGAAGGGAATGATACCGTCTCCTCTGACTGCACTCCAAGTCCTGCTGTCCGGATGTTAATAAAATGGTGAAGAGGAGGGGATGATAAGCCATGAAGGATTTTGTACACGAGACAGAGATTTGAATATTTGACCATGTTGTCCCAATTCAGTAAACCATGTTTTTGTAATATTGTACAATGGTGAAATATGTTGGGTTTTTTATCCAAAGTTTTAACAGTTTGTTTGTATAATGTTTGGACAGGTTTTAAAGATGTATTGCAAGTCTGTGACCAGACAAGCAAACAGTAAATGATATGAGATAAAATCATAGAGTGCATGTACATTTTTGCTGACCGTGTGGACATCTGGTGGCGAATGTGTCTAAAATTAATGAGGTTGAATTTGATTCTGTTGCAGACCCTTTTGATGTGTGATTTGAAAGACAGCTTTGAATCCAGTATGACACCCAGATATTTGTGTTCTGATACAATCTGTAGCCTTTCTCCTGAAACAAAAACATCTGGTTCAGCAGTGAGATTATTATTGGACTTGGTGAAAAACATTGCAAATGTTTTAGACATGTTTAGCTGTAAACAAGAATATTTCAACCAAGCTGTGATGTTAACCATGGCATTGGTGAGCTTCTCAGCCACCTGAGAAGAATTACTGCCATGAACACAGACTACAGTGTCATCAGCATACATCTCCACAGAAACATCAGGACAACTAGATGGAAAGTCTTTAATGTACAGTGAAAATAGCAAAGGTCCCAAAATTGATCCTTGGGAATACCAGCTGGTAGACTGAGAGCTGCAGGTTTAAATGACTGGACTTTGACAAGTTGGGAGCGGTCAGTGAGGTAAGAATCAATCCATTGCAGTGCATCAAAAGAAAAGTTAAAATTGCATAATTTTGACAGTAAGATTTTCTGATTAACAGTGTCAAAAGCCTTCTTGAGATCCAGGAAAACAACACCTACAACCCCCCCTCGGTCCAGCAAAATCCTGATATTTTCAGTGAAAAAACTTAGCGTATTTAAGCAATTCTGTAGCATAAATAAAAAGCAAAGTCAAAACCAGAAATGCTTTTTCATTTTCAAAATGAAGCTGCATTTTTTGACTCAAAAATATAATGAAAAAGCAATCGACCAAAATGCTTTTTCATTTCCTTCCTCAACACAGCTTATTCTGTCACTTAAGTAAAATTAAAATGAAAATGGTATTTGACGTTTCATTTTCAAAAAGGTCCATGGTAAATGTGTAGCATAATTCATTTAGAAATGTCTAATTTGACAATTAAAATGGATTAACAGAAATGCTTTTTAATTTTCAAAATGTAGCTGCATTTTTTGACTCAAAATTAAAAAGAAAAAGCAATATTTCAAAATGCTTTTTCATTTTATACTTAAAACCGCTTATTCTGTGTCATTATTAAAACCAAAATGCAAAGGGGGGATTGAATTTGCATTTTCACATCCACCCTGCGCACCTTGTCGCAATATTCATTTAGAAAAAGCATTAGCAGAGGGGAGGCGGGGCGATGACGTCACTGCTTTCTCCTGCTGACTGACACACACACACGCACCAGGAGCAGACTGTGTTAGCGGCAGAGACGAGGGTTTTGTGATGGTTGTGAACTTCTGATGAGTTTCCACAGCTTCTCATATAACATAACAGCATGTCCGCCTTCTGTGGTCCACCTCCTGATGCACCGCGGACAAGCTTTGTTCTTCGGACCGCCAGCTGCCTTCGCATAGCGGAGAGCGAAACTCCAGATCGCTGAAGGCGGAAATGCTGCTGCGATCTGAGAAACCATCATATTAATTTGTGTTTCCAGTGGTGTCCAGAACAAAAATAAAGACTGATATAATTCCCAGATATTTACACATTTATCTGCAGCTTTGCGGTGAATTTGCTGTTTGATTTATTAAGATCCAGGAATCCAGGTTTGAGCAGGCCAGGTCCAGCGGTTTTTGAACAGGACCCGGTTTTACGTAATCTTAATGTGAAAAATGCAGCAGAATGTTCCTTTAGTGCCCTCGCGAATCAGAAGCTGTGAATCGTAAGTCAACTTCAGCATCGTCTGACCTCACGGATTTAAAAACATATGATCGAGCAGAGCAGGCCCTAAAATATTAGCATAACTGTAATAAAATCACATTATGAAGATAGTCTCCTGCAGCTTCGCGCTGAGTGAGTGTTTTTGGTCCAACCAGTAACGTTTAGCATGGAGCACGGAGAAATCTGCTATCTGTTGATGGGGCTCCAGCTGTCAAACAGCAAATTCACCGCGAAGCTGCAGATAAATTTGTATGTGGGAATTACATCAGTCTTTATTTTGTTCTGGACACCACTGGAAACACAAACTCATATGAAGGTTTCTCAGATCGCAGCAGCATTTCCGCCTCAGCGATCTGGAGTTTCGCTCTCCGCTATGCGAAGGCAGCTGGCGGTCCGAAGAACAAAGCTTGTCCGCGGTGCGTCCGGAGGAGGACCGCAGAAGGCGGACATGCTGTTATGTAGTCCTGAGAAGCTGTGGAAACTCATCAGAAGTTCACAACCATCACAAAACCCTCGTCTCTGCCGCTAACACAGTCTGCTCCTGGTGCATGTGTGTGCGTCAGTCAGCAGCCGGACACACGGAGAAAGCAGTGACGTCATCGCCCCGCCTCCCCTCTGCTAATGCTTTTAAGAAATGAATATTGCGACAAGGTGCGCGGGGTGGATGTGAAAATGCAAATGTAATCCCCTCTTTTCATTTTGGTTTTAATAATGACACAGAATTAGCGGTTTTAAGTATAAAATGAAAAAGCATTTTGAAATATTGCTTTTTCTTTTTAATTTTGAGTCAAAAAATGCAGCTACATTTTGAAAATTAAAAAGCATTTTTGTTAATCCATTTTAATTGTCAAATTAGACATTTCTAAATGAATTTTGCTACACATTTACCAGGGACCTTTTTGAAAATGAAACGTCAAATACCATTTTCATTTTAATTTTAATTAAGTGACAGAATAAGCTGTGTTGAGGAAGAAAATGAAAAAGCATTTTGGTGGATTGCTTTTTCATTTTATTTTTGAGTCAAAAAATGCAGCTTCATTTTGAAAATGAAAAAGCATTTCTGGTTTTGACTTTGCTTTTTATTTATGCTACAGAATTGCTTCCATAGTAGCGGTCTCCGTGGAGTATTTGGCTCTCAAGCCAAACTGCATAGGATGGAGAGAATAGAGTGTGGTGTCGAGGTGGTTTATAATTTGTTTAGCTACCAGTTCTCTGCAATCTTTGACACTGCCGGAAGAATGCTAATGGGTCTGTAGTTGGACATGGAATGAAGGTCTCCACTCTTAAAAATGGGAGAGACAATGGCTGGTTTCCAAGTGCTCGGGAATGTTTTTTGTGAGAGGGATAGAGTGGCAGTGGTTTGTTTACAATGGGACCTATTTCCTCATCCGGGTGATTTTACACTACTGCGCATGCCCAAATGATTCATTCCAACCGAAAGTGTGAGCCATGGGAACGTTTGTTCGAATCGGAAAAAGGTTTTCTGTGCCCATGTGCACGGGTGAATTTTAACCCGACCATTGATCCGATCAAGATATTCTGCCCATGTAACCGCGGCTAGTGAAACACTGTCTATGCGTGACGTAAACCAGAGCAGTAGTAACACACGATAGGAATGAACTGTTTACATGAACAACGATCGGATAAACGATCGGTATAACCCACCTATCTCCATCGGAAAGAAATTTTGATCCGAACGAGTCTATTCCGAACGGTGTGTTTACATGATGCATTGTCTTTCCGATCAGGCGTTCTTTCAGATTACTTTTGCCCATGTAAACACAGCTAGTGATTTCAACTGCTTGAATCTGCTGCTGTGAATCACAGCACACTACAACTGAATGAACTACAAATACATTTCAGAAGAAAAAAAGATGTTTTTTTCCCCTGACTTTTAATGAGAAGTGATCTCTTGAGGTGTAAATGGACACACGGCAGGGAGACGACTGCCAAGAGACCGTTGTCAACAAAGTGCAATATCTGAGGAAAGACCATTCTGTGACAATCAAATTCAAATTCAAAATTCAAATTAATTTTATTTATAAAGCACCTTTCATGTCACACAGACAGCTCAAGGTGCTTTCCATAAAAAACAAACAAGAATACAATAAAAACAAACCCCACACATGAAGTAAAATAATTAAATAAGCCCCTCATAATAAAACGCAGAAAAACAAGCACAAGTAAAAGAGAAATAATAGAGCTTAAGAAAAGAGAACCCAGAAAGCTCCGTCCGCCCTGTCCTCCTGTTGGCCGGGGCATCAGCATCTAAGCAACACAAGCACAACTCATCCCCAGCACCCCCCGCCCCAGAGACCACCAGGCCCAGAGCACCAAACATGGGCGCACCAGGCCCGGCAGCACGGGGAGTCGGAACAAGAGATGCCAGAGGGCAAGTATGGACAGAATCTCTTCGAGCCCGAACATTAACACCCCGGCCAAGCGTGAGAAAACACTCAGTCTAAAATGTAAAAGTAATAAAATAAGAAAGTTAAAATATAAAAACAGGTAAAATATGCAAATACTGATTAAAATAAGATAAGATGATTTAGTGCCTAAAAAAGTCAAAAATATAAATTAGAATAAGTTAGAATATAAAAAGACTAAAAGAGATTAAACAAATAAATATTTGATAAAATGGCATATAAAATATAAGAGTAAAAATACCATATATAAGATCTAATTAAAAGCTAAGTTAAATAGATAAGTCTTTAGTTTCTTCTAAAAAACCTCTACAGAGGATGAGGCCCTCACATCCTCAGACAGGCTGTTCCACAGATGAGGTCCATAGTGTCTAAACGAGGCCTCGCCATGGTTTTTTGTCTTGACTCTAGGGACCATAAGCAGGCCCGCGCCTGAGGATCTAAGGACTCTGGGAGGTTCATAAGCTAAAAGCAAATCTGATATAAAAGAAGGACCAATGCCATGGACAGTCTTAAAAACTATTAAAAGAATCTTAAAATCAATTCTGAAGCTGACAGGGAGCCAGTGCAAAGATTTTAAGATCGGTGTAATGTGCTCCCTCTTCCTGGTTCTCGTTAAAAGGCGTGCAGCAGAGTTCTGGACTAGCTGCAGGTGATTGAGAGTGGTTTTCTTTACCCCAGAAAAGAGGGCATTACAGTAATCTAATCTTGATGAAATAAAAGCATGGATTAAGATTTCAGCACTGGCTCTAGAGAGAAAGGGTCAATCATCTCTCTAAAACAAATTAATTTCTAAATTTATAAGGCTGAAGTAATGAAACTGGTGAAAAATAACAAGTTTTTTAAGGAGAAAATAATCGACTTGGAAACTTTATGGAAATCTTGCTTCACATGGTAAAAACAGAGTAAGACTTTAATACACAGGACATGTTCATTTTTATGTTGTGTTTAATTTTATGACCCACCCTTAACAAAAGGGTAAAGGAAACAGCAGGTTGCAGTAATAATAAATACAGTTTGGCATCTTGGAACTGCAGGGGCTTGAACAGAACAGAAAATAAATAAACAGGTTATGAATAAGAAAAAAGATATTGCGTCTAAAATAGTTTTCCTCCAGGTGACTCACACTCTGGAAAAAAGATAATGCCAAAATAAGCAGAAGATGGCAGGGGCCTTTATATTAAGCATCTCATATCTCAAGAGCACGTGGCGTGATCACACTCATTCATAAATCTGTTCCCTGTCAAGTCCTAAAGGTCATTAAAGATACATTTGGCAGATTTCTGATTCTTCAAGGTTCCATTCTAAAAGAGTCCATCAACCTAGTAAATGTCTATGGGCCTAACATAGATGATGACCAATTTTTAACAAACCTCTTTTTAACCATTTCTTCACTACCAGGTAATAGTATCATATGAGGAGACTGGAATTGTGTCTTGGATCCCTCTTTGGATAGATCGTCTGGATCTGACCAAACTCACCAAAAAAGTAGGAATGCTATACAGAATTTCATGAAGGAATTAAAAATGGTAGATATCTAGCACCACACAAGACCCATATTCTTGTTATTCTAAAACGTATGGTTCATACTCTGGCATAGATTACTTTTTAATTTCAGCAGAGCTACTATCCAATATAAAACAATGTTTTTATGACAGTAAAACAATCTCGGACCATGCCCCATGTAGCATTTTGCACTCGC
This sequence comes from Oryzias latipes, assembly GCF_053564925.1. Classification (NCBI taxonomy): domain Eukaryota; kingdom Metazoa; phylum Chordata; class Actinopteri; order Beloniformes; family Adrianichthyidae; genus Oryzias; species Oryzias latipes. The sequence goes on along the minus strand of NC_136238.1, from coordinate 24,657,671 downwards.
ATATTAATCATAAAATGGATCCATCCAGGTGGCGTCTGCATCTAAAATGGCTTAAGAATGAAAATTTTGTTGAATTTGTAGGGAATAAAAAAGATGAATATTTTACTATGAACACTACTCAAACTTCAGCCAGTGTAAGATGGGAGGCATTTAAAGCTGTTTTAAGAAGACATATAATGTCCTATACTTCATCAAAATCAAGAGAATTGTGAAAAAGAAGAATATATTTAGAAGACAGAGAAAGTGTATAAAAATAAAGATCAGCAAGCTGAAAAAGAATTAGAAATTTTGAGAACTGAGTATAATAAGGAATCAACATATCTTGCAGCCTCAGATATCTTGAGGTTAAATCAAACTTTCTATTAACAAGGAGACAAACCTGGAAAGATCTTAGCCTGGCAAATATAACAGTTGGAGGCCCCAAAAAACATAACTTCAATAATTAACAAAAATGGAACGACTATAGTGGACCCAAAGGAAATAAATACTGAATTTAAAAACGTATTCTGCAATTTTTATAACTCTTTTGAAAATGTAAACCATGAAGCTCAAAAAGCATTTCTTGACAGATTGCATATACCTGTCATCCCAGAGGATTTCAAACCGCACGCCATAGAAAATACACGAAAGAGAGCTGGACCTGACGGGTTTCCGTTAGACTTTTATAACAAAATTTCAACATAAAATCCTAAAAACAATGTCAGACATGCTTCAAAAATCATTTCACAAGGAGCCCTTCTTAAATCTATGACCGGTGCCCTAATCATTCTACTACCTAAGCCAGGAAAGCCAAGTAATAAATGTGAAAACATGAGACCTATAAGTTTACTAAACTCTGACGTTAAAATACTATGTGACATTTTGGCTATGCATCTGCAGAATACTCTCCCTCATGTTGTTCATAGAAATCAGAATGGTTTCGTTTTAGGTCGCCACGGCTTGCACAATCTTCGTAGAGTGTTAAATATCATCCATGGGGTGGAAGACACTGCGGATCAGGCCCTGCTTTCTTTGGATGGAGAGAAGGTCCTTTTATTAGGTCGAATGGCGTTTTCTTTTCAGCGTTTTAGCAAGATTTGGCTTTGGTGAAACATTTCGCAAATGGCTTCAGTTACTTTACACAAATCCAACTGCTGAAATTTTAACAAATGAAAATGTCTCTGCTCCTATTGGAATTAAACGTGGGTGTCGGCAGAGATGCTCTTTGTTCCCTCTGCTGTTCACCCTGGCAATAGAGCCACTTGCCATAGCAGTACATGCTCATCCAACCATCTCTGGGATTATGATTAATCACGTAGAACATAGACTGTCATTGTACGCAGATGATATTATTTTTTTATCTCTCCAACTTAGACTCATCTGTACCTGCTCTTCTGCAATTAATTGAAGAATATGGTCACACATCTGGCTACACCATAAATAAATCTAAATTGTCCATTTTACTGCTGAACAACAATAAAAATGAAAGGCCACCAACAGTCATAAAAAAATTTTCACTCAGTCTATTCGTTTACATACTTAGGTTTAAACATTTTTCCAAACATAGCAGTAACAGTTCAAAATAATTATGACTTTATAACAAAAGAAATAAATGACAGTATTAATAGATGGATGCAGCGTCCTACATCACTGATCGGTCGAATTAATGTCTACAAAACGAACATTTTACCAAAATTACTGTATGTTTTTCAAAATATCCCCCTGCCACCGCTTGACGGCTGGTTCAAAACTGTGAAGAATAGTTAGAAACTGCCTTTAACTTTTATTACACTAAAGGCCTGTTCACACCGGGACGATTTTCGCCGACGTTTAACGCCTCGTGACTAAACAAAGGGCACCAATGAGAGTGTGCACACCGACGCGAAAAAACGCCACGCGTCAAAGCGTCAAAAAAAAACAACGCCTCGGGTTCGTTTTTTTTTTTCCGACGCGTCGCGTCGAGATCTACTCGACCAATGAGAATGGCGCTTTTGCCCACGTGTCTGGAGCTTCTGAAGTTACAGTAAAACACAACTTGGGGGCGCTCAAACACAAAACTGCCTTGCTGAGCACACATACCAGCGAAGAAGATAGACGCCAAGTAGCGTCTACACTGCCGCGAAGCAATAATGACGGACATTCTAAAATATCCCCGAACCAAGCACCAGTTGGAGCTACTGGTGCTTGAAATATTCATGTTTTCTTTGTTTGATTCTGACAATCGCGTAAATACTTGCTCTCTTCTTCTGAGTGAAAAGCGATTTTAAGAAGCGTAAAGTTGCGCAACGCCACCTTGTGTACAGGAGCATTTCTGATTACATTAAGCGCCATCTAATGTCAGGGAATGAAATTGCATGTTCACTCGGCTCATCGTCAGCGAAAATCGCCTGGGTGTGAACACAAAAAACGTGGCGAAAAACGCTGGCGAATAACGCCTGGCGAATATTCGTCCCGGTGTGTACGGTCCTTAATGGTTTAAACTTAATTCACTAAGCATGTATTGTCATCCCAAAATTATATTACATTTGAAGACAGCACAGCCAAACTATTGTTCTAACAGTTTATTCTCATCCTCCCTTTTTCTCTGCATGTGTGTTCTGCTGAGCAGGCCTCAGACTTATCTTCACTTTAGCCTTGGAGCTCCTCTCCAGCAGCAACCTGTGGGCGTGATTTTCACACAAGGTCCATCGGACGATCTTCTGAATATGTAAATGCAGGGTTTTTATACCAAAGCCCATCCCTGAGCTCGTTGGTTCGGACTTTGAATGTACCATGTTCATCTGTCTGTCCCCTTCGTGTTTGTGCGAAGTAAAACCTCCACAAAAGCTAAGTAACTGTCTCTGAGTCGTTATTCGTTATTTCTGTGTGTAAGAAACTGACGGGGTTACGAACTAACACAAATACAGTCCTTTCTAGAAAATCCAGTTTCTTCACAAAAACTATAAACAAATTTGACAGTTTGACAGAAAATCTGCTGAAAAAAACTGAACTACAAACTTAGAACCACAGGGGCGACAGTGGCTCAGGCGGTTGAGCGGGTCGTCCAATGATCGAAGAGTCAGCGGTTCGAACCCCGCTCCCACCAGCCAAATGTCGTTGTGTCCTTGGGCAAGACACTTCACCCTCCTTGCCTCCAGTGTGGCTCCATTGGTGTGTGAACGTGCATGAATGATCCCGGTGATGATCAGAGGGGCTGTAGGCCCAAACTGGCAGCCACGCCTCTGTGAGTCTGCCCCAGGGCAGCTGTGGCTACGTCAGTAGCTTACCATCACCAAGTATGAATGAGGAGCGAATGAATAATGAACACACTGTAAGCGCTTTGGGCGTCTGGAAAATCCAATCGATTATTATTACAGACTTCTTTATCTGCTAACAATTTTCTCTTTGATCTGTTAAGGTTTCCTGTTTGTCGTTAGCTGGAGGGACTAACTAAGATCATATGATTTGAAGAATGTTGTCGGCTGCACTGACCAACGATGTCTTCTGTCTTTTCAACTGGAAGGGACAGAAGAGACTCTTCCAGGACTCGCTGTTGATGGACTGCATGTTTGGAGAGCTTGAAGCTCAAGATAGAACCATTGTTGAAGTGAACATACCGATAGTGTGGAGATGAAGATCAGAGTCACACTGACCTGCTGACATGTGGGAGCTGTCCACACTTTGGACATGACTTCTGTCCTTCCTCTTCCTCTGGTCTATGTTCTGTGGGTCTGTCTCTTCATCTGTAGTTGATGTTGATTCTGTCTCTTCATCTGTAGTTGATGATGATTCAGTCTCTTCATCTGTAGTTGATGTTGATTCTTCATGTTGGTTTCCTTCTTCATCCTGACTATCAGTTACATTAAAACTCTGCTGATTGTTTAGATCTGCTACACTGTTCTCATCTTCCTCATAAGTAGGAATCTCCATCAAGGTATCAGTCTCCTGCTTCAGATCAATCTGATCTTCATCCTGACTGATGCAGAGCTCCCCTGGTTCCTCTTTCATCTTTGGAGGTTCTGGTTCCTCCTGTTCTTCTTTAACCTGTGGAGGTTCTGGGTCCTCCTGTTCCTCTTGAATCTGTGGAGGTTCTGGTTCCTCCTGTTCCTCTTTAATCTGTGGAGGTTCTGGTTCTTCCTCATCTTCTTTAACCTGTGGAGGTTCTGGGTCCTCCTGTTCCACCCTGAAGTTAATCTGCTGGTTGCATTGATCTTCCTCTTCAGTCATCCAATGCTGGGGGAGGACTGCGGGGACACAAACACAACAAGGAGAATTTTATACGTTTCCAGGACTTTTGGGTTTTTTTCAAGCATCAATAAACTCTGATCAAATCATTGGAAAAAATGTCTGAGGAGTCTGGAGGACCAGAAGAGAGTCATTGAAATAAATAAATTGAATATAAAATAATTGAATAAATTCATTCATTCATTTAAAATTTCAATAAAAAAAAAATAAAAAAATAAAAATCATGACACTTTATGGTCCAGTGTGGGACAAATTAAAATAAATACAATGCTCAGCTGCACGGTGGAGCAGTGGTTAGCGTTCGTGCCTCACAGCAAGAAGGCCCCCGTTTCACCTGAAACAGAACATCGATGGGGGACCTTTCTGTGTGGAGTTTGCATGTTCTCCCAGTGCATGCGTGGGTTCTCCTAGGGATTTCCGGCTTCCTCCCACCGTCCAAAAAAATGCTTCATAGGTTAATTGGCAACTCTGAATTGTCCCTAGGTGTGAGTGTGAGAATGAATGGATGTGTGATTGTGGACATTCTACCCTGCGACAGATTGGAGACCTGTCCAGGGTGCCCCCTGCATTCGCCCACAAGTGGCCGGGATAGGCTCCGGCAGCCCAGTGACCCCGAAAGGGAAAAACGGAATAGAAAATGAATGAATGAATGAATGAATGAATGAATGAATGAATGAATGAATGAATGAATGAATGAATGAATGAAAACAATGCTCAGCATAAATTAATACACCTCACTAAATGTGTCAGAAAACCTTTAGCCTCCTTTCAGAATCAACATTTTCTGTGAAATACTAGATTACAAAATACTCCTACAAAGGTGGGTCATTGATTGCAAACAGGATCTCTTAATTTACATACAAAAAATTGATTTCCTAACAAATTAATTCAAACCCATGTTGCAAAAATGAGTACACCTTAGTCATAGTCTTATGACAAAAGACAAACTCATGACTGCAAATTTCTAATTAACAGGCATCTAACCACAGTTGAGTCTGATGACTTATTTAAGAGGTGTCCAGCACACAGGTGACCATAAAAGGGCATTTCTTAACAAAGAACAGCCTTCCCATTTCATGCTGTCAGCAATGGCTCCCAGTGGAAAAGAAATGTCACCAAATCTGAGCAAGTAAATCCTTTCTTTGCACAAAAAAGGTGAGGGCTACAAGATCAGCAAAGCTTTACATATCAGTCAAATTTACTACTGCAAAAGTGATCCAAAAATTAAAGAAAGATGGGAGTGTCAACATCATACAGAGACGTCCAGGCTGTCCGTGCAAGCCAACATCTCGACAGGAGGGTCTTCTGATGAGAAGGGTTGAAGAAAACCACCATGAAAGTTCAATGCAGCAGTAGAAATCTAAACTGGAGACACTGTTTCCCGTGACGCCATACGGCGCACACTGCAGAGGACATGGCATGCTTGGTTATCGTCCAGGAAGGAAGCCTCTCCTAAAGCCCGTCCACAAAAAAGCATGCCTAGAATTTACTAGGGCTCATCTGAAACAGATGAAGACTACTGAGACTCAATACTCTGGAGTAATGAGACAAAGATCACCATTGTCAAAACCAGTGGTTCTTAACCTGGGTTCGATCGAACCCTAGGGGTTCGGTGAGTTGGTCTCAGGGGTTCAGTGGAGCCTCTGTCGCGGAGGCCAAGACACACAGACTCATCATGTCTGTACACGATGGTATGCCCCGCTTGGCCATCACTGGCTGCAAATGATCACGTGACATTGCTTGGCCAATCAGTGCTGCGAGCACTCATGATTGATCCAACGTGTGAATGTTGTCGTGGTACGTCGTGTAATTACTTTTTTTTATATTTTAATCCATACCAATAATGTTGAGCAAAAAAAAGTAAGTGGTTGGACAAATATGTACAATATGGATTCTCATGTATCACGGAACGGGATGGGAGTTAGGGTCCTATCTGTATAATTTGCAATGCCAAATTGAGCAACTCTAGCCTCGCACCGGCAAAACTAAAGGAACACTTTGAAAAGCTGCATGGAGATAGAGAATATAAGAACACAACACTTGCTGAATTCAAGGTTCAGAGAGCCAGATTTGATGATAAGGCCACTCTGCCTGCTCTTGGATTTGTTCCCATTAAAAAAAAGATCCTCACAACATCATAAAAAGTTGCGTACCTGATCGCAAAGCATGGCAAGCCACACACCATTGGTGAAACACTTGTAAAATCAGATGTGTTAAAAATGGCGAATCTGATACTCGGAACAGCGGCCGAAGGGAAATAATCCCAAATTACTCTTTCAAATGACACCATCAGTGACAGAATAGAAGGCATGAGTAAAGACATCTGTTTGTTCTGCACGGTTCAAATTGTGCACCAGTAGAAAAACTATATGTCTTGAATTTGAAAAGAAAAATCATATTTTATTTTACACCAGAGTAGGGTTCGGTTAATGCGCATATGAAAGTGGTGGGGTTCGGTAGCTCCAACAAGGTTAAGAACCACTGGTCAAGACTAATGGTTTTAAAACTGTACAGCAGGGGTGCTCACACTTTTTTGGCGTGTGAACTACTTTTGAATCGACAATGTCTTGAAGATATACCTCTATATATATATATATATATATATATATATATATATATATATATATATATATATATATATATATATATACAATACTATTAATAATATTTAATACTATTAGTAAATGTTTGTTAGTTATGTTTATTATAACATTATTGTTTATGTACTGATGATTAAGAACTACACAGTAAGATTAGACAAAGATAATATTGTATTAACAGATGAGGCGTTTTATTATAAAGACAGAAAGCAGCAACCATCATATGTCATGCTCTGCTGTAAACCGTGCAATGGGGGGAGCATCATGGCGTTTCAAAGGCGCTGCTGGCTCTGTACGACGCGCGTGTCTTGGACATAACAGCTTCCTTATGAGCTCGTATTTATCGGGCGAGAACTGCAGAGCTGATAGCAGGAGGAGAAACGCGGGGCGGCTTCAATAAACACTCCGCTTGTGCGGAGCGGTCTTCTGCCGGGAACTTGACGTGCTGCGGGGCAGAGAGCAACTCTCTGATGACAGAGTTTGCGCTCAGTGAATTTAAACAAATGTCTGCAGCGACGTATGCATCAGAAGATGTCCGATTGGCCGTTCTGCATGTCAATCAACTCCTGTACTTCTCGGTGAGGATTTTGATTGGCTGTGGATTTTTAAGAAGTATTTTTTTTTTTTATCTTCTCTGTCCCGCGATCTACCCTCATGTCCTTGACGATCGACCGGTTGATCGCGATCGACGTAATGAGCACCCCTGCTGTACGGCATTGCAAAGGTGAGGATTTCAAAGATAAATGCATGGTGCCTACAGTGAAACATGGTGGTGGTAGTCTCCTGATGTGGGGCTGCATGAGTGCTGCTGGTGTGGGGGAGCTGCATTTCATTGATGGGATCATGAACTCAACAATGTGTGCTCTATACTGAAGAAGAAGATGCTGCCATTACTTCATTGGTCATTGAACACTTTTCCAACACGACAATGATCCAAAACATACTTCTAAAGGCCCATACACACCGGGACGAATTTTGCCCGCAATTTTTGCCACCGTTTAACGCCTCATAACTATACAAAGGGCACCAATGTGAGTGTGCACACCGACGCAAAAAACGCCACGCATCAAAGCGTCAGTTTTTTTAAAACGCCTCGGGTTTGTTTTTTTGGTTTTACACGCCGCGTCAAAAACTATTCAACCAATGAGAATGGTGCTTTTGCACACGTGTCAGGAGCTTCTGAAGTTCAGGAAAACACAACTTGAGGGCGCTCAAACACAAAACTGCCTTTCTGAGCACACATACCAGCGAAGAAGATAGACGCCAAGTAGCGTCTGCACTGCCGCGAAGAAATAATTACGGACATTCTATAATATCCCCGAACCAAGCACCAGTTGGAGCAACTGGTGCTTGAAATATTCATTGTACAGTTCCGGGTTACACAGCAGGACGCGTGGCGTGCCTCTCTGCGAATACAACTATCTTCAAATTACTTAAAAAGTTGATTTTCTCCAAAAAAGAGAGCTGACCATGCCCCCGAAGAAAAGCCAGGAATACGAAGACCTCAAAAAGACTCTTGACATTATTCAAGAAACGCTGAAAAGTAGGGCTGGGCGATATGGCCTAAAAATAAAATCTCTGATTTTATTTTTTTTAATTCGATTTCCGATTTTTCCCGACCCCCCCCCCCACCCACCCACCCACCCCCACCCTACTTAAGGAAAGCAATAAGTACAAACGGCAGACAAGTTCAAGCAAATGTTGCTTTTATTTAATCAAACCCAAGACAAATGTAACGCCCATTTATGGGATGAATAATAAATAAATGAAAACACTCTTTGAATCAAAGTTAAGTATAAGATTTTTCTTCTTACTCCCTTTTTGGACTTGTGTTTAAATAATTGTGTCTTGTTTTATATAATTTTTGTCTTGTTTTTGTCTAATTTCGTTATTCTAAACTTGTTTTCACTTATCCAAAATAAAAAGGCTACTTCCTTACTTAAAGTCCCAGCTGTGTTTTAAATCACACTTTTTAGACTAGACTAAAAGGAGACAAACATTCACCTTGAGAATAGCACCATTTTCTAAAGGATTAACAATATAGCTCATATCTGGGGTCTAAGGTTTTAATTAGATTAATAAACCCCATCTTCTCCACGGAGGAAATGTTGATCATGAAGCAGCAGGAGTCACGGTCACGGTTTTATGGAACAAGTGTCGGCTAAGCTAACGCCACTTTGGGAAATGATGGAAGAGTTCCGAAGATTTCGGGCTCAAAACGAGCAGCGAGAAAACCGGGTCGAGATTCTGGAGAAAAGACTGGACGATGTGGAACAGCAAGTAAGGATGAATAATGTCATTCTCACTGGAGTACCATTCAAGCCTCGAGCGAAGCTGAATGCAGCTGGAGCAAGCACTGCTAATGCTAGCGCTAGCGTAGCTGGCAGTGCTAATACGGAGATCGGTGCAGAGTCTTTGGAGCAGCAAATACATTCATTTCTCACATCTAAAGGGATTTCCCTGGATCTCAATACCATTGAGACCTGCCACCTGCTCCCCAGGAGAAAGGAGACTGATAAACCAGCAATCCTCATCAGGTTTGTGAATCACAAACACAAGCTAGCTCTGATGAATCAACGTAAAAATCTCAGAGGATCCGCTGTTTATCTGAACGACCATCTGACCAGAAGGAATGCTGAAATCTCAAAACATGCACGGCTTCTCAGGAAGCGTAAGCAGATCGAGAACACTTGGGTTAAAGGCAGACTTTACGAAGACATGAGATCAAGAACAGGGGTGAAGGATGTCATCGAGAAAGTGATTGAAGCCAAAGGCAAGTGGGCAGGACATGTAGCCCGAATGAAGAACCACGAATGGGCTAAGAAAACCAAAGAATGGACTCCGTGGGACAGGAAGAGAGGAAGGGGAAGACCGAAGAAAAGATGGAGAGATGACATCGAGCAGAAGGCAGGCAGCACGTGGACTGAGAGTGCCCAAAACCGTGATGAGTGGAGTAAGATGTGGAGGCCATCTGCCAGCAGTGGCGTGACAGGCTGATGATGATGATGATGATGATGATGATGATAATATTTTGTGTTATCAACCAATTGGGAAAATAATAAATTTTTAAAGAATAGATGTTCCACATTTTCTACATTATTTCCACAAAATTCACAAAGACCATTATCCCAATTTAAGTCGATATGTAAAAATGATTGGAAGGGTGAATATCATTCAATATTTTAAAAGGTCACTTCTTTTGCTTTGTGAGGTACAGGATATGTTAGATATAATGTTCATATATTTGTAGTTTCTGTGGTGCTGTAATTCTGCAAAGTATATTTTCTTTTTAATGGAGAAGGGTAATATAAACATTTTAAAATCTCTCGGAAAAATGGCTGTTATTTTTTTGTCTCCCAAACAAGAGTGGTCTCATTTCTGAATAATGTTGTTGCATCATTATATGCTGGGCTAGATTTCTAGTGGGAATTGGAATGGATTTAATTATCATATTCTTTCAATGGGCAGACCAAATTATATTTTGCACAGAAAGTGTTGTGATCAAGATAATTACCATGTTTTTCCATGAAATGAAAATAGCCAAAATTCCTTTATCCAACCAATTGTTTAAAATCAAAGACTTTCGTTTCTGTTGGCTCTTTAAAACATGAATGTTGGTCCTTCCAAAACTGAGATAAAAACAGCACGAACATCAGAGCTGCCTGGGGGGTATTCCAGAAAGCAGGTTATGCAAGCTCCCACGGTAAGTTTGAGGCTAAGGAAGTTGATAACCTCAGTTTTCGGTTCCAGAAATGGAGGTATGTTTCAGGGTAGGTCAAGTTACCATGGCAACTCATGCTCTGAACATAACCTGGTCCGGAGCAGGTTTAGTTGAAGCTTAGTTTGGCATGGCGTGTCCATTTGAAGATGATTTAGTGGATGAAAAAGCTCAGATAATACTTTTTCCACCGTGAGAGGGTGATAAGACCACATATGGATGTTGGAAAGAAACTTTTTTACTTTGATCTAACTTAATTATTTGCTTCAGTTAAGATGAATCATTTTTTTGTTAGGTCACCTTAAAAATAACATGTAGTTTTCAGACAGTTATTTTCCTTTCGTTCAAATTAATTCAATTAAGTAGGTTTAACTTTGATGCCGCTGTTAGATCGGCACCGCAAGGGATTCTGGGATATCATTCCCTTTGCCTGTCTGGACGGATTTGGGTTTAAGTGTGAGTTTTTTACAAAATGTGTTTAGTTGTATAGCTGTTTTACTGTGTTTCACCGTGTTTTGCCGAACTATTTTGTCCTACTGTGCTTACGTCTCTGCACCATGAGTGAGAGTAAAGGAGAGGATGATGAGTTTATATAGCACCCCTACCGCATAAGTATAATATGATAGCGACGGAAAATTCTTTAATAAGTTTTTGCACTCCGTGCATTTTTCTCCCGCCCTTTTTATTGTTATAAAAATGAGCATATCTGCCGTCTCAAATTTAGACATATGAAAGTTCAAGAAATATAAATAATTAAGATGGAAAAAAGATTAATGGAGTAATGTGACATTTAGTTAGATAAATACGTAAATTTGAGTTGTATAAACAATTATTGAGTTTGAATAAATGTAACTCAATTATTTAAATTATTTTTCAGCCGTGTTACTTTTTTGATGGACTTATAATCTTTATCCGCCGTCATTAAAATCTCAGACTCCGTCTCACTTCCGTCTCAAGTGTCGCGCTTTCTTTTTTTTCCTCCACGCGTTTCCATGGTGACTCCAGAAATCGGCGATCTATTGAGAATGTCTTTATGTACCGTGCGTTAACCCAGGGTTACCAAGTCGAGCGTAATTACGCCAACTCATATCCGGTCTTTTGGAACCGACATACGCAGAGTAAGCGAGTTCAGGTGGATTTCAGCCAGAGTTCAGGCTCAAAGTCAGGCTAGTTTAAACATGCTTCCTGGAATACCCCCCTGGCGGGAATAACTGCCCACTGATTTCCCACCTTTCCTTTGTTTACGCTTTGTTTATCAACTAACAACAACTCCAAGCTAATTTAGCGGTGAAGCTATGACGGCAGAACCATTGGAGCTATAATCCAGCCACACAGTTTGATTCAGACAGCAGCTCAGACGAGGAAAACAAAAACGTATCGGATCTAATCTATTTGTCTGCAGCAGTGAACGTACCAACTATGTGGAGCTGAAGCTGCGGGTTCCAGATGACATCCAGCAGTCTGCGCTGACAACAGAGCTCCTCCTCGTTCTGGACGATGGTTCCTTCAGCAGCAGAAAGTTGTTCTCTGACAGAACCTTCCTGAGGTTCTGAAGACATGGTTCCTGCTCCGATCTTCAGCTCCAACTCCCACAAACACCGCCGTCCTCTTCACTGCAGCTCCGATCGATCATCTGCTAGTCTCACAATCACAGCAATCCACGTTGTCTTTCCGTTCAACACTTCTTCACTCATTTACGACACTTTGGAAAATGCTGAGAGTTCCCACACGAACCACGTATCGTCCTTTCTGTCCAAAAACCTCACAAACGTCCCAACAAAACACCACCGTCCTCTCAACACAAGCTAACGCTGCTAGCCTGCTAACAAGCTAACGCTGCCAGCGCCTCGTGCTGTTTACTTCCGGGTCACGTGGAGACATTTGATTGGAAAAAAACGAATGAAGTGCTTCTTTCAACAACAAAATGGTTCAAAATGCTTCCAAGATTTTTAAAACCGTTTTAATTCAGTAGATAATAAAATCATAATAGGAAAAAAATCATTTTTGGGGAAATTTTATGAGGGCCATTGTGACGTCATCACACGGGGTCGTTCTCAATCCAATGTTCAGGTTTGACTACAAAATTTATCAGAGGTTGAATTAACCTTAATCACATTTGTTTATTGTATTCCTGAACTAAAGTAATTGATAAAAAAATTTATTAAGAGAACAAAGAAACAAAATTGAAAGAAGAAATTTAACAGCAAAAAACTTTAATAACTTTTTAAAGAGAATAATTACGAGTATAAATAAACATTAAACTGTAGTAAAAAAAAGACAAATAATATTTTAGAAATGCATTCGGTGAAAAAAAATACAGGGATAGACTTTAGTTAAATTAGATTAACCCATTTATGAGGTATTCAACTGAGATATAACATAATGAAAGAAAAGTGAAAAAATGAATGAACAAATGAAATATTTTTATCATCTTCAAATACTTGTGTAAAAAAAAACTGGACTTTTTTTTGGCTTTTTTGACTTGGCTTGGCTTTTTCTTTTTTCTTTTTTTTTTTTCTTTTAGGTTGACACAATATAAACACTTAAGGATTTTTTCCCCTCCTTAATAACTAGTTAAATATAACATGTAGTTTCTACAACATATTAATTCTTGCTGGTTTTATTTGAACCCTTTTAGCTTTTTTCTGAGTGTTACGGCAATGAAAATATTTGACAATCCAGTTGATGAGAAGCTGCAGAAAGACTGAAATCCATCAGATTGTAAAAACGTAGAGGTGGTCCTTTGATGATGATGATGACGTGATGAAGATCAGACGCTGATGTCACTGATGTTCTGGCTGTTGATGGGCTGGATGTGGGTCCTGGTGGTGCTGAAGAATGAAAGATCCTTCTACCTGCAGTCATTCCTGAAGGAAGCTGATTGCAGCTGTTCTCTCCTGACAGATGGAATGATGGGAAATGAAGTTCATGTTGAAGTGTGGTCCAAGCAGAATAGAAAGGTCTCACCTCAAAGTCAGGACTTGGATCAGCTGCTGTTCTCTGGGAGCGTGCACGTGCTGCTGCATGTGCTTCTGTCATGGCGTTCTGGATGAGCTGCTGAGGTCTGTTTGCATCAAGACTCTCAGCTGCTTTAGTCAAACTGCTGAGCGATGGAACAATGGAGCCGTTTCTGAAGGAAGAGGATCAAACATGATGCTCTGCATCCGTTTGTTTCAGGAAGTGGAGGTTTTTTAGAGTCTCCAGACTGTTTCTGAACGGCCAAAGAAAAGCAGCTGATGTGGTTCTGTCTCCTACCAGCAGGGAGCGCTCTCAGCCGGACAGAACAGATCCTCAATGCTGCTCTGAGAAGGACTCTTCTGTTCCAGAAGCAGAGACTGTTCACATCCAGGAGAATCTGGACTCCAATGAATCCCAGAGAATCTCCTCTCTGCTGATTGGACACTTTGACCAGCAGAGGGCAGCAGAACTTTCAGCAACTCTGGATCTGATCCCACAAAAACAATCCATGGATGATCAGATTTCAGAAGATTTGAAGGATTAAAGACAAAGATGTTCTGAAGAGAAGATGTGAGAAGAAAGTCCAGAATGAATCCACTCTGACTTCTCCTCATGTCTCTGAAGCTTGTGTCTTCATGTCTTCACCTCAGAGTTTCTTCTGGATTCCATGTGGATCAATAATATTGATCATGTTCTGTTGTCATTTCCATCAGAACTTTAGGCTTTTCTCTGCTGATGATCTCTGAGCTGAACTTCTTGGAGGAATTCCTGAATCTGGGATTTGGAGCAAACAGTCAGAACAAAGGAGGTTTCCATTTCTTCTAAGCTCTGCCAGAAGAAAAGAGCTGAAGCTTGAAGCTGAAGCAGCATTTGCTCAGAGAATCTGTCCTCCAGACCAACAAGTCCCACCACAGCCTTGAAGACGTTTCCAGAAGCAGCAGCAGACTGTGTTCCCATGACGATGCGGAAGTCAGCTGCTGCTCTGCAGGAGAAAGTCTGCAGCTCCTCAGTCAGGAAGCTCTTTCAAGCTCGTGCACATCTGTCAGTGCAGCAGCAGAAAGCCTGTTTCCCTGCAGGAAGTCTGAGACTTTTCAAAGTAAGAGCCTCATGTTGGCAGAGATGGGTTGGATTCTTTGATGCTCCAGTGTCTTTTGGATTCAGGATGAGTTCATGCAGATCTAGAAATCCCACCATGATGATCAGAATTTCAAAATAAAAGACTTACAGACACCACAATCACTGCTGGATGATAAATACATTTACTCTTTATTTTCTGTCAATAAATAATATTTATCTATACATCCTTGATTGTAAATGATGGATCTAAAGTTGAAAAGAAGTCAAAGTGCTGACTCAGCACAGATCAAAGGACACACAGATGATTTCCTGGAATGAAGAAAACATCAAACATCCTGATGTGATCTGGAACTGAGCTGTTCTTCAGAAGATCCTCCCAAACATGGAAACTGTTGCTGCAACACGTGAAGGTTTGGTTCTGTTGCTAGTGAGATCTGATGGATCAGAACCAGACTTCTGTCAGCTGGAACTGGGGCTTCTTCCAGACCATGTGGCCTAATGGACAAGGCGTCTGAGTCCGGATCAGAAGATTGAGGGTTCAAGTCCCTTCATGGTTGGATTTAGATAATGTTTTTTACCAGAGAACTTGGCATTTAGCAGTCAGAGGGAGAGAGGAACTTCCTGACAGGAAACATAGTCAATTATCTGACATCCAGGATTCATTTCTTTCTTTGTTGTCCTTTCAGACTCACTGGAATCCAGCTGCTGTGGTAGAGTATCCTTGTTGAAGCTTCATGTCTTGTTTGTCTCTTTCATGTTGGTTGATCTCTATGGTTTTCTCTGTGTGGTCAGAAGGTGACGATAAAGGAAACATCCAGTTTCTGCACACGTTACTTTTAGGCTAATGCTGAGTAAACAGAGAAAACATCTCTGATCTGATTGGACCAAAGCATGTTAGTGAAGTCCACAGTGGTTCCTGCTGTGAAGATCTTTTTTTCTGTTTGTGGATGAAGAGAACAAACGTAGCAGTTCTGCTGTTCCTGAAGTTCTACTGTGTTCCCACATCAGGGTCACAGAGACCAGGGGCCTCATTTATAAAGGTTGCGTGCCGATTTATCAGTCTGGCTTAAGGTTTCAATCACTGCTTCACCGTCACTTTGTGTGCTTGGTGACATGAGTGCCATCGATGTAGAAGGAGGATTAGGCTCTATCATTTTCATAACTCTTTGTATTGCTAAAAAAAAATATTTTAATGAATTGGAAAAACAAGAAAAATATAAATATAAGTCAACACAGAAATCTGCTGCTTGATCATATCAGCTTGGAAAAAATGTCAGCCCAAAGTTCAAGTAACTTTGAAAGAATTCAGTCTCTCTGGTCTCCCATAGCTAACTCCATGACTTAAGGGGTGGGGGGCCTGGTCGTCGCTGCTCCTTGCCCTTCTGCCATGGTTCGGGGTGGGGGTCGGGGCCTCCGGTGCCCGGCGGGGGGTGGTGGGGGCTCTGTTGGTCGGGGGGTCGGGTCCGGTGCCTGGGTGGGGCGGGCTGGGGCGTTGCGTGGTCCTCTGGGCTTGGGTGTGGGGGTGCGTGGTGGGGGGGTGGGGTGGTGGTCTGGCTTGGCTTGGGGGGGTGGTCCCTTTGCCTGTTCTGGGGGGGGTTGGCGGGGGGCCCTGCTCGGGGGGGGGGGGGGGGGGGGGGGCGGCGGCGCTGGATGGGCTGCCCATCTGCACCTAAGGCTGGGATCGGCCCTTCCCTGGCTCTGGGGCGGGACGGGACAACCCTCTTGGGGCCCCCGGTCGCTCTGGGTGTCATCCGCTTCGGCTGCGGGGTCTGGGGTGGGGTGGGGTGGGGGGTCTTGTCGGCCCTGTCCTGTGGGGGGGGCATTCTGGGGGAGGGGGGGGGGGGGCACTATTGGTACGGGGCAGGGGGGGTTGACGGGTCGGGATCTCCACTGAGGCCATCGGCGGTTTCCACGGCCGGTTGGCTGCCTCGGTCCCGTTGAGGCCTGACCAGAGCTCTTCTGGGGCCGGCGTTTGGGGGTGGGGGCCTGGGCTTGCTCCGGGGGGGGGATTGGGGCGACCCTTTCTGGCTCCTCTCTCTCTGTGTGGGGTGGGTGGTGCTGGGCCTGGGGTGTCGGCGCCTCCGGGGGTGGGGCCCCTGGGCCGGGGATGGCCTGGCCCCTTTGCTGGGGGGGGGGGGGGGGGACATTTGTTTGACCACCGGGGAAGTCTACCAGCTGTCCCCAACTTACCCCCTTCCTCATATAACCTCATATTAGGGTGAGGGGGGCTTAGCCTGCGATGAGCCTTGGGGGGGGGGGTTACTTGGCGGTGGCCCCCCTCCTATGGTTGCCGTATGGAGTGGGCCCCCCCTCGTTCGGTTTTATTTGCACCTTAGACATGTAGGGCCCTTGGTAGGGGGGGTGCTTGGACATCACTGCCAGCAAGCAGCAGATGTCCTCCTAGCACCCTACCCGCCAATTTTAACCGCACCTTAGACATTTAGGGCCCCTTGGTGGGGAGGGTGAGGGGACGTCACTGTGAGTAATCAGGAGATGTCCCCTTAGTGCTCTACCCGCCAATTTTAACTGTACACACAACCATCCCCTCTCAATATATACATCCCAACATAAACACACACACATGCACACACACACCCGCTCAAACACACATACACGCACACACATTTTGCAAGGAAGGTGGGACCTAGGACCATCTGTCCCCTACTTCTTCCCTGGTGAGGGGTACGGACCCCTTTGCAACGGCGGCCGTTTCCCCGGGGTGCCGGCTTCCTGGGCCCGGCGGTGCTCTCTCTGCGCGGTGGGGGGGTTCACATTACATCTGAGCCGGGGGTGTTCGTGTCCCTGGGGGGTTGGGTTATTGTCTTTGCTCCCGAGCGCTGGGCCCCGCCAAATTTCCAACTGTGGCCGAGCCTGGTCGGGCCATATTTACAACACCCCTTGTGGGCCCTCTTTTTTCCCCGGGGTTCCCCCCTCCTGGGCGGGGGCGGCAGGCCCCTGCCTTGCTCCTCCCTGGACCAACCGTGGGCCGGGCGGATGGCTGCCTGGAGTGCGGAGCGGGTCTCCCTTGGGGGGTCCTGGCCTGTACCTGGGGTTGGGGCGGGGGGATGCCCGGAACTCCTGGGTGGTGGTGGGGCTCTCGTCTGGGGCTGTGGGCGTCCTTCTCCGGTGGGGCCCTGCGTTGGGCTCCCCCAGCGCGGCGGGGGGGCTGCTCTCCTGGTTGGGCTGGGGCGGCGCTCTTTTCCCCTCCGTGCCTCCCTGCTCTCTGGCTCTGGGGGCCTTGCGGCGGTCCTGCTGGCCCTGGCCTGGGTGGCGGGCTTGGTCGCCCGGGCGGCGGTTGTTCCCTGTCGGTTCCCGTGTGGCGTTGGGGGGATTCCGGCTGCCGCTGCTGCTGCGGTGGGTGTCTTGGGGTGGGGATGGCTGGGCACTCTCCCTCCTTCTCACGTTCCACCATCCATTTTAGTAGAACATAAACACTCACCTGAGCACAAGTGTTAGCTCACCTTTGCACTAATAGTTTGCATGATTGAACGAGTTAAATATTTCACACTAGTTGGTTTGAAGACATAAGTATGCGTGTGTGAACATTATCTGTTTTGTGTACATGTCGACAGGTGGACATTTTTGCAGCTAGCAGGTGTGTTTATAACATTTGAGTGTGTGTGGACAGGCCCCGCCCTTTTTGTACTACATTTGAACCTTACCATAATGATTAACAACCAGTAAACTTGTTGCTTTATGCTGCTTCATGGTCTTATCCCCCTTCCCCTCCTATTATCACCCCCTACCCCCCCTCTCTCTAACGTCCCTCTCTCTTCTTCCCCTCTTTCCTTTTCCGTCCGGTCCAACACCAAAGATTTTCAAACATGATTGAAATGAATAAAGTTTGGCCTCAATTACAAAAGGGGTTTATTCAGACATACCTCTGATTTGTCTGAAGATTAATAACCCCTATTGTTAAAGTAAAATATGTCCAACACAAGAGGCCCTCAGCTCTGATCTGTCTGCCCAGCTGTTGGACAGGACAAGTTAAATAAATAAATAAATAAAGGTTGCGTACGCACAAAAGAAGGCGTACGCCACTCTCTACGCAATAATTGATATTTATAAAAAGCAAACTTGACGGGAAAATGTGCGGTCCTTCACGCAAGCTCTGACTCAGGCGTACGCACAAAAACGGATGAAATGAGAAACGGCGACACCGTCGGCAGATGGAAGAAACACGTGAAAGTGAAAATGACAATACTGCCTTTCATAACTAACATGAAGACTTCACAAAGCAAGTCTTACAATTAACAGCTACACAAACACCCGTTTGATCGATCAGCAGTATTCATGCATGTGCCTTTAGTTTGTTTTATTCTTGATAAAACAATGTATGGCGTATGTCTCAACCATTCAGAAAGCAACAAGAAATTACATTTGCGCTGAACAATTTCCCATTTCCACGTGGATTATTACCGACATCTGTAGCTTGTCAGATGTAATTAAATGGATGGAAATAAAATGCCCCATCACAATGCGTAATGACGCACAATGGCTGATCTTACGCTCTTAGAAGATGTGGCAAATGGAAGAATTTGGAGTGAACGCATCTTTAGACAGCAAGAAGACTTGCTGGCAAACGAGGACGAGTGGCTTATGAGCCGGTTCCGACTTCCTGGAGCCGTCCTGTTGGACCTCTGCGGGCTTTTGGGCCCGGCGTTACAGAGGAGCACTCGGAGGAACGACGCGTGTCACCCAGTGCATCTGGCGCTCCGGTGCCCCCCCCCCGGCAGCAGAGACACTCTGGCGATGGAGCGCTTGATGTTTTTTTTGCCTCGACTTTGATGTCCGACCTTTTCTTTTTTATTTCGGCCACGGTCCGAGGTTGTGAGGCTACAGCATTTACGGCGTCTGCCACCGTTTGCCACTCACGTGCCTTTTTGGCATTAGTAATGGCCACACTGTGCCCTCCAAACAACACTTTTCTCCTCTTTTCCACCTCGCCAACGATAACTTCTACTTCACATTGAGTGAAGTTACGTTTTTTTGATTTCCTATCGGTGTTTGCCATGGTTTCGCAATCAATGAATATTAATTTGTGGGCGTTTCACGGACTATTTATAGGCAACTATGGGCGTGTCATGAAGCCGCAAAAGCTGCGTTGCATTTAGAATTGGTTGTGATTTATTAAGGGAAAGATGCGTAGGATGTGCGTGCGCACGGTTTTATAAATCCGAATATTTCTGTGCGTACGCACATCCTGTGTTTCATCCGTACGCCACTTCTGACGCAAATCCTACGCAAAGTTTTATAAATGAGGCCCCAGATCTTTGTACAGTCCAGGTTCAGGACTGTGATCCATTAGAGGTCTGTACTCTGCGTTGTGGCTGCAGGAACCTCGGTTCAAATCTGGGTCACAGCAAGAATGGCTTTGTGTTTGTAGGTGTTGGACTTCTGGCATTCTGCTGGTTTTTAGAAATCCTCCCTAAGCTGCTGCTGATCACCAGCATCAGGTGTGTTTAGTCAATTAGGAGCTTCAATCAAAGGTTTGTTGGAAAACATGTAGAACACCGGACCACTGGTCCTGGACCTTGACATTTGTGGTTTAATTAAATTCATTTCTTAATCAAACCAGAGCAAAAATATAAACCAAAAAAACCTGTTTAGACAGAAAAATCAATAGTTTCTGTTAATTCTTTTGTATAGTCGCTGTTCCAAATCTTGATGTTTTTCTTTTCTCTGTAAATGTGAGGAAAATAGACTTTTTTGTTGTTCATTTGGTTAGTTTTTGTAAAACTGTGTTTTTGCAGTTGGAACATCATGCAGAACTAAACCGTTTCTCCAGAGAAGTTGATAAATTGATCAGAGCAGGAGATGGTGATGATGATGATGATGATGATGATGATGATGATGATGATGATGATGATGATGATGATGATGATGATGGAAAAAGCTTCAGGACAGCCTTCAACAGAAGACCATCTCCAGTCCAGGATGATGGAGGAGCTGATCCAGACACTCAGCTTTATGGTAGGAAAACTCCACAAAGACAGAAATCAAATCACAGCTAGAATTTCCCTCACATGGAACTCTAGTTTGGTGTTTAGTTTGTTTTTATTGGGTCTCAAGCTGAAAACAATCCTGCTAAACAGCAATGATAAAGTCTGAACTGACCCAGAATCAAGATCTGCTCCACCTTTAGGTCTCCAACCTTCCAGTGATGGAAGTTCAGCTCTGATAACAGATTCAGTTCTTTTAGCTCGACTCCTTTAGTAGTGCTGACTGTTGTGGCTCCAAAGAACCTCCACCTTGGTTACACAGCACAACACACACACACAGTGCTACTTCTCTCAGTAGAGTGGGGGAGGAGCTTGGTCACCCAGAGAGAGTTCGGGTAAACCCGCTGCTCCTCCACATTCAGAGGAGCCAGTTAAGGCAGCTCTGGCATCTAGTCTGGATCCCTCTGTAGGAAATAATCTGTCGCTTTGAGATTATTTTCCTTGTTGCATGTTCAAAAAAGTTGAGAAGAAGAAAACCACGGGATTCCACCGGATTAAGTTTAACAAATTTATTCCCTAACAATATTTCTAAAAACAGAGTAAAACAAAATAAAAACAGATCGATCTGGGTGTCCAAAATCAAGGTCTGCAATACGCAAGAGGTTACATTCCGAAATCACATGCAGCTTGTCTGGAGACACAGAAAAGTTCCTTGAGTTCAGACTTTTAAACGTGTGGTCAGAACATCCTCCCCCGGGAGCAAGATGGCGGCTGAATCTCCGCTTCTGGTCGCTAGAGATTGGCTGACAGAGGAGCCCGCCTACTTCCTTCAGTCCATCACAGCAATGGGTCCGCTTCCTGCTTCAAACGTCCATGGGGGTTAGTTTCAAAGACAGACATCGGTCCGACCACTAACTGTGTCCCCATGGGGGTCCAGCACAGTCGCCCGGATCCTTCTCCACAGGCAGTCAGTCCCAACTGTTTGTCCTTCTCATGCAAGTTGGCACCTTTAGGGTTTCCCATGATTAGAATTGAATCCTGGAGATAATTTAATTCTGGTCCATGTCAGATCTGCAGTTAAGCTTCCAGATGGTCTTAAAAGATCAAAGACTGTTTTCTCCTGAAGGGGGTTGGAGGTTGGAGCTGCATTCCTGAAACCTCTCACATATGCAACTTAAGGAAGCTTCTTCAAGGTTCAAAGGATGTAAAAGCACACACTTCAGCAAATGACTTATCTTGAATGTAATAAAATTTAAGACTGACAACCCTAATGAAATTACCAAAAATATAAATTCCTTCACCTCCTTAATGCCTCCCTGGGGAGGTGTTCAAGGCATGTCGCCTTAGGGTCCCCCCATGAGAGCATTTATTCATTGTATATATCAATAAATTCTTGATTCTAAAGGATGGATCTAAAGTTTAAAGGAAAAGAACTAAAAGTGCTGACTCAGCGCAGATCAAAGAAGACACTAAAGAAGAAAATCTTCCAGAACAGCTTCAAGCTGCAGAAAAACTGTTTCCATCATTCTGAGGACATTTCTTTAGGCTTCATGTGAAGAAAACAAACTGTTTGAAAAGATGAAAACAGAAACAAAGACGTTTCTAGAAGCTGCAGATGCAGTTACAAAGAACAGCCAGCAGGTGTCTCACTGTGGGAGACTCAAAAGCTTCACCAACTGTTAGGAATCAAGTTCTGCCTCCAACCACGAAGGGACTTGAACCCTCAACCTTCTGATCCATGAGGCCACATGGTCTGTGAGAACATCCAGGTCCAGCTGCAGGTGGAGCCAGGGGTAGTTGTCAGGATCAGGATTCCAGAGGGGCGGGGCTCAAAGTGGGAAAAGACTTTTTGCTCCTTGAAAACAGACGACCAGAGATGAAGTCACCTGGAGACAACGACTCCTTTCTGATCCCTGGAGCTGAAAGTCATCCAATTGTCATTTGGACTATTGGATTCATCTGGAAAGCTGCTTCACTCCCAATGGGATTCACGTGGTGGGCTTGGCCTCTTTCAATGTTAAGTCAATGGTACAGACGCCATCTGAGGTCCTGCAGCGCCATTTGATTGGTGGGCGTGGCCACTTTCAATGTTATGCCAATGGTGCAGACGCCATCTGAGGTCCTGCGGCGCCATTTGAGCGGTGGGCGGCGTGAAGGTCTGGCAGCAGCGTGACGGTTTGAATGACAGTGGGTAGAAAACACATCAATCTAGTGAATGGATCCGTGGTTCTCCTGAACTTCCATTCATTTTCTTCACCTGCTGTGTCCCTTTGGGGGCAGCGGGGTTTCTGATGGTTTCCATGGAGACCATCAGAAAAAGGTCCCTGATTTGATTCTGGTTTGTAGTTTTCCTCTGGGGTTAACATGGGACAGCAAGCCTTCAAAGTCGGTCAGAGAGACGGAAAGACGGCGGAAGCGTCCGTCTTCCAGACTCATCAGGAGAGAAGATCACTGAACGGAGAGAATCTGAAGGATCCAGACATGGAGACGTGATTCCCCATGATTCTGGAGAACTCTTCATCATCCAGAAACCTGACCTCTCAGCATCATCCGTGTCTTCATGCAGTGGAAATGACAGAAACACAGACACCGCTCCATGTGGCCATCAGGCTGAAAACATTAGCTGGAAGCTCCGCCCACAGGCGGCGTCCAGCTCAGGAACACATTTGTGGACAGACGGCGAGCAGAGAATTATCCACGCGGTGAAAGAGAGGCGGTCAGTGTGGACGCAGCTGAACAGAAATGTATTCATGTTCATTCAAAACAAAGAGGACACTTTTGAATAGGAGGCAGAAAGGGCAGGTGTTCAAACCCCCCTAGGGTCCTGTGTGTGCACGTCTGACCAGCATCAACCTGTTATTTCTGTTGGTTCTGATCCATAAAGGTTTTTAATTACCATTTATTTGTCATTAGTGTTCAGAGTTCATATAGTTTTGCATTTTTCAAGAAGTTTTATGAACTTTTTGAGCTTTTCCAGTCTGGTTCTACTGGTTTTCTTGGAGTTTCTACTGTTTTTATTGTTCCTCCACGTGACCCAAAGGTCTCTGCTCGTCCCTGCTGTGCAGCTCTGTCCTTCCCCTCTGTCATGTGTTCATCCGTCCACATGAGGGCGCCGTCTAGGTCATGCCTGGTGAGCTGGAAGCCAAGAAAAGGAGAGAAAAATGAAAAATATGAAAGACCTGAGGAAAGCTGCAGTTCAGCCTTCAGGGAGAAAAGTTTAGACCAATAATTATAGAAATAAAAGATAAAAAACGTTTTTTATAAATCTGAAAGTCACCAAAGTGTTTAACTAACTTTTTTATAAAGTGAAAAGGTCAAATGTTTCTGTGTTGGAAGTCCCAACCTGACAGATGAGCAGAATAATAAGGCAGGCAAAGCCGTAACACTGCCCCCTGGTGGACAGGAACTCAGCAGTGCAGCTTCAGGATGGAGTGGCTTCCAACAGATCAGATCAACGTTCTGCTCTCTGCTTAAGAGGCAGAACATCTCCTTCTAAGAAGAATCCAGAGTTCCTGATCACAAACATCAACTGAAGCCCAAATCAGAGCTGATCAGACTGCATGGAGCCCAAGCTCCAGAAAAGAGGAGAGAAGAAGAAGTCGTCCACATGAAGCTTCACCTTAGAGGAAAAGAGGAGCTGCTGAACTAAAGTACTCGAGTACTGAGGAAGACTTTCAACCTCTGATGGATTCTGTAGAACATTTGGAACTAGAATGTAGAAAGTGCTTCAGTTCCATCAGCTGTCAGTCTGCAGCAGCTTCATCTGCTGCCTCCATCCTCTCTCTGTGAGTCTCTGCAGAGTTTTTCTGCAGCTGCTGGTTTTTCTGCAGCAGCAGCAGCATCAGAGCCAGAGAGCCAAAGAAAGTGGAAAGTCTGAGAAGGAAGCAGCTCTGAAGCTCTGAAGCTGACGGTGCAGCTTCAGGACTCATGAGGAGGAGCACATGCACGGCTCTGATGCTGCTGAACGTCTGACTGAGATGATCCACATTCAGAAGAGAGTTTCAGAGTGAAAGACGTGTGGAAGAAGAGAATCCTGAAGGTTTCTGTGCAGACATGAACTCAGTCAGAGAGCGTCTGAATGTTGGAGGATCCAGAAGAAACCAGGAGCTCATGAAGGTGGTTCTGTTGGAGCAGAGAGCAGAACTCTGATCCCAGTTTCAGGAACAATGCAGGCTCATGTTCTGGACTGAAGAGTTCAGAACTTCAGGCTCACACAGCAACAATGACAAAGACTGAAGC
The DNA here is from genome assembly GCF_053564925.1 of Oryzias latipes. Taxonomy (NCBI): domain Eukaryota; kingdom Metazoa; phylum Chordata; class Actinopteri; order Beloniformes; family Adrianichthyidae; genus Oryzias; species Oryzias latipes. The sequence continues at coordinate 24,632,934 of NC_136238.1, read as the reverse complement.
TGCTGCAGAACGTCTCCTTCTAGTGGCAAACATGGGATCTGCAGCACACATTTCTGCATTTCTCAACATTTTTGAAGCTCATCCAGAGAATGCCAAAAGTGTGCAAAGCAGTAATCAAAGCAAAAGGTGGCTACTATGAAGAACCTACAATGTGACATATTCTCAGTTGTTTCACACTTTTTTGTTATGTATAGAATTCCACATGTGTTCATTCATAGTTTTGATGCCTTCAGTGTGAATCTACAATTTTCATAGTCATGAAAATAAAGAAAACTCTTTGAATGAGAAGGTGTGTCCAAACTTTTGGTCTGTACTGTAAATAAAAATGTTAAGTGTTTTTTTTTGTCTTAAACTGAAAAAATCTGTGAATTTATTTAAATCTTTCCCAGTTTTTTATTGAAAACATCTTTGCAGAAGACACAGAAACAAGAAACAGCATTAAAATCTTTGCAGATTGTCGGTGAAAAATGTTTGCATTCCAAAGATCTTTAATTTTTTTCACTTTTCTTTTATTATCTTACATCTCAGTTATATAATCAGGAGCCCATTCTTCCATCATCAGTTTAGTGCGAGAGGTCATTTTCTTCCAGAAGAGGCTGGGTTCATTCATATTAAACACCTGCTTTGGATGATCATTATTCTCCCCGATTATCTTCCTCAGAATAATTTCTCTGCTTCATCTGAAACAGCTGATGCCATTTCTCCATGCAGGGGCACAAACATGGGTTAAGATTAAGGAAACGCTGGCAGCAGCTGTAAAATATTCTTTAGCATCCGGCGAGGACGCCTACGAGCCGGTGTAGGTACCGGATCGACTCGGGCTGCCGGATGTTCTCGGGGTCCTTCGGGGTCCTTCGACCAACGATGACGTCACACTATTTGATTGGCTGTAAGTTGCCACGACCAATGAGTTAACGTTGCTAAGTTTTTTTTTAAACTTTATTGACAGTTGAGGTATCATACATTGAATAACGAACAATAACAATGTAATCAACATTACCTCGAAGATCAGTCACCATTGCCAAGCATAACATATTAACATAGAAAATAAAGAATAGAGGGGGAAAAAAAGAAAAAATGAACATAACACACAAATAAATAAAAACATAAGTAAAATAAAAATAAAATAAAGGAACATAGAACCAATCTAAATAGTCTAATACTAGTTAGGGGTACTCGTGAAGTTTGTATTTCTGAACAAAACTAAGCAATTTCAAGCCATTCTTCTTTTTCATATAATGAAGTGATTGAAAGTAAAAACAGAGCTCTTTATGAAATGTTATAAAAAAGTGGTTTGGTCTTCAAAAACTTATTTTTGTTTATATAAAACTTTCCTTGCAATATCAGGATATTAAGAACTGTATTTTCTGGTCTATTATATGATACCAAACCCAATAGAACATTTTTTGAGTGTAAATGAACTGGCATTGCAATTTTGGAAGAATACCAAAAGCACAACTCATCCCAGAATAATTTTATAATTCCACAGTTAAAGAATAAATGATCCACCGTCTCAATGTCATTCAAACAAAAACTGCAGTCATTCTCTTCAAACCCAAAACGAATCCTCAAAAATTCCTTAGATGGGTACGACGTCGCTAAGTAAAAATTCCATACAATAAGAATTTCAAAATTAGTGTTTGTCTTTGTTAATAACTGTACAGTTTAATGTTTATTAATAGTCGTAATTATTCTCTTTAGAAACAGGTTTCTTGGGATCTTTTTGCTTGAAATTTTCTGGTTTTTTTTTTTTGTTTACTTTTTTACCTAAGAAATTTCTTTATTCATGACTGTATTTTAGAAATGCAATAAACGAATGTGATCGGGTTTAGTTAGTATCTGATGTGTTTTGTAGTCAAATCTGAACATTGGAGACACAGTGTGATGACAACACGACAGCTCTTAAAAAGTTTCCTTGATACATTTTTTTTCTATTTTGATTTTCTCTTTTTATTATCTCCTGAAAATAAACTGTTTACTTTATACTTTATTTGCCAGTCAAGTTAAAAGGGCTTTTTTTTGCAACCATCGACATCATAATATGAGCTACAGACAACACTCCAGACCAGCTGGTGGCGCTAAAGCACCATGACGCTGTTAGCCAAACAAAGAAGAACAGCACGAGGCGCTAGCAGCGTTAGCTTGTTAGCAGGCTAGCAGCGTTAGCTTGTTAGCAGGCTAGCAGCGTTAGCTTGTTAGCAGGCTAGCAGCGTTAGCTTGTGTTGAGAGGTCGTTGGTGTTTTGTTGGGACGTTTGTGAGGTTTTTGGACAGAAAGGACGATACGTGGTTCGTGTGGGAACTCTCAGCATTTTCCAAAGTGTCGTAAATGAGTGAAGAAGTGTTGAACGGAAAGACAACGTGGATTGCTGTGATTGTGAGACTAGCAGATGATCGATCGGAGCTGCAGTGAAGAGGACGGCGGTGTTTGTGGGAGTTGGAGCTGAAGATCGGAGCAGGAACCATGTCTTCCCTTCAGTCTCTGAGAGAGTTGATCGGCGAGCGACTAGCTGCTGCTGCTGAAGAAATCTGCAGACTCTGTGAAGGAACCATCGTCCAGTACGAGCAGGAGCTCTGTCGTCAGCGCAGACTGCTGGATGTCATCTGGAAACCACAGCTGCAGCTACACCACATAGGTATGTTAGCTTTATCAAAGAATCAGAGAAGAAGCCCTTTGAGCTTCATGCTCTTAGTTTTCTGTTTTACTTTGTGTACTACTTTGTGTTATGCAAATGAAATTGCCTTGTCTTACTCTCATAAGTACAATTCACTTGAGGTAATTGTAACGCATTACTACCCACTTCTGCATATAAATATATGAAGGAGCTAAGCCTACAACTCAGCTACTGAGATTGTTTTGACCCAGGGTGAGGTTGTCTGTTTGCTCCAGACATTAAAATGTCCACTCCCATTTTGTATGTCGACACATTGACATTTATTTGCTGTCATTTTGCATACATACTTGCGTGTGACATTGACCAGCCTGCGTTCTTGTGCTCGTGCGGTACTGCGGTCAAAACCCTTTGCCCTTCCGGGCCAAAACACCTAACAAAAACTGTGACGTCTTCCCTTACATACAGAATCTCCCTACTCGCAGTAAGGTGAACTACAATCACATTTATGGCTCCTATAATATATATATATATATATATATATATATATATATATATATATATATATATATATATATATATATATATATATATATATATATATATATATATATATATATTCATTTCCATTAGTCTCTTTTGGTTTAGTTTGGTTTTGGTTTAATAACCACCTCTGTGTATATATTCATTTCAATGAGGCTCTTCTGGTTCTCCAGACTCCTCAGACATTTTCTCCAATGATCACAGAGTTTATTGATGCTTGAAACAACCCAAAGGTCCGGACACATATAAAAGGCTCCTTGTTTTGTTTGTTTTTCCTTGCAGTCCTCCCCCAGCATTGGATGAACGAAGAGGAAGATCTCTGCAACCAGCAGAGGAACTTCAGAGTGGAACAGGAGGAACCAGAACCTCCACAGTTTAAAGAGGAACCAGGGGAACTCTGCATCAGTCAGGATGAAGATCAGTTTGATCTGAAGCAGGAGACTGATACCTTGATGGAGGTTCCTACTTATGAGGAAGATGAGAACAGTGAGGCAGATCTAAACAATCAGCAGAGCTTTAATGTAACTGATAGTCAGGATGAAGAAGGAAACCAACATGAAGAATCAACATCAACTACAGATGAAGAGACAGAATCAACATCAACTACAGATGAAGAGACAGACTTACAGAACAGAGATCAGAGGAAGAGGAGGGACAGAAGTCATGTCCAAAGTGTGGACAGCTCTGACATGTCAGCAGGTCAGTGTGACTCTGATCTTCATCTCCACACTATCGGTATGTTCACTTCAACAATGGTTCTATCTTGAGCTTCAAGCTCTCCAAACATGCAGTCCATCAACAGCGTGTCCTGGAAGAGTCTCTTCTGTCCCTTCCAGTTGAAAAGACAGAAGACATTGTTGGTCAGTGCAGCCGACAACATTCTTCAAATCATATGATCTTAGTTAGTCCCTCCAGCTAACGACAAACAGGAAACCTTAACAGATCAAAGAGAAAATTGTTAGCAGATAAAAAAGTACAATCTGTTTTGTCGTCTGTGGTTCTAAGTTTGTAGTTCAGTTCTTTTCAGCAGATTTCTCTGTCAAACCCAAAATCCATCTAAGCCTCTTTGATGTCTCCATGTCTCCAATTCCAGACATTCAGACAGATTCTATTTCCAAAACTACATTTCAAGCTAAAACCCAAAGACAGGGTCCTGCTCATGGATCTGCAGACAGAAAAGATTCAAACCTGAACACATCAGTGAAAACTGCTTAGTGTCAGAATTGTTCTCCATCTTTTCTGGACTGATTCTTCCTCCAGTGCAGCTTCATTTTCATCAAACTGCTCCTCATTTTATTGATGTCCTATTAATTTATTGGCTTTCTGCCTAGCCTCTGCCAGCTGCAACTCAATTAACTGTTTATTGAAACCACAGCTGCAGTTACACCACATACAAGGTATGTCACCTTCATCAAACAAACAGAGAAGCCCTTTGAGCTTCATGCTCTTCTCTTTGGTGACCCGTCTGTCACCCAGTGGCGGTTCCACACTAAACTTACTCTCCGGGCGGGGGTATGTATGTACTATGTATGTGGGTGCTGAAACCGGTGTCAGCTCGATGCGGGTGGGGTGTATGGAGTCCTATACTGTTCATAATTAAATAAATAAATATTTAATTAAATAAATAAATGAGTAATTATATATATATATATATATATATATATATATATATATATATATATATATATATATATAAAGGCTTATAAATAAAAAGGTTTTTCACAATTTCATGATCTTTTTATATATTTACAAGAGATTTATTGGTTGATTGTGTATTTGCATGAGGTCATATTTATTTAATTAATTAAATATTTATTTATTTAATTATGAACAGTATAGGACTCCATAGGGGTGAGGTTTTGTGTGTGTGTACTGAAACAGCTGTTTCTGATATTAATTTAGCACCCAGATCCGGCCATAAATAAAATAATTTCAAAAGAGACAAAGACAAAAAGAAACAAAATGAGTAAAGTATAAATATTCAGACCGGCCTTCCATTCATTTTCTTAACTCGTTTGATTCCTTGTCTCAAGGGGTCTCAAACTCGCCGCCTGCTGGCTATTTGCGGCCCCCAAGATGATATTTTGCGGCCCCCGCCTTAATTTGAAAGTTTAATGTTAATGCGACCTGCCATTCTGTATGAATGACACCTCTTCAATTTTGTATGCGGAGCTGAAGAATCAACCAATCACAGTGAAGTATATGACTCTTGGGGGCGGGGCTTTGACTGGGCTTGAAAGCACAGTAGAATATTTAAGGTAGGAAACCTGACCGCCCCCTCCCCGGACCAGGAGGAGTTCCTTACTTTACTTTACTTATCTAAATACATGCAGTCAATGCTGAACCTTTCTCTGGGTCGCACAGACCCGGAGGAGGGCTGAGGTTATGGTTAGGGTTAGGCGCGCGGCGCCGACCCATCTCCCGGTCCTGCAGGAGGTGGGTTGCTTCGGAGAATAAATGTCCCACACCTACATCCGTGACAACTAACGGGGCTCTAACATTAAACACGTGCTAGAGACAACATAATGTACACATTGAAAATACGTGGGGAAAATGCAACGATAGACGTGAGATGAACCAGCGCCGCCCCTGGATCCGCCCCCGGGGGGGTGGTATTTTAAATTATTTTAATTGATCATTCAACTGCAAAAACCGTCAGGACACATTTCCCATAATGCATTGTTTTGTAGTCGTTGGGCAGCTTGCAGTTAGTGCAGTACTAAGTTTCCAGCTGCGTTCGCTCAGGTTGGGGCCTTGATCCCGCCTCTTTCTGGTGATATTTTTGTGATGATTGACAGGTGATGTTGGAGCAAAAACAAAATCATACGTCACTCACAAGGTGATCTGCGCAGCGTTTTGTCCACCTGGGTGATCTCAAACACGCTTATTGTGCATCTTGGCTACACATGTTTGGTGTTGCCAACATGAATTTCCATCTTTTTTTTATAAAAAATATAGGAGTGGATGACCGGCTGCTCTACAATAACTTGTGACCGGGGTTTGTATGTGCAAAAAGTCATAAGAAAGAAAATCCAACAGTGGTTACTGAATTTTGTTTCTCCTTTACCAATTTGTTGTTTAAAGGGCAAACATTCAACACAGACTCAGCATCGGGGGCACAAACTCTCTGACTGCTTCATTTTCTATGTCAATAAGTCCAAGTTCAGTCCAGATATACTGACAATCATCTTCATCCACACTGAGGGTCTTAGCTGTTTCGGAGGAAGTGCTGCCAAGTTTCCAGCAGTAAGAAGTAGACAAGAGAAGCCATGTTCAGAAGAACCATTGATAGAGGTTACAGAACTGTAGAATTTAAGTCTTCTTTTGTGTTTAATAGTTATGATTCAACAGTGTTAACTGAACTGTGTTAGTAGGGACATTTAAATTAGAAAACAGCAGATATAGAAGATTAATTAAACAGAAATGTATTAATGATTTATTTACTTATTGATTTTTTTATTTACGTATTTTTTTTGAATGAGAATTTTATGAGTACATTTTGTACATAAAATGGTTAATAATAGAGTACAGTAATAGTATAGTACATGTCCTCTCTGACAAAATGGTGGACGGTGAGATAGCAGTGGTGAGTCCAGACCAGACCTCAGCAAAAAAAAAAAAAAACAGCAAAAAACCCAAATCCAATCTACGATATGGACTCACAGTCTCAAAGTACAGCTTCGGGGGTCATTACTGACCTCAAAGAAGACATCTGTCGTCCGAGGGTTGAACTACAACTGAATGACGCTCTCCTGTCCAAGTTCATGGACGGCTCCTTCGCCCATTTGGCGGCTAAGCTGCCTCAGTGCTGCACTCCAGCTCCATGGGATCCGTCCACCTGCGCATGCCCTTCTTCAACTTCAACTCCTAAGCAACGATCGCTGGATGAAGAAGTGGTTGTCCGAAGGCCCAGAAGGAGTTCTGATGAGACCTGGAAGCCTCCTCTCCTGAGTCTGTCCAACCGCTTCGCTGGTCTGACCACAGATTCTCCCGCTCCTTCCTCAGCGACTACAGCGACACAGACTCCACCAGATTTGGGCTCAACTCTCGATTTCCCCTCTCTCCGGAGAGACGCCACGGTGATCCCGGAGGAAGAAGGAAAAATCGCGGCATGCAGAAACCCGGTTCGGGCCCCCAGGATTACAACTAAAGGCTCATCAGGATCAGGCGAGCGTCTGCAGTTGGATTTCCCCGCGTCCTCGCGGGCTCCAGCATCTTCCTCCCGCCGTCGAATCCTGAAGGAAGCCGTCCACTTCCATTCCAGCAAGGCTCGGGCCTCGCCGCTGCTGACGGACCACCGGCCGCAAGGTGAGGCCGCAGCTGCCGCTGTCGTCATTTGCCTGTCGGCGCTACACCTCAGCCCGCGTCTTTTGCTCCCCTGTTTGCCCCGTCAACAGCGATAATCGGGGATTCTATAATAAGGAAGGTCCGCTTCTTCAACGCTGTCACTCACTGATTTCCGGGAGCCACGGTTCTGGATATTCTAGAGAAACTCCCAGACCTGCTGCGATCTCTCCCTTCCACAGTCAGGACGCTGATTTTACATGCCGGTTTTAATGACACCTCCTATAGAGAGTCTGAAACTACTAAAAAGGCGTTCATCAGACTTTTTAATTTTTTAAACTCCTGCCCATCGACTGTTTTTATTTCGGGACCCCTCCCCTCCCTCTCCCGCGGCCAGGGCCGCTTCAGCAGGCTGCTGAGTCTGAGCACCTGGCTCCAGTCTGTTGCCAACCTGAACAAGTTTGTTTTTATTGACAATTTTAATCTGTTTTGGAACAGAACTTCATTCTATAAATCTGATGGTATTCACCCCAGTCCACTGGGCAGCAATGTTTTAGCAGCCAACATCAGACACTCTGTCCAGACTTCCCCTGTCCCCATCATGCCCACACCTGTCCAAACCTCCTCTTCATCCGTACAGACATCGGTCTGTGGAAGTGACTGACTAGATTTGGTTTCCTCCAACCTCCCCCAACAAACCATCATCACTGCTTTCGTTCCAAGACCTGCTGCCCACCCAGTCTATCCTATTAGGACTATTATTACAGTCAGGTCTTCTGTGAAGGGACATGCGGAGAGAAAAACAAACACTGTTTTCCAGAGGCGCCGGCCAGAGGCGCTGACCACAGTGTGCTCTCCTTTCTCCCCCGCTCTACTCCAGATCCTCTCTGTTCCACTAACTCTACTACAGTCATCCTTGGTCTCCTCAACATCCGCTCGCTCACCAATAAAGGCCAGCTGGTCCAGGACATTCTTGCTGACCGAAAGCTGGACTTTCTATGCCTCACAGAGACTTGGCAGCAACCTGGGGACTTCACTGCAGTCAATGAGGCAACTCCATCTGGATTTGTGTACACCAGTGAGCCACGCACACATGCACGAGGTGGTGGTGTCCTGATGATCTATCGTGAGTCCTGGAAAGTCCTTCCTGTCTCTGTTCCTACTTACTGCTCATTTGAATATACTGCATTACTCCTTTCTGGTCCTGCCCCCCACCATAGTTGCTACAGTCTACCGTCCACCCAAATACAACAAGGATTTTCTAAATGACCATTTACATCTCCTGACCCATTTCACTTCACAGTCTCAGAACATTGTTACTCTTGGTGATTTTAATTTCCACATAGATAACTGTAATAATCCTCTTATCAAAGACTTCTTATCCTGTTTAGATAGCCTTGGATTGCAGCAATTTATTCATTTTCCCACTCACTGCAAAGAACACACGCTGGACTTAGTGTGCTGCTCTGGACTTACTCCATCTGATTGCAAACCTCACACACTTCCGTTCACTGACCATAAGCTCATCACCTTTAATCTCCTGCTCACCGTATCCAAACTCAAATGCCCACGCATCATATCATTCCATAAGACACAAGCCATCAACACTGCTAGTTTTTCAGCTGATATCAACAACCTTCCCAGAGTAAATGGGCGACACGGGGCGACAGTGGCTCAGGTGGTTGAGCGGGTCGTCCAATGACCGCAGGGTTGGCGGTTCGATCCCCGCTCCCACCAGCCAAAATGTCGTTGTGTCCTTGGGCAAGACACTTCACCCTCCTTGCCTCCAGTGTGGCTCCACTGGTGTGTGAATGTGCATGAATGTCCTGGTGATGGTCAGAGGGGCTGTAGGTGCAAACTGGCAGCCACGCCTCTGTCAGTCTGCCCCAGGGCAGCTGTGGCTACAACAGTAGCTACCATCACCAAGTATGAATGAGGAGTGAATGAATAATGGACACAATGTAAGCGCTTTGAGTGACTTGAAAAGCACAGATAAATCCAATCCATTATTATTATTATTATAAATCCTGATGCCACACCTGACGAGCTGGTTTTGCAGCGTAACAATGACTTGCAGTCACTTCTAAAAAGTCATGCACTCCTCAAAACAACATCAGTTTCCTTCACCCATGGTTCACACCTGCACTATGTCAGCTCAAAGCTAAAGGCAGACAACTGGAAAGACTTCAAAATAAAACTGGAGTCACAATTCATAAGGACATGTACAAAAACCACATTCTACATACAGAGGATATCTACAATCCATCAACAGCTCACAAGCCAAGCTGCAGTCTCTGGAGTGGACACCTTCACTCCTCCCTCGGTTCTGACAACCTTTTCAAGATTTTCCCTTCCTTCTGTCCAAACCATTTCTGACCTCATCACCAACTCTAAACCTTCCACCTGTCAACTGGATCCTATTCCTACAGCTCTTGTTAAATTCTTTCTCCTTTCTCTTCTCCCATCAGTAACCAACATTATTCACTCCTCTCTCATGTCTGGTATTGTAGCACTTCTGTATCGTTTCGGTACATAACCTGAAGTGTATTTTTACTGCTTTCCTTTCATAGACATTTATTTAACTGGACGGATCAACTCTAATGTCACCCATAGACCTCTACAGGCTGTTACCTAAATTGTCAGCTGACATTGAACTCTGCCATACTGGATTAAGTAGTTTTTTTACCCTCTTGTTTTTGTTCACACCCGCGGTTTAATAAATGTTAATAAATAAACAAGTAAAAAGTTTTTTTTGTCTAATGTTAATGAAGCTGTTGGCTTATGACCACATATGATGTTGTGATTGCATTGTAAGAGCTTTTCTGTTTTTCCCCTTAGTTGAGTTGAACATAACTGTTGTTAACTTCCTAAAACTCAAACCAATCTGTGGAATATGTATCTATTTGCCTCTCATCTCCTGTCTTTAGAAGGTCCGGTAATGTGTTGCTGATGAGGCCAATTACTGTTTTGTCACCTGCAAGCTTAAGGATGTTCTTAGGTCCATGCATGGGTTTGCAGTTGTGATTGATTGGGGTTAGAAGATGCTGGGCAGAGGGAGCTGGTGTTGAGTTAGCCTTGGCTTAGCTCTGAGACCTCACGCCATCTTCACCCACTTCCTCCCGACCAGGTGGAGTTATCAGCCTGTTCTTGTGTCAGTTCTTGTATCAGTTGTTCTTGTCTTTTCAGGGACTGTTCGAAGACTTTCAATAAAACCTTTAAAGATGGAAAAAAAGAAAGGAATTGTTAAAGATATTGGATCTGGGTCAGTGTCTACATCCATTGTTGTGTATTTTTTCATTTTTGGTAAGGATGTGCTGACTAAAACATTATTTTCTATTAAAATTTGTGCAGTTCTTCACTTTCTTTGATTGTGATGACCTTTGCCTGTTCAGGTGGGCCATTTGATTTAATGAAGACTTTGCAGTGTATTGTCCACTTCAATTGTATTATTTTTTTTTTTTTTTTGGAGAAACTGCTTTCCGTGCAATTTCCATTCAGGTAGACTTGTTGCTGGCTCTATTAGGCTGGCTCTCTGTTTTTTTTTTCTTTCCATTAAAGCTGCTGTGTACATTCGATAGTTTAACCAGCATTTGGATTGGTTCTTTGTAGGACCTGCCTCTCATCTATGGATGTTTTACTTGTCATTTTTATGCAGCATCTTTGGCTCATTTTCTCATTTTGATTCGCTGGTCTGGAAACGGCGATCCTCGTTAGAGGTAAGATCGGGCCTAAAAAATCCAGCCCGACCCGACACAGGCCCGCGGGCATTAAAGCCGAACTCGCCCGAACCCGACCAATTAACTTGATTTGCAGGCCCGAGCCCGAAGCAAACCCGAAATTTCAATTCATCCCATAGTATTTTTGGCAGAAAAAACCCCCGCCAGATTTCTTGAAGGTAAAATAATCTACATATTTTTATGATCATGAAAGTTATTTTCTTTCGAACAGAGAGTGGTCGCTGCAGCTGCGCGCGTATAAGCTCGCTGTTGTGGCATAGAGTTCCGCTGGAAGCGCTGCGCATAGGTTCCTCCCTACATGATAAATGCATTTGCACAACGAAATAACGCTGGAACACAGAATAAGAGGCCAGACAAAGAGAGTGAAAGAGAGATCTTGATGCGGACTCGCTTCATTACGCGGGAAATACTGCAGCCGCGGCGGTGCGTGTTTGCCTTTTCAGTTCCCCTGTCTTAAGTTTATCCTTGTCTTCTTGCTACTCCATATCGGGGATACCTAAACAAAATGGATGCGGGCGACACGTGCACAGAGCTGCGGGTGGCCAGCGCCCCCCTCTTTCTGCCAGTTGCTGGACCGCAGTGTATGTCAATTAATGGTGGGCTGGTGACTGGTGGGAGGGGGCGGGGTCTACCTGTGTGTGTGTGGGGGAGGGGGTTTGCTGAACGTTCTCCCTCTGAGTAAGAAGCTGGCTGTGCCTTTCGGTTCATGCCGTAACCGTTCTGACATACAGGATTAATAAAGAGCTGTTTGACAACCGCCCGCCTAAGGAGCTTCTTTGCAGCCATTACAATATGTTTATTAGAAAAGTCAGCGAGAGAGAAGCCCGACCCGAGCATAATGACTGGCATTTACCCGAATTTCGGGTCGGGTCGGGCACTAAAACACTAAAACACAGGCACTAAAACACGGGTCGGGCACTAAAACACGCTACGAATACCCAAGTAGAACGCATCTCTCAGCTACGGTGATTCCCTCCATGTGCAATAATGTAAAAGAGAAAGTTATTGAAGGTCTGAGCAGATCTTGAAAAAAATGTGAAAAACATACATTACAAAAAAATACAATATATCAGTGTGGTGTATGTTCACCTGTTCAGAATGCAGCTAGAGAGCGGTCCGCTGCAGAAGAATCAACACGCACCCCAACACACGTGTACGCTCCTTCCTAGCCCTACACAAGACGCTCCGCGCTCACACACACAGTCAATCTACAACACCTACAGAGTTAGTTCATTAGTTAGATAGGTAGTAGTTAGTTGTTACTGTTATTTGTTAATAAAGAATAGTACGTTGTAATTAGGGATGGGTACAGAGCCCCGGTATTGAACAAGCCCCGGTGCCACATTCAGAATCAGAATCGGAATCTTTTATTATCATTCTGCAGTGCACAATGAAATTTTTTCCAGCAACTCTCGTCCAACAATATGAAAAGGTAGAATAAAATAAAATAAGAATAAGGAGCTATATAAGGCATAAATACATAAATACTGTACAGTAGAGTGGGGTGAATATTGCACATGAGTGGGTATTCCACATTAGAATGGATATTGCACATGCAGCATGAATATTGCATACATAGTTTAAAATACAGTCAGAGCATTGTCAGCTGTGTGCTGACAGGGGTTAGTGGGTTATGTTAAGTCTGGGGGGAGGGGGCGGTTTCGTTGACCCAGTTGTGTGATGTGGGGGGGGGGGGGGGGGGGACCTCACTGCTCTTGGGAAGAAGCTGTTCCTCAGTCTGTTTGTGTGAGTTCTGATGCTCCTGTATCTCTTCCCAGAGGGAAGAGGTACAAACAGGTTATGTCCTGGGTGGGTGGGGTCTGCAGCAATACGACCAGCCTTCCGTTGGACCCGGCTGTCGTACACTGAGTTGAGTTGTGGGAGGGGTCCTCCCACAATCTCCTGTGCGGTTTTCACCACCCGGGCCAAGTCCTTCCTGTCTTGAGCGGTGCAGCTCCCGTACCACACCGTAGCACTCAGACAGAGGATGCTCTCAATGGTTGCCCTGTAGAAGTTCCCCAGAAGTTGTGATGAAAGTCCAGTCCTTTTAAGCTTCCTTAGAAAGAAGAGTCTCTGCTGAGCCTTCTTCACCAGGTGGGATGAGTGCAGCGACCAGGTGAGGTCAGATGTAATGTGGATCCCCAGGAACTTGATGTGGTCCACTCGCTCCACCTCCTCCCCGTTAATGAGGAGGGGGGGGTGTGCCACCTTTCTAGTCCTTCTAAAATCCACAATGAACTCTTTGGTCTTGGAGGTGTTCAGGATGAGGTTGTTGTCAGCACACCATCCTGTCAGGTGCTGAACTTCCTCTCTGTAGTGAGTCTCATCATTGTTGGATATGAGACCCACTACGGTGGTGTCGTCGGCGAACTTTAAAACCAGGTTTGTGGAATGAATAGCGGAGCAGTCATGGGTGAACACACCCCTGTGGTGTTCCTGTGCTCAGGATCAGAGTGGATGATGTTGAGTCCCCGATTCTCACCACTTGGGGCCTGTTGGTGAGAGTCTTTGATCCAGAGGCACAGGGAGGCAGGCAGACCCAGGTTGTGGAGCTTCAGTATCAGCTTGTCCGGGATCACCGTGTTAAAGGCTGAACTGAAGTCCACAAATAACATCCTGACATAGGTGTCAGGATGCTCCAGGTGGGACAGGGTAGCATGCAGGGCTAATGAAACTGCGTCCTCTGTCGATCGGTTCTCCCTGTAAGCGAACTGATAACTGTCCAGAGTAACAGGGATGATGTCATTCATGATCACCGGTGTCAGAGCGACCGGCCGGTAATCATTGAGGCACGAGACAGAGGATTTTTTTGGCACCGGCACGATGATGGAGGACTTGAGGCACACAGGAACTGAGGTGAGCTGCAGGGACCAATTGAAGATGTCCAGGAAAACTCCAGCCAGTTGATGTCCGCACAGCTTCAGAACCCGACCTGACACCTTATCTGGTCCTGCGGCTTTGCTGGTGTCGATCCTCCTCAGAGTGGAGCTCACCTGACGTAGCTGCAGGACGAGAGGCTGGGACTGTTCCTCCAGCTGTAATAGAGGACCAGAGTCCCTGCTGCTGCCGGGCGTCTCGAAGCGTGCAAAGAAGGTGTTTAGAGTGTCAGGCAGGGTGGGGTCATGAGTGGTCTGCTGCATGCTGCTCCTGTGGTCTGTGATGGTTCTGATGCCTCTCCACATCTCCCGCGGGTTGTTATTAGCAAAGTGCTGTTCCACCCGTTGTCTGTGTCTGCGTTTGGCCTGGTTGATGCCCCTCCTCAGCTCTGTCCGGGCTCTGCTGTAGGCCAGCCTGTCACCTGACCTGTAGGCTGCATCCCGAGCTTTGAGCAAAGACCGTACTGTTCCATCAAACCATGGTTTCTGGTTTGGGTAGACTATTCTTCAAGACTGCAGTATCGTTAAGATCTGACCTCAACGGTTCTGCTATCGGTATTGTAGAAGACGCATTTTTTTTTGTGTCCCACAAAATATAAACATTATCTGTCATTGTTAACTCATCAAGTCAGACAATTGTCCGTTAATTAATGATGACATTAATTTCGCAATTCTCGCTGGAGAGGTCTGTCTGGCTATTTGCGTGCGGGGGGGGGGGGGGGGGGGGGGGGGTTGGGGCTGTTGTTCAGACAGTACGCGCCGCGTGCACACACACAAGACAAGGCAGCGCACACACAGTCAGTGGTGATCTTGTAGGGGACACGTGAGCGCCTCCCCAAAAAAATCCTTTTATCCCCCTATATACCCATTTCCGTGTAAATTTAATGAAGTTTGCGTCAAGGAGCCCCTACCATCCTGTCACCTTGCTGCTACGATGACCGTATGTTGTGCTGTCTGTGGTGGTGGTGGTGGTGGGTGCTCGCGGAGCAAACAATGAACAGGTAGAAAGGCGGGCCTTAGACTCGCCGCTTATGGTTCCAGATCCGCAACAAGCTGACAGCTGCTTCCTAAAACTTAAAAATAATTATTACCTAACAATAGTTGTCATCCATAAAATTGATATAATTAATTGGGTTCACTGGATTTAAAGAAAAATAAATAAATTGAAATGAGTCTGCACTAAAGTGAATTTATTTCCATAATCTCACTTAACTTAGCTCTGGGTGTTTGACAGACAGAAAAGTCTATTCAAGGTTGAGGAAAATAGACAAAAGATCAAGGAAACATCACGCTCATAAAGAATAAAAATAATTCAATAAATATCCTGTCTGGAACATTCTCATGTATAAAGTAAAATGTTTAGTAAAAAAAACAATGTTAATGTGATTAACAGATAATAAGAAAACAACAGTGGACCAGATTTTTTTCCAAGCACTGAGCCGCTGTCACCGCAGACCCCCGTTAAATTTACGCACCCTTTGCCTAAGACTGCTGCTACGGCCCCCCCCCGGCATCGCATCTGGGCGCGCCCCACTATTTAGAAAGCACTGGTTTAACAGATACATCTATGTTTTTGTGGCGCCTGCGGAGATGACCTGTCATGTTAGTCGTGCTGCCAGTGAGAGAATATAGTACACGCACATAGCACAGCTGGCAAACAGTTGTTTTTGGGGTTTTTCGGACAAACGTTGTCAACATAACTCACTGGAAATCCAAAATACTTCCACACCAGCGTCTTCCGTGAAAGGGGAGGGGATTAAAGTTCTGTTGATGGGTCTCTTGCATCTGCAGGTGCCATGCTATCTTTTGAGCGGCTGTTAGAGGAGGTTGACTCGCAGCACTTCAACACAAGTGTTTTTTTACGCTTGGCAAGTAACCGGACGCAACATGGGGGCATGGTAGCATCGACGATTCCATTTTTTAATCCGAAGTTCGAGACTGTGACTTAATTTCGATCGATTTTGATTTAAAGTCAAAATCGTGACACCCCTAGTACACTGATATTCAGACGTACTATGCAACATGTCCTACTTGCCAGAAAACTGCCATCACACATAAGACAGAGCATTACTGCACCCACTTCCTATCATTTCCACACTGTTCAGGAGAATAGCCATGGACATTGTTGGACTTTTATCTGAGAGCAGCAGTGGTCACGAGTAGGGATGGGTACCGTGCCCCAGTATTGAGCGAGCCCCGGGGCAACATTCTTCAAGACTGCAGTATCGTTAAGATCTGACCTTAACGGTTCTGCTATCGGTACTGGAGAAGTCGCTTTTTTTGTGTCCCACAAGATATAAACATTATCTGCCATTAGGGTTGTGCCGATGGACGATATCATCGTCCATCGGCACAGGCGAGTCGACGCCATAAGCCGCGGTTACATGTACAAAATATCTTGATGGGATCAATGGTCGGATTAGAATCCAACCGTGTAGATGGGCCCAGAAATTTTTTTTCAGAATATAAAAACGTCCACTAAGGTCATTTCGGTCGGAATAAATCATTCGCACATGCGCAGTATTCGCACATGCGCAGTTTGAAAACCGGAAAGGGATACAACTTCCTCCGATGTCATGACGACGATGTTTGACAGCAAACATCGTCAACGGCCAAATTAGGGGACATCGCCCAACCCTATCTGCCATAATTAACTCAACAAGTCAGTCAATTTTCCTTTAATTAATGATTATATTAATCTTGCTATTCTCTCTGAAGAAGAGAGGTCTGTCTGACTATTTGTGTGCACGGGGAGCAGGGCTGTTGTTCAAACAGTACGTGGCATGCGCGCAAAGGAATGCTACCAAAGTTATAGGATGGAAGAAAGAGCTAACGGTCCGAAATACGGCGGCTCTCTGTGTTTTTGTAAAATAACCACCATGTTCTCACAGGGTCGTGGTGCCTTTAACACTGTCAGGTAGTACCGAGCAGGTAGAAAGAAGAAAGCAGCAAAAGCACATGGAGGGAGCGTGTCTGTGTCTGTGAATGCCGGCAGAGTCAGTTGCGATAGTGGCGATCTCGCAGTGAGTGCCCAAAAAAATAGAAAATCCTTTTATCCCCCTAGACTAAGACCACCCATTTCCGCGTAAAATGAGTTAAATTTGCGTCAGGGCGCCCCCACTATCCTGTCACCTTGCTGCTACAATGACCATATGATGCGGGAGACAGGCGGGGGCGGGGCTTAGACTCATCCGCTTATGATTCCAGACCCGCAATAAACTAACAGCTGCTTCCTATTAAAACATAGTTGTCATCCATAAAATTAATATAATGTATTGGGTTTTCTGGATTTAAAGAAAATAAAGACAAAGGAGTCTGCATGAAAGTGAATTTGTTTCCATCATCTCACTCATCTTAACTCTGTGTGTTTGACAGACAGAAAGGTCTATTCAATGTTATGGAAAATGGACAAAAGATCTAAGGAAACATCACTCTCATAAAGAATACAAATAATTAAATAAATATCTTGAGAGCATTTTTAATAAATACAAGTATTGCCAAATTAACTATCACTATATATCGGCAAAAACCTTTTTTCTAACACCCCTAGTGTAGCGGCTCCCTGTGCTTTCATCTCAGTGGGAAACTGATCCAAATGGCTCTTAGAGAGGTTCAGGTTGCCGACTCTGGTCTAGCACATCAACGTTGCATTCCATGTTTTTATTGGAACATTGTCATGTATAAAGTAAGTGTAAAGTTAAAAAAACAATGCTGTTGCATAATGAGGAAATAAAACCATTTGTTCTTAATTTATTTATTTTTTTATTTTTCATCCTCAAAGAGTATCGATAAGAGTACCGTTAAAATGCCGGATCGATAAGCATTATCAATAAGAGTAGTAGTACCGTTAAAACTTTAACGATACCCATCCCTAGTCACGGTTCCTAGAAGCTTTTCCCCTGCACACCATTACAGCTCCTGCAGTCATGAGAGCGTTAATTCAGTTTTTCTCCAGGGTAGGAATACCTGATGAAATTCTGACAGACCTGGGAACCAACTTCACCTCCCGGTTGATGAAACTTTTCCAACAGCAGCTTGGCATCACTGCCATCAAGGCGACTGTATGTGAGAACTGTTGGCGCCTCGCGGTTCCTCCATTTTATGCATCAGCAGCCTGATTCCTCGTGATCTTTCTGGTTTTTTGTTTTTGCACTTGGCTGACCAGGCCATCTCCATGATTAATTCCAACAGACACAGACGCAATGCCTGGCTGGGGGAGGCTAATATTGCTGATGTTCTCACTGTTTGGCCTCACCATCCCTCCCAGTGGCATCTTTTGGCTTTAGTGATACAAAAAGTGTTTTGTATCAGTTTAGTTTTCGGCTGTCATATCAGTCATGTTTTCGACTACATTTGTCAGACGCTGCTGGGTTGGTGTAATCCTATGGGCTCCCCTTTGTTTTGCATATTCTTGATGGGCCTCCGTGTTCCTGTTGTTCTGGATGTTTCTGTCTTGTTTTTGGTCTCTAATTCTCGATGCTTTGAGTGGTTTTGTTATGACGATGACTGTTTGGATTTTTGGTCTCCCTTCACTTGTTTTCTGATAGTCAATCCTCTCCCGTCATAATTCCGCTGAGACTTTGAGGGCTGCGTCACTTCTCACGGTTTGCGCAGCTGCGCTGTGTCCTGCGCGTCTGTTCCTCATCCAGTAATTATGAAAAAGAAAGTTTTTACGTGTCTGCTGCAGCTAATCATATATCGGCGTGAGATGGATAATGCACTGTAGGCAGGGGGGGGGGGCCTTCTGCCCTGCATTGAAGATGTGTTCTATAAAATGTTCTGTGGCTGACCATCCAAAAAAGGAATACTTATGCAAACTCTTTTGTAATGTTATGTAAACTCTTAAATAAGGTTCTATAGCTAACACCAAAAAAGGAGAATATCGTAACATGTTTATGGTGTTTGTATGACTGGCCCCCAGAAGGAATGTTTAATATAAAGTTTCTCTCCGTAAAAGGGAGTGCTCTGTAGAAGGCATTCTGACATGTTTATGATTAGCCTACATCCAGGGTGAGCTTGCGGGGAGGGACTGGCCATCCATCCCTGCGGGCTGACCTTTGCATCAAAGAATATATAAGATAGGTAATCCTAATTTGAGTCAGAGTCTGCTCAGGGTTACGTACGAACGCCCAGCCGGAGTTTGTTTCAAGCCACTCTATCGGGACTGTTGGCTCTCCAGTCCGTGTGTCACGGTAGGGGCAGATGAATCTTTTCTGTTGAAACTGCATGGCTTAAACTCCTGTGTTATGTTGTATGACTGTTTTGAAGCGGGGAATAAAAAGACACATTTTATTCTAGCTTGCAGTCTTTGAGTCATTTGTTTCTGCTCAGTGCCCACCTCCCTCGAACCTGCAAAAAACGCGGCGTTACCTTTTCACCAGTACAGAGTTCCCTCGTTTATTGCAGGAGTTTCGTTCTAAAAATAACCATGATTGCTGAAATCCAAGGAGTCTGATTCCAGAAGTTTATGGCAGTAAAACTCCTCACTGCCTAAATACACTTTTCTCAGACATACATGAACATTTTTTTCCTTTTTTTCTTGTTTGAAATCTCAAACTTTTATGGATCTGATGGATCATAGATTTCTGTAGATCTTAAGAGCTCCGCGTTTCTGTACAGTAGACACGGCACGGACTGAGGAGATTGATTGACGTGGTCTCCAGCCAACCAAGACAGAGAGCAGGGTGCTGTATAAAAAAAGCGGCATAATTGATCTTTAAGAATGAGCTAAACTGGTAAAGATGAACTGCGTCGTAGAAAGGGAAGACTGTCTTCTGTTATGTTTGACAGAGATTTTAGAGGGTTTCAGGTTGGAGCGCAGACTGCAGAAGGGGGGGATAAAATCTCACGTCTTGATCATGTGGGCAGATAAAAAAAAAAAAAACACGGGTCTCTGATATTGTTCAGTGGGCCTTACCAAACATGGAGGCGGGGTGGATCCAGATCGCGGGTCATAGTTTGCCCACCCCTTAACTAGTGTGAAATATTTCATTCAAACGCAAAATATTAGTGCAAAGGTGAGTTAACACCTGTGCTCAAGTGAGTGTTTATGTTCCTCTAAAAATCTATAATGGAAGGTGAAAAGAAGGAGGGAGAGTGCCCTGCCATCCCTACACCAAGACCCCTGGCACAGCAGCTGTGGCAACCAGAGCTCCCCAGAGCCCGCACGGCAGAAGATGGAGAGCAACCGCCCCCCAGGCGATTGCATCCGCCACCCAGGCCAGGGCCAGCAGGACCACCCACGGAGCCCCCAAAGCCAGAGAGGCATGGGGGGGGTGCAGAGAGTGCAGCTCCAGCTCAACCAGGAGAGCAGCCCCCCGCCACGCAGCGAGGACCGAACGCAGGGCCCCGCCCCAGAAGATTGCCCACAGCCCCAGACGAGCACGTCATCATCACCCCAAGAGTTCTGGGCATCCCCCTGCCCGAACCCCAGGTACGAGCCAGGGCCCCCCAAGGGAGACCCGCCCCATGCTCCATGCAGCCACCCACCCGGCCCACGGTTGGCCCATGAAGGAGCAAGGCAAGGGGCCAGCTGCCCCCTCCCAGGAGGAAGACATCCAGGAGAAGAGGGGGTCAACACTAGGGGTGTTGTAAACATGGCTCGTCCACATTTGGAAATTTGGCGAGGCCCAACGCTTGGGGGCAAGGACCAGAACCCACAACACAGGGATGCAGACACCCCCCCCCCGGCTCAGCTGTGATGTGATCCCTTGCCCTGAGCTTTCTTGGCCTTACTCTTGAGATTCCTCTTGGCCTTGCCAAAAAGCTCAGGGATCCCTCTCCCTGCGTGAAGAGAGGGCCGCCGGGCTCAGGAAGCCAGCACCCAGGGAACATGGCCGCCATCGCCAAGGGCCCAGTACCCCTTACCAGGGATGGGGTAGGGGACAGATGGTCCAAGGTCCCACCTTCCTTGTGAAATGCGTGCATGTGTGTGCGTTTATGTTGGAATGTATATTTGGAGGAGTAAAGTGTGTGTGTACTAAGGGGGTGCAGTCAAAATTGGCGGGTAGGGCACTGAGGGGACGTCTCCTGATTACTCACAGTGATGTCCCATCACCCTCCCCACCAAGGGCCCTAAATGTCTACAGTGCAGTTACAATTGGCAGGTAGGGCGCTAAAGGACATCTGCTGCTTGATGGCAGTGATGTCCAAGCACCCTCCTTACTAAGGGCCCTACATGTCTACGGTGCAAATAAAACCGAGAGGGGGAGGGGGGGGGGCTATTACATACGGCAACCACGGTAGGGGGACCACTGCCAAGTAGATCCTCCCCCAAGGTGCAAGGCAGGCTAACCCCCCCCCCATCACCCTGATAAGAGATTATATAAGGAAGAGAGTAAGTTGGGGACAGTTGGTAGACTCCCCCACCCCCAAAAGCATAGCACCCAGGGCCCCATCCCACCAGGCGCCGACCCCCCAGGCCCGCCACCACCCACCCCAAGAGGAGCCGGAAAGCGCGGCCCACACACACACACAAAACATCCACCCCCCCACCCCCCCCCGGAGCAAGTCCAGGTTCCAGCCCCTGGGAGAACTCAGGTCAGGCCTCGACAGGACCGAGACAGCCACAACCAGCCGGTCAACGGAGACACCGACCTGTCAAACCTCCAAGGTCCCTTACTGACGCTCTACCCTCTACCTCCTCCAGAAGTCCCCCCCAGGACAGGGCCAACAAAGCCCCCCCAGCCCCCGCAGACCTGGTGGATGTCACCCAGAGCAATCACGGGCCCCGAGAGGGTTGCCCCGCCCCGTCCCAGAGCCAGGGAAGGAGTGATCCCAGCCCCAGGTGCGGATGGGCAGCCCATCCAGCGCCCCTGGAATGAACAGTTTTTCATATTTTATATTTAAAGATTTAAACTATAAGGTTTCTGACTGAGCAGATTTTGACTTACATTGGTGTTTGTCAATGCACAAACTAGTTTAAAAGTATAAAAGGGCTTTTTCTTGTGTTTGTATTCTTGCAGTTCTCCCCCAGCATTGGATGAATGAAGAGGAAGATCTCTGCAACCAGCAGAGGAACTTAAGAGTGCAACAGAAGGTACCAGAACCTGCTCAAAGTGAAGAGCAACAGAAGGAACCAGATCCTTCACTGATTAAGGTACAGGAGAAACCAGAACCTCCACAGATTAAAGAGGAACCAGGGAAAGTCTTCATCAGTCAGGATGAAGATCAGCTTGATCTGAAGCAGGAGACTGATACCTTGATGGAGATTCCTACTTATGAGGAAAATGAGAAAAGTGAAGCAGATCTAAAAAATCAGCAGAAGAACTTCAGAGTGGATCATGAGGAACCAGAACCTCCACAAACCAAAGAGGAACAAGGGGAGCAACAACTTCAACAGGTTAAAGAGGAACCAGAACCACCACAGATTAAAGAGGAGCCAGGGGAACTCTGCATCAGTCAGGATGAGGATCAGCTTGATCTGAAGCAGGAGACTGATACCTTGATGGAGATTCCTACTTATGAGGACAATGACAACATTGAAGCAGATCTAAACAATCAGCAGAGCTTTAATGTAACTAATAATCAGGATGAAGAAGGAAACCAACATGAAGAATCAACATCAACTACAGATGAAGAGACAGAATCCACATCAACTACAAATGAAGAGACAGACCCGAAGAACAGAGATCAGAGGAAGAGAAGAGACAGAAGTCATGTCCAAAATGGGTATGATGAAAGATATTGTGCATGTAAAAAATGTGGTAAAAGGTTTAGTGGGCAGTCTCAGTTGAAATTTCACATGAAAACTCATACAGGAAAGAAAACATTTTCTTGTAAAAACTGTGAAAAAAGTTTTAGTTATAAATCTAATCTCAAAAAACACAGGACAACTCATACAGGCGAAAAGCCCTTTATGTGTAAAGAATGTGATTCAAGTTTTGGTCAAATGTCTAGTCTAAAAACACACATGAGCATGCACACAGGAAAAAGGCCTTTTTCATGCGAAGAATGTGATTCAAGTTTTCGTCATGTGGCTAGTCTTAAAATACACATGAGAACACACACAGGGGAGAAGCCTTTTTCTTGTAAAGTATGTACAAAAAGTTTTGGTCAAATGTCTCATCTCAAAGCACACATGAGAACTCACACAGGAGAAAAGCCTTTTTTTTGTAAAGAATGTGATAAAAGTTTTGGTCAATTATCTCATCTCAAAGCACACATGAGAACTCACACAGGAGAAAAGCCTTTTTCTTGTAAAGAATGTGATACAAGTTTTAGTCGTATAGATTATCTCAAAACACACATGAGAACTCACACAGGAGAAAAGCCTTTTACTTGTAAAGAATGTGATAAAAGTTTTAGTCAAATATCTCATCTCAAAGCACACATGAGAACTCACACAGGAGAAAAGCCTTTTTCTTGTAAAGGATGTGATACAAGTTTTAGTCGTATAGATTATCTCAAAACACACATGAGAACTCACACAGGAGAAAAACCTTTTACTTGTAAAGAATGTGATACAAGTTTTCGTCATGTGGCTAGTCTTAAAATACATATGAGAACTCACACAGGAGAAAAGCCTTTTACTTGTAAAGAATGTGATAAAAGTTTTAGTCAAATATCTAATCTCAAAACACACATGAGAACTCATACAGGAGAAAAGCCTTTTTTTTGTAAAGAATGTGATAAAAGTTTTAATGATTCATCTAATCTCAAAAAACACATGAGAACTCACACAGGAGAAAAGCCTTTCCCTTGCAAGAATTGTGATGCCAGTTTTAGTCGAATATCTATTCTAAATACACACATGAAAACTCATATAAGTGAGAGATAGTTTTTATGGCTGATAAATGGCGGTCATAAATGCCATTTAGTAAAATACATTAGAAAACAGAAGAGAAGAAGAAGAAGAGAATGAGAAGCTTTTCTTTTGTAACAAAAAAAAAGTAGATAAAGGATTTATAGAAAAATCTCAACTTCAAAAACAGAAAAACATAGAGCAGAAAACTTGTACAGTATATGGGAAAATATTGTGAAAATGCCATTTAGTCTTTTTTTTTCTTTTTCGTTTTTAGAAGAAAGAACTTTTTTTTTATATACTAAAAAGGAAATGTTGGAATATTTCAAGCCTTAGTTTAATTTAGTGAATTTATTGTATTGGTTTAAATAAAACAATGTTCTTTGTCCGGGAAAAAAAAGAACATTATAACAAATGTTTATGTCAAAAACATTTAGTGATCATGTTTAACCCTTGTGCTATCTTAGGCATTTTGCCGTTGGGAGTTGGGTCATCTAGACCCACTAGACAGTGCGCTAAACCATTTTTCTTCAATGATTTGTGATCTTCCCTGGTGTCCATGGATTACATGAAATCTTTCCACCTTTATCCACCTTTGTCATGGTAGGGAGAACACGTCAATGTAAGGGTGGGGTCATCTAAGATAGCACAAGCAATACATCTTTTTCAATGACTATGATGTTACTGTTTGATCAACCAGTAAAGTTCCCTGAGCTGAATCCAGTAAATAAAATCTATGATCTGTTAAGAAGAGGAAGATGAAACACCAGGCCTAATGATAAAGACGACTTGAAGTCTGCTGTTAAATCAGCCTGAGCTTTCATTACATGTGCACCCCCCCAAGCTGGTGGCCTCAATGACACAGAGCATTGATGTAGTAATTCAGTTCAAAGGAGGCATTAACTACATTTTGTCCTGTCATTGTTTTTTATTATTTTAGACAAAACTTATTTAGTTGACCATTGTTGTATTTTCTGCTAAGACAATGTTTATGTTGTCAAAGTGTGTACATTATTATGAAAATGTATTGTAAACGTCTTTGATTTTTTGTCATAATTTCATTGTTGTTTTAGGCTAAAAGAAGGGACTTCAGTTTTTAATTTGTCAAGGCATGTGAGCTAGTAACCATTGAGTGAAAACAGATTTTCTTTTAAATCCACTAACTAATGGAATCACCATGAATCAGCAAATTCTGCAGCGCAGAATTCAAGCGCTGCTTCAATATGCAATGTTTTGAAACATAAAGTGTTGCAGAACATTTAGGATGGAAAAACTGTGGAGAACATTTTCATGTGAATCATCTTCTAAGCTGTTTGTTCCCTTTTGGGGTCACTAAGGCAGGGGACATCCTGCATCCAGTCTGTCACAGGGCCCATGCACTCTCACATTCACATCTAGGGACCATTTAGACCAACCTAACCACTGCACCACCGTGCAACGTGACAACAATTATGTTTATGTTTTGTTGTTTATGTTACTGCTGAACGTAACCAGAATGTTGATGGAAACTTGTTTGAAGTTACAAACCCCATTTCTTTCTTTCTATATAAATCTTTGTGTTTGTATCACTTTTGTTGATTTTGATCTTTGGTTCTAAATGATGCTGATTTAATTCATATAATTTCAACTTTTTTATACATCCAGTAAAAATACACACCTATAGTGAATGTACAAATATATTCTATTAAAAACCAAGAATCGTGGTTCGATCTGTGAGCCATTGAGCTTGATTCATGAATTGAATTGGATCGCCACCTAAGGAACGATCCACAGTCTTAGTAGAACCGCATCTCTACCATTTAGTGAGGAAAAGATTTTCCTAAAAATGTATGAAGGAAGATGCGAATAAAGAACCAGACTGGTGTTTATGTCTGGTGTTCTTGTGATTCATGTTTTCTAGTAGACATTAGAACTGTTCCTCTGTTCTTTTTTGTTCTCAGTGTTCTGTTCCAATCTTACTGTGAAGAATAAAGTGGACGTGAACATCAGTCAGAAGTGTGGAGTCTTTCCCACAGTGTGGGTTTCTGCTGTTTGTTGCTTCTCTGCTGGTTCCAAAGCTGGACTCTGTTCCAAAAAAGTTCAAGGGTAAATTAATTGATGTTCCACACTATTGGAATTTGCATGGAACTTTAAATATGAAGGACTGCATTCACTGTGAAACACGTATTTATTCAAAGACGTGAGCATAAAATGACTTTTAAGGAGAATAAATGTTTAAACTTCTAGACTAGATGGAGACTGAAGCATTTTTCTTTTTTAAAATCTGTGAAAAATATCACATTTATCTAAAAATCAGAATCACACTTTAGAACAACTGTTTTTCCTGTTTTTATTGGACTAATGTTCATCTGCTGAGCAGAAAAATCTGATGTTGAAGTGAACTGTTTACTTTTTTTCACGAGTTTGTTCATAAAACCCAATTTGTGTGCAGTAGAGACAGCCGTTATAAAGCCTTATATATCTTATAACAGGTTTAATAGTATAAAATATAACCAGTGTGTTTGTGACTGAAAGATAGAATGAGAGAATCTCCTCTCTGCTGTTTGGACACTTTGACCAGCAGAGGGCAGCAGAACTTTCAGCAACTCTGGATCTGATCCCACAAAAACAATCCATGGATGATCAGATTTCAGAAGATTTGAAGGATCAAAGACAAAGATGTTCTGAAGAGAAGATGTGAGAAGAAAGTCCAGAATGAATCCACTCTGACTTCTCCTCATGTCTCTGAAGCTTGTGTCTTCATGTCTTCACCTCAGAGTTTCTTCTGGATTCCATGTGGATCAATAATATTGATCATGTTCTGTTGTCATTTTCCATCAGAACTTCAGGCTTTTCTCTGCTGATGATCTCTGAGCTGAACTTCTTGGAGGAATTCCTGAATCTGGGATTTGGAGCAAACAGTCAGAACAAAGGAGGTTTCCATTTCTTCTAAGCTCTGCCAGAAGAAAAGAGCTGAAGCTTGAAGCTGAAGCAGCATTTGCTCAGAGAATCTGTCCTCCAGACCAACAAGTCCCACCACAGCCTTGAAGACGTTTCCAGAAGCAGCAGCAGACTGTGTTCCCATGACGATGCGGAAGTCAGCTGCTGCTCTGCAGGAGAAAGTCTGCAGCTCCTCAGTCAGGAAGCTCTTTCAAGCTCGTGCACATCTGTCAGTGCAGCAGCAGAAAGCCTGTTTCCCTGCAGGAAGTCTGAGACTTTTCAAAGTAAGAGCCTCATGTTGGCAGAGATGGGTTGGATTCTTTGATGCTCCAGTGTCTTTTGGATTCAGGATGAGTTCATGCAGATCTAGAAATCCCACCATGATGATCATCTTTGAGGAATTTCAAAATAAAAGACTTACAAACACCACAATCACTGCTGGATGATAAATACATTTACTCTTTATTTTCTGTCAATAAGTAATATTTATCAATGAATCCTTGATTGTAAACGATGGATCTAAAGTTGAAAAGAAGTCAAAGTGCTGACTCAGCACAGATCAAAGGAGACACAGATGATTTCCTGGAATGAAGAAACCATCAAACATCATGATGTGATCTGGAACTGAGCTGTTCTCCAGAAGATCCTCCCAAACATGGAAACTGTTGCTGCAACACGTGAAGGTTTGGTTCTGTTGCTAGTGAGATCTGATGGATCAGAACCAGACTTCTGTCAGCTGGAACTGGGGCTTCTTCCAGACCATGTGGCCTAATGGACAAGGTGTCTGAGTCCGGATCAGAAGATTGAGGGTTCAAGTCCCTTCATGGTTGGATTTAGATAATGTTCTTTACCAGAGAACTTGGCATTTAGCAGTCAGGGGGAGAGAAGTATGGAAGCGATTATGTAGCATAAATAAAAAGCAAAGTCAAAACCAGAAATGCTTTTTCATTTTCAAAATGAAGCTGCATTTTTTGACTCAAAAATATAATGAAAAAGCAATACTTCAAAATGCTTTTTCATTTCCTTCCTCAACACAGCTTATTCTGTCACTTAATTAAAATTAAAATGAAAATGGTATTTGACATTTCATTTTCAAGACGTTCCATGGTAAATGTGTAGCATAATTCATTTAGAAATGTCTAATTTGACATTTTAAATGAATTAACAGAAATGCTTTTTAAGTTTCAAAATGAAGCTGCATTTTTTGACTCAAAATTAAAAAGAAAAAGCAATATTTCAAAATGCTTTTTCATTTTATACCTAAAACCGCTTATTCTGTGTCATTATTAAAACCAAAATGCAAAGGGGGGATTGAATTTGCATTTTCACATCCACCCTGCGCACCTTGTCGCAATATTCATTTAGAAAAAGCATTAGCAGAGGGGAGGCGGGGCGATGACGTCACTGCTTTCTCCTGCTGACTGACACACACACACGCACCAGGAGCAGACTGTGTTAGCGGCAGAGACGAGGGTTTTGTGATGGTTGTGAACTTCTGATGAGTTTCCACAGCTTCTCAGGACTACATAGCAGCATGTCCGCCTTCTGCGGTCCTCCTCTGACGCACCGCGGACAAGCTTTGTTCTTCGGACCGCCAGCTGCCTTCGCACAGCGGAGCGCGAAGCTCCGATGATCGCTGAAGGCGAAAATGCTGCTGCGATCTGAGAAACCATCATATGAATTTGTGTTTCCAGTGGTGTCCAGAACAAAATAAAGACTGATGTCATTCACAGATATTTACACCTTGATCTGCAGCTTCGCGTTGAATTTGCTGTTTGATGACAGCTGGAGCTCCATCAACAGATAGCAGATTTCTCGATGCTAAACGTTGCCGGTTGGACCAAAAACACTAACTCAGCGCGAAGCTGCAGGAGACTATCTTCATCATGTGCTTTTACTACAGTTATGATTATATTTTACGGCCTGCTCCGCTCGATCATATGTTTTTAAATCCGTGCGGTCAGACGACGCTAAAGTTGGCTTACGATTCACAGCTTCTGATTCGCGAGGGAGCTGAAGGAACATTCTGCTGCATTTTTTACATTAAGATCACCTAAAACCGGGTCCTGTTCAAAAACCGCTGGACCTGGCCAGCTCAAACCTGGATTCCTGGATCTTAATAAATCAAACAGCAAATTCACCGCAAAGCTGCAGATAAATTTGTATGTGGGAATTACATCAGTCTTTATTTTGTTCTGGACACCACTGGAAACACAAATTCATATGAAGGTTTCTCAGATCGCAGCAGCATTTCCGCCTTCAGCGATCATCGGAGCTTCGCGCTCCGCTGTGCGAAGGCAGCTGGCGGTCCGAAGAACAAAGCTTGTCCGCGATGTGTCAGGAGGAGGACCGCAGAAGGCGGACATGCTGCTATGTAGTCCTGAGAAGCTGTGGAAACTCATCAGAAGTTCACAACCATCACAAAACCCTCGTCTCTGCCGCTAACACAGTCTGCTCTTGGTGCGTGTGTGTGCGTCAGTCAGCAGCCGGACACACAGAGAGAGCAGTGACGTCATCGCCCCGCCTCCCCTCTGCTAATGCTTTTTCGAATTGAATATTGTGACAACTTGCGCGGGGTGGATGTTAAAATGCAAATGCAATCCCCTCTTTGCATTTTCGTTTTAATTATGACACAGAATGAGCGGTTTTAAGTATAAAATGAAAAAGCATTTTGAAATATTGCTTTTTCTTTTTAATTTTGAGTCAAAAAATGCAGCTACATTTTGAAAATTAAAAAGCATTTCTGTTAATCCATTTTAATTGTCAAATTAGACATTTCTAAATGAATTATGCTACACATTTACCATGGACCTTTTTGAAAATGAAATGTCAAATACCATTTTATTTATCATTTTAATTAAGTGACAGAATAAGCTGTGTTGAGGAAGGAAATGAAAAAGCATTTTGGTGGATTGCTTTTTCATTATATTTCTGAGTAAAAAAATGCAGCTTCATTTTGAAACTTAAAAAGCATTTCTGTTAATTCATTTAAAATGTCAAATTAGACATTTCTAAATGAATTATGCTACACATTTACCAGAGAACTGTTTAAAAATGAAATGTCAAATACCATTTTAATTTTAATTTTAATTAAGTGACAGAATAAGCTGTGTTGAGGAAGGAAATGAAAAAGCATTTTGGTGGATTGCTTTTTCATTATATTTTTGAGTAAAAAAATGCAGCTTCATTCTGAAAATGAAAAAGCATTTCTGGTTTTGACTTTGCTTTTTATTTATGCTACATAATCGCTTCCATAGAGAAGAACTTTCTGACAGGAAACATAGTCAATTATCTGACATCCAGGATTCATTTCTTTCTTTGTTGTCCTTTCAGACTCACTGGAATCCAGCTGCTGTGGTAGAGTATCCTTGTTGAAGCTTAATGTCTTGTTTGTCTCTTTCATGTTGGTTGATCTCTATGGTTTTCTCTGTGTGGTCAGAAGGTGACGATAAAGGAAACATCCAGTTTCTGCACACGTTACTTTTAGGCTAATGCTGAGTAAACAGAGAAAACATCTCTGATCTGATTGGACCAAAGCATGTTAGTGACGTCCACAGTGGTTCCTGCTGTGAAGATCTGTTTTCCTGTTTGTGGATGAAGAGAACAAACGTAGCAGTTCTGTAGCAGGTCAGTACTCTGCGTTGTGGCCGCAGGAACCTCGGTTCAAATCCGGGTCACAGCAATATGTTCAGACCAGGAGTCTCACTGATGCAGACTGATTGATAGAATGACTCATGAGGTCATTTGAGTTCATCTGCTGCTGATTACCTGGATCAGGTGTGTTTAGCCAATAAGGAGCTTTAATGGTAGGTTAGATTGGGGGGGGGGGCAAATATTTTAACTCGGGGGGGCACATTGGGTTCTTAAATGAAATAGAAGGGCCGGACCAGAAGCAGATGCGTGGAGTGAGAATGATATAACATGGAATGTAGATGAAAACATTTGGATTGAAAATTATATATTTTAAAACAGAATATTCTAGATGTTTTAGTTTAGAAATAATATAATAATAAACTTTTGTTCCAATTTTAGATCTCTTTTTTATTGTGAAGCCCTTTGGTACCTTGAGGGAGTTGTAAAGTTCTATATGAATACAGTTTCATTCATTCATGATCCTTTTAATAAAATACATAACATTATTTATGAAATAAAACAATGACCAAATAACACTATGATTTTCAAAGACAAAAATTCAGGAAAAATATACATTAAAAAATAAAATCAATAAATCATCTGACTTGAATCCTCAACCTTCCAAACCCTTAACTTCCAAACGGGTTTATCTAAGACAATCTGATTGTTTTTCATTTGACTTTCTATGAACTTTCTGTTTCATCTTTGAGGATTTGGACTTTTGAAAGACTTTTAGCTGCAGTTTCATCCTTTGAACCAGATGGATCTGAATCTAGAGTCAAAGATTCTAAGGAAATCATGGATTCACAGACATTTGATTGAATTGACAACACTGACAACATTTGTTTGGAAGAAAGAGTGACCTTTGACCCCTCCCTCATGTGTTCCACATCCAGCTGCAGACACACCACTACAGCTCACATTCCACTTCTGATCCAGCAGTTAGAACCAGAGCCTGCATTTGCAGCAGGTTCCAACCCACTGACCACTGATCCACACAGGGGGACGTCCTAAGGGGCGGAGTCAGCCACTGGAGAGAGCAAAAAGGAGAAATGGGGGTCACTCTGGGCCTCTCTGTGTCTGGACCTTCAGAGGGACAGTGGTTTGGTCCAGAACACGGATGCTAAACTAGCTCTCTGGAAACTTGAACTTGTTGAATGGGAAACTTCCTGAAATCTTCTTCATCTGTTGACTTGTTCTTTCTTCATCTGAATGAGCTCAGTCCTCTCCCAAATCCAACTCCATCTATCTTCAGTGCTTTGGACTGAGTTGGAGCAGAACTAGAGCTTTTTCCAGATGTCCTAGTACTTTTATATCAGTGTCTTCCAATATTTGGAGCCCAGGTTCACTTCTTTCCCTGACAAAAATCCCAAAAGGCCTACCAGCCACCAAATAGTCAGAAACCAGAGAAACTTGGTGGTCTGCATTGATGAGAAACCAGTCCCTCCAGGATGACACATGGCTTTTTGGAATCATTTCACACACAAACAAACGGGAAGTTGTGCTTGTTTTTCTGAGAAAATGCAATCAAATGTGTGATAGTGGTCAATGTAAATGTTTAGATAAAGGCTGTAGGGGATTCAGGGATTGTGGAGCGGTTGTTGTTTCCTTCTGGGTTAAAGTGCAGTTTTGTGGAACCTCCCAAAGAGGAGAAACCCAAAAAAGAAAGGAAAAGCAAAGAGACAGGTGGAAGCCATCATGATATTCCTTTCAAACAGGAAGTTCTTTGTCATTTCATGCACTAGTTTCATTTAGCTCTAGTTGTTGAACATTCTAGAAACTCCTAAAAACATTTTCTGTCCACTTTGAAACCATATGGGGCTGACTTGGCCTTGCTCGCTGGGATACGGCCAACATCCAGAAATCTACCAACAGACATTTTTAGCTCTAGTTGTTAAACATTCTATGTTTTGAAGAGGCAGGCTCTTCTAAAAGAAACTAGCAGGAGCCCCAGCGCTGGTCTTTGCTTGGATTTGTTTTAGACTTGTTCAGAGTCAAATGCATGTTTTAAGGGGAGGAGGATTATTTTGTTGTTGCTGTTTTTGTTCCTATTCTTACAATCCACTATATGTCCCGTGTTGAATTCTACTATTAAAATGTGGGAAACAAATGTTTATCAAATCCAAATCAATCCAAAAGCCTGGAGACTGGATGGCCGTGGTCCTCCCTTTGACCTGGACAGTGGTTGCCATGGCTACCTGCACACTCACCAAGCTGGAACTTAGAAGAAGAAAAAGAGACCAAAATGATTGATAAAGCAGGTTTTCCAGGGAAATCCCACAAAGTGCTTTCCAAGCTAGAACTAAGAATATCCAGCATGCATTTGGAAAAACTCATTAGCTTCTTGTGGAAAATGATGAGTCATTGTAAAAGCATTCTATGAATGCTCAGAAAACTTCCTCTAAGGTTGTGGTTGTTTGGAGAAGTCCTCCTCTTCAAAGAAGTTCTCCTGACCATCTTCAAAGCCACTTTCTGCTTTTTCAAACGCTACTGTTCAACAAAAACTTGGTTTCTGCCACAAAACCAACCTTAGACACTGAAACAGAATGAATCCAATGCAGAAATGTGTTGACACCTTTAATTCAAAGCTTCAATCAGTTTGAATCTCATGAAGAACATTTCAAAAATCCACATTTGGATCAGGCGTCTTCATCAGAGCACAACTCATGTTTCCAGGACTGTGACTCACCAATAGATCCTCATTTCCTTTACACAATCTGTTTCCATCATTTGGATTTTTCATAAAAACTTGAGTTAAAAAGAATTGTTGCCCCAAAATGTCCAGTTTGAATAGTCTCCAGTTTGTTGTGTTTGGTTGCTAGGTAACAGGGTCTTTAATGTCTATGATGTCATGGTGGCTTTCAGAGTTGAACTCCTGAATATGACGGTAAACATTTGGATTGAACAAAAATGGGATTGAAGCTCATGCTAAATCCTGGTCTCAATGCTGAAAAAACCTCCTCCTAGATTCTGGTTGTTTGGAGAAGTTCTCCTCTTCCAAGAATTCCTGAAAAAAGCCCTCATTTCTCCTGACCATCTTCAAAGCCACTTTCTGTTTTAGTTTAGTCCAAACTTGCTTTATGCTGACAACATTTACAGCTTGAATCCATCTGAAGAATCCAAGGAAACAAACCAATCTAAGTCTGCATTCATGCCACTTCAGAACCAACAAAGCATGTTTCCAGGACGCTGACTTACCAATAGAACTTGGGATTTCCTTTGCAGAATCCTTCTCCGTGTGTTTTCCTTTGTTTTTCTCCCCAAAACCTAAAGCTGAGATTTTTGCTGAGCTGCAGAACAAACGTCTGACTGCTTTAACCGCCGTTGATGGTTTGTTGTGTTTCCCTCTATAGCTGCTATGGTCTTGCTATGGTTGCTAGGTAACGCTGTCTTTGATGATGATGACGTCAGAGTGGCCTCTAGAATGGACTTTTTTCTTGTGGAACCAGGAGCTGTAACCTTTAGGGCACTAGGACCCAGAAAGAGGTCCAGGCAGTGACGGTGTTCAGTGATGGACTGCGCAGCCGCACTTCCTCCAAACGCCACTATTCATCCAGCGCGTGGAGCGCCAGAGTCCAAACAGGCTTAAGGCGCTTTGATAAAGCGCTCTGGAATCCAGCTATGGTGTGCTAAATGTCAGGTCCAGAACGGAAGATGCCATCAATGAAGTCTGTCTGTCAGCAGCAATCCAACGCTGATGGGGTTTAGCTTGTGGAGGATTTGAATGTTCATTTGCTCTCAGGTTGGTTCTGTGCTGGAAGCCCCAACCCTCAGTTCAGTCAAGTTAGAAAGATGCTAACCAGCTGTTCCCTCTGTCACCATGGAAACACGGACCGCTTTAAAGTCGGACAGGATTTTCACGGAGCGGACTTCTAGACGTGGAGGATAAATACTCCAAGATGAATTCATCAGACATGAATAAAACAGTCTTTTCTACATAGAACAGAATGAAATCCACTGTGTTTTAGCAGCGTCTGTAGCATCACAGAGACGGTGTTCCACCAAAAACTGGGACCTGTCACATGTTGTTTCCTCGTGACAGAGCTGCAGCTTTAATGTCAATGATATAGAAGAAGAAGAATCCAAAACATTGGACTGTTTTCATGTGATCACATGGAAGCAGAATTAGGAAATCTCTAGGAAATCTGTCCTTGTTTTGTCAGCATGTTTGAATTGGAGTTTACAGTTAGACGACAATAAAGACGTGTTCAGACCAAGAAATTGCTTTGATGATATTTTATTTAAATAAATCAGAGAGAAGTTCAAAAAGCAAAACTCCTTAAGTATTTCTGTGTAAAATAGTGTTATCATTTGGCCCGATAAAAAATATATTGTCAAAAATTAAATGTTGGCCCCTTTATGGAGGTACAGCGGGGAAAATAAGTATTGAACATGTCAACATTTCTCTCAAAAAACATATTTCTAATCGAGCTTTTGACACGAAATTTTCACCAGATGTAGGCATCAACCCAAGTAATGCACACATAGAAAGAAATCCAAACATTTATGTCCATAAATGAAGTTATGTGTAATAAAGTGAAATGGCACAGGGAATAAGTATTGAACACGCTTACTGAAATTTATTTAATACTTAGTGCAAAAACCTCTGTTGGTGATTACAGCCTCAAGACGCCTCCTGTATGGAGAAACCAGTCGAATCCATTGCTCAGGTGTGATTTTGGCCCATTCATTCACACAAACTGCCTTCAAATCTTCAAGGTTCCGGGGGTCTCTTCTGTGAACCCGGACCTTCAGTTCTTTCCTTTCTTTGATTTTGATTTGATTTATTGATTTATTTCAAGCATTGTAGTCAAAACAATAAAGAATTTACACATATTTATCAAACTCATTACAGAAATGCTGAAATGCATAGATTAAAAAGACAGAAAACAAAACAAAAATGTCACTTAAATCACATTTGCTTAATTAAATACAGTGATCATTAACTGAAGTATAAGTAGAGTTTGATTTATTGCTTGAAAAGGAGTGGGAAGAAGCAAGCTTATATAATCCCACCCCTGCTGAGTCCATTCATTTGATAGTTTTACAGTGTTTTAAATCTGGTTCTGATCAGATAGATTCTCTTCAAGTAACAAAATCCAGTGCCTAGAAATGAATGATCTTCAGAAAACATTCATTCATGATTTCAGTAAGCAGTAACAATACCGATATGTAATAATCATTGATTATCATTAGAACACTTGATAACATTAAACCAGTAATTATTGCTACACATTGCAGATCAAGTAAACAAAATCAATAGCTTATTGATTTTTTTTAATGATGTTATTTAATATTTCCCAAACTCGCTTCACGTATTTATTTTCATTCAGTAGATTATTGAAGTACACTTTTTTACTGTAACGTGTTATTTCAGTTAGTTTATTTTTATATGACTTATATCTTTGTTCAGTTTCTCTTGTCCTCTGTTTTAAGAATTTTTTATACAGATTATTTTTCTTTTTACAAGCATTTTGTAGACCGGTGGTTAACCAAGGGCATTTGGCAAATTTGTTCTTGAATATATAAATTGGAGAGTTCTTATTGTAAAGTGAGCTAAATATTTCTAAAAAACATTTATAAGCAATATCGATATCTTTCTCTCTGTACACAGAGTTCCAGTTTTGTCTGGATAAGTCATTATTTAGAGCATTAATGGTTTTTTCATTTCTTAACATTTTGTAGACTGGTTCTTTTATAATTTTCTTTGTCTTCACCTTGATGTCAAATAGTGCAAAAACTGGTAAATGATCAGTTATGCCACATATCATTAGTCCACTCATATTAGTGTATTCTATATTATTTGTAAAAATATCAATAAGAGTAACACTTTGAGTAGTGATTCTGCTGGGTCTTGTTATGGTTGGATATAAACTCATTCCATACATTCTGCTAATAAAGTCGTCGGTCACTTTATGTTTGCTGGGGTTTATCAGATCGATATTGAAGTCCCCACAGATGTATAATATTTCAGTCAGACAACTCTTGCAGTAAGAAATATTTATTTGACATACTTAATTTCCACATTCTTTAAGTTGGCATTCACATCTTTTTCGTTTGGCATAAGGCTCCGTTCAATTCCATGAGAAATTTCCATAAAACTTTCGGGTAACAAAACCCCCCTTTACGGAGCCCACAGGTGGAAGCCGGGGAGGAGGGAGGGGCGAAGAATGAGCGCTGAAGGTAAGAAAGAGAATGAACAACTGCGCACCTGGGCTTAAATAGGACGCTGAGCAGGTGAGTTAATTGACTGAACCGCCCTAGGGCAGCCACCTGCAAAACACTGCTGCGAGTATCTGCCTGAAATACGACAAGTCGTAATTTTGTTATTTAGAGAGGTAAACATCTTTTCCATCCAGTTACTGAACACTTCTAAGCTTGACCCTGGCAACCTATAAACACGGCTTATAATGACATTTTTCCCTGAATCGTTACACATTTCAATTGTAAGACATTCCAGTATTCCATCCACTGTGACAGACAATTTATCAATTATCGTTAACTTCATATTTTTTTCCACATATATTGCGACTCCGCCAGCTTTTTTGTTTACTCTGTTCACATAGTTAAGTTCATAGTTTTCCGATTCAAAGTCAGCGTCCTTGTCGCAGCTGAACCAAGTCTCAGATATGGTTATGATATCAAAGGAATGCCTGATGTTCTGTAAATATTCCTTGATGTCTTTAAAGTTGGTATACATGCTTCTGCTGTTAAAGTGAATGATTGACAGTTTTTCTTCTGGGTTAACAGAGTTTTTAAAGTCATCTATGCTGTAATATTTGCAGTCCATATTAACAGTGAATAAAGAATTGATCAGGGTCGATGTCTTGAAGGTTGTTGTCATTATCACTGAATATTTGAAGGTCAGTTTGCTCACCATTCAGATCTCTCTGATAGTTGTAGTTGCAGGTGACTGTTGTAGAAAAAGTGTTGTTGTTTTTTAGAAGTCATTGATAGTAGAGTTTGTCTCCTCATCTCATAAGACCAACATCTTCACGTATCTCTTGTTTAGACTGTAGTGCGTAAATATTTTTCCAAATCTTGCAGGCTCCTGATAAGAACAACCTTGGACTGCTCAGGGGAGCCACAGAGTTTGGCATAAATTCTACAGTCTTTCACCCAGGTTCCTTGAATTTTCCCCTGCTTTGTCAAGTAACATACTCTTCTTGCGATGTCGGCATTCTTTTTCGTGAGGTTGTCATTCATGGTTCCCCTCAGATTTCTTCCTTGCTTCAATAAAGCTGCTTTGTGTTTCCAATTGACAAACTTTAAGACATTAATTCAATACATTCTTCAGCACCACCAGGACCCACATCCAGCCCATCAACAGCCAGAACATCAGTGACATCAGCGTCTGATCTTCATCACATCATCAACAAAGGACGACCTCTACGTTTTTACAATCTGATGGATTTCAGTCTTTCTGCAGCTTTTCTTTTGTAACCCTTGAGCTATCCTAGGCACTTTAACATTGGGAGTTGGGTCATCTAGACCCACTAGACAGTGCGCTGAACCTTTTTTCTTCAATGATTTGTGAACCTCACCGGTGTCCATGGATTACATGAAATCTTTCCACCTTCATCCACCTTTGTCATGGTAGGGAGAACACGTCAATGTATAGTGCAGCAGATAACTGCAGATTTCATAAGAATACTTCACTTAGGTATGCAAGCATGAAATTTTCCACACATATGCTAAAAAGTCCACTCTTTTCAAAAATACCGCTGGCCACGCAAAAATCCAAGATGGCGACCATGAAATTCAAGATGGCGTTCCGATGTTTTTGTTTTTTTGCAATATCATTAAAACTATTGGTTTTAGACCCCATAAATGAGTGAAACTTGAATATAAAGGTGGATATTGCGGACATTTTGATGCATAAATTGGGTCTATAGCTCTATTGGTTCTCGAGATACTGTCTATTGATATTCTTTAAAATTGACGTGTGTGACAAACGACGTGCGTTACATCTCCAGAAGTAGTAATTTTCTGATATAAAAATAAACGATATTGATAGTAAGCCTAAACAAGAATGATTTGATCAATTGTCATACCAACAGCATGTTATTTTGCTAGTATATTGCCCTGAAATCAATTGTGAATTTGTGTTCATGCAGAGGTTATGCTAGCTGTTAACTATCCTTCGAAAACAATAGGGAATCACATCTACAGATGTTTTATATGCTCAACGATTGTAGAATCACAATTCACATTTACATGTGCACAGTGCTGTGCATGGGAGGCAAGCATTGTAGCACTTGCATCGACCAGTACAACCAGCCTTCCCAGTGCAGCCACATTTCACGAGTTGTTGGCAGCTCTTGAAGATCGGGTCCTTGGTTGTCCAGAAGATCTGCCATTCTGAACCAACCTTCTTCCATCCCCACTCTGAGGGGTCCTCTGTCACTAGCTGGCACTGGGTTGCCTGGCCCCACACACAACCAGTTTGGTATGCAGCACGCCTTGTGTGTTGGAGCAAAGCTGCACTGGTGGGAGGGATGGCTTCATACGACCTTTGTTTTCGGGCAAACAATTCAAGCCTGGCATCATCTACAGATTCAGCAGAGCTAGACCTGTCATACATCAGTATGACAAACTTCTTCAAGACTTGCAGGTCACCATCATTCACACGAACAGGGTATTGACTGAGCTTTGAGAATACAGGTGATACTTCTGGGTAGATGTTCCATGTCTGCCAAGCAGTTACTTTGCCCTTGCCACGGAACGCAGCCACAGTATCACAACCTGTGAAAGCATGAAAGAATGACATGCCTGTGGACTTCTCTTGACCCCAAAAATTGGCAGAGGTCATGGACACTGATCCATCTCAGGTTCTGACCTTGTCCAAATGCCACCCACAGCTCTACCAAACCCAAGCTTTGGAGGATGGGGAAGGTGCTGATTGCAATGACTATGATGTCTGTGTCATTTGCTTTAACCATAACAGTCTTGCTACCTTGTAAGACTGCATATTTGGCATGCACAAATATGCGGCTATCAGCTTCCTCGTGACAGCACTTGTCAAGTCCTTCAAGGGGAATTTCATTTGTGCTCAAAACAGAAGGTCCAGTTGTGACAATCACCGGATCCACCCTGCTTGCAAGGAACTCAAACAACTCTGTTTTGTTCTGGTTGTGTTTTAGGAAATTGCTCCAACAAGATGGAAGACTGTTAATTTAATGTTATATATGATCTTTCACAGCTTTGTAAAAGACGGTTTATTACTACGATTAGTAGTCAAGCGTGCTCTGTCGCGATTTTGTGAAAATGCTGACATATCATATCTTGAGAACCATAATAGCTACAGCCATAAAAATGGTACCAAAATGTCCGCAATACCCACATTTATAGCCATGTTTCACTTATATATAGAGTCTAAAGTCAATAGTTTTGATGGTATTTCAGAAAAACCAAAGATTCTGGACGCCATCTTGAATTTTTTGGCCGCCATCTTGGAAATCTGTGTGGCCAGCGGTATTTTTTGAAAAGACTGTATATTTTAGCACATATATGGAAAATTTCATGCTTGCATACCTAAGTGAAGTATTTTTTCAGTTGTCTGCTGCACTAGTAAGAGTGGGGTCATCTAAGATAGCAGAAGGGTTAAATAAATCTCATGGCCAAATTATGACATTTTACAAAGAAAAACCATTTGGTTTCAAATGATTTAAATTGCCCGTTCACAAAGGCTTTAAAAAGATGAGACTTATAAAGTTTTTGTAAAGAACCTGTCTGCTGCAGGACCTGTACTGGTGCATTGTGGGTAATAATGTTCTGTTTGGGATATTTGCTGGATTCTGGACGTCGACAGTTGCGTTGGTCTTGATTGTTTACCGTTGTGGTTTGGATGTTTTTTGTTATTTGTAGCACAGCTGAGTAGGTCTCATAGACATGTTGTACTGCCAATGTGCCTTTGGGCCAACTTGATTGGGCTGTTTGGAAGAATAATGAGGATAAATGAGAGCCTCCATCAGATCATGACCATTTTGATAGCCTCATTAAGTCAGGAATTAAGATGGCTCCCCTAACACCTGTGAGCCTCACACCACACAGGAGCTCTCCTACCCCTCCAGCACTCCCTCCTTATCCTTCACCCAAAGTCCCTCCAACACGTCCTTCATCCAAAGCCCCTCCAACGCGCCCCCTCCATCGTTCATCCAAATCCCGTCCAGCTCCCGCTCCTCCTGGTCCAACACCCAAACTACCCTCAACTCGACCTCCCCTGCGCGCCTCTAGACGTGCTATCCCCCAGAGCTAGGATGAAACGGGCCCCCAGTGTCCTAGGAAAGGTTATGTCAAACTGGGGCCCTGTGATGAACAGCTTCCTTCTGGTGCTATACCTGTAGTTGCACCACGTAGAATGCAAAAAAGGGCAGTTAGACTGTCCAATCAAAGAAATCTAGTTCATATCCCCAGCAAGAAGGTTTCGACCAGTCCCAAGGAAACTAATCTCAAACTTGCTGCACTCAATGTCAGATCTTTATGCAACAAATCATTTTTAATCAATAATCTTATCTCTTCTTTTAATCTTGATTTTATGTTTTTAACTGAAACATGGCTTGACAAAAACACAGGAAACATAGTTCTAGTCGAATCAACTCCCCCCAACTACAAACATGTATCAGAAATACGAGAAAATAAAAAGGGTGGAGGCGTTTCTGCACTGTTTAGAGATAATATTGCAACCCGCAGACTATCATTTGGTGTGTTTTCATCATTTGAGTATGTGTCCTTTAAGATTGAGTTAAAACAAACTCCTCCCTTACTCTGCATAGTCATGTACAAACCTCCTCAGCACAGCCAAAGTTTCATTGATGATTTCACTGAAATGCTCTCAGTTGTGTGCACAGACTTTGATGGTCTAGTCATTACAGGTGATTTTAATGTTCATGTTGATAATGTCAATGACAGAAATGCAAAAGAGCTCAATGCTGTCCTTGAAACCTTTGATCTAATTCAGCATGTAAGTTGCCCCACCCACAGCAGAGGGCACACTCCAGGTTCATTATGAAATGTATAAGGGGGAGTTGTACGCTTACAACCAGATCTAATGCAGAACAAGGGAAAGGTACTTCTCTGAAATCATTGGAAGTTGCAGCAACAACTCTCGTGTCCTGTTCACAACAGTAAACAGATTAACTAACCCTCCAACCCAGCTACCAATAGAACTGATTTGCACACCTAAATGTAATGAGTTTGCTGTATTTTTTAATGACAAGGTTCAGGGCAGTAAAAAAGCCATCAACTCCACAACACATATAACTATCGAAAGGCCACCTACTCACTCTAAGCTGACACACTTTGTACCTGTCACTGACCAAACTGTCCAAGAGACCATCACCCGTCTGAGCTCGTCTACATGCTGCCTTGATGTGTTACCCACTAGATTTCTAAAGTCTGTCCTGAACAGTGTGTTGCCATCAATTACTCAAATAGTTAACATGTCTCTTCAATCTGGAATATTTCCAGAGGCCTTAAAAACTGCAGTCATTAAACCTCTCCTGAAGAAAAACGGTCTTGATCCCACTGTACTGAATAATTACAGACCTATCTCTAATCTGCCATTTTTAGGAAAAGTCCTTGAAAAAGTTGTCTACCAACAGCTCACTGATTTTCTCTTATTAAACAATTCATTTGATGTTTTCCAGTCAGGTTTTAGACCCCATCATAGCACAGAAACTGCTCTTATCAAGGTAACCAACGACATCCGCCTGAACACTGATGATGGCAAAGTCACTGTCTTAATCCTGCTAGACCTGAGTGCTGCCTTTGATACTGTTGATCATGGGATCCTTTTGCACAGACTCCAAGACTGGGTTGGCATCTCTGGATCTGCCCTAAGTTGGCTCAAGTCTTATCTAGAAGACAGGAAATATTTTGTTGAAATTGGGAGTTGTGTCTCAGACTACATGGCCTTGACTTGTGGTGTGCCCCAGGGATCGATCCTGGGACCCCTTCTGTTCAACCTCTACATGCTGCCACTAGGGCAGTTAATACGCAGTAATAACATATCTTATCACAACTATGCAGATGATACTCAGATCTATGTGTCACTGACAACAGGTGAATATGGGCCAGTGGTTCACTCAGCCACTGCCTCCAACAGATCAGTGCGTGGATGCAGAACAACTTTCTCCAGCTAAACTCAAACAAGACCGAAGTTATTATTTTTGGCCCACAGAAACAAAGAGAAAGTCTCAGCAGCTACCTTCATTCTCTGTCTCTTAAACCCTCAAATCAAGTCAGAAATCTAGGGGTAATCATGGACTCTGACCTGAACTTTAACAGCCATATCAAGTCAGTAACATCAGCGGCATTTTACCATCTGAAAAACATTGCCAAAATCAAAAATATAGTGTCAAAGCCAGACCTGGAGATACTTATTCATGCATTTGTCTCCAGTAGGTTAGACTACTGTAACGGCCTGCTCACCGGCCTCTCCAAACGAGCTGTAAAACAGCTTCAGTACATCCAGAATGCTGCTGCTCGAGTCCTGACCAGAACCAGGAAGTATGATCACATTAGTCCTGTGCTCAGGTCTCTGCACTGGCTCCCTGTACCTCAAAGAATAGACTTCAAAGCAGCTCTGCTTGTGTACAAGTCTCTCCATGGCCGATCACCAAAGTACATCTCTGACATGTTAGTGCCATATGAACCATCTCGTACTCTGAGGACCTCAGGGGCCGGCCTCCTGTTGATTCCCAGAGTCAGAACTAAACAAGGGGAATCAGCGTTTCAATATTCTGCAGCTAAAATCTGGAACAGCCTCCCTGAAGTCGTAAGACAGGCCTCTTCTGTGTTCATGTTCAAATCTAGACTTAAAACATTTCTGTTTAGCCGTGTATATGACTGAAAGGTCCTATCTGCACTTTTCTTTCCTTTCCTTTCTTTATTTTTAAATCAGTTTTCAAATTTTTTTTTTCTTTTCTTTTAAAGTAAATTTTATGTTGATTATTTCTATGATGTATTGTGATTTTAATGCATTCTTCTGTTTTGTGAAGCACCTTGAATTACTTTGTGTATGAATTGTGCTATACAAATAAACTTGCCTTGCCTTGCCTTACAGACTAAAAATGAACATCACCAACTAATTTACCCTTAAACTTACCCGGGTACGTCCAGCTTTGGAACCTGCAGAGAAGCAACAAACAGCAGAAACCCGAACTGTCCAAACTTCTGACTGATGTTCACGTCCACTTTATTCTTCAGAGATAAGATTGGTACAGAACACTGAGAACCAAACATAACAGAGGAACAGTTCTTATGTCTACTAGAAAACATGAATCATAAGAACACAGAGACACAACACCAGTCTGGTTCTTCATCTGACTCTTCCTTCATACATTTTTAGGAACATCTTTTTCTTTTTCTCACTAAACTTGGTCTAACAAAACATAAACCACAGTTACAACTTTTTGTTTAAAATAATAATCAAATATTTACTCATCACAAAAAAAGTGTCAGAATTAAAGACATCT
The DNA here is from genome assembly GCF_053564925.1 of Oryzias latipes. Taxonomy (NCBI): domain Eukaryota; kingdom Metazoa; phylum Chordata; class Actinopteri; order Beloniformes; family Adrianichthyidae; genus Oryzias; species Oryzias latipes. The sequence continues at coordinate 24,589,112 of NC_136238.1, read as the reverse complement.
ACAAAATCTTTTTTTGTGTTGTCATGGTAACACACACATGAACAACATAATCATCTCAGCATAAACAACTGCCACATTGAATCCGTTCAAGATTTCACTCTAATAATACAAAACAACACATTTCTATTAACTGATACATCTGAAATAATTCATTTTTCGGAAAATTTTACAATTTTGTCAATAAAAGCAATAAAACTCAGTCATCAGCTGTGCTGCAGAGGTAGAGTGGTTGACCTCTGATAAGAAGATTGCAGGTTGAACTACCACTTTGCCTGTCCATGTGTCAAAGTGTCATTGGACAAAAATGAACCCCACATTGATCCTGGCGGTTATAGGTTGGTGCCAATGTGAGACAGCACAGCTGCCATCGGTGTGTGAATGGGTGTGTGTGTGTGGCAGTGAATGTGACTGTTAGGTACTTCTGGCTTTCAAAGATGGTACATAACTGTTATATCCCATTCGTATATGGCAACATAAAACCAAGGTTCAAAATATTTCAATATAAAAATCATAATTTTGCATAAAATGCTAGTTTCTGTTTTTAAGGCAGAAAATATGTAGTTTTTCCAAATCTTTCCCTCTTCTGATGTAAACCCTGTGTACAAGTTTTCTGCTCCACGTTTTCCTGAATTTAAAGTTTTTTTCTAAATTTCTTAGAGTGTTTTTAAATGTTTTTCTGGTGAGTGAGTTATCATGTGTGTTTTGAGAAGACACATTCGATTAAAACGTTTGTCACATTCTACACAAGAAAAAGGCTTTTCTCCTGTATGAGTTCTCGTGTGTGTTTTGAGACTAGATGAATCACTAAAACCTTTATTACATTTTTTACAAGAAAAAGGCTTTTCTCCTGTGTGGGTTCTCATGTGTATTTTCAGACTAGATGGTTCACCACAACTTTTATTACATTCTCCTCAAGACAAAGGCTTTTCTCCTGTATGAGTTCTCATGTGTGTTTTAAGATGAGAGGTTTGACTAAAGCTTTTGTCACATTCTTTACAAGAAAAAGGCTTTTCTCCTGTGTGAGTTTGCATGTGTGTTTTGAGATTAGATATTTGATTAAAACTCTCATTACATTCTTTACAAGAAAAAGGCTTTTCTCCTGTGTGAGTTCTCATGTGTGTTTTGAGACTAGATGAATCACTAAAACCTTTACTACATTCTTTACAAGAAAAAGGCTTTTCTCCTGTGTGAGTTCTCATGTGTATTTTCAGACTAGATGGTTCACTGAAGCTTTTATTACATTTTATACAAGAAAAAGGCTTTTCTCCTGTATGAGTTCTCATGTGTGTTTTAAGATGAGATATTTGACTAAAGCTTTTGTCACATTCTATACAAGAAAAAGGCTTTTCTCCTGTGTGAGTTTTCATGTGTTTTTGGAGATCATATAATTGACTAAAACATTTTTTACATTCTTTAAAAGAAAAAGGCTTTTCCCCTGTATGAATTCTCATGTGTCTTTTGAGATTAGATATTTGACTAAAACTTTTATCACATTCTTTACATGATAAACGCTTCTCTCCTGTATGAAATCTTACATCAAAAGGTTTGTTAGCAATTCTTGAGTTTTCACCAGACTTGAAAAAGTAAAGTCTTTCCTGGTTTGAACATACTTTGCGTTTCTTAACCAAATCATCTTTTCTACTACAATCAGAGTCACACTGACTTTCTGACAAGTGAGAGCTGTCCACACTTTGGACATGACTATTGTGTCTTCTCTTCCTCTGATCTCTGTTCTTTGGGTCTGTCTCTTCATCTGTAGTTGATGTTGATTCTTCATGTTGGTTTCCTTCTTCATCCTGACTATCAGTTACATTAAAGCTCTGCTGATTGTTTAGATCTGCTTCACTGTTCTCATCTTCCTCATAAGTAGGAATCTCCATCAAGGTATTAGTCTGCTGCTTCAGATCAAGCTGATCTCCATCCTGACTCATACAGAGTTCCCCTGGTTCCTCTTTAATGTGTGGTGGTTCTGGTTCTTCCTGCTCCTCTTTAATCTGTGGAGGTATTAGTTCCTCTTTAATCTGTGGAAGTTGTTGTCCCCCTTGTTCCTCTTCAGTTTGAAGAGGTTCTGGTTCCTCATGTTTCACTCTGAAGTTCCTCTGCCGTTTGTTTAGATCTGCTTCACTTTTTTCATCTTCCTCATTTGTAGGGATACCCATCAAGGTATCAGTCTCCTGCTTCAGATCAAGCTGAATGTTGTAGAACCCTTCTTGCTTCGGTGATGGTTCGGGTTCCTCCAGTTCCTCTTTATAATGCGGAGGGTCCGGTTTCTCCAGTTCAACGCTGAAGTTCCTATGTTGGTTGCAGCGATCTTCATCTTCAGTCACCCAATGCTGGGGGAGGACTGCAGAAATACAAAAACAGACCCTTTTTTATGTTTTGAGGATTTTGTGTGTTGTTAATATATACCATTAACTCATTTTGTGATCTGCTTCACACTCAAAAGTAGAGCAGATCTAAAGGCCCATTTGCATTTTATACCCAAAACAGCAAGAAACATCAGGTTTGCACATCATTTAAATTGCTAGTGTATTATTCAAGCCGCAAGCGGCGTTGTATGGCCCGCAGGCTATTAACGCCCCCACCGCCCGCCTGTACGCACCACTGCTACCCACCTCTACGCAGCACCGCCGCCGCCCTTACTGCTCACCTTTATCAAGGCTTGTCAAAGCTGCATATGCTAATTATGCAAACAATGCTGGTCACCTGAGGATAACGAACAGATTGACATCAGTTACAGACAAATCGGAAAAACTAAACATTTTGATGTCCTTAGCAACAGAGGCTTTTTGATAACCCAAATTCCTTATATGTCCATATCCAGTGTTTTTCAAGATGTTCAGTACCAGCCATGGATGCATGTATTGAAATTTTCACATCATTCCAATGAGAAACATAAGAGTTATAACAGTGAGCAAGTTTTGCAAGCTTTCCACGCGCACGGTGTTCAAAATCTACAACTTGTAACTGCAACTTTTTTTTCACAGTAGCTTGCCCTTGATGCCCAAGAATATACAAAACGGCCGCTAAAAATTTGTCAAATTTGGTACTGGAGCAACTTTGTGTTCTAAAGTGCTTTTTTTGAAAATTCAAGATGGCGGCCTCTCCTCGAGGTCAAAGTGCAACAAAACTTCAGAGGTAGATATAGACTTAGGCTAGGGGCACGTTTCTCAAATTTTGTGAAAATTGCTCGAAAAAAAATGTCTTCTTCCTAGTTGTAGAAAAAAAAATGTGAAAATGACGAAATTGCAAATTTTGGCACAAAATGGCTGCCATCCTGTAATGATTTCAAAACATACTCTGGATATCGCCAACAAAGATATATTGGTTTCTTTAGTCACTTCTCCAAAAATATTCATTTTTTCTTTTGTTTTTGCCGAGGCATCACATTTTTAGTGACGTTTTTTTGCTCATCATGCGCACATTCCTTAATCAATCTTGTTTTATGTTACATCATTTCGTTCAGCGTGGGCCAGGGAATCGGATTTTTCATTTTCTTTCGACATTCCAATAAACCATGTCCAAGCTAGCTAAGATCGTCTGCTTGATTCTGTTGACATTTTCACTGTCACATCCGTCACCTAATAGCTGTTGAACCTCATGCAATGTTTCTGACCGTGATCCGGACCGAAACCATTTGGTTCAACTGCGTGTGCGGTTACACCACTAGTTTTTGAAGATTTTCTTAATGTTTGTGCCAGAACTTCTGTAATTTTTGAACAAATATATAATCACAGCATGTTTGATACATTTAAGACAAACAAGACCAACATTATATTAATCTTTAAGTTTAATTGTAACTAAACACTGAAACTTTATTTTTCTTTTGTCTAAAACAAAAAAGCAACTTTAACAAAAATGCTGTATTTCTTTTTGGGAGAATAAATTGTTTCTTTTTAGTTAAAATGTGTCGCTTCACCTTAATGCTGTTTCTTTAATTTTCTTAGTATTTATGTATAAACTTAACTTCAAGTATCTCAAAAGTGAATAAATGGAATCAAATTGAATTCAAATTGAATTTGTCCTTCAATCAGACATTATTAACCCTTGTGCTATCTTAGATGACCCCACCCTTACATTGACGTGTTCTCTCTACCATGACAAAGGTGGATAAAGGTGGAAAGATTTCATGTAATCCATGGACACCAGTGAAGATCATAAATCATTGAAGAAAAAGGTTCAGTGCACTGTCTAGTGGGTCTAGATGACCCAACTCCCAATGTTAAAGTGGCTAGGATAGCAAAAGGGTTACAACCAGCCCAGTTTCTCGGTCCGGCAGTGAGTTAGTGTAGAACTGCCACTATGCTGGTTGGCTGCGCTGCTGTGGCTGTTAATTTATACGCGTTAACACAAATGAGTTTGAACGCCGTTAGTGGCGTTGAAACGTGAATGGTGGTTCGTTCAAAACTGATTTCCCATCATGCCTTTGTTTACATACAATCCTAAAATAGCAGCGACATCAGGGGGGTATTACAGAAAGCAGGTTATGCTAGCTCCCACTGTAAGTTTGGGGCTAAGGAAGTTGATAACCTCAGTTTTCGGTTCCAGACATGGAGGTATGTTTCAGGGTATGTCAAGTTGCCATAGCAACTCATGCTCTGAACATAACCTGGTCTGAAGCAGGTTTAGTTGAATTAGGCCTGGGCGATAAATCGATCAAATGAATTGATTCAAATTTTTTGTTACGGGCGATTTCAAAAATAACTAAATCGAGTTTTTATTGGCGCATTTTTTGGCTCCCCAGAGCTTCCGTAGCGTTAGTGTCACACGGCGACACGCAACAATCAACACACGAAGCAGCTAGCGACAGCATGGCTACCGGGGACAGTGGGAAGTTTGTTCCTAAGAATGGAATAAAATCATCTGTTGTTTGGAACTGGTATTGGTTTGCTGCTACAGTGGAGGAAGAGACCCCCCCCCCACGCTGCCTAAAGCCCATCGGAGTCAAAGGCTCTCACGCGCTCTTTCCTCTTAAACACGCACGTGCCCTGACACACACACATACTGATTCTACAACGCCTGTATAGTTAGTTCATTAGTTAGTTAGTTGTTACTGTTATTTGTTAATAAAGAATACTGCGTTGTAATTATTACTTGTACTGATATATATTCATTTGCGATGCGGCCGCCGGAGGATTTTGTTTTCGGAGGACGCGGACGCGGGGGGGGGGGGGGGGGGGGGGGTGACTCCTGCTGCTTCATGATTATCATTTTCTCCGTGGAAAAGACGGGGTTTCTTAATTCAATTAAAACCTTAGACCCCAGATATGAGCTATATTGTTAATCCTTTAGAAAATGGTGCTACTTTCAAGGTGAATGTTTGTCTCCTTTTAGTCTCCTTTTAGTTCTAACCTTTTTATTTTGGATAAGTGAAAACAAGTTTAGAATAACGAAATTAGACAAAAACAAGACAAAAATTATATAAAACAAGACAATTATTTAAACACAAGTCCAAAAAGGAAGTAAGAAGAAAAATCTTATACTTAACTTTGATTCCAAGAGTGATTTCATTTATTTATAATTGATCCCAGAAATGGGGGTTACATTTGTCTTGGGTTTGATTAAATAAAAGCAACATTTGCTTGAACTTGTCTGCCGTTTGTACTTATTGCTTTCCTTAAGTAGGGTGGGGAAAAAAAAAAAAAATCGGAAATCGAATTAAAAAAAATTAAATCGGAGATTTTATTTTTAGGCCATATCGCCCTGCCTTAAATTGAATGTTAGTTTGTTTTCAGAGAGGTGAAGCAGCATGGCATGTCCGTTTGAAGATGATTTAGTGGATGAAGAAGTTCAGATAATACTTTTTCCACAGTGAGAGGCTGATAAGACCACAAATGGATGTTGGAAAGAGAAACTTTTTTACTTTGATCTAACTTAATTATTTGCTTCAGTTAAGATAGATCATTTTTTTAGTTGACTCATTGACTCACTCCGGAAAAAGGCTCAGCAGAGGTTGTACTTCCTGCGACAACTCAAGAAGTTCAACCTGCCTCAGGAGCTGCTGACCATTTTCTACACTGCAATAATCCAGTCTGTCCTGACCACATCCATCACGGTCTGGTTTGGTTCAGCTACCAGACACGACAGAAACAGACTTCAGAGAATCATCAGATCTGCTGAGAGGATTATTGGTACCAGCCTTCTCCCCATTCAGGACCTGTACCGATCCCGTGCCAGGAAGCGGGCTGGCAGGATCGTAAAAGACCCCTCTCATCCTGGACACTGCCTGTTTAGCCTCCTCCCGTCAGGGCGACGCTTTAGGACACTGCGAACCAAAACCACTCGCCACAAAGACAGCTTCTTCCCCAGAGCTGTCACTCTAATGAACACCTGACTCCAGACTACTCAAGGACACTGTACAATCACATAAACTGTCCAACTGGAATTACTGCTGCTGCATTTTTCATTTTTTATCTTTTTGTCTTGTTATTTCAATCTATTTCCTTATTCAGTTATGTTTATTTATTCATACAGCTACCTTACACTTACCTTCTTTTATATTATTTATCCCTTTATTATTTATCGTTCTACCTTGCTAGTTTGCACGAGAGCACAAGTAACCGAAGTCAAATTCCCTGTACATGCGCTGTACTTGGCAAATAAAGTGATTCTGATTCTGATTAAGTCAGCTTAAAAATAACACGTAATTTTCAGACAGTTATTTTACTTTCATTCAAATTAATTCAATTAAGTAGGTGTAACTTTGGTGCTGCTGTTAGATAAGCACCGCAAGGGATTCTGGGATACCATTCCCTTTTCCTGTCTGGACGGATTTTGGTTTAAGTGTGGGTTTTTGACAAAATGTGTTTAGTTGTTTAGCTGTTTTACTGTGTTTTGCCAAGTTATTTTTTCCTACTAAGCACATGTCTCTGCACCATGAGTGAGAGGGAGAGAGAGGATGATGAGTTTATATAGCACCTCTACCACACAATAACAACAGTGACGGAAAACTCCTAAACAAATTTAAGCACTTTGTGCATTTTATTCCGTTATTTTTATTGTTATACAAATGAGTATATCTGCCGGCTCAAAGACATATGAGAGATCAAGAATTATAATAAATTAAGATGGAAAAAATATTGAGGGAATAACCCTTTTAATCATTAAAATGTTCAATATGTGAGACAAACATGTAAACATTTGGACATCAATTTTCATGAAAGGAATAAATAAGTAAATGAAATGAAAAGGAAAATTGGAGTAATATGACATTTAGTTAGATAAAAATTTAAATTTGAGTTGCATAAACAATTATTGAGTTTTATAGACGTAAGAAATTAGGTTGAATAAATTTAACTCAATTATTTGTTACCAATAGAAGTAATTCATTTAAAGTGGCAAAATTGGATACGTTATGCGTCACAAGGAAAATGGAAATAAGATCAGAAACTAACTTGTGCTTTTACTTTGTCCTTTCTTTTTCTCCAAGCAGAAAAACTTTTTTTTGATGATGATGATGATGATGATGATGATGATGATGCAGCCGTTTTACTTTTTTGATGGACGTATAATTTTCATACGCAGTCATTAAAATCTCAGATTGCATCTCACTAAAGTGTAGCGCTCTCTTTTTTTCTTCACGCGTTTCCATGGTGACTCTGGATATATCCATTTAGAATGTCTTTGTGTACCTGCTGTGCACGCCCATTAACCCAGGGTTACCATGTCGAGCGTAATTACGCCAACTCATATCCGGTCTTCTTGAACCAACATACCAAGAGTAAGCAAGTTCAGATGGATTTCAGCCAGAGTTCAGGCTTAAAGTCAGGCTAGTCATGCTTCCTGGGGCCTGTTTCAGAAAGGAGGTTCAACCAACTCTGAGGTTGAACTTGAACTCTGAGTTGGTCAATCGGGAGATTAACAACTCTGAGTTTTCTGTTTCAGAGAAGCTGATCCGAGTTAGGTCAATCAACTCTGAGTGGACTGATTCGGAGGTGAGCGTGCGCACCGCGACTATAAGAAGCCATTATCAATGGAGCGCAGATATCACGAGTCACCATGGCAACCGTGAAAAAAAGAGGTCTGCGTATTTTTCGCCAGCTGAACTTGACGTGCTGCTGCAGAGTTACAGTGAATATGAGCAGATATTCCAGAAGAAAAGCAACACCGCTGCATCTGCAAAACAGAGACAGTTAGCGTGGGAAAACATAGCTGCTCAAGTTAATGCCTAAGTTTGCATTTAAATCATTGTTATAAAATATTGGCTGTAATAACTTTTTAAATAGCGTAAGGTGTGAAATAAAAAATGGCGATATTTAGGTGTATTTTGAAGTGTTATTCCTGGTGTAAATGCATGAAATGCTGCATAGTGTACAGAACCAATCTGGGGGAAAATGCATTTAACGTCGGTAATGTTTAGAGGACTTTTTTGTTAACCTTCCCCTCTTGCAAACGTTGGTCATTTTAATATTAATACATGCAATTGTGTTTTTAAAAGTGAACTTTTGTCTACTGTTGAACCTTTCGCTGCGCGAAGACTTCTCCTTTCTTTTCTCTCGTCTTTCCGACCGTGGTCAGAAGCGCAGGGGAGATTTCCTTCAGGGCCGAAGGGAATTCTCCTTCGGGGTTCACCTCCCGTTGGAAACCCTCAACCTCCAGAGCGGATTAAGAATGACTCCAAAACAGTTATTGGGAATGACACCTTCTCTTTATTTAACTAAGTGCTCCGTCCTCCGAACACACAATATATTCCACGCACACACCTCCGCTCCTTGCTCACCCCCCCCCCCATCTGCACCTGCACTCGCCCCTCCCTTTCTCTCTCGTGGATCGCACCCCGCTCAGCACACACACACTGCAACACTACCCTTGTATTGATCAAGTGGTATAGGTTTATATGGGATTAAGAAAGTAAGCAGTGCTAGCAAATTGTGTTTCCAAAAAGTAATTGTTACATTAATCTAATTCAATGTCCCTGATTTCATTTTCATGTAGATGCTATCCTGCAGGAATTAAAAGAACATGGCAGCAGCTAAAAATGCAGTATAAAAACATAATTCAATCAGGTCAAATTTGAGCATGTTATGGATGTAGGCTTTGTTGACAATATTTGACATATGAAACATCTAAATAGCAATACATATCTAATGTTGTTTTCATTGTATATATGTAATTGACTGCAACAACAAACGGTAACGCTCAGACAAAAACGTATGGGGAAATGACAAAAAATTGAGTCTTCTCAAAATCCTCGAACGAGGTAAATGTAATTCTTTATGAATTAATGCAGCCTCCTTGTCTATTGGGTCCTCCAAAAAAGGACAAGCCATTCTTGTCACTTAGACCGTCTCTGTGTGACGGAAATTTGGGCAATGAAGGTTAAAGCGAAAAATACCGCTTTGTCTTTAAAAAGGGGAGGGGACCGGCAGAAACCTTGAGTTTAGAGAATAAAACCTGCTCCCGACCAGGTTAGGTTCACAGCGTAAGTAACCATGGACACTGACTCCGAGTATAAGTTACCTCTCTTTCAGAAACGGGTTTGACTTACTCTGTTTACTCTGGTTTAACAAACCTCCCATTCTGAAACGGAAAACCCAGGGTTTCCCTGATTTCAGGGTTAACATACTCAGAGTTTACACTTAACCTCCTTTCTGAAACAGGCCCCTGGTTGGTCTGAATTGGATCAGAAGAAGTTTTCACAAATCAGAAACTGGATTTAATGTGTTCTTTAGTCGCTAAATTATAATTTAATTCAGGTTTGAGGAGTCCAGGTCCTGTGGTTTTTGAACAGGACCCGGTTTTAGGTGATCTTAGTGCAAAAATGCAGAGGAATGTTCCTCGCGAATCGGAAGCTGTGAATCGGAAGCCAACTGCAGCGTCGTGCGAGACGCACAGTTTGGTTCCAGATGCAGTTCAGACGAAGTAAACAAAGACGTTCATGGATCTATTTGTCTGCAGGCGAACGCAGCAGTGAACGTACCAACTATGTTGAGCTGCAGCTGCGGGTTCCAGCTGCTATCCAGCAGTCTGCGCTGACGACAGAGCTCCTCCTCGTTCTGGACGATGGTTCCTTCAGCAGCAGAAAGTTGTTCTCTGACAGAACCTTCCTGAGGTTCTGAAGACATGGTTCCTGCTCCGATCTTCAGCTCCAACTCCCACAAACACCGCCGTCCTCTTCACTGCAGCTCCGATCATCTGCTGCTAGTCTCACAATCACAGCGATCCACGTTGTCTTTCCGTTCAACACTTCTTCACTCATTTACGACACTTTGGAAAATGCTGAGAGTTCCCACACGAACCACGTATCGTCCTTTCTGTCCAAAAACCTCACAAACGTCCCAACAAAACAACACCGTCCTCTCAACACAGGCTAACGCTGCTAGCCTGCTAACAAGCTAACGCTGCTAGCGCCTCGTGCTGTTCTTCTTTGTTTGGCTAACAGCGTCGTGGTGCTTTAGCGCCACCAGCTGGTCTGGAGTGTTGTCTGTCGCTCATATTATGATGTCGATGGCGGGGGAAAAGAAATTAAGATAAATAAATAGTAATAATGATAATAACAACAATATAATAAAACGTCAGAACCAAAAAAAGTGGTCTGAGAAGAAGCAGCTCTGAAGCTCTGCAGCTGACGGTGCAGCTTCAGGACTCATGAGGAGGACCACACTGCAGCGCCTCCTGCTGAAGCATCAGAGAGTCTGCAGACAGAAGATCCTTCCAACAGCAAAGAGGTCTGCAGGAGCTCTTTCCACCACCAGCAACAACCTGAACCAAGCAGGACCTACAAGAAGTTCAGCCACTAAACTTCCACAACTCAGAAGCTCTGAGCTCCGTCTGAGTCTGCAGAGATGCTGAGCTCCTCAGCTGCTGCAGCTCCCACAGTCACATGAAGGTCTGCAGCTGATGCAGGAAGTCCAGATGTTTGCAGCTGCTGCAGCTCCCACAGTCACATGACTTTGGAAGTCTTAGCTCCTCCTCCTCACCATCACTGTGACTGTTGACGTCTTCCAACTCCTCCAGAAAGCTGTTTTCTGATGAAGCTCTAACATCTCCTCCCTGTTGCTGCTTTCAGTCCAAACTCACTCTGTTCATGTCAATTCACTCCAGAGAAAATCCTTTTTCTGGGAAGAATTTGCTCCAAGTTTTCCTCCAACTAAGAATCTGCAAACCCAGATGAGAACTCCCAGCAGGAAAAGAATTCATCTGCAGGAAACTAGAAAAAGGCCTTTTTGTGGGAGGAAACCATTCCAGATCTTTACAAACACCAGAAATCCCAACTTTTCCTCCACTTAGCCTGAGTTTGGGTTCCAGGAAGCGGTGTGTGTTCAAGCTCCGCCCCCAGCAGCATCTCATGAAGCCCCTCCTCCAACATGAGGCCACTGGGGAATTCTGAATGAACCTTTACATTTCAACAGAAATTTCAAGCTAAAAACAGAAAAAAACTCTCTTCATGTTTGAAAACAATCAAAGATTCAAACAGGAAGAGAAAACAATGTTTGTCAGGAAATCAACAGATTTGATTGATTGTAAATCTTCTTCCTGTTGGAGTTTGATGAATGGAAGTAGAATCTGTAGAAAGTCAGTTGATGTTTTCCATTTCAGTAAATGAAGGTTTGATCTGCAGATTTCCTGATCACTTTCTGACTGGGATCCAGACCTGAACTAGACGTGACTCATGAGGAAGCAAACAGCACAGAAACTGCTCTGAATGTTCCCTCTTCTTCACTTTCTGTCTGACTTCAACCATGAAGGGACTTGAACCCTCAACCTTCTGATCCATGAGGCCACATGGTCTGAGAGAACATCCAGGTCCAGCTGCAGGTGGAGGACAGCATCATCCAGCCGTCACAGACTGGGGGCGGAGCCTGGAGATGACTGCTGAAGGTCAGAGGGCGGAGCTTCATCAGGATGAAGGTGCTGCTTGGATTCTGCTTTGATGTCCGTCTGTTCTCAGTCCCTTCATGGCTGCTGCTCAGAGCTGTTTCTGGATGTTTCTGGAGAATTCATGTCTTTACTGATCCAAATGTGGGATTTCTGTTTTTCTTTGGACTTTTCTTTATTTCAGGCTTTTAGCTTTTGGAACTTTCTTTGTTTCTATGCTTTAACTTCCAAACGGGTTTATCTAAGACAATCTGATTGTTTTTCATTTGACTTTCTAGGAACTTTCTGTTTCATCTTTGAGGATTTGGACTTTTGAAAGACTTTTAGCTGCAGTTTCATCCTTTGAACCAGATGGATCTGAATCTAGAGTCAAAGATTCTAAGGAAATCATGGATTCACAGACATTTGATTGAATTTCTGTCTGGATCAGAAACCAACAGCAGACATTTCAAGCCGTCATCTGTTCCTAATGTTCATTCCCCGCCATCATTGAAAGCTTTTGGAATAGTCCCTAAAGCCAGCGATCGGGCCGCTTTGGAGCATGAACTCATCACTCGGTGTCACGGTGGCAGAGAGATGACAGATCCCAAATCTGAGGCTGAAATGATCACGTCCTACCAGCTACACTCTGGATTTGGGACCAAAAACCTTTGAAGATGTTGGAGCATTGTTGGAGAATAGACTGACAACATTTGTTTGGAAGAAAGATTGACCTTTGACCCCTCCCTCATGTGTTCCACATCCAGCTGCAGACACACCACTACAGCTCACATTCCACTTCTGATCCAGCAGTTAGAACCAGAGCCTGCATTTGCAGCAGGTTCCAACCCACTGACCACTGATCCACACAGGGGGACGTCCTAAGGGGCGGAGTCAGCCACTGGAGAGAGCAAAAAGGAGAAATGGGGGTCACTCTGGGCCTCTCTGTGTCTGGACCTTCAGAGGGACAGTGGTTCGGTCCAGAACACGGATGCTAAACTAGCTCTCTGGAAACTTGAACTTGTTGAATGGGAAACTTCCTGAAATCTTCTTCATCTGTTGACTTGTTCTTTCTTCATCTGAATGAGCTCAGTCCTCTCCCAAATCCAACTCCATCTATCTTCAGTGCTTTGGACTGAGTTGGAGCAGAACTAGAGCTTTTTCCAGATGTCCTAGTACTTTTATATCAGTGTCTTCCAATATTTGGAGCCCAGGTTCACTTCTTTCCCTGACAAAAATCCCAAAAGGCCTACCAGCCACCAAATAGTCAGAAACCAGAGAAACTTGGTGGTCTGCATTGATGAGAAACCAGTCCCTCCAGGATGACACATGGCTTTTTGGAATCATTTCACACACAAACAAACGGGAAGTTGTGCTTGTTTTTCTGAGAAAATGCAATCAAATGTGTGATAGTGGTCAATGTAAATGTTTAGATAAAGGCTGTAGGGGATTCAGGGATTGTGGAGCGGTTGTTGTTTCCTTCTGGGTTAAAGTGCAGTTTTGTGGAACCTCCCAAAGAGGAGAAACCCAAAAAAGAAAGGAAAAGCAAAGAGACAGGTGGAAGCCATCATGATATTCCTTTCAAACAGGAAGTTCTTTGTCATTTCATGCACTAGTTTCATTTAGCTCTAGTTGTTGAACATTCTAGAAACTCCTAAAAACATTTTCTGTCCACTTTGAAACCATATGGGGCTGACTTGGCCTTGCTCGCTGGGATACGGCCAACATCCAGAAATCTACCAACAGACATTTTTAGCTCTAGTTGTTAAACATTCTATGTTTTGAAGAGGCAGGCTCTTCTAAAAGAAACTAGCAGGAGCCCCAGCGCTGGTCTTTGCTTGGATTTGTTTTAGACTTGTTCAGAGTCAAATGCATGTTTTAAGGGGAGGAGGATTATTTTGTTGTTGCTGTTTTTGTTCCTATTCTTACAATCCACTATATGTCCTGTGTTGAATTCTACTATTAAAATGTGGGAAACAAATGTTTATCAAATCCAAATCAATCCAAAAGCCTGGAGACTGGATGGCCGTGGTCCTCCCTTTGACCTGGACAGTGGTTGCCATGGCGACCTGCACACTCACCAAGCTGGAACTTAGAAGAAGAAAAAAAGACCAAAATGATTGATAAAGCAGGTTTTCCAGGGAAATCCCACAAAGTGCTTTCCAAGCTAGAACTAAGAATATTCAGCATGCATTTGGAAAAACTCATTAGCTTCTTGTGGAAAATGATGAGTCATTGTAAAAGCATTCTATGAATGCTCAGAAAACTTCCTCTAAGGTTGTGGTTGTTTGGAGAAGTCCTCCTCTTCAAAGAAGTTCTCCTGACCATCTTCAAAGCCACTTTCTGCTTTTTCAAACGCTACTGTTCAACAAAAACTTGGTTTCTGCCACAAAATCAACCTTAGACACTGAAACAGAATGAATCCAATGCAGAAATGTGTTGACACCTTTAATTCAAAGCTTCAATCAGTTTGAATCTCATGAAGAACATTTCAAAAATCCACATTTGGATCAGGCGTCTTCATCAGAGCACAACTCATGTTTCCAGGACTGTGACTCACCAATATATCCTCATTTCCTTTACACAATCTGTTTCCATCATTTGGATTTTTCATAAAAACTTGAGTTAGAAAAGAATTGTTGCCCCAAAATGTCCAGTTTGAATAGTCTACAGTTTGTTGTGTTTGGTTGCTAGGTAACAGGGTCTTTAATGTCTATGATGTCATGGTGGCTTTCAGAGTTGAACTCCTGAATATGAAGGTAAACATTTGGATTGAACAAAACTGGGATTGAAGCTCATGCTAAATCCTGATCTCAATGCTGAAAAAACCTCCTCCTAGATTCTGGTTGTTTGGAGAAGTCCTCCTCTTCCAAGAATTCCTGAAAAAAGCCCTCATTTCTCCTGACCATCTTCAAAGACACTTTCTGCTTTAGTTTAGTCCAAACTTGCTTTATGCTGACAACATTTACAGCTTGAATCAATCTGAAGAATCCAAGGAAACAAACCAATCTAAGTCTGCATTCATGCCACTTCAGAACCAACAAAGCATGTTTCCAGGACGCTGACTTACCAATAGAACTTGGGATTTCCTTTGCAGAATCCTTCTCCGTGTGTTTTCCTTTGTTTTTCTCCCCAAAACCTAAAGCAGAGATTTTTGCTGATCTGCAGAACAAACGTCTGACTGCTTTAACCGCCGTTGATGGTTTGTTGTGTTTCCCTCTATAGCTGCTATGGTCTTGGTATGGTTGCTAGGTAACGCTGTCTTTGATGATGATGACGTCAGAGTGGCCTCTAGAATGGACTTTTTTCTTGTGTAACCAGGAGCTGTAACCTTTAGGGCACTAGGACCCAGAAAGAGGTCCAGGCAGTGACAGTGTTCAGTGACGGACTGCGCAGCCGCACTTCCTCCAAACGCCACTATTCACCGAGCGCGTGGAGCGCCAGAGTCCAAACGGGCTTAAGGCGCTTTGATAAAGCGCTCTGGAATCCAGCTATGGTGTGCTAAACGTCAGGTCCAGAACGGAAGATGCCATCAATGAAGTCTGTCTGTCAGCAGCAATCCAACGCTGATGGGGTTTAGCTTGTGGAGGATTTGAATGTTCATTTGCTCTCAGGTTGGTTCTGTGCTGGAAGCCCCAACCCTCAGTTCAGTCAAGTTAGAAAGATGCTAACCAGCTGTTCCCTCTGTCACCATGGAAACACGGACCGCTTTAAAGTCGGACAGGATTTTCACGGAGCGGACTTCTAGACGTGGAGGATAAATACTCCAAGATGAATTCATCAGACATGAATAAAACAGTCTTTTCTACATAGAACAGAATGAAATCCACTGTGTTTTAGCAGCGTCTGTAGCATCACAGAGACGGTGTTCCACCAAAAACTGGGACCTGTCACATGTTGTTTCCTCGTGACAGAGCTGCAGCTTTAATGTCAATGATATAGAAGAAGAAGAAGAATCCAAAACATTGGACTGTTTTCATGTGATCACATGGAAGCAGAATTAGGAAATCTCTAGTAAATCTGTCCTTGTTTTGTCAGCATTTTTGAATTGGAGTTTACAGTTAGACGACAAAGACGTGTTCAGACCAAGAAATTACTTTGATGCTATTTTCTTGAAATAATAGAAAAAAATTCAAAAAGTAAAAGACCTAAGATCATTCTGTGTAAAATAGATAGAATAGTATAGAAATATTTGACTGTTCTGTTAATAACATCAACAGTTCTCTGTCGCCCTCTGGTGGTTCATCAGAGAAGCTAAACTTCCACAGAAAGTGAATCAATAAACATGAGCTAATTCTTGATGCAGGTTTGAAAACACAGATGGAAAACAGCATCAATACAAATATTAGTCAATGTTTCCTTGAATGGAACAATTTCAGGATTTGTTGTCATAAAGTTGTGAAAAACTGTCTTGTAAAGTGTGTGGTGACGGTCCACTGTGGAAAATGACTGTTTGTGGAACATTGAGATGTGCTCAGTGCAGTGATGAAAGTCTTCCGGGAATTCCCGGAAATCCGGGTTTTTGAGCAAACCGAACGTACTTTCCGGGAAATAAAGACCTGATCTCTACGGACAAATCGCTTTCCGGATTAAAAAATGGTCTGAAATCAGCTAATTTTAGCTTTATTTTCTATATTTCTCCGCAGATCGCTTCCTCTATGGTCGTGGCCATCTCTCGTCTTCCCGGCCTAATTGACCAATGATGGGACGTTTTAGTTGCTTTCGGATGCGTCGACGGGTCTGATTGGCTCTGTCTGCACCACGTGGTCAGCGTGACTCGCTTCCCTAGAGACCAAAACTGGCGGACCCACGCTAAACTTTCACAAACACATCTGAAGAGTTTGCGATCAAATTTGTGTTAAAATAATGGCAGGCATCGTCATTATTGAGCGTGGTCACGACCTCAGTTGTGAGAAGACGATAAAAAACAAATTGAAGTGGTCTTGGCTGGAAAAAGAAGATTTTTAAGGTAGTGTAGGTCAAATACTTTTTTGTGTAAAATAATCTCAAAACCACATTTTGAAATAATTTCAATTTTAGTTTTGAGTTTCAGTTTTTATTTTGAATACATTTCTTTATTTAATTTATTTGTATTTCCTAATTACCATGATTTAGTTCAGTATAGTTGACATTAATTATAAGTATTTGATGGTTTGGACCCACACTCCCTTAAAAAATAATGTTTACAATGTTTAGCTTAGTTTGTATGTTTGTTTTGATATTTCCCAGATTACTTAGTATTGGTGTTAAAGAATTGATGTATTATGTTATAGAATTATAGTTTAAAGCAGATCCCATATTTTGATGTAATTATAGTTTGAGAAAACAGTGCAAGTGGATGTTGTACATCAGTCATTTCTAAAGCAGAAATAATGTATAAATAACTGAGGTATTTTCATAGAATATCATAGTAACTGGTGTTCTTTTTGCCATTTGGGGCTTTGATGCTACTATATTTTAGCAATTGTATGTTTTGCAGCTTTAAGGAAAAGCGTAGATTGTAGGATTGTGTTACTTTGAGCAATTTTCCAAATTCTTTTTTAGGACCAGCAAGTCCTTAATGGAGAGTCAAACTAGGGGTTTGAATGACAAATCATGATGCTCCAATTAGTCTTAGTTTCTTGATAAAGAAGTGAATAACTAACTGCCAGAATGCACCAGAATGCATCTAAGACCACGTATTTTTCCAAAATTTCGCTCTGTGCCCGCCATATCGCTCAAAGAAAAGTTCAGGGATTTTTTCCTTACCTGACTTTCATCACTGTCAGTGATTTGGGTTTAGGACACTTTGGCTTCATTTCAAACGTTGGTTTCTCCTAAATCTACAAACTCTCTCCACAAACTGTCTCCTAACTCTCAGGGATTCCTGCTGCTGGCAAAACTCACGGCTCAAGGAACCACTTCATGAATCAGTCACGCTTTGGAATGAACTTTATTGAACAACATGTCATGGTCTGGAAGAAGCCCCAGTTCCAGCTGACAGAAGTCTGGTTCTGATCCATCAGATCTCACTAGCAACAGAACCAAACCTTCACGTGATGCAGCAACAGTTTCCATGTTTGGGAGGATCTTCTGAAGAACAGCTCAGTTCCAGATCACATCATGATGTTTGATGTTTTCTTCATTCCAGGAAATCATCTGTGTCTCCTTTGATCTGTGCTGAGTCAGCACTTTGACTTCTTTTCAACTTTAGATCCATCATTTACAATCAGGGATTTATTGATAAATATTATTAATTGACAGAAAATAAAGAGTAAATGTATTTATCATCCAGCAGTGATTGTGGTGTTTGTACGTCTTTTATTTTGAAATTCCTCAAGGATGCTCATCATGGTGGGATTTCTAGATCTGCATCTGAGTACATTTTTATGAAAGAAAAACTCTTCACTAAACTTGGTCTAAGAAAATATAAACTGCAGATACTACTTTAAAAAAATAATAATCAAATACTCACTGATCATACAAAAACTGTTAGAAAAAAAGACAAATACAAAATCCTTCAGGTGTTGTCATGGTAGCACACAAACAATATGCTAAGCATCTCAGCATAAACTACATACACATTTCATCAGTTCAAGATTTAACTCTGATAATACAAAACAAATTTTTAATTGGTACATCTGAAAGAATTCATTTTGTGAAAGTTTTCAACATTTTTGTCCATGAAAGCAGGAAAACTCATTTTGTCTAGTATCTTTACACATAGTTTTAAATATATTGGTTCGTTTTTTCTCTGGTTTTGATCATTTTTAGTCACAGAATATAAAATAAAACGACTGTTGGAAAAAAAATAGAATATCACATCAAACCCATTAAAAAGAATGTTTTCAGCTCATGTCAGACTTTAGAAAACTGTTCATTGATATTTGTTCAATACTAACTTGTGTCTCCTTTTAACTGAAAGACTGCATCTACACTGACCAAAAATATAAACGCAACACTTTTGTTATTGCTCCCATTTTTTATGGTATGAACTCAAAGATGTGAAACATTTTCCACATACACAAAATAACCAGTTCTCTGAAATATTGTTCCCAAATCTGTCTAAATCTGTGATAGTGAGCACTTCTCCTTTGCCAAGACAATCCATCCCACCTCACAGGTGTGCCATATCAAGATGCTGATTAGACAGCATGATTATTGCACAGGTGTGCCTTAGAATGGCCACAAGAAAAGGCCACTCTGAAATCTTCAGTTGTATCACACAGCACAATGCCACAGATGTCGGAAGTTTTGAGGGAGCGTGCAATTGGCATGCTGATAGCAGGAATGTCCACCAGAGCTGTTGCTAGGGAATTGAATGTCCATTTCTCCACCATAAGCCGTCTCCAAAGGCGTTTCCGAGAATTTGGCAGCACATCCAACCGGCCTCACAACCGCAGACCACGTGTAACCACACCAGCCCAAGACCTCCACATCCAGAAGTCCACCTCCAAGATCGTCTGAGACCAGCCACTCGGACAGGTGCTGAAACAATCGGTTTCCATAACCACTGAATTTCTGCACAAACTGTCAGAAACCGTCTCAAGGAAACTCATCTGCAAGCTCATCATCCTCATTGAGGTCTCGACCTCACTCCAGTTCGTCACTGTAACCGACTTGAGTGGGCAAATGCTCACATGCGATGGCGTCTGGCATGTTGGAGAGGTGTTCTCTTCACGGATGGATCCCGGTTTACACTGTTCAGGGCAGATTGCAGACAGGGTGTGTGGCGTCGTGTGGGTGAGCGGTTTTCTGATGTCAATGTTGTGGATCGAGTAGCCCATGGTGGTGGTGGGGTTATGGTATGGGCAGGCATATGTTATGGGCGAAGAACACAGGTGCATTTCATTGATGGAATTTTTAATGCACAGAGATACCGTGACAGGATCCTGGGGCCCATGTTGGATGTACAGGTGCCGTACATCCAACAACATCACCTCATGTTGCAGCATGATAATGCACGGCTCCATGTTGCAAGGATCTGTACATAATTCTTGGAAGCTGAAAACATCCCAGTTTTGCATGGCCAGAATACTCACTGGACATGTCACCCATTGAGCATGTTTGGGATGCTCTGGACTGGCGTATACGACTGCCAATATCCAGCATCTTTGCACAGCCATTGAAGGAGAGTGGACCAACATTCCACAGGCCACAATAGACAACCTGATAAACTCTATGCGAAGGAAATGTGTCGCAATTCATGAGGCAAATGGTGGTCACACCAGATACTGACTGGTTGTCCGAGTCCCCTGACCCCCTCAATAAAACAAAACTGAAGATATAAGGGTGGCCTTTTCTTGTGGCCAGTCTAAGGCACACCTGTGCAATAATCATGCTGTCTAATCAGCATCTTAATTTGGCACACCTGTGAGGTGGGATGGATTCTCTTGGCAAAGGAGAAGTGCTTACTATCACAGATTTAGACAGATTTGGGAACAATATTTCAGAGAACTGGTTAATTTGTGTATGTGGAAAATGTTTCACATCTTTGAGTTCATACCATAAAAAATGGGAGCAATAACAAAAGTGTTGTGTTTATATTTTTGGTCAGTATATTTGTTATGGAGGCCAACAGTCTGTGGCTCTGCGTTCATGTAAGGAAAGCTCAGGCTGCTTTGGAGTAAGTGAGTACATTAGGGTTTGATCCCAAGAGTTTTAAAGATCACAAATGTATATTAAAATATTAACATATTCTGAAATTCAAAAAGTAAAGTCATGAGCTGTGGTGTAGAGTTAGAATATTCATTGGACAAAACTGAACCCCACATTGATCCTGGTGGTTATAGGTTGAGACGGCACAGCTGCCATCGGTGTGTGAGTGGGACTGACTGTTAAGTACTTTGAGATTTCAAAGGATGAATAAAAAGTGGTATATCCAATACGTAAATTGCAACATAAAACCAAGGCTTAAAATATTTCAAACTAAAAATCATACTTTTGAATAGAATACTAGTTCTACTAGTATTCTAGTACTAGCTATTCTGGTATTCTAGCACTTTATGGAAGCAAATGTGTACTTTTTTCAATTCTTTCCCTCTACTGATGAAAACCCTGTGTCGTTTAAGTTCTCTGCTCTAAGTTTCCATTAGTTTTTTTAAAGTTTTTAATAAATCCTTTACAAAACTGTTTAAAATGTTTTTCACTTGTGTGAGTTCTCATTAGGGTTGGGCGATGTCCCTTAAATTGGCCGTTGACGATGTTTGCTGTCAACCATCGGGATGGATGATGATGTCATCGTGGGGGGGGCTATTTTTAATTTTTCGGTCTTATATAATTGCTATTCTTTATTTTATTTTATTACTTTAATTAATTTTATTTCCCAACTAATGACTCATCCACGATGATCCAGTATAAAATGAGGGAAGTGACTTTAACAAAAAAAGTAACAAACAAAATAGACAAGAAGTAGTCCGCTCAGCACTTAACTAGTCAAGTGGACCGGCGGAGCGCAGACTTACAGCTTTGTGTTTGAGGGGAAGGGGGGGGGGGGGGTGCTTTGTTACATGAGCGGTATGTGTGGAAGATTTAAGACTGCGATCCGTTCCGCAGCTCTAGGGGAACGAGCTACCGAACTCAGAGCCGGGTCTAAAAGTGTGTGAGCACAGCTCGGATCGTGAGCACACACACAACGCTGTGGGGCGGTGTGTGAGCTTCAAAGCAGAGAAATGTCGCTCAGTCCTTAGAAACCGTTTAAACAATCACGTGGATTTATGTTTCCAGTCGTGTCCCGACTAAATAAAGGCTGATGTTATTCCCACATGTTTACGTTTACGTGCAGCCAGGATGAAGATTGCAGCACCAACCAAAGCTAATGTTGTTAGCCCGTGTTAGCATACTACTAATCCTGCCTTCTGAATCTTTCCGGCTCCGTTCTTCAACAGACAAAGCACTGAACACATGGATTAAAATTAAAATGATGAGCGAACAGGCGCTTCATAATAATCGTAACATTATTAAAAGCACGTTTAGAAGCTCGTCTCGTATATTACCGAGCTGACATATGAATTTATAAAGCCGCTCGGCGGAACTGATATCCACTTCCGGTTTTTCAAACCCTACTGCGAATGTGCGAATGATTTATTCCGACCGAAAGTGTGACCCATGTGAATGTTTGTTATATTCGGAAAACATTTTTCTGGGCCCATGTACACGGTTGGATTCTAATCCGACCATTGATCCCATCAACATATTTTGCACATGTAACCGCGGTTTATGATGTCGACTCGCGGCGTGGCGGGGGCGTGGCATCACAATGGTGTCTCTCCATCGGTATGTCAGTTAGATGTACTATTAAAACTATTAAACTATTAAAACTTTTGTCACATTCTTTAGAAAGAAAAAGGCTTTTCTCCTGTATGAGTTCTCGTGTGTGCTTTCAGATTAGATAAATCACTAAAACCTTTATGACAATAAATACAAGAAAAAGGCTTTTCTCCTGTATGAGTTCTCGTGTGTGTTTTGAGATTAGATAAATCACTAAAACCTTTATGACAATAAATACAAGAAAAAGGCTTCTCTCCTGTGTGAGTTCTCATATGTGTTTGGAGACTTGATATTTGCCTAAACCTTTTATCACATTCCTTACAAGAAAAAGGCTTTTCTCCTGTGTGAGTTCTCATGTGTGTTTTGAGATTAGATATTTGATTAAAACGTTTATCACATTCTTTACATGAAAAAGGCTTTTCCCCTGTGTGAGTTCTCATGTGTTTGTTGAGAGAAGATATGTGACTAAAACTTTTATCACATTCTTTACATGAAAAAGGCTTTTCAACTGTATGAAATCTTCCATGAAAAAGTTTGGTAGCTATTTTTGAGCTTTCACCAGACTTGAAAGAGGAAAGTTTTTTCTGTTTTGAAGATTCTTTGTGTTTCTTTACTAAATCATCCTTCTTTGATTTTTTTCTAACATCAGAGTCACACTGACCTTCTGACATGTGAGAGCTGTCCACACTTTGGACATGACTTCTGTCCCTCCTCTTCCTCTGATCTCTGTTCTGTTGGTCTGTCTCTTTATCTGTAGTTGATGTTGATTTTTCATGTCGGTTTCTTTCTTCACCCTGAATATCAGTTACATTAAAGCTCTGCTGATTGTTTAAATCTGCTTCACTGTTCTCATCTTCCTCATAAATAGGAATCTCCATCAAGGTATCAGTCTCCTGCTTCAGATCAAGCTGATCTTCATCCTGACTGATGCAGAGCTCTCCTTGTTCCTCTTTAATCTGTGGAGGTTCTGGTTCCTCCTGTTCTTCTTTAATCTGTGGACATTCTGGTTCCTCCTGTTCCTCTTTAATCTGTGGAGGTTCTGGTTCCTCCTGTTCCTCTTGAATCTGTGGTGGTTCTGGTTCATCCTGTTCCTCTTTATTCTGTGGAGGTTCTGGTTCCACCTGTTCCACTCTGAAGTTCCTCTGCTGGTTGCACAGACCATCCTCTTGAGTCACCCAATGCTGGGGAAGGACTGCAGAAACACAAGAAGAGGCCCCTTTATACTTAATAATGATAGCACAATTTAAAAATTAAATTAAAAAAATGAAATAGCTTCCAAGGCTAAACGCCAGATGAAAATGACAGTTTTTTTAATTATCCACCAATGTTAACTACACACACCCACCCACACCCACACACACACACACCCACGCACCCACACACACACACACACACTGATCTTCTATCACCTACTCACTCGGGGTGGAAACTGTAATGAAGACAGTCCTGATCAGTGTACCCTAAGGGATCACTTCATTTCTAGTAGTTGTTTTCCAATGATTTCTTTTATTAATTATTACAGCTGGTAATAGTGGATGGTTGTGTCCTTTGGGCTTTAGCTTCCTGGGCCTGGTAATCCTTTTCTCCCACATATTTTGTTAGTGTAATTTTAATTATTGCTTTGTGCTTTAAAACAGGTTAAGGAAAACATGGGGATGGGCAATAAAATGATCATTAAATATATGGCAATAGTCTACCACGAGAGACTTTTATTTTGAAGGATTTAATATTAAACTTGCCAGTTGCAAGTGTGGCAGGATAAGCTAATTGGGGCACAGCAGGGATAGAAATAAGGGGGGAAAAATGGTTGTCCAAGTAAACTTGGTTGTCCGCCACAATTTTTGGTTGTCGTTCGATACCAATATTCAACAGCAACGAAACCTACTCAGATGTCAGTACTTACAAGTTTCTTTCTTCTATACATCTAATATCAAATGCCTCTTATGATGGACATTTAAAAAACTCTTTAAATATTAAAAACAAACATTTTACTAAATATTGAAGCATCTGGTTACACAAAGTATTGCCAAAAACTTGAAACTAATACCTTTACACAGATTTAAATATATTGTTTCTTTTTTTTTTCTTTGTTTTTGATAATTGTTGCTTAAAAAATTTAAAATACAAAGACTGTTGTAAAAATTTAGAATATCATATGAATCCCATGGAAAAAGTTTTTTTTTCCAGCTCATGTCAGTCTGTTCTGCTATGAGTGTAAGGTATAGTGTTTTATGAATGTGTTTTCAATCTTTTTGCGTGTTTTTGGAGACGTCTAGCAGTTGCGCCAGGTACTGTTGTTCACACTTTGAATAATCTTTATTGAAAAGTGTACATGTAGAAACAGCAAGGATTCGCTAGCATGCACGCACTTTGTTTGTCGGTGGAAAGAATTTGCTGTATACCTCTCAATTCAGAGGTTGCCAAAAACTAACCCTTGAAACTTGTGTACATGTAGAAACAGCAAGGATTCGCTAGCATGCACGCATTTCGTTTGTCGGTGGAAAGAATTTGCTGCATACCTCTCAATTCAGAGGTTGCCAAAAACTAACCCTTGAAACTTGAAAAATACCAAAATGTTGAATAAAAGACCAGGTTGTCACACGGACAACCATCAGGTTCATTTTGGTTGTCCTCCATGAAATCTGGTTGTCTTGGACAACCGCTTACGTCGAACGCTGCACCGGTATAGTCACTCATCCTGGTGCTGCTGAGGAGCACCTGGCCACCTATGAAATAGAACTGAGCTGGCTCTCCCTCGTTTCCTGGCTGAGACTGCCTCCTGTTCTGGGTTTCTGCTCATCTGTCAGTTCAGGTATCCTGCTGCCTGTACATTCTCCCTGTGTCTATTGCTGCATTCGTGGTGTCCTTTTTGTTTTTAGTGATTTAGTGATTGTCATTGCCATAACTCATTGGCACTTCTCACTCAGCGAATCTGCGTGTGACGGGAAAAGGCGAAGTGGAACGGAGCACATCGCTCCCTCCATCCCTTTAGGTGAAATCAGTGCTGATCGGTATGTGTATGATGTGCGCCTCTTCGCCCTGCATGTCCTCTGGTTGCTGAGGTAAAACCCTGCTGCCCGTCATTCTGGTTTGCCTCCGCAGGGTGTTTGGTGGAACCTGCAGCTGCTTGGATGGGTTTTTTTTTGGCCATTGTTGGGAGTATTTTAACATGTTCTTCACAGTTTCCTTTTATCCGATCCACCGGGTCAGCCACTGAACACAGCACCTCCTCTCCCATCTCCCTCGTGGCCAACCTCGTGACTGCGCAGGCGCTCCTGGGACTTGGAGGCCAGTTGGGACTCATGACCACCTACCCCTCCCTGGCTACCTGCAACAGTGATTGACTGGTACACAAGTGGGAGTTCACTTGTTTGTGATTCTCTTCTTTTTTTTTTTTACTTTTTTTTTTTTTTACTTTGGTTTTCACAATGGGAGTGGGGTGTTAACCAATCAGATTGCCACACAAGCATTTTCTCCTGTTTGGCAAGTAACCCTTAACCCTTACCAGAACGAAAAGCTGGGGAACACCGTGAACCGTGAAATGACCTAGTAGTAACCTGAATGCGTAGAAGAGTACTCAACGGTAAACCACGTCACTTGTTTTCCGGAAGTAGCTAACGTTAACAATGGATGTCAAAGGTGTTGTCAACAGTAGAGCTCTTTTTGCATTATTACGTTTATTTTCACAAAAGGCTTCACAAAGGGCTTTCACGCTGTGCTTATCCCCCAAAATGCGGTAAAGCTCTTCGTAAAATGGACAGGTGATATGTTGCTCTCTGTACTTGTACTGCTGCTGCAACAAGGAAATTTCCCCATCGTGGGACTAATAAAGGAATATCTTAACTTGACGGCCGCAGATCATCTGTACCCACGCTCGACCATTTCACTGGAAATCTTTTCAAGAGCCGCCCGGTAGCCCTCGAGTTTGGCATGAATAGAGCTGTCACCCCAAATATTAATCAAATCGGTGACCTTGCTTCCCTTCCACTGAGTGGTCTCAGAAGCATCGTCCGCCATGGTTGATGTTTATGTTCTCATTCCCACCTATTTCAACACAGAATTATGACGTTTGTGGTGCATCATTGATGTATGGGTCAGATACATGTGGCCTGGCCGTCCAGACGGACATTTCAAAAGATTGGATATGTATCGGATTCAGGACCACATACCCAAGTGACCTGGGTCACATTTGAAAAGATCGGATCTGTGTCGTTCAGACTGTCGTGAAAAGATCAGTTACAGGTCGCATAGTGGCAACAAAAAAAACCGAATGGAGTCGTTTCAGCCTGCAGTGTAAATGTAGCCTTACATTTGGTTAAGGATCCTCTCTCTGGCTCGTCTTGTACCCCAGTCATCCCCCTTCTCATCTGGACAAAGCTCATCTGCTGGACAATTTAAATATGTAATTGTAGAGTTTAATAAGCCAAGTCTTTTCTAAGAGTTCTGGTACATCCACTGTCTTTCCTGGGGGAGTATCCCTCCTTCAAGGAGCTGTTGAATGTGACGTCATTTCCGGGTGAGCTATTCCCAGTGCTAGTTGTGTGACTGCTGTCCTCTTGTTTGGCATTAGCCTTACTACTATTGCTTACTCTAAGGGTTATCTGGGTTAATATTCACATCTAGTACCTTTTATTAGCGAATTCACCACTGTTAAACCGCTTGCTGTTCACTTTTCTCATTTCTCATTTTGCTAAATAAACCACTTCTCTTTACTTAAACACCGCTAGCCTTAGCTTAGAACCTAGTATGGCCACCACCACTCCTTCCGCCTCTCCTCCTCTCTCCTGCCCCATGTGCCATATGTTTAGTGATGACCCTGCCTCCTTTAGTGAAGATAGCGGTAGGTGTGTTAAGTGTAGTCTTGTGTTAGACTTGGAGGCCAGGCTGGAGCAGTTAGAAGCGCGGCTCCGCACAGTGGAAGCTAAGCCGGCTAGCCAGGTCGTTACTCGTAGCGCGGGCCGCGCTACCAGGGCTAACTTAGCTAGCACCCCAGCGCCCTCCCAACAGCCGGGAGACAGTAAGGGGTTTGTACCGGTTGGGAGGAAACATAGTGCTAAACGCAAAAACTTAGAGCACCCGAGACTCCACGTTAGTAATAGGTTCTCCCCCCTCGGCGACACACCCGCTGAACACTCAACTCTGGTTATAGGCTCTTCTGAAGTTAGAAACGTGGAGCTCCCAGCGGCTACTGTCAGGTGTTATCCGGGGGCCAGAGTTGGTGACATCGAGGGGAACCTTAGGATGTTAGATCAGAGTAAGTCCAGGTTCCGTCGAGTCGTGATTCACGCAGGCGGTAATGATGCCCGACGGAGACAGTCAGAGGTGGTTAAGTTAAACGTAACTTCGGTGTGTAAACTGGCTAAGACGATGTCCGACACTGTAATTTTCTCTGGTCCCCTGCCGAACTTAGTCAGTGATGAAATGTACAGCCGCTTTTCATCATTTAACCGCTGGCTTTCTAGATGGTGCCCAGAAAACGGCGTTGGTTTTGTGGATAACTGGAGCGCGTTTTGGGGGAAGCCCGGTCTCATGCGGAGAGACGGCGTCCATCCCACCCGGGACGGTGCCGCTCTTCTTTCTAGAAACATTTCTGCTAGCCTTAGTCTGTTAACCTGACAATCCAGAGACGAGACCCGGGCGCAGAGCAGCAGTGTAAAACGCTCCTCTGAGCCTCCCTTAGGGTTAGTGCCGGTGCAAAACCCATGCAGGGAAAGTCAAGCAGGTCCGAGCTTTAGCTTATGTGCTGAAAGACAAATGAAAGGAGCGCGTCATAGAAACCTTAAAGTGACAGACAGCAGTTCTCACAAGCAGAATTATGATGTAATTAAATGCGGTTTATTAAACATTAGATCCATTTCCTCCAAGTCCCTCTTAGTCAATGAGTTAATTACTGATAACAATCTTAGTCTTTTAGCCTTAACAGAAACTTGGCTCCATCAGGATGACTATGTTAGATTGAATGAAGCAACCCCCCCCACTTATGCTAACTATCAGAAATCCAGGATTTCAGGGAAAGGAGGGGGTTTGGCAGTAATATCACAGTCTAGCTTACTTCTCAGCCCTAAAGTTAAAAATGCTTATAATTCATTTGAAAGCATCATATTGTCTTTAAGTCACCCAAACAGGAAAACTCGAAAACCTGTTTTACTCATAATTATTTATCGCCCCCCCGGCCCATATTCAGAATTTTTAACTGAGTTTTCCGACTTCCTATCGACTATTGTCTTAGATTCTGATCAAACTATAATATTAGGGGATTTTAATATTCATGTTGATGACCCCAGTGACTGCCTAGGAACGGCTTTTGCAGCTTTATTAGATGATGTTTGTTTCACCCAAAGTGTGAATGAACCCACTCACTGTCATAAGCACACCCTGGATCTTGTTCTAACCCATGGGATAGAGATCAGCCAGCTAAGTGTCCTTCCTCTTAACCCCATCATTTCTGATCACTTTATGATTACCTTCCAGCTTACACTGGAACATCCTTCTGCCCCAGTGAATAAGAAACAACTTAGAAGAACCTTAACTGACCGTTCTGTGTCTGAGTTTAAACACACAGTTCAGCCAGTACTTAGTGATATTCTGAGAAAATACTCTGAGACCAGCTCCCATAGTATCAGTCCTAGTATAAATGACCACTTTGTTAATGATGCCTTACAAGCCCTCAGGAGTACACTCGATTATGTTGCCCCCTTGAAACCTAAGTTCGTCAGACAAAACCGAGTAGCAC
Organism: Oryzias latipes; assembly: GCF_053564925.1. NCBI lineage: Eukaryota > Metazoa > Chordata > Actinopteri > Beloniformes > Adrianichthyidae > Oryzias > Oryzias latipes. The sequence goes on along the minus strand of NC_136238.1, from coordinate 24,560,335 downwards.
CGTGGTTTAACGCTGAAACTCGTTCTCTTAAACGAGAAACCCGTAAGTTGGAAAGAGAATGGCGCCGCTCCGGTTCAGAGCAGTCTCTGAATACCTGGAAACATAGCCTATTAAATTATAAAAAAGCTCTGCGTAGAGCTAGAAGCCAGTACTATTCAACCTTAATAACAGAGAATGGAAACAATCCAAGATTTCTTTTTAGCACTATAGCTAAATTAACTCGCAGTCAGAGCTCAGTAGAACCACATGTTCCTGTTTCTCTCAGCTCTGATGATTTTCTTACATTTTTCGATAGTAAAATCTCAAATATTAGACATAAGTTAAATCAAGTTATTCCTACTATCAGCCCAGAACAGGCTGAAGCGGTAGAAATGGAGGCATCCATAGAAACCTCTGTAACATTAGACTGCTTCACTGCTGTGGATCAAGCGGAAATAACATCAATTATTACGTCCTCCAAATCCTCAACGTGTCTGTTAGACCCAATTCCCACTAGACTTTTTAAAGAAACTTTTCCCCTAATTAATGATCCCATATTAACAATGATAAATGCCTCTCTGGAAACGGGTTACGTGCCACAGTCTTTTAAATATGCAGTTGTTAAACCTCTTCTGAAAAAGCCCAGTTTGGATCCTAGCATCTTGGCCAACTATAGACCGATATCAAACCTGCCCTTTATTTCTAAAATCCTAGAAAGAGTTGTAGTTAAGCAGCTTTACTGCCACCTACAGGACAACAGCCACTTTGAAGACTTTCAGTCGGGGTTTAGACCTCATCACAGTACGGAAACTGCACTAGTTAGAGTCTCTAATGACTTGTTATTGGCCTCAGAAAAGGGACTACTTTCTATTCTGGTCCTGTTGGACCTCAGTGCAGCCTTTGACACTATCGACCACGGTATTTTACTCCATAGATTAGAGCAGGACATAGGGATCAGAGGATCTGCTCTCCAGTGGTTTAAATCCTATCTGTCTGATAGGTATCAGTTCGTTAATGCAAATGGCCATTCCTCTCAGTGCACTCGAGTCAACTATGGAGTCCCACAGGGCTCAGTCTTGGGACCGATCCTGTTTACGCTTTATATGTTACCCCTAGGAAACATAATCAGGAAACACAGCATTCATTTTCATTGTTATGCCGACGATACGCAGTTGTATTTATCCATGAAGCCTGACCAGAATGACCAGATAGAGAAACTGAACGCCTGCATCAGTGACATCAAGACCTGGATGACAATTAATTACCTCCTCTTGAACCCAGAAAAAACTGAGGTCATTATACTTGGTCCTAAAAACCTCAGAGATGCTCTGTCTGCTCAGATAGTCTCCCTGGATGGCATAAGTATAGCCCCCAATTCCACAGTTAGAAACCTTGGGGTTTTACTTGACCAGGATTTATCATTTAAGGCTCACATATCTCAGGCGTGTAGAACTGCCTTTTTTCACCTGCGGAATATTGCTAAGATCAGAAATATACTTTCTAAGAGTGATGCTGAAAAACTCATCCATGCATTTGTTACGTCGAGGCTGGATTACTGTAACTCCTTGTTAGCAGCGTGTCCTAAGAGTTCCTTAAGAAGTCTCCAGCTTGTTCAGAACGCAGCAGCTAGATTGTTAGCTGGAACCAGCAGAAGAGATCACATCACTCCTGTGTTAGTTTCGCTCCATTGGCTCCCAGTTGATTCTAGAATTAAGTTCAAGATCCTCCTGTTAACCTATAAGGCCTTACATGGAATGGCCCCGTCCTATATTAAGGACCTCATAGTCCCTTACCAACCAATCAGAACACTTCGCTCGCAAAATGCAGGACTGCTTGTGGTTCCTAGAATTAGTAAAAGTACGGTTGGAGGTAGAGCGTTTAGCCACCAAGCCCCTGTCTTATGGAATAAACTCCCAGCTCATGTAAGAGAGGCCGACTCAGTTTCTACATTCAAAGCTAGACTGAAAACATTCCTCTTTGGACAGGCTTATTGTCAGACTAGTTAGTATTCAGAGATTATTTAACTTAATGTTAGTTTGTTTAAATTAAACTTAATAATAACTATTTCTTTTAAAAGGCTGCTAGAAGTTGAAGCTGGGGTAACTATGGTGCACTGGGGTTCTGTCCTCTTTCCTTTTTTACTTCTACCCTTCCTCTCCTCTATTCTTGATCATAATTTATCATTTAGCTCTCCATGCCTCTGTTTGGTGCAGTGCGATTCATGTATTGTCCCTCTTTTCCTCTCCCCTCCTGGGGAGTGGGAGTGCTTCCAGACTCCAGTTGGCTCATCCGTGCTCCAGTTCCTGACCGTTTACCTCGCCTTTGCTCCTGCTCCTACACCTGGCTGTGGATCCTGCCTCTGGCTCATCTCTGGCTCGTCTCTGCTCTGTGCCTGACCGAGTACCTCGTCTCTGCTCCTGCTCCTACACCTGGCTGTGGTTCCTGTCTCCGGCTCGACCTTTGACTGTCCCCACAACCACGGCTGGATGAAGCTCGTCTGCTGGACTTTTATATATGTAGTTGTAGATTTAGATAAGTTAATTCTTCTCTAAGAGTTCTGGTAAATCGCCTGTCCGTCCTGGGGGAGGATCCCTCCTTCATGTGGGCACCCCTGAGGTTTCTTCGTTTTTTCCGGAATCCGGTTTTTTTGGGAGTTTTTCCTTACCGCGAAGGGGGGTCTAAGGGCAGGGATGCCAGTATAGCTTAGTCAGTTTGTTAGTTCATTTTAGTATTTTTCTATTGAACTCTTTGTATTCGTGATCCTTTTGATTTCATGTTTTACTTCGAAGCCCATCGAGACGACTGTTGTTGTGATTTTGGGCTATACAAATAAAATTGAATTGAATTGAATTGAATTCAAGAGTACACCCCTGAGGTTTATTTTTATTTCTGGACTCCATTTTGTTAGTAATCAGCTATTGAATTCTTTTACTTTATGTTCTTTATGATCCATTTTTATGCTTTTAGGGGTGTTTTGTGGTTTGCTTTCCTTTTGTACCATTTGGGAGGGGGGGGGGGGGCAACCCAAATGTATTAACTTGCACTTTGAGCCTGATCGTTTTTATGTTCCACTTAATCAAACCTACCGTGTCTCAGTCCATATCTTATACATCCGTATTTTCCCCCTCCTTTTACTTTCTATAACAAAAATTACAATTGACAGAATATGTTTAACAAAAAGCTTTTTCAAGTGAAAGTTCTGTGTGTGTCCCTGTAACTATTGCAATGCATTGATGGCTGATTCCATCAGAGAGACGAGCTAGTTCTCCTCTGATGCAGCGAGAACAGAGAGACTAGCAGCGGGAAGATGAAGCACAAAAAAGGAAAAAGAAAAGGCAAGGAGAAAAAAAGGAAATATGTGGCTGTTACGGCTCTGGCCATATTTGGTTTTGTTTAGTTCTGTTTATTCTGTGTTTTCTGTATTTGATTTTGTGGATCTTTGTGTTTTTTATGTTTATGGAGACCAAGAGCATTTTCAAAGAGCAGTTGTCTGAGCAGGGAATGTAGGCGACAGTGTAGTAGTGGAGGCTGCTGCAGATGTTGCCAATGCTACTAACCTAATCGGTAGGAGGCAGGTGCGTAAGTTCCCTGCAGCCGTAACCGGTGCAAGGGCAGACCCAACTCTATTGTTCCAGACTGGGGTTGCCACAGAGGACGTCCACTGCTCATCAGATGTGAGTAAACACATCGCTCTTGTTTAAGTTACTGAATTTGTAACAACTTTGAGCGTTTTGTAGCCTGTGTGGCCTGGCCAAAACATTTGAAGTCGGTGCTTTTCTTTTAGGCTGCTGGGTAGCTCCGTTGGTATGTTGAGAGGCTACCATGTAGGAATCAAGGGTTTGATTGAACAATTACCATATCAATGGCGAGCAATTAACAACACCCAGTGAGGGCCTTTAGGCATGACCCTTAACTGTCTCCCGAGCGCAGTTTGGCTGCAGCTCACAACTCCCCTAAGGGGTTGGATCAACTGCGGAAAAGAATTTCCCCGTTATGGGATAAATAAAATGTCAATTATTATTATTAATATTATTATTAAGCACACTACTAAGTTGTAAGGGAGAAAACAGTTAACCAAACTTATGGGATTACATGTCTGCCATAAATTGAAAAGGCGTATTTAGGAACTGAGTGAGTGAACCTTACAACCGTGCTAGTGCAATCCTAACCAAGCGACCCCGTATTTTACAACTGAACGGCTGAAATCCTAACCGAGCAGTGATCCTGTTCGGTCAATTCTCTTTTGCGCGCTCACCTGGATTTACGCTCAGTGTTGAGGGGGTGTGTTTGTCACTTGGGGGCAGGAACCTTTCTGGCGGATCTGATTGGCTAAAATTTGCATGTCAAGCAGCGGGGCGGGACTTTCATTTTGGGGCTTTAATAGAAAAGAAACAGCGGCTGTAACTTGGATTAAAAGCATTAACGGTAACAAATGCAGTGAATTTGACATGAGAAAAACTTACAGCACAAAAAACCTGCTGCACTTTCTCACCTTGGTTTTGGGTCGTTGGTTAATGTTTGAATCCACGTTACATCCGCCGTTTTTTTCTATGAATGCCTCTAACACTGGGGGGCGCGAACAAGTTTGACACAAAGAGCCGAAATTTCTAACTGTGATAGTCAAAGAGCCACACCCACAGACCCAACCCCAGATCAGTTCTAATAGGAGTGGAGGAGGTGGAGGACGTGCAGATCTATAAATATCTTGGGCTGTGGCTGGACAACAAGCTGGACTGGACGAGCAACACGAGGCAGCTGTACAAGAAGGCCCAGAGCAGGATGTACTTCTTGAGGAGGTTAAGATCCTTCAACATCTGCAAGAAGCTCCTGGGGATCTTCTACCAGTCTGTGGTCGCCAGCGCTCTAACCTACGCTGTGGTGTGCTGGGGGGGGAGCACCTCAAAGACAGACTTCTCCAGGCTGGAGAAGCTGATCAGGCGGGCTGGCTCTGTGGTTGGCACAAGGCTGGACCCTCTGGCTACTGTGGCAGAGAGGACACTCAAAAAACTAACGTGTGTCCTGGACAATGCCACCCACCCTCTGCACACGACCATCAGTAGCCAAAGAAGCACCTTCAGCAAGAGGCTGCTCCTCCCAAGGTGCAGGACTAATAGACTGAGGAACTCCTTTGTCCCCCGGGCCATCAAACTCTTTAACCACCACTTAGGAGGGGTGAGGGGGACAGAAAAGGAAAGGGAAAGGGCCTGAATGACTTTTTTTCTCTATATGCTGCTTTGCAGATATTTAAACTGTTTCAAACTATATGTATGTCAAGCAGTGCTGTATGCGATGGAGATGTCAATTTCCATGCGGGAACCTCCCAAATGGATAAATAAAGTTGTCTATCTACACCACACACTGACCTGCCAGACATACACACACAATTAAAGCCATGTTATTTCCCATAACCCCCCTCCTCTCCTTACAATACAACAGCGCTGAATTAAACTGCGCCGCTTCGAGGTTTTTTTCTGTATTTAACGTTAACACACATACCGGGGAAACATGCATGCTGGTGTGTGTTTAGAAAAGGCAGCGAGTGCAAAACTGAGTTGGTTGTCATTTCTTTTTTCAGTCATCAATCAGCATTTCTAATCCATCAAAGTCCTCATCTTCTGCATCTGAAACAGCTGGACTACATTTCTATCAAACACGCCGGCTTCCCTTTCCTCATCAGAGTCCGTCTCTTTGCCGTCCGGCTCCAAAGAACAGTGAAAGCAGACACCTCAGGCCAAGTTTAAGTCCTGCACTCCCAAAGTGTGGCGTAACTCGCCGGCGCTGCATCCCAGTAAAAGGGGGAGGATGGACAGCTTTTTACGGTCATCTGCTGGAAGTAGCAGCGCTGAGCCTCGAGTCGATCTTCCAACACAGGCCTTTCCTTTTCCGCGGAAACTCAGCTGCTGCTCCGTCTTCTTGTCTTGTCGGAGTTGGTTTGCCAGCGTCCTCAATTGTGAACCATGACTTCATTATTTTAAATTCTCTGGAAGCTGAAGTTTGATAAGTTAGAAAGATCTTCACAGATTCGGACTTCCTGCTTCAATAACTCTTCTGATCAACGTTCAAATGTTTCAGCAAGTATCTCAATCATTTTGTATTAACACAGAGAGTGAACCACAAATACATTTCTGAAGAAAAAAGATCGTTTTTTTCCCCTTTTAATCAGAATTGTTTGCTTCAAGCTGTCAATGCAGACATGGGCCATGCTGCCAAGGGGCCGTCAACAAAGTGTAACCTCTGTGAACTGATAAACACCACTGTAAAAAATCAATAATCTCACAAAAATAATTCATAAAATTATTATTAGGCATATTCTTGCTACAATAAATATTTCGTAGGAAAGTCCATCTTTATTTTATCTCGTATTTACTTTTTCAAATTTTAATAGATATGAATCATGACAAAAAGTTATCAGTAATTATGAAGACACTGAAGCTCCTGTCGCCAAACTTTCTGTACGGACTAATAATGAACTTGTTGTGATACTAAAATAAAGAATGTCAATAGTTCACTTTGTTTATTTTTAGGAATTTTTAATATTATTTTTATATATTCTTTCACGTCCTCTCCTCTCTCCCTACCGTTCTCATGCTGTTCTCTCCTAGATCCTCTTTACCAAAGTCACACAACAACACATTAGGGCTGCTCTGTACATTTTGGAGAAAATGTAAAACTTTCACCTTATGGTTCTGAAAGTACTGAAGACAGAAAATATCATAAAAGGCAGAGAGCCGCATGCAGCTCAAGAGCCGCCTATTAGCCCCCCCGCTCTGAAAAATGAAAGTCCCGCCCCTCTGCCTCACGATAAGACATGCAAATTTTAGCCAATCGGATCAACCAGAAAGGTTCCTGCCCACAAGTGACAAAAACGCCCCCTGAACACTGAGCGTAAATCCTGGTGAGCGCACAAAAGAGAATTGACCGCGCAAGATCACTGCTCAGTTAGGATTTCAGCCGTTCAGTTGGTCACTTGGTTAGAATTGCGCCAGCAAAAAAGGTGTATGGTTACAGTAAATTTATACAAAAACATTTCAGAAGAGAAACCTTTATTCATACATTTTTTATAGAAACATTGCAATTTATGATTTATAAAATAGCAACCATATGTCATTGTTAAGTTATCTATGTTATAATAGGGAAGGGATTAAATAAGTTTGCTTCCTCCCTTCCCATTTCAAGCATTAAGTGTTTAGTTTGTATTATGTAAAGTAAGATAAAAGGATTTAAACTCACAAATTGTGACAAATTTTTTCTTTACAGATGTGCTGTTCCTGTGTTGAAGGAAGCATGTCCCAATTGACCATGCTTGAAACAATAAACTCATATTAATATGGTTTCTAATAATTGCTTTAAACTTAGAATGGAACTTAGAATATCAAATCGATAAGCAGTGTAGAGAAGAATTGATCAAATCTTAATGATACCTATCCCTAGTCAAGATGCTTTCATTAATAATAATAATAATATTTCATTTTATTTCAAGCGCCTTTCAGGTCACCCAAGGTCACTGTAAAAGGTTAAAATAAGAAAAAACAGAATAAAACATCAATAAAAAATTATCAGAGTAAAACATGGGTAAACATAAAGACATAAAAAAAATTTAAAATAAATACATCAATAAATAAAAAAGGATAGAAAACAGACAGACAAACAGACAAATGGGGTTGCGTTAACTGAATGGATTAACTGTATGATTGTTTGAATAGATGAGTCTTGAGTTTAGATTTGAACAGTAATAGTGTGTCGGTATTGCGTAGATATGGAGGAAGAGAATTCCATAGCTGGGGGGCGGAGCGACTGAAAGCTCTGCCCCCCATGGTGGCAAGATGGGCAGGTGGGACATGGAGTTGGAGAGAGGAAGTGGAGCGGAGAGATCGGGAGGGAATGGAAATGTGAAGAAGATCAGAAATGTAGGGTGGAGCCAGGTTATGAAGTGCTTTGAAGGTGATGAGGAGAATGTTGAAACTAACCCTTTGTTTTATGGGAAGCTAGTGTAAATTTTGGAGAACTGGTGTGATGTGGTGGGATAACGGGGTCCTCGTGATGATGCGGGCTGCAGAATTTTGGAGAAGCTGCAGTTTTTTGAGTGTTTTATGGGGCAAACCAAACAGGAGGGAATTACAATAATCGATCAGAGAAGTGACAAGACTGTGAACCAGTACAGCAGTCGCATGAGGAGTGAGAGAAGGGCGGAGAGGAGAAACATTGCGGAGATGAAAGTAAGCAGAATGGGTGATGTTGTTAATATGAGATTGGAAAGAAAGTGAGCTGTCGAGGATGACACCCAGACTCTTTACCTGGGGGGAGGGAAGAACAGAGAAGTCGTTGATAGAGATGGAGAAGCTATTGGATTTGGAAATACAAGGAGGACTTCAGTTTTGGAACTGTTGAGTTTGAGAAAATTGGAAGAGAACCAAAAATGGATTTCTTGCAGACAGAGGGTAATGGAGGAAGGAGGAAGTGATGAGGAGGGTTTAGTAGAAATGTAGAGCTGGGTGTCGTCCGCATAGCAATGGAAATTAATGTTGTGTTTATGGAAGACAGAACCAAGAGGGAGGATGTAAATGATGAAGAGAAATGATGTATAAATGATGTTCGTCTTGCACAATCACACATACATGGTTACACTTCTACATTAACATGTACACAACTAGATTGACACAGTTGTGTTTTTGAGCCTTACAGGCAGAAAACAGGATGTGTTGTACATTTTAGGCTGGTAATGAGCAGTCAGTATTTTGAGTTCAATAAGGAGACAAATAATCTTGATGGAATTATAGTGTACAGTTGATTTTTTAACAGTCCATCTATTGAGTTTTCATAGTTAATATTACATTTAATCATTAAAGTATGAAGAAAACATAAATATCAAGTTAAGGGAATTTAAACATTTATAATGAACTTAAACTGTAGAGAAAGTTGACTGAACACATTAAGAAGAAAAGTCAAACTCAAACATTTTATCAGTATCATTTAAATGTTCTAGTGGAATCAGTTAAAATTAAAATATTCCGTTTTTGTAACTTGTTCAGACTTACAGTGACCTTTTTTGTCTTAAATCATGACCAATTGTGTATTCTTTTTGACACCGGAGTATTTTCTGGGATAAAATTCTAAACATATGTCTGCACCATTTAGCTTTGTAGGATTTTTCTTAGACGTCTCTTTCTAAAGTTTCAACAAATCAGAAAACATTTCTACTAATGTTTCTACTTTTTTACTATCCTGTTTTATTCATAGAGGATCAAAGAACAGAACCCGGAAAAACAAAAAGTACAAAGATGAAACAATGACAGCTTCTGCTGCTATATTTAGGTCATCCAATGTTAGGGTTTATGTAATTATCATTTGCTTACACGCAATTACACCATATGTCTACCATGTCTCAGTTCTACGTTTCAGTAAGAAACCAATGATGTTAAAAGTTTCGACTATACAAGATATGATGCTCCTTTTACTGCCTGAATGATCCACTTTTATGTTATCAACCCTGACCAACAATAAACCAGACTGGATACATTGAGAAGGCAGAACTCCTCTGTGACAACTTTGTGCTGTGACAGACGGGCTTTCTCCTTCTGGAGTATAACACAAAATCTCATCTCCTGTGTGTGATTCTTTTCTTTGTTAGGGAAAAGTCTAAACCCTGACATCCACTAGTCAATAAACCTGAGAGAACCAGCTTCTGAAAAAGACTCAATAAACCCCAATTTGATGAAAGAGAAAACAGTGAGTGATGAACTAAGGGCTTCTCTGTTTCTTTGATGAAGGTCACATACCTATGTGGTGTAGCTGCAGCTGTGGTTTCCAGATGACATCCAGCAGTCTGCGCTGACGACAGAGCTCCTGCTCGTACTGGACGATGGTTCCTTCACAGAGTCTGCAGATTTCTTCAGCAGCAGCAGCTAGTCGCTCGCTGATCAACTCTCTCAGAGACTGAAGGGAAGACATGGTTCCTGCTCCGATCTTCAGCTCCAACTCCCACAAACACCGCCGTCCTCTTCACTGCAGCTCCGATCGATCATCTGCTGGTCTCACAATCACAGCAATCCACGTTGTCTTTCCGTTCAACACTTCTTCACTCATTTACGACACTTTGGAAAATGCTGAGAGTTCCCACACGAACCACGTACCGTCCTTTCTGTCCAAAAACCTCACAAACGTCCCAACAAAACACCTCGGTCCTCTCAACACAAGCTAACGCTGCTAGCCTGCTAACAAGCTAACGCTGCTAGCACCTCGTGCTGTTTACTTCCGGGTCACGTGCAGAAACTTTATTTAAAAAGAAACGTATAAACTGTTTAACGTAACCTCAATATGGTCAATAAGGCTTCCAATATTTTTAAACAGTTTTAATTCAGGGGATAATAAAGAAAAGAAAATCAAAATAAAAAAGATGTATCGAGGAAACTTTTTGAGAGCTGTTGTGACGTCATTACACTGCGTCTCATTCCAATGTTCAGAATGACTACAAAACGCATCAGAAACTAATTAAACGTGATCACATTCGTTTATTGTATTTCTAAACTACAGTAATGAATGAAAAAATTTATTAAGTAAAGAAAGAAACCAAAAAAGAAAATTTCAAGCAAAAAGATCCTAAAAATCTGTTTCTAAAGAGAATAATTTCGACTATAAATAAACATTAAACTGTATAGTTATTAAAAAAAGACAAGCAATCATTTTGAATTTCTCATTACAGTGAAAAAACAAAAGAGAAATTTAGTTAATTTAATTAAAATTAGATTAACAAATTTATGAAGTATATAACTGAGATGTAACATAATAAAAGTGAAAAAACTAAAGATCTTTGGAATGCAAACATTTTTCACCGACAATCTGCAAAGATTTTAATGCTGTTTCTAGTTTCTGTGTCTTCTTCAAAGATTTTTTCAATAAAAAACTGGGAAAGATTTAGAATCAGAATCAGAAATACTTTAATGATCCCACACGTGGGAAATTTGTTTGTCACCATAAAAACTGACAGCATAGGGAAAAAAGACTTAGAATGAAAAAAATAAAAAAAAAATTAAAAAAATTAACCAGAGCAAAGAAAATGTAGCATAACTGCAAACTTCAAAGTAGTCGTATAATTTAAAAAGCTATTTAAATGACAGTGCAGGTAAAAAGATGTGCAAAAGAAATGTGCAAAATAGAAAAAAAAACTAAATAAATTGATAATAAAAATGTGCAAAGGTTATCTTTTGCAATGTGTGTTGTTGTACAGGGTTAATCTAGCCACAGGGGTTGCAAGCCAGTAACTTCTGTGCCGGTCCCAAGCCCGGATAAATAGAGAGGGTTGCGTCAGGAAGGGCATCCGGCGTAAAAATTGCCAAAATAACCATGCGAATCATCCACAACACTTTAGACATACCGGATCGGTCGAGGCCCGGGTTAACAACGACCGCCACCGATGCTGTTAACCTACAGGGTGTCGGTGGAAATTTGACTACTGTTGGTCGAAGAAAGAGGGGAGGCAGAAGGGTCCGTTGCCAGAGAGAGAAGGGAAAAGGCAGGAACATAGGTTTGAGAATAGGGACTCTTAACGTTGGCACAATGACAGGGAAAGGCAGAGAGCTGGCAGACATGATGGAGAGAAGGAAGGTAGATGTACTGTGTGTGCAGGAGACAAGGTGGAAGGGCAGCAAGGCACGTAGTATTGGAGGAGGATACAAACTTTTCTATCATGGTGTTGATAGGAAGAGAAACGGGGTAGGAGTGATTCTGAAGGGGGAGTTTGTAAACAGTGTTCTAGAGGTGAAAAGAGTCTCAGACAGGATGATGAGCCTAAAGTTAGAAATTGAAGGGGTGATGGTGAATGTAGTCAGTGGGTATGCGCCACAGGTTGGCTGTGAGTTAGAAGTGAAGGAGAGATTCTGGAGTGAGTTGGATGAGGTCATAGAGAGTTTCCCCAGAGGAGAGAGAGTTGTTATTGGAGCAGACTTTAATGGGCATGTTGGTGAGGGCAACAGAGGTGATGAGGAGGTGATGGGCAGGTTTGGTGTGAAGGAAAGGAATCTGGAGGGACAGATGGTGGTGGACTTTGCGAAGAGGATGGAAATGGCTGTAGTCAACACTTACTTCCAGAAGAGAGAGGAACATAGAGTGACATACAGAAGTGGAGGTAGGAGTACTCAGGTGGACTACATCCTATGTAGACGAGGTCATTTGAGAGAGGTTAATGACTGCAAAGTGGTGGTAGGAGAGAGTGTAGCCAGACAGCACCGCATGGTGGTGTGTAAGATGACTCTGGAGGTCAGGAGGAAGAAGAGAGGGAAAACAGAAAAGAAGACCAAGTGGTGGAAGCTACAGAATGAAGAAACTTGTGAGGAATTTAGGCAGAAGTTGAGGCAGGTCCTGGGTGGTCAGGATGAACTTCCAGATGACTGGGAAACTACAGCAGAGATTATCAGGGAAACAGGTAGGAAGGTGCTAGGTGTGTCATCTGGAAAGAGGAAAGACGGTAAAGAGACTTGGTGGTGGAATGAGGAAGTACAGGAATGCGTCCAGAGGAAGAGGTTGGCTAAAAGGAAGTGGGATGTAGAAAGGACTGAGGAAGGTAGACAGGAGTACAAGGAAGCGCAGCGTAGAGTGAAGAGAGAGGTGGCAAAGGCCAAACAGAAAGCTTACGATGAGCTATATGACAGGTTAGACACAAAGGAAGGAGAGAAGGACTTGTACAGGCTAGCCAGACAGAGAGACAGAGATGGGAAGGACGTGCAACAGATAAGGGTGATTAAGGACAGAGATGGAAAGGTGCTAACAACCCAAGAGAGTGTACAGAAAAGATGGAAGGAGTATTTTGAGGAGCTGATGAACGTGGAAAATGACAGGGAAAGAAGGGAGGAAGATGTGGTTGTTGTGGAGCAGGAAGTAGCAGAGATTGGAAAGGATGAGGTTAGGAAGGCTCTGAAAAGGATGAAGAGCGGAAAGGCCGTTGGTCCTGATGACGTACCTGTGGAGGTATGGAAGTGCTTAGGAGAGACAGCAGTGGAATTTCTAACAAGGTTGTTCAATAGGATTTTAGAGAGTGAGAAGATGCCTGAGGAATGGAGGAGAAGCGTTCTGGTCCCGATCTTTAAAAACAAGGGTGACATGCAGAACTGCAGCAACTATAGAGGAATAAAGTTGATGAGCCACACAATGAAGCTGTGGGAAAGAGTAGTGGAAGCCAGGCTTAGGAAGAAGGTGGAGATTTGTGAGCAGCAGTATGGTTTCATGCCCCGTAAGAGCACCACTGATGCCATTTTTGCTTTGAGAATGTTGATGGAAAAGTACAGAGAAGGTCAGAAGGAGCTGCATTGTGTGTTCGTAGATTTAGAGAAGGCGTATGACAGGGTGCCAAGGGAGGAGCTGTGGTACTGTATGAGGTCGTCTGGAGTGGCAGAGAAGTATGTCAGAGTAGTTCAGGACATGTATGAGAGAAGTATGACGGTGGTGAGATGTGCTGTAGGTCAGACAGAGGAGTTCAAGGTGGAGGTGGGACTACACCAAGGATCAGCTTTGAGTCCTTTTTTGTTTGCTATGCTGATGGACAGGCTGACAGACGAGGTAAGACAGGAATCTCCCTGGACAATGATGTTTGCGGATGACATTATAATTTGCAGTGAGAGTAGAGAGCAGGTGGAGGAACAGCTAGAGAGGTGGAGGTTTGCTCTGGAAAGAAGAGGTATGAAGGTCAGTCGTAGTAAGACAGAATACATGTGTCTGAACGAGAGGGATCAAGGTAGAAGCGTTAGGTTACAGGGGACTGAGGTGAAGAAGGTGCAGGAGTTTAAGTACTTGGGGTCAACAGTTCAGTGTGATGGGGATTGTGGAAAAGAGGTGAAGAGGCGAGTGCAGGCAGGTTGGAGCGGTTGGAGGAAAGTGTCAGGAGTGTTGTGTGACAGAAGAGTGCCAGCAAGACTCAAAGGAAAGGTGTACAAGACAGTGGTGAGACCAGCTCTGCTCTATGGGTTAGAGACGGTAGCAGTGAGACAGAGACAAGAGGCTGAGATGGAGGTAGCAGAGATGAAGATGTTGAGGTTCTCCTTAGGAGTGACCAGGTTAGACAGGATAAGGAACGAGTACATCAGAGGGACGGCTCATGTTGCCTGTGTTAGCGACAAAGTCAGAGAAGCCAGACTGAGATGGTTTGGACATGTTCAGAGGAGGGATAGTGGATATATTGGTAGAAGGATGTTGGAGATGGAGCTGCCTGGCCGGAGGGCAAGAGGACGGCCAAAGAGGAGATATATGGATGTCTTAACAGAGGATATGAAGTTGGCTAACGTTAGGGTAGAAGATGTTCATGATAGAGTGAGGTGGAAAAGGATGATTCGCTGTGGCGACCCCTGATGGGAAAAGCCGAAAGAGAAAGAAGAAGTTGTTGTACAGGGTTATTTCATTGTGTGTGAATGATTTCTGGTACCGGGCAGTTTTGGAGCGGAGCTGTCTGAGCCTCCTAGAGAAGGAGCTCCGCTGTTTGTCCAGAAGAGGGTGGAGAGGATGCTCTGGGTTGTCCATGATTGAAAGGAGTCTGTTCAGTGACCTCCTCTCCATCACTGTTTCAAATGTGTCCATTTTGCAGCCAATGACAGAACCTGCCTTCCTGATCAGCTTGTTCAGTCTGTTGGTGTCACTGACTGCAATGCTGCTTCCCCAGCAGACCACGGAGGAGAACAAGGTGCTGGCTACCACAGACTGGTAGAAGATCCCCAGCATCTTGCTGCACACATTGAAAGACCACAGCTTCCTTAGGAAGTAGAGTCTGCTGCAGGCCTTCTTGTACAGAGCAGTGCTGTGGCTCCTCCAGCTCAGTCTGCTGTCGATAGTCACACCCAGATATTTATACTCCTCCACCGCTTCCACATCCTTGCCCAGGATGCAGAGGGGCTGTAAGACAGTCCTTTTCCTCCGGAAGTCGATCACCATCTCCCTGGTCTTGTCCACATTGAGCAGCAGGTGATTCTCTACAGCCCACTCCACAAATCCGTCCACCAGCCTCCTGTACTCCTCCTCCCGTCCACCGCTTATACACCCCACAACCACAGAGTCATCAGAGAATTTCTGTAGGTGACATTACTCTGAGTTGTGCTGAAAATCTGAGGTGTATAAGGCAACAGAAATGGGGAGAGCACAGTGCTCTGTGGGGCTCCCACACCACTCAACACCACGTCAGACAGGACGCCGCCCAGTCGGACAAACTGTGGCCTGTCTGTCAGGTAGTCAGTGATCCAGGAGACGGTGGACGCACCAGCACCCATCAGCCACCAGCTGATGTTGATTTATTTAAATAAATTCACAGTTTTCTTTCATGTTAAGACAAAAAAAATCACTTAAAATTTTTATTTACAGTACAGACTAAAAGTTTGGACACACCTTCTCATTCAAAGAGTTTTTTTTATTTTCATGACTATGAAAATTGTAGATTCACACTGAAGGCATCAAAACTATGAATGAACACATGTGGAATTCTATACATAACAAAAAAGTGAAACAACGGAGAATATGTCATATTGTAGGTTCTTCATAGTAGCCACCTTTTGCTTTGATTACTGCTTTGCACACTTTTGGCATTCTCTGGATGAGCTTCAAAAATGTTGAGAAATGCAGAAATGTGTGCTGCAGATGCCATGTTTGCCACTAGAGGGCAGCACAGCAGCTCCAGTCTTTGTCATTGTTGCTGTGTGAGCCTGAAGGAGCTTCAAAGTGAGCTGCAGCTTGATTCAGACAAACCTCACACAGATGTGATCCTGAAGAAGTCTGAACAGAACATTTCAGGAGAACTCTTCAGTCCAGAACATGAGCCTGCATTGTTCCTGAAACTGGGATCAGAGTTCTGCTCTCTGCTCCAACAGAACCACCTTCATGAGCTCCTGGTTTCTTCTGGATCCTCCAACATTCAGACGCTCTCTGACTGAGTTCATGTCTGCACAGAAACCTTCAGGATTCTCTTCTTCCACACGTCTTTCACTCTGAAACTCTCTTCTGAATGTGGATCATCTCAGTCAGACGTTCAGCAGCATCAGAGCCGTGCATGTGCTCCTCCTCATGAGTCCTGAAGCTGCACCGTTAGCTTCAGAGCTTCAGAGCTGCTTCCTTCTCAGACTTTCCACTTTCTGCAAAGTAAAACAAGAAGAGAAAGGAAAGGAGAAACATGCAGAGAACTTTTCCCATTTCCACTCCGTCCTTTCAGCTGCTGCCCACTGTTCCCCTCTGAATCAGGAGGGAGGAGCATCATCTGTTCTGCCCACCCCCATCTAGAAAGACATCAGCACCACCTGAACATTCCAAAGCTCTTTTCCAACCCATTTCTACTGAGAAGGAACCAAACATGTGAAGATTAGAACAGCTGGAACAGGATGAGGGGGAAGGCTAAAGATTCAAGTCTGTTTGTGAGTCAAAGATAGAATGAAGACAGAAATCAATAGAAAACACAGAGTTGATTCAAAAGAGCATTTATTAGATCCAAACAGGCTGCAGGAATTTTACAGACAGCTTTCAGTTTGAAGCCTTTTGACACTAAGATGCAGTTCTGCAAACAGCCAGCAGGTGTCTCCCTTCTCCCTCCTGCTTCAATGCAGTTGGTGTTGTTGCAGCAGCTGCATCAAAGTGATTCTCTGCATCCAGAGGCTGTCATTCCTCACTAAGATCCACTCTGTTCATTCATGTCCTCTGGAGAAAACAGGCTTTATGCTCAGAAAGTTTCTACTAGTTTAGACATTCTAGAAAAAGAGGAGATTCTACTGGATTTAGATGAAACTTCTTTAAAACTGCAGCTAAAAATGCTGTCAGCATGAAAAATAACAGAGATTTACCCACAAAACACCAAAGAAAAAGGAAGTTCAGTCAGAAAACTGTGGAAAACATCAATCAAAGCAAAACTCTGAGTCTTTCAAACTGCATGAGTCAATATTTGATCATCAACAGAACAGAGATGATAGAAAAATGATTCAACTGAGAGACTTTTGTTCACTAACTGAGATCAGACAGGATTTCAGTTCCAAAAACTGACTTCAAAGGACTTGAATCCAAACCAGTGAGTCATGTGACCACAGCGTTTGTCCGTGTCTCCACTATGAACATTCTGGTCACATGACCATGTTGGAGGTTTCTGAATGAAACTCTGTGTTTGTTTGTCAATGAGAGTTTCTGGAGAACAGAAATCAAGTGTGAAACATCTGGAACCACAATCTTGTGAATCAGAGTTCTGGTTCTGTCCCTGTTCCAGAGACAGAACCAGGATCCAACGCCTGACTGTGTTTTCCCCTGACCCACACATAGATACATGTCATCCAGAAATGTTCTGTCTGATCGATGATTCCCTCAATCCTTGATTGGTCCATCCCAAACTCACATCTGTCCATCAAATGTAGATCAAAGAAGAAAGTGATGATCTAGAAAATAATCTGTTTGTCTGCATCTCCAAGCCCTCGGCCCAGTCCAGAGTGAACTTCTGCACTGAGAAGCTTTTTCCAGCTCCAGCAACTCCGCTGGTCAGAACCACTCTGATGGATCTCTGTTGGTCAGGGAGGACTTTGAAGATGTCTGGGTTCTTGATTGCAGTGTCATGGAGCTGGTTGGTCTTGGTGGTGGTCTCCAGCTGCATCACCTCATGTTGGGTGTGACCCTCTGGTCTCAGTCCCTCTGTGATGTAGAGCTCAGTGTAGACCCTGTTGAGGAGCGTTTCTCTTCCTGCTTCTTCAGATCCTTCAGCCACATGTTCACTTCTGCTCCTCAGACTGATCTGATGTTCTCCAAACATCTCCTGCAGACCAACATCTGCTGAAAGAGCAGAGAAGAAAGCTCCTTCATGAGTGTTCCACATGTTTCCAGAAGAATCCATCAGCAGATGATCAGGCTCTGACTCACCAGCTCTGGCTCTTTCTGCAGACTGGGGTCCGCTCCTCTTCTTCTCTCTGTGGACACTAAGGAGAAACGTTAGTGAACAACAATCAAAGCAGTCAGTGGGAAGTTCCAGACTAACGCTGATCATGGAGCAGATCCTCTCTGATCTTCAAACTCAGATATTGTGTGATCCAGATTGTGCTGAATGTGAGCAAATGTGTTTCCAGGTTAAACCAGAGCAGATCTAGTCCATCTGAAGGTCTAAATGATGCGTTAGCTGTGTTTGGAGCTCATGTCTGGACTGAGCTCAGAGAAAAGTTCAGCTGTTTGCTTCATCCTCACAGACTGAGCTTTGTGTCCTCCAGAGTTGTCCAACTCTTCTCTTTCCTCTCAGACCTAAAGCGCTCACAGCAGATGGTTGACCTTCCTGGATGGATCAGCTGATGTTCTTGATGAGAACATTGTTGTTCCTGCTGAGAGCTGAACTCTGCTTTGTTCACTAGAAAAACTGCTTCTTACTGTGAGTCTGAAGGTCCTGGTTCAGTTCTGAAGTCTGGAGGATGACCTTTGGACCGGTCACTCTTCATGGATCCACAGCTGGAGGCTGCAGACTGGACTCTTTGTGTGACCTGTTGACCTCTGCAAACACCAAACCATCAGAGTGTTGGAGGATCTGCTTCTTCATGAACAGCTGATGGACTTTGACATGAACACAGACTGAGCTGTTTAGTCTGGAATAACATGACATGTTTGGATCAACAGTTTCCAGCTTTCAGCATTTTCTGTCAGTCAATCCAGACTTTTTTTCTAGAAAAGCTGATTCCAATTCTCCATGTAGAAATGTAGAAATTCTGAGAGCAGAAAGTCAAACTAGAACAATGTGATGTTTGGAAAGCATGAAAATCTGAATCCTAGGAGTCTGCAGTGATTCTTCTCATTAGACTGGAGCTGCTGTCAGTCAGAGTCAGCAGTCAACATGTTTTCTTCTCCAACATCTCTGATGTCTCTCAGAGACTCTCAGAAGACTCAACTGAAAAGATCTCATCACACACATGATGCTCCAAGTGAGTCTGATCAGAGAGATCCAGAACTGAACCAGACCTCAAGTCCTTCATCTGAAAACTGTTGATCGTCTGAACTAGAATCCTTTAACCCTTGTGCTATCTTAGATGACCCCACCCTTACATTGACGTGTTCTCCCTACCATGACAAAGGTGGATAAAGGTGGAAAGATTTCATGTAATCCATGGACACCAGTGAAGATCACAAATCATTGGAGAAAAAAGGTTCAGAGCACTGTCTAGTGGGTCTAGATGACCCAACTCCCAATGTTAAAGTGCCTAGGATAGCACAAAGGTTACCTCTGACAGACACTCACTGTTCCACTCCTGAACTGACTATTTTGAAGTTAGGATTGTAATCCTTTGACTTGTCACTCCTGTTGGACCCCCCAGCTGGATCCAGATCCATTTCCAGGTCCAGGTTGGTTCCTGTGAAGAATGAAGGTTGCTGGTGTGAGTCCTGAGCTCTGACATGGAGAAGATCATGGACACTTGGAGATGTTCAACTCACCTCTGAGCTTAGCTCTGGTTGTCATGGTTACCATCTCTGCTTTTAGAGGGAGGGGCTCCCTCCTGTGGTTCCTCTCTCTGATCCATGCTGCTGGATTCTCTGGATCCACATCAGCTCACACACACCTTCCTCCTTCACCTGCAGAGGAAACCCTCCTCCTCATCATCATCATCTGCTCATCAGGATCAAGTTTCTGCTTTGGAGCTTCATTTTCAATCCTTCATCAAACCTTTGTTTGCTGAAGCAGACAAGTTTTTCTTCTTTCATTCAGATGATGATTCAAATGTTCTGAGAAGTTCTGTCTGCAGCAGCATCAGAACTCTGATCCCTGCAGGACTCTGTGGATCTGAACCAACTTCTCTTTCTGATGTTTTTCTGGACTAAACTAAACATCTGGATGAGCTCAGTGTTCCCTCAATGACATTTGACCTTTGACCTGTTTTCCTTCATTTCCAGAATCCAAGAGCTGCTCTGAAGAAAATGCATGAAATGAGTTGAAATCCAAACGTATTAAAGCAGAATTGAAGCAACATCAGAGCAAAAGCAGCAGAAAATGATCAAAGCTGTTCAGATGTTCTTCCTCACATGAAAATCTCTTATTTCATCTGATGAAGATAAAACATTTCCTCCATTCAGACATCAAGCTGCACTTCCTATTCCGCCCTGCAGAGGTCAGTGTTTGCAGATCCCAAAAGCCTCCGGCTGTTTGCAGATGATCTCATCATCTGCACCTCCAGAGATGAAGATCTTCACTTTGTTTGGTTGAAGGATAAATACAGAAGTAAAGACAGAAAAATCACAACCAGATCAAATAGGATTGAAAAAGCTGAAGCTCAGATGATTGATCCTCCTTTCAAATCCTCCAAATCATTTCATCTCTTCATGATCCAGAACTACAAACTAATGCTGGATCAGTGGAATCTGATCTTAGCCAGGATCATTTAGATTCCAACAAAGAGGCTCCCAGCTGAGTCCTAACATTCAAGAACTTCTTCTGAAAGCCTTTGAAATGCAAACATCCACATTCTTTCCATCCCAGATGTTCCATCAACTCACCCCTCTGACACAAATGCAGCTGTTCTTTCTTTGACTTCTTCCTCTGGATTTTTGGAACAGCTTTGTGTTCCTGAAGTCCAACCGGCTCCAGTTTCAAACCGGTTCTGAATGCAGCCAGGGAGCAGATTCCTGTGGACTTTGGACCTGAAGGACATGGTCTGATCCTGAAGCAGATCATAAAGTTGGTTGATGTGTAATCATTGACTGAATTTATGATTTCATTGTTTTCTTCTGTAAAACATCAACAGAGTTGGAGTTTTTTCTCTTCCTGTTTTTCCAAACATTAGTCTGAGGAAACTGGATCAGAAAAAAAATCTTTTCAACTGTTTCCATTTACCTTCATTTTCTTTTCTTCTCATTTTCTTTTCTTTGACCCAAAACTCCTCAAACAGGATTCCTGAAGCGTCTCTGAAAGTCAGATGTTTGAGATTCTCTATCAGGGTTTGTGTTTGTGAAAAAGACCTTCAGGATTTCAAATCTGGTTCTGGACTCTTCTGCCTGATGAAAGTCTGACAGAAAAACCCTGCAGGAAGAAACCAGCTGCATGTGCAGCTTCTTTGTTCCAAAGTCTGTTTCCATGGCAACAGCAGGTCATTGGTTGGTCTCCCCACAGCAGACTGAGGAACAGTTTTTTTCCAAAGTTGTCTCCTTTGCACATGTACATAATAGACTACACTGTAAATACACTCATCCCTAAATGCAAATATATTGTTCTGTTTATAGTGGTAATATATTGTTTAACAGTTTATAGTAGTACTATCTTGTATATTGTATTCTTATCTAACTCCTATTTATATGAACATTTAACTTATATTTATGACATGTTTCTATCCTGCACTTTTCTGCTTGTTACACTTTGGTTAAACACGAACTGCATTTCGTTTCCTTGCACTTGTTTATGTGTAACGACAATAAAACTGAATCTAATCTAATCTCTGTTAGAGCAGAACAGAGCTGCTCAGAGGTCAAAGGTCAGCTGCTCACGCCCACAGGACACCTGATCAGCAGCAGGAGGAGGCGTCACCTCCAGACAGCTGGGGCCTGTTTCAGAAAGGAGGTTAAGTGTAAACTCTGAGTGCGTTAACCCTGAAATCAGGGAAACCCTGGGTTTTCCGTTTCAGAATGGGAGGTTTGTTAAACCAGAGAAAGCAGAGTAAGTCAAACCTGTTTCTGAAAGAGAGGTAACTTATACTCGGAGTCAGTGTCCATGGTTACTTATGCTGTGAACCTAACCTGGTCGGGAGCAGGTTTTATTCTCCAAACTCAAAGTTTCTGCCGGTCCCCTCCCCTTTTTAAAGACGAAGCGGTATTTTTCGCTTTAACCTTTATTGCCCACATTTCCGTCACACAGAGACGGTCTAAGTGACAAGAATGGCTTGTTCTTTTTTGGAGGACCCAATAGATGAGGAGGCTGCATTAATTCCTAGAGAATTACATTTACGTCGTGCGAGGATTTTGAGAAGACTCGATTTTTTTGTCATTTCCCCATACGTTTTTGTTTGAGCGTTACCGTTTTTCGTTGCAGTCAATTACATATATACAATGAAAACAACATTAGATATGTATTGCTATGTAGATGTTTCATATGTCAAATATTGTCAACAAAGTCTACATCCATGACATGCTCAAATTTTACCTGATTGAATTATGTTTTTATACTTCATTTTTAGCTGCTGCCATGTTCTTTTAATTCCTGCAGGATTGAATCTACATGAAAATGAAATCAGGGACATTGAATTAGATTAATGTAACAATTACTTTTTGGAAAACAATTTGCTAGTACTGCATTATTTTCTTAATCCCATATAAACCTATACCACTTGATCAATACAAGGGTAGACAAAAGTTCACTTTTAAAAACACAATTGCATGTATTAATATTAAACTGACCAAGAGGGGAAGGTTAACAAAAAAGTCCTCTAAACATTACCGACGTTAAATGCATTTTTCCCCAGATTGGTTCTGTACACTATGCAGCATTTCATGCAATTACACCAGGAATAACACTTCAAAAGTACACCGAAATATCGCCATTTTTTATTTCACACCTTACGCTATTTAAAAAGTTATTACAGCCAATATTTTCTAACAATGATTTAAATGCAAACTTACGCATTAACTTGAGCAGCTATGTTTTCCCACGCTAACTGTCTCTGTTTTGCAGATGCAGCGGTGTTGCTTTTCTTCTGGAATATGTGCTCATATTCACTGTAACTCTGCAGCAGCACGTCAAGTTCAGCTGGCGAAAAATATGCAGACCTCTTTGTTTTCACGGTTGCCATGGTGACTCGTGATATCTGCGCTCCATTGCGCACGCTTAACTCCGAATCAGTTGATTGACCTAACTCCGATCAGCTTCTCTGAAACAGAAAACTCAGAGTTGTTAATCTCTCGATTGACCAACTCAGAGTTCAAGTTTAACCTCAGAGTTGGTTGAACCTCCTTTCTGAAACAGGCCCCAGGAGGGTATTCCAGAAAGCAGGTTATGCTATCTCCCACGGTAAGTTTGAGGCTAAGGAAGTGGATAACCTCAGCTTTCGGTTCCAGAAACGGAGGTATGTTTCAGAGTATGTCAAGTTGCCATAGCAACTCAAGCTCTGAACATAACCTGTCTAGAAAGATGGAGAACCTGAAGGATCCAGAGTTGAAAGAAGGCTAAACCAATCAGAAAACATTCTGTTCAACAAAAACATTTAGTGTCAGACCCGGAATGAGGAAGCTGTGACCTCACCACCACTACTGTTCCTTTATTTTGAAAATCCCCTGCTGTTTGATTGTATACTTAGTAGCAGCTTCCTGTCCCTGCAGGATCTGCTCTGTGTTGAATTCAGACGTCTGGCTAAAGTCCAAAGTGACTCCTGGACTCATTTAGAGCGTTTTTCTGAAACCTGAACGTCTGGAGGCTCTGAGTCCGAGCGGAGCTGCAAAGACACGAGCTGCAGCTCAGAAGAAAATGCTTTGATACCAAACTGGGGGATTGGAGACACTTTTGGATTCATCTGGAAAGCTGCTTCACACCCAACGGGATTCACGCGGTGGGCGTGGCCACTTTCAATGTTAAATCAATGGTACAGACGCCATCTGAGGTCCTGCAGTGCGATTTGAGCGGTGGGCGTGGCCACTTTCAATGTTGAGTCTATGGTCCAGACGCCATCTGAGGTCCTGCTGCGCCATTTGAGCGGTGGGCGTGGCCTCTTTCAATGTTAAGTCTATGGTCCAGACGCCATCTGAGGTCCTGCTGCGCCATTTGAGCGGTGGGCGGCGTGAAGGTCTGGCAGCAGCGTGACGGTTTGAGTGACAGCGGGTAGAAAACACATCAATCTAGCGAATGGATCCATGGTTCTCCTGAACTTCCATTCATTCTCTTCACCTGCTTGTTCCTTTGGGGGCAGCGGGGTTTCAGGAAGCGTCCTGCCTGCTGTTGGCCAAAGGCGGCTTCACCCTTCAGTCTGCTGCAGGGCCCATGGAGCTGGAGCATTGATCTGGCTATGCGGCTCCAGGAGGAGAGCTGGCGGCCAGACAGAGAGCTGCTGCTGATGGAAAGACAGCCTGATCATCTCCTGAACTTTAGCTTTCTGGTTTCCATGGAGACCATCAGAAAAAGCTCCCTGATTTGATTCTGGTTTGTAGTTTTCCTCTGGGGTTAACATGGGACAGCAAGCCTTCAAAGTCGCTCAGAGAGACGGAAAGACGACGGAAGCGTCCGTCTTTCAGACTCATCAGGAGAGAAGATCACTGAACGGAGAGAATCTGAAGGATCCAGACATGGAGACGTGATTCCCCATGATTCTGGAGAACTCTTCATCATCCAGAAACCTGACCTCTCAGCATCATCCGTGTCTTCATGCAGTGGAAATGACAGAAACACAGACACTGCTCCATGTCGCCATCAGGCTGAAAACATTAGCTGGAAGCTCCGCCCACAGGTGGCGTCAAGCTCAGGAACACATTTGTGGACAGACGGCGAGCAGAGAATTATCCACGCGGTGAAAGAGAGGCGGTCAGTGTGGACGCAGCTGAACAGAAATGTATTCATGTTCATTCAAAACAAAGAGGACACTTTTGAATATTTTGAAACCCCCCTAGGGTCCTGTGTGTGCACGTCTGACCAGCATCAACCTGTTATTTCTGTTGGTTCTGATCCAGAAAGGTTTTTAATTACCATTTATTTGTCATTAGTGTTCAGAGTTTATATAGTTTTGCATTTTTCAAGAGGTTTTTTAAACTTTTTTAGCTTTTCCAGTCTGGTTCTACTGGTTTTATTGGAGTTTCTACTGTTTTTATTGTTACTCCACGTGACCCAAAGGTCTCTGCTCTTCCCTGCTGTGCAGCTCTGTCCTTCCCCTCTGTCATGTGTTCATCCGTCCACATGAGGGCGCCGTCTAGGTCATGCCTGGTGAGCTGGAAGCCAAGAAAAGGAGGGAAAATGGAGCGTTTGGAGAAAATGAAAGACCTGAGGAAAGCTGCAGTTCAGCATTCAGGAAGAAAAGTTTAGACCAATAATTACAGAAATAAAAGATAAAAAACGTTTTTCATAAGTCTGAAAGTCACCAAAGTTTTTAACAAACTTTTTTATAAAGTGAAAAGGTCAAATGTTTGTGTGTTGGTGTGTCTGGGCTTGGGTGTGGGGGTGCGTGGTGGGGGGGTGGGGTGGTGGTCTGGCTTGGCTTGGGGGGGTGGTCCCTTTGCCTGTGCTGGGGGGGGTTGGCGGGGGGCGCTGCTCGGGGGGGGGGCCCAGCGGCGCTGGATGGGCTTCCCGTCTACACCTGGGGCTGGGATCGGCCCTTCCCTGGCTCTGGGGCGGGACGGGACAACCCTCTTGGGGCCCCCGGTCGCTCTGGGTGTCATCCGCTTCGGCTGCGGGGTCTGGGGGTGGGGTGGGGGTCTTGTCGGCCCTGTCCTGTGGGGGGGCATTCTGGGGGAGGGGGGGGGCACTATTGGTACGGGCCAGGGGGGGTTGACGGGTCGGGGTCTCCGCTGAGGCCATCGGCGGTTTCCCCGGCCGGTTGGCTGCCTCGGTCCCGTCGAGGCCTGACCAGAGCTCTTCTAGGGCCGGCGTTTGGGGGTGGGGGCCTGGGCTTGCTCCGGGGGGGGCCGGCGCTTTCTGGCTCCCCTCTCTCTGTGTGGGGGTGGTGGTGCTGGGCCTGGGGTGTCTGCGCCTCCGGGGGTGGGGCCCCGGGGCTGGGTGGGCCTGGCCCCCTTGCTGGGGGGGGGGGCGGGGGACGGCTGTTTGACCACCGGCGGGACAGTCTATCATCTGTCCCCAACTTACCCCCTTCCTCATATAACCTCATAATAGGGTGAGGGGGTGGGGGACTTAGCCTGCGATGAGCCTTGGGGGGGGGGGTTTACTAGGCAGTGACCCCCCTCCTGTGGTTGCCGTATGGAGTGGGCCCCCCCTCTTTCGGTTTTATTTGCACCTTAGACATGTAGGGCCCTTGGTAGGGGGGGGTGCTTGGACATCACTGCCAGCAAGCAGCGGATGTCCTCCTAGCACCCTACCCGCCAATTTTAACCGCACCTTAGACATTTAGGGCCCCTTGGTGGGGAGGGTGAGGGGACGTCACTGTGAGTAATCAGGAGACGTCCCCTTAGTGCCCTACCCGCCAATTTTAACCGCACCCCCCTTAGTACACACACCCCTCCCCCCTCAATATATACATCCCAACATAAACACACACACATGCACACACACACTCTCTCAAACACACATACACGCACACACATTTTGCAAGGAAGGTGGGACCTAGGACCATCTGTCCCCTGCCTCTTCCCTGGTGGGGGGTACGGGCCCCTTTGCAACGGCGGCTGTGTCCCCGGGGTGCCGGCTTCCTGGGCCCGCCGGTGCTCTCTCCGCGCGGTGGGGGGGTTCACATTACATCTGAGCCGGGGGTGTTCGTGTCCCTGGGGGGTGGGTTCTGGTCCTTGCTCCTGAGTGCTGGGCCCCGCCAAATTTCCAACTGTGGCCGAGCCTGGTCGGGCCATATTTACAACACCCCTTGTGGGCCCTCTTTTTTCCCCGGGGTTCCCCCCTTCTGGGCGGGGGCGGCGGGCCCCTGCCTCGCTCCTCCCTGGACCAACCGTGCGCCGGGCGGATGGCTGCCTGGAGTGCGGAGTGTGTCTCCCTTGGGGGGTCCTGGCTCGTACCTGGGGTTGGGGCGGGGGGATGCCCGGAACTCCTGGGTGGTGGTGGGGTGCTCGTCTGGGGCTGTGGGCGTCCTTCTCCGGTGGGGCCCTGCGTTGGGTTCTCCCGGCGCGGCGGGGGGGCTGCTCTCCTGGTTGGGCTGGGGCGGCGCCCTCTTTCCCTCCATGCCTCCCTGCTCTCTGGCTCTGGGGGCCTTGCGGCGGCCCTGGCCTGGGTGGCGGGCTTGGTCGCCCGGGCGGCGGTTGTTCCCTGCCGGTTCCTGTGTGGCGTTGGGGGGATTCCGGCTGCCGCTGCTGGTGCGGTGGGGGTCTTGGGGTGGGGATGGCTGGGCACTCTCCCTCCTTCTTTTCACGTTCCACCATCCATTTTAGAAGAACATAAACACTCACCTGAGCACAGGTGTTAGCTCAACAGACTGAATGACTGAAATATTTCACACTAGTTGGTTTTAAGGCATAAGTATGCGTGTGAACACTATCTGTTTTGTGTACATGTCGACAGGTGGACATTTTTGCAACTAACAGGTGTGTTTATAACATTTGAGTGTGTGTGGACAGGCTCCGCCCTTTTTTTTGTTTTTATTTACATTTGAACCTTACCATAATGATTAACAACCAGTAAACTTGTTGCTTTATGCTGCTTCATGGTCTTATCCCCCTTCCCCTCCTATTATCACCCCCTACCCCCCTCTCTCTAACGTCCCTCTCTCTTCTTCCCCTCTTTCCTTTTCCGTCCGGTCCAACACCAAAGATTTTCAGAGATGTTTGAAATTAATAAAGTTTGGCCTCAATTACAAAAGGGGTTTATTCAGACATACCTTTGGTTTGTCTGAAGATTAATAACCCCTCTTGTTAAAGTAAAATATGTCCAACCCAAGAGGCCCTCAGCTCTCATTTGTCTGCCTAGCTGTTGGACAGGACAAGTTAAAAAAAAAAAAAAATGTTTGTGTGTTGGAAGTCCCAACCTGACAGATGAGCAGAATAATAAGGCATGCAAAGCCGTAACACTGCCCCCTGGTGGACAGGAACTCAGCAGTGCAGCTTCAGGATGGAGTGGCTTCCAACAGATCAGATCAACGTTCTGCTCTCTGCTAAAGAGGCAGAACGTCTCCTTCTAAGAAGAATCCAGAGTTCCTGATCACAAACATCAACTGAAGCCCAAATCAGAGCTGATCAGACTGCATGGAGCCCAAGCTCCAGAAAAGAGGAGAAAAGAAGAAGTCGTCCACATGAAGCTTCACCTCAGAGGAAAAGAGGAGCTGCTGAACTAAAGTACTCGAGTACTGAGGAAGACTTTCAACCTCTGATTGATTCTGTAGAACATTTGGAACTAGAATGTAGAAAGTGCTTCAGTTCCATCAGCTGTCAGTCTGCAGCAGCTTCATCTGCTGCCTCCATCCTCTCTCTGTGAGTCTCTGCAGAGTTTTTCTGCAGCTGCTGGTTTTTCTGCAGCAGCAGCATCAGAGCCAGAGAGCCAAAGAAAGTGGAAAGTCTGAGAAGGAAGCAGCTCTGAAGCTCTGCAGCTGACGGTGCAGCTTCAGGACTCATGAGGAGGAGCACATGCACGGCTCTGATGCTGCTGAACGTCTGACTGAGATGATCCACATTCAGAAGAGAGTTTCAGAGTGAAAGACGTGTGGAAGAAGAGAATCCTGAAGGTTTCTGTGCAGACATGAACTCAGTCAGAGAGCGTCTGAATGTTGGAGGATCCAGAAGAAACCAGGAGCTCATGAAGGTGGTTCTGTTGGAGCAGAGAGCAGAACTCTGATCCCAGTTTCAGGAACAATGCAGGCTCATGTAAAAATATATTAAGCTGGCTGCTTCACCTAATGCACTTAGCTCGTAGCATAACAACAATAGCAGTATGTCACGTTTCCCAACATGCTTTGCGCCCAATCATTGGTCTTGTTGTTACACCTTGGTTACAGGGACACGGTACTCTTGAATAACTCTTAAATAGTAAATAAATAGTAAATAAATAGTAAAAATTAAATACTCTTAACTCTTGAATAGTTACTGGAATAAAAAGAATGTAAACACTGGAGATAAAGCCTCTGTGTCAAAGCACATGTTTTTTTTGTTTGTTTTTCAGAACTTATGTCAGTAAGCTTTAGACTTTATTTTGGTTAGAAAACTTAAAATCCAACATTATTCTGCATTCCAGAGAGATACAACATTGCTCCCAAGTGCATTTTTACTACACTGCTATATTTATAAAGATTGCAAGTCAGCCATCTTAGACGTTGCAAATAAAAAAGGAGAAAAAATGAACAGGACTACCAGCACTGTAAAACACAATGATCATATCATATCAATAGGCTGAAAGATCATATTTTACCTCAATAATAAATTACACAACACAAAGTGTAAAATTCATTAAAACACAACATTGTGCATTTTTTTCCCACTGTTTTTGTTATTTGCAGTGAGGAGGCCATTTGATATATTTGGTTCTTTACTGCAGTTGTTACCTTAAAGTGAGTGAAATTATTACAAAGACGCACAAGTATTTTTTTAACATTTAATTTCAGTGTTCAAAATAACGCTACATGAATGTGTAACCCTGCCTGCCTAGATAACCCTAGATGGGAGGTCAACTTAACTCTCAATGTGAACTTATTTCGTTCTACACAAGATTCGTACAGGAAGAATGCTGTAGTGATTTCTACTAGGGCGGCCATGGTGCAGTGATAGGGCGGTAGACCTATGATCGTAAGATAGCAGGTTTGATTCCCACCTTGCCTGCCCTTGAGCCGAAGTGTCCTTGGGCGAGACACTGAACCCCACCTAGCCTCTGGTGGGAGGTTGGCGCCAGTGTTACGCAGCGGAGCGGCCACCAGTGTGTGAATGTGTGTGTGACTGTAAAGCCCTTTGGGCCTTGAAGAAGGTAGGAAAGCGCTATATATAAGTATACGCCATTTACGATTTACCATTACAGTCACTACTGTCCCGACACCACAATAACACACTCAACGCTGATTAAATTATATAAAGAAAAATGATTTACATTCATGTTTTAACATGTTCAGTACAAATCAGTTTCAAGAAAAACAATGTCAACATCAACACAGACTGAGAATGAAATTCAAGCGTGAATTTGGTGCAAAAAAAAAAAAAAAAATATATATATATATATATATATATATATATATATATATATATATATATATATATATATATATATATATATATATATATATATATATATATATACACACACACACA
Source organism: Oryzias latipes (assembly GCF_053564925.1). Lineage (NCBI taxonomy): Eukaryota > Metazoa > Chordata > Actinopteri > Beloniformes > Adrianichthyidae > Oryzias > Oryzias latipes. The sequence goes on along the minus strand of NC_136238.1, from coordinate 24,530,533 downwards.
CACACACCTTGTTTGGCCCGGCCAAACAAGGTCTGCGTCAGGTGATGGGGGACCAGAGCACCCTGATGGAAAGTGGGCTACTGGAACAAGACGGAAATGGACTAGATGTGAGAACAAGGCTCTGTTAGAATGCTACTACTCAAGTGATCCCACCCAGAAGGGATACATGCAGAGAATGTGGAATGAATGGATGCTTCGAAACCCACAATCAAAGCTAACTGCCAAACAACTGGTAGCCCAATGCTCGAACATCCACAAGTGGCAACTCCTGTCACAACTTGAGATTGAAGCACTACAATACAATGGCAATACCACGGGAGAGCCAGAACAACAGGTCAGAGGGGAGGCTATACGACACTCCAACCCTGATATTGGGTACACAGCCCCAACAACCACAGATACGCTGAGCGAGGCAGCAACTGACCTGAAAGACAAGATCAGATCTAGAATGAACACTAGGCAACCCCGACACCAGCTACAACGGTTAAGTCTACTGGAAACTGTGAATGAAGCATTGAGGGCAATTCCTACCACAACAATCACAGAAACCAATGAACTGGTTTACACTTCAGCAGCAGTGATCCTTGAGATGCTTGGCTATAAGAGCAACCATGGGAGAAAACAATACTCACCATGGAAGCAACGGTTAGAGGCCAAAATCAAGGTAACTCGGAAAGACGTGAGTAAGCTGACAGAGGCTAAAAAAGGTACAATGAGAAAGCAAGTACCTAAGAGATACAGCCAGATGTCCATACCTGAAGCATTGGAAACTGCCAAACAAAGGCTCCTAGCCTTGAGCAGCCGCCTTAAGAGGTACACAAGAGACAATGAAGCCAGACGAATAAACAGGCTGTTCGCAACTCAACCCGCGAAAGTGTGCGCTCAGTGGCAGGGTAAAAAAAACCGAGCAGACCCACCAAGGCTGGAAACTGAACAGTACTGGAAAAGTATATGGGAGAAAGAGACTGCACATAACAGCAATGGCCAGTGGCTGTTCTCTCTGAGAAAAGAACATAACAACCTCCCTGAACAGAATCCAGTAACCATCACAGTGGCAGACATCCAGACATTGGGATGTCATTCGGGCTCGAGAAATGCAGCCGGATGGTGATAAAGAGAGGCAAGGTAGTCCACACAGGAGGGGTCTCACTCCCAGGAGGAACAATAGCAGACATCGAGGACAGTTACAAGTACCTTGGGATTCCGCAGGCAAATTGCAACCTGGAGCAGGCAACAAGGAATGCTGCAACAGCTAAATACCTCCAACGAGTAAGGCAAGCCCTGAGAAGGCAGCTCAATGGCAAAAATAAGCCCCGGGCAATAAACAGCTACGCACTGCCAGTTATCAGATACCCTGCAGGAATAATAAGATGGCCAAAGGAAGAGATAAAGACCACAGATTTTAAAACACCAAAGCTCCTCACCATGCATGGAGGGTTCCATCCCAAATCCAGCACCCTGAGACTGTATGCTAGCCGCAAGGAAGGAGGCCGAGGACTAGTGAGCATAGAAGCCACTATCCAGGATGAAACATCCAAGATGGATGACTACATCAAGCTCAAGGCCCCAACTGACAGTGTGCTCAGTGAATGTCTCAGGCAATGGAGAGCAGAGGATACAGTGCTGGAGGACAGATCCTCATGGGAGGACAAACCCCTGCATGGGATGTACCACCGGACCATAACTGAAGTGGCTGATATCAAGAAGTCCCACCAATGGCTAGGAAGGGCTGGTCAACAGGACAGCACTGAAGCGCTCATCCTGGCAGCTCAGGAACAAGCCCTGAGCACCAGAGCAATAGACGCTCAGATCTACCACACCAGACAAGACCCAAGGTGTAGGCCAGGGGTCGGCAACCCAAAATGTTGAAAGAGCCAAATTGGACGAAAAAAACAAAAAACAAACATGTCTGGAGCCGCAAAATATTAAAAGCCCTACTTAAGCCTTATAATGAAGGCAACACATGCGATATGTATCTATATTAGCTATATTAGCCTCCTATCAAAATGACTAAGTTGCTACAATTACATAATGAGCATTATTAACAATTAAATGTTTATTTGCCCTGCGGAGAACGATGCGTCACGTGACTGCTCTGTTGTGCAAGTTTAACTTCATTACAATATCAATGAATTATGTTTCATTGCTTTGATAAAATTAAAGAAATGTAATAAAGAAATCAGATTTCAACAATGGTCAACTAAATAAGTTTAAAAAATAATAAAAAGCAATGGCAGGACAAAATGTAGTTAATTCCTCCTTTGGACTGAATTACTACATCAATGCTCTGTGTTACTGAGGCCACCAGATTGGGGGGGGTGCACATGTAATGAAAGCTCAGGGAGATTAAACAGCAGACTTCAAGTCGTCTTTATCATTAGGCCTGGTGTTTCATCTTCCTCTTGTTAACAGATCATAGATTTTATTCATTGGATTCAGCTCAGGGAACTTTACTGGTTGATCAAACAGTAACATCATAATCTTTGAAAAATATTTAGGCAATTTTGGCAATGTGGGAAGGTGCCGAATACAACCAGTAAACCAGTATGACTGAGATAATTTACCCCTCCAATACCAAAGCAGTCGCTGGCAGGAAGCACACAACACACTTTGTAACCCTTGTGCTATCCTATGACCCCACCCTTACTTTGATTGACGTGTTCTCCCTACCATGACAAAGGTGGATAAAAAGTTTTCTGCTCTAAGTTTTTCTGTTTTCGAAGTTGAGATTCATTCATTTTCCATACCGTTTTTCCCTTTCGGGGTCACGGGGCTGCCGGAGCCTATCCCGGCCACTTGTGGGCGAAGGCAGGGGAAGCCCTGGACAGGTCGCCAGTCTGTCACAGGGTATAATGTCCACAAACACACACCCATTCACTTTCACACTCACACCTATGTTCAATTTAGAGTTGCCAATTAACCTATGAAGCATGTTTTTTTTTTTTTTTTTTGGACGGTGGGAGGAAGCCGGAGACCCCGGAGAGAACCCACGCATGCACGGGGAGAACATGCAAACTCCACACAGAAAGGTCCCCCGTTGATGTAGTTTTTCATGTCCCCCAACCGGGGCCTTCTTGCTGTGAGGCAAGAGCACTAACCACTGCGCCACAGTGCAGATTGAGATTTTTCTCTAAATCCTTTATAAAAAAAATATTTTTGTTTTAAAAGAAAAGCTTCTCACCTGTGTGTGTGTTCTAATGTATTATACTAAATTACATTTATGACTAAGACCTTTATCAGCCATAAAAACTATCTTCTACCTGTATGAGTTTTCATGTGTGTTTTTAAAATGGATATTCGACTAAAACTTGTATCACATTTATTGCAAGGGAAAGGCTCTTCTCCTGTGTGAGTTCTCATGTGTGTTTTGAGTTTTGATTTGTGTTTAAAACTTTTATCACATTCTTTACAAGAAAAAGGCTGCTCTCCTGTGTGAGTTCTCATGTGTATTTTGAGATTATATGAATTACTAAAACTTTTATCACATTCTTTACAAGTAAAAGGCTTGTCTCCTGTGTGAGTTCTCATGTGTGTTTTGAGAGTAGATAAATCAATAAAACTTTTATCACATTCATTGCAAGGGAAAGGCTTTTCTCCTGTGTGAGTTCTCATGTGTGTTTTGAGAGTAGATATACGACTAAAACTTTTATCACATTCTTTACAAGAATAAGGCTTTTCTCCTGTGTGAGTTCTCATGTGTGTTTTGAGATTATATATACGACTAAAACTTTTATCACATTCTTTACAAGTAAAAGGCTTTTCTCCTGTGTGAGTTCTCATGTGTGTTTTGAGATTAGATATACGACTAAAACTTGTATCACATTCTTTACAAGTAAAAGGCTTTTCTCCTGTGTGAGTTCTCATGTGAAATTTCAACTGAGGCCGCCCACTAAACTTATTACTAAATTTTTTAGATGCATAATATATTTCATCAGACCCATTTTGGATATGACTTCTGTCTCTTCTCTTCCTCTGATCTCTGTTCTGTGGGTCTGTCACTTCATCTGTAGCTGATGTTGATTCTTCATGTTGGTTTTCTTCTTCAACCTGACTATCAGTTACATTAAAGCTCTGCTGATTGTTTAGATCTGCTTCAATGTTCTCAACTTCCTCATAAGTAAGAATCTCCATCAAGGTATCAGTCTCCTGCTTCAGATCAAGCTGATCTTTATCCTGACTGATGCAGAGTTCCCCTGGTTCATCCTTAATCTGTGGTGGTTCTGGTTCCTCTTTAATCTGTTGAAGTTGTTGCTCCCCTTGCTCTTCTTCAGTTTGTGGAGGTTCTGGTTCCTCATGATCCACTCTGAAATTCCTCTGCTGATTGTTTAGATCTGCATCACTGTTCTCATCTTCCTCATAAGTAGGAATCTCCATCAAGGTATCAGTCTCCTGCTTCAGATCAAGCTGCTCTTCATCCTGACTGATAAAGACTTCCCCTGGTTCCTCTTTAATCTGTGGAGGTTCTGGTACCTTCTGTTGCACTCTTAAGTTCCTCTGCTGGTTGCAGAGATCTTCCTCTTCAGTTATCCAATGCTGGGGGAGACCTGCAGGAATGCAAACACAAGAAAAAGCCATTTTATACATTTAAATGAGTTTGTGTATTAACAAACACCAATAAAAGTCAAAATTTGCTCTATTGTATGGAGTCCTATACTGTTCATAATTAAATAAATAAATATTTGATTAAATAAATGTGAGGAAACTGGAGATTTTCTCAACAAGACTGTAAAATAGGTAAGTTAGGTTTGTTCCCCTTCCGCTTCCTGCACACAGAAATGATTGAATAATGACTCAGAGACAGTTATCTTTTATGGAGGTTTTACTTTGTACAAGCACGAAGGGGACAGACAGATGAACATGATGCATTCAAAGTCCGAACCAACGAGCTCAGAGATGGGCTTGGTATAAAAATCCTGCATTTGCATATTCAGAAGATCGTCCGATAGACCTCGTGTGAAAATCACGCCCACCGGTTGCTGCTGGAAAGACGCTTCAAGGCTAAAGTGAAGATAACTCTGAGGCCTGCTCAGCAGATCACACATGCACAGAATAAAGGGAGTATGAGAATAAACTGTGAGAAAAATAAATATTCATTTTTAATCATGTGAAATATTATTATAATTCTACTTCTTTTTTCAGAACCTCGGATTTCAAAATCAATATTTTCCAAAGTAGCTTTGTTTTTATTTCATGTTGCTGTTTTTCACAATGGCGTATTTATTTCTGAGGTGGGTGGTGGCGGCGCCTCGTAGGATGGGGCCCCTGGGCTGAGGGGACCTGGGCCCTATGCTGGATAGGGTGATGGGGGGGGGGGGGGGGGGTCAGTCCCCCTCTTGTGGTTGATGTATCTAATAGTCCCCCCCCCTCTCTCTTTTATTTGCACCATAGGCATGTAGGGCCCATGGTAAGGGGGGGGGGGGGGGGGGTGCTTGAACATCACTGTAAGCAAGCAGCTGATGTGCTTTAGCGCCCTACCTGCCAATTTTAACTGCACGGTAGACATTTAGGGCCCCTTGGTGGGGAGAGTGATGGGACATCACTGAGTAATCAGGAGAGGTCCCCTCAGTGCCCTACACTCCAATTTTAACTGCACCCCCAAATATACACCCCCAAATATACTCCTCCAAATATACATTCCAACATAAACACACACACATGCACACACCCTCACAAACACACACGCACGCATTTGGTTTGGTTTGATTTGGTTTTAAAAGGTTTCACAAGGAAAGTGGGACCTTGGACCATCTGTCCCCTACCCCATCCCTGGTAGGGGTACTGGGCCCTTGGGGACAGCGGCCGTGTTCCCAGGGTGTTGGCTTCCTGGGCCCGGCGGTCCTCTCTCCACACGGGGAGAAGGATTCCTGAGCTCTCAGGCAAGACCAATAGCCGGGGATCACATTACACCTGAGCTGGGGGTGTCTGTGTCAATGTCTTGTGGGTTTTGGTCCTTGCCCCCCGAGCATTGGGCCTCGCCAAATTTCCAGTGTGGACGAGCTTGCTCGGGCCATGTTTACAACACCCCTTGTGTGGACCCCCTCTTCTCCTGGATGTCTTCCTCCTGGGCGGGGGCGGCCTGCCCGTTGCCTTGCTCCTTCATGGACCAACCGTGGGCCAGGTGGCTGGATGCATGGAGCGCGGGGCGGGTCTCCCTTGAAGGGCCCTGGCTCGTACCTGGGGTTCAGGCGGGCGAATGCCTAGAACTCCTGGGTGGTTATGAAGTCCTCATCTGGGGCTGTGGGGCACTCTTCTGGGGCGGGACCCTGCATTGGGCCCTCGCTGCATGGCGGAGGGCTGCTCTCCTGGTTGAGCTGGAGCTGCACTCTCTGTCCCCCGCCCCCATGCCTCCCTGCTTTCTAGCTCTGGGGGCCCCGTGGGCGGTCCTGCTGGCCCTGGCCTGGGTCGCGGATGCAATCGCCTGGGGGGCAGTTGCTCTACATCTGCAGCCGTGGGGGCTCTGGCTGCCGCAGCTGCTGTGGCAGGGGTCTTGGTATAGGGATGGCTGGGCGCTCCCCCTCCTACTTTTCACCTTCCATCATGCATTTTTTAGAGGAACATAAACATTCACTCGAGCACAGGTGTTAGCTCACCTTTGCACTAATATTGCGCGGTTTAATTAAATATTTCACACTAATTCAGGGGTGGGCAAACTACGGCCCGCGGGCTTGATCCGGCTCGCCCCCATGTTTGGTCAGGCCCACTGAACAATATCAGAGACCCATGTTTTGTTTTGTTTTTTATCTGCCCACATGATCAAGAAGTGATATTTTATCCCCCCTTCTGCAGTCTGTGCTCCAACCTGAAACCCTCTAAAATTCCAGTCAAACAGAACATAAGGCAGTCTTCCCTTTCTACATCGCAGTTCATCTTTACCGGTTTAGCTCATTCTTTAAGATCAATTATGCTGCTTTTTTTATACAGGACCCTGAAACCATGTCAATCAATCTCCTCAGTCCGTGCAGTGTCTCCTGTACAGAAACGCGGAGCTCTTCAGATCAGAAATCTTTGATCCATCAGATCTTTGTTTTCATTCTAAGATACTGGACTTAATTTCCATGAAAATTTGAGACTTCTAACAAGAGACAAGGATGAAAATGTTCATGTCTGTCTGAGAAAAGTGTATGTAGGCTGTGAGGAGTTTTACTGCCATAAACTTCTGTAATCAGAGTCCTTGGATTTCAGCGATCATGGTTATTTTTAGAACGAAAGTCCTGCAATAAAACGAGGGAACTCTGTACTGGTGAAAAGGTAACGCAGATATATGATTAGCTGCAGCAGAACAAGTAGAAATTTTCTTTTTCATAATTACTGGATGAGGAACAGACGCGCAGGACACAGCGCAGTCTCAGCGGAATTATGACGGGAGAGGATGGACCATCAGAAAACAAGTGGAGGGAGACCAAAGATCCAAACAGTTATCGTCATAACAAAACCACTCAAAGCATCGAGAATTAGAGACCAAAAACAAGACAGAAACATCCAGAACAACAGGAACGCGGAGGTCCAGGACTGAGCTACCCAAAACAAGAAAACAAGATGGCCGTGGGGAAAAATGCACATAGCAAAATTCAGGTGGCCCAACAGAGACAAATTCTTAATTATAAAACCAAGATTGAATTAAGGATGTGTTGCACAAACACGAGGGATGACATAGTGGCAGAGAGGCATCCATCAATAAACCAGAGCTCCATGGCAGAAATGATTCCAGATGGGCAGAGGACCATACGTCTTACTTAAACAAAGCGGACTCCTAGATCCGAAAACGGGTCGCGACCACAGAAATGCAAAACACCGGTGATAATGGAAGAAAATAGAACACCGAGAAAACACCAAGAAGATGCTAAACAAAGGGAAGCAGAACATAGGATTACACCAAGTCCACCACAGGACTTCTGAGAGATGTAGTCGAAAACATGACTGATACGACAGCCGAAAGCTAAACTGATACATAACACTTTAAGTGCCACCTAAAGCCAAAAGACGCCACTGGGAGGGATGGTGAGGCCAAACAGTGAGAACATCAGCAATATCAGCCTCCCCCAGCCATGCACTGCGTCCGCTGGAATTAATCATGGAGATGGCCTGGTCAGCCAAGTGCAAAAACAAAAAAATGATGCATAAAATGGATGAACCGCGAGGCACCAACAGTTCTCACATACAGTCGCCTTGATGGCAGTGATGACAAGCTGCTGTTGGAAAAGTTTCATCAACCGGGAGGTAAAGTTGGTTCCCAGGGGCCTCATTTATAAAGGTTGCGTACGCACAAAAGAAGGCGTACGCCACTCTCTACGCAATAGTTGAGATTTATAAAAAGCAAACTTGACGGGAAAAAGTGCGGTCCTTCACGCAAGCTCCGACCCATGTGTACGCACAAAAACGGGTGAAATAAGAAACGGCGACACCGTCGGCAGATGGAAGAAACACGTGAAAGTGACAGTGTGTGCCAAATCGTGCCGGCATGTGCTGTGCTACACAATGTGGCACAGCTTAAAAACGTGCCTCTACCCCCTTGCGCCGATTGCTGTGTTGGCCCTGACCCTGAACCCCATCCCCACGCATTTGAGCCAAATGCTGCTGCTGTGCGCCAGCGTTTGGAAGTGATGCGTCGCTTGTAAAGAACAACAAGAGGTGTGGAAAATATTATTTATTCAAAAATTCCCTCATCGTGCAGTTTATTTCAGTCAGTCTTGATTTCGCCCAACTCCTTGGTCACCTCTCTGAACTAATGACTTCCCTCTGCATTTCAAGGACGGCATCAGTGAGGACACATCCACTGCTGGAAAGTTGAGAGCCGCGTGCCGTGGAGACGCTGGGTCCAGACGGCTGCTCAGCTGCAGCATCCACTGGCCCCGCTGGAAAACCCAGCAGCTAAAATAAAATTGTTCTATATTAATAAACTGTAATTGTGTAGACTGCATACATGTGACTTGACTGCATTCATTTTAATTATTTCTTTTACCCGTGTCAGCCGGTGCATCTGGCGCGTCTGTCCCCCTCCGCCTCGGTCACCACTCCACTAAAGGGATTCCCCAAATAATAGTCGCCAGTTTCTTATCAAGAGGGCTCAGCTCCGGTGTCCCCTGTCCCCCACCCGTGGCAGACACACTCTGGCGCTAGACGTCTTTTCGCCTCGACTTTGATGTCCGACCATTTCTTTCATTTCTTTTTTATTTCGGCCGTGGTCCGAGGATGTGAGGCTACAGGCAGCATTTACGGCGTCTGCCTTTTTGGCGTTACAGAAGAGCACTCGGAGGAACCACGCGTGTCACCCGGTGCATCTGGCGCTCCGGTCCCCCCCGGAGCCCCCCCGCCCCCCCGATGGAGCGCTAAACGTTTTTTTGCCTCGACTTTGATGTCCGACCATTTCTTTTTTATTTCGGCCACGGTCCGAGGTTGTGAGGCTACAGCATTTACGGCGTCTGCCACCGTTTGCCACTCAAGTGCCTTTTTGGCATTAGTAATGCCCACACTGTGCCCTCCAAACAACATTTTTCACCTCTTTTCCACCTCGCCAACGATAACTTCAACCTCACATTGAGTGAATTGAGTGAATTGAGTTACGTTTTTTTGATTTCCTCTCTGTGTTTGCCATGATTTCGCAATCCATGAATATTCATTTGTGGGCGTTTCACGGACTATTTATGGGCAACTATGGGCGTGTTATGAAGCCGCAAAAAGCTGCGCTGCATTTAGAATTGGTTGTGATTTATAAAGGGAAAGATGCGTAGCATGTGCGTGCGCACGGTTTTATAAATCCGAATATTTCTGTGCGTACGCACGTCCTATGTTTCATCCGTACGCTACTTCTGACACAAATCCTACGCAAGGTTTTATAAATGAGGCCCCTGGTCTTTCAGAATTTCATCAGGTATTCCTACCCTGGAGAAAAACTGAATTAACGCTCTCATGACTGCAGGAGCTGTAATGGTGTGCAGGGAAAGGCTTCTAGGAACCGTGTAGCATAATCACACACCACCAGGATGTACTCGTGACCACTGCTGCTCTTAGGTAAAGGTCCAACAATGTCCATGGCTATTCTCCTGAATGATGTGGAAATGATAGGAAGTGGGTGCAGTAATGCTCTGTCTGACTTATGTGTGTTGGCAGTTTTCTGGCAGGTAGGACATGTTGCACAGTACGTCTGAATATCAGTGTACATAGATGGCCAGAAGAAACATGAACTAACATGATATGTTTTGCGACGACCCAGGTGACCCACCCATGGGAGTGCGTGTGCTAAGAACATGATGCCTGAGGTGGTTGGAACAACTAACCGTAGGTGTTCACCTTCAGCTGCATACAGAACATAATCAACAACAATAAACTTCACATTTCCCAAACATTTGTCACTTTCCGTTGTCACTTTGGCCAACAAAGGTTTTAAAGTTTGGTCTTCAGTTTGTAAAGCTAAAATGTCAGCTGGTATTTCAAATGTTTCTGTTGCAATTGGATCTCAGGATCCGGCAACTTTAATTTTTTTTTTCAAACTTTCTCTAGACTTTTTTTTACATTTCTTTGCTCCCATCAAAGAAACTGTCATTCATGTGTGGAAGACTTTGCCTCCCAGCTTTAGCCTGAGCCCTAGTAAGCATGGGTGCGGACACACTAACAGGTAGCTCAGCTTAGCTTTAGCTGTTTCAGTAGCCTCATTTAATAAGTCCCCCAACATAGGTAAATCACACCCTAAAATCAAATCAACAAGGCAGGTTCTCTACCACTCCAGCAGTCAAAAGACATGATTGTTCATTTATGGTCACAGTTACATCCGCTTTTGTGTACAAATGTTTGTCGCCATGTACACACACAACATTTGTTTGCCTGATATAATCAAGTCCACCAAAAGGGATTAAACTCTGTTTGACCAAAGAAACAAAACTACCAGTGTCCAGAAAAGCAGTAACCTGCTGTCCATTCACAGTCACAGATTTAAGTAGCTGGAAAATGTCTTTGTCCGTGTGAACAGGCCCTGCTCCTGCGACAGTCTCTGGCCTGGGTGCGTAGCAAACACCTGTGAATTTAGTCTTGCGAATTGGGCATACGGAGGCTTTGTGACCAATCTGCTGGCAATAGTAACACACAAGGTCCTTGAATGAAAATGCAAAATGGCTAACACGGCCAAACAACTCCGCTGTTGTGCTCACAGATCCAGTCTGTCGTCACATCTGTTTCCCTTGCTGTGGCGGCTCCCGGGAAGCGAGGTAACGGCCAGCAGAGCCAGCCTGCTCGGGACTTCTGAACCTTATGATATTTTTATTTTCATGGAGACAATAATTATAAATCAGGTCATCTGGTTTTATTGTTCCCTTTAGGGTTAAAGCGGGACAGCAAGCTTTCAAACTCAGCCAGAGAGAGATGGAAAAACCGCTGAAGCGGCTGTCATCAAGGGAGCTGAAGCTGGGATGATGTCATGAACTCAAACTTGGAAACATGATTACCATGTAGAACTCTTCAAAATTAAAACCTGATCTCTGAACATTCTCCGTGTCTACCATGCAAAGTGACATAAACACAGACACCGCTCCATGTAGCGACCAGGCTACAAACATTAGCTAGTAGCTCCTCCCACACACATCCTGGTGCGTTCACAGAGTTCCAGTACATAAAAGATTAGAGGCATTCCAACAGCCTCCCAGCCCAATGTAGTCCGCTACTATATTTTCACGAGAAAAAAAATAAATGCAGAACCAACCCTAAAACCTTCAATAGCCAATTTCTATCTGCAAATTTAGAACCAAAACCGCCAGATCTGGTAACACTGTGGATGTGTTGAGGTGCATACTCCCCCCTAGTGTTGAGGTGCATGCTTTGCACCGTCACGTTCACTGATGCATCTTCCATCAATGTAGTCAGGGTGCTGCTGCTTATGTCTGAGTAAAGAAGTAGCCAATCACAAATGTGTCTCCGCCTTTCTGGTTTGATTGACAGACTCATTCTTCTGAAAAAGTTCATTATGAAACAAATAAGTCATTCTGAAAAACAGCAACATGAAATAAAAACAAAGATACTTAGGAAAATATTGATTTGGAGATCTGAGTTTCTGAAAAAAGCAATAGAATTATAATAATATTCATCATGATTAAAATTCGTATTTTAAAAAGCTGTTTTAAAATAATGAACAGGTTTCTAAAGCAAAATGAAAAATATTTAATAATATAATGGCTAATTTTAAGACAGCTCTTCATGGTTTGACTACTAACTAATAAACAGTGTTGGGGTAATGAATTACATAGTAACAGTAATGACTAACAGTAGTTACTTTGGTCAGTAATGGAGTATTTCAGATCATAGGCTCCGTAGTAATACATTACTACTTATATATATGAAATGCCGTAATTTCCGGACAATAAGCCACTACTTTTGTCATGCGCTTACAGCCCTGCGGCTTATTCAGTGACGCGGCTAATTTGTGGTTTTATTTGGTGGCCGCCTTGAATGTTTCTTCGGTCTCAGAGCATGGGTTGAGTCATAATCCAACTCCGAGCAGCAAGCCACCCATTATTCAACACACCTGTGAGCAGCCAAACAGCATGGACCTGACTTCAGGTCTTAGACACGTCAGTCATGGTTCAACAAAAAGAAACATGCATGCCCACCCGCATCCCAGAATCCTTTGGTGCCATGCGTAATCCAACTCCGAGCAGCAAGCCAACCATTTTTCAACACACCTGTGAGCAGCCAAACAGCATGGACCTGACTTCAGGTCTTAGACACTTAAGTCATGGTTCAACAAAAAGAAACATGGATGCCCAACCGCATCCCAGAATCCTTTGGTGCCATTAGACCAGGGGTGCAAACTCATTTTGGTTCGGGGGCCACATTCAACCCGTCTGATCTCAAGTGGGCCGGACCAGTAGCGTAAAGGCAAAACAACAGCTTTATTCTTGTTTTTTTACCCAATTGGAAAACATGCCTCAACCAACATGGTAGCCTAATCATTTCTTATTACACATTCATTCACAGAGGCCAATGGATCTTAAATAAAATTAATTTCACTTTAAAAAATATTGGTTTATTCAATTTTAGACAGCCTGAATATTTTAAATCTGACACTGAAGCAATCCTGATAATAAATTCAAGAGGGGCTACAGAAAAAAATGAAATATCTTCCTAAAATGTAAATGTCCAAACGATGACAAAATTACACTAAATTCAACTTGCAAACATTTGTGAACATAAGAGCTTGGAGTTAACCTCCTTTCTCTCCTGAAACTTCACAAGACCATCATAACTAAATAAGTAAACACAGCAGCAGTTTCATCAGTCCTAAACTGTGTCATTCTATAGTCTAACTGCTGTTTGTACAAAGGACCTCCTGGAAGCAAATCATATATCAAAACAACCAAAGTTTTTTTTTTTCTTTTTTTTTTAGAAAAATTCATTTCTACACATTCAATACTTACTTGTTCCTCCCTCTAATGAAGTTACTTCATCAACATGGTATGGAGCCCATCAGCCTGTGGCTCTGCGTACGTGAAATGAAAGCTCAGATTGCTATGGAGTTCATTAGAACATTTGGGTTTCCCCCCAGATGTTTTGAGCATTAAAAATTATTTTAACATATTAAATTTTTTTGAGATACAGAACTTTTTCCCTTTTGTAATTGGAACCATTCTGCTGTGGTACAGAGGTTGAGGTTTCTTATCAGAAAAGTTTCGAATTTAGAGTTTACAATAGATCCTTAAATTGTCAAGAAAAAGTCTTACAAGTTCTCATGTGTTTGTTGAGACTAAATAAACGACTAAATTTTTTTTTACAATCTTTACACGAAAAAGGCTTTTCTCCTGTGCGAGTCATCATGTGTCTATTGAGATTAGATATTTGATTAAAACTCTTACTACATTCTTTACAAGAAAAAGGCTTTTCTCCTGTGTGAGTTCTCATGTGTCTTTTGAGATGAGAACCATCACAAAAACTTGTATTACATTCTCTACAAGAAAAAGACTTTTCTCCAGTGTGAGTTCTCATGTGTCTATTGAGATGAGATCTGTGACTAAATCTTTTCTCACAGTCTTTACAAGAAAATTGCTTATCTTTTGCATGGATTCTTACATGAATTCTGAACAGAGATATGTTACTAAAGCTTTTACCACATTCTTTACAGATATAAAATCTTTCATCAGACCCAGTTTCTATGAAGTCAGACGGGTTAGTAATTATTCTTGATTTTTTACCAGACTTGATAGAGGAAAATGTGTCTTCTTTTGGAGATTTTTTGTATTTCTTACCCAGGTTTGTCTTGTGATTTTTTCTAACATCAGAGTCAGACTGACCTGCTGACATGCGAGAGCTGTCCACACTTTGGACATGACTTCTGTCCCTCCTCTTCCTCTGATCTCTGTTCTGTGGGTCTGTCTCTTCATCTGTAGTTGATGTTGATTCTTCATGTTGGTTTCCTTCTTCATCCTGACTATTAGTTACATTAACGCTCTGCTGTTCCTCTTTAATCTGAGGAAGTTCTGGTTCCTCTTTAATCTGTGGAGGTGCTGGTTCCTCTTGTTCCTCTTTAATCTGTGGAGGTGCTGGTTCCTCTTGTTCCTCTTTAATCTGTGGAGGTTCTGGTTCCTCCTGTTCCTCTTTAATCTGTGGAAGTTCTGGTTCCTCCTGTTCCTCTTGAATCTGTGGAGGTTCTGGTTCCTCCTGTTCCACTCTGAAGTTCCTCTGCTGGTTGCAGAGATCTTCCTCTTCAGTCATCCAATGCTGGGGGAGGACTGCAGGGACACAAACACAACAAGGAGCCTTTTATACATTTCCAAGACTTTTGGATAGCGCTGTCACGCGGAGATAGACCAGCAGGAGGCACAGTGTTGCTGTTAACTGCAGCCCCACCCCCCCAAAAAAAAAAATATCAAAGCAAAATAATAAATAATTGAAAAGCAAATATTTAATATTTTCACCTGCAACTTAGAAGGTTTTGTGTGCAACGTGGTAGCAGAAATATCACTCCATAGTTCCTGCCTTCAGTAACAGATAATAGGTACTGAAGGAAAGAAATCGTCCGCTTTTCAGTTCTTTCCATCCATGCGTGTTCGATAGTCGAGAGTGGTAAAACAAACAAGGATTCAACCGGTTTAAAAATACACGGAGTTTATTTCCCTGACAATAGTTCTAAAGCACAGATTAAAACACTAATGCAGATATATCTGGATTCTCAAGTAAAGATCTACTGACGCACAAGTTACATGCGAATTATTCGTATATTTTCCGAAGAACAATGGAAAACTTTAAAACCAGTCTTTTTAAGATGTGTTTGAATCCCCGCCTTCCGGAAAGATCATGGTCGCTGGATCTCCGCCCCTGGTCGCTCTGATTCCTCAACTGATAGCCCGCCTGCTTCCTCTGGCCAATAGCTGATGGTTTGCCAACTTCGGATCCGCTCTGCCTCCCGGGGGCCCGTTTCACAGGCGCACACCCAGTCCGATGATCAAAAGAGTCCCCATCTGGTCAGAGTAAATCATTCCTGGACAACTCAAGGTTCCTTTTACCAGTATCCAGAGCAAAGGTCAGCTCCAACTTCCACATGAGAACATGAATCTTCACATTTTCCCAGGGGAAGAATCTTCAACCCAGATCGTACGGATATAGTCCATGGCATATTTATTGCACCTATGGAAAACACCTAACTTTGCACAAAGAACATCCTATTTCTTCACAGGATGCTGCAACCATAAAGCAAAAAGGAATGTCACACGACCATAAATCTGGATAGTTCAAAATAAGTTCACTTCACACTAAGGATAAAGCTGTAACATAATAAAGAATAAGATATTAAAACATACATGTTCTACAGTACCAAGGTCACCAGTAGGCCTGTTTTTGACTTTTGGTCTCTGTTTTCTTTCTGTACTGGAGTGTTTATGGAGCCACAACACCGCGCGAAACAACTAGAGCGTTTCTCCACCTCTCCTCTTTTGGAAAAGGTTTGAAATTTCATGCAGACTCTTGTGTGTCTTTTTATTTCTGCACATTTCACTTTTGGACGTCCTGAACCATCTGAATCTGTGAAGGCCGGAAGAGACGACAACAATCCCTTCCAGCGACATAAAGATCAGGGCAACCAAAGAAGGATTTTAAATTTTTAATCACGTACCAACTATGTGCAGCTGAAGCTGCGGGTTCCAGCTGCTATCCAGCAGTCTGCGCTGACGACAGAGCTCCTCCTCGTTCTGGACGATGGTTCCTTCAGCAGCAGAAAGTTGTTCTCTGACAGAACCTTCCTGAGGTTCTGAAGACATGGTTCCTGCTCCGATCTTCAGCTCCAACTCCCACAAACACCGCCGTCCTCTTCGCTGCAGCTCCGATCGATCATCTGCTAGTCTCACAATGATCACAGCAATCCACGTTGTCTTTCCGTTCAACACTTCTTCACTCATTTACGACACTTTGGAAAATGCTGAGAGTTCCCACACGAACCACGTATCGTCCTTTCTGTCCAAAAACCTCACAAACGTCCCAACAAAACACCACCGTCCTCTCAACACAAGCTAACGCTGCTAGCCTGCGAACAAGCTAACGCTGCTAGCGCCTCGTGCTGTTCTTCGTTGTTTGGCTAACAGCGTCATGGTGCTTTAGCGCCACCAGCTGGTCTGGAGTGTTATCTGTCGTTCATATTATGATGTCGATGGTGGGTGAAAACAACCATTTTTTAAACTTTACTGGCAAATAAATGTATAAACGGGTATTTTTTTCATCAATGATAGTTCGGTGTGACTTGTCTATTTCGACAAGAAAAAGTTTTTTTTTTTTTTTTTTTTTTTTTTTTTTTTTACCAAAATGGAGAAAGGGGAACAGGACATGAACTTCTGGTTACAGCTAATGATGATAGGGCACAATTTTGTCATCTGCAGGCTGGTCTTCCTGGGCATATTTGACAGAAAAAAAGAGTAAATGCTGTATAGTCCAGATGAAATATAT
Source organism: Oryzias latipes (assembly GCF_053564925.1). Classification (NCBI taxonomy): domain Eukaryota; kingdom Metazoa; phylum Chordata; class Actinopteri; order Beloniformes; family Adrianichthyidae; genus Oryzias; species Oryzias latipes. The sequence goes on along the minus strand of NC_136238.1, from coordinate 24,513,622 downwards.
TTTGGTTTTTTAATATAAAACGATTCAAACTTTGATGACAGAACCTAACAACAATTAAAAAATAAAGTTTTGTACTGTAACTATATAATTTCCAGTCAGTTTGTTGTGCAAAAACAAACAAACAAACAAACAAAAGTTTGAAATAGGTCACAATCTAGTCATTGCCTTATTTAACAATACTAAGATAGTTTGATCCTACTACCAAAAATGTTTTACTATTATTATTATAAGTTTTGATTAAGGATATTTATTAAAATATTATTTAGTTTGTATAAGCCACAAAGTTTGTCCCCTTTTTAATCAGTACATCAATTTAATCAGATGTACCCTTTATACATGTAAACACCATAAATGCTCACATGTGAAAGAGGAAAACTAATTAGGATAAATAATAATTAGAAAATAATATAATAAAACATCAGAGCCAAAGAAAGTGGTCTGAGAAGAGGCAGCTCTGAAGCTCTGCAGCTGACGGTGCAGCTTCAGGACTCATGAGGAGGACCACACTGCAGCGCCTCCTGCTGAAGCATCAGAGAGTCTGCAGACAGAAGATCCTTCCAACAGCAAAAAGGTCTGCAGGAGCTCTTTCCACCACCAGCAACAACCTGAACCAAGCAGGACCTACAAGAAGTTCAGCCACTAAACTTCCACAACTCAGAAGCTCTGAGCTCCGTCTGAGTCTGCAGAGATGCTGAGCTCCTCAGCTGCTGCAGCTCCCACAGTCACATGAAGGTCTGCAGCTGCAGCAGGAAGTCCAGATGTTTGCAGCTGCTGCAGCTCCCACAGTCACATGACTTTGGAAGTCTTAGCTCCTCCTCCTCACCATCACTGTGACTGTTGACGTCTTCCAACTCCTCCAGAAAGCTGTTTTCTGATGAAGCTCTAACATCTCCTCCCTGTTGCTGCTTTCAGTCCAAACTCACTCTGTTCATGTCAATTCACTCCAGAGAAAATCCTTTTTCTGGGAAGAATTTGCTCCAAGTTTTCCTCCAACTAAGAATCTGCAAACCCAGATGAGAACTCCCAGCAGGAAAAGAATTCATCTGCAGGAAACTAGAAAAAGGCCTTTTTTGTGGGAGGAAACCATTCCAGATCTTTACAAACACCAGAAATCCCAACTTTTCCTCCACTTAGCCTGAGTTTGGGTTCCAGGAAGCGGTGTGTGTTCAAGCTCCGCCCCAGCAACATCTCATGAAGATGCTAAACTAGCTCTCTGGAAACTTGAACTTGTTGAATGGGAAACTTCCTGAAATCTTCTTCATCTGTTGACTTGTTCTTTCTTCATCTGAATGAGCTCAGTCCTCTCCCAAATCCAACTCCATCTATCTTCAGTGCTTTGGACTGAGTTGGAGCAGAACTAGAGCTTTCTCCAGATGTCTTAGTACTTTTAGATCAGTGTCTTCCAATATTTGGAGCCCAGGTTCACTTCTTTCCCTGACAAAAATCCCAAAAGGCCTACCAGCCACCAAATAGTCAGAAACCAGAGAAACTTGGTGGTCTGCATTGATGAGAAACCAGTCCCTCCAGGATGACACATGGCTTTTTGGAATCATTTCACACACAAACAAATGGGAAGTTGTGCTTCAAATGTGTGATAATGGTCAATGTAAATGTTTAGATAAAGGCTGTAGGGGATTCAGGGATTGTGGAGCGGTTGTTGTTTCCTTCTGGGTTAAAGTGCAGTTTTGTGGAACCTCCCAAAGAGGAGAAACCCAAAAAAGAAAGGAAAAGCAAAGAGACAGGTGGAAGCCATCATGATATTCCTTTCAAACAGGAAGTTCTTTGTCATTTCATGCACTAGTTTCATTTAGCTCTAGTTGTTGAACATTCTAGAAACTCCTAAAAACATTTTCTGTCCACTTTGAAACCATATGGGGCTGACTTGGCCTTGCTCGCTGGGATACAGCCAACATCCAGAAATCTACCAACAGACATTTTTAGCTCTAGTTGTTGAACATTCTATGTTTTGAAGAGGCAGGCTCTTCTAAAAGAAACTAGCAGGAGCCCCAGCGCTGGTCTTTGCTTGGATTTGTTTTAGACTTGTTCAGAGTCAAATGCATGCTTTAAGGGGAGGAGGATTATTTTGTTGTTGCTGTTTTTGTTCCTATTCTTACAATCCACTATATGTCCCGTGTTGAATTCTACTATTAAAATGTGGGAAACAAATGTTTATCAAATCCAAATCAATCCAAAAGCCTGGAGACTGGATGGCCGTGGTCCTCCCTTTGACCTGGACACTGGTTGCCATGGCGACTCACCAATATATCCTCATTTCCTTTACACAATCTGTTTCCATCATTTGGATTTTTCATAAAAACTTGAGTTAGAAAAGAATTGTTGCCCCAAAATGTCCAGTTTGAATAGTCTACAGTTTGTTGTGTTTGGTTGCTAGGTAACAGGGTCTTTAATGTCTATGATGTCATGGTGGCTTTCAGAGTTGAACTCCTGAATATGACGGTAAACATTTGGATTGAACAAAAATGGGATTGAAGCTCATGCTAAATCCTGATGTCAATGCTGAAAAAACCTCCTCCTAGATTCTGGTTGTTTGGAGAAGTCCTCCTCTTCCAAGAATTCCTGAAAAAAGCCCTCATTTCTCCTGACAAATCTTCAAAGACACTTTCTGCTTTAGTTTAGTCCAAACTTGCTTTATGCTGACAACATTTACAGCTTGAATCCATCTGAAGAATCCAAGGAAACAAACCAATCTAAGTCTGCATTCCTGCCACTTCAGAACCAACAAAGCATGTTTCCAGGACGCTGACTTACCAATAGAACTTGGGATTTCCTTTGCAGAATCCTTCTCCGTGTGTTTTCCTTTGTTTTTCTCCCCAAAACCTAAAAAAGAGATTTTTGCTGAGCTGCAGAACAAACGTCTGACTGCTTTAACCGCCGTTGATGGTTTGTTGTGTTTCCCTCTATAGCTGCTATGGTCTTGGTATGGTTGCTAGGTAACGCTGTCTTTGATGATGATGACGTCAGAGTGGCCTCTAGAATGGACTTTTTTCTTGTGGAACCAGGAGCTGTAACCTTTAGGGCACTAGGACCCAGAAAGAGCTCCAGGCAGTGACGGTGTCTCTATATTTTGTTTTCTCTTTTGACTTTAACATTCCTCATGACATGGTTCAAGGCAAAATATTTACTCCTACTGTAATAAATCAGCTGTGGCTTGAATGTCGACGTCTGTGGCTCAAACACTAACAAAACGCATTCTAGATTTGGTTATGTACTCAGCCACAGAGGAGTACTCATGCCCGATTACCCAGCTATACAGATCGGGGTTCGTTTCTAATTGTTTAACGACGGCTAACCGAATTTTTCTGTGGCTGTTTTGGGATCCGCTCACAGCCTGAAAGATGGCCCTAAAGTAACAATTTCCATCTCCTATGATTCTTTCGTTGGTGCAGGGGGGCCCCAACAAACCAATGGGTGGAGCAGGTGGGGCATTGAAATTTTGGAACCCAATATTTAACATTGAGCACAGAGACTGGCACACATCCTGATTTAAAGGGTTAAAATAAAAAATTTCCTGCTCAGGCTCACTAAAAATTACTTCCTGTTCCTCCACAGGAAGTAAGCACCAGCTGGCTCTGATGGGACGTTCCGTTTCAGTTCTGCAGAAAAGGAACCGAGCTCCTAAAGAAGGCAATGATCCAACCTTTGAGCAGCAGCGGTGACCTCACACTAACATGGAAATAAAGATCAGATCACCCCCCCCCCCCCTGTCCCGCATCAACAGGAAAAGGGGTTTTTACTCCCAGAAGATGTTGGTGATGTCAGAGTCCAAAACACCAGCGGCGCCAAGATCAGCACAAATGACCAGGACACGCCCCTCAGCGACTGCCGCAGCTTCAGCATCCCAACCCCGACGATGCCGCCGCCCGACCTCTGCAGCTCCTCTTCCTCCTTGTGTTCCTCTGGGTTTGAGGGACAGAAGGAAACACCAGAACATCAGACCAGAGGAGCGCGGAACAACCTGAAGACGCTGGAAGCTCCTCCCACCTGCATCTGGCTTCCTGGTTCAATGTAGTTCCTCGCCGAGAATTTTAGTGCCTCGTCGATCATGATGACAGGAAGCGACAGCTTCAGGACCACCACCCACTGAGTCCAGGAGAGAGGCACTAAAAACGTGGTCAAACGTTTGTTGGAACGTACATGCAAGACAATTAAATAAAATGAAACTCACCATCAAAGCCCATTTGCTGTGCAATGCCACTCCATAACTGTTCTCTTTTGTCCAGATTTTTATAATCGCTTTCGCGTTTGTCGTACAGTTCTTTGTGCTTGGACACCAATGAGACCAGCAACTCCACATTCATCGTGCCCTGCATCTTCTTTGTCTTCTTCGCGGCTGTGTAGATGCAACTCGGCGTCTGTCTTCTTCGCTGGTATGTGTGCTCAGCAAGGCAGTTTTGTGTTTGAGCGCCCCCAAGTTGTGTTTTAACTGTAACTTCAGAAGCTCCAGACACGTGTGCAAAAGCTAGATTTCGACGCGAGGCGTCAAAAAAAAAACGAACCCGAGGCGTTTTTTTTTTTTGACGCTTTGACGCGTGGCGTTTTTTCGCGTCGGTGTGCACACTCTCATTGGTGCCCTTTGTTTAGTCACGAGGCGAATTTCGCCGGCGATTTTCGCCGGCGAAATTCGTCCCGGTGTGTACCGGCCTTAACAGCCACATGTCAAAAGAAAACGTGAAATGAAAATATGTAGAGTCCGAGCAGATCTGGACGCAATGTTGTCTGTCCAAGTGGGGCTACTGTAGTGTGACGTCAACGTCAGTCAAAAGGACCCCGAACGGTTATTGCAGGGGGGGCTGACCAAGATGGCGGCTTGAGCAGACGCTACTTTTCAACCTGTTGCGCCAAACTTTGAAAAATACTGCGGAAAGCTACTAATTAAACGCTACTTGCACATTTCTTGCTGTTATAATCAAAAGAGGAAATCATTTTACTGTCCAATGCCATCTCGAGAGCGGAAAAAAGCCTCTAAGGAGAGCAAAGCCATGGCTAACAACATTAACAGCGGCGGTGCCGTTAGGGGTGCAGGACACGACTATACTCTGAAGACAAATCCTGAACAAAACATGATCATCCCGGATGAAGAAGATTTTCCAGCCCTGCCTATTTCAGCTGAAGGGACCCCATGTAAAGAACCAGCTTTCAAAAAAACACTACTGGCAACACCGCAAGGTGAGGTGAGAAGCAACAGCGCTGGTAACAACGATGTCATTGATGTTCTTTCAAGCCCGATTAACATCCGCCTTGACGCCATGGAGAAATTAATCAATGACAATTCGCTCAAGATTGAGGGCCTAAAAAAATCCGTTGACTTTGCTTTTGAAGAAATAAAAGATGTAAAGACGAGAATGGACATAGTTGAAAAGAAAACAAACAGAGATGAAGCTACTGTTCTGCGGCTGCAGGAAAGACTCCTGGAGTCTGAACGCTACTCAAGACGATGGAATTTAAAATTATATGGAGTTCCGGGAACAGTGTCCAGAGAAGATGTGAGAAGAGAAACCATCAACATTTGTCAAATGATTTTCCCGGAGGGAAAACAGAAGCTTCCAGATGTGATCGACGCTGTGCACCGTTTGGGAAAGCTGAAGGAGAACGAGAGGGATCATTCTCCAGTTTTCATCCAGAACATACAGAGATGCCGTGTGGAAAGCCGCAATAAACAATCCCATCCTGAAGGAGCGTCATCTCCGCTTCACGGAGGACCTGTGCCCAGCGGACCGGGACACCAGAGCAGCGCTTTGGCCCTTAATACAAGCAGCAAGAAGAGAAGGGACAATCGCCCGAGCCTATATTAACGGTAAAGAAGTGGGTCTTCCTGAGAACTCAGACCCTCAGAAATGACTGCATCCTGAGCAGCTTTTGCTGTTAAAGTCTTGAGGAAAACACACATTTTGTTCTGATCTCACGTGTTCTGCCGTTTATTTCTTTAAGCCATGTTGACAGTTAATTACATTGAGATGTTATAATAATAAGTTGGCAGCTGAAACAAGTTCTGAATGTGAGATATATTTGCTCTTTTTTTGTATATTTTAATTTAATTCTTCAAAGTGGCGTAAAGGTTATTTAAAATATTTTTTCCCCACTCTAAGTGCAATTTGGCGCACAGATTGAAAGTAACAACACTCCTATTTACTCAGATTTATTTTTCTCTCTTTTTTATTTTAAATCTTGTCTTTATCTTTAGGTTCTTTAAATGTCAGGGGATTAAGAAATGCCATGAAACGTAAAGCGCTGTTTCTATTCGCTAAACAATTGAAAACAGACTTTTTTTTCTTTCAAGAATCACATTCTACCAGTAATGATACTAACTTCTGGAAATCTCAATGGGGTGAAAGTTCATTTCCATCACATGGTAGTCAGCATTCAGCTGGAACTCTCACAGTTAAAAATACTTTTGAAGGTGACATTCTTCTGAGCAAATGTGACAGTCAGGGTCATTGTGTTTTTCTAATAATATCCACTCAAAATAAGATCTTTATTACTATTAACATATATGGTTACAACTCCAAACTTGAAAACGTTGAGCTCCTTTCTTTGATTGAAAATGATGTAATTTTTGGTCTAAACAAATTTCCTGATTCAATTATTATAATAGGAGGGGATTTTAATATAGCTTTAAATAATCAGCTGGACAAATGGCGATCACCACGTGCTCTTTCTTCTGATAGTCCCTTACATTCATTCATGCAGAAATATAACCTGAAAGACGTCTGGAGAGAAAAATTCCCATCAGATTGTGTTTTCACTTGGAGTAATAATGATGGGTCCAAACAATCTGGCATAGATTACTGGCTGGTGTCTGATTGTCTAAATGCAGATGATTTTGAAGTCAATATTCTTCCTTCTCCACTAACAGATCATAAAGCAATTTACATTTCTATTAAATTATCCGAAACTAGATCCCAAAATAAGAAAGCATATTGCATGTTAAATAACTCACTGCTTAAGATAGACATAGTACAACAAAAGGTTTCTGAATTCATCTCTTACTTTTATAATCTAGCAGAAGAAGAAAATTGTTACGGTAAAAACTGGGAACTTTTTAAATTTGAAATCACTAATTTTTTTAGAAAGTTTAGTTCAGAACTAAATAAAACTAAAAATCTAAAGAAAGCCAAATTATCAATGACATTATGACAATTTCAAAAAGAAATCCTGCAGATTTATCAGATGATGATAAAATAATTTGGCATTATTACAAAAATAATTAGACAGTATTTATAAGAACAGAGCTGAAGGAGCCTTTGGAAGATCAAGGCTGAAATGGTTAGAAGAGGGTGAAAATAATTCCTCTTATTTTTTTCAATTGGAGAAACGTCGTTCCAAGACAAATACATTAAACATTGAAGGCCAGATGACCTCTGATCCCAAAATGATTGCAAATTACGTTAGCCTGTTCTACAGTAAACTGTATGCCTTTGAACCCAGCGAAGATCCTGATCACTTCTTGAACTATAATCTACAACAAATCCAGGCCTCTGAACGGGATCTCTGTGATTCTCTTTTCTCTATTAACCACCTTAAGAAGAACAAATCTACTGGACCAGATGGCTTAACGGGAGAATTTTATGAACAATTTAGTGATAAAATGACCCCCTTTCTAACACAGGTATTTGTTGAGAGCATAGATAAAGGCTTCCTTCCTCCAACATTAAATCAAGGTGTTCTTACTCTGATACCCAAACCCAAAAAAGATGTACTTCTCATTGACAACTGGCGTCCCAAATGTCTATTAAATAATGATTACAAGATTCTTGCATCTGTCTTTGCAAAAAGACTTAAATCTGTTTTAAACTCAGTTATTGCAGAGACACAATCAGGATTCATGCAAAACAGACACATCTCCAATAACATTTGTCTTGTTCTTGATATTTTAGATTACTCAGACCTGATCTCTGATGTCAGTTTTATACTGTTTTTAGACTTTTACAAAGCGTTTGACTCTGTTAATCATCATTTTATCTTCAGCTGTCTTCATAAATTTGGTTTTGGCCCTTTCTTCTGTAATACAGTTAAAACTCTGTATAATAATGCTAATTGTTCTGTCAAACTAAAACATGGCACCTCCCCTAGATTCAATCTTAATAGATGAATCAGACAGGGGTTTCCTATTTCACCGTATCTTTTTCTTCTAGTTACTCAAACTCTTGCTGATTATTTTACTATTCATAAGTTAAAAGGCATCTCAGTTCTTAATAAAGAAATTTTAATTAGTCAGCTAGCTGATGACACTACTCTTTTCTTGAGAGACAGCAGTCAAGTCTCCTGTGCTCTGAACCTTATTCAGTCTTTCTCTGATGTCTCAGGTCTACGTCTCAATCTGAACAAATGTGAACTTCTTCCTGTTAAAGATTGTGCTTTAGAATCCATCTGCAACATTCCTGTAAAAGAAAATGTAACATATTTAGGCATTATTATTTCCAAAAATAATTTAGAAAGGAGAACTTCATTAAATTTCACTCCCCTCATTGATAAAGCCAAGAAACGTTTGAACCAATGGCTTCAGAGAGACCTGAGTCTGAGAGGAAGGATTTGACTCTCCAAAGCAGAAGGGATTTCTAGACTAACTTACTCTGCTCTTTCTCTGCACCTGGACAATCAGACTCTTAAATCTATTGATCAAATGCTGCTAAACTTCATCTGGAAAAACCGTATTCATTATTTAAAAAAATCTGTATTAATGAACTCCTATGAAAAAGGAGGCCTAAATTTTTCTTGATTTTACTACTTTAAATAATACTTTTAAAATAAACTGGATTAAGTCATATTTAAAAAATCCACTCTCCATTTGGAATATTTCCCTCATCACATGTTTGCTAAAGTAGGTGGTCTCCATTTTCTTCTGCTTTGTCATTATAATATTGACAAAATCCTAGTGAAACTCTCTGCTTTTCACAGACAAACTCTTCTTTCATGGGCACTTATCTATAAACACAATTTTCCCCTCATAAGCTTTTTATTTGGAATAACAGATATATCCTTTACAAGAACAAATCTTTATTTTACAATAATTGGTTTGACAATAATATCCTATTGGAGGGTCAGCTCTTTAACCACAATGGTCAGTTACTTAGATATGAAGAATTTAACCTTAAATACAACCTTGCTGTTCCTCCTAAAGAGTATGCCATTGTTTTTGATGCTGTCACTAATGAAATCTGTGAACTCTTTAAAAATACTGTACTTGATGCAAATATTTCCTTCATATCTCTAAGTGACACCACTGTTGGAAAATCTTGTTTCAACTGTGCTCGAAAAAATAACAAGATCATACGTGTTTCAGCAAAATGTTATTTCTGTTCCCTCTGCTGTTTTTTATTGGAGAAAGTTTATTCCTGACTTGCCCTGGAAAAATGTTTGGACCCTGCATCAGAAATTATTAATTATTAACAAGATGAGAGACGTCTCCTACAAACTCCTACATAGAATCTATCCCACTAATCAATAAATGCTCAGATATAAGAAGACTATTGACCCCAACTGTACCTTTTGTAAAGAACACCCAGAAACAATCAGTCACCTATTTTGGAACCGTAATACAACTTAAAAACTTTGGAAAGATTGTGCACGTTTTATAAATTATAAATTAGACTCACAATATCAGATAAAATTTGAACATATCATATTTGGCCTACACGAAAAGAATATAAGATCAAACGTAAAATTGGCAATTAATCTAATTATAATATTTGGTAAATTTCATATTCACAAATCAAAATTTTCTTCATCACAACTTTTTTTCCCTTTAATAATTAAAGAATTAGAATCTTATTTACATACTATTTCTAATAGTTTGAACAAAAAGGCCATACATATTTATGAAAACTGTCTGTCTCTTAATATTTTCAATGCATAGCATCTGTAATCTTTTTGTAATACATGTACCATCCCCTGACATTGTTGTTGTTATGACGATTGTTCCTGTCATACATATTTGTTCTATTTGTGTTGATTAATAAAGTTTAAAAAAAAAAAAGGAAGTGCGGCTGCGCAGTCCGTCACTGAACACCGTCACTGCCTGGACCTCTTTCTGGGTCCTAGTGCCCTAAAGGTTACAGCTCCTGGTAAACAAGAAAAAAGTCCATTCTAGAGGCCACTCTGACGTCAACATCATCAAAGACAGCGTTACCTAGCAACCACACCAAGACCATAGCAGCTATAGAGGGAAACACAACAAACCATCAACGGCGGTTAAAGCAGTCAGACGTTTGTTCTGCAGCTCAGCAAAAATCTCTGCTTTAGGTTTTGGGGAGAAAAACAAAGGAAAACACACGGAGAAGGATTCTGCAAAGGAAATCCCAAGTTCTATTGGTAAGTCAGCGTCCTGGAAACATGCTTTGTTGGTTCTGAAGTGGCATGAATGCAGACTTAGATTGGTTTGTTTCCTTGGATTCTTCAGGTTGATTCAAGCTGTAAATGTTGTCAGCATATAGCAAGTTTGGACTAAACTAAAGCAGAAAGTGGCTTTGAAGATGGTCAGGAGAAATGAGGGCTTTTTTTCAGGAATTCTTGGAAGAGGAGGACTTCTCCAAACAACCAGAATCTAGGAGGAGGTTTTTTCAGCATTGAGATCAGGATTTAGCATGAGCTTCAATCCCATTTTTGTTCAATCCAAATGTTTACCGTCATTTTCAGGAGTTCAACTCTGAAAGCCACCATGACATCATAGACATTAAAGACCCTGTTACCTAGCAACCAAACACAACAAACTGTAGACTATTCAAACTGGACATTTTGGGGCAACAATTCTTTTCTAACTCAAGTTTTTATGAAAAATCCAAATGATGGAAACAGATTGTGTAAAGGAAATGAGGATCTATTGGTGAGTCACAGTCCTGGAAACATGAGTTGTGCTCTGATGAAGACGCCTGATCCAAATGTGGATTTTTGAAATGTTCTTCATGAGATTCAAACTGATTGAAGCTTTGAATTAAAGGTGTCAACACATTTCTGCATTGGATTCATTCTGTTTCAGTGTCTAAGGTTGGTTTTGTGGCAGAAACCAAGTTTTTGTTGAACAGTAGCGTTTAAAAAGCAGAAAGTGGCTTTGAAGATGGTCAGGAGAACTTCTTTGAAGAGGAGGACTTCTCCAAACAACCACAACCTTAGAGGAAGTTTTCTGAGCATTCATAGAATGCTTTTACAATGACTCATCATTTTCCACAAGAAGCTAATGAGTTTTTCCAAATGCATGCTGGATATTCTTAGTTCTAGCTTGAAAAGCACTTTGTGGGATTTCCCTGGAAAACCTGCTTTATCAATCATTTTGGTCTCTTTTTCTTCTTCTAAGTTCCAGCTTGGTGAGTGTGCAGGTCGCCATGGCAACCACTGTCCAGGTCAAAGGGAGGACCACGGCCATCCAGTCTCCAGGCTTTTGGATTGATTTGGATTTGATAAACATTTGTTTCCCACATTTTAATAGTAGAATTCAACACGGGACATATAGTGGATTGTAAGAATAGGAACAAAAACAGCAACAACAAAATAATCCTCCTCCCCTTAAAACATGCATTTGACTCTGAACAAGTCTAAAACAAATCCAAGCAAAGACCAGCGCTGGGGCTCCTCTGAAGGTCCAGACACAGAGAGGCCCAGAGTGACCCCCATTTCTCCTTTTTGCTCTCTCCAGTGGCTGACTCCGCCCCTTAGGACGTCCCCCTGCGTGGATCAGTGGTCAGTGGGTTGGAACCTGCTGCAAATGCAGGCTCTGGTTCTAACTGCTGGATCAGAAGTGGAATGTGAGCTGTAGTGGTGTGTCTGCAGCTGGATGTGGAACACATGAGGGAGGGGGTCAAAGGTCAATCTTTCTTCCAAACAAATGTTGTCAGTCTATTCTCCAACAATGCTCCAACATCTTCAAAGGTTTTTGGTCCCAAATCCAGAGTGTAGCTGGTAGGACGTGATCATTTCAGCCTCAGATTTGGGATCTGTCATCTCTCTGCCACCGTGACACCGAGTGATGAGTTCATGCTCCAAAGCGGCCCGATCGCTGGCTTTAGGGACTATTCCAAAAGCTTTCAATGATGGCGGGGAATGAACATTAGGAACAGATGACGGCTTGAAATGTCTGCTGTTGGTTTCTGATCCAGACAGAAATTCAATCAAATGTCTGTGAATCCATGATTTCCTTAGAATCTTTGACTCTAGATTCAGATCCATCTGGTTCAAAGGATGAAAGTTGCAGCTAAAAGTCTTTCAAAAGTCCAAATCCTCAAAGATGAAACAGAAAGTTCCTAGAAAGTCAAATGAAAAACAATCAGATTGTCTTAGATAAACCTGTTTGGAAGCTAAAGCATAGAAACAAAGAAAGTTCCAAAAGCTAAAAGCCTGAAATAAAGAAAAGTCCAAAGAAAAACAGAAATCCCACATTTGGATCAGTAAAGACATGAATTCTCCAGAAACAGCTCTGAGCAGCAGCCATGAAGGGACTGAGAACAGACGGACATCAAAGCAGAATCCAAGCAGCACCTTCATCCTGATGAAGCTCCGCCCTCTGACCTTCAGCAGTCATCTCCAGGCTCCGCCCCCAGTCTGTGACGGCTGGATGATGCTGTCCTCCACCTGCAGCTGGACCTGGTTGTTCTCTCAGACCATGTGGCCTCATGGATCAGAAGGTTGAGGGTTCAAGTCCCTTCATGGTTGAAGTCAGACAGAAAGTGAAGAAGAGGGAACATTCAGAGCAGTTTCTGTGCTGTTTGCTTCCTCATGAGTCACGTCTAGATCAGGTCTGGATCCCAGTCAGAAAGTGATCAGGAAATCTGCAGATCAAACCTTCATTTACTGAAATGGAAAACATCAACTGACTTTCTACAGATTCTACTTCCATTCATCAAACTCCAACAGGAAGAAGATTTACAATCAATCAAATCTTTTGATTTCCTGACAAACGTTGTTTTCTCTTCCTGTTTGAATGTTTGATTGTTTTCAAACATGAAGAGAGTTTTTTTTCCTGTTTTTAGCTTGAAATTTCTGTTGAAATGTAAAGGTTCATTCAGAATTCCCCAGTGGCCTCATGTTGGAGGAGGGGCTTCATGAGATGGGGGCGGAGCTTGAACACACACCGCTTCCTGGAACCCAAACTCAGGCTAAGTGGAGGAAAAGTTGGGATTTCTGGTGTTTGTAAAGATCTGGAATGGTTTCCTCCCACAAAAAGGCCTTTTTCTAGTTTCCTGCAGATGAATTCTTTTCCTGCTGGGAGTTCTCATCTGGGTTTGCAGATTCTTAGTTGGAGGAAAACTTGGAGCAAATTCTTCCCAGAAAAAGGATTTTCTCTGGAGTGAATTGACATGAACAGAGTGAGTTTGGACTGAAAGCAGCAACAGGGAGGAGATGTTAGAGCTTCATCAGAAAACAGCTTTCTGGAGGAGTTGGAAGAGGTCAACAGTCACAGTGATGGTGAGGAGGAGGAGCTAAGACTTCCAAAGTCAGAGCTAAAGATGGAGGAGCAGCAGGAGGAGGTTCTTCACTGAAGGAGAGCACAAGTCCAGCTTGTCAGTGCTTTGCTGATTGGCTAGTTGGATGTGTTCTTTGATGAGCTTTTCAATCTGACGTCTGCTTGGAGGACTGTTTTCATCCTTTTGGATGATTCCACTATTTGAACCAGACCTGGAACTAGAAGAGACTCAATGAGATCAGAAAGACAAGAAAGGATCCAAACCAAACTCTTCTTCTGTCTGACTTCAAACATGAAGGGACTTGAACCCTCAACCTTCTGATCCATGAGGCCACATGGTCTGTGAGAACATCCAGGTCCAGCTGCAGGTGGAGGACAGCATCATCCAGCTGAAGAAGAGGAGGAGCTTCTGCTGCCTGAAAGAGGAAGGTGGAGGAGGTGAGAGGCTGCACTGGAGCTTTGGACCAAACCCTGTGATGGATGAACAACATCTCCAGGCTGTTTCCAGCCTGACCAGGAGGATCAGAAAACAGCAACAACTTCTCCTCCATCAAACCATGATGTCACCACCAGCAGGTGGAGACAGATATGAGCAGAAATTCTCTAGTTGGCTTCAGATTTTAGAGTTTCCCAAACAAGCAGTAGCACAACTCCACTTTTCTCTCCAAGCCCATCCTCTGAAATCTGATCTTCTGAGGGACGAGAACACATGGAGACTGAGACTACCGGAGCATCACTAGAAGGACAGTTGGACTCCCCTCTGGAAAAAGAAGGCTTGAGCATGTTGACGTGACAAACTCCACATTTCTTCTCTTTGTCAGGAGTTGGGATCCTAAAATTGGTGTCATTCATTTTCTTTTCCACCTCATATGGAGCAGAAATCTGTGCCTGTAGGCTGGAAGCAGGCAAAGGCAACAACAGCAACACTTCCTCACCTTCACCTGTTGTTGTTTGTGTGTTGATCCACAAACACATGCTGTGAAGAGGAAGCTGCAGTGAAGGCAGCCATGTTGGAGCCTCACACATGTTCTCATTAGGATCAAATGAACCAGTGTGTTTGAGACTGAAAGAAAGACTGAAGGACAAAGAAATATGAAGATTCATTAAGGATCAAATCCAGACTTTATTCATGTCTTCAGACAAAAAAGCTGAAGACATTTTACAGACACAATTGAGGTTTTTCAACACTTTTCTTAGCAGAAGATGCAGTTCTGGATACAGCCAGAAGGTGTCGCCCTTCTCATTTCTAATCCAAGTTCAAACTACAGACCTGACTGATTTGATTTGGTTTTTGTTATTTTAGCCATCATGTATGAAGACATCAGACCTAGAATTACAGAAAAAACATCAGAAATGTTTAACAAACTTATTTTAATAAACTGTAAATGTATTATTTCTGTCTATTGGAAGTCATTTGAAGTGAAGCTGTGAAAGTGACCACATTTGTTCAACAACCTCATAGCAACAAGAAACAAAGCAGATTTCTCTCCAAAGAAGTTTTTTTCCTCCGTTTTCCATCCAAACAAAGACAAACAGATGTTCTGTTTGGCAGAAATGTGTTTCCACCCAGAGGAACCTGCAGCAGCTGCTGATCCATCAGAAGATTCTGGACCTGCAGAGACTTCCCACACAGCTGCCTCTGCCTCCAAAGAAGCTGCTGATCTGCATGGAGAGAGAGCTCCAAGTCTCTGCAACCAAAGCAAAGAAGCAACCAGAGAACAGAAGCACAGAGCTGAAGCAAACATCCCAGAACGTTTGCTTTGGGAGTCCCACCTTCAGTTTGATCCGCTTTGTGATGGAAACTGTGTCATTATTATCATTGTTTAAATGTATTTGGTTAAATGTTAACTCTGATTAACCTTTTTACCTTTTTAGAAACAGTTGTGTTTGTTCATCTGCTTCCATCCCAGCCAGGATGAGGGGGTTTTACGACGCACTGTCCTGAGCTGATAAGGAAAACTGTTTGAACTTAGAATCCACCAAATGTGTCATTATACGACACCCCTGATGAACTTTTTCTCTTTGTCTGGATATTGGAACATCCTACTTTGTTCTTAATAAAAGGAGCATGAGGAGAAGCAGATCCTTGGAGAAGAGAAGAGTGGTGGACGTTTTCTGCCACACTTGCTTCTTCTCCCTCGTACATGAGAAACTTGATTCTTGTTGTGGTTTGTTGTTTCTAATTGTGTTTTTCTTTATTGTCTACATGCATTTATCTGACACTTTCACACAACCCTCTGCATTTATCCGGACTTGGGACCGGCGCAAGAGAGCACTGGATTGTGCTCCCTGTGGTTGCATTACATTCATTCATTCATTCGATTGATTGATTGATTGATTGATTGATTGATTGATTGATTGATTGATTGATTGATTGATTGATTAACAAATATAAATAATTAAAGTTTCAGTTTTAATTTTTACACTTTTAACAATAAGCACAAACCTGAGCTCCAGGAGAAAACCCAAACTAATTAAACATAAATAACAACAAAAAAAAGTTTAAATTTTTACACTTTTAACAATAAACAACAATATTAATAAACAATATATTTTTTTAAGGGGCAAACCTGAGCTCCAGGAGGAAACCCAAACTAATTTACATTAATGACGCAGAAGCTCACCAAAGAACTTCAGAACACGCCTAAAACACGTGTGGTCACTAGACTTTTCAAGACGCTTTTTCATCACTGGAGAGGTTTTTTTCTTTTTCCTCTTTCGTCCGAGCTGCCTGTCTCCCACGACATCTCCATCCTGATGGCACCTTTTTTCTGATAGGTGCTTCATGGATGCTGAGGGATTTACTTGTCCTTCTGATGACGGGGTCGTCCCATGACGCCTTCACATCCAGCAGCACATGCAGCCTTACTTTTTCCTGCAAGGTGCTTCATGGTGATGAAGTCGTGTTCGAGGGCTTGACTCGGCGTGATTCTTCGCTGAGGATTAACTTCCAGAATGCGCTTGAGAAGGTCTAGGAAGGCTTTGTGGTCGTCATCATCGTGCATTTCATACATATCCCGATGTTGATCAATCATAGCATCAAAATCTATCACAGGATCCTTGTTTCTCACTTTCTCCCCAGTTGATTCTGTGTATTCTTCTGGTGTGCATAGTCTCCAGTGACCGTTGTCCCTAGTGAAAAAGTCTGCTTTGTACTCTGCCCTACTGAGAACGTCAGCTACTGGTAAACCAAATGTCTGCACCATAGCTCGTGTTGTTTTGTATTCGGTTCTTGAAAGAGATAATTTCCTTTGTAAACACAGGCCAACACCATGCCAAGTGCCCACATGTCAACGCTTTCATCCAAAGGAAGACCCAGGATAACTTCAGGTGCTCTGAATGGAATTGTTTGGATTACGATATCGGTTGAAAGTTCCTTTGTCTCTACAGCCAGACCAAAGTCTATGAGTTTGAATTTCAAGGATTGTTTGTCCGCAAACATAATGTTGTCCAATTTTATGTCGCAGTGAACCACACCGATACTTTTGAGCGCTTTGAGAGCCTGAAACATCTGCTGAGCAATAGCTTTGACATAAGTCAGAGGTGTGGCTTCGCATTTCTTTTTGTTCAAGAAATCTTCCAAGCTTTCTTCCAGGATCTCAAACACCAAGGAAATCATATTTTGAAATGAGAAACACATACATCTTTATCAAGTGGTTCTCATCGAGATCCAGCACTTTGATTAGTCATAATCAATAATTTCATTCATAATTTGATTAGTCATAACATGTATTTATGCATAAAAGTGATGCAGAATGACGTCATAACATGTAGTTATGCATAAACGTTGGCGCCAGCGTGTGCGGCCTGCCGTATGTCAGCTCTGCTCCCATGTCTGTTTGTTGCTTTTTTATTGTTTTTAATAAGCTGCCCCCCTGTATCTGCGCTCCTGGTCTACGATCGCCAAGCTCTATTAAAATTTGAGCACTATCAGGAGTTTATTTTTAAACAGACTTTTAAATATGGAGCTCTATTTTCGTCACCGCTTCTTTCTGGCATACCTTTTTACTTGCGCCGCATCCCACCGAGCTGTCAGCATGGAAAGTGTCCAAGGGGACGGGGAAAGAGAAGTGGGGTTCTGCTGAGGATCAAAGCCCTAAGGAGATCTTCTAAACGGAATCGTTCTGCGTCCTTGCGCTGGGTTTTGTCTGTTGTTCCTGGAGTAGCGGTGGATCAGGCTCACCTGCCCGCAGCGGCCTTCTCTCTCTGTCGGCGTCGGTTCTCCAAATGCGACGTGGAGCTCAGGAATCTTCATCCACTGCGTCGGGCTCTTCCAGCACGGGTCAGGTGTTTATGAGATCGGCCCACATCAATGCCAGATCTCTAACAAACAAAACGTTCATCCTGAACGATTTTTTCACTTCCCGGGAGTTGGATTTCATATTCCTGACGGAGACGTGGCTTTGAGCTGGAGACTTCACGCCCTTCTCCGAACTTCTCCCTCCTGGTTGCAGCTTCCTCAGTTCTCCTCGAGTTGTAGGTAGAGGTGGAGGAGTTGCTGTGGTTTGCCGATCACACTTCTCGTGTCGGCAGCTGCCGGCTGATAGTTTCTCCAGCTTTGAGCTTTGAGTTCAGCTCGTGGAAATTAAAGGTGACTCTGACTCTCCGGTTCTCTGCATGCTGATTTACAGGCCGCCCAAGTATAACAAGGACTTTCTTCAGGACTTTTCCACATTATTGTCTGAGATAATTTTAAATTATGACCGGATTTTAGTCGTTGGAGATTTTAACATTCATGTGTGTTGTGAGACCAAGCCACTGACGAAAGATTTTCTGGACTTGATCAACTCTTTCAACCTGCAGCAGTTAGTGAGGAGCTCCACACACGAAAAAAGACACATCCTGGATCTGGTCTTAACTCTGGGCTTACATGGAGATGTCAAGGAGATTGTTTATGCCTGTTTTTCGGATCATCTGCCCGTATTATTTGAATTTGAGCTTTTAACGTTGCTGCCTGACTCACACGCCCTCGCGCGCCCCCGCCGCCTGATGAACGCGCAGACAGCGCTACAGTTTTCTGAGCTTTCCTCCGTGGACGCCCACAATGGAAACGTTGATGAGCTCCTGGACGATTTTAACTCTGTTTGTATGGGCATTTTAGATGTTATTGCTCCATTTAAGGCTAAATGCTGTAAACTGGCCTCGGAGCCTTGGATCAACGAATGCATTCATGCGCTCAGACGCTCATGCTGTCGTGCGGAGCGTAAATGGAAGAAAGACGGGCTTCATGTTTCATTACAGATTTTTAAAAAACTCCTTGACTGAGAATCAGGCTGCTGTGAAAAGTTCCAAGACCCAGTTTATGTCGAATGTTGTGTCTGAGAACATCAGCAAGCCTAAGGTCCTTTTTGATTCTTTAAAGTCTCTTTTAAGTCCTGGGGATTTATCCTGCCTGACCCCTTCTGTTTTACTCTGTGAACAGTTTTTAACATTTTTTACTGACAAGGTCAGTGCCGTCAGGTTTTTACCCTCTCCTTGTACCCCTGATCCCTCTGTTCTAATGTCACCACCTGCTGTTTTAGATCACTTTGAGCCTGTCACTTCCTCTCAGATTTCTAAGATAGTTCAGCAACTGAGGCCTTCCTCCTGCCCAGGTGACTGTGTTCCCCCCAGACTCCTGAAGGAGGTCTTGGATGCCATAGGCCCCTGGATAGTTGGTCTCATCAACTCTTCCCTTGCTGTTGTGCAGCCCCTTTTGAAAAAGCATAACTTGGACCCTAATGTTCTTTCAAACTTTAGGCCGATTTCAAAGTTATCTTTTCTTTCAAAAATTCTAGAGAAGGTGGTTTATTTTCAATTACAGGACCATCTAACAAAACATGATATCTCTGATAAGTTTCACTCTGGTTTTAAATCCTGTCACAGCACTGAAACCGCTCTGCTTAGGGTGTGTAATGACCTTCTTTTGGCTGTGGATTCTGGGGCTTCCACTGTTTTAATTTCTTTTAGATCTTACTGCTGCTTTCGACGCAGTGGATCACAGTGTTTTATTATCCCGACTGGAGCACTCTGTTGGTGTGAGGGGCACAGCACTCAGTTGGTTCAGATCTTATTTTGGTGGAGGGAGTTTTTCTGTCCAAGGTGGACAGTACTCTTCTCCAGAAGCTCCACTCAAGCAAGGTGTACCCCAGGGCTCAGTTTTAGGCCCTCTTTTATTCTCACTCTATCTGCTGCCACTGGGGTCCATTTTTAGGAAATACAATGTCTCCTTCCACTGCCATGCCGACGACATCCAGATCTATGTTCCCTTAAAGTCTGGAGGAGCTGAGGGTCTGGGCAATTTACAGAAGTGCTTGGCAGAAATCAAATCCTGAATGGAGCTGAAATTCCTCTGTCTGTACAAAAACTAGACAGAGGTGTTCGTTTTTGGACAGACTGACTTGCTGACAGGTTGTTGTAGTGCTGTTTGCCCCATAGACCCCTCAGATGCTCCTTTTATTAGGAATCTTGGGGTAAACCTTGACAGGCATTTTAAATTTGACAGGCAGGTCAGTGCAGTAGTCCAGTTTAGTTTTTATCACTTGAGGCTAATAAGTTAAGCCATATCTACCTCCTCATGCTGTGGAACAAGTGATTCATGCTTTAATCTTCTCCAGACTGGACTACTGTAACTCTCTCTACAGTGGTATTGACCAGTCTCTGCTCCGCTGTCTAGAGCTGGTTCAGAATTCGGCGGCCCGCGTGTTAACGGGGACTAAGCAGTGTGAGCATATCATTCCACTTTTACGCTCTCGTCACTGGCTGCCTGTGTCTTTTAGGATCACTTTTAAGATTTTATATATATATATATATATATATATATATATATATATATATATATATATATAAAAGTGATGCAGAATGACGCCATAACATGTATCTATGCATCAAAGTGATGCGCAATGACGTCATAACATGTATTTATGAAAAAAGTAACGCAGAATGACGTCATTAAATGTATTTATGCATTAAAGTGATGCGGAATGACATCACAATATGTATTTAAGCATAAAAGTGATGTAGAATGACGTCATAACATGTATTTATGCAAAAAAGTGATGTGGAATGACGTCACAACATGTATTTACGCATAAAAGTGATTTAGAATTATGTCATAACATGTATTTAAGCATAAAAGTGATGCAGAATGACGTCATAACATGTATTTATGCAAAAAAGTGATGTAGAATGACGTCACAACATGTATTTACGCATAAAAGTGATGCAGAATGACGTCATAACATGTATTTATGCATAAAAGTTATGCACAATGACGTCATAACAGGTATTTAAGCAAAAAAATGATGCACAATGACGTCATAACATGTATTTATATAAAAAAGTGATGCGGAATGACATCATAACATGTATTTATGCAAGAAAGTGATGCAAAATGACGTCATAACATGTATTTATGCAAAAAAGTGATGCACAATGACGTCATAACATGTATTAATGCAAAAAAGTGATGTGGAATGACGTCATAACATGTATTTATGCATCAAAGTGATGCAGAATGATGTCATAACATGTATTTATGCATAAAAGTGATGCAGAATGACGACATAACAAGTATTTCTGCAAAAAAGTGATGCAGAATGACGTCATAAAATGTATTTATGCATAAAAGTGATGTGGAATGATGTCATAACATGTATTTATGCATAAAAGTGATGTGGAATGACGTCATAAAATGTATTTATGAAAAGAGTGATGCAGAATGACGTCATAACATGTATCTATGCGTGAAAGTGATGCACAATGATGTCATAACATGTATTAATGCAAAAAATTGATGTGGAATGACGTCATAACATGTATTTATGCATCAAAGTGAAGCAGACTGATGTCATAACATGTATCTATGTATCAAAGTGATGCGCAATGACGTCATAACATGTATTTATGCATAAAAGTGATGTGGAATGATGTCATAACATGTATTTATGCATAAAAGTGATGTGGAATGACGTCATAAAATGTATTTATGAAAAAAGTGATGCAGAATGACGTCATTACATGTATTTATGCATAAAAGTGATGCAGAATGACGTCATAACATGTATTTATGCAAAAAAGTGATGCACAATGACGTCATAACATGTATTAATGCAAAAAAGTGATGTGGAATGACGCCATAACATGTATTTATGCATCAAAGGGATGCAGAATAACGTCATAACATGTATTTATGCATAAAAGTGATGCAGAATGACGTCATAACATGTATTTAAGCAAAAGAGTGATGCACAATGACGTCATAACATATGTTAATGCAAAAAAGTGTTGTGGAATGACGTCATAACATGTATTTATGCATCAAAGTGATGCAGACTGATGTCATAACATGTATCTATGCATCAAAGTGATGCGCAATGACGTCATAACAGGTATTTATGCAAAAAAGTGATGTGGAATGACGTCATAACATGTATCTATGCATCAAAGTGATGCGCAATGACGTCATAACATGTATTTATGAAAAAATTGATGCGGAATGACATCACAATATCTATTTAAGCATAAAAGTAATGCAGAATGACGTCATAACATGTATTTAAGCAAATAATGATGCACAATGACGTCATAACATGTATTTATATAAAAAAGTGATGCGGAATGACGTCATAACATGTATTTATGCATAAAAGTGATGCAGACTGATGTCATAACATGTATTTATGCATAGAAGTGATGTGGAATGACGTCATAAAATGTATTTATGAAAAAAGTGATGCAGAATGACGTCATAACATGTATTTATGCATAAAAGTGACGCAGAATGACGTCATAACATGTATTTATGCAAAAAAGTGATGCAGACTGACGTCATAACAGGTATTTATGCAAAAAATTGATGCAGACTGACGTCATAACATGTATTAATGAAAAAAAGTGATGTGGAGTGACGTCATAACATGTATTTACGCATCAAAGTGATGCAGACTGATGTCATAACATGTATCTATGCATCAAAGTGATGCGCAATGACGTCATAACATGTATTAATGCATAAAAGTGATGCACAATGACGTCATAACATGTATTAATGCAAAAAAGTGATGTGGAATGACGTCATAACATGTATTTATGCATCAAAGTGATGCAGAATGATGTCATAACATGTATTTATGCATCAAATTGATGTGGAATGATGTCATAACATGTATTTATGCATAAAAGTGATGCAGAGTGACGACATAACAAGTATTTCTGCAAAAAAGTGATGCAGAATGACGTCATAAAATGTATTTATGCATAAAAGTGATGTGGAATGATGCCATAACATGTATTTATGCATAAAAGTGATGTGGAATGACGTCATAAAATGTATTTATGAAAAGAGTGATAAAGAATGACGTCATAACATGTATCTATGCGTGAAAGTGATGCACAATGACGTCATAACATGTATTAATGCAAAAAAGTGATGTGGAATGACGTCATAACATGTATTTATGCATCAAAGTGAAGCAGACTGATGTCATAACATGTATCTATGCATCAAAGTGATGCGCAATGACGTCATAACATGTATTTATGCATAAAAGTGATGTGGAATGACGTCATAACATGTATCTATGCATCAAAGTGATGCAGAATGACGACATAACAAGTATTTCTGCAAAAAAGTGATGCAGAATGACGTCATAAAATGTATTTATGCATAAAAGTGATGTGGAATGATGCCATAACATGTATTTATGCATAAAAGTGATGTGGAATGACGTCATAAAATGTATTTATGAAAAGAGTGATAAAGAATGACGTCATAACATGTATCTATGCGTGAAAGTGATGCACAATGACGTCATAACATGTATTAATGCAAAAAGGTTATGTGGAATGACGTCATAACATGTATTTATGCATCAAAGTGAAGCAAACTGATGTCATAACATGTATCTATGCATCAAAGTGATGCGCAATGACGTCATAACATGTATTTATGCATAAAAGTGATGTGGAGTGACGTCATAACATGTATTTATGCATCAAAGTGATGCAGACTGATGTCATAACATGTATCTATGCATCAAAGTGATGCGCAATGACGTCATAACATGTATTAATGCATAAAAGTGATGCACAATGACGTCATAACATGTATTAATGCAAAAAAGTGATGTGGAATGACGTCATAACATGTATTTATGCATCAAAGTGATGCAGAATGATGTCATAACATGTATTTATGTATAAAAGTGATGCAGAATGACGTCATAACAGGTATTTAAGCAAAAGAGTGATGCACAATGACGTCATAACATATGTTAATGCAAAAAAGTGTTGTGGAATGACGTCATAACATGTATTTATGCTTCAAAGTGATGCAGACTGATGTCATAACATGTATCTATGCATCAAAGTGATGCGCAATGACGTCATAACAGGTATTTATGCAAAAAAGTGATGTGGAATGACGTCATAACATGTATCTATGCATCAAAGTGATGCGCAATGACGTCATAACATGTATTTATGAAAAAATTTATGCGGAATGACATCACAACATCTTTTTAAGCATAAAAGTAATGCAGAATGACGTCATAACATGTATTTAAGCAAAAAATGATGCACAATGACGTCATAACATGTATTTATATAAAAAAGTGATGCGGAATGACGTCATAACATGTATTTATGCATAGAAGTGATGTGGAATGACGTCATAAAATGTATTTATGAAAAAAGTGATGCAGAATGACGTCATAACATGTATTTATGCATAAAAGTGATGCAGAATGACGTCATAACATGTATTTATGCAAAAAAGTGATGCAGACTGACGTCATAACAGGTATTTATGCAAAAGATTTATGCATAATGACGTCATAACATGTATTAATGAAAAAACGTGATGTGGAGTGACGTCATAACATGTATTTATGCATCAAAGTGATGCAGACTGATGTCATAACATGTATCTATGCATCAAAGTGATGCGCAATGACGTCATAACATGTATTAATGCATAAAAGTGATGCACAATGACGTCATAACATGTATTTATGCATAAAAGTGATGCAGAATGACGCCATAACATGTATCTATGCATCAAAGTGATGTGGAATGATGTCATAACATGTATTTATGCATAAAAGTGATGCAGAATGACGTCATAAGGGGTATTTAAGCAAAAGAGTGATGCACAATGACGTCATAACATGTATTTATGCAAAAAAGTGATGCGGAAAGACGTCATAACATGTATTTATGCATAAAAGTAATGTGGAATGATGTCATAACATGTATTTATGCATAAAAGTGATGCAGAATGATGTTACAACATGTATTAATGCCACAAAGTGATGCAAAATGACGCCATAACATGTATTTATGCCACAAAGTGATGCAGAATGATGTCATAACAGGTATTTATGCATAGAAGTGATGCAGAATGACATCATAACAGGTATTTAAGCATAAAAGTGATGCGGAATGATGTCATAACATGTATTTATGCATAAAAGTGATGCAGAATGACGTCATAACATGTACTTATGCATAAAGGTGATGCAGAATGATGTCACAACATGTATTTATGCATAAAAGTGATGCAGAATGATGTCAAAACATGTATTTATGCCACAAAGTGATTCAAAATGACGCCATAACATGTATTTATGCAAAAAAGAAATGCAGACTGACGTCATAACAGGTATTTATGCAAAAAAGTGATGCACAATGACGTCATAACATGTATTAATGCATAAAAGTGATGTGGAATGACGTCATAACATGTATTTATCCATCAAAGGGATGCAGAATAACGTCATAACATGTATTTATGCATAAAAGTGATGCAGAATGACGTCATAACATGTATTTATGCATAAAAGTGATGCAAAATGACGTCATAACAGGTATTTAAGCAAAAGAGTGATGCACAATGACGTCATAACATATGTTAATGCAAAAAAGTGTTGTGGAATGACGTCATAACATGTATTTATGCATCAAAGTGATGCAGACTGATGTCATAACATGTATCTATGCATCAAAGTGATGCGCAATGACGTCATAACAGGTATTTATGCAAAAAAGTGATGTGGAATTACGTCATAACATGTATCTATGCATCAAAGTGATGCGCAATGACGTCATAACATGTATTTATGAAAAAATTGATGCGGAATGACATCACAATATCTATTTAAGCATAAAAGTAATGCAGAATGACGTCATAACATGTATTTAAGCAAATAATGATGCACAATGACGTCATAACATGTATTTATATAAAAAAGTGATGCGGAATGACGTCATAACATGTATTTATGCATAAAAGTGATGCAGACTGATGTCATAACATGTATTTATGCATAGAAGTGATGTGGAATGACGTCATAAAATGTATTTATGAAAAAAGTGATGCAGAATGACGTCATAACATGTATTTATGCATAAAAGTGACGCAGAATGACGTCATAACATGTATTTATGCAAAAAAGTGATGCAGACTGACGTCATAACAGGTATTTATGCAAAAAATTGATGCAGACTGACGTCATAACATGTATTAATGAAAAAAAGTGATGTGGAGTGACGTCATAACATGTATTTACGCATCAAAGTGATGCAGACTGATGTCATAACATGTATCTATGCATCAAAGTGATGCGCAATGACGTCATAACATGTATTAATGCATAAAAGTGATGCACAATGACGTCATAACATGTATTAATGCAAAAAAGTGATGTGGAATGACGTCATAACATGTATTTATGCATCAAAGTGATGCAGAATGATGTCATAACATGTATTTATGCATCAAATTGATGTGGAATGATGTCATAACATGTATTTATGCATAAAAGTGATGCAGAGTGACGACATAACAAGTATTTCTGCAAAAAAGTGATGCAGAATGACGTCATAAAATGTATTTATGCATAAAAGTGATGTGGAATGATGCCATAACATGTATTTATGCATAAAAGTGATGTGGAATGACGTCATAAAATGTATTTATGAAAAGAGTGATAAAGAATGACGTCATAACATGTATCTATGCGTGAAAGTGATGCACAATGACGTCATAACATGTATTAATGCAAAAAAGTGATGTGGAATGACGTCATAACATGTATTTATGCATCAAAGTGAAGCAGACTGATGTCATAACATGTATCTATGCATCAAAGTGATGCGCAATGACGTCATAACATGTATTTATGCATAAAAGTGATGTGGAATGACGTCATAACATGTATCTATGCATCAAAGTGATGCAGAATGACGACATAACAAGTATTTCTGCAAAAAAGTGATGCAGAATGACGTCATAAAATGTATTTATGCATAAAAGTGATGTGGAATGATGCCATAACATGTATTTATGCATAAAAGTGATGTGGAATGACGTCATAAAATGTATTTATGAAAAGAGTGATAAAGAATGACGTCATAACATGTATCTATGCGTGAAAGTGATGCACAATGACGTCATAACATGTATTAATGCAAAAAAGTTATGTGGAATGACGTCATAACATGTATTTATGCATCAAAGTGAAGCAAACTGATGTCATAACATGTATCTATGCATCAAAGTGATGCGCAATGACGTCATAACATGTATTTATGCATAAAAGTGATGTGGAGTGACGTCATAACATGTATTTATGCATCAAAGTGATGCAGACTGATGTCATAACATGTATCTATGCATCAAAGTGATGCGCAATGACGTCATAACATGTATTAATGCAAAAAAGTGATGTGGAATGACGTCATAACATGTATTTATGCATCAAAGTGATGCAGAATGATGTCATAACATGTATTTATGCATCAAAGTGATGTGGAATGATGTCATAACATGTATTTATGCATAAAAGTGATGCAGAATGACGACATAACAAGTATTTCTGCAAAAAAGTGATGCAGAATGACGTCATAAAATGTATTTATGCATAAAAGTGATGTGGAATGATGTCATAACATGTATTTATGCATAAAAGTGATGTGGAAAACGTCATAAAATGTATTTATGAAAAGAGTGATGCAGAATGACGTCATAACATGTATCTATGCGTGAAAGTGATGCACAATGACGTCATAACATGTATTAATGCTAAAAAGTGATGTGGAATGACATCATAACATGTATTTATGCATCAAAGTGAAGCAGACTGATGTCATAACATGTATCTATGCATCAAAGTGATGCGCAATGACGTCATAACATGTATTTATGCATAAAAGTGATGTGGAATGATGTCATAACATGTATTTATGCATCAAAGTGAAGCAGACTGATGTCATAACATGTATCTATGCATCAAAGTGATGCGCAATGACGTCATAACATGTATTTATGCATAAAAGTGATGTGGAATGACGTCATAACATGTATCTATGCATCAAAGTGATGCAGAATGACGACATAACAAGTATTTCTGCAAAAAAGTGATGCAGAATGACGTCATAAAATGTATTTATGCATAAAAGTGATGTGGAATGATGCCATAACATGTATTTATGCATAAAAGTGATGTGGAATGACGTCATAAAATGTATTTATGAAAAGAGTGATAAAGAATGACGTCATAACATGTATCTATGCGTGAAAGTGATGCACAATGACGTCATAACATGTATTAATAGAAAAAAGTTATGTGGAATGACGTCATAACATGTATTTATGCATCAAAGTGAAGCAAACTGATGTCATAACATGTATCTATGCATCAAAGTGATGCGCAATGACGTCATAACATGTATTTATGCATAAAAGTGATGTGGAGTGACGTCATAACATGTATTTATGCATCAAAGTGATGCAGACTGATGTCATAACATGTATCTATGCATCAAAGTGATGCGCAATGACGTCATAACATGTATTAATGCAAAAAAGTGATGTGGAATGACGTCATAACATGTATTTATGCATCAAAGTGATGCAGAATGATGTCATAACATGTATTTATGCATCAAAGTGATGTGGAATGATGTCATAACATGTATTTATGCATAAAAGTGATGCAGAATGACGACATAACAAGTATTTCTGCAAAAAAGTGATGCAGAATGACGTCATAAAATGTATTTATGCATAAAAGTGATGTGGAATGATGTCATAACATGTATTTATGCATAAAAGTGATGTGGAAAACGTCATAAAATGTATTTATGAAAAGAGTGATGCAGAATGACGTCATAACATGTATCTATGCGTGAAAGTGATGCACAATGACGTCATAACATGTATTAATGCTAAAAAGTGATGTGGAATGACATCATAACATGTATTTATGCATCAAAGTGAAGCAGACTGATGTCATAACATGTATCTATGCATCAAAGTGATGCGCAATGACGTCATAACATGTATTTATGCATAAAAGTGATGTGGAATGATGTCATAACATGTATTTATGCATAAAAGTGATGCAGAATGACGTCATAAAATGTATTTATGAAAAAAGTGATGCAGAATGACGTCATTACATGTATTTATGCATAAAAGTTATGCAGAATGACGTCATAACATGTATTTATGCAAAAAAGTGATGCACAATGACGTCATAACATGTATTAATGCAAAAAAAGTGATGTGGAATGACGTCATAACATGTATTTATGCATCAAAGGGATGCAGAATAACGTCATAACATGTATTTATGCATAAAAGTGATGCAGAATGACGTCATAACATGTATTTATGCATAAAAGTGATGCAGAATGACGTCATAACAGGTATTTAAGCAAAAGAGTGATGCACAATGACGTCATAACATATGTTAATGCAAAAAAGTGTTGTGGAATGACGTCATAACATGTATTTATGCATCAAAGTGATGCAGACTGATGTCATAACATGTATCTATGCATCAAAGTGATGCGCAATGACGTCATAACAGGTATTTATGCAAAAAAGTGATGTGGAATGACGTCATAACATGTATCTATGCATCAAAGTGATGCGCAATGACGTCATAACATGTATTTATGAAAAAATGTATGCGGAATGATATCACAACATCTATTTAAGCATAAAAGTAATGCAGAATGACGTCATAACATGTATTTAAGCAAAAAATGATGCACAATGACGTCATAACATGTATTTATATAAAAAAGTGATGCGGAATGACGTCATAACATGTATTTATGCATAAAAGTGATGCAGACTGATGTCATAACATGTATTTATGCATAGAAGTGATGTGGAATGACGTCATAAAATGTATTTATGAAAAAGTGATGCAGAATGACGTCATAACATGTATTTATGCATAAAAGTGATGCAGAATGACGTCATAACATGTATTTATGCAAAAAAGTGATGCAGACTGACGTCATAACAGGTATTTATGCAAAAAATTGATGCACAATGACGTCATAACATGTATTAATGAAAAAAAGTGATGTGGAGTGACGTCAAAACATGTATTTATGCATCAAAGTGATGCAGACTGATGTCATAACATGTATCTATGCATCAAAGTGATGCGCAATGCTGTCATAACATGTATTAATGCATAAAAGTGATGCACAATGACGTCATAACATGTATTTATGCATAAAAGTGATGCAGAATGACGCCATAACATGTATCTATGCATCAAAGTGATGTGGAATGATGTCATAACATGTATTTATGCATAAAAGTGATGCAGAATGACATCATAAGGGGTATTTAAGCAAAAGAGTGATGCACAATGACGTCATAACATGTATTTATGCAAAAAAGTGATGCGGAAAGACGTCATAACATGTATTTATGCATAAAAGTAATGTGGAATGATGTCATAACATGTATTTATGCATCAAAGTGATGCAGAATGATGTCACAACATGTATTTATGCCACAAAGTGATGCAAAATGACGCCATAACATGTATTTATGCCACAAAGTGATGCAGAATGATGTCATAACAGGTATTTATGCATAGAAGTGATGCAGAATGACATCATAACAGGTATTTATGCATAAAAGTGATGCGGAATGATGTCATAACATGTATTTATGCATAAAAGTGATGCAGAATGACGTCATAACATGTACTTATGCATAAAGGTGATGCAGAATGATGTCACAACATGTATTTATGCATAAAAGTGATGCAGAATGATGTCAAAACATGTATTTATGCCACAAAGTGATTCAAAATGACGCCATAACATGTATTTATGCAAAAAAGAAATGCAGACTGACGTCATAACAGGTATTTATGCAAAAAAGTGATGCACAATGACGTCATAACATGTATTAATGCAAAAAAGTGATGTGGAATGACGTCATAACATGTATTTATGCATAAAAGTGATGCAGACTGATGTAATAACATGTATTTATGCATAAAAGTGATGTGGAATGACGTCATAAAATGTATTTATGAAAAAAGTGATGCAGAATGTTGTCATAACATGTATTTATGCATAAAAGTGATGCAGAATGACGTCATAACATGTATTTATGCAAAAAAGTGATGCAGACTGACGTCATAACAGGTATTTATGCCAAAAAGTGATGCACAATGACGTCATAAAATGTATTAATGAAATAAAATGATGTGGAGTGACGTCATAACATGTATTTATGCATCAAAGTGATGCAGACTGATTTCATAACATGTATCTATGCATCAAAGTGATGCGCAATGACGTCATAACATGTATTAATGAAAAAAAGTGATGTGGAATGACGTCATAACATGTATTTATGCATCAAAGTGATGCAGACTGATGTCATAATATGTATTTATGCATCAAAGTGATGTGGAATGATGTCATGACATGTATTTATGCATAAAAGTGATGCAGAATGACGACATAACAAGTATTTCTGCAAAAAAGTGATGCAGAATGACGTCATAAAATGTATTTATGCATAAAAGTGATGTGGAATGATGTCATAAGATTATTTATGCATAAAAGAGATGTGGAATGACGTCATAAAATGTATTTATGAAAAAAGTGATGCAGAATGACGTCATAACATGTATCTATGCGTGAAAGTGATGCACAATGACGTCATAACATGTATTTATGCAAGAAAATGATGTGGAATGACGTCATAAAATGTATTTATGAAAAAAGTGATGCAGAATGACGTCATAACATGTATTTATGCATAAAAGTGATGCAGAATGACGTCATAACATGTATTTATGCAAAAAAGTGATGCACAATGACGTCATAACAGGTATTTATGCAAAAAAGTGATGCACAATGATGTCATAACATGTATTAATGCAAAAAAGTGATGTGGAATGACGTCATAACATGTATTTATGCATCAAAGTGATGCAGACTGATGTCATAACATGTATCTATGCATCAAAGTGATGTGCAATGACGTCATAACATGTATTTATGCATAAAAGTGATGTGGAATGATGTCATAACATGTATTTATGCATAAAAGTGATGTGGAATGACGTCATAAAATGTATTTATGAAAAAAGTGATGCAGAATGACGTCATTACATGTATTTATGCATAAAAGTGATGCAGAATGACGTCATAACATGTATTTATGCAAAAATGTGATGCACAATGACGTCATAACATGTATTAATGCAAAAAAGTGATTTGGAATGACATCATAAAATGTATTTATGAAAAAAGTGATGCAGAATGATGTCATTACATGTATTTATGCATAAAAGTGATGCAGAATGACGTCATAACATGTATTTATGCAAAAAAGTGATGCACAATAACGTCATAACATGTATTAATGCAAAAAAGTGATGTGGAATGACGTCATAACATGTATTTATGCATCAAAGGGATGCAGAATAACGTCATAACATGTATTTATGCATAAAAGTGATGCAGAATGACGTCATAACATGTATTTATGCATAAAAGTGATGCAGAATGACATCATAACAGGTATTTAAGCAAAAGAGTGATGCACAATGACGTCATAACATGTGTTAATGCAAAAAAGTGTTGTGGAATGACGTCATAACATGTATTTATGCATCAAAGTGATGCAGACTGATGTCATAACATGTATCTATGCATCAAAGTGATGCGCAATGACGTCATAACATGTATTAATGCATAAAAGTGATGCACAATGACGTCATAACATGTATTTATGAAAAAAGTGATGCGGAATGACATCACAACATGTATTTAAGCATAAAAGTGATGCAGAATGACGTCATAACATGTATTTATGCAAGAAAGTGATGCAAAATGACGTCATAACAGGTATTTTTGCAAAAACTTGATGCACAATGACGTCATTACATGTATTTATGCAAAAAAGTGATGTGGAATGACGTCATAACATGTATTTATGCATCAAAGTGATGCATAACATGTATCTATACATTAAAGGGATATAGAATGAAGTCATAACATGTACTTATGCATAAAGGTGATGCAAAATGACGTCATAACATGTATTTGTGCATAAAAGTGATGTGAAATGACGTCATAACATGTATTTATGCATAAAAGTGATGCAGAATGACGCCATAACATGTATCTATGCATAAAAGTGATGCAGACTGATGTAATAACATGTATTTATGCATAAAAGTGATGTGGAATGACGTCATAAAATGTATTTATGAAAAAAGTGATGCAGAATGACGTCATAACATGTATTTATGCATAAAAGTGATGCAGAATGACGTCATAACATGTATTTATGCAAAAAAGTGATGCAGACTGACGTCATAACAGGTATTTATGCCAAAAAGTGATGCACAATGACGTCATAAAATGTATTAATGAAATAAAATGATGTGGAGTGACGTCATAACATGTATTTATGCATCAAAGTGATGCAGACTGATTTCATAACATGTATCTATGCATCAAAGTGATGCGCAATGACGTCATAACATGTATTAATGCAAGAAAGTGATGTGGAATGACGTCATAACATGTATTTATGCATCAAAGTGATGCAGACTGATGTCATAATATGTATTTATGCATCAAAGTCATGTGGAATGATGTCATGACATGTATTTATGCATAAAAGTGATGCAGAATGACGACATAACAAGTATTTCTGCAAAAAAGTGATGCAGAATGACGTCATAAAATGTATTTATGCATAAAAGTGATGTGGAATGATGTCATAAGATGTATTTATGCATAAAAGAGATGTGGAATGACGTCATAAAATGTATTTATGAAAAAAGTGATGCAGAATGACGTCATAACATGTATCTATGCGTGAAAGTGATGCACACGTCATAACATGTATTTATGCAAAAAAGTGATGCACAATGACGTCATAACAGGTATTTATGCAAAAAAGTGATGCACAATGATGTCATAACATGTATTAATGCAAAAAAGTGATGTGGAATGACGTCATAACATGTATTTATGCATCAAAGTGATGCAGACTGATGTCATAACATGTATCTATGCATCAAAGTGATGTGCAATGACGTCATAACATGTATTTATGCATAAAAGTGATGTGGAATGATGTCATAACATGTATTTATGCATAAAAGTGATGTGGAATGACGTCATAAAATGTATTTATGAAAAAAGTGATGCAGAATGACGTCATTACATGTATTTATGCATAAAAGTGATGCAGAATGACGTCATAACATGTATTTATGCAAAAATGTGATGCACAATGACGTCATAACATGTATTAATGCAAAAAAGTGATTTGGAATGACATCATAAAATGTATTTATGAAAAAAGTGATGCACAATGACGTCATTACATGTATTTATGCATAAAAGTGATGCAGAATGACGTCATAACATGTATTTATGCAAAAAAGTGATGCACAATGACGTCATAACATGTATTAATGCAAAAAAGTGATGTGGAATGACGTCATAACATGTATTTATGCATCAAAGGGATGCAGAATAACGTCATAACATGTATTTATGCATAAAAGTGATGCAGAATGACGTCATAACATGTATTTATGCATAAAAGTGATGCAGAATGACATCATAACAGGTATTTAAGCAAAAGAGTGATGCACAATGACGTCATAACATGTGTTAATGCAAAAAAGTGTTGTGGAATGACGTCATAACATGTATTTATGCATCAAAGTGATGCAGACTGATGTCATAACATGTATCTATGCATCAAAGTGATGCGCAATGACGTCATAACAGGTATTTATGCAAAAAAGTGATGTGGAATGACGTCATAACATGTATCTATGCATCAAAGTGATGCGCAATGACGTCATAACATGTATTTATGAAAAAAGTGATGCGGAATGACATCACAACATGTATTTAAGCATAAAAGTGATGCAGAATGACGTCATAACATGTATTTATGCAAGAAAGTGATGCAAAATGACGTCATAACAGGTATTTTTGCAAAAACTTGATGCACAATGACGTCATTACATGTATTTATGCAAAAAAGTGATGTGGAATGACGTCATAACATGTATTTATGCATCAAAGTGATGCATAACATGTATCTATACATTAAAGGGATATTGAATGAAGTCATAACATGTACTTATGCATAAAGTTGATGCAAAATGACGTCATAACATGTATTTGTGCATAAAAGTGATGTGAAATGACGTCATAACATGTATTTATGCATAAAAGTGATGCAGAATGACGCCATAACATGTATCTATGCATCAAAGTGATGCGCAATGACGTCATAACATGTTTTTATGCAAGAAAGTGATGCAGAATGACGTCATAACAGGTATTTATGCATAAAAGTGATGCAGAATGACGTCATAACAGGTATTTAAGCAAAAGAGTGATGCACAATGACGTCATAACATGTATTTATGCAAGAAAGTGATGCAGAATGACGTCATAACATGTATTTATGCATCAAAGTGATGCGGAATGACGTCATAACATGTATTTATGCATCAAAGTGATAGGAATGACGTCATAACATGTATTTATGCATAAAAAAGAGGTGGAATGAAGTCATAACATGTATTTATGCATCAAAGTGATAGGAATGACGTCATAACAGGTATTTATGCAAAAAAGTGATGTGGAATGACGTCATAACATGTATCTATGCATCAAAGTGATGCGCAATGACGTCATAACATGTATTTATGAAAAAAGTGATGCGGAATGACATCACAACATGTATTTAAGCATAAAAGTGATGCAGAATGACGTCATAACATGTATTTATGCAAGAAAGTGATGCAAAATGACGTCATAACAGGTATTTTTGCAAAAACTTGATGCACAATGACGTCATTACATGTATTTATGCAAAAAAGTGATGTGGAATGACGTCATAACAGGTATTTATGCAAAAAAGTGATGCAGACTGATGTCATAACATGTATTAATGCAAAAAAGTGTTGTGGAATGACGTCATAACATGTATTTATGCATCAAAGTGATGCATAACATGTATCTATACATTAAAGGGATATAGAATGAAGTCATAACATGTACTTATGCATAAAGGTGATGCAAAATGACGTCATAACATGTATTTGTGCATAAAAGTGATGTGAAATGACGTCATAACATGTATTTATGCATAAAAGTGATGCAGAATGACGCCATAACATGTATCTATGCATCAAAGTGATGCGCAATGACGTCATAACATGTTTTTATGCAAGAAAGTGATGCAGAATGACGTCATAACAGGTATTTATGCATAAAAGTGATGCAGAATGACGTCATAACAGGTATTTAAGCAAAAGAGTGATGCACAATGACGTCATAACATGTATTTATGCAAGAAAGTGATGCAGAATGACGTCATAACATGTATTTATGCATCAAAGTGATGCGGAATGACGTCATAACATGTATTTATGAATCAAAGTGATAGGAATGACGTCATAACATGTATTTATGCATAAAAAAGAGGTGGAATGAAGTCATAACATGTATTTATGCATCAAAGTGATAGGAATGACGTCATAACATGTATTTTTGCATAAAAGTGATGTGGAATGACGTCATAACATGTATTTATGCATAAAAGTGATGCAGAATGACGCCATAACATGTATCTATGCATCAAAGTGATGCGGAATGACGTCATAACATGTATTTATGAAAAAAGTGATGTGGAATGACGTCATAACATGTATTTATGCATAAAAGTGATGCAGAATGACGCCATAACATGTATCTATGCATCAAAGTGATGCGGAATGACGTCATAACATGTATTTATGAAAAAAGTGATGCAGAATGACGTCATAACATGTTTTTATGCAAGATAGTGATGCAGAATGACGTCATAACAGGTATTTATGCATAAAAGTGATGCAGAATGACGTCATAACAGGTATTTAAGCAAAAGAGTGATGCACAATGACGTCATAACATGTATTTATGCAAGAAAGTGATGCGGAATGACGTCATAACATGTATTTATGCATCAAAGTGATAGGAATGACGTCATAACATGTATTTTTGCATAAACGTGATGCGGAATGACGTCATAACATTTATTTATGCATAAAAGTGATGCAGAATGACGCCATAACATGTATCTATGCATCAAAGTGATGCGCAATGACGTCATAACATGTTTTTATGCAAGAAAGTGATGGAGAATGACGTCATAACAGGTATTTATGCATAAAAGTGATGCAGAATGACGTCATAACAGGTATTTAAGCAAAAGAGTGATGCACAATGACGTCATAACATGTATTTATGCAAGAAAGTGATGCAGAATGACGTCATAACATGTATTTATGCATCAAAGTGATGCGGAATGACGTCATAACATGTATTTATGCATCAAAGTGATAGGAATGACGTCATAACATGTATTTATGCATAAAAAAGAGGTGGAATGAAGTCATAACATGTATTTATGCATCAAAGTGATAGGAATGACATCATAACATGTATTTTTGCATAAAAGTGATGTGGAATGACGTCATAACATGTATTTATGCATAAAAGTGATGCAGAATGACGCCATAACATGTATCTATGCATCAAAGTGATGCGGAATGACGTCATAACATGTATTTATGAAAAAAGTGATGTGGAATGACGTCATAACATGTATTTATGCATAAAAGTGATGCAGAATGACGCCATAACATGTATCTATGCATCAAAGTGATGCGGAATGACGTCATAACATGTATTTATGAAAAAAGTGATGCAGAATGACGTCATAACATGTATTTATGCAAAAAAAGTGAGGCAAAATGACATCATAACATGTATTTAAGCATAAAAGTGATGCAGGATGACGTCATAATATGTATTTATGCATCTAAGTGATGCAAAATGATGTCATAACATGTATTTATGCATAAAAGTGATGTGGAATGATGTCATAACATGTATTTATGCATAAAAGTGATGTGGAATGACGTCATAACATGTATCTATGCATCAAAGTGATGCGCAATGACGTCATAACATGTATTTATGAAAAAAGTGATGCGGAATGACATCACAACATGTATTTAAGCATAAAAGTGATGCAGAATGACGTCATAACATGTATTTATGCAAGAAAGTGATGCAAAATGACGTCATAACAGGTATTTTTGCAAAAACTTGATGCACAATGACGTCATTACATGTATTTATGCAAAAAAGTGATGTGGAATGACGTCATAACAGGTATTTATGCAAAAAAGTGATGCAGACTGATGTCATAACATGTGTTAATGCAAAAAAGTGTTGTGGAATGACGTCATAACATGTATTTATGCATCAAAGTGATGCATAACATGTATCTATACATTAAAGGGATATAGAATGAAGTCATAACATGTACTTATGCATAAAGGTGATGAAAAATGACGTCATAACATGTATTTGTGCATAAAAGTGATGTGAAATGACGTCATAACATGTTTTTATGCATAAAAGTGATGCAGAATGACGCCATAACATGTATCTATGCATCAAAGTGATGCGCAATGACGTCATAACATGTTTTTATGCAAGAAAGTGATGCAGAATGACGTCATAACAGGTATTTATGCATAAAAGTGATGCAGAATGACGTCATAACAGGTATTTAAGCAAAAGAGTGATGCACAATGACGTCATAACATGTATTTATGCATGAAAGTGATGCAGAATGACGTCATAACATGTATTTATGCATCAAAGTGATGCGGAATGACGTCATAACATGTATTTATGCATCAAAGTGATAGGAATGACGTCATAACATGTATTTATGCATAAAAAAGAGGTGGAATGAAGTCATAACATGTATTTATGCATCAAAGTGATAGGAATGACGTCATAACATGTATTTATGCATAAAAGTGATGCAGAATGACGCCATAACATGTATCTATGCATCAAAGTGATGCGGAATGACGTCATAACATGTATTTATGAAAAAAGTGATGTGGAATGACGTCATAACATGTATTTATGCATAAAAGTGATGCAGAATGACGCCATAACATGTATCTATGCATCAAAGTGATGCGGAATGACGTCATAACATGTATTTATGAAAAAAGTGATGCAGAATGACGTCATAACATGTTTTTATGCAAGATAGTGATGCAGAATGACGTCATAACAGGTATTTATGCATAAAAGTGATGCAGAATGACGTCATAACAGGTATTTAAGCAAAAGAGTGATGCACAATGACGTCATAACATGTATTTATGCAAGAAAGTAATGCGGAATGACGTCATAACATGTATTTATGCATCAAAGTGATAGGAATGACGTCATAACATGTATTTTTGCATAAACGTGATGCGGAATGACGTCATAACATTTATTTATGCATAAAAGTGATGCAGAATGACGCCATAACATGTATCTATGCATCAAAGTGATGCGCAATGACGTCATAACATGTTTTTATGCAAGAAAGTGATGGAGAATGACGTCATAACAGGTATTTATGCATAAAAGTGATGCAGAATGACGTCATAACAGGTATTTAAGCAAAAGAGTGATGCACAATGACGTCATAACATGTATTTATGCAAGAAAGTGATGCAGAATGACGTCATAACATGTATTTATGCATCAAAGTGATGCGGAATGACGTCATAACATGTATTTATGCATCAAAGTGATAGGAATGACGTCATAACATGTATTTATGCATAAAAAAGAGGTGGAATGAAGTCATAACATGTATTTATGCATCAAAGTGATAGGAATGACATCATAACATGTATTTTTGCATAAAAGTGATGTGGAATGACGTCATAACATGTATTTATGCATAAAAGTGATGCAGAATGACGCCATAACATGTATCTATGCATCAAAGTGATGCGGAATGACGTCATAACATGTATTTATGAAAAAAGTGATGTGGAATGACGTCATAACATGTATTTATGCATAAAAGTGATGCAGAATGACGCCATAACATGTATCTATGCATCAAAGTGATGCGGAATGACGTCATAACATGTATTTATGAAAAAAGAGATGCAGAATGACGTCATAACATGTATTTATGCAAAAAAAGTGAGGCAAAATGACGTCATAAAATGTATTTAAGCATAAAAGTGATGCAGGATGACGTCATAATATGTATTTATGCATCTAAGTGATGCAAAATGATGTCATAACATGTATTTATGCATAAAAGTGATGTGGAATGATGTCATAACATGTATTTATGCATAAAAGTGATGTGGAATGACGTCATAAAATGTATTTATGCATAAAAGTGATGCACAATGACGTCATAACATGTATTTATGCATAAAAGTGATGTGGAATGACGTCATAAAATGTATTTATGCATAAAAGTGATGCACAATGACGTCATAACATGTATTTATGATAAAAGTAATGCAGAATGACGTCATTAAATGTATTTATGCATTAAAGTGATGCGGAATGACATCACAACATGTATTTAGGCATAAAAGTGATGCAAAATGACGCCATAACATGTAATTATGCAAAAAAGTGATTTAGAATGATGTCATAACAAGTATTTATGCATAAAAGTGATGCAGAATGACGTCATAACAGGTATTTAATTATAAAGGTGATGCAGAATGACGTCATAACATGTGTTTATGCATAAAAGTGACGCGGAATGACGTCATAACATGTATTTATGCATAAAAGTGATGCGGAATGACGCCATAACATGTATCTATGCATCAAAGTAATGCGCAATGACGTCATAACATGTATTTATGAAAAAAGTAATGCAGAATGACGTCATTAAATGTATTTATGCATTAAAGTGATGCGGAATGACATCACAACATGTATTTAAGCATAAAAGTGATGCAAAATGACGCCATAACATGTAATTATGCAAAAAAGTGATTTAGAATGATGTCATAACAAGTATTTATGCATAAAAGTGATGCAGAATGACGTCATAACAGGTATTTAATTATAAAGGTGATGCAGAATGACGTCATAACATGTATTTATAAATAAAAGTGATGCGGAATGACGTCATAACATGTATTTATGCATAAAAGTGATGCGGAATGACGTCATACCATGTATTTATGCATAAACGTGATGAGGAATGATGTCATAACATGTATTTATGCATAAAAGTGATGCAGAATGACGTCATAACATGTACTTATGCATAAAAGGGATGCAGAATGATGTCATAGCATGTGGTTATGCATTAAAGTGATGCAGAATGATGCCATAACACGTATTTATGCAAAAACGTGATGCAAACTGACGTTATAACAGGTATTTATGCAAAAAAGTGATGCACAATGACGTCATAACATGTATTTATGCAAAAAAGTGATGCAGACTGACGTCATAACAGGTATTTATGCAAAAAAGTGATGCACAATGACGTCATAACATGTATTAATGCAAAAAAGTGATGTGGAATGACGTCATAAAATGTATTTATGCATCAAAGTGATGCAGACTGATGTAATAACATGTATCTATGCATCAAAGTGATGCGCAATGACGTCATAACATGTATTAATGCAAAAAAGTGATGTGGAATGACGTCATAACATGTATTTATGCATAAAAGTGATGCAAACTGATGTCATAACATGTATTTATGCATAAAAGTGATGTGGAATGACGTCATAAAATGTATTTATGAAAAAAGTGATGCAGAATGACCTCATAACATGTATTTAGGCATCAAAGTGATGTGGAATGATGTCATAACATGTATTTATGCATAAAAGTGATGCAGAATGACGTCATAACAGGTATTTAAGCATAAAAGTGATGCGGAATGATGTCATAACATGTATTTATGCATAAAAGTGATGCAGAATGATGTCACAACATGTATTTATGCCACAAAGTGATGCAAAATGACGCCATAACATGTATTTATGCCACAAAGTGATGCAGAATGACGTCATAACATGTATTTATGCAAAAAAGTGATGCAGACTGACGTCATAACATGTATTTATGCAAAAAAGTGATGCGGAAAGACGTCATAACATGTATTTATGCATAAAAGTAATGTGGAATGATGTCATAACATGTATTTATGCATAAAAGTGATACAGAATGATGTCACAACATGTATTTATGCCACAAAGTGATGCAAAATGACGCCATAACATGTATTTATGCCACAAAGTGATGCAGAATGATGTCATAACAGGTATTTATGCATAAAAGTGATGCAGAATGACGTCATAACAGGTATTTAAGCATAAAAGTGATGCGGAATGATGTCATAACATGTATTTATGCATAAAAGTGATGCAGAATGATGTCATAACAGGTATTTATGCATACAAGTGATGCAGAATGACGTCATAACATGTATTTATGCAAAAAAGTGATGCAGACTGACGTCATAACATGTATTAATGCAAAAAAGTGATGTGGAATGACGTCATAAAATGTATTTATGCATCAAAGTGATGCAGACTGATGTCATAACATGTATCTATGCATCAAAGTGATGCGCAATGACGTCATAACATGTATTTATGCATAAAAGTGATGTGGAATGACGTCATAAAATGTATTTATGAAAAAAGTGATGCAGAATGACGTCATAACATGTATTTATGCATAAAAGTGATGCGGAAAGACGTCATAACATGTATTTATGCATAAAAGTAATGTGGAATGATGTCAAAACATGTATTTATGCATAAAAGTGATGCAGAATGATGTCAAAACATGTATTTATGCCACAAAGTGATGCAAAATGACGTCATAACATGTATTTATGCCACAAAGTGATGCATAATGATGTCATAACAGGTATTTATGCATAAAAGTGATGCAGAATGACGTCATAACAGGTATTTAAGCATAAAAGTGATGCGGAATGATGTCATAACATGTATTTATGCATAAAAGTGATGCAGAATGACGTCGTAACATGTACTTATGCATAAAGGTGATGCAGAATGATGTCACAACATGTATTTATGCAAGATAGTGATGCAGAATGACGTCATAACAGGTATTTATGCATAAAAGTGATGCAGAATGACGTCATAACAGGTATTTAAGCAAAAGAGTGATGCACAATGACGTCATAACATGTATTTATGCATCAAAGTGATGCGGAATGACGTCATAACATGTATTTATGCATCAAAGTGATAGGAATGACGTCATAACATGTATTTATGCATAAAAAAGAGGTGGAATGAAGTCATAACATGTATTTATGCATCAAAGTGATAGGAATGACATCATAACATGTATTTTTGTATAAAAGTGATGTGGAATGACGTCATAACATGTATTTATGCATAAAAGTGATGCAGAATGACGCCATAACATGTATCTATGCATCAAAGTGATGCGGAATGACGTCATAACATGTATTTATGAAAAAAGTGATGTGGAATGACGTCATAACATGTATTTATGCATAAAAGTGATGCAGAATGACGCCATAACATGTATCTATGCATCAAAGTGATGCGGAATGACGTCATAACATGTATTTATGAAAAAAGTGATGCAGAATGACGTCATAACATGTATTTATGCAAAAAAAGTGAGGCAAAATGACGTCATAAAATGTATTTAAGCATAAAAGTGATGCAGGATGACGTCATAATATGTATTTATGCATCTAAGTGATGCAAAATGATGTCATAACATGTATTTATGCATAAAAGTGATGTGGAATGATGTCATAACATGTATTTATGCATAAAAGTGATGTGGAATGACGTCATAAAATGTATTTATGCATAAAAGTGATGCACAATGACGTCATAACATGTATTTATGCATAAAAGTGATGTGGAATGACGTCATAAAATGTATTTATGCATAAAAGTGATGCACAATGACGTCATAACATGTATTTATGATAAAAGTAATGCAGAATGACGTCATTAAATGTATTTATGCATTAAAGTGATGCGGAATGACATCACAACATGTATTTA
Organism: Oryzias latipes; assembly: GCF_053564925.1. NCBI lineage: Eukaryota > Metazoa > Chordata > Actinopteri > Beloniformes > Adrianichthyidae > Oryzias > Oryzias latipes. The sequence continues at coordinate 24,469,969 of NC_136238.1, read as the reverse complement.
GGCATAAAAGTGATGCAAAATGACGCCATAACATGTAATTATGCAAAAAAGTGATTTAGAATGATGTCATAACAAGTATTTATGCATAAAAGTGATGCAGAATGACGTCATAACAGGTATTTAATTATAAAGGTGATGCAGAATGACGTCATAACATGTGTTTATGCATAAAAGTGACGCGGAATGACGTCATAACATGTATTTATGCATAAAAGTGATGCGGAATGACGCCATAACATGTATCTATGCATCAAAGTGATGCGCAATGACGTCATAACATGTATTTATGAAAAAAGTAATGCAGAATGACGTCATTAAATGTATTTATGCATTAAAGTGATGCGGAATGACATCACAACATGTATTTAAGCATAAAAGTGATGCAAAATGACGCCATAACATGTAATTATGCAAAAAAGTGATTTAGAATGATGTCATAACAAGTATTTATGCATAAAAGTGATGCAGAATGACGTCATAACAGGTATTTAATTATAAAGGTGATGCAGAATGACGTCATAACATGTATTTATAAATAAAAGTGATGCGGAATGACGTCATAACATGTATTTATGCATAAAAGTGATGCGGAATGACGTCATACCATGTATTTATGCATAAACGTGATGAGGAATGATGTCATAACATGTATTTATGCATAAAAGTGATGCAGAATGACGTCATAACATGTACTTATGCATAAAAGGGATGCAGAATGATGTCATAGCATGTGGTTATGCATAAAAGTGATGCAGAATGATGCCATAACACGTATTTATGCAAAAACGTGATGCAAACTGACGTTATAACAGGTATTTATGCAAAAAAGTGATGCACAATGACGTCATAACATGTATTTATGCAAAAAAGTGATGCAGACTGACGTCATAACAGGTATTTATGCAAAAAAGTGATGCACAATGACGTCATAACATGTATTAATGCAAAAAAGTGATGTGGAATGACGTCATAAAATGTATTTATGCATCAAAGTGATGCAGACTGATGTAATAACATGTATCTATGCATCAAAGTGATGCGCAATGACGTCATAACATGTATTAATGCAAAAAAGTGATGTGGAATGACGTCATAACATGTATTTATGCATAAAAGTGATGCAAACTGATGTCATAACATGTATTTATGCATAAAAGTGATGTGGAATGACGTCATAAAATGTATTTATGAAAAAAGTGATGCAGAATGACCTCATAACATGTATTTAGGCATCAAAGTGATGTGGAATGATGTCATAACATGTATTTATGCATAAAAGTGATGCAGAATGACGTCATAACAGGTATTTAAGCATAAAAGTGATGCGGAATGATGTCATAACATGTATTTATGCATAAAAGTGATGCAGAATGATGTCACAACATGTATTTATGCCACAAAGTGATGCAAAATGACGCCATAACATGTATTTATGCCACAAAGTGATGCAGAATGACGTCATAACATGTATTTATGCAAAAAAGTGATGCAGACTGACGTCATAACATGTATTTATGCAAAAAAGTGATGCGGAAAGACGTCATAACATGTATTTATGCATAAAAGTAATGTGGAATGATGTCATAACATGTATTTATGCATAAAAGTGATACAGAATGATGTCACAACATGTATTTATGCCACAAAGTGATGCAAAATGACGCCATAACATGTATTTATGCCACAAAGTGATGCAGAATGATGTCATAACAGGTATTTATGCATAAAAGTGATGCAGAATGACGTCATAACAGGTATTTAAGCATAAAAGTGATGCGGAATGATGTCATAACATGTATTTATGCATAAAAGTGATGCAGAATGATGTCATAACAGGTATTTATGCATACAAGTGATGCAGAATGACGTCATAACATGTATTTATGCAAAAAAGTGATGCAGACTGACGTCATAACATGTATTAATGCAAAAAAGTGATGTGGAATGACGTCATTAAATGTATTTATGCATCAAAGTGATGCAGACTGATGTCATAACATGTATCTATGCATCAAAGTGATGCGCAATGACGTCATAACATGTATTTATGCATAAAAGTGATGTGGAATGACGTCATAAAATGTATTTATGAAAAAAGTGATGCAGAATGACGTCATAACATGTATTTATGCATAAAAGTGATGCGGAAAGACGTCATAACATGTATTTATGCATAAAAGTAATGTGGAATGATGTCAAAACATGTATTTATGCATAAAAGTGATGCAGAATGATGTCAAAACATGTATTTATGCCACAAAGTGATGCAAAATGACGTCATAACATGTATTTATGCCACAAAGTGATGCATAATGATGTCATAACAGGTATTTATGCATAAAAGTGATGCAGAATGACGTCATAACAGGTATTTAAGCATAAAAGTGATGCGGAATGATGTCATAACATGTATTTATGCATAAAAGTGATGCAGAATGACGTCGTAACATGTACTTATGCATAAAGGTGATGCAGAATGATGTCACAACATGTATTTATGCAAGATAGTGATGCAGAATGACGTCATAACAGGTATTTATGCATAAAAGTGATGCAGAATGACGTCATAACAGGTATTTAAGCAAAAGAGTGATGCACAATGACGTCATAACATGTTTTTATGCAAGATAGTGATGCAGAATGACGTCATAACAGGTATTTATGCATAAAAGTGATGCAGAATGACGTCATAACAGGTATTTAAGCAAAAGAGTGATGCACAATGACGTCATAACATGTATTTATGCAAGAAAGTAATGCGGAATGACGTCATAACATGTATTTATGCATCAAAGTGATAGGAATGACGTCATAACATGTATTTTTGCATAAACGTGATGCGGAATGACGTCATAACATTTATTTATGCATAAAAGTGATGCAGAATGACGCCATAACATGTATCTATGCATCAAAGTGATGCGCAATGACGTCATAACATGTTTTTATGCAAGAAAGTGATGGAGAATGACGTCATAACAGGTATTTATGCATAAAAGTGATGCAGAATGACGTCATAACAGGTATTTAAGCAAAAGAGTGATGCACAATGACGTCATAACATGTATTTATGCAAGAAAGTGATGCAGAATGACGTCATAACATGTATTTATGCATCAAAGTGATGCGGAATGACGTCATAACATGTATTTATGCATCAAAGTGATAGGAATGACGTCATAACATGAATTTATGCATAAAAAAGAGGTGGAATGAAGTCATAACATGTATTTATGCATCAAAGTGATAGGAATGACGTCATAACATGTATTTATGCATCAAAGTGATAGGAATGACGTCATAACATGAATTTATGCATAAAAAAGAGGTGGAATGAAGTCATAACATGTATTTATGCATAAAAGTGATGCAGAATGACGCCATAACATGTATCTATGCATCAAAGTGATGCGGAATGACGTCATAACATGTATTTATGAAAAAAGTGATGTGGAATGACGTCATAACATGTATTTATGCATAAAAGTGATGCAGAATGACGCCATAACATGTATCTATGCATCAAAGTGATGCGGAATGACGTCATAACATGTATTTATGAAAAAAGTGATGCAGAATGACGTCATAACATGTATTTATGCAAAAAAAGTGAGGCAAAATGACGTCATAAAATGTATTTAAGCATAAAAGTGATGCAGGATGACGTCATAATATGTATTTATGCATCTAAGTGATGCAAAATGATGTCATAACATGTATTTATGCATAAAAGTGATGTGGAATGATGTCATAACATGTATTTATGCATAAAAGTGATGCACAATGACGTCATAACATGTATTTATGCATAAAAGTGATGTGGAATGACGTCATAAAATGTATTTATGCATAAAAGTGATGCACAATGACGTCATAACATGTATTTATGATAAAAGTAATGCAGAATGACGTCATTAAATGTATTTATGCATTAAAGTGATGCGGAATGACATCACAACATGTATTTAGGCATAAAAGTGATGCAAAATGACGCCATAACATGTAATTATGCAAAAAAGTGATTTAGAATGATGTCATAACAAGTATTTATGCATAAAAGTGATGCAGAATGACGTCATAACAGGTATTTAATTATAAAGGTGATGCAGAATGACGTCATAACATGTGTTTATGCATAAAAGTGATGCGGAATGACGTCATAACATGTATTTATGCATAAAAGTGATGCGGAATGACGCCATAACATGTATCTATGCATCAAAGTGATGCGCAATGACGTCATAACATGTATTTATGAAAAAAGTAATGCAGAATGACGTCATTAAATGTATTTATGCATTAAAGTGATGCGGAATGACATCACAACATGTATTTAAGCATAAAAGTGATGCAAAATGACGCCATAACATGTAATTATGCAAAAAAGTGATTTAGAATGATGTCATAACAAGTATTTATGCATAAAAGTGATGCAGAATGACGTCATAACAGGTATTTAATTATAAAGGTGATGCAGAATGACGTCATAACATGTATTTATAAATAAAAGTGATGCGGAATGACGTCATAACATGTATTTATGCATAAAAGTGATGCGGAATGACGTCATACCATGTATTTATGCATAAACGTGATGAGGAATGATGTCATAACATGTATTTATGCATAAAAGTGATGCAGAATGACGTCATAACATGTACTTATGCATAAAAGTGATGCAGAATGATGTCATAGCATGTGGTTATGCATAAAAGTGATGCAGAATGATGCCATAACACGTATTTATGCAAAAACGTGATGCAAACTGACGTTATAACAGGTATTTATGCAAAAAAGTGATGCACAATGACGTCATAACATGTATTTATGCAAAAAAGTGATGCAGACTGACGTCATAACAGGTATTTATGCAAAAAAGTGATGCACAATGACGTCATAACATGTATTAATGCAAAAAAGTGATGCAGGATGACGTCATAATATGTATTTATGCATCTAAGTGATGCAAAATGATGTCATAACATGTATTTATGCATAAAAGTGATGTGGAATGATGTCATAACATGTATTTATGCATAAAAGTGATGTGGAATGACGTCATAAAATGTATTTATGCATAAAAGTGATGCAAACTGATGTCATAACATGTATTTATGCATAAAAGTGATGTGGAATGACGTCATAAAATGTATTTATGAAAAAAGTGATGCAGAATGACCTCATAACATGTATTTAGGCATCAAAGTGATGTGGAATGATGTCATAACATGTATTTATGCATAAAAGTGATGCAGAATGACGTCATAACAGGTATTTAAGCAAAAGAGTGATGCACAAAGACGTCATAACATGTATTTATGCAAAAAAGTGATGCGGAAAGACGTCATAACATGTATTTATGCATAAAAGTAATGTGGAATGATGTCATAACATGTATTTATGCATAAAAGTGATACAGAATGATGTCACAACATGTATTTATGCCACAAAGTGATGCAAAATGACGCCATAACATGTATTTATGCCACAAAGTGATGCAGAATGATGTCATAACAGGTATTTATGCATAAAAGTGATGCAGAATGACGTCATAACAGGTATTTAAGCATAAAAGTGATGCGGAATGATGTCATAACATGTATTTATGCATAAAAGTGATGCAGAATGATGTCATAACAGGTATTTATGCATACAAGTGATGCAGAATGACGTCATAACATGTATTTATGCAAAAAAGTGATGCAGACTGACGTCATAACATGTATTAATGCAAAAAAGTGATGTGGAATGACGTCATAAAATGTATTTATGCATCAAAGTGATGCAGACTGATGTCATAACATGTATCTATGCATCAAAGTGATGCGCAATGACGTCATAACATGTATTTATGCATAAAAGTGATGTGGAATGACGTCATAAAATGTATTTATGAAAAAAGTGATGCAGAATGACGTCATAACATGTATTTATGCATAAAAGTGATGCGGAAAGACGTCATAACATGTATTTATGCATAAAAGTAATGTGGAATGATGTCAAAACATGTATTTATGCATAAAAGTGATGCAGAATGATGTCAAAACATGTATTTATGCCACAAAGTGATGCAAAATGACGTCATAACATGTATTTATGCCACAAAGTGATGCATAATGATGTCATAACAGGTATTTATGCATAAAAGCGATGCAGAATGACGTCATAACAGGTATTTAAGCATAAAAGTGATGCGGAATGATGTCATAACATGTATTTATGCATAAAAGTGATGCAGAATGACGTCGTAACATGTACTTATGCATAAAGGTGATGCAGAATGATGTCACAACATGTATTTATGCATAAAAGTGATGCAGAATGATGTCACAACATGTATTTATGCCACAAAGTGATGCAAAATGACGCCATAACATGTATTTATGCAAAAAAGTGATGCAGAATGATGTCATAACAGGTATTTATGCATACAAGTGATGCAGAATGACGTCATAACAGGTATTTAAACATAAAAGTGATGCGGAATGATGTCATAACATGTATTAATGCATAAAAGTGATGAGGAATAACGTCATACCATGTATTTATGCATAAAAGTGATGCGTAATGATGCCATAACATGTATCTATGCATTAAAGGGATGCAGAATGAACTCGTAACATGTACTTATGCATAAAGGTGATGCAAAATGACGTCATAACATGTATTTATGCATAAAAGTGACGCAGAATGATGTCATAACATGTATTTATGCATAAAAGTGATGTGGAATGACGTCATAAAATGTATTTATGAAAGAAGTGATGCAGAATGACGTCATTACATGTATTTATGCATCAAAGTGATGCAAACTGATGTCATAACATGTATTTATGCATCAAAGTGATAGGAATGACGTCATAACATGTATTTATGCATAAAAAAGAGGTGGAATGAAGTCATAACATGTATTTATGCATCAAAGTGATAGGAATGACATCATAACATGTATTTTTGCATAAAAGTGATGTGGAATGACGTCATAACATGTATTTATGCATAAAAGTGATGCAGAATGACGCCATAACATGTATCTATGCATCAAAGTGATGCGGAATGACGTCATAACATGTATTTATGAAAAAAGTGATGTGGAATGACGTCATAACATGTATTTATGCATAAAAGTGATGTAGAATGACGCCATAACATGTATCTATGCATCAAAGTGATGCGGAATGACGTCATAACATGTATTTATGAAAAAAGTGATGCAGAATGACGTCATAACATGTATTTATGCAAAAAAAGTGAGGCAAAATGACGTCATAAAATGTATTTAAGCATAAAAGTGATGCAGGATGACGTCATAATATGTATTTATGCATCTAAGTGATGCAAAATGATGTCATAACATGTATTTATGCATAAAAGTGATGTGGAATGATGTCATAACATGTATTTATGCATAAAAGTGATGTGGAATGACGTCATAAAATGTATTTATTAAAAAAAAGTGATGCAGAATGACGTCATAACATGTATTTATGCATAAAAGTGATGCGGAAAGACGTCATAACATGTATTTATGCATAAAAGTAATGTGGAATGATGTCAAAACATGTATTTATGCATAAAAGTGATGCAGAATGATGTCAAAACATGTATTTATGCCACAAAGTGATGCAAAATGACGTCATAACATGTATTTATGCCACAAAGTGATGCATAATGATGTCATAACAGGTATTTATGCATAAAAGTGATGCAGAATGACGTCATAACAGGTATTTAAGCATAAAAGTGATGCGGAATGATGTCATAACATGTATTTATGCATAAAAGTGATGCAGAATGACGTCGTAACATGTACTTATGCATAAAGGTGATGCAGAATGATGTCACAACATGTATTTATGCATAAAAGTGATGCAGAATGATGTCACAACATGTATTTATGCCACAAAGTGATGCAAAATGACGCCATAACATGTATTTATGCAAAAAAGTGATGCAGAATGATGTCATAACAGGTATTTATGCATACAAGTGATGCAGAATGACGTCATAACAGGTATTTAAACATAAAAGTGATGCGGAATGATGTCATAACATGTATTAATGCATAAAAGTGATGAGGAATAACGTCATACCATGTATTTATGCATAAAAGTGATGCGTAATGATGCCATAACATGTATCTATGCATTAAAGGGATGCAGAATGAACTCATAACATGTACTTATGCATAAAGGTGATGCAAAATGACGTCATAACATGTATTTATGCATAAAAGTGACGCAGAATGATGTCATAACATGTATTTATGCATAAAAGTGATGTGGAATGACGTCATAAAATGTATTTATGAAAAAAGTGATGCAGAATGACGTCATTACATGTATTTATGCATAAAGGTGATGCAGAATGATTTCACAACATGTATTTATGCATAAAAGTGATGCAAAATGATGTCAAAACATGTATTTATGCCACAAAGTGATGCAGAATGACGTCATAACATGTATTAATGCAAAAAAGTGATGTGGAATGACGTCATAACATGTATTTATGCATCAAAGTGATGTGGAATGACGTCATAACATGTATTTATGCATAAAAGTGATGCAGACTGATGTCATAACATGTATTTATGCATAAAAGTGATGTGGAATGACGTCATAAAATGTATTTATGAAAAAAGTGATCCAGAATGACGTCATAACATGTATTTATGCAAAAACGTGATGCAAACTGACGTTATAACAGGTATTTATGCAAAAAAGTGATGCACAATGACGCCATAACATGTATTAATGCAAAAAAGTGATGTGGAGTGACGTCATAACATGTATTTATGCATCAAAGTGATGCAGACTGATGTCATAACATGTGTCTATGCATCAAAGTGATGTGCAATAACGTCATAACATGTATTAATGCAAAAAAGTGATGTGGAATGACGTCATAACATGAATTTATGCATCAAAGTGATGCAGACTGATGTCATAACATGTATTTATGCATCAAAGTGATGTGGAATGATGTCATAACATGTATTTATGCATAAAAGTGATGCAGAATGACGTCATAACATGTATTTATGCCACAAAGTGATGCAAAATGACGCCATAACATGTATTTATGCCACAAAGTGATGCAGAATGATGTCATAACAGGTATTTATGCATAAAAGTGATGCAGAATGACGTCATAACAGGTATTTAAGCATAAAAGTGATGCGGAATGATGTCATAACATGTATTTATGTATAGAAGTGATGCAGAATGACGTCATAACATGTACTTATGCATAAAGGTGATGCAGAATGATGTCACAATATGTATTTATGCATAAAAGTGATCCAAAATGATGTCACAACATGTATTTATGCCACAAAGTGATGCAAAATGACGCCATAACATGTATTTATGCAGAAAAGTGATGCAGAATGATGTCATAACAGGTATTTATGCATACAAGTGATGCAGAATGACGTCATAACATGTAATTATGCAAAAAAGTGATGCAGACTGACGTCATAACAGGTATTTATGCAAAAAAGTGATGCACAATGACGTCATAACATGTTTTAATGCAAAAAAGTGATGTGGAATGACGTCATAAAATGTATTTATGCATCAAAGTGATGCAGACTGATGTCATAACATGTATTTATGCATCAAAGTGATGCAGAATGACGTCATAAGGGGTATTTAAGCAAAAGAGTGAAGCACAATGACGTCATAACATGTATTTATGCAAAAAAGTGATGCGGAAAGACGTCAAAACATGTATTTATGCATAAAAGTAATGTGGAATGATGTCATAACATGTATTTATGCATAAAAGTGATGCAGAATGATGTCACAACATGTATTTATGCCACAAAGTGATGCAAAATGACGCCATAACATGTATTTATGCCACAAAGTGATGCAGAATGATGTCATAACAGGTATTTATGCATAGAAGTGATGCAGAATGACATCATAACAGGTATTTAAGCATAAAAGTGATGCGGAATGATGTCATAACATGTATTTATACATAAAAGTGATGCAGAATGACGTCATAACATGTACTTATGCATAAAGGTGATGCAGAATGATTTCACAACATGTATTTATGCATAAAAGTGATGCAAAATGATGTCAAAACATGTATTTATGCCACAAAGTGATTCAAAATGACGCCATAACATGTATTTATGCAAAAAAGAAATGCAGACTGACGTCATAAAAGGTATTTATGCAAAAAAGTGATGCACAATGACGTCATAACATGTATTAATGCAAAAAAGTGATGTGGAATGACGTCATAACATGTATTTATGCATAAAAGTGATGCAGACTGATGTAATAACATGTATTTATGCATAAAAGTGATGTGGAATGACGTCATAAAATGTATTTATGAAAAAAGTGATGCAGAATGACGTCATAACATGTATTTATGCATAAAAGTGATGCAGAATGACGTCATAACATGTATTTATGCAAAAAAGTGATGCAGACTGACGTCATAACAGGTATTTATGCAAAAAAGTGATGCACAATGACGTCATAAAATGTATTTATGCATAAAAGTGATGTGGAATGATGTCATAACATGTATTTATGCAAGAAAATGATGTGGAATGACGTCATAAAATGTATTTATGAAAAAAGTGTTGCAGAATGACGTCATAACATGTATTTATGCATAAAAGTGATGCAGAATGACGTCATAACATGTATTTATGCAAAAAAGTTATGCACAATGACGTCATAACATGTATTTATGCATAAAAGTGATGCAGAATGATGTCACAACATGTATTTATGCCACAAAGTGATGCAAAATGACGCCATAACATGTATTTATGCCACAAAGTGATGCAGAATGATGTCATAACAGGTATTTATGCATAGAAGTGATGCAGAATGACATCATAACAGGTATTTAAGCATAAAAGTGATGCGGAATGATGTCATAACATGTATTTATACATAAAAGTGATGCAGAATGACGTCATAACATGTACTTATGCATAAAGGTGATGCAGAATGATTTCACAACATGTATTTATGCATAAAAGTGATGCAAAATGATGTCAAAACATGTATTTATGCCACAAAGTGATTCAAAATGACGCCATAACATGTATTTATGCAAAAAAGAAATGCAGACTGACGTCATAAAAGGTATTTATGCAAAAAAGTGATGCACAATGATGTCATAACATGTATTAATGCAAAAAAGTGATGTGGAATGACGTCATAACATGTATTTATGCATAAAAGTGATGCAGACTGATGTAATAACATGTATTTATGCATAAAAGTGATGTGGAATGACGTCATAAAATGTATTTATGAAAAAAGTGATGCAGAATGACGTCATAACATGTATTTATGCATAAAAGTGATGCAGAATGACGTCATAACATGTATTAATGAAATAAAGTGATGTGGAGAGACGTCATAACATGTATTTATGCATCAAAGTGATGCAGACTGATGTCATAACATGTATCTATGCATCAAAGTGATGCGCAATGACGTCATAACATGTTTTAATGCAAGAAAGTGATGTGGAATGACGTCATAACATGTATTTATGCATCAAAGTGATGCAGACTGATGTCATAATATGTATTTATGCATCAAAGTGATGTGGAATGATGTCATGACATGTATTTATGCATAAAAGTGATGCAGAATGACGACATAACAAGTATTTCTGCAAAAAAGTGATGCAGAATGACGTCATAAAATGTATTTATGCATAAAAGTGATGTGGAATGATGTCATAACATGTATTTATGCAAGAAAATGATGCGGAAAGACGTCATAAAATGTATTTATGAAAAAAGTGATGCAGAATGACGTCATAACATGTATTTATGCATAAAAGTGATGCAGAATGCTGTCACAACATGTATTTATGCCACAAAGTGATGCAAAATGACGCCATAACATGTATTTATGCCACAAAGTGATGCAGAATGATTTCATAACAGGTATTTATGCATAAAAGTGATGCATAATGACGTCATAACAGGTATTTAAGCATAAAAGTGATGCGGAATGATGTCATAACATGTATTTATGCAAGAAAGTGATGCGGAATGACGTCCTAACATGTATTTACGCATCAAAGTGAAAGGAATGACGTCATAACATGTATCTATGCATCAAATTCGATGCGGAATGATGTCATAACATGTATTTATGCATAAAAGTGATGCAGAATGACGTCATAACATGTATTTATGCATAAAGGTGATGCAGAATGATGTCACAACATGTATTTATGCATAGAAGTGATGCAGAATGATGTCACAACATGTATTTATGCCACAAAGTGATGCAAAATGACGCCATAACATGTATTTATGCAAAAAAGTGATGCAGAATGATGTCATAACAGGTATTTATGCATACAAGTGATGCAGAATGACGTCATAACAGGTATTTAAACATAAAAGTGATGCGGAATGATGTCATAACATGTATTAATGCATAAAAGTGATGAGGAATGACCTCATACCATGTATTTATGCATAAAAGTGATGCGTAATGATGTCATAACATGTATTTATGCGTAAAAGTGATGCAGAATGACGTCATAACATGTACCTATGCATAAAAGTGATGCAGAATGATGTCATAGCATGTAGTTATGCATATAAGTGATGCAGAATGATGCCATAACATGTATCTATGTCACGGTACCCCCAGCCAGCTCCTCCTCCTCGTCAGGTCCACCTGCAGACACCAGCTGTCCCGCCTCTTCCTCATCAGCGGCTGGACTCATAAGGAGAACCAGGACCTGTACTCGACGCTAGTTCGTTGTACTCCACGGTGCATCCTCTGGCTCTGTTTACGATTATTGTTCATGCTTCGTATACCTCGCCTAACTCTGTCTTGTTTCTGCCTGCATAGGATCACATCCACGTCAGTCACGCTCTGGACTCACAGACTCACCGTTTCTCTGGTCCCTCCTCGTCACCCCTCTGGACATCCTCCGGGAAGAACGGTGTTCGCCGCCAATACCCTTCAACCATCCTCTAACGTTCTCTCCTGGAACTCTGTCATTCCTCAGATTAAATTCAGTACTACTCATCCTCTTCGCCTGCCGAGTTTTCCTTCCGGGTTCCAGCATCTGGGTCTGCCACAGCCTCGCTAGCCATGACAATCTATGCATTAAAGGGATGCAGAATGAAGTCATAACATGTACTTATGCATAAAGGTGATGCAAAATGACGTCATAACATGTATTTATGCATAAAAGTGATGCAGAATGATGTCATAACATGTATTTATGCATCAAAGTGATGTGGAATGATGTCATAACATGTATTTATGCAAGAAAGTGATGCAAAATGACGTCATAACAGGTATTTATGCAAAAAAGTGATGCACAATGACGTCATAACATGTATTAATGCAAAAAAAGTGATGTGGAATGACGTCATAACATGTATTTATGCATCAAAGTGATGCAGACTGATGTCATAACAAGTTTTTATGCAAGAAAGTGATGCAGAATGACGTCATAACAGGTATTTATGCATAAAAGTGATTCAGAATGACGTCATAACAGGTATTTAAGCAAAAGAGTGATGCACAATGACGTCATAACATGTATTTATGCAAGAAAGTGATGCGGAATGACGTCATAACATGTATTTACGCATAAAGGTGATGCAGAATGATGTCACAACATGTATTTATGCATAAAAGTGATGCAGAATGATGTCACAACATGTATTTATGCCACAAAGTGATGCAAAATGACGCCATAACATGTATTTATGCAAAAAAGTGATGCAGAATGATGTCATAACAGGTATTTATGCATACAAGTGATGCAGAATGACGTCATAACAGGTATTTAAACATAAAAGTGATGCGGAATGATGTCATAACATGTATTAATGCATAAAAGTGATGAGGAATGACCTCATACCATGTATTTATGCATAAAAGTGATGCGTAATGATGTCATAACATGTATTTATGCGTAAAAGTGATGCAGAATGACGTCATAACATGTACCTATGCATAAAAGTGATGCAGAATGATGTCATAGCATGTAGTTATGCATATAAGTGATGCAGAATGATGCCATAACATGTATCTATGTCACGGTACCCCCAGCCAGCTCCTCCTCCTCGTCAGGTCCACCTGCAGACACCAGCTGTCCCGCCTCTTCCTCATCAGCGGCTGGACTCATAAGGAGAACCAGGACCTGTACTCGACGCTAGTTCGTTGTACTCCACGGTGCATCCTCTGGCTCTGTTTACGATTATTGTTCATGCTTCGTATACCTCGCCTAACTCTGTCTTGTTTCTGCCTGCATAGGATCACATCCACGTCAGTCACGCTCTGGACTCACAGACTCACCGTTTCTCTGGTCCCTCCTCGTCACCCCTCTGGACATCCTCCGGGAAGAACGGTGTTCGCCGCCAATACCCTTCAACCATCCTCTAACGTTCTCTCCTGGAACTCTGTCATTCCTCAGATTAAATTCAGTACTACTCATCCTCTTCGCCTGCCGAGTTTTCCTTCCGGGTTCCAGCATCTGGGTCTGCCACAGCCTCGCTAGCCATGACAATCTATGCATTAAAGGGATGCAGAATGAAGTCATAACATGTACTTATGCATAAAGGTGATGCAAAATGACGTCATAACATGTATTTATGCATAAAAGTGATGCAGAATGATGTCACAACATGTATTTATGCCACAAAGTGATGCAAAATGACGCCATAACATGTATTTATGCCACAAAGTGATGCAGACTGATGTCATAACAGGTATTTATGCATAGAAGTGATGCAGAATGACATCATAACAGGTATTTAAGCATAAAAGTGATGCGGAATGATGTCATAACATGTATTTATACATAAAAGTGATGCAGAATGACGTCATAACATGTACTTATGCATAAAGGTGATGCAGAATGATTTCACAACATGTATTTATGCATAAAAGTGATGCAAAATGATGTCAAAACATGTATTTATGCCACAAAGTGATTCAAAATGACGCCATAACATGTATTTATGCAAAAAAGAAATGCAGACTGACGTCATAAAAGGTATTTATGCAAAAAAGTGATGCACAATGACGTCATAACATGTATTAATGCAAAAAAGTGATGTGGAATGACGTCATAACATGTATTTATGCATAAAAGTGATGCAGACTGATGTAATAACATGTATTTATGCATAAAAGTGATGTGGAATGACGTCATAAAATGTATTTATGAAAAAAGTGATGCAGAATGACGTCATAACATGTATTTATGCATAAAAGTGATTCAGAATGACGTCATAACATGTATTTATGCAAAAAAGTGATGCAGACTGACGTCATAACAGGTATTTATGCAAAAAAGTGATGCACAATGACGTCATAAAATGTATTTATGCATAAAAGTGATGTGGAATGATGTCATAACATGTATTTATGCAAGAAAATGATGTGGAATGACGTCATAAAATGTATTTATGAAAAAAGTGTTGCAGAATGACGTCATAACATGTATTTATGCATAAAAGTGATGCAGAATGACGTCATAACATGTATTTATGCAAAAAAGTGATGCACAATGACGTCATAACATGTATTTATGCATAAAAGTGATGCAGAATGATGTCACAACATGTATTTATGCCACAAAGTGATGCAAAATGACGCCATAACATGTATTTATGCCACAAAGTGATGCAGAATGATGTCATAACAGGTATTTATGCATAGAAGTGATGCAGAATGACATCATAACAGGTATTTAAGCATAAAAGTGATGCGGAATGATGTCATAACATGTATTTATACATAAAAGTGATGCAGAATGACGTCATAACATGTACTTATGCATAAAGGTGATGCAGAATGATTTCACAACATGTATTTATGCATAAAAGTGATGCAAAATGATGTCAAAACATGTATTTATGCCACAAAGTGATTCAAAATGACGCCATAACATGTATTTATGCAAAAAAGAAATGCAGACTGACGTCATAAAAGGTATTTATGCATAAAAGAGATGTGGATTGATGTCATAACATGTATTTATGCATAAAAGTGATGTGGAAAGACGTCATAAAATGTATTTATGAAAAAAGTGATGCAGAATGAAGTCATTACATGTATTTATGCATAAAAGTAATGCAGAATGACGTCATAACATATATTTATGCAAAAGAGTGATGCACAATGACGTCATAACATGTATTAATGCAAAAAAGTGATGTGGAATGACGTCATAACATGTATTTATGAATAAAAGTGATGCACAATGACGTCATATCATGTATTAATGCAAAAAAGTGATGTGGAATGACGTCATAACATGTATTTATGCATCAAAGTGATGCAGACTGATGTCATAACATGTATTTATGCATCAAAGTGATGTGGAATGACGTCATAACATGTACTTATGCATTAAAGTGATGCACAATGACGACATAACATGTATTTCTGCAAAAAAGTGATGCAGAATGACGTCATAACATGTATTTATGAATAAGAGTGATGCAGAATGACGTCATTACATGTATTTATGCATAAAAGTGATGCAGAATGACGTCATAACATGTATCTATGCATAAAAGTGATGCAGAATGACGTCATAACATGTATTTATGCAAAAAAGTGATGCAGACTGACGTCATAACAGGTATTTATGCAAAAAAGTGATGCACAATGACGTCATAACATGTATTAATGCAAAAAAGTGATGTGAAATGACGTCATAACATGTATTTATGCATCAAAGTGATGCAGACTGATGTCATAACATGTATCTATGCATCAAAGTGATGCGCAATGACGTCATAACATGTATTTATTCATAAAAGTGATGTGGATTGATGTCATAACATGTATTTATGCATAAAAGTGATTTTGAATGACGTCATAAAATGTATTTATGAAAAAAGTGATGCAGAATGAAGTCATTACATGCATTTATGCATAAAAGTGATACAGAATGACGTCATAACATGTATTTATGCAAAAAAGTGATGCACAATGACGTCATAACATGTATTAATGCAAGAAAGTGATGTGGAATGACGTCATAACATGTATTTATGCATCAAAGTGATGCAGAATGACGTCATAACATGTATTTATGAATAAAAGTGATGCAGAATGACGTCATTACATGTATTTATGCATAAAAGTGATGCAGACTGATGTCATAACAGGTATTTAAGCAAAGAAATGATGCACAATGACGTCATAACATGTATTAATATAAAAAAGTGATGCGGAATGACGTCATAACATGTATTTATGCAAGAAAGCTATGCAAAATTACGTCATAACAGGTATTTATGCAAAAAAGTGATGCACAATGACGTCATATCATGTATTAATGCAAGAAAGTGATGTGGAATGACGTCATAACATGTATTTATGCATCAAAGTGATGCAGACTGATGTCATAACATGTATTTATGCATCAAAGTGATGTGGAATGACGTCATAACATGTATTTATGCATTAAAGTGATGCAGAATGACGACATAACATGTATTTCTGCAAAAAAGTGATGCAGAATGACGTCATAACATGTATTTATGCAAGAAAGCTATGCAAAATTACGTCATAACAGGTATTTATGCAAAAAAGTGATGCACAATGACGTCATATCATGTATTAATGCAAAAAAGTGATGTGGAATGACGTCATAACATGTATTTATGCATCAAAGTGATGCAGACTGATGTCATAACATGTATTTATGCATCAAAGTGATGTGGAATGACGTCATAACATGTACTTATGCATTAAAGTGATACACAATGACGACATAACATGTATTTCTGCAAAAAAGTGATGCAGAATGACGTCATAACATGTATTTATGAATAAAAGTGATGCAGAATGACGTCATTACATGTATTTATGCATAAAAGTGATGCAGAATGACGTCATAACATGTATCTATGCAAAAAAGTGATGCAGACTGACGTCATAACAGGTATTTATGCAAAAAAACTGATGCACAATGACGTCATAACATGTATTAATGCAAAAAAGTTATGTGGAATGACGTCATAACATGTATTTAAGCATAAAAGTGATGCAGAATGTAGTCATAACATGTATTTATGCATAAAAGTGATGCAGAATGATGTCATAACATGTATTTAAGCATAAAAATGATGCAGAATGATGCCATAACATGTATCTATGCATTAAAGGGATGCAGAATGAAGTCATAACATGTACTTATGCATAAAAGTGATGCAGAATGACGTCATAACATGTATTTATGCAAAAAAAGTGATGCAAAATGACGTCATAACATGTATTTAAGCATAAAAGTGACGCGGCATGACGTCATAATATGTATTTATGCATAAAAGTGATGCGGAATGACGTCATAACATGTATTTATGCATAAAAGTGATGCGGAATGACGTCATACCATGTATTTATGCATAAAAGTGATGCGGAATGATGTCATAACATGTATTTATGCATAAAAGTGATGCAGAATGACGTCATAACATGTATTTATGCAAGAAAGCTATGCAAAATTACGTCATAACAGGTATTTATGCAAAAAAGTGATGCACAATGACGTCATATCATGTATTAATGCAAAAAAGTGATGTGGAATGACGTCATAACATGTATTTATGCATCAAAGTGATGCAGACTGATGTCATAACATGTATTTATGCATCAAAGTGATGTGGAATGACGTCATAACAGGTATTTATGCAAAAAAACTGATGCACAATGACGTCATAACATGTATTAATGCAAAAAAGTTATGTGGAATGACGTCATAACATGTATTTAAGCATAAAAGTGATGCAGAATGACGTCATAACATGTATCTATGCAAAAAAGTGATGCAGACTGACGTCATAACAGGTATTTATGCAAAAAAACTGATGCACAATGACGTCATAACATGTATTAATGCAAAAAAGTTATGTGGAATGACGTCATAACATGTATTTAAGCATAAAAGTGATGCAGAATGACGTCATAACATGTATTTATGCATAAAAGTGATGCAGAATGATGTCATAACATGTATTTAAGCATAAAAATGATGCAGAATGACATCATAACATGTTTTTATGCAAAAAAGTGATGCAGAATGATGTCATAACAGGTATTTATGCATACAAGTGATGCAGAATGACATCATAACAGGTATTTAAGCATAAAAGTGATGCGGAATGACGTAATAACATGTATTTATGCATAGAAGTGATGCGGAATGACGTCATACCATGTATTTATGCATAAAAGTGATGCAGAATGATGTCATAACATGTATTTATGCATCAAAGTGATGTGGAATGATGTCATAACATGTATTTATGCATAAAAGTGATGTGGAATGATGTCATAACATGTATTTATGCATAAAAGTGATGTGGAATGACGTCATAACATGTGTTTATGCATAAAAGTGAAGCAGAATGATGTCATAACATGTATTTAAGCATAAACATGATGCAGAATGACATCATAACATGTATTTATGCATAAAAGTGATGCAGAATGAAGTCACAACATGTATTTACGCATAAAAGTGATGCAGAATGACGTCATAACATGTATTTATGGATAAAAGTCATGCATAATGACGTCATAACAGGTATTTAAGCAAAAAAATGATGCACAATGACGTCATAACATGTATTTATGCATAAAAGTGATGCGCAATGACGTCATAACATGTATTTATGCATAAAAGTGATGCAAAATGACGTCATAACATGAACTTATGCATAAAAGTGATGCAGAATGAAGTCATAGCATGTAGTTATGCATAAAAGTGATGCAGAATGATGCCATAACATGTATCTATGCATTAAAAGAATGCAGAATGAAGTCATAACATGTACTTATGCATAAAAGTGATGCAGAATGATGTCATAACATGTATTTATGCAAAAAAAGTGATGCAAAATGACGTCATAACATGTATTTAAGGATAAAAGTGATGCGGCATGACGTCATAATATGTATTTATGCATAAAAGTGATGCGGAATGACGTCATAACATGTATTTATGCATAAAAGTGATGTGGAATGACGTCATACCATGTATTTATAAATAAAAGTGATGCGGAATGATGTCATAACATGTATTTATGCATAAAAGTGATGCAGAATGACGTCATAACATGTACTTATGCATAAAAGTGATGCAGAATGATGTCATAGCATGTAGTTATGCATAAAAGTGATGCAGAATGATGCCATAACATGTATCTATGCATTAAAGGGATGCAGAATGACGTCATAACATGTACTTATGCATAAACGTGATGCAAAATGACGTCATAACATGTATTTATGCATAAAAGTGATGCAGAATGATGTCATAACATGTATTTATGCATAAAAGTGATGTGGAATGATGTCATAACATGTATTTATGCATAAAAGTGATGTGGAATGACGTCATAACATGTATTTATGCATTAAAGTGATGCAGAATGACGCCATAACATGTATCTATGCATCAGAGTGATGCGCAATGACGTCATAACATGTATTTATGAAAAAAGTGATGCAGAATGACGTCATAACATGTTTTTATGCAAGAAAGTGATGCAGAATGACGTCATAACAGGTATTTATGCATAAAAGTGATGCAGAATGACGTCATAACAGGTATTTAAGCAAAAGAGTGATGCAGAATGACGTCATAACAGGTATTTAAGCAAAAGAGTGATGCAGAATGACGTCATAACATGTATTTATGCATAAAAGTGATGCAGAATGACGTCATACCATGTATTTATGCATAAAAGTGATGCGGAATGATGTCATAACATGAATTTATGCATAAAAGTGATGCAGAATGACGTCATAACATGTACTTATGCATAAAAGTGATGCATAATGATGTCATAGCATGTAGTTATGCATAAAAGTGATGAAGAATGATGCCATAACATGTATCTATGCATTAAAGGGATGCAGAATGAACTCATAACATGTACTTATGCATAAAGGTGATGCAAAATGACGTCTTAACATGTATTTATGCATAAAAGTGATGCAGAATGATGTCATAATATGTATTTATGCATAAAAGTGATGTGGAATGATGTCATAACATGTATTTATGCATAAAAGTGATGTGGAATGACGTCATAACATGTATTTATGCATAAAAGTGATGCAGAATGACGCCATAACATGTATCTATGCATCAAAGTGATAAGAATGACGTCATAACATGTATTTATTCATAAAAGTGAGGTGGAATGACGTCAAAACATGTATTTATGCATCAAAGTGATAGGAATGCCGTCATAACATGTATTTATATAAAAAATTGATGTGGAATGACGTCATAACATGTATTTATGCAAGAAAGCTATGCAAAATTACGTCATAACAGGTATTTATGCAAAATAAGTGATGCACAATGACGTCATATCATGTATTAATGCAAAAAAGTGATGTGGAATGACGTCATAACATGTATTTATGCATCAAAGTGATGCAGACTGATGTCATAACATGTATTTATGCATCAAAGGGATGTGGAATGACGTCATAACATGTATTTATGCATAAAAGTGATGCAGAATGACGACATAACATGTATTTCTGCAAAAAAGTGATGCAGAATGACGTCATAAAATGTACTTATGCATAAAAGTGATGTGGAATGATGTCATAACATGTATTTATGCATCAAAGTGATGCAGACTGATGTCATAACATGTATCTATGCATCAAAGTGATGCACAATGACGTCATAACATGTATTTATGCAAGAAAGTTATGTGGAATGACGTCATAAAATGTATTTATGAAAAAAGTGATACAGAATGACGTCATAACATGTATTTATGCATAAAAGTGATGCAGAATGACGTCATAACATGTATTTATGCAAAAAAGTGATGCAGACTGACGTCATAACAGGTATTTATGCAAAAAAGTGATGCACAATGACGTCATAACATGTATTTATATAAAAAAGTGATGTGGAATGACGTCATAACATGTATTTATGCAAGAAAGCTATGCAAAATTACGTCGAAACAGGTATTTATGCAAAAAAAGTGATGCACAATGACGTCATATCATGTATTAATGCAAAAAAGTGATGTGGAATGACGTCATAACATGTATTTATGCATCAAAGTGATGCAGACTGATGTCATAACATGTATTTATGTATCAAAGTGATGTGGAATGACGTCATAACATGTATTAATGCGTAAAAGTGATGCAGAATGACGACATAACATGTATTTCTGCAAAGAAGTGATGCAGAATGACGTCATAACATGTACTTATGCATAAAAGTGATGTGGAATGATGTCATAACATGTATTTACGCATCAAAGTGATGCAGACTGATGTCATAACATGTATCTATGCATCAAAGTGATGCACAATGACGTCATAACATGTATTTATGCAAGAAAGTGATGTGGAATGACGTCATAACATGTATTTATGAAAAAAGTGATGCAGAATGACGTCATAACATGTATTTATGCATAAAAGTGATTCAGAATGACGTCATTACATGTATTTATGCAAAAAAGTGATGCAGACTGACGTCATAACAGGTATTTATGCATAAAAGTGATGCAGACTGATGTCATAACATGTATTAATGCATCAAAGGGATGTGGAATGACTTCATAACATGTATTTATGCATAAAAGTGATGCAGAATGACGACATAACATGTATTTCTGCAAAAAAGTGATGCAGAATGACGTCATAAAATGTACTTATGCATAAAAGTGATGTGGAATGATGTCATAACATGTATTTATGCATCAAAGTGATGCAGACTGATGTCATAACATGTATCTATGCATCAAAGTGATTCACAATGACGTCATAACATGTATTTATGCAAGAAAGTTATGTGGAATGACGTCATAAAATGTATTTATGAAAAAAGTGATACAGAATGACGTCATAACATGTATTTATGCATAAAAGTGATGCAGAATGACGTCATAAAATGTATTTATGCAAAAAAGTGATGCAGACTGACGTCATAACATGTATTAATGCAAGAAAGTGATGTGGAATGACGTCATAACATGTATTTATGCATCAAAGTGATGCAGAATGACGTCATAACATGTATTTATGAATAAAAGTGATGCAGAATGACGTCATTACATGTATTTATGCATAAAAGTGATGCAGACTGATGTCATAACAGGTATTTAAGCAAAAAAATGATGCACAATGACGTCATAACATGTATTAATATAAAAAAGTGATGCGGAATGACGTCATAACATGTATTTATGCAAGAAAGCTATGCAAAATTACGTCATAACAGGTATTTATGCAAAAAAGTGATGCACAATGACGTCATATCATGTATTAATGCAAGAAAGTGATGTGGAATGACGTCATAACATGTATTTATGCATCAAAGTGATGCAGACTGATGTCATAACATGTATTTATGCATCAAAGTGATGTGGAATGACGTCATAACATGTATTTATGCATTAAAGTGATGCAGAATGACGACATAACATGTATATCTGCAAAAAAGTGATCCAGAATGACGTCATAACATGTATTTATGCAAGAAAGCTATGCAAAATTACGTCATAACAGGTATTTATGCAAAAAAGTGATGCACAATGACGTCATATCATGTATTAATGCAAAAAAGTGATGTGGAATGACGTCATAACATGTATTTATGCATCAAAGTGATGCAGACTGATGTCATAACATGTATTTATGCATCAAAGTGATGTGGAATGACGTCATAACATGTACTTATGCATTAAAGTGATACACAATGACGACATAACATGTATTTCTGCAAAAAAGTGATGCAGAATGACGTCATAACATGTATTTATGAATAAAAGTGATGCAGAATGACGTCATTACATGTATTTATGCATAAAAGTGATGCAAAATGACGTCATAACATGTATCTATGCAAAAAAGTGATTTAGACTGACGTCATAACAGGTATTTATGCAAAAAAACTGATGCACAATGACGTCATAACATGTATTAATGCAAAAAAGTTATGTGGAATGACGTCATAACATGTATTTAAGCATAAAAGTGATGCAGAATGTAGTCATAACATGTATTTATGCATAAAAGTGATGCAGAATGATGTCATAACATGTATTTAAGCATAAAAATGATGCAGAATGACATCATAACATGTATTTATGCAAAAAAGTGATGTAGAATGACGTCACAACATGTATTTACGCATAAAAGTGATGCAGAATGACGTCATAACATGTATTTATGGATAAAAGTCATGCATAATGACGTCATTACAGGTATTTAAGCAAAAAAATGATTCACAATGACGTCATAACATGTATTTATGCATAAAAGTGATGCGCAATGACGTCATAACATGTATTTATGCATAAAAGTGATGTGCAATGAAGTCATAGCATGTAGTTATGCATAAAAGTGATGCAGAATGATGCCATAACATGTATCTATGCATTAAAGGGATGCAGAATGAAGTCATAACATGTACTTATGCATAAAAGTGATAAAGAATGACGTCATAACATGTATTTATGCAAAAAAAGTGATGCAAAATGACGTCATAACATGTATTTAAGCATAAAAGTGACGCGGCATGACGTCATATCATGTATTAATGCAAAAAAGTGATGTGGAATGACGTCATAACATGTATTTATGCATCAAAGTGATGCAGACTGATGTCATAACATGTATTTATGCATCAAAGTGATGTGGAATGACGTCATAACAGGTATTTATGCAAAAAAACTGATGCACAATGACGTCATAACATGTATTAATGCAAAAAAGTTATGTGGAATGACGTCATAACATGTATTTAAGCATAAAAGTGATGCAGAATGACGTCATAACATGTATCTATGCAAAAAAGTGATGCAGACTGACGTCATAACAGGTATTTATGCAAAAAAACTGATGCACAATGACGTCATAACATGTATTAATGCAAAAAAGTTATGTGGAATGACGTCATAACATGTATTTAAGCATAAAAGTGATGCAGAATGACGTCATAACATGTATTTATGCATAAAAGTGATGCAGAATGATGTCATAACATGTATTTAAGCATAAAAATGATGCAGAATGACATCATAACATGTACTTATGCATAAAAGTGATGCAGAATGATGTCATAGCATGTAGTTATGCATAAAAGTGATGCAGAATGATGCCATAACATGTACTTATGCATAAACGTGATGCAAAATGACGTCATAACATGTATTTATGCATAAAAGTGATGCAGAATGATGTAATAACATGTATTTATGCATAAAAGTGATGTGGAATGATGTCATAACATGTTTTTATGCATAAAAGTGATGTGGAATGACGTCATAACATGTATTTATGCATTAAAGTGATGCAGAATGACGCCATAACATGTATCTATGCATCAGAGTGATGCGCAATGACGTCATAACATGTATTTATGAAAAAAGTGATGCAGAATGACGTCATAACATGTTTTTATGCAAGAAAGTGATGCAGAATGACGTCATAACAGGTATTTATGCATAAAAGTGATGCAGAATGACGTCATAACAGGTATTTAAGCAAAAGAGTGATGCAGAATGACGTCATAACATGTATTTATGCATAAAAGTGATGAAGAATGACGTCATACCATGTATTTATGCATAAAAGTGATGCGGAATGATGTCATAACATGAATTTATGCATAAAAGTGATGCAGAATGATGTCATAGCATGTAGTTATGCATAAAAGTGATGAAGAATGATGCCATAACATGTATCTATGCATTAAAGGGATGCAGAATGAACTCATAACATGTACTTATGCATAAAGGTGATGCAAAATGACGTCTTAACATGTATTTATGCATAAAAGTGATGCAGAATGATGTCATAATATGTATTTATGCATAAAAGTGATGTGGAATGATGTCATAACATGTATTTATGCATAAAAGTGATGTGGAATGACGTCATAACATGTATTTATGCATAAAAGTGATGCAGAATGACGCCATAACATGTATCTATGCATCAAAGTGATGCAGAATGACGTCATAACATGTATTTATGCATCAAAGTGATGCAGACTGATGTCATAACATGTATTTATGCATCAAAGTGATGTGGAATGACGTCATAACAGGTATTTATGCAAAGAAACTGATGCACAATGACGTCATAACATGTATTAATGCAAAAAAGTTATGTGGAATGACGTCATAACATGTATTTAAGCATAAAAGTGATGCAGAATGACGTCATAACATGTATCTATGCAAAAAAGTGATGCAGACTGACGTCATAACAGGTATTTATGCAAAAAAACTGATGCACAATGACGTCATAACATGTATTAATGCAAAAAAGTTATGTGGAATGACGTCATAACATGTATTTAAGCATAAAAGTGATGCAGACTGATGTCATAACATGTATTTATGCATCAAAGTGATGTGGAATGACGTCATAACAGGTATTTATGCAAAAAAACTGATGCACAATGACGTCATAACATGTATTAATGCAAAAAAGTTATGTGGAATGACGTCATAACATGTATTTAAGCATAAAAGTGATGCAGAATGACGTCATAACATGTATCTATGCAAAAAAGTGATGCAGACTGACGTCATAACAGGTATTTATGCAAAAAAACTGATGCACAATGACGTCATAACATGTATTAATGCAAAAAAGTTATGTGGAATGACGTCATAACATGTATTTAAGCATAAAAGTGATGCAGAATGACGTCATAACATGTATTTATGCATAAAAGTGATGCAGAATGATGTCATAACATGTATTTAAGCATAAAAATGATGCAGAATGACATCATAACATGTATTTATGCAAAAAAGTGATGCAGAATGATGTCATAACAGGTATTTATGCATACAAGTGATGCAGAATGACGTCATAACAGGTATTTAAGCATAAAAGTGATGCGGAATGACGTAATAACATGTATTTATGCATAGAAGTGATGCGGAATGACGTCATACCATGTATTTATGCATAAAAGTGATGCAGAATGATGTCATAACATGTATTTATGCATCAAAGTGATGTGGAATGATGTCATAACATGTATTTATGCATAAAAGTGATGTGGAATGATGTCATAACATGTATTTATGCATAAAAGTGATGCAGAATGAAGTCACAACATGTATTTACGCATAAAAGTGATGCAGAATGACGTCATAACATGTATTTATGGATAAAAGTCATGCATAATGACGTCATAACAGGTATTTAAGCAAAAAAATGATTCACAATGACGTCATAACATGTATTTATGCATAAAAGTGATGCGCAATGACGTCATAACATGTATTTATGCATAAAAGTGATGTGCAATGATGACATAACATGTTTTATGCATAAAAGTGATGCAAAATGACGTCATAACATGAACTTATGCATAAAAGTGATGCAGAATGAAGTCATAGCATGTAGTTATGCATAAAAGTGATGCAGAATGATGCCATAACATGTATCTATGCATTAAAGGAATGCAGAATGAAGTCATAACATGTACTTATGCATAAAAGTGATGCAGAATGACGTCATAACATGTATTTATGCAAAAAAAGTGATGCAAAATGACGTCATAACATGTATTTAAGGATAAAAGTGATGCGGCATGACGTCATAATATGTATTTATGCATAAAAGTGATGCGGAATGACGTCATAACATGTATTTATGCATAAAAGTGATGCGGAATGACGTCATACCATGTATTTATAAATAAAAGTGATGCGGAATGATGTCATAACATGTATTTATGCATAAAAGTGATGCAGAATGACGTCATAACATGTACTTATGCATAAAAGTGATGCAGAATGATGTCATAGCATGTAGTTATGCATAAAAGTGATGCAGAATGATGCCATAACATGTATCTATGCATTAAAGGGATGCAGAATGACGTCATAACATGTACTTATGCATAAACGTGATGCAAAATGACGTCATAACATGTATTTATGCATAAAAGTGATGCAGAATGATGTCATAACATGTATTTATGCATAAAAGTGATGTGGAATGATGTCATAACATGTATTTATGCATAAAAGTGATGTGGAATGACGTCATAACATGTATTTATGCATTAAAGTGATGCAGAATGACGCCATAACATGTATCTATGCATCAGAGTGATGCGCAATGACGTCATAACATGTATTTATGAAAAAAGTGATGCAGAATGACGTCATAACATGTTTTTATGCAAGAAAGTGATGCAGAATGACGTCATAACAGGTATGTATGCATAAAAGTGATGCAGAATGACGTCATAACAGGTATTTAAGCAAAAGAGTGATGCAGAATGACGTCATAACATGTATTTATGCATAAAAGTGATGTGGAATGACGTCATACCATGTATTTATGCATAAAAGTGATGCGGAATGATGTCATAACATGAATTTATGCATAAAAGTGATGCAGAATGATGTCATAGCATGTAGTTATGCATAAAAGTGATGAAGGATGATGCCATAACATGTATCTATGCATTAAAGGGATGCAGAATGAACTCATAACATGTACTTATGCATAAAGGTGATGCAAAATGACGTCTTAACATGTATTTATGCATAAAAGTGATGCAGAATGATGTCATAATATGTATTTATGCATAAAAGTGATGTGGAATGATGTCATAACATGTATTTATGCATAAAAGTGATGTGGAATGACGTCATAACATGTATTTATGCATAAAAGTGATGCAGAATGACGCCATAACATGTATCTATGCATCAAAGTGATGCAGAATGACGTCATAACAGGTATTTAAGCAAAAGAGTGATGCACAATGACGTCATAACATGTATTTATGCAAGAAAGTGATGCGGAATGACGTCATAACATGTATTTATGCATCAAAGTGATAGGAATGACGTCATAACATGTATTTATGAATAAAAGTGAGGTGGAATGACGTCATAACATGTATTTATGCATCAAAGTGATAGGAATGACGTCATAACATGTATTTTTGCATAGAAGTGATGCGGAATGACGTCATAACATGTATTTATGCATAAAAGTGATGCGCAATGACGTCATAACATGACGTCATAACATATATTAATGCATATAAGTGATGCAGAATGATGTCATAACATGTATTTATGCATAAAAGTGATGTGGAATGATGTCATAACATGTATTTATGCATAAAAGTGATGTGGAATGACGTCATAACATGTATTTATGCATCAAAGTGATGCAGAATGACGCCATAACATGTATCTATGCATCAAAGTGATGCGCAATGACGTCATAACATGTCTTTATGAAAAAAGTGATGCAGAATGACGTCATAATATGTTTTTATGCAAGAAAGTGATGCAAAATGACGTCATAACAGGTATTTATGCATAAAAGTGATGCAGAATGACGTCATAACAGGTATTTAAGCAAAAGAGTTATGCAAAATGACGTCATAACATGTATTTATGCATAAAAGTGATGCAGAATGACGTCATAACATGTATTTATGCATAAAGTTGATGCAGAAAGAGGTCATACCATGTATTTATGCATAAAAGTGATGCGGAATGATGTCATAACATGAAATTATGCATAAAAGTGATGCAGAATGACGTCATAACATGTACTTATGCATAAAAGTGATGCATAATGATGTCATAGCATGTAGTTATGCATCAAAGTGATGCAGACTGAAGTCATAACATGTATTTATGCATCAAAGTGATGTGGAATGATGTCATAACATGTATTTATGCATAAAAGTGATGCAGAATGACGTCATAACAGGTATTTAAGCAAAAGAGTGATGCACAATGACGTCATAACATGTATTTATGCAAAAAAGTGATGTGGAAAGACGTCATAACATGTATTTATGCATAAAAGTAATGTGGAATGATGTCATAACATGTATTTATGCATAAAAGTGATGCAGAATGATGTCACAACATGTATTTATGCCACAAAGTGATGCAAAATGACGCCATAACATGTATTTATGCCACAAGTGATGCAGAATTATGTCATAACAGGTATTTATGCATAAAAGTGATGCAGAATGACGTCATAACAGGTATTTAAGCATAAAAGTAATGTGGAATGATGTCATAACATGTATTTATGCATAAAAGTGATGCAGAATGACGTCATAACATGTACTTATGCATAAAGGTGATGCAGAATGATGTCACAACATGTATTTATGCATAAAAGTGATGCAGAATGATGTCACAACATGTATTTATGCCACAAAGTGATGCAAAATGACGCCATAACATGTATTTATGCAAAAAAGTGATGCAGAATGATGTCATAACAGGTATTTATGCATACAAGTGATGCAGAATGACGTCATAACAGGTATTTAAGCATAAAAGTGATGCGGAATGACGTCATACCATGTATTTATGCATAGAAGTGATGCGGAATGACGTCATACCATGTATTTATGCATAAAAGTGATGCGTAATGATGTCATAACATGTATTTATGCGTAAAAGTGATGCAGAAGGACGTCATAACATGTACATATGCATAAAAGTGATGCAGAATGATGTCATAGCATGTAGTTATGCATAAAAGTGATGCAGAATGATGCCATAACATTTATCTATGCATTAAAGGGATGCGGAATGAAGTCATAACATGTACTTATGCATAAAGGTGATGCAAAATGACGTCATAACATGTATTTATGCAACTTACCCCCTTCCTTATATAACCTCATATTAGGGTGAGGGGGTGGGGGGTCTAGCCTGCGATGCGCCTTGGGGGGGGGCTACTTGGGAGTGGCCCCCCTCCTATGGTTGCCGTATGGAGTGGGCCCCCCCTCTTTCGGTTTTATTTGCACCTTAGACATGTAGGGTCCTTGGTAGGGGGGGTGCTTGGACGTCACTGCAAGCAAGCAGCAGATGTCCTCCTGGCACCCTACCCGCCAATTTTAACCGCACCTTAGACATTTAGGGGCCCCTTGGTGTGGAGGGTGAGGGGACATCACTGTGAGTAATCAGGAGATGTCCCCTTAGTGCCCTACTCGCCAATTTTAACTGCACCCCCCTTAGTACACACACCCCTCCCCCTTCAATATATACATTCAAACATAAACACACACACATGCACACAAACACCCTCTCAAACACCCATACACGCACACACATTTTACAAGGAAGGTGGGACCTGGGTCCATCTGTCCCCTACCCCTTCCCTGGTGGGGGGTGCGGGCCCCTTGGCGATGGCGGCCGTGTCCCTTGGGTGCCGGCTCCCTGGGCCCGGCGGTGCTCTCTCCGCACGGTGGGGGGGTTCATATTACACCTGAGCCGGGGGTGTTCGTGTCCCTGGGGGGTGGGTCCTGGTCCTTGCCCCTGGGCGCTGGGCCCCGCCAAACTTCCAACATGGCCGAGCCTGGTCGGGCCATATTTATAACATCCCTTGTGGATGTCATAACATGTATTTATGCATAAAAGTGATGTGGAATGACGTCATAAAATGTATTTATGAAAAAAGTGATGCAGAATGAAGTCATTACATGTATTTATGAATAAAAGTGATGCAGAATGACGTCATAATATGTATTTATGCATAAAAGTGATGTGGAATGATGTCATAACATGTATTTATGCATAAAAGTGATGTGGAATGACGTCATAACATGTTTTTATGCAAGACAGTGATGCAGAATGACGCCATAACATGTATCTATGCATCAAAGTGATGCGCAATGACGTCATAACATGTATTTATGAAAAGAATGATGCAGAATGACGTCATAACATGTTTTTATGCAAGAAAGTGATGCAAAATGACGTCATAACAGGTATTTATGCATAAAAGTGATGCAGAATGACGTCATAACAGGTATTTAAGCAAAATAGGGATGCACAATGACGTCATAACATGTTTTTATGCAAGAAAGTGATGCGGAATGACGTCATAACATGTGTTTATGCATCAAAGTGATAGGAATGACGTCATAACATGTATTTATGCATAAAAGTGAGGTGGAATGACGTCATAACATGTATTTATGCATCAAAGTGATAGGAATGACGTCATAACATGTATTTTTGCATAAAAGTGATGCAGAATGACGTCATAACATGTATTTATGCATAAAAGTGATGTGGAATGACGTCATAACATGTATTTATGCATAAAAGTGATGCAGAATGACGCCATAACATGTATCTATGCATCAAAGTGATGCGCAATGACGTCATAACATGTATTTATGAAAAAAATGATGCAGAATGACGTCATAACATGTTTTTATGCAAGAAAGTGATGCAGAATGACGTCATAACAGGTATTTATGCATAAAAGTGATGCAGAATGACGTCATAACAGGTATTTAAGCAAAAGAGTGATGCACAATGACGTCATAACATGTATTTATGCAAGAAAGTGATGCGGAATGACGTCATAACATGTATTTATGCATCAAAGTGATAGGAATGACGTCATAACATGTATTTATGAATAAAAGTGAGGTGGAATGACGTCATAACATGTATTTATGCATCAAAGTGATAGGAATGACGTCATAACATGTATTTTTGCATAGAAGTGATGCGGAATGACGTCATAACATGTATTTATGCATAAAAGTGATGCGCAATGACGTCATAACATGAACTTATGCATAAAAGTGATGCAGAATGAAGTCAAAGCATGTAGTTATGAATAGAAGTGATGCAGAATGATGCCATAACATGTATCTATGCATTAAAGGGATGCAGAATGAAGTCATAACATGTATTTATGCATAAAAGTAATGTGGAATGATGTCATAACATGTATTTATGCATAAAAGTGATGTGGAATGACGTCATAAAATGTATTTATGCATAAAAGTGATGCAGAATGACGTCATAACATGTATTTATGCATATAAGTGATGCAGAATGATATCATAACATGTATTTATGCATAAAAGTGATGCGGAATGACGTCATAACATGTATTTATGCATAAAAGTGATGTGGAATGATGTCATAACATGTATTTATGCATAAAAGTGATGTGGAATGACGTCATAACATGTATTTATGCATCAAAGTGATGCAGAATGACGCCATAACATGTATCTATGCATCAAAGTGATGCGCAATGACGTCATAACATGTATTTATGAAAAAAGTGATGCAGAATGACGTCATAACATGTACTTATGCATAAAAGTGATGCATAATGATGTCATAGCATGTAGTTATGCATAAAAGTGATGCGGAATGATGCCATAACATGTATCTATGCATTAAAGGGATGCAGAATGAACTCATAACATGTACTTATACATAAAGGTGATGCAAAATTACGTCATAACATGTATTTATGCATAAAAGTGATGCAGAATGATGTAATAACATGTATTTATGAATAAAAGTGATGTGAAATGATGTCATAACATGTATTTATGCATAAAAGTAATGTGGAATGACGTCATAACATGTATATATGCATAAAAGTGATGCAGAATGACGCCATAACATGTATCTATGCATCAAAGTGATGCGCAATGACGTCATAACATGTATTTATGCAAGAAAGTGATGCAGAATGGCGTCATAACAGGTATTTATGCATAAAAGTGATGCAGAATGACGTCATAACAGGTATTTAAGCAAAAGAGTGATGCACAATGACGTCATAACATGTATTTATGCAAGAAAGTGATAGGAATGACGTCATAACATGTATTTATGCATAAAAATGAGGTGGAATGACGTCATAACATGTATTTATGCATAAAAGTGATGTGGAATGACGTCATAACATGTATTTATGCATCAAAGTGATGCAGAATGACGCCATAACATGTATCTATGCATCAAAGTGATGCGCAATGACGTCATACCATGTATTTATGAAAAAGTGATGCAGAATGACGTCATAACATGTTTTTATGCAAGAAAGTGATGCAGAATGACGTCATAACAGGTATTTATGCATAAAAGTGATGCAGAATGACGTCATAACAGGTATTTAAGCAAAAGAGTGATGCAAAATGACGTCATAACATGTATTTATGCATCAAAGTGATAGGAATGACGTCATAACATGTATTTATGCATGAAAGTGATGCAGAATGACGTCATACCATGTATTTATGCATAAAAGTGATGCGAAATGATGTCATAACATGAATTTATGCATAAAAGTGATGCAGAATGACGTCATAACATGTACTTATGCATAAAAGTGATGCATAATGATGTCATAGCATGTAGTTATGCATAAAAGTGATGAAGAATGATGCCATAACATGTATCTATGCATTAAAGGGATGCAAAATGAACTCATAACATGTACTTATACATAAAGGTGATGCAAAATGACGTCATAACATGTATTTATGCAAAAAAGTGATGCAGACTGATGTCATAACATGTATTTATGCATAAAAGTGATGTGGAATGAGGTCATAAAATGTATTTATGAAAAAAGTGATGTGGAATGATGTCATAACATGTGTTTATGCATCAAAGTGATGTGGAATGACGTCATAGCATGTATATATGCATAAAAGTGATGCAGAATGACGCCATAACATGTATCTATGCATCAAAGTGATGCGCAATGACGTCATAACATGTATTTATGAAAGAAATGATGCAGAATGACGTCATAACATGTTTTTATGCAAGAAAGTGATGCAGAATGACGTCATAACAGGTATTTATGCATAAAAGTGATGCAGAATGACGTCATAACAGGTATTTAAGCAAAAGAGTGATGCACAATGACGTCATAACATGTATTTATGCAAGAAAGTGATGCGGAATGACGTCATAACATGTATTTATGCATCAAAGTGATAGGAATGACGTCCTAACATGTATTTATGCATAAAAGTGAGGTGGAATGACGTCATAACATGTATTTATGCATAAAAGTAATGTGGAATGATGTCATAACATGTATTTATGCATAAAAGTGATGTGGAATGACGTCATAAAATGTATTTATGCATAAAAGTAATGTGGAATGATGTCATAACATGTATTTATGCATAAAAGTGATGTGGAATGACGTCATAAAATGTATTTATGCATAAAAGTGATGCAGAATGACGTCATAACATGTATTTATGCATACAAGTGATGCAGAATGACACCATAACATGTATCTATGCATCAAAGTTATGCGGAATGACGTCATAACATGTATTTATGCATCAAAGTGATAGGAATGATGTCATAACATGTATTTATGCATAAAAGTGAGGTGGAATGACGTCATAACATGTATTTATGCATAAAAGTAATGTGGAATGATGTCATAACATGTATTTATGCATAAAAGTGATGTGGAATGACGTCATAAAATGTATTTATGCATAAAAGTGATGCAGAATGACGTCATAACATGTATTTATGTATACAAGTGATGCAGAATGACACCATAACATGTATCTATGCATCAAAGTGATGTGCAATGATGTCATAACATGTATTTATGCATAAAAGTGATGTGGAATGACGTCATAAAATGTATTTATGCATTAAAATGATGCGGAATGACATCACAATATGTATTTAAGCATAAAAGTGATGCAGAATGACGTCATAACATGTATGTATGCATAAAAGTGATGCAGAATGACGTCATAACATGTATTTATGCATAAAAGTTATGCACAATGACGTCATAACAGGTATTTAAGCAAAAAAATGATGCACAATGACGTCATAACATGTATTAATATAAAAAAGTGATGCGGAATGACGTCATAACATGTATTTATGCAAGAAAGCTATGCAAAATGACGTCATAACAGGTATTTATGCAAAAAAGTGATGCACAATGACGTCATAACATGTATTAATGCAAAAAAGTGATGTGGAATGACGTCATAACATGTATTTATACATCAAAGTGATGCAGACTGATGTCATAACATGTATTTATGCATAAAAGTGATGCAGAATGATGCCATAACATGTATCTATGCATTAAAGGGATGCAGAATGAAGTCATAACATGTATTTATGCATAAAAGTAATGTGGAATGATGTCATAACATGTATATATGCATAAAAGTGATGTGGAATGACGTCATAAAATGTATTTATCCATAAAAGTGATGCTGAATGACGTCATAACATGTATTTATGCATAAAAGTGATGCAGAATGACGCCATAACATGTATCTATGCATCAAAGTGATGCGCAATGACGTCATAACATGTATTTATGAAAACAGTAATGCAGAATGAATGTATTTATGCATTAAAGTGATGCGGAATGACATCACAATATGTATTTAAGCATAAAAGTGATGCAGAATGACGTCATAACATGTATTTATGCATAAAAGTGATTTAGAATGATGTCATAACATGTATTTAAGCATAAAAGTGATGCAGAATGACGTCATAACATGTATTTATGCAAAAAAGTGATGTAGAATGACGTCACAACATGTATTTACGCATAAAAGTGATGCAGAATGACGTCATAACATGTATTTATGCATAAAAGTTATGCACATTGACGTCATAACAGGTATTTAAGCAAAAAAATGATGCACATTGACAGCATAACATGTATTAATATAAAGAAGTGATGCGGAATGACGTCATAACATGTATTTATGCAAGAAAGCTATGCAAAATGACGTCATAACTTGTATTTATGCAAAAAAGTGATGCACAATGACGTCATAACATGTATTAATGCAAAAAAGTGATGTGGAATGACGTCATAACATGTATTTATGCATCAAAGTGATGCAGACTGATGTCATAACATGTATTTATGCATCAAAGTGATGTGGAATGATGTCATAACATGTATTTATGCATAAAAGTGATGCAGAATGACGACATAATATGTATTTATGCATCTAAGTGATGCAGAATGATGTCATAAAATGTATTTATGCATAAAAGTGATGTGGAATGACGTCATAAAATGTATTTATGAAAAAAGTGATGCAGAATGACGTCATAACATGTCATTATGCATAAAAGTGATGCAGAATGACGTCATAGCATGTATTTATGCAAAAAAGTGATGTGGAGTGACGTCATAACATGTATTTATGCATCAAAGTGATGCAGACTGATGTCATAACATGTATCTATGCATCAAAGTGATGCACAATGACGTCATAACATGTATTAATGCAAAAAAGTGATGTGGAGTGACGTCATAACATGTATTTATGCATCAAAGTGATGCAGACTGATGTCATAACATGTATCTATGCATCAAAGTGATGCGCAATGACGTCATAACATGT
Organism: Oryzias latipes; assembly: GCF_053564925.1. Lineage (NCBI taxonomy): Eukaryota > Metazoa > Chordata > Actinopteri > Beloniformes > Adrianichthyidae > Oryzias > Oryzias latipes. The sequence continues at coordinate 24,432,748 of NC_136238.1, read as the reverse complement.
ATTAATGCAAAAAAGTGATGTGGAATGACGTCATAACATGTATTTATGCATCAAAGTGATGCAGACTGATGTCATAACATGTATTTATGCATAAAAGTGATGCAGAATGACGTCATAACAGGTATTTAACCAAAAGAGTGATGCACAATGACGTCATAACATGTATTTATGCAAAAAAGTGATGCGGAATGACATCATAACATGTATTTACGCATCAAAGTGATGCAGAATGACGTCATAACATGTATTTATGCATAAAAGTAATGTGGAATGATGTCATAACATGTATTTATGCAAAAAAGTGATGCAGAATGACGTAATAAAATGTATTTATGCATAAAAGTGATGTGGAATGATGTCATAACATGTATTTATGCATAAAAGTGATGTGGAATGACATCATAAAATGTATTTATGAAAAAAGTGATGCAGAATGACGTCATAACAGGTATTTATGCAAAAAAGTGATGCACAATGACGTCATAACATGTATTAATGCAAAAAAGTGATGTGGAATGACGTCATAACATGTATCTATGAATCAAAGTGATGCAGACTGATGTCATAACATGTATTTATGCATCAAAGTGATGTGGAATGATGTCATAACATGTATTTATGCATAAAAGTGATGCAGAATGACGTCATAACATGTATTTCTGCAAAAAAGTGATGCAGAATGACGTCATAACATGTATTTATGCAAGAAAGTGATGCGGAATGACGTCATAACATGTATTTAAGCATAAAAGTGATGTGGAATGATGTCATAATATGTATTTATGCATCTAAGTGATGCAGAATGATGTCATAGCATGTATTTATGCATCAAAGTGATGCGCAGTGACGTCATAACATGTATTAATGCAAAAAAGTGATGTGGAATGACGTCATAACATGTATTTATGCATCAAAGTGATGCAGACTGATGTCATAACATGTATTTATGCATAAAAGTGATGCAGAATGACGTCATAACAGGTATTTAAGCAAAAGAGTGATGCACAATGACGTCATAACATGTATTTATGAAAAAGGTGATGCAAAATGACGTCAAAAAATGTATTTATGCATAAAAATGATGTGGAATGACATCACATGTATTTACGCATAAAAGTGATGCGGAATGATGTCATAACATGAATTTATGCATAAAAGTGATGCAGAATGACGTCATAACATGTACTTATGCATAAAAGTGATGCATAATGATGTCATAGCATGTAGTTATGCATAAAAGTAATGAAGAATGATGCCGTAACATGTATCTATGCATTAAAGGGATGCAGAATGAACTCATAACATGTAATTATGCATAAAGGTGATGCAAAATGACGTCATAACATGTATTTATGCATAAAAGTGATGTGGAATGATGTCATAACATGTATTTATGCATCAAAGTGATAGGAATGACGTCATAACATGTATTTATGCATAAAAGTGATTTAGAATGATGTCATAACATGTATTTTTAAAAACAGTAATGCAGAATGACGTCATTAAATGTATTTATGCAGTACAGCGATGCGGAATGACAACACAATATGTATTTAAGCATAAAAGTGATGCAGAATGACGTCATAACATGTATTTATGCATAAAAGTGATTTAGAATGATGTCATAACATGTATTTAAGCATAAAAGTGATGCACAATGACGTCATAACAGGTATTTAAGCAAAAAAATGATGCACAATAACGTCATAACATGTATTAATACAAAAAAGTGATGCAGAATGACGTCATAACATGTATTTATGCAAGAAAGCTATGCAGAATCACGTCATAACACGTAATTATGCATAAAAGTGATGTGGAATGACGTCATGACATGTATTTATGCATAAAAGTGATGCGGAATGACGTCATAACAGGTATTTATGCAAAAAAGTGATGCACAATGACGTCAAAACATGTATTAATGCAAAAAAGTGATGTGGAGTGACGTCATAACATGTATTTATGCATCAAAGTGATGCAGACTGATGTCATAACATGTATCTATGCATCAAAGTGATGCGCAATGACGTCATAACATGTATTAATGCAAAAAAGTGATGTGGAATGACGTCATAACATGTATTTATGCATCAAAGTGATGCAGACTGATGTCATAACATGTATTTATGCATAAAAGTGATGCAGAATGACGTCATAACAGGTATTTAACCAAAAGAGTGATGCACAATGACGTCATAACATGTATTTATGCAAAAAAGTGATGCGGAATGACATCATAACATGTATTTACGCATCAAAGTGATGCAGAATGACGTCATAACATGTATTTATGCATAAAAATGATGTGGAATGACATCACATGTATTTACGCATAAAAGTGATGCGGAATGATGTCATAACATGAATTTATGCATAAAAGTGATGCAGAATGACGTCATAACATGTACTTATGCATAAAAGTGATGCATAATGATGTCATAGCATGTAGTTATGCATAAAAGTAATGAAGAATGATGCCGTAACATGTATCTATGCATTAAAGGGATGCAGAATGAACTCATAACATGTAATTATGCATAAAGGTGATGCAAAATGACGTCATAACATGTATTTATGCATAAAAGTGATGTGGAATGATGTCATAACATGTATTTATGCATCAAAGTGATAGGAATGACGTCATAACATGTATTTATGCATAAAAGTGATTTAGAATGATGTCATAACATGTATTTATGAAAACAGTAATGCAGAATGACGTCATTAAATGTATTTATGCAGTACAGCGAAGCGGAATGACAACACAATATGTATTTAAGCATAAAAGTGATGCAGAATGACGTCATAACATGTATTTATGCATAAAAGTGATTTAGAATGATGTCATAACATGTATTTAAGCATAAAAGTGATGCACAATGACGTCATAACAGGTATTTAAGCAAAAAAATGATGCACAATAACGTCATAACATGTATTAATACAAAAAAGTGATGCAGAATGACGTCATAACATGTATTTATGCAAGAAAGCTATGCAGAATCACGTCATAACACGTAATTATGCATAAAAGTGATGTGGAATGACGTCATGACATGTATTTATGCATAAAAGTGATGCGGAATGACGTCATAACAGGTATTTATGCAAAAAAGTGATGCACAATGACGTCATAACATGTATTAATGCAAAAAAGTGATGTGGAATGAAGTCATAACATGTATTTATGCATAAAAGTGATGCAGAATGATGCCATAACATGTATCTATGCATTAAAGGGATGCAGAATGAAGTCATAACATGTATTTATGCATAAAAGTAATGTGGAATGATGTCTTAACATGTATTTATGCATAAAAGTGATGTGGAATGACGTCATAAAATGTATTTATGCATAAAAGTGATGCAGAATGACGTCATAACATGTATTTATGCATAAAAGTGATGCAGAATGACGCCATAACATGTATCTATGCATCAAAGTGATGCGCAATGACGTCATAACATGTATTTATGAAAACAATAATGCAGAATGACGTCATTAAATGTATATATGCATTAAAGTAATGCGGAATGACATCACAATATGTATTTAAGCATAAAAGTGATGCAGAATGACGTCATAACATGTATTTATGCATAAAAGTGATTTAGAATGATGTCATAACATGTATTTAAGCATAAAAGTGATGCAGAATGACGTCATAACATGTATTTATGCAAAAAAGTGATGTAGAATGACGTCACAACATGTATTTATGCATAAAAGTGATGCAGAATGACACCATAACATGTATCTATGCATCAAGGTGATGCGCAATGACGTCATAACATGTATTTATGCATAAAAGTGATTTAGAATGATGTCATAACATGTATTTAAGCAAAAAAATGATGCAGAATGACGTCATAATATGTTTTTATGCAAGAAAGTGATGCAGAATGACGTCATAACAGGTATTTATGCATAAAAGTGATGCAGAATGACGTCATAACAGGTATTTAAGCAAAAGAGTGATGAACAATGACGTCATAACATGTATTTATGCAAGAAAGTGATGCGGAATGACGTCATAACATGTATGTATGCATCAAAGTGATAGGAATGACGTCATAACATGTATTTATGCATAAAAGTGAGGTGGAATGACGTCATAACATGTATTTATGCATAAAAGTGATGCGGAATGACGCCATAACATGTATCTATGCATCAAAGTGATGCGCAATGACGTCATAACATGTATCTATGAAAACAGTAATGCAGAATGACGTCATTAAATGTATTTATGCATTACAGTGATGCGGAATGACATCACAATATGTATTTATGCATAAAAGTTATGCAGAATGACGTCATAACATGTATTTATGCATAAAAGTGATTTAGAATGATGTCATAACATGTATTTAAGCATAAAAGTGATGCACAATGACGTCATAACAGGTATTTAAGCAAAAAAATGATGCACAATGACGTCATAACATGTATTAATACAAAAAAGTGATGCAGAATGACGTCATAACATGTATTTATGCAAGAAAGCTATGCAGAATAACGTCATAACACGTAATTATGCATAAAAGTGATGTGGAATGACGTCATAACATGTATTTATGCATAAAAGTGATGCGGAATGACGTCATAACATGTATGTATGCATAAAAGTGATGTGGAATGATGTCATAACATTTTTTTATGCATGAAAGTGATGCAGAATGATGTCATAACATGTACTTATGCATAAAAGTGATGCAGAATGATGTCATAGCATGTAGTTATGCATAAAAGTGATGCAAAATGATGCCATAACATGTATCTATGCATTAAAGGGATGCAGAAAGAAGTCATAACAGGTATTTATGCATAAAAGTAATGCGGAATGACGTCATAACATGTATGTATGCATAAAAGTGATGTGGAATGATGTCATAACATGTTTTTATGCATAAAAGTGATGCAGAATGATGTCATAACATGTACTTATGCATAAAGGTGATGCAGAATGACGTCATAACATGTATTTATGCAAAAAAGTGATGTAGAATGACGTCACAACATGTATTTATGCATAAAAGTGATGCAGAATGACACCATAACATGTATCTATGCATCAAAGTGATGCGCAATGACGTCATAACATGTATTTATGCATAAAAGTGATTTAAAATGATGTCATAACATGTATTTAAGCAAAAAAATGATGCAGAATGACGTCATAATATGTTTTTATGCAAGAAAGTGATGCAGAATGACGTCATAACAGGTATTTATGCATAAAAGTGATGTAGAATGACGTCATAACAGGTATTTAAGCAAAAGAGTGATGCACAATGACGTCATAACATGTATGTATGCATCAAAGTGATAGGAATGACGTCATAACATGTATTTATGCATAAAAGTGAGGTGGAATGACGTCATAACATGTATTTATGCATCAAAGTGATAGGAATGACGTCATAACATGTATTTATGCATAAAAGTGATGCGGAATGACGCCATAACATGTATCTATGCATCAAAGTGATGCGCAATGACGTCATAACATGTATCTATGAAAACAGTAATGCAGAATGACGTCATTAAATGTATTTATGCATTACAGTGATGCGGAATGACATCACAATATGTATTTAAGCATAAAAGTTATGCAGAATGACGTCATAACATGTATTTATGCATAAAAGTGATTTAGAATGATGTCATAACATGTATTTAAGCATAAAAGTGATGCACAATGACGTCATAACAGGTATTTAAGCAAAAAAATGATGCACAATGACGTCATAACATGTATTAATACAAAAAAGTGATGCAGAATGACGTCATAACATGTATTTATGCAAGAAAGCTATGCAGAATCACGTCATAACACGTAATTATGCATAAAAGTGATGTGGAATGACGTCATAACATGTATTTATGCATAAAAGTGATGCGGAATGACGTCATAACATGTATGTATGCATAAAAGTGATGTGGAATGATGTCATAACATGTTTTTATGCATGAAAGTGATGCAGAATGATGTCATAACATGTACTTATGCATAAAAGTGATGCAGAATGATGTCATAGCATGTAGTTATGCATAAAAGTGATGCAAAATGATGCCATAACATGTATCTATGCATTAAAGGGATGCAGAAAGAAGTCATAACAGGTATTTATGCATAAAAGTAATGCGGAATGACGTCATAACATGTATGTATGCATAAAAGTGATGTGGAATGATGTCATAACATGTTTTTATGCATAAAAGTGATGCAGAATGACGACATAATATGTATTTATGCATCTAAGTGATGCAGAATGATGTCATAAAATGTATTTATGCATAAAAGTGATGTGGAATGACGTCATAAAATGTATTTATGAAAAAAGTGATGCAGAATGACGTCATAACATGTCATTATGCATAAAAGTGATGCAGAATGACGTCATAGCATGTATTTATGCAAAAAAGTGATGTGGAGTGACGTCATAACATGTATTTATGCATCAAAGTGATGCAGACTGATGTCATAACATGTATCTATGCATCAAAGTGATGCACAATGACGTCATAACATGTATTAATGCAAAAAAGTGATGTGGAGTGACGTCATAACATGTATTTATGCATCAAAGTGATGCAGACTGATGTCATAACATGTATCTATGCATCAAAGTGATGCGCAATGACGTCATAACATGTATTAATGCAAAAAAGTGATGTGGAATGACGTCATAACATGTATTTATGCATCAAAGTGATGCAGACTGATGTCATAACATGTATTTATGCATAAAAGTAATGTGGAATGATGTTATAACATGTATTTATGCAAAAAAGTGATGCAGAATGACGTAATAAAATGTATTTATGCATAAAAGTGATGTGGAATGATGTCATAACATGTATTTATGCATAAAAGTGATGTGGAATGACATCATAAAATGTATTTATGAAAAAAGTGATGCAGAATGACGTCATAACAGGTATTTATGCAAAAGAGTGATGCACAATGACGTCATAACATGTATTAATGCAAAAAAGTGATGTGGAATGACGTCATAACATGTATTTATGGATCAAAGTGATGCAGACTGATGTCATAACATGTATTTATGCATCAAAGTGATGTGGAATGATGTCATAACATGTATTTATGCATAAAAGTGATGCAGAATGACGTCATAACATGTATTTCTGCAAAAAAGTGATGCAGAATGACGTCATAACATGTATTTATGCAAGAAAGTGATGCGGAATGACGTCATAACATGTATTTAAGCATAAAAGTGATGTGGAATGATGTCATAATGTGTATTTATGCATCTAAGTGATGCAGAATGATGTCATAGCATGTATTTATGCATCAAAGTGATGCGCAATGACGTCATAACATGTATTAATGCAAAAAAGTGATGTGGAATGACGTCATAACATGTATTTATGCATCAAAGTGATGCAGACTGATGTCATAACATGTATTTATGCATAAAAGTGATGCAGAATGACGTCATAACAGGTATTTAAGCAAAAGAGTGATGCACAATGACGTCATAACATGTATTTATGAAAAAGGTGATGCAAAATGACGTCAAAAAATGTATTTATGCATAAAAATGATGTGGAATGACATCACATGTATTTACGCATAAAAGTGATGCGGAATGATGTCATAACATGAATTTATGCATAAAAGTGATGCAGAATGACGTCATAACATGTACTTATGCATAAAAGTGATGCATAATGATGTCATAGCATGTAGTTATGCATAAAAGTAATGAAGAATGATGCCATAACATGTATCTATGCATTAAAGGGATGCAGAATGAACTCATAACATGTACTTATGCATAAAGGTGATGCAAAATGACGTCATAACATGTATTTATGCATAAAAGTGATGTGGAATGATGTCATAACATGTATTTATGCATCAAAGTGATAGGAATGACGTCATAACATGTATTTATGCATAAAAGTGATTTAGAATGATGTCATAACATGTATTTATGAAAACAGTAATGCAGAATGACGTCATTAAATGTATTTATGCAGTACAGTGATGCGGAATGACAACACAATATGTATTTAAGCATAAAAGTGATGCAGAATGACGTCATAACATGTATTTATGCATAAAAGTGATTTAGAATGATGTCATAACATGTATTTAAGCATAAAAGTGATGCACAATGACGTCATAAGAGGTATTTAAGCAAAAAAATGATGCAGAATGACGTCATAATATGTTTTTATGCAAGAAAGTGATGCAGAATGACGTCATAACAGGTATTTATGCATAAAAGTGATGCAGAATGACGTCATAACAGGTATTTAAGCAAAAGAGTGATGCACAATGACGTCATAACATGTATTTATGCAAGAAAGTGATGCGGAATGACGTCATAACATGTATGTATGCATCAAAGTGATAGGAATGACGTCATAACATGTATTTATGCATAAAAGTGAGGTGGAATGACGTCATAACATGTATTTATGCATAAAAGTGATGCGGAATGACGCCATAACATGTATCTATGCATCAAAGTGATGCGCAATGACGTCATAACATGTATCTATATAAACAGTAATGCAGAATGACGTCATTAAATGTATTTATGCATTACAGTGATGCGGAATGACATCACAATATGTATTTAAGCATAAAAGTTATGCAGAATGACGTCATAACATGTATTTATGCATAAAAGTGATTTAGAATGATGTCATAACATGTATTTAAGCATAAAAGTGATGCACAATGACGTCATAACAGGTATTTAAGCAAAAAAAGATGCACAATGACGTCATAACATGTATTAATACAAAAAAGTGATGCAGAATGACGTTATAACATGTATTTATGCAAGAAAGCTATGCAGAATCACGTCATAACACGTAATTATGCATAAAAGTGATGTGGAATGACGTCATAACATGTATTTATGCATAAAAGTGATGCGGAATGACGTCATAACATGTATGTATGCATAAAAGTGATGTGGAATGATGTCATAACATGTTTTTATGCATGAAAGTGATGCAGAATGATGTCATAACATGTACTTATGCATAAAAGTGATGCAGAATGATGTCATAGCATGTAGTTATGCATAAAAGTGATGCAAAATGATGCCATAACATGTATCTATGCATTAAAGGGATGCAGAAAGAAGTCATAACAGGTATTTATGCATAAAAGTAATGCGGAATGACGTCATAACATGTATGTATGCATAAAAGTGATGTGGAATGATGTCATAACATGTTTTTATGCATAAAAGTGATGCAGAATGATGTCATAACATGTACTTATGCATAAAAGTGATGCAGAATGATGTCATAGCATGTAGTTATTGTTGGAAAATATAATCTGTCGCTTTGAGATTACTTTCCTTGTTGCATGTTCAATAAAGTCGAGAAGAAGAAAACCACGGGATTCGGCCGGATTAAGTTTAACAAATTTATTCCCTAACAATATTTCTAAAAACAGAGTAAAAACAGATCGATCTGGGTGTCCAAAATCAAGGCCTGCAAAACGCAAGAGGTTACATTCCGAATTCACATGCAGCTTGTCTGGAGACACAGGAAAGTTCCTTGAGTTCAGACTTTTAAGCATGTGGTCAGAACATCCTCCCCCGGGAGCAAGATGGCCACCGAATCTCCGCCTCTGGTCGCTAGTGATTGGCTGACAGAGGAGCCCGCCTTCTTCCTTCAGCCCATCCTTAGAATCACAGCATCTGGTCTCTGGGGGGGAACCTCACAGATAGACACGGTATGGAATCCCCATGGGTGGCAGGAACTGTCACCGCAGGAAGTCGATCCTAGAGCTTTGTTCTTCACACGGGAGCAGATGCCTGTGGCGGTTCCCAGGGATTGAGATGATTGATTTATGATCCAAGTCAGACCTACAACCAAGTGGCCCCAGAAGATCAAAGACCGTTTTCTCCTGAAGGGGGTTGGAGGTTGGAGCTGCATTCCTGAAACCTCTTTACATATGCAATTATCAGGAAGTCCCTTTTAATTGAAATGACTGAAACCCACACACACTAAACCAGAAAAAAAACCTTCAATGAAATAAAATGAAGATAAAAACCTAGGAGAAGTGAGAACCACAAAAAATAAATTCCTTCATTATGTATAAAAGTGATGCAGAATGATGCCATAACATGTATCTATGCATTAAAGGGATGCAGACAGAAGTCATAACAGGTAGATATGCATAAAAGTGATGCGCAATGACGTCATAACATGTATTTATGCATCAAAGTGATGCAGAATGACTTCATAACATGTATTTATGCATCAAAGTGATGTGGAATGATGTCATCACATGTATTTATGCACAAAAGTCATGTGGAATGATGTCATAACATGTATTTATGCATAAAAGTGATGTGGAATGACGTCATAAAATGTATTTATGCATAAAAGTGATGCAGAATGACGTCATAACATGTATTTATGCATAAAAGTGATGCAGAATGACGCCATAACATGTATCTATGCATAAAAGTGATGCAGAATGACGTCATAACAGGTATCTATGCATAAAAGTGATGCAAAAAGACGTCATAAAATGTATTTATGCAAAAAAATGATGTGGAATGACATCACAACATGTATTTACGCATAAAAGTGATGCAGAATGATGTCATAACATGTATCTATGCATTAAAGGGATGCAGACAGAAGTCATAACAGGTATTTATGCATCAAAATGATGCGCAATTACGTCATAACATGTATTTATGAAAAAGGTGATGCAGAATGACGTCATAAAATGTATTTATGCATAAAAATGATGTGGAATGACATCACAACATGTATTTACGCATAAAAGTGATGCAGAATGATGTCATAACATGTATTTATGCATAAAAGTGATGCAGAATGATGTCATAACATGTATTTAAGCATAAAAGTGAAGAAGAATAACGTCATAACATGTATTTATGCAAAAAAGTGATGTATAATGACGTCGCAACATGTATTTACGCATAAAAGTGATGCAGAATGACGTCATAACATGTATTTATGCATAAAAGTGATGCAGAATGACGTCATAACATGTATATATGAAAAAAGTGATGCAGAATGACTTCATAACATTTATTTATGCAAGAAAGTGATGCAGAATGATGTGATAACAGGTATTTATGCATAAAAGTGATGCAGAATTACGTCATAACAGGTATTTAAGCAAAAGAGTGATGCACAATGACGTCATAACATGTATTTTATAAAAAGGTTATGCGGAATGAAGTCATAACATGTATTTATGCATAAAAGTGATGCGGAATGACGTCATAACATGTATGTATGCATAAAAGTGATGTGGAACAATGTCATAACATGTTTTTATGCATAAAAGTGATGCAGAATGATGTCATAACATGTACTTATGCATAAAAGTGATGCAGAATGATGTCATAGCATGTAGTTATGCATAAAAGTGATGCAGAATGATGCCATAACATGTATCTATGCATTAAAGGGATGCAGACAGAAGTCATAAAAGGGTATTTATGCATAAAAGTGATGCGCAATGACGTCATAACATGTATTTATGCATCAAAGTGATGCAGAATGACGTCATAACATGTATTTATGCATCAAAGTGATTCGGAATGATGTCATCACATGTATTTATGCACAAAAGTGATGTGGAATGATGTCATAACATGTATTTATGCATAAAAGTGATGTGGAATGACGTCATGAAATGTATTTATGCATAAAAGTGATGCAGAATGACGTCATAACATGTATTTATGCATAAAGGTGATGCAGAATGACGCCATAACATGTATTTATGCATAAAAGTGATGCAGAAAACGTCATAACATGTATCTATGAATAAACGTGATGCAGAAAGACGTGATAGCATGTATCTATGCGTAAAAGCGATGTGGAATGACGTCATAAAATGTATGTATGCATAAAAGTGATGCAGAATGACGTCATAACATGTATTTATGCATAAAAGTGATGCAGAATGACGCCATAACATGTATCTATTTATCAAAGTGATGCACAATGACGTCATAACATGCATTTATGAAAAAGGTGATGCAGAATGACGTCATAAAATGTATTTATGCAAAAAAATGATGTGGAATGACATCACAACATGTATTTACGCATAAAAGTGATGCAGAATGATGTCATAACATGTATTTATGCATAAAAGTGATGCAGAATGATGTCATAACATGTATTTAAGCATAAAAGTGATGAAGAATGACGTCATAACATGTATTTATGCGTAAAAATGATGTGGAATGAGGTCATAAAATGTATTTATGCATCAAAGTGATGCAGAATGATGTCATAACATGTATTTATGCATAAAAGTGATGCAGAATGACGTCATAACATGTATTTTTATTAAAAAGTGATGCAGAATGAAGTCATAACATGTATTTATGCATAAAAGTGATGCAGAATGATTTCAAAACATGTATTTATGCATAAACGTGATGCAAAATGACGCCATAACATGTATTTATGCAAAAAATTGATGCAGAATGACGTCATAACATGTATTTATGCATAAAAGTGATGCAGAATGACGCCATAACATGTATTTATGCATAAAAGTGATGCAGAATGACGTCATAACAGGTATGTAACCATAAAAGTGATGCAAAATGACGTCATAACATGTATCTATGCATTAAAGGGATGCAGACAGAAGTCATAACAGGTATTTATGCATAAAAGTGATGCGCAATGACGTCATAACATGTATTTATGCATCAAAGTGATGCGGAATGACGTCATAACATGTATGTATGCATAAAAGTGATGTGGAACAATGTCATAACATGTTTTTATGCATAAAAGTGATGCAGAATGATGTCATAACATGTACTTATGCATAAAAGTGATGCAGAATGACGTCATAACAGGTATTTAAGCAAAAGAGTGATGCACAATGACGTCATAACATGTATTTATGAAAAAGGTGATGCAAAATGACGTCAAAAAATGTATTTATGCATAAAAATGATGTGGAATGACATCACATGTATTTACGCATAAAAGTGATGCGGAATGATGTCATAACATGAATTTATGCATAAAAGTGATGCAGAATGACGTCATAACATGTACTTATGCATAAAAGTGATGCATAATGATGTCATAGCATGTAGTTATGCATAAAAGTGATGAAGAATGATGCCATAACATGTATCTATGCATTAAAGGGATGCAGAATGAACTCATAACATGTACTTATGCATAAAGGTGATGCAAAATGACGTCATAACATGTATTTATGCATAAAAGTGATGTGGAATGATGTCATAACATGTATTTATGCATCAAAGTGATAGGAATGACGTCATAACATGTATTTATGCATAAACGTGATTTAGAATGATGTCATAACATGTATTTATGTAAACAGTAATGCAGAATGACGTCATTAAATGTATTTATGCAGTACAGTGATGCGGAATGACAACACAATATGTATTTAAGCATAAAAGTGATGCAGAATGACGTCATAACATGTATTTATGCATAAAAGTGATTTAGAATGATGTCATAACATGTATTTAAGCATAAAAGTGATGCACAATGACGTCATAACAGGTATTTAAGCAAAAAAATGATGCACAATAACGTCATAACATGTATTAATACAAAAAAGTGATGCAGAATGACGTCATAACATGTATTTATGCAAGAAAGCTATGCAGAATCACGTCATAACACGTAATTATGCATAAAAGTGATGTGGAATGACGTCATGACATGTATTTATGCATAAAAGTGATGCGGAATGACGTCATAACAGGTATTTATGCAAAAAAGTGATGCACAATGACGTCATAACATGTATTAATGCAAAAAAGTGATGTGGAATGACGTCATAACATGTATTTATGCATCAAAGTGATGCAGACTGATGTCATAACATGTATTTATGCATAAAAGTGATGCAGAATGATGCCATAACATGTATCTATGCATTAAAGGGATGCAGAATGAAGTCATAACATGTATTTATGCATAAAAGTGATGCAGAATGACGTCATAACATGTATTTATGCATAAAAGTGATGCAGAATGACGCCATAACATGTATCTATGCATCAAAGTGATGCGCAATGACGTCATAACATGTATTTATGAAAACAATAATGCAGAATGACGTCATTAAATGTATATATGCATTAAAGTAATGCGGAATGACATCACAATATGTATTTAAGCATAAAAGTGATGCAGAATGACGTCATAACATGTATTTATGCATAAAAGTGATTTAGAATGATGTCATAACATGTATTTAAGCATAAAAGTGATGCAGAATGACGTCATAACATGTATTTATGCAAAAAAGTGATGTAGAATGACGTCACAACATGTATTTATGCATAAAAGTGATGCAGAATGACACCATAACATGTATCTATGCATCAAGGTGATGCGCAATGACGTCATAACATGTATTTATGCATAAAAGTGATTTAGAATGATGTCATAACATGTATTTAAGCAAAAAAATGATGCAGAATGACGTCATAATATGTTTTTATGCAAGAAAGTGATGCAGAATGACGTCATAACAGGTATTTATGCATAAAAGTGATGCAGAATGACGTCATAACAGGTATTTAAGCAAAAGAGTGATGCACAATGACGTCATAACATGTATTTATGCAAGAAAGTGATGCGGAATGACGTCATAACATGTATGTATGCATCAAAGTGATAGGAATGACGTCATAACATGTATTTATGCATAAAAGTGAGGTGGAATGACGTCATAACATGTATTTATGCATAAAAGTGATGCGGAATGACGCCATAACATGTATCTATGCATCAAAGTGATGCGCAATGACGTCATAACATGTATCTATGAAAACAGTAATGCAGAATGACGTCATTAAATGTATTTATGCATTACAGTGATGCGGAATGACATCACAATATGTATTTAAGCATAAAGGTTATGCAGAATGACGTCATAACATGTATTTATGCATAAAAGTGATTTAGAATGATGTCATAACATGTATTTAAGCATAAAAGTGATGCACAATGACGTCATAACAGGTATTTAAGCAAAAAAATGATGCACAATGACGTCATAACATGTATTAATACAAAAAAGTGATGCAGAATGACGTCATAACATGTATTTATGCAAGAAAGCTATGCAGAATCACGTCATAACACGTAATTATGCATAAAAGTGATGTGGAATGACGTCATAACATGTATTTATGCATAAAAGTGATGCGGAATGACGTCATAACATGTATGTATGCATAAAAGTGATGTGGAATGATGTCATAACATGTTTTTATGCATGAAAGTGATGCAGAATGATGTCATAACATGTACTTATGCATAAAAGTGATGCAGAATGATGTCATAGCATGTAGTTATGCATAAAAGTGATGCAAAATGATGCCATAACATGTATCTATTCATTAAAGGGATGCAGAAAGAAGTCATAACAGGTATTTATGCATAAAAGTAATGCGGAATGACGTCATAACATGTATGTATGCATAAAAGTGATGTGGAATGATGTCATAACATGTTTTTATGCATAAAAGTGATGCAGAATGATGTCATAACATGTACTTATGCATAAAAGTGATGCAGAATGACGTCATAACATGTATTTATGCAAAAAAGTGATGTAGAATGACGTCACAACATGTATTTATGCATAAAAGTGATGCAGAATGACACCATAACATGTATCTATGCATCAAAGTGATGCGCAATGACGTCATAACATGTATTTATGCATAAAAGTGATTTAAAATGATGTCATAACATGTATTTAAGCAAACAAAAGATGCAGAATGACGTCATAATATGTTTTTATGCAAGAAAGTGATGCAGAATGACGTCATAACAGGTATTTATGCATAAAAGTGATGTAGAATGACGTCATAACAGGTATTTAAGCAAAAGAGTGATGCACAATGACGTCATAACATGTATTTATGCAAGAAAGTGATGCGGAATGACGTCATAACATGTATGTATGCATCAAAGTGATAGGAATGACGTCATAACATGTATTTATGCATAAAAGTGAGGTGGAATGACGTCATAACATGTATTTATGCATCAAAGTGATAGGAATGACGTCATAACATGTATTTATGCATAAAAGTGATGCGGAATGACGCCATAACATGTATCTATGCATCAAAGTGATGCGCAATGACGTCATAACATGTATCTATATAAACAGTAATGCAGAATGACGTCATTAAATGTATTTATGCATTACAGTGATGCGGAATGACATCACAATATGTATTTAAGCATAAAAGTTATGCAGAATGACGTCATAACATGTATTTATGCATAAAAGTGATTTAGAATGATGTCATAACATGTATTTAAGCATAAAAGTGATGCACAATGACGTCATAACAGGTATTTAAGCAAAAAAAGATGCACAATGACGTCATAACATGTATTAATACAAAAAAGTGATGCAGAATGACGTTATAACATGTATTTATGCAAGAAAGCTATGCAGAATCACGTCATAACACGTAATTATGCATAAAAGTGATGTGGAATGACGTCATAACATGTATTTATGCATAAAAGTGATGCGGAATGACGTCATAACATGTATGTATGCATAAAAGTGATGTGGAATGATGTCATAACATGTTTTTATGCATGAAAGTGATGCAGAATGATGTCATAACATGTACTTATGCATAAAAGTGATGCAGAATGATGTCATAGCATGTAGTTATGCATAAAAGTGATGCAAAATGATGCCATAACATGTATCTATGCATTAAAGGGATGCAGAAAGAAGTCATAACAGGTATTTATGCATAAAAGTAATGCGGAATGACGTCATAACATGTATGTATGCATAAAAGTGATGTGGAATGATGTCATAACATGTTTTTATGCATAAAAGTGATGCAGAATGATGTCATAACATGTACTTATGCATAAAAGTGATGCAGAATGATGTCATAGCATGTAGTTATTGTTGGAAAATATAATCTGTCGCTTTGAGATTACTTTCCTTGTTGCATGTTCAATAAAGTCGAGAAGAAGAAAACCACGGGATTCGGCCGGATTAAGTTTAACAAATTTATTCCCTAACAATATTTCTAAAAACAGAGTAAAAACAGATCGATCTGGGTGTCCAAAATCAAGGCCTGCAATACGCAAGAGGTTACATTCCGAATTCACATGCAGCTTGTCTGGAGACACAGGAAAGTTCCTTGAGTTCAGACTTTTAAGCATGTGGTCAGAACATCCTCCCCCGGGAGCAAGATGGCCACCGAATCTCCGCCTCTGGTCGCTAGTGATTGGCTGACAGAGGAGCCCGCCTTCTTCCTTCAGCCCATCCTTAGAATCACAGCATCTGGTCTCTGGGGGGGAACCTCACAGATAGACACGGTATGGAATCCCCATGGGTGGCAGGAACTGTCACCGCAGGAAGTCGATCCTAGAGCTTTGTTCTTCACACGGGAGCAGATGCCTGTGGCGGTTCCCAGGGATTGAGATGATTGATTTATGATCCAAGTCAGACCTACAACCAAGTGGCCCCAGAAGATCAAAGACCGTTTTCTCCTGAAGGGGGTTGGAGGTTGGAGCTGCATTCCTGAAACCTCTTTACATATGCAATTATCAGGAAGTCCCTTTTAATTGAAATGACTGAAACCCACACACACTAAACCAGAAAAAAAACCTTCAATGAAATAAAATGAAGATAAAAACCTAGGAGAAGTGAGAACCACAAAAAATAAATTCCTTCATTATGTATAAAAGTGATGCAGAATGATGCCATAACATGTATCTATGCATTAAAGGGATGCAGACAGAAGTCATAACAGGTAGATATGCATAAAAGTGATGTGGAACAATGTCATAACATGTTTTTATGCATAAAAGTGATGCAGAATGATGTCATAACATGTACTTATGCATAAAAGTGATGCAGAATGATGTCATAGCATGTAGTTATGCATAAAAGTGATGCAGAATGATGCCATAACATGTATCTATGCATTAAAGGGATGCAGACAGAAGTCATAAAAGGGTATTTATGCATAAAAGTGATGCGCAATGACGTCATAACATGTATTTATGCATCAAAGTGATGCAGAATGACGTCATAACATGTATTTATGCATCAAAGTGATTCGGAATGATGTCATCACATGTATTTATGCACAAAAGTGATGTGGAATGATGTCATAACATGTATTTATGCATAAAAGTGATGTGGAATGACGTCATGAAATGTATTTATGCATAAAAGTGATGCAGAATGACGTCATAACATGTATTTATGCATAAAGGTGATGCAGAATGACGCCATAACATGTATTTATGCATAAAAGTGATGCAGAAAACGTCATAACATGTATCTATGAATAAACGTGATGCAGAAAGACGTGATAGCATGTATCTATGCGTAAAAGCGATGTGGAATGACGTCATAAAATGTATGTATGCATAAAAGTGATGCAGAATGACGTCATAACATGTATTTATGCATAAAAGTGATGCAGAATGACGCCATAACATGTATCTATTTATCAAAGTGATGCACAATGACGTCATAACATGCATTTATGAAAAAGGTGATGCAGAATGACGTCATAAAATGTATTTATGCAAAAAAATGATGTGGAATGACATCACAACATGTATTTACGCATAAAAGTGATGCAGAATGATGTCATAACATGTATTTATGCATAAAAGTGATGCAGAATGATGTCATAACATGTATTTAAGCATAAAAGTGATGAAGAATGACGTCATAACATGTATTTATGCGTAAAAATGATGTGGAATGATGTGACGGAGCGCCTATAGATGCAGTCACCTGCGCACACGCACACACAAACACAAGCATACACACGCAGTTTTTCCACACATATTAACCTCTCACCGCATTTTCAGACGCTGTGTCACGAGGCAGGCGCTCCTTGGGTGGGTTGTGTTGAGGGTGCACACTCAATGCGCTTTACCGGGAGCCGTTAAGGACCGCGAGTTTCAAACGGAGGCGACACCTGATCAGCTGTGTTAAGACGCGACCGGCAGCAGTGGGCGGAAATGACGTCATCACACAAATGGGGGGGGGAAACAAATTATTCATGTAAATATATTATTTATTATTGTTTGTAGCATTTTGGGATGGAGGGATTTATTCCTAAATGGTTTGGAATTATTCTATGTTTTTTTTAATTTTATTTTCTTTGTAAATAGGTGGCAGAATTTGCCAGAATGACAAGCAAAGGACTAATCAGAGGAATATGCAGAATCCAGCCTAATGGGAGGGGCTTAGCGTATATAAGAGGGAGAGGTTAGTTGCCGCGGGCGGGCAATGAGGGAAGACATGGATGTGCTCCTCTCCTGTGTAACTATGTAAAATTTCACTGAGGATTATTGCACTTGGGGGAATTGTGGAGAAAAATAAACCAGTTGCAATTGGAACACGACTGCCTGGATCTGTGAAACACCCATCCTCATCACAAGTGGTGTCAGAAGTGGGATGGCAAGTCGTGGCAAGAAGGCAGCTCGCCATCCCAGGCGTAGTGGATTACGCTCACAGCCCCAAAGAAAACCAGACCGGGCCACAGGGGCGGAAGCCGAGTGGGACACAGAAATGACCTCGGAAGAGGAAGAAGAGAAGCCCAACCCCGGCCTGGGACCATCAGGAGGAACAACTGACCTGGTTACCATGATGAAAACCTTCCTGGAGTCCCAGCAGCAGAGAGAACAAGGTCTCATACAGGAGTTACAAAATCTTAGGGTGGCCCTCCAACCTTCAGCCCCCGCAGTAACAACACCAAGCATGCATTCAGCCAGCAGCCCAAGATTGGTGCTTCCAACACCCTCTGCTGGTCGTAGTGCTGGTACCCCCTCCACATCCTCATCTGAAGCTGAAACTGGGACTGACCGGCAGAGACCTGAGCCCAGGCCCAGGTACTACATGCAGCCAAAGATTCCTCCCTACCAGGAGGGAGAGGATATTGAAAACTATTTATTACGTTTTGAGCGGATGGCCAAGACTTGGAAATGGCCAGAGACAGAATGGGCATGCAGGCTGGTTCCTCTTCTCTCAGGAAAAGCCCTAGATGCATACACAGCCATGGATGAGGACAAAGCTGATTCCTACAAAGACCTGAAAGAAGCTTTGCTAACAAAGTTTGACATCTCTCCTGAGACATATCGACAGAAGTTCCGCTGTGCATCTGCACCTCGGGGAGAAACACCTCTGGAGACCTATCATCGGCTGAAGGGACTCTACCGGCGTTGGATTCAACCGGAGCGGCGGACCAAGGAGCAGGTTGGGGAATCCATCATCCTGGAACAACTTCTCTACGTGCTTCCGCCGGAAGTGAGAACCTGGGTCAAGGAGCATGAACCGGGGGATGGATCAGAGGCAGCAAAATTGGCTCTTCAGTACCTCAATGCTCGGAGAGGAGGACCTTCTACACGATCCACCATGGCAACTCGACCCATCAACGTAGCCCAACCCACCACAGACGTACGTCCCCCAGTGTTTCCGACACCGCAGCTTGGGACAGAGCGAGAAGCAGCGGTGATACACCGTCCAGGTATTTCCAGCTCAGTGACTGCTCCGCCTGGAACTGGTAAACCACTGATTTGCTATTATTGTCAGCAAGCCGGACACAAGGCTTCAGTTTGTCCACTGAAAAAAGCAAAGGTCACAGGGGCTTGCTATGTACCCAGAAATGAAGTGGAACCATCAGCAAATGACAATGTCAGGAAAAGAACTTATAAAACAGTGACGGTGAATGGTGTATCAGTATTGGCTTTAATTGACAGCGGTAGCTTTACCTCACTGATTAGCAAACGCTTGGTACCCATTGGTAGTCTGGACTATGGTCATCTTACAAATGTGGTGTGTGTTCATGGGGACAATCATGCTTATCCTCAAACTGAAATAACTGTGGACATTGATAAACAGCCCTATCTTCTGACTGTTGGGGTGGTTGATAACCTGCCTGTAGACCTGCTTTTGGGTAGAGACATACCAGTGTTGGTACAGTTACTACAAGGGGAAAGTTCAGGGGATGCTAATCAGGGTCATCACCAGAACAGTGTATCATGCCCAGTAATTACCAGAGCCCAGGCAAAAACTGGGGTTCTGCCTCTACCAGACTTGGATGAAAGTTTATGCGAAGGGGGTGGAAAAGGGCCAAAAAAGTCTAGACGACAACGGCGCTTTGAAAAGCAACTGGGCATAACTGAACACAATGTACAAGGTTTGAATGCTGATAAAATGTGGGAAATACCTGAAAACTTAGCAGAGTTACAAAAACAGGATGACACATTGAAACATTTGTTTAAAAAAGTGAAGAATATTGATGATGTAACCAGTATGGGGATGGATTGCTTTATTATTGAAAATGGGATGTTGTATATTTTGAATGACAACCACAAACGTCTTGTAATCCCGGTAAACTGTAGACCTATCATCATGCATTTAGCACACACAGTTCCGTGGGCAGGACATCTTGGGCGCCACAAAACATACATGCGCGTTAGCTCCCGATTTTATTGGCCTGGTATGTACACAGACATTCAATCATACTGTATGACCTGTCCAATATGCCAGAAAACAGCAGCTCCTCGCCGGTTGGATCGGGCCTGTCTTCAGCCGCTTCCAGTCATCTCCACACCCTTCCAGAGGATAGCGATGGACATTGTCGGGCCACTGGAGAAAAGCAGCCAGGGACATCAGTACATTTTGGTCGTTTGTGATTATGCTACTCGATACCCAGAAGCATTTCCCCTACGTACAATCACTTCATCAGCAATCATTCATGCACTAACTGAACTGTTTTCTAGAGTCGGGATCCCTGATGAGATACTGACTGACCAGGGAACCAACTTCTGTTCACGCTTGATGCAACAGTTCCACAGACAGCTGGGAATCAAATCCCTCAGAACTACCCCATACCACCCAGAGACTGATGGACTGGTGGAAAGGTTTAACCAGACTTTAAAGCGGATGCTGCGAAAATTTGTGTCTGAGACTGGTAAGGACTGGCATCGCTGGCTACCTTTTCTACTCTTTGCTTACAGAGAGGTTCCTCAGGCATCTACTGGGTTCTCACCGTTTGAGCTGCTATACGGGAGGAATGTTCAAGGACCTCTGGATCTCCTCAGTAAAGCATGGGAAGGATCGACCAGCAACCAAAAAGAAACTGGTGTGGTGCAGTTCATCCTAGAGATGAGGGAGCGTCTAGCAAGATACCAAGCAGAGGCTGAAATGAACCTAAAGGAGGCTCAAAGAGCACAGAAGACTTGGTACGACCAACAGGCACGTCACCGGGCCTTTAGACCAGGCCAGAAGGTTCTGTTACTCCTCCCTTCTTCAACCAGCAAGTTACTGTCCAAGTGGCAAGGGCCATATACCATCAGCCAGAAGATGGGGCCAGTCACTTATGAAATTCATCATCCAGACAAGAGGAAACAGTACCAGACGTACCATGTCAACCTACTGAAGGAGTGGAAAGAGCCACACCACAGCCCACCAGAACCAGTTGGTCTGGTAGTGAAAGAATGTGAGACAGAAGAGGACACAAGTTGGCATAACTTCACCAAGATGACGACACCTGAGCTGTCTCATCTCACCAAGACCCAAGAGACACAGATACAGCAGGTGTTGCAGGCGGTACCATCATTATTCAGAGGCAAGCCAGGCCGTACCAACCTTACAAAACACGCAATTCGATTGAAAGACAACAGACCCATCCGTCAACGGCCATACCGTGTCCCGCAACAGTTTGTGGGAAGACTGGGTGAAGAAATCACTAACATGCAGGAGTTGGGAGTGATTGAACCATCAGACTCCGAGTGGTGCAGTCCCATGATCCTCCTCCCAAAGAAAGATGGTTCGCTTAGGCCCTGCATAGACTTCAGGAAGCTGAATGCAGTCTCTGAGTTTGATGCGTATCCTATGCCAAGGGTGGATGAATTGCTCGAAAGGATTGGAGCGGCCGGATACATCACCACCCTGGACCTCTGTAAGGGATACTGGCAGGTGCCTTTGGAACCAGCATCTCGACCCTACACCGCCTTTCGCACGCCTGCAGGTCTTTTCCAGTTTACGGTCATGCCATTTGGCCTCCATGGAGCACCAGCAACCTTCCAAAGGTTGATGGATAAAGTCCTTCAGGGGTGTGAGAATTTCAGCGCAGCTTACCTTGATGATGTGGTTATTTTCAGTAACACTTGGGAAAACCACCTCCAGCATCTCAGGAGAGTCCTGGATGCCATTCAGCAGGCCGGGCTGACCTTGAATAGTGAAAAATGTGAGTGGGCAAGAAAAGAGGCAAAATACTTAGGCTACCTTTTGGGACAGGGAGAGGTGCGGCCCCAAGTGGACAAAGTAAAGGCCATTCTCGACTGCCAACGTCCAAGGACCAAAAAAGAAGTTCGGTCCTTCTTGGGTTTGGCGGGATGGTATCGCCGCTTTGTGCCACAGTTTGCAACCATTGCTGCGCCCCTCACGGCCCTCACAACCAAAGCACAGAAAAACCCAGTACCATGGGATGATGAGTGTGAAAAGGCCTTCAGAGCCCTAAAACAACAGCTATGCTCTTCTCCTGTTCTTCGCAGCCCTAACTTTGAAAATAAGTTTCTCGTCCAGGTAGATGCTTCAGCTGTGGGAGTCGGAGCAGTCCTCGCTCAAGGAGAAGAAGGAGCTGAGCAGCCCATCCTATACCTCAGCAGAAAACTACTGCCCAGGGAAACGAGGTATTCTGCAGTGGAGAAGGAGGGGTTAGCCATCAAGTGGGCCCTGGAAAGCCTGCGCTATTATCTCCTTGGAAGAGATTTTGATTTGGAGACTGATCATCGTGCCCTCACCTGGATACATTCAATGAAGGACCACAATAATCGACTGACCCGTTGGTATCTCGCACTTCAACCATTCAAGTTTACCATCAGACATCGGCCCGGAAGGACCAACGTGGTGGCTGACTATCTCTCACGGTTGCCACACAGTGTCAACCTGGAAGAGGAGGAAGGTGATGTGACGGAGCGCCTATAGATGCAGTCACCTGCGCACACGCACACACAAACACAAGCATACACACGCAGTTTTTCCACACATATTAACCTCTCACCGCATTTTCAGACGCTGTGTCACGAGGCAGGCGCTCCTTGGGTGGGTTGTGTTGAGGGTGCACACTCAATGCGCTTTACCGGGAGCCGTTAAGGACCGCGAGTTTCAAACGGAGGCGACACCTGATCAGCTGTGTTAAGACGCGACCGGCAGCAGTGGGCGGAAATGACGTCATCACACAAATGGGGGGGAAAACAAATTATTCATGTAAATATATTATTTATTATTGTTTGTAGCATTTTGGGATGGAGGGATTTATTCCTAAATGGTTTGGAATTATTCTATGTTTTTTTTAATTTTATTTTCTTTGTAAATAGGTGGCAGAATTTGCCAGAATGACAAGCAAAGGACTAATCAGAGGAATATGCAGAATCCAGCCTAATGGGAGGGGCTTAGCGTATATAAGAGGGAGAGGTTAGTTGCCGCGGGCGGGCAATGAGGGAAGACATGGATGTGCTCCTCTCCTGTGTAACTATGTAAAATTTCACTGAGGATTATTGCACTTGGGGGAATTGTGGAGAAAAATAAACCAGTTGCAATTGGAACACGACTGCCTGGATCTGTGAAACACCCATCCTCATCACAAATGAGGTCATAAAATGTATTTATGCATCAAAGTGATGCAGAATGATGTCATAACATGTATTTATGCATAAAAGTGATGCAGAATGACGTCATAACATGTATTTTTATTAAAAAGTGATGCAGAATGAAGTCATAACATGTATTTATGCATAAAAGTGATGCAGAATGATTTCAAAACATGTATTTATGCATAAACGTGATGCAAAATGACGCCATAACATGTATTTATGCAAAAAATTGATGCAGAATGACGTCATAACATGTATTTATGCATAAAAGTGATGCAGAATGACGCCATAACATGTATTTATGCATAAAAGTGATGCAGAATGACGTCATAACAGGTATGTAACCATAAAAGTGATGCAAAATGACGTCATAACATGTATCTATGCATTAAAGGGATGCAGACAGAAGTCATAACAGGTATTTATGCATAAAAGTGATGCGCAATGACGTCATAACATGTATTTATGCATCAAAGTGATGCGGAATGACGTCATAACATGTATGTATGCATAAAAGTGATGTGGAACAATGTCATAACATGTTTTTATGCATAAAAGTGATGCAGAATGATGTCATAACATGTACTTATGCATAAAAGTGATGCAGAATGACGTCATAACAGGTATTTAAGCAAAAGAGTGATGCACAATGACGTCATAACATGTATTTATGAAAAAGGTGATGCAAAATGACGTCAAAAAATGTATTTATGCATAAAAATGATGTGGAATGACATCACATGTATTTACGCATAAAAGTGATGCGGAATGATGTCATAACATGAATTTATGCATAAAAGTGATGCAGAATGACGTCATAACATGTACTTATGCATAAAAATGATGCATAATGAACTCATAACATGTACTTATGCATAAAGGTGATGCAAAATGACGTCATAACATGTATTTATGCATAAAAGTGATGTGGAATGATGTCATAACATGTATTTATGCATCAAAGTGATAGGAATGACGTCATAACATGTATTTATGCATAAACGTGATTTAGAATGATGTCATAACATGTATTTATGTAAACAGTAATGCAGAATGACGTCATTAAATGTATTTATGCAGTACAGTGATGCGGAATGACAACACAATATGTATTTAAGCATAAAAGTGATGCAGAATGACGTCATAACATGTATTTATGCATAAATGTGATTTAGAATGATGTCATAACATGTATTTAAGCATAAAAGTGATGCACAATGACGTCATAACAGGTATTTAAGCAAAAAAATGATGCACAATAACGTCATAACATGTATTAATACAAAAAAGTGATGCAGAATGACGTCATAACATGTATTTATGCAAGAAAGCTATGCAGAATCATGTCATAACACGTAATTATGCATAAAAGTGATGTGGAATGACGTCATGACATGTATTTATGCATAAAAGTGATGCGGAATGACGTCATAACAGGTATTTATGCAAAAAAGTGATGCACAATGACGTCATAACATGTATTAATGCAAAAAAGTGATGTGGAATGACGTCATAACATGTATTTATGCATCAAAGTGATGCAGACTGATGTCATAACATGTATTTATGCATAAAAGTGATGCAGAATGATGCCATAACATGTATCTATGCATTAAAGGGATGCAGAATGAAGTCATAACATGTATTTATGCATAAAAGTGATGTGGAATGACGTCATAAAATGTATTTATGCATAAAAGTGATGCAGAATGACGTCATAACATGTATTTATGCATAAAAGTGATGCAGAATGACGCCATAACATGTATCTATGCATCAAAGTGATGCGCAATGACGTCATAACATGTATTTATGAAAACAATAATGCAGAATGACGTCATTAAATGTATATATGCATTAAAGTAATGCGGAATGACATCACAATATGTATTTAAGCATAAAAGTGATGCAGAATGACGTCATAACATGTATTTATGCATAAAAGTGATTTAGAATGATGTCATAACATGTATTTAAGCATAAAAGTGATGCAGAATGACGTCATAACATGTATTTATGCAAAAAAGTGATGTAGAATGACGTCACAACATGTATTTATGCATAAAAGTGATGCAGAATGACACCATAACATGTATCTATGCATCAAGGTGATGCGCAATGACGTCATAACATGTATTTATGCATAAAAGTGATTTAGAATGATGTCATAACATGTATTTAAGCAAAAAAATGATGCAGAATGACGTCATAATATGTTTTTATGCAAGAAAGTGATGCAGAATGACGTCATAACAGGTATTTATGCATAAAAGTGATGCAGAATGACGTCATAACAGGTATTTAAGCAAAAGAGTGATGCACAATGACGTCATAACATGTATTTATGCAAGAAAGTGATGCGGAATGACGTCATAACATGTATGTATGCATCAAAGTGATAGGAATGACGTCATAACATGTATTTATGCATAAAAGTGAGGTGGAATGACGTCATAACATGTATTTATGCATAAAAGTGATGCGGAATGACGCCATAACATGTATCTATGCATCAAAGTGATGCGCAATGACGTCATAACATGTATCTATGAAAACAGTAATGCAGAATGACGTCATTAAATGTATTTATGCATTACAGTGATGCGGAATGACATCACAATATGTATTTAAGCATAAAGGTTATGCAGAATGACGTCATAACATGTATTTATGCATAAAAGTGATTTAGAATGATGTCATAACATGTATTTAAGCATAAAAGTGATGCACAATGACGTCATAACAGGTATTTAAGCAAAAAAATGATGCACAATGACGTCATAACATGTATTAATACAAAAAAGTGATGCAGAATGACGTCATAACATGTATTTATGCAAGAAAGCTATGCAGAATCACGTCATAACACGTAATTATGCATAAAAGTGATGTGGAATGACGTCATAACATGTATTTATGCATAAAAGTGATGCGGAATGACGTCATAACATGTATGTATGCATAAAAGTGATGTGGAATGATGTCATAACATGTTTTTATGCATGAAAGTGATGCAGAATGATGTCATAACATGTACTTATGCATAAAAGTGATGCAGAATGATGTCATAGCATGTAGTTATGCATAAAAGTGATGCAAAATGATGCCATAACATGTATCTATTCATTAAAGGGATGCAGAAAGAAGTCATAACAGGTATTTATGCATAAAAGTAATGCGGAATGACGTCATAACATGTATGTATGCATAAAAGTGATGTGGAATGATGTCATAACATGTTTTTATGCATAAAAGTGATGCAGAATGATGTCATAACATGTACTTATGCATAAAAGTGATGCAGAATGACGTCATAACATGTATTTATGCAAAAAAGTGATGTAGAATGACGTCACAACATGTATTTATGCATAAAAGTGATGCAGAATGACACCATAACATGTATCTATGCATCAAAGTGATGCGCAATGACGTCATAACATGTATTTATGCATAAAAGTGATTTAAAATGATGTCATAACATGTATTTAAGCAAACAAAAGATGCAGAATGACGTCATAATATGTTTTTATGCAAGAAAGTGATGCAGAATGACGTCATAACAGGTATTTATGCATAAAAGTGATGTAGAATGACGTCATAACAGGTATTTAAGCAAAAGAGTGATGCACAATGACGTCATAACATGTATTTATGCAAGAAAGTGATGCGGAATGACGTCATAACATGTATGTATGCATCAAAGTGATAGGAATGACGTCATAACATGTATTTATGCATAAAAGTGAGGTGGAATGACGTCATAACATGTATTTATGCATCAAAGTGATAGGAATGACGTCATAACATGTATTTATGCATAAAAGTGATGCGGAATGACGCCATAACATGTATCTATGCATCAAAGTGATGCGCAATGACGTCATAACATGTATCTATATAAACAGTAATGCAGAATGACGTCATTAAATGTATTTATGCATTACAGTGATGCGGAATGACATCACAATATGTATTTAAGCATAAAAGTTATGCAGAATGACGTCATAACATGTATTTATGCATAAAAGTGATTTAGAATGATGTCATAACATGTATTTAAGCATAAAAGTGATGCACAATGACGTCATAACAGGTATTTAAGCAAAAAAAGATGCACAATGACGTCATAACATGTATTAATACAAAAAAGTGATGCAGAATGACGTTATAACATGTATTTATGCAAGAAAGCTATGCAGAATCACGTCATAACACGTAATTATGCATAAAAGTGATGTGGAATGACGTCATAACATGTATTTATGCATAAAAGTGATGCGGAATGACGTCATAACATGTATGTATGCATAAAAGTGATGTGGAATGATGTCATAACATGTTTTTATGCATGAAAGTGATGCAGAATGATGTCATAACATGTACTTATGCATAAAAGTGATGCAGAATGATGTCATAGCATGTAGTTATGCATAAAAGTGATGCAAAATGATGCCATAACATGTATCTATGCATTAAAGGGATGCAGAAAGAAGTCATAACAGGTATTTATGCATAAAAGTAATGCGGAATGACGTCATAACATGTATGTATGCATAAAAGTGATGTGGAATGATGTCATAACATGTTTTTATGCATAAAAGTGATGCAGAATGATGTCATAACATGTACTTATGCATAAAAGTGATGCAGAATGATGTCATAGCATGTAGTTATTGTTGGAAAATATAATCTGTCGCTTTGAGATTACTTTCCTTGTTGCATGTTCAATAAAGTCGAGAAGAAGAAAACCACGGGATTCGGCCGGATTAAGTTTAACAAATTTATTCCCTAACAATATTTCTAAAAACAGAGTAAAAACAGATCGATCTGGGTGTCCAAAATCAAGGCCTGCAATACGCAAGAGGTTACATTCCGAATTCACATGCAGCTTGTCTGGAGACACAGGAAAGTTCCTTGAGTTCAGACTTTTAAGCATGTGGTCAGAACATCCTCCCCCGGGAGCAAGATGGCCACCGAATCTCCGCCTCTGGTCGCTAGTGATTGGCTGACAGAGGAGCCCGCCTTCTTCCTTCAGCCCATCCTTAGAATCACAGCATCTGGTCTCTGGGGGGGAACCTCACAGATAGACACGGTATGGAATCCCCATGGGTGGCAGGAACTGTCACCGCAGGAAGTCGATCCTAGAGCTTTGTTCTTCACACGGGAGCAGATGCCTGTGGCGGTTCCCAGGGATTGAGATGATTGATTTATGATCCAAGTCAGACCTACAACCAAGTGGCCCCAGAAGATCAAAGACCGTTTTCTCCTGAAGGGGGTTGGAGGTTGGAGCTGCATTCCTGAAACCTCTTTACATATGCAATTATCAGGAAGTCCCTTTTAATTGAAATGACTGAAACCCACACACACTAAACCAGAAAAAAAACCTTCAATGAAATAAAATGAAGATAAAAACCTAGGAGAAGTGAGAACCACAAAAAATAAATTCCTTCATTATGTATAAAAGTGATGCAGAATGATGCCATAACATGTATCTATGCATTAAAGGGATGCAGACAGAAGTCATAACAGGTAGATATGCATAAAAGTGATGCGCAATGACGTCATAACATGTATTTATGCATCAAAGTGATGCAGAATGACTTCATAACATGTATTTATGCATCAAAGTGATGCGGAATGATGTCATCACATGTATTTATGCACAAAAGTCATGTGGAATGATGTCATAACATGTATTTATGCATAAAAGTGATGTGGAATGACATCATAAAATGTATTTATGCATAGAAGTGATGCAGAATGACGTCATAACATGTATTTATGCATAAAAGTGATGCAGAATGACGCCATAACATGTATCTATGCATAAAAGTGATGCAGAATGACGTCATAACAGGTATCTATGCATAAAAGTGATGCAGAAAGACGTCATAAAATGTATTTATGCAAACAAATGATGTGGAATGACATCACAACATGTATTTACGCATAAAAGTGATGCAGAATGATGTCATAACATGTATCTATGCATTAAAGGGATGCAGACAGAAGTCATAACAGGTATTTATGCATCAAAATGATGCGCAATTACGTCATAACATGTATTTATGAAAAAGGTGATGCAGAATGACGTCATAAAATGTATTTATGCAAAAAAATGATGTGGAATGACATCACAACATGTATTTACGCATAAAAGTGATGCAGAATGATGTCATAACATGTATTTATGCATAAAAGTGATGCAGAATGATGTCATAACATGTATTTAAGCATAAAAGTGATGAAGAATGACGTCATAACATGTATTTATGCGTAAAAATGATGTGGAATGAGGTCATAAAATGTATTTATGCATCAAAGTGATGCAGAATGATGTCATAACATGTATTTATGCATAAAAGTGATGCAGAATGACGTCATAACATGTATTTTTATTAAAAAGTGATGCAGAATGAAGTCATAACATGTATTTATGCATAAAAGTGATGCAGAATGATTTCAAAACATGTATTTATGCATAAACGTGATGCAAAATGACGCCATAACATGTATTTATGCAAAAAATTGATGCAGAATGACGTCATAACATGTATTTATGCATAAAAGTGATGCAGAATGACGCCATAACATGTATTTATGCATAAAAGTGATGCAGAATGACGTCATAACAGGTATGTAACCATAAAAGTGATGCAAAATGACGTCATAACATGTATCTATGCATTAAAGGGATGCAGACAGAAGTCATAACAGGTATTTATGCATAAAAGTGATGCGCAATGACGTCATAACATGTATTTATGCATCAAAGTGATGCGGAATGACGTCATAACATGTATGTATGCATAAAAGTGATGTGGAACAATGTCATAACATGTTTTTATGCATAAAAGTGATGCAGAATGATGTCATAACATGTACTTATGCATAAAAGTGATGCAGAATGACGTCATAACAGGTATTTAAGCAAAAGAGTGATGCACAATGACGTCATAACATGTATTTATGAAAAAGGTGATGCAAAATGACGTCAAAAAATGTATTTATGCATAAAAATGATGTGGAATGACATCACATGTATTTACGCATAAAAGTGATGCGGAATGATGTCATAACATGAATTTATGCATAAAAGTGATGCAGAATGACGTCATAACATGTACTTATGCATAAAAGTGATGCATAATGATGTCATAGCATGTAGTTATGCATAAAAGTGATGAAGAATGATGCCATAACATGTATCTATGCATTAAAGGGATGCAGAATGAACTCATAACATGTACTTATGCATAAAGGTGATGCAAAATGACGTCATAACATGTATTTATGCATAAAAGTGATGTGGAATGATGTCATAACATGTATTTATGCATCAGAGTGATAGGAATGACGTCATAACATGTATTTATGCATAAACGTGATTTAGAATGATGTCATAACATGTATTTATGTAAACAGTAATGCAGAATGACGTCATTAAATGTATTTATGCAGTACAGTGATGCGGAATGACAACACAATATGTATTTAAGCATAAAAGTGATGCAGAATGACGTCATAACATGTATTTAAGCATAAAAGTGATGCACAATGACGTCATAACAGGTATTTAAGCAAAAAAATGATGCACAATAACGTCATAACATGTATTAATACAAAAAAGTGATGCAGAATGACGTCATAACATGTATTTATGCAAGAAAGCTATGCAGAATCATGTCATAACACGTAATTATGCATAAAAGTGATGTGGAATGACGTCATGACATGTATTTATGCATAAAAGTGATGCGGAATGACGTCATAACAGGTATTTATGCAAAAAAGTGATGCACAATGACGTCATAACATGTATTAATGCAAAAAAGTGATGTGGAATGACGTCATAACATGTATTTATGCATCAAAGTGATGCAGACTGATGTCATAACATGTATTTATGCAAAAAAGTGATGTATAATGACGTCGCAACATGTATTTACGCATAAAACTGATGCAGAATGACGTCATAACATTTATTTATGCATAAAAGTGATGCAGAATGACGTCATAACATGTATATATGAAAAAAGTGATGCAGAATGACTTCATAACATGTATTTATGCAAGAAAGTGATGCAGAATGATGTGATAACAGGTATTTATGCATAAAAGTGATGCAGAATTACGTCATAACAGGTATTTAAGCAAAAGAGTGATGCACAATGACGTCATAACATGTATTTTATAAAAAGGTTATGCGGAATGAAGTCATAACATGTATTTATGCATAAAAGTGATGCAGAATGACGTCATAACAGGTATTCAAGCAAAAGAGTGATATAGAATGACGTCATAACATGTATTTTTATTAAAAAGTGATGCGGAATGAAGTCATAACATGTATTTATGCATCAAAGTGATGCAGAATGACGTCATAACATGTTTTTATGCATAAAAGTGATGCAGAATGATGTCATAACATGTACTTATGCATAAAAGTGATGCAGAATGATGTCATAACATGTATCAATGCATAAAAGTGATGCAAAATGACGTCATAACATGTGTTTGTGAAAAAAGTGATGCAGAATGATGTCATAACATGTATTTATGCATAAAAGTGATGCAGAATGATGTCATAACATGTATTTAAGCATAAAAGTGATGAAGAATGACGTCATAACATGTATTTATGCGTAAAAATGATGTGGAATGAGGTCATAAAATGTATTTATGCATCAAAGTGATGCAGAATGATGTCATAACATGTATTTATGCATAAAAGTGATGCAGAATGACGTCATAACATGTATTTATGCATCAGAGTGATGCAGAATGATGTCATAACATGTATTTATGCATAAAAGTGATGTGGAATGATGTCATAACATGTATTTATGCATAAAAGTGATGCAGAATGACGTCATAACAGGTATTTATACATAAAAGTGATGCAGAATGACGTCATAACAGGTATTTAACCATAAAGGTGATGCAGAATGACGACATAACATGTATTTATGCAAGAAAGTGATGCAAAATGATGTCATAACAGGTATTTATGCATAAAAGTGATGCAGAATCACGTCATAACACGTAATTATGCATAAAAGTGATGTGGAATGACGTCATAACATGTATTTATGCATAAAAGTGATGCGGAATGACGTCATAAAATGTATGTATGCATAAAAGTGATGTGGAATGATGTCATAACACGTATTTACGCATAAAAATGATGCAGAATGACGTCATAACATGTATTTATGCATAAAAGTGATGCAAAATGACGTCATAACATGTATTTATGAAAAAAGTTATGCAGAATGACGTCATAACATTTATTTATGCAAGAAAGTGATGCAGAATGATGTCATAACAGGTATTTATGCATAAAAGCGATGTGGAATGACGTCATAAAATGTATTTAAGCAAAACAGTGATGCAAGATGACGTCATAACATGTATTTATATATAAAAGTGATGCGGAATGAAGTCATAACATGTATTTATGCATCAAAGTGATGCAGATTGACGTCATAACATGTGTTTATGCATAGAAGTGATGCAGAATGACGTCATAACATGTGTTTATGCATAGAAGTGATGCAGAATAACGTCATAACATGTATTTATGCATAAAAGTGATGCAGAATGATGTTATAACATTTATTTATGCAAATAAGTGATGCAGAATGACGTCATAACAGGTATTTATACATAAAAGTGATGCAGAATGACGTCATAACAGGTATTTAACCATAAAGGTGATGCAGAATGACGACATAACATGTATTTATGCAAGAAAGTGATGCAGAATGATGTCATAACAGGTATTTATGCAAAAAAGTGATGCAGAATCACGTCATAACACGTAATTATGCATAAAAGTGATGTGGAATGACGCCATAACATGTATTTATGCATCAAAGTGATGCAGAATGACGTCATAACATGTGTTTATGCATAAAAGTGATGCAGAATAACGTCATAACATGTATTTATGCATAAAAGTGATGCAGAATGATGTCATAACATGTATTTATGCATAAATGTGATGCAGAATGATGCCATAACATGTATTTATGCAAATAAGTGATGCAGAATGACGTCATAACAGGTATTTATACATAAAAGTGATGCAGAATGACGTCATAACAGGTATTTAACCATAAAAGTGATGCAGAATGACGACATAACATGTATTTATGCAAGAAAGTGATGCAAAATGATGTCATAACAGGTATTTATGCATAAAAGCGATGTGGAATGACTTCATAAAATGTATTTTAGCAAAACAGTGATGCAAAATGACGTCATAACATGTATTTATATATAAAAGTGATGCGGAATGAAGTCATAACATGTATTTATGCATCAAAGTGATGCAGAATGACGTCATAACATGTGTTTATGCATAAAAGTGATGCAGAATAATGTCATAACATGTATTTATGCATAAAAGTGATGCAGAATGATGTCATAACACGTATTTATGCAAAAAAGTGATGCAGAATGATGTTATAACATTTATTTATGCAAATAAGTGATGCAGAATGACGTCATAACAGGTATTTATACATAAAAGTGATGCAGAATGACGTCATAACAGGTATTTAACCATAAAGGTGATGCAGAATGACGACATAACATGTATTTATGCAAGAAAGTGATGCAGAATGATGTCATAACAGGTATTTATGCAAAAAAGTGATGCAGAATCACGTCATAACACGTAATTATGCATAAAAGTGATGTGGAATGACGTCATAACATGTATTTATGCATCAAAGTGATGCAGAATGACGTCATAACATGTGTTTATGCATAAAAGTGATGCAGAATAACGTCATAACATGTATTTATGCATAAAAGTGATGCAGAATGATGTCATAACATGTATTTATGCATAAATGTGATGCAGAATGATGCCATAACATGTATTTATGCAAATAAGTGATGCAGAATGACGTCATAACAGGTATTTATACATAAAAGTGATGCAGAATGACGTCATAACAGGTATTTAACCATAAAAGTGATGCAGAATGACGACATAACATGTATTTATGCAAGAAAGTGATGCAAAATGATGTCATAACAGGTATTTATGCATAAAAGCGATGTGGAATGACTT
The DNA here is from genome assembly GCF_053564925.1 of Oryzias latipes. NCBI lineage: Eukaryota > Metazoa > Chordata > Actinopteri > Beloniformes > Adrianichthyidae > Oryzias > Oryzias latipes. The sequence continues at coordinate 24,396,953 of NC_136238.1, read as the reverse complement.
CATAAAATGTATTTTAGCAAAACAGTGATGCAAAATGACGTCATAACATGTATTTATATATAAAAGTGATGCGGAATGAAGTCATAACATGTATTTATGCATCAAAGTGATGCAGAATGACGTCATAACATGTGTTTATGCATAAAAGTGATGCAGAATAATGTCATAACATGTATTTATGCATAAAAGTGATGCAGAATGATGTCATAACACGTATTTATGCAAAAACGTGATGCAGAATGATGCCATAACATGTATTTATGCAAATAAGTGATGCAGAATGACGTCATAACAGGTATTTATACATAAAAGTGATGCAGAATGACGTCATAACAGGTATTTAACCATAAAGGTGATGCAGAATGACGACATAACATGTATTTATGCATGAAAGTGATGCAGAATGATGTCATAACAGGTATTTATGCATTAAAGTGATGCAGAATCACGTCATAACACGTAATTATGCATAAAAGTGATGTGGAATGACGTCATAACATGTATTTATGCATCAAAGTGATGCAGAATGACGTCATAACATGTGTTTATGCATAAAAGTGATGCAGAATAACGTCATAACATGTATTTATGCATAAAAGTGATGCAGAATGATGTCATAACATGTATTTATGCATAAATGTGATGCAGAATGATGCCATAACATGTATTTATGCAAATAAGTGATGCAGAATGACGTCATAACAGGTATTTATACATAAAAGTGATGCAGAATGACGTCATAACAGGTATTTAACCATAAAAGTGATGCAGAATGACGACATAACATGTATTTATGCAAGAAAGTGATGCAAAATGATGTCATAACAGGTATTTATGCATAAAAGCGATGTGGAATGACTTCATAAAATGTATTTTAGCAAAACAGTGATGCAAAATGACGTCATAACATGTATTTATATATAAAAGTGATGCGGAATGAAGTCATAACATGTATTTATGCATCAAAGTGATGCAGAATGACGTCATAACATGTGTTTATGCATAAAAGTGATGCAGAATAATGTCATAACATGTATTTATGCATAAAAGTGATGCAGAATGATGTCATAACACGTATTTATGCAAAAAAGTGATGCAGAATGATGCCATAACATGTATTTATGCAAATAAGTGATGCAGAATGACGTCATAACAGGTATTTATACATAAAAGTGATGCAGAATGACGTCATAACAGGTATTTAACCATAAAGGTGATGCAGAATGACGACATAACATGTATTTATGCATGAAAGTGATGCAGAATGATGTCATAACAGGTATTTATGCATTAAAGTGATGCAGAATCACGTCATAACACGTAATTATGCATAAAAGTGATGTGGAATGACGTCATAACATGTATTTATGCAAGAAAGTGATGCAGAATGATGTCATAACAGGTATTTATGCATAAAAGCGATGTGGAATGACTTCATAAAATGTATTTTAGCAAAACAGTGATGCAAAATGACGTCATAACATGTATTTATATATAAAAGTGATGCGGAATGAAGTCATAACATGTATTTATATATCAAAGTGATGCAGAATGACGTCATAACATGTGTTTATGCATAAAAGTGATGCAGAATAACGTCATAACATGTATTTATGCAAAAAAGTGATGCAGAATGATGCCATAACATGTATTTATGCAAATAAGTGATGCAGAATGACGTCATAACAGGTATTTATACATAAAAGTGATGCAGAATGACGTCATAACAGGTATTTAACCATAAAGGTGATGCAGAATGACGACATAACATGTATTTATGCAAGAAAGTGATGCAGAATGATGTCATAACAGGTATTTATGCAAAAAAGTGATGCAGAATCACGTCATAACACGTAATTATGCATAAAAGTGATGTGGAATGACGTCATAACATGTATTTATGCATCAAAGTGATGCAGAATGACGTCATAAAATGTGTTTATGCATAAAAGTGATGCAGAATAACGTCATAACATGTATTTATGCATAAAAGTGATGCAGAATGATGCCATAACATGTATCTATGCATTAAAGGGATGCAGACAGAAGTCATAACAGGTATTTATGCATAAAAGTGATGCGCAATGACGTCATAACATGTGTTTATGCATCAAAGTGATGCAGAATGATGTCATAACATGTATTTATGCATAAATGTGATGCAGAATGATGCCATAACATGTATTTATGCAAATAAGTGATGCAGAATGACGTCATAACAGGTATTTATACATAAAAGTGATAAAGAATGACGTCATAACAGGTATTTAACCATAAAAGTGATGCAGAATGACGACATAACATGTATTTATGCAAGAAAGTGATGCAGAATGATGTCATAACAGGTATTTATGCATAAAAGCGATGTGGAATGACTTCATAAAATGTATTTTAGCAAAACAGTGATGCAAAATGACGTCATAACATGTATTTATATATAAAAGTGATGCGGAATGAAGTCATAACATGTATTTATGCATCAAAGTGATGCAAAATGATGTCATAACACGTAATTATGCATAAAAGTGATGTGGAATGACGTCATAACATGTATTTAACCATAAAGGTGATGCAGAATGACGACATAACATGTATTTATGCAAGAAAGTGATGCAGAATGATGTCATAACAGGTATTTATGCATAAAAGTGATGCAGAATCACGTCATAACACGTAATTATGCATAAAAGTGATGTGGAATGACGTCATAACATGTATTTATGCATAAAAGTGATGCGGAATGACGTCATAAAATGTATGTATGCATAAAAGTGATGTGGAATGATGTCATAACACGTATTTACGCATAAAAATGATGCAGAATGACGTCATAACATGTATTTATGCATAAAAGTGATGCAAAATGACGTCATAACATGTATTTATGAAAAAAGTTATGCAGAATGACGTCATAACATTTATTTATGCAAGAAAGTGATGCAGAATGATGTCATAACAGGTATTTATGCATAAAAGCGATGTGGAATGACGTCATAAAATGTATTTAAGCAAAACAGTGATGCAAGATGACGTCATAACATGTATTTATATATAAAAGTGATGCGGAATGAAGTCATAACATGTATTTATGCATCAAAGTGATGCAGAATGACGTCATAACATGTGTTTATGCATAGAAGTGATGCAGAATGACGTCATAACATGTGTTTATGCATAGAAGTGATGCAGAATAACGTCATAACATGTATTTATGCATAAAAGTGATGCAGAATGATGTCATAACATGTATTTATGCATAAATGTGATGCAGAATGATGCCATAACATGTATTTATGCAAATAAGTGATGCAGAATGACGTCATAACAGGTATTTATACATAAAAGTGATGCGGAATGAAGTCATAACATGTATTTATGCATCAAAGTGATGCAGAATAACGTCATAACATGTATTTATGCATAAAAGTGATGCAGAATGATGTCATAACACGTATTTATGCAAAAAAGTGATGCAGAATGATGCCATAACATGTATTTATGCAAATAAGTGATGCAGAATGACGTCATAACAGGTATTTATACATAAAAGTGATGCAGAATGACGTCATAACAGGTATTTAACCATAAAGGTGATGCAGAATGACGACATAACATATATTTATGCAAGAAAGTGATGCAGAATGATGTCATAACAGGTATTTATGAAAAAAGTGATGCAGAATCACGTCATAACACGTAATTATGCATAAAAGTGATGTGGAATGACGTCATAACATGTATTTATGCATCAAAGTGATGCAGAATGACGTCATAACATGTGTTTATGCATAAAAGTGATGCAGAATAACGTCATAACATGTATTTATGCATAAAAGTGATGCAGAATGATGTCATAACATGTATTTATGCATAAATGTGATGCAGAATGATGCCATAACATGTATTTATACATAAAAGTGATGCAGAATGACGACATAACATGTATTTATGCAAGAAAGTGATGCAGAATGATGTCATAACTGGTATTTATGCATAAAAGCGATGTGGAATGACTTCATAAAATGTATTTAAGCAAAACAGTGATGCAAAATGACGTCATAACATGTATTTATATATAAAAGTGTTGCGGAATGAAGTCATAACATGTATTTATGCATCAAAGTGATGCAGAATGACGTCATAACATGTGTTTATGCATAAAAGTGATGCAGAATAATGTCATAACATGTATTTATGCATAAAAGTGATGCAGAATGATGTCATAACACGTATTTATGCAAAAAAGTGATGCAGAATGATGCCATAACATGTATTTATGCAAATAAGTGATGCAGAATGACGTCATAACAGGTATTTATACATAAAAATGATGCAGAATGACGTCATAACAGGTATTTAACCATAAAGGTGATGCAGAATGACGACATAACATGTATTTATGCAAGAAAGTGATGCAGAATGATGTCATAACAGGTATTTATGCATAAAATTGATGCAGAATCACGTCATAACACGTAATTATGCATAAAAGTGATGTGGAATGACGTCATAACATGTATTTATGCAAGAAAGTGATGCAGAATGATGTCATAACAGGTATTTATGCATAAAAGCAATGTGGAATGACTTCATAAAATGTATTTTAGCAAAACAGTGATGCAAAATGACGTCATAACATGTATTTATATATAAAAGTGATGCGGAATGAAGTCATAACATGTATTTATATATCAAAGTGATGCAGAATGACGTCATAACATGTATTTATGCATAAAAGTGATGCAGAATGATGTCATAACACGTATTTATGCAAAAAAGTGATGCAGAATGATGCCATAACATGTATTTATGCAAATAAGTGATGCAGAATGACGTCATAACAGGTATTTATACATAAAAGTGATGCAGAATGACGTCATAACAGGTATTTAACCATAAAGGTGATGCAGAATGACGACATAACATGTATTTATGCAAGAAAGTGATGCAGAATGATGTCATAACAGGTATTTATGCAAAAAAGTGATGCAGAATCACGTCATAACACGTAATTATGCATAAAAGTGATGTGGAATGACGTCATAACATGTATTTATGCATCAAAGTGATGCAGAATGACGTCATAACATGTGTTTATGCATAAAAGTGATGCAGAATAACGTCATAACATGTATTTATGCATAAAAGTGATGCAGAATGATGCCATAACATGTATCTATGCATTAAAGGGATGCAGACAGAAGTCATAACAGGTATTTATGCATAAAAGTGATGCGCAATGACGTCATAACATGTGTTTATGCATCAAAGTGATGCAGAATGATGTCATAACATGTATTTATGCATAAATGTGATGCAGAATGATGCCATAACATGTATTTATGCAAGAAAGTGATGCAGAATGATGTCATAACAGGTATTTATGCATAAAAGCGATGTGGAATGACTTCATAAAATGTATTTTAGCAAAACAGTGATGCAAAATGACGTCATAACATGTATTTATATATAAAAGTGATGCGGAATGAAGTCATAACATGTATTTATGCATCAAAGTGATGCAGAATGATGTCATAACACGTATTTATGCAAAAAAGTGATGCAGAATGATGCCATAACATGTATTTATGCAAATAAGTGATGCAGAATGACGTCATAACAGGTATTTATACATAAAAGTGATGCAGAATGACGTCATAACAGGTATTTAACCATAAAGGTGATGCAGAATGACGACATAACATGTATTTATGCAAGAAAGTGATGCAGAATGATGTCATAACAGGTATTTATGCATAAAAGTGATGCAGAATCACGTCATAACACGTAATTATGCATAAACGTGATGTGGAATGACGTCATAACATGTATTTATGCATAAAAGTGATGCGGAATGACGTCATAAAATGTATGTATGCATAAAAGTGATGTGGAATGATGTCATAACACGTATTTACGCATAAAAATGATGCAGAATGACGTCATAACATGTATTTATGCATAAAAGTGATGCAAAATGACGTCATAACATGTATTTATGAAAAAAGTTATGCAGAATGACGTCATAAAATTTATTTATGCAAGAAAGTGATGCAGAATGATGTCATAACAGGTATTTATGCATAAAAGCGATGTGGAATGACGTCATAAAATGTATTTAAGCAAAACAGTGATGCAAGATGACGTCATAACATGTATTTATATATAAAAGTGATGCGGAATGAAGTCATAACATGTATTTATGCATCAAAGTGATGCAGAATGACGTCATAACATGTGTTTATGCATAGAAGTGATGCAGAATGACGTCATAACATGTGTTTATGCATAGAAGTGATGCAGAATAACGTCATAACATGTATTTATGCATAAAAGTGATGCAGAATGATGTCATAACATGTATTTATGCATAAATGTGATGCAGAATGATGCCATAACATGTATTTATGCAAATAAGTGATGCAGAATGACGTCATAACAGGTATTTATACATAAAAGTGGTGCGGAATGAAGTCATAACATGTATTTATGCATCAAAGTGATGCAGAATAACGTCATAACATGTATTTATGCATAAAAGTGATGTAGAATGATGTCATAACACGTATTTATGCAAAAAAGTGATGCAGAATGATGCCATAACATGTATTTATGCAAATAAGTGATGCAGAATGACGTCATAACAGGTATTTATACATAAAAGTGATGCAGAATGACGTCATAACAGGTATTTAACCATAAAGGTGATGCAGAATGACGACATAACATGTATTTATGCAAGAAAGTGATGCAGAATGATGTCATAACAGGTATTTATGCAAAAAAGTGATGCAGAATCACGTCATAACACGTAATTATGCATAAAAGTGATGTGGAATGACGTCATAACATGTATTTATGCATCAAAGTGATGCAGAATGACGTCATAACATGTGTTTATGCATAAAAGTGATGCAGAATAACGTCATAACATGTATTTATGCATAAAAGTGATGCAGAATGATGTCATAACATGTATTTATGCATAAATGTGATGCAGAATGATGCCATAACATGTATTTATGCAAATAAGTGATGCAGAATGACGTCATAACAGGTATTTATACATAAAAGTGATGCAGAATGACGTCATAACAGGTATTTAACCATAAAAGTGATGCAGAATGACGACATAACATGTATTTATGCAAGAAAGTGATGCAGAATGATGTCATAACAGGTATTTATGCATAAAAGCGATGTGGAATGACTTCATAAAATGTATTTTAGCAAAACAGTGATGCAAAATGACGTCATAACATGTATTTATATATAAAAGTGATGCGGAATGAAGTCATAACATGTATTTATGCATCAAAGTGATGCAGAATGACGTCATAACATGTGTTTATGCATAAAAGTGATGCAGAATAATGTCATAACATGTATTTATGCATAATAGTGATGCAGAATGATGTCATAACACGTATTTATGCAAAAAAGTGATGCAGAATGATGCCATAACATGTATTTATGCAAATAAGTGATGCAGAATGACGTCATAACAGGTATTTATACATAAAAGTGATGCAGAATGACGTCATAACAGGTATTTAACCATAAAGGTGATGCAGAATGACGACATAACATGTATTTATGCAAGAAAGTGATATAGAATGATGTCATAACAGGTATTTATGCATAAAAGTGATGCAGAATCACGTCATAACACGTAATTATGCATAAAAGTGATGTGGAATGACGTCATAACATGTATTTATGCAAGAAAGTGATGCAGAATGATGTCATAACAGGTATTTATGCATAAAAACGATGTGGAATGACTTCATAAAATGTATTTTAGCAAAACAGTGATGCAAAATGACGTCATAACATGTATTTATATATAAAAGTGATGCGGAATGAAGTCATAACATGTATTTATATATCAAAGTGATGCAGAATGACGTCATAACATGTGTTTATGCACAAAAGTGATGCAGAATAACGTCATAACATGTATTTATGCATAAAAGTGATGCAGAATGATGTCATAACACGTATTTATGCAAAAAAGTGATGCAGAATGATGCCATAACATGTATTTATGCAAATAAGTGATGCAGAATGACGTCATAACAGGTATTTATACATAAAAGTGATGCAGAATGACGTCATAACAGGTATTTAACCATAAAGGTGATGCAGAATGACGACATAACATGTATTTATGCAAGAAAGTGATGCAGAATGATGTCATAACAGGTATTTATGCAAAAAAGTGATGCAGAATCACGTCATAACACGTAATTATGCATAAAAGTGATGTGGAATGACGTCATAACATGTATTTATGCATCAAAGTGATGCAGAATGACGTCATAAAAAAAAAAATTACAACTTGCCCAAAATCGAGCTGCCAGGGTGGCTCTTGGTTGCTCTTTTTGGACCAATGTGAACGAGATGCATACCATTTTAGGTTGGTTGATGGTAAAAGACAAAGTACAACTCAGTCTTCAATGCTTGATGCACAATGTCATTTTTAAAAAATGTCCACAATATTTGGTAAACAAAGTTTTATACAGTGGGTATTGTCACCAATATCAAACTCGTCAGGTCAGCTCTGGTGATTTGATTGTTCCTTTTTCAAGATCTAACTATATGAGAAGAACAGTGCTGTTTAGATCTTCTGTTGCATGGAATCAAGTGTCTGTAAGGACAAGGCTTATTAGTAACAAATATCATTTCAAAAAGATTTTAAAACTAAGATACATGGACCACTTACAATAACTAACAATTTGAATGATATGCTATGTATTATTGTTGAGGTTATGTTGCTATGTGTTTTGATATGCTGGTATAAAAATGAAATTGTTTTAACTTATTTTAACATGTGAAGCTTTTAAGGTAAATATGATGAATTAGTCACTGTATTTTCTGAAATCAGTTTTGGTTTTTGTGAAATTGGTAAAATGTATGTATTTTTTTGTGTATGGACCCCAGGAAGACTAGCGACCACTTTGTGGAAGCTAATGGGGCTCCAAATAAATAAACAAAATAAACAAAATAACATGTGTTTATGCATAAAAGTGATGCAGAATAACGTCATAACATGTATTTATGCATAAAAGTGATGCAGAATGATGCCATAACATGTATCTATGCATTAAAGGGATGCAGACAGAAGTCATAACAGGTATTTATGCATAAAAGTGATGCGCAATGACGTCATAACATGTGTTTATGCATCAAAGTGATGCAGAATGATGTCATAACATGTATTTATGCATAAATGTGATGCAGAATGATGCCATAACATGTATTTATGCAAATAAGTGATGCAGAATGACGTCATAACAGGTATTTATACATAAAAGTGATAAAGAATGACGTCATAACAGGTATTTAACCATAAAAGTGATGCAGAATGACGACATAACATGTATTTATGCAAGAAAGTGATGCAGAATGATGTCATAACAGGTATTTATGCATAAAAGCGATGTGGAATGACTTCATAAAATGTATTTTAGCAAAACAGTGATGCAAAATGACGTCATAACATGTATTTATATATAAAAGTGATGCGGAATGAAGTCATAACATGTATTTATGCATCAAAGTGATGCAGAATGATGTCATAACACGTATTTATGCAAAAAAGTGATGCAGAATGATGCCATAACATGTATTTATGCAAATAAGTGATGCAGAATGACGTCATAACAGGTATTTATACATAAAAGTGATGCAGAATGACGTCATAACACGTAATTATGCATAAAAGTGATGTGGAATGACGTCATAACATGTATTTATGCATAAAAGTGATGCAGAATGACGTCATAAAATGTATGTATGCATAAAAGTGATGTGGAATGATGTCATAACATGTTTTTATGCATCAAAGTGATGCAGAATGATGTCATAACATGTACTTATGCATAAAAGTGATGCAGAATGATGTCATAGCATATAGTTATGCATAAAAGTGATGCAGAATGATGCCATAACATGTATCTATGCATTAAAGGGATGCAGACAGAAGTCATAACAGGTATTTATGCATAAAAGTGATGCGCAATGACGTTATAACATGTATTTATGCATAAAAGTGATGCGGAATGACGTCAAAACATGTATGTATGCATAAAAGTGATGTGGAATGATGTCATAACACGTATTTACGCATAAAAATGATGCAGAATGACGTCATAACATGTATTTATGCATAAAAGTGATGCAAAATGACGTCATAACATGTATTTATGAAAAAAGTTATGCAGAATGACGTCATAAAATTTATTTATGCAAGAAAGTGATGCAGAATGATGTCATAACAGGTATTTATGCATAAAAGCGATGTGGAATGACGTCATAAAATGTATTTAAGCAAAACAGTGATGCAAGATGACGTCATAACATGTATTTATATATAAAAGTGATGCGGAATGAAGTCATAACATGTATTTATGCATCAAAGTGATGCAGAATGACGTCATAACATGTGTTTATGCATAGAAGTGATGCAGAATGACGTCATAACATGTGTTTATGCATAGAAGTGATGCAGAATAACGTCATAACATGTATTTATGCATAAAAGTGATGCAGAATGATGTCATAACATGTATTTATGCATAAATGTGATGCAGAATGATGCCATAACATGTATTTATGCAAATAAGTGATGCAGAATGACGTCATAACAGGTATTTATACATAAAAGTGGTGCGGAATGAAGTCATAACATGTATTTATAAATCAAAGTGATGCAGAATAACGTCATAACATGTATTTATGCATAAAAGTGATGTAGAATGATGTCATAACACGTATTTATGCAAAAAAGTGATGCAGAATGATGCCATAACATGTATTTATGCAAATAAGTGATGCAGAATGACGTCATAACAGGTATTTATACATAAAAGTGATGCAGAATGACGTCATAACAGGTATTTAACCATAAAGGTGATGCAGAATGACGACATAACATGTATTTATGCAAGAAAGTGATGCAGAATGATGTCATAACAGGTATTTATGCAAAAAAGTGATGCAGAATCACGTCATAACACGTAATTATGCATAAAAGTGATGTGGAATGACGTCATAACATGTATTTATGCATCAAAGTGATGCAGAATGACGTCATAACATGTGTTTATGCATAAAAGTGATGCAGAATAACGTCATAACATGTATTTATGCATAAAAGTGATGCAGAATGATGTCATAACATGTATTTATGCATAAATGTGATGCAGAATGATGCCATAACATGTATTTATGCAAATAAGTGATGCAGAATGACGTCATAACAGGTATTTATACATAAAAGTGATGCAGAATGACGTCATAACAGGTATTTAACCATAAAGGTGATGCAGAATGACGACATAACATGTATTTATGCAAGAAAGTGATGCAGAATGATGTCATAACAGGTATTTATGCAAAAAATTGATGCAGAATCACGTCATAACACGTAATTATGCATAAAAGTGATGTGGAATGACGTCATAACATGTATTTATGCATCAAAGTGATGCAGAATGACGTCATAAAAAAAAAAATTACAACTTGCCCAAAATCGAGCTGCCAGGGTGGCTCTTGGTTGCTCTTTTTGGACCAATGTGAACGAGATGCATACCATTTTAGGTTGGTTGATGGTAAAAGACAAAGTACAACTCAGTCTTCAATGCTTGATGCACAATGTCATTTTTAAAAAATGTCCACAATATTTGGTAAACAAAGTTTTATACAGTGGGTATTGTCACCAATATCAAACTCGTCAGGTCAGCTCTGGTGATTTGATTGTTCCTTTTTCAAGATCTAACTATATGAGAAGAACAGTGCTGTTTAGATCTTCTGTTGCATGGAATCAAGTGTCTGTAAGGACAAGGCTTATTAGTAACAAATATCATTTCAAAAAGATTTTAAAACTAAGATACATGGACCACTTACAATAACTAACAATTTGAATGATATGCTATGTATTATTGTTGAGGTTATGTTGCTATGTGTTTTGATATGCTGGTATAAAAATGAAATTGTTTTAACTTATTTTAACATGTGAAGCTTTTAAGGTAAATATGATGAATTAGTCACTGTATTTTCTGAAATCAGTTTTGGTTTTTGTGAAATTGGTAAAATGTATGTATTTTTTTGTGTATGGACCCCAGGAAGACTAGCGACCACTTTGTGGAAGCTAATGGGGCTCCAAATAAATAAACAAAATAAACAAAATAACATGTGTTTATGCATAAAAGTGATGCAGAATAACGTCATAACATGTATTTATGCATAAAAGTGATGCAGAATGATGCCATAACATGTATCTATGCATTAAAGGGATGCAGACAGAAGTCATAACAGGTATTTATGCATAAAAGTGATGCGCAATGACGTCATAACATGTGTTTATGCATCAAAGTGATGCAGAATGATGTCATAACATGTATTTATGCATAAATGTGATGCAGAATGATGCCATAACATGTATTTATGCAAATAAGTGATGCAGAATGACGTCATAACAGGTATTTATACATAAAAGTGATAAAGAATGACGTCATAACAGGTATTTAACCATAAAAGTGATGCAGAATGACGACATAACATGTATTTATGCAAGAAAGTGATGCAGAATGATGTCATAACAGGTATTTATGCATAAAAGCGATGTGGAATGACTTCATAAAATGTATTTTAGCAAAACAGTGATGCAAAATGACGTCATAACATGTATTTATATATAAAAGTGATGCGGAATGAAGTCATAACATGTATTTATGCATCAAAGTGATGCAGAATGATGTCATAACACGTATTTATGCAAAAAAGTGATGCAGAATGATGCCATAACATGTATTTATGCAAATAAGTGATGCAGAATGACGTCATAACAGGTATTTATACATAAAAGTGATGCAGAATGACGTCATAACACGTAATTATGCATAAAAGTGATGTGGAATGACGTCATAACATGTATTTATGCATAAAAGTGATGCAGAATGACGTCATAAAATGTATGTATGCATAAAAGTGATGTGGAATGATGTCATAACATGTTTTTATGCATCAAAGTGATGCAGAATGATGTCATAACATGTACTTATGCATAAAAGTGATGCAGAATGATGTCATAGCATATAGTTATGCATAAAAGTGATGCAGAATGATGCCATAACATGTATCTATGCATTAAAGGGATGCAGACAGAAGTCATAACAGGTATTTATGCATAAAAGTGATGCGCAATGACGTTATAACATGTATTTATGCATAAAAGTGATGCGGAATGACGTCAAAACATGTATGTATGCATAAAAGTGATGTGGAATGATGTCATAACACGTATTTACGCATAAAAATGATGCAGAATGACGTCATAACATGTATTTATGCATAAAAGTGATGCAAAATGACGTCATAACATGTATTTATGAAAAAAGTTATGCAGAATGACGTCATAAAATTTATTTATGCAAGAAAGTGATGCAGAATGATGTCATAACAGGTATTTATGCATAAAAGCGATGTGGAATGACGTCATAAAATGTATTTAAGCAAAACAGTGATGCAAGATGACGTCATAACATGTATTTATATATAAAAGTGATGCGGAATGAAGTCATAACATGTATTTATGCATCAAAGTGATGCAGAATGACGTCATAACATGTGTTTATGCATAGAAGTGATGCAGAATGACGTCATAACATGTGTTTATGCATAGAAGTGATGCAGAATAACGTCATAACATGTATTTATGCATAAAAGTGATGCAGAATGATGTCATAACATGTATTTATGCATAAATGTGATGCAGAATGATGCCATAACATGTATTTATGCAAATAAGTGATGCAGAATGACGTCATAACAGGTATTTATACATAAAAGTGGTGCGGAATGAAGTCATAACATGTATTTATGCATCAAAGTGATGCAGAATAACGTCATAACATGTATTTATGCATAAAAGTGATGTAGAATGATGTCATAACACGTATTTATGCAAAAAAGTGATGCAGAATGATGCCATAACATGTATTTATGCAAATAAGTGATGCAGAATGACGTCATAACAGGTATTTATACATAAAAGTGATGCAGAATGACGTCATAACAGGTATTTAACCATAAAGGTGATGCAGAATGACGACATAACATGTATTTATGCAAGAAAGTGATGCAGAATGATGTCATAACAGGTATTTATGCAAAAAAGTGATGCAGAATCACGTCATAACACGTAATTATGCATAAAAGTGATGTGGAATGACGTCATAACATGTATTTATGCATCAAAGTGATGCAGAATGACGTCATAACATGTGTTTATGCATAAAAGTGATGCAGAATAACGTCATAACATGTATTTATGCATAAAAGTGATGCAGAATGATGTCATAACATGTATTTATGCATAAATGTGATGCAGAATGATGCCATAACATGTATTTATGCAAATAAGTGATGCAGAATGACGTCATAACAGGTATTTATACATAAAAGTGATGCAGAATGACGTCATAACAGGTATTTAACCATAAAAGTGATGCAGAATGACGACATAACATGTATTTATGCAAGAAAGTGATGCAGAATGATGTCATAACAGGTATTTATGCATAAAAGCGATGTGGAATGACTTCATAAAATGTATTTTAGCAAAACAGTGATGCAAAATGACGTCATAACATGTATTTATATATAAAAGTGATGCGGAATGAAGTCATAACATGTATTTATGCATCAAAGTGATGCAGAATGACGTCATAACATGTGTTTATGCATAAAAGTGATGCAGAATAATGTCATAACATGTATTTATGCATAATAGTGATGCAGAATGATGTCATAACACGTATTTATGCAAAAAAGTGATGCAGAATGATGCCATAACATGTATTTATGCAAATAAGTGATGCAGAATGACGTCATAACAGGTATTTATACATAAAAGTGATGCAGAATGACGTCATAACAGGTATTTAACCATAAAGGTGATGCAGAATGACGACATAACATGTATTTATGCAAGAAAGTGATATAGAATGATGTCATAACAGGTATTTATGCATAAAAGTGATGCAGAATCACGTCATAACACGTAATTATGCATAAAAGTGATGTGGAATGACGTCATAACATGTATTTATGCAAGAAAGTGATGCAGAATGATGTCATAACAGGTATTTATGCATAAAAACGATGTGGAATGACTTCATAAAATGTATTTTAGCAAAACAGTGATGCAAAATGACGTCATAACATGTATTTATATATAAAAGTGATGCGGAATGAAGTCATAACATGTATTTATATATCAAAGTGATGCAGAATGACGTCATAACATGTGTTTATGCACAAAAGTGATGCAGAATAACGTCATAACATGTATTTATGCATAAAAGTGATGCAGAATGATGTCATAACACGTATTTATGCAAAAAAGTGATGCAGAATGATGCCATAACATGTATTTATGCAAATAAGTGATGCAGAATGACGTCATAACAGGTATTTATACATAAAAGTGATGCAGAATGACGTCATAACAGGTATTTAACCATAAAGGTGATGCAGAATGACGACATAACATGTATTTATGCAAGAAAGTGATGCAGAATGATGTCATAACAGGTATTTATGCAAAAAAGTGATGCAGAATCACGTCATAACACGTAATTATGCATAAAAGTGATGTGGAATGACGTCATAACATGTATTTATGCATCAAAGTGATGCAGAATGACGTCATAAAAAAAAAAATTACAACTTGCCCAAAATCGAGCTGCCAGGGTGGCTCTTGGTTGCTCTTTTTGGACCAATGTGAACGAGATGCATACCATTTTAGGTTGGTTGATGGTAAAAGACAAAGTACAACTCAGTCTTCAATGCTTGATGCACAATGTCATTTTTAAAAAATGTCCACAATATTTGGTAAACAAAGTTTTATACAGTGGGTATTGTCACCAATATCAAACTCGTCAGGTCAGCTCTGGTGATTTGATTGTTCCTTTTTCAAGATCTAACTATATGAGAAGAACAGTGCTGTTTAGATCTTCTGTTGCATGGAATCAAGTGTCTGTAAGGACAAGGCTTATTAGTAACAAATATCATTTCAAAAAGATTTTAAAACTAAGATACATGGACCACTTACAATAACTAACAATTTGAATGATATGCTATGTATTATTGTTGAGGTTATGTTGCTATGTGTTTTGATATGCTGGTATAAAAATGAAATTGTTTTAACTTATTTTAACATGTGAAGCTTTTAAGGTAAATATGATGAATTAGTCACTGTATTTTCTGAAATCAGTTTTGGTTTTTGTGAAATTGGTAAAATGTATGTATTTTTTTGTGTATGGACCCCAGGAAGACTAGCGACCACTTTGTGGAAGCTAATGGGGCTCCAAATAAATAAACAAAATAAACAAAATAACATGTGTTTATGCATAAAAGTGATGCAGAATAACGTCATAACATGTATTTATGCATAAAAGTGATGCAGAATGATGCCATAACATGTATCTATGCATTAAAGGGATGCAGACAGAAGTCATAACAGGTATTTATGCATAAAAGTGATGCGCAATGACGTCATAACATGTGTTTATGCATCAAAGTGATGCAGAATGATGTCATAACATGTATTTATGCATAAATGTGATGCAGAATGATGCCATAACATGTATTTATGCAAATAAGTGATGCAGAATGACGTCATAACAGGTATTTATACATAAAAGTGATAAAGAATGACGTCATAACAGGTATTTAACCATAAAAGTGATGCAGAATGACGACATAACATGTATTTATGCAAGAAAGTGATGCAGAATGATGTCATAACAGGTATTTATGCATAAAAGCGATGTGGAATGACTTCATAAAATGTATTTTAGCAAAACAGTGATGCAAAATGACGTCATAACATGTATTTATATATAAAAGTGATGCGGAATGAAGTCATAACATGTATTTATGCATCAAAGTGATGCAGAATGATGTCATAACACGTATTTATGCAAAAAAGTGATGCAGAATGATGCCATAACATGTATTTATGCAAATAAGTGATGCAGAATGACGTCATAACAGGTATTTATACATAAAAGTGATGCAGAATGACGTCATAACACGTAATTATGCATAAAAGTGATGTGGAATGACGTCATAACATGTATTTATGCATAAAAGTGATGCAGAATGACGTCATAAAATGTATGTATGCATAAAAGTGATGTGGAATGATGTCATAACATGTTTTTATGCATCAAAGTGATGCAGAATGATGTCATAACATGTACTTATGCATAAAAGTGATGCAGAATGATGTCATAGCATATAGTTATGCATAAAAGTGATGCAGAATGATGCCATAACATGTATCTATGCATTAAAGGGATGCAGACAGAAGTCATAACAGGTATTTATGCATAAAAGTGATGCGCAATGACGTTATAACATGTATTTATGCATAAAAGTGATGCGGAATGACGTCAAAACATGTATGTATGCATAAAAGTGATGTGGAATGACATCACAACATGTATTTACGCATAAAAGTGATGCAGAATGATGTCATAACATGTATCTATGCATTAAAGGGATGCATACAGAAGTCACAACAGGTATTTATGCATCAAAGTGATGCGCAATGACGTCATAACATGTATTTATGAAAAAGGTGATGCAGAATGAAGTCATAGCATGTAGTTATGCAAAAAAATGATGTGGAATGACATCACAACATGTATTTACGCATAAAAGTGATGCAGAATGATGTCATAACATGTATTTATGCATAAAAGTGATGCAGAATGATGTCATAACATGTATTTAAGCATAAAAGTGATGAAGAATGACGTCATAACATGTATTTATACAAAAAAGTGATGTAGAATGACGTCGCAACATGTATTTACGCATAAAAGTGATTCAGAATGACGTCATAACATGTATTTATGCATAAAAGTGATGCAGAATGACGTCATAACATGTATATATGAAAAAAGTGATGCAGAATGACTTCATAACATTTATTTATGCAAGAAAGTGATGCAGAATGATGTCATAACAGGTATTTATGCATAAAAGTGATGCAGAATGACGTCATAACAGGTATTTAAGCAAAAGAGTGATGCACAATGACGTCATAACATGTATTTTATAAAAAAGTTATGCGGAATGAAGTCATAACAAGTATTTATGCATAAAAGTGATGCAGAATGACGTCATAACAGGTATTCAAGCAAAAGACTGATATAGAATGACGTCATAACATGTATTTTTATTAACAAGTGATGCGGAATGAAGTCATAACATGTATTTATGCATAAAAGTGATGCAGAATGATTTCAAAACATGTATTTATGCATAAAAATGATGCAGAATGACGCCATAACATGTATTTATGCAAAAAAGTGATGCAGAATGACGTCATAACAGGTATTTATGCATAAAAGTGATGCAGAATGACGTCATAACAGGTATTTAACCATAAAAGTGATGCAGAATGACGTCATAACATGTATTTTATAAAAAGGTTATGCGGAATGAAGTCATAACAAGTATTTATGCATAAAAGTGATGCAGAATGACGTCATAACAGGTATTTAACCATAAAAGTGATGCAGAATGACGACATAACATGTATTTATGCAAGAAAGTGATGCATAATGATGTCATAACAGGTATTTATGCATAAAAGCGATGTGGAATGACTTCATAAAATGAATTTTAGCAAAACACGTATTGCAAAATGACGTCATAACATGTATTTATATATAAAAGTGATGCGGAATGAAGTCATAACATGTATTTATGCATCAAAGTGATGCAGAATGACGTCATAACATGTGTTTATGCATAAAAGTGATGCAGAATAACGTCATAACATGTATTTATGCATAAAAGTGATGCAGAATGATGTCATAACACGTATTTATGCATAAAAGTGATGCAGAATGATGCCATAAAATGTATTTATGCAAATAAGTGATGCAGAATGACGTCATAACAGGTATTTATGCATAAAAGTGATGCAGAATGACGTCAAAACAGGTATTTAACCATAAAGGTGATGCAGAATGACGACATAACATGTATTTATGCATAAAAGTGATGCGGAATGACATCATAACATGTATGTATGCATAAAAGTGATGTGGAATGATGTCATAACATGTTTTTATGCATCAAAGTGATGCAGAATGATGTCATAACATGTACTTATGCATAAAAGTGATGCAGAATGATGTCATAGCATGTAGTTATGCATAAAAGTGATGCAGAATGATGCCATAACATGTATCTATGCATTAAAGGGATGCAGACAGAAGTCATAACAGGTATTTATGCATAAAAGTGATGCGCAATGACGTCATAACATGTATTTATGCATAAAAGTGATGCGGAATGACGTCATAACATGTATGTATGCATAAACGTGATGTGGAATGACATCACAACATGTATTTACGCATAAAAGTGATGCAGAATGATGTCATAACATGTATCTATGCATTAAAGGGATGCATACAGAAGTCATAACAGGTATTTATGCATCAAAGTGATGCGCAATGACGTCATAACATGTATTTATGAAAAAGGTGATGCAGAATGACGTCATAAAATGTATTTATGCATCAAAGTGATGCGGAATTACGTCATAACATGTAATTATGCATAAAAGTGATGTGGAATGACGTCATAACATGTATTTATGCATAAAAGTGATGCGGAATGACGTCATAACATGTATGTATGCATAAAAGTTATGTGGAATGATGTCATAACATGTATTTATGCATAAAAGTGATGCAGAATGACGTCATAACATGTATTTTATAAAAAAGTTATGCGGAATGAAGTCATAACAAGTATTTATGCATAAAAGTGATGCAGAATGACGTCATAACAGGTATTTAACCATAAAAGTGATGCAGAATGACGACATAACATGTATTTATGCAAGAAAGTGATGCAGAATGATGTCATAACAGGTATTTATGCATAAAAGCGATGTGGAATGACTTCATAAAATGAATTTTAGCAAAACACGTATTGCAAAATGACGTCATAACATGTATTTATATATAAAAGTGATGCGGAATGAAGTCATAACATGTATTTATGCATCAAAGTGATGCAGAATGACGTCATAACATGTGTTTATGCATAAAAGTGATGCAGAATAACGTTATAACATGTATTTATGCATAAAAGTGATGCAGAATGATGTCATAACACGTATTTATGCATAAAAGTGATGCGGAATGATGCCATAAAATGTATTTATGCAAATAAGTGATGCAGAATGACGTCATAACAGGTATTTATGCATAAAAGTAATGCAGAATGACGTCAAAACAGGTATTTAACCATAAAGGTGATGCAGAATGACGACATAACATGTATTTATGCATAAAAGTGATGCGGAATGACGTCATAACATGTATGTATGCATAAAAGTGATGTGGAATGATGTCATAACATGTTTTTATGCATCAAAGTGATGCAGAATGATGTCATAACATGTACTTATGCATAAAAGTGATGCAGAATGATGTCATAGCATGTAGTTATGCATAAAAGTGATGCAGAATGATGCCATAACATGTATCTATGCATTAAAGGGATGCAGACAGAAGTCATAACAGGTATTTATGCATAAAAGTGATGCGCAATGACGTCATAACATGTATTTATGCATAAAAGTGATGCGGAATGACGTCATAACATGTATGTATGCATAAACGTGATGTGGAATGACATCACAACATGTATTTACGCATAAAAGTGATGCAGAATGATGTCATAACATGTATCTATGCATTAAAGGGATGCATACAGAAGTCATAACAGGTATTTATGCATCAAAGTGATGCGCAATGACGTCATAACATGTATTTATGAAAAAGGTGATGCAGAATGACGTCATAAAATGTATTTATGCATCAAAGTGATGCGGAATTACGTCATAACATGTAATTATGCATAAAAGTGATGTGGAATGACGTCATAACATGTATTTATGCATAAAAGTGATGCGGAATGACGTCATAACATGTATGTATGCATAAAAGTTATGTGGAATGATGTCATAACATGTATTTATGCATAAAAGTGATGTGGAATGACGTCATAAAATGTATTTATGCATACAAGTGATGCAGAATGACGTCATAACATGTATTTATGCATAAAAGTGATGCAGAAAGACGTCCTAACATGTATTTATGCATAAAAGTGATGCTGAATGACGCCATAACATGTATTTATGCATAAAAGTGATGCAGAATGACGTCATAACATGTATTTTTGCATAAAAGTGATGCAGAATGACGTCATAACATGTATTTATGCAAGAACGTGATGCAGAAAGACATCATAACAGGTATTTAAGCAAAAAAGTGATGCAGCATGATGTCATAACATGTATTTATGCATAAAAGTGATGCATATTGACGCCATAACATGTATTTATGCATAAAAGTGATGCAGAAAGACGTCATAACAGGTATTTATGCATAAAAGTGATGCGCAATGACGTCATAACATGTATGTATGCATAAAAGTGATGTGGAATGACATCACAACACGTATTTACGCATAAAAATGATGCAGAATGACGTCATAACTAGTATTTATGCATAAAAATGATGCAAAATGACGTCATAACATGTATTTAACCATAAAAGTGATGCAGAATGACGACATAACATGTATTTATGCAAGAAGGTGATGCAGAATGATGTCATAACAGGTATTTATGCATAAAAGCGATGTGGAATGACTTCATAAAATGTATTTTAGCAAAACAGTGATGCAAAATGACGTCATAACATGTATTTATATATAACAGTGATGCGGAATGAAGTCATAACATGTATTTATGCATCAAAGTGATGCAGAATGACGTCATAACATGTGTTTATGCATAAAAGTGATGCAGAATAACGTCATAACATGTATTTATGCATAAAAGTGATGCAGAATGATGCCATAACATGTATTTATGCAAATAATGATGCAGAATGACGTCATAACAGGTATTTATACATAAAAGTGATGCAGAATGACGTCATAACAGGCATTTAACCATAAAGGTGATGCAGAATGACGACATAACATGTATTTATGCAAGAAAGTGATGCAGAAAGACATCATAACAGGTATTTATGCATAAAAGCGATGTGGAATGACTTCATAAAATGTATTTTAGCAAAACAGTGATGCAAAATGACGTCATAACATGTATTTATATATAAAAGTGATGCGGAATGAAGTCATAACATGTATTTATGCATCAAAGTGATGCAGAATGATGTCATAACACGTATTTATGCAAAAAAGTGATGCAGAATGATGCCATAACATGTATTTATGCAAATAAGTGATGCAGAATGACGTCATAACAGGTATTTATACATAAAAGTGATGCAGAATGACGTCATAACACGTAATTATGCATAAAAGTGATGTGGAATGACGTCATAACATGTATTTATGCATAAAAGTGATGCGGAATGACGTCATAAAATGTATGTATGCATAAAAGTGATGTGGAATGATGTCATAACATGTTTTTATGCATCAAAGTGATGCAGAATGATGTCATAACATGTACTTATGCATAAAAGTGATGCAGAATGATGTCATAGCATATAGTTATGCATAAAAGTGATGCAGAATGATGCCATAACATGTATCTATGCATTAAAGGGATGCAGACAGAAGTCATAACAGGTATTTATGCATAAAAGTGATGCGCAATGACGTTATAACATGTATTTATGCATAAAAGTGATGCGGAATGACGTCAAAACATGTATGTATGCATAAAAGTGATGTGGAATGACATCACAACATGTATTTACGCATAAAAGTGATGCAGAATGATGTCATAACATGTATCTATGCATTAAAGGGATGCATACAGAAGTCACAACAGGTATTTATGCATCAAAGTGATGCGCAATGACGTCATAACATGTATTTATGAAAAAGGTGATGCAGAATGAAGTCATAGCATGTAGTTATGCAAAGAAATGATGTGGAATGACATCACAACATGTATTTACGCATAAAAGTGATGCAGAATGATGTCATAACATGTATTTATGCATAAAACTGATGCAGAATGATGTCATAACATGTATTTAAGCATAAAAGTGATGAAGAATGACGTCATAACATGTATTTATGCAAAAAAGTGATGTAGAATGACGTCGCAACATGTATTTACGCATAAAAGTGATGCAGAATGACGTCATAACATGTATTTATGCATAAAAGTGATGCAGAATGACGTCATAACATGTATATATGAAAAAAGTGATGCAGAATGACTTCATAACATTTATTTATGCAAGAAAGTGATGCAGAATGATGTCATAACAGGTATTTATGCATAAAAGTGATGCAGAATGACGTCATAACAGGTATTTAAGCAAAAGAGTGATGCACAATGACGTCATAACATGTATTTTATAAAAAAGTTATGCGGAATGAAGTCATAACAAGTATTTATGCATAAAAGTGATGCAGAATGACGTCATAACAGGTATTCAAGCAAAAGACTGATATAGAATGACGTCATAACATGTATTTTTATTAAAAAGTGATGCGGAATGAAGTCATAACATGTATTTATGCATAAAAGTGATGCAGAATGATTTCAAAACATGTATTTATGCATAAAAGTGATGCAGAATGACGCCATAACATGTATTTATGCAAAAAAGTGATGCAGAATGACGTCATAACAGGTATTTATGCATAAAAGTGATGCAGAATGACGTCATAACAGGTATTTAACCATAAAAGTGATGCAGAATGACGTCATAACATGTATTTTATAAAAAAGTTATGCGGAATGAAGTCATAACAAGTATTTATGCATAAAAGTGATGCAGAATGACGTCATAACAGGTATTTAACCATAAAAGTGATGCAGAATGACGACATAACATGTATTTATGCAAGAAAGTGATGCGGAATGAAGTCATAACATGTATTTATGCATCAAAGTGATGCAGAATGACGTCATAACATGTGTTTATGCATAAAAGTGATGCAGAATAACGTCATAACATGTATTTATGCATAAAAGTGATGCAGAATGATGCCATAACATGTATTTATGCAAATAATGATGCAGAATGACGTCATAACAGGTATTTATACATAAAAGTGATGCAGAATGACGTCATAACAGGTATTTAACCATAAAGGTGATGCAGAATGACGACATAACATGTATTTATGCAAGAAAGTGATGCAGAAAGACATCATAACAGGTATTTAAGCAAAAAAGTGATGCAGAATGATGTCATAACATGTATTTATGCATGAAAGTGATGCATATTGACGCCATAACATGTATTTATGCATAAAAGTGATGCAGAAAGACGTCATAACATGTATTTATGCATAAAAGTGATGCAGAATGACGCCATAACATGTATTTATGCATAAAAGTGATGCAGAATGACGTCATAACATTTATTTTTGCATAAAAGTGATGCAGAATGACGTCATAACATGTATTTATGCAAGAAAGTGATGCAGAAAGACATCATAACAGGTATTTAAGCAAAAAAGTGATGCAGAATGATGTCATAACATGTATTTATGCATAAAAGTGATGCATATTGATGCCATAACATGTATTTATGCATAAAAGTGATGCAGAAAGACGTCATAACATGTATTTATGCATAAAAGTGATGCAGAATGACGTTATAACAGATCATGGATACTGTGCGGTAATCCAAATGTGGAAGGGTGATGATTTTTCATCATTACGTAAAAGAACCATCGCAGTCACGTGGGTTGTGTGCATGCACAAGCCTGCCGTCAGTCATGCCTGAGTCTAAGTGCACTAAATGTAACAGAGCTCGCACGGTTCGTACGTGTGACCATGACGTGCACGGGACTCTCCAAATTCAAACTGTTTAAAACATTTTGGCCTGATTCAGTCTGACATGCGCACACAAGAAGAGTGCGCAGCCAGAGCCGGTGGTCCAAAACAGGTCAGGAGAAAGATCAGAGCAAGAACTCCTGAGCCTGCGCTCACGAACGAACCAAACCTTTTGAGTCTCGCTTGGCTGGGAACTGACACAGAAACACACGTAAGGAAACAGCTGACATATCTCAGACAGAGCAGGAGAGAAGCTGTGGGAGAATATTTGAACGATCTCATGAAACCTGAATGGAGACGTGATTACTGATATTTTAGCCCAGTGGAAATTTCAGAATAAAAGCGCAGCAACTTCCATTGCAGATATATTTCCGTTTTGAGTTAGTGTTGTGAGTTATTTTTTCATGTTATGAGTTAATTGTTTCGTGTTGTGAGTTAATCTTTTTAGTGTTGTGACGAATTGTAGTATGTTATTTTGTGTTGTAAAACCTAAACTGTTGTGTTGTGACCCTTCTGGGCCACCGAAGATCATTGGTAAATTCAAAGACATTTTTAAACAAAGACTAGTCTGTCTCCTCTGTTCATGATGTGCATTTTTTAAATATTGTCATAAGAAACGTAATCATGTGTGCAATAATAAATTTGGCATATGGGGAACACATGAAACCGATTTTTAAATCGCTGCATTGGCTCCCTGGGTGCTTCAGCATTGAATTTAAAGCTCTTTTGTTGGTTTATAAATGTTTTTATGGTCTCAGGCCGTCATATTTATCTGATATGATTTTAAAGTATGAGCCCTCGCTGACCTTGAGGTCCTCTTACTAGCCGATCATATCCTGTTATTAATTTACGTCATAGATTTACAGCAGATAACTTCACATTTCTGTCTGTGTGTGTCTCATTACATTGCATTGAAGACACGGAGGATGTTTAGAGAACAGATTTATTTATTTTAAAAAGCACAAAAGCACGTTCATTCTCATGATGATCTGGTACGCCCTCATTGAGTCATCTAGCATAACAACAATAGCAGTACGTCACGTTTCCCAGCATGCTTTGCTGCCAATCATTGGTCTTGTTGTAAAACCTTGGTCACAGGGACATGGTGATTGGCCAATGATTGTCAGCAAAGCATGCTGGGAAACGTGACGTACTGCTATTGTTGTTATGCTACTAGCTAAAGGTAAGTGCTTCAGGCGAAGCAGCCAGCTTAATATGATATTTTTCAGATTTTCATCGAGACAATAACAGATCTGTCATGTGAGGGGGCTCGAGAGCAGGTAGGATCCAGACGCAGAGGCAGGAGGCAAACGGTTCCAGGGCAGATGGGGACCAAAGGAAGTAAAACTCAAGAAACATGACAAAACAGGAAACCTTTCAAAATAAAACAGGAAACAGAACCAAACAAGACAGAACAAGAACTAACACAACAAACTGAAACAATGACAGTACCCCCCCCCTCAAGGAACCGCTCTGAGGTTCCAAAAGTCAACTGAGGGGTGGGCCCCAGAGGACAAACCTCGACGGGCATAAATGTCAGAGTCTGGAGGACGGCCGGGGGGCCGAGCGGTCCGGCGAGGCAGGTCCGTAGGACGGCCGGGAGGCCGAGCGGTCCGGCGAGGCAGGTCCGGAAGACGGCCGGGAGGCCGAGCGGTCCGGCGAGGCAGGTCCGGAGGACGGCCTGGAGGCCGAGCGGCCCGGCGAGGCAGGTCAGGCGTGGAGGCGTCGTCAGGCGTGGAGGCGTCGTCAGGTGTGGAGGCGTCGTCAGGCGTGGAGGCGTCGTCAGGTGTGGAGGCGTCGTCAGGCGTGGAGGCGTCGTCAGGCGTAGAGGCGTCGTCAGGCGTTGAGGCGTCGTCAGGTGTGGAGGCGTCGTCAGGCGTAGAGGCATCGTCAGGCGTAGAGGCGTCGTCAGGCATGGAGTCAGGCATGGAGTCGGGCATGGAGTCGGGCATGGAGTCGGGCATGGAGTCGGGCATGGAGTCGGGCATGGAGTCGGGCTTGGAGTCGGGCTTGGAGTCGGGCTTGGAGGAGTCGGGCATGGAGGAGTCGGGCATGGAGGAGTCGGGCATGGAGGAGTCAGGCTTGGAGGAGTCGGGCATGGAGTCAGGCTTGGAGGAGTCGGGCATGGAGTCAGGCTCTGGCGGGTCGGGCCAGCAGTCAGGCTCTGGCGGGTCGGGCCAGCAGTCAGGCTCTGGCGGGTCAGGCGTGGAGCCGAGCTCTGGCGGGTCAGGCGTGGAGCCGTTGGAAGCGGGGACCGGTTGGGGTGCAGGCGGCACCCCCCTGGGAGCCGGGACGGGTCGGGGTGCGTCCGGGACCACCACTGAACGTGGTTGTGGTGCATCCGGGACCACCACCGGAACATGACGGGGATGGGGTGCATCCGGCACCACCACTGAAAGGGATGTGGTGCGTGCCGGACCACCTCTGGAACAGGAAGGGGACGGCGGGGACGGCGGGGACGGCGGGGACGGCGGGGACGACGGCGACGACGACCCCCCCTCAGGGCAAGACGGCTCCCAGTAAAGTCCAGGGGGCTCCCACTCCAGGCATACGAGGAGAACTGGGCCTGGTCGAAGACCCAATAAGACCTCGTATGCTCGGCTTTCCGGCAGTAGGCCTCTAGCAGCCGCATGTCCCGCTCTGCTGGGTCCAGAAAATATGGCTGGTCCATTCTGTCATGTGAGGGGGCTCGAGAGCAGGTAGGATCCAGACGCAGAGGCAGGAGGCAAACGGTTCCAGGGCAGATGGGGACCAAAGGAAGTAAAACTCAAGAAACATGACAAGACAGGAAACCTTTCAAAATAAAACAGGAAACAGAACCAAACAAGACAGAACAAGAACTAAAGCAAAAAACAAGACACAACAAACTGAAACCATGACAAGATCCACCATTCTTGCTTTTATTTTTACCCCTATTGAATGCTCACAGAGACACGGAAGTAGCGGCAGGAAGCGGCTTTTGCAGCAAGATGACTGAGGGCGTACCAGATCATCATCATGTGAATGAACGTGAATACGATGGATGCTTTTGTGCTTTTTAAAATAAATAAATCTGTTCTCTAAACATCCTCCTTGTCTTCAATGCAATGTAATGAGACACACACAGACAGAAATGTGAAGTTATCTGCTGTAAATCTATGACGTAAATTAATAACAGGATAAATGATCGGCTAATTAGTTAGCATGTAGCCTAATAGCCTTCGAATGTAAAGCGACTGACTGCTAAAGTTAATAAAAGACAAGTCCTGAATATTATTATTCCTATTCGACCCTAAACTACAATATCAGCTGTCTGTCAACCGACCAGCCAGTTGCCCAAATGACGGCATACATCAAAGAGCTCTGCGGCGGCGCTAGTAGCCTAGCAGGAGCTATCGTATGACAAAGCAGCCTAATTATCATAGATCTTTTGATATTTTTCTTATATTCATTGAGACAGTAATAAAGTGATCATTTTTGTTTTTCATGTTCCTTTTTTGAACGAATATGGGTCACAGAGACACGGAAGTTACCGCTGAAAGCGGCTTTTGCCGGCGTACAGAGAGCATATCCGCGTGAATGACTTATGACGTGAATAATTATTGCATTCGAACGGATTAATTATTGTGTTCGAACGACATAATTATTGCGTTTGCACGAGTTAATCATTTCGAGGGAACGGAATAGTATTTTGAGGGAACACAATAATATCTTGTGGGAACGGAATAGTATCTTGTGGGAACGGAATAGTATTTCGTGCGAACGAGATAATAATCTGTGGGAACAAGATATATTTTTATATCTTAATGTCAGGACACGGGCTCCGTAGGTTCCTGACTGAGGAGTTGCAGACTTTCTCCTGCAGAGCAGCAGCTGACTTCAGCGTCGTCATGGGAACACAGTCTGCTGCTGCTTCTGGAAACGTCTTCAAGGCTGTGGTGGGACTTGTTGGTCTGGAGGACAGATTCTCTGAGCAAATGCTGCTTCAGCTTCAAGCTTCAGCTCTTTTCTTCTGGCAGAGCTTAGAAGAAATGGAAACCTCCTTTGTTCTGACTGTTTGCTCCAAATCACAGATTCAGGAATTCCTCCAAGAAGTTCAGCTCAGAGATCATCAGCAGAGAAAAGCCTGAAGTTCTGATGGAAAATGACAACAGAACATGATCAATATTATTGATCCACATGGAATCCAGAAGAAACTCTGAGGTGAAGACATGAAGACACAAGCTTCAGAGACATGAGGAGAAGTCAGAGTGGATTCATTCTTGACTTTCTTCTCACATCTTCTCTTCAGAACATCTTTGTCTTTGATCCTTCAAATCTTCAGGACTCCAATTGTGAAATCTGATCATCCATGGATTGTTTTTGTGGGATCAGATCCAGAGTTGCTGAAAGTTCTGCTGCCCTCTGCTGGTCAAAGTGTCCAAACAGCAGAGAGGAGATTCTCTGGGATTCATTGGAGTCCAGATTCTCCTGGATGTGAACAGTCTCTGCTTCTGGAACAAAAGAGTCCTTCTCAGAGCAGCATTGAGGATCTGTTCTGTCCGGCTGAGAGCGCTCCCTGCTGGTAGGAGACAGAACCACATCAGCTGCTTTTCTTTGGCCGTTCAGAAACAGTCTGGAGACTCTAAAAAACCTCCACTTCCTGAAGCAAACGGATGCAGACCATCATGTTTGATCCTCTTCCTTCAGAAACGGCTCCATTGTTCCATCGCTCAGCAGTTTGACTAAAGCAGCTGAGAGTCTTGATGCAAACAGACCTCAGCAGCTCATCCAGAACGCCATGACAGAAGCACATGCAGCAGCACGTGCACGCTCCCAGAGAACAGCAGCTGATCCAAGTCCTGACTTTGAGGTGAGACCTTTCTGTTCTGCTTGGACCACACTTCAACATGAACTTCATTTCCCATCATTCCATCTGTCAGGAGAGAACAGCTGCAATCAGCTTCCTTCAGGAATGACTGCAGGTAGAAGGATCTTTCATTCTTCAGCACCACCAGGACCCACATCCAGCCCATCAACAGCCAGAACATCAGTGACATCAGCGTCTGATCTTCATCACATCATCATCATCAAAGGACCACCTCTACGTTTTTACAATCTGATGGATTTCAGTCTTTCTGCAGCTCCTCATCAAGTGGATTGTCAAATATTTTCATTTCCTGTTTCATGTTTTAAATGTTAAAGAAAAATCTTTCCAGTTTTAAAAAGATGAGACTTATTGGAAAGACCCTGTCTGCTGCAGGACCTGTACAGGTGAATTGTGGGTAATAATGTTCTGTTTGGGATATTTGCTGGATTCTGGATGTTGACAGTTGTGTTGGTCTTGATTGTTTACCGTTGTGGTTTGGATGTTTGTTGTTATTTGTAGCACAGCTGAGTAGGTTCTTCATAGACAACATGTTGCTCTGCCAATGTGCATTTGGGCCAACTTGATTGGGCTGTTTGGAAGAATAATGAGGATAAATGAGAGCCTCCATCAGATCATGTTTCTGCTGTTTTTCAGAACTGCATCTGAACCTGAAAGCTGTCTGTCATATTTATGCAGCCTTTTTCCATAGAAACTGATCAAAACTGCAGACTCTATTGATTTCTCCATCAGATTTATGTCTAGGGGTGTAACGATACGTTACGATACGATACTAATCTCATTTCTAAAAGCAGAAGTTATCCTAAAGTGTGATTCAACACCATTAGTGATGTTGTGATGCCCAGTCCACCTGCTGTCCCCATCCATTCAAATGATGATTGTGATATTATTTTTAATTAACAAAGTCAGATCTGTGAGAAGCTCTCTGTGTCCCACAGCTGGTCTTGTTTCATTTCCTAGTCCACCTCGGCCTGTGATTTTAGACACTTTCTCACTGTTTCTCTCCCTGAGCTAGTCAGAGTAGTTGGTACAATGAAGTCAAGTCAAGTCAAAGTAAAAGTAACTTTATTGTCAAGATCTACAATGTTGACACATACATAGAACTTGAAATGACGATTTATCGTATTTCGGGCAGATACTCGCTGCAGTGTTTTTCAGGTAAATACCCTAGGGCGGTTCAGTTAATTAACTCACCTGCTCAGCGTCCTATTTAAGCCAGGTGCGCAGTTGTTCATTCTTTCTTACCTTCAGCGCTCATTCTTCGCCCCACCCTCCTCCCCGGCTTCCACCTGTGGGCTCCGTAAAGGGGGGTTTTGTTACCCGAAAGTTTTATGGAAATTTTATGGAATTTTATGGAAGTTTTATGGAATTGAACGGTGCCTTATGCCAAACGAAAATATGTGAATGCCAACTTAAAGAATGTGGAAAAATGTCAAATAAATATTTCTTACTGCAAGCGTTGTCTGACTGAAATTGCATTTTCTCTTCTCTTCAGTCTAACGGGGAGATACCTTCAGACATAGAATAAACAGACTATAAACAAACTATAAATAGAAGAGGCCTGAATATAAATAGTATAAAAAACAAAAGTAAAAAAAGGAGAGAATAAAGTGACTGGAGAATAAAGTGACTGAAGTATAGTTACCTAATTTTTTAATGGCACTTGAGGACTTGTGGAAAGTGCAGTTAGTGCTGATGAGGTAGGTGATGTGCGTGTGTGTCAGGGATCAGCAGCGCAGGAGGGCAACGGGGCAGCAAGAGGGGAGGGGGGGCAGGGCTGGGAGAGAGTTCAGCTTCCTGACAGCCTGGAGGAGAAAACTGTCTCCGAGTCTGCTGGTCCTGGCCTGAAGACTGCGTAGTCTTCTCCCAGATGGCAGCAGACTGAAGGAGCTGTGGGATGGATGGGTGGGGTCAACTGCAACGCAGAGGGCTTTTCGGGTCAGGCGGGTGTTGTAAATGTCCTGGAGGGAGGGGAGGGGGGCACCGATGATCCTCTCAGCTGCCCTCAAGACGCGTTGGAGGGACTTCCGGCTGGACACGTTGCAGGCGCCTCAGAAGAGTGCCCATAGCCCCAGACTAACACCGCATCACTACCCAGGAGTTCTGGGCATTCCCCCGCCCCAACCCCAGGTACAAGCCAGGACCCCCCAAGGGGAACACGCCCCGCATTCCAGTTAGCCACCCCCCCGGCCCATGGTTGGTCCAGGAAGGAGCAAGGCAGAGGCCAGCAGCCCCCGCCCAGGAGAACCCACACCACAAGGACATGGACACCCCCGGCTCAGTGGCACTGGCAGTGATGTCCAAGCTACCCCCAGACCCCGCAGCCCTGGTGGATGTCACCCCACCCCTTCCCAGACCCAGGGAAAGAGTGATCCCAGCCTCAGGTGCAGATGGGGAGCCCATCCAGCACCGCTAGAATCCCCCCTCAAGTAGGGCCCCCCACCCCCAGCACAGCGGGGGTTGTGATTTACTGTGTTTTACTGTGGAGCACCTTGTGATTTTTTTCTTAAAATAGTCAAAAACAGGAATAACGGTTCTTCTAAAGTGTGATTTTTTTCCTTGATATTAAAACAGGGATTAAAATATGAGTAGCCTGAAAAATCATACTGTGCCTCAATAAATTGTTTCTAAAAATGATTCAAATACAACATTGATTTATTTCTCGGGGGTGAGGAAGCCATTTGATATGCTCTGCATTTTGGTTCTTAACTACACTGTTTATCTGAGTTGTTACCTACTAGGGATGGGTATCGTTAAGGTTTTAATGGTATTACTATTCCTATTGATACTGCTTATGGATCCGGTGTTTTAACGATACTCTTATCGATACTTTGAGGAAAAAATAAATAAATAAATAACATATTAAGAACAAAAAGTGTTTTATTTCCTCATTATGGAACAACATTGTTTTTTAACAAAACATTTTTTACATACGTTATGTCGTAATAGTGTACATAAGTTAATACTTACTTTTTTACTTTTTCTGTTTTTGCACATTTTGTATTTGTATTTTTGCACATTTTGAACACCCCTCACTTTTGCACATTGCTGTCATTCTTCTCTGCTTTTTGAACTGCTGTTACAATTGAATTTCCCCAATGTGGGATCAATAAAGAATATCTACATCTCTATCTCTTTACTTTAGACATGATAATGTTCCAACACAAAACTGGAATGCACTTGGATGTTTTAGATGATCAGAACCGGATTTAAAAACACTGTTAAACTATCAAATGAATGAACTCAGTAAGGGTGGGATTATATAAGCTTGCTTCTTCACTCCTTTTCAAGCAATAAATCAAACTCTACTTATACTTCAGTTAATGATCACTGTATTTAATCAAGCAAAAATGATTTAAGTGACGTTTTTGTTTTGTTTTGTTTTGTGTCTTTTTAATCTATGTATTTCATCATTTCTGTAATGACTTAGATAAATATGTGTAAATTCTTTATTGCTTTGACTACAATGCTTCAAATAAATCAATAAATCAAAAAATGTTTTGGCTGATATATTACTATATTTCATTTGGCAATACTTGTATTGATTCCAAATGCTGTCAGGAAATTGATTCAATTATTGATTTTAATTATTTATGAGTGTGATGTTTCCTTTGATCTTTTGTCTATTTTCCACAACCTTGAATAGAGTTTTCCGCCTGTCAAACACCAAGAGGTGTTTGATGAGTGAGATGATGGAAACAAATTCACTTTGATGCAGACTCCTTTCTATTTAGTTATTTTTCTTTAAATCCAGTAAACCCAAAACATTATATTAATTGTATGGATGAGAACTATTTTTTAACAGGAAACAGCTGTTAGTTTGTTGTGGGTCTGGAATCATAAGCTGTGAGTCTAAGCCCCGCCCCCACCTCTGTACCCATTTGTTGTTTTCCCCCCCATGCAACCCCCGCCCCCCTCCAACATGTTCTGCACAGATGCAGCATACGGTCATCATAGCAGCAAGGTGACAGGATAGCAGGGGCGTCATGACGCAAATTTAATTAATTTTACACGGAAATGGGTAGTCTTAGTCTAGGGCAGGGGTCGGGAACCTTCTTGGCCGAGAGACCCATAAACGCCACATATTTTTAAATGTAATTTTGAAAGAGCCATACAATATTGTTGTGTCCCTTTCCCACACTGAGCCACGGAGACTTAACCTCTTTTAGGGTTCTTTATTCTGGTGACTGTAGACCGTAACAAACGCCGTTCAATTAATAATTCAACTCCTGAATCTCTCCCGCCGAGACGAGAACGCTTCTCCAAACTTAATATACCCTCAGCCCTCCCATTTCCCTTATTCGGCCCATAGCTGAACCCCATTGGTCCAAACTCCCTAACAACAGGCTGAGCTACAGAACCGAGGGCCAATCAGATCTCTGCATGATGAGTTCAAGGAACTCCGGAACTTATAACGCGACTCAACAGCCACCCAGTTAAATTCAGTCTGCTACAATATGTTTAAAAGGAAAAATACAACTTAATGCGTGCATTTTATGTAGTTTCAACACTTTTAAAGTCCAATTAGTCTGTGGATTCTTTTTAATAACATTGTAATGCTGTTGATAATAAATGATGAGTATTTCTCGTGGTAGTTTTGCTGATGGTCTAGTCCGGTTGATTCGTGGTGAGTTTTAGCTTCATGCAGGCGTTGAGACGTTAAACGTGATTGTAGGTTGGTCTGAATGTTCTTTAGATGTGACAAAGACTGCTCGTGGAGCCAAACACACACTCACGCTGCAGCAGTGGCGGTTCTACACTAACTTACACCCTGGGCGAGTAACCCCACCAGCCCAAAACAAAATCATAAAACTCTTCAGTGGGATTATTCCAAAAATATTTGGCATTTCCCTTATTTTGTGCTACACCAACAACAGAAATCCTCCAAAAAACCTCAATCCATAAAAAATGGTCTTCGCCCACCACCCCTCCCCTTCCCTCTGACACACGCGGCTCCGTCTCTATGACGGGAGGCGCAGCTGCGGCCCAGAGTTGATTGTCAGATAGAAAAAGACTCCCAATCACCTGTTAGTGTGATTCACCCAGCCACCGGTGAGTTGCGCCCCCCTCTAGAGTTTTTTGACTTGTTATGTTCCAAAGACTACCGCAAAGAGGTGTGGGCGCAAGTGTCTTGTAGCAGAGGGCGGTGGTCACGTGCGCGTCGGGTCTGCTGTGTCGGAGCAGGGAATTGTGGGAAATAATCCCCATTCCCTGCTTTTGTCGAAATTGGGTTGAACACGGGTGTTTATTCTGCCTAATTCCTTTTCATGTACCTGTTTTATGTTGTTTCACTCTGAGTTATTTCATCCTTTTTTTTTGCACCATAACTGTGAAGAGGGAACAGGATGAACACATTGTTAAGAGTCTGATGTGTTAAAATAAAGGTGTAAAATGTCGGCAGCTGCAGGCATGTCAAAATAAAAGCTCTAAGCTGCCTCTTTGAATTTAGTAGCACATTATGTGTAACGCACCGGGCACAGAAAATGCCGCCCCCCACAAAGTGCCGCATTTGTCCACCGCCCACTTCGCCCATATCAAAAACCGCCAATGCGCTGCAGTGAGTGATGGGTTGTGTGTTTTAAGCTATGACAATGTGTCCACTACCCCCCCCCCTCACTCATCCCGATCCACGTAACTGCGCACTCTTTCTCAGAGACGGGAGCGTGCAGTTTTAGGCACGGCAATTAACAGGTTTCTGGCTGGTACAAACTGTGAAATAACAGATAATAGTAAACTGATAGTGCTGGCGCTGATTTTTTTTCTCTCCAAGCACCGCTACTGCACCCCCCTCTGGCATCGCATCGCACACAAGAAGGACTGGTCTAATGAAAAAAGATTGTTTAATTAAAGATTTGTCTACGAGCCAGATGTGACCATCAAAGAAGCCACAGGTTCACAACCCCTGGTCTAGGGGGATAGAAAGTTTTTTTTTTTTTCTTTCTTGGGCGCTCACATGTCCCCTACAAGATCGCCGCTGACTGTCTTTCCAGAAAAACTTTCTGTCCTATAACAGACTCTGGTCGGCATTCACAGCTGCAGACACGCCCCCTCCACGTGCGCTAACGCTGATCTCTTCCTCCAGCCCGCTCTGACGGTGTTAAAGGCAACACAACAATCTGAAAACATGATAGTAATTTTACAAAAACACAGAAAGCCGCAGCATTTTGGACCGTTTAGCTGTTTCGTGCCATCTTAACATTAAGGGGGTCTTGAAGAATGTTGCCCCGGGGCTTGTTCAATGCCCGAGCTCAGTACCCATCCCTATTACCTATAAATACACATTGGTATTTGTCCAGTTATTTCTCTTCATTTTCAAAGCTGCCCAACTCAAATGGCTCAGGAGACAACGGAGGACGCTGGACAACTCCACTCATTTTAACTTAGTTTTATTTTCCACAAATGGAATGGATGAGAGCTTGATAACCTTGAAATAAAACAGAACATAATTAAACAGACATCAGAAATGTTTGTTGTTCAGCTCACCATGACTGCCAGAAAAAACCTCCACCTGCACACTGTCACCTAGTTAAATACCTCTTCCCATCTACCTACCTGGTAGATTAGGATTCACATTTCCCTTATACTGCCCACTGCAGCTATGGAGTTGATCCTACCTGGAATAATCCTCCAAATCAATGTTCAGGAGCAAAAATAAAGAAAATAGAAGACAAAAAGGCAGGATAGACAAATCTTAACAGTTTTTATTGATCATTTTATTTTAGTGTAAACTTACATCAGAAAATATCCATAAAAAAACTAATAAGGTACCAGAGTGAAAAGCAGCAGATTAAGAGGAGTTAATGGATGAAATCTTAACGATACCTATCTCTACTAGATGTTAACTCTAATAATTCAAAACAACTCATTTCTATTAACATGTACATTTAAAATAAATCATTTTGTGAAAAATGTTTTACATATTTTGTCAGCAGTGAAACTCAATGTCTAGTATCATTACAAACAGATTGAAATGTATTGATCCTTTACTTTTTTGCTTTTGATAATTGTGGCTTTGAGACGATGAAAACCTAACAAAACTGTCCAAGAAAATCAGGATAAGACAAGACCAGACTTTATTGATCACCCGAGGGAAATTCAATTGTTACAGCAGACAAACAATAAATATAGCAGTTAGAAAAACAAATAGTCAGTAAAAATTAAAATAGTTATAAAAAGTGGAAGTAAAAGTACACATCATAACTAAATAAGTAAATCCAGCAGCAGTTTCAGTAGTCCTAAACTGTGTCATTCTTTAGTCTAACTGCCGTTGGGACAAAGGACCTCCTGTAGCAAATCAACCAGTTTTTTTTTTTTTGAAAATTCATTTCTACACATTCAATACTCACTTGTGCATCCCTCTAATAAAGTTCCTTCATCAATATGGTATGGAGGCTCTGTGTACATGAAATGAAAGCTCAGGTAGCAATGGAGTTCATTAGAACATTGGGGTTTCACCCCAGAAGTTTAGAGCATTAAAAGCTTATTTTTAATTATTACATTTTTCTGAGATACAGAATTTTCCCCCTGTAAAATCTGCTGTGGTACAGGGGTTGAGAGGTCCACCTCTTATCAGAAAAGTTTAGAATTTAGAGTTTACGCTAAATCCTTACATTGTCAAGAAAAAGTTTTACAAGTTGTCATGTGTTTGTTGAGATTACATACATGACTAAAACTTTTTTTACATTCTTTACATGAAAAAGGCTTTTCTCCTGTGTGAGTTCTCATGTGTGTTTTGAGAGTAGATATTTGATTAAAACTTTTTTTACATTCTTTACATAAAAAGGGCTTTTCTCCTGTGTGAGTTCTCATGTGTTGTTTGAGAACAGATATACGACTAAAGTTTTTTTTACATTCTTTACAAGAAAAAGGCTTTTCTCCTGTGTGAGTTCTCATGTGTGTTTTGAGATGAGATGCATCACGAAAACTTTTTTTACATTCTTTACAAGAAAAAAGCTTTTCTCCTGTGTGAGTTATCATGTGTCTTTTGAGATGAAATAAACGACTAAAGCTTTTTTCACATTCTTTACAAGAAAAAGGCTTTTCTCCTGTGTGAGTTCTCATGTGTCTTTTGAGATTATATACATGACGAAAGCTTTTTTTACATTCTTTACAAGAAAAAGGCATTTCTCCTGTGTGAGTTCTCATGTGTCTTTTGAGATTGGATACATGACTAAAGCTTTTTTTACATTCTTTACAAGAAAATCGCTTATCTTCTGCATGGATTCTTGCATGAATTCTGAACAGAGATTTGTTACAAAAGCTTTTACCACATTCTTTACAGATATAACATCTTTCATCAGATCTAGTTTCCATGTAGTCAGAGAGGTTAGTAATTATTCTTGAGTTTTTACCAGACTTAATAGAGGAAATTCTTTCTTGTTTTGGAGATTGTTTGTATTTCTTACCTAGATTTGTCTTCTTGGGATTTTTTCTAACATCAGAGTCACACTGACCTTCTGACATGTGAGAACTGTCCACACTTTGGACATGTCTTCTGTCTCTTCTCTTCCTTTCATCTCTGTTCTGTGGGTCTGTCTCTTTATCTGTAATTGACGTTGATTCTTCATGTTGGTTTCCTTCTTCACACTGACTATCAGTTACATTAAAGCTCTGATTGTTTAGATCTGCTTCAATGTTCTCATCTTCCTCATAAGTAGGAATCTCCATCATGGTATCAGGTTCCTGCTTCAGATCAAGATGCTCTTCATCCTGCATGATGAAGAGTTCCCCTGGTTCCTCTTCAATTTGTGGAGGTTCTTGTTCCTCCTCCTCCTCCTCTTTAGTCTGTGGACATTCCGGTTCTTCCTGTTCCACTCTGAAGTTCCTCTGCTGGATGCAGAGATCTTCCTCTTTAGTCATCCAACACTGGGGGAGGACTGCAGAAACACAAGTAGAGGCCTTTTTATATGTTGTGGTGACTTTATTTATTGTTAAGTACCAATAAGAAATATTGTAGTATCATTCAGAATATGAACAATAAAAAACTTTCAATTTAAAATAAGTTTTTGGTTTTCTTTAGCACAACAATATAAAACTGTGCTGAAAAAGGCCCCCCTACACCTCCCCCTTATGAGGAGAGCTGTTTCAGTCAATAAATAGTCCGAACCAGTTAAAGATTGGGTTTTAGCTTGAAATGTAGTTTTGGAAATAGAATCTGTCTGAATCTCTGGAATTGGAGACATGGAGACATCAAAGAGGTTTAGATGGGATTTTGGGTGTGACAGAGAAATCTGCTGAAAAGAACTGAACTACAAACTTAGAACCACACACCACAAACAGATTGTACTTTTTTATCTGCTAACAATTTTCTCTTTGATCTGTTAAGGTTTCCTGTTTGTGGTTAGCTGGAAAGATTAATTAAGATCATATGATTTGAAGAATGTTGTCGGCTGCACTGACCAACAATGTCTTCTGTCTTTTCAACTGGAAGGGACACGCTGTTGATGGACTGCATGTTTGGAGAGCTTGAAGCTCAAGATAGAACAGTTGTTGAAGTGAACATACCGATAGTGTGGAGATGAAGATCAGAGTCACACTGACCTGCTGACATGTGAGAGCTGTCCACACTTTGGACATTACTTTTGTCCCTCCTCTTCCTCTGATCTCTGTTCTGTGGGTCTGTCTCTTCATCTTTAGTTGATGTTGATTCGTCATTTTGGTTTTCTTCATCCTGACTATCAGTTGCATTAAAGCTTGGCAGTTCCTCTTGAATCTGTGGAATTTCTGGTTCCTCGTGTTCCACTCTGAAGTTCTTCTGCTGGTTGCAGAGATCTTCCTCTTCAGTCATCCAATGCTGGGGGAGGACTGCAGGGACACAAACACATCAAGGAGCCTTTTATACGTTTCCAGGACTTTTGTTTTTTCCCAAGCATCAATAAACTCAGTGATCATTGAAGAAAATGTCTAAGGAGTCTGGAGAACCACAAGAGACTAATGGAAACAATAAATATAGATGCCATTATATTATTTAATAAACGTGTCATTAATTGTTTAAAATTAGAAATAAATAATCAAAGGTGTCATTAAAAGTGTCTATATTTAATTTAAATTCAATTTTAAATGATTTACAGAAGTTCCATTTCTAAGTTCTTCTAATACAATAATCCCCCGCCCCAGTTTAATATTCGCGCCCCGCCCATTCGAGGGTGGCAGCAGATGACGTCACAAACGTGAGACGCAGAACGGCGTTTATTCCGCGAATTTTGAAAAACGATTTACTCTGTATTTACTGTAAAGTATAATGACCCCAAGTTGGACAGAGCTGCGGGCAGGCGGCGCTCCCCTCTTTCTGCCAGTTGCTGGACCAC
Organism: Oryzias latipes; assembly: GCF_053564925.1. Classification (NCBI taxonomy): domain Eukaryota; kingdom Metazoa; phylum Chordata; class Actinopteri; order Beloniformes; family Adrianichthyidae; genus Oryzias; species Oryzias latipes. The sequence continues at coordinate 24,356,908 of NC_136238.1, read as the reverse complement.
AACGCATGTCAGCGGTCAGCGGTGGGCTGGTGACTGGTGGATTAGAGGGGGCGGGGCCTACCTGGGTGCGCGTTGGCTGAATGTTCTTCTCCGGTTGAGTGTATGAGCAGGCTGCGTTATTTTTGTTCGAGCTGTAACCATTCTGACAAGGTTGATAAAAGCCAATAAAAGCCCTGCATCATCTCCAGCTTCTGGAAATGAACCCAACCGGCAGAAAAAGGTTCTGACTCTGCAGAGGCCCTGGGAGTTTTAAAACAGCGTCAATTACTCGCGGATTTTCGTTATTCGCGCGAGGGGGGGGGGGGGGGTGAGGAACGTAACCCCCGCGAATACGGGGGGATTACTGTACTCTACATTCTATTCTATTTCTCCATCTGACATTGACACAGTTTAAAGGTGAACTTTGTTTCAGGCTGATGGTTAAAGTCCCTCCTTTTTTCCGCCTTGTGCAATGAGATGAGAAGAGAACTTGAAACTTTGTTCTTCCAGTTTGTTCTTTTGTTTTTCCCGGATTCCGTTTTTTTTTTTTAGGATTTTTTCCTTACCGCGGATGTCCAGTTTGGCTAAGTCAGTTTGTTAGTTCAGTTCTGTATTTTCATATTGAACTCTATGTATTCATGATCCTTTGAGCTCATGTTTCACTTTTTCAATTACCGATATGAAGCCCATCGAGATCACTGTTGTGAATTTGGGCTATACAAATAAAATTAATTTGAATTGAATTGATTTCTGGTTCTAAGAAAGGACAGTGCTGATTCCACTGGTGACAGAAACCAACACACAATAGTGTCTGATAAGCACACGTCAATGAACACTCATGGATCATGTGTGACACATGTTACTGGCATCTGCACTTATGGCGCACAGTCGGGACTTGAACACACCGGGGTGTGGTTCCACCAGCTCAAGCTATTGCTCCAGATGTGTACATTGGAATATGTAGACAAGTGGCATATGGACAGTTGTGGACAGATGTACACAACTGGACACAACTAAACACTGGACACAAATGGACACAAGTGGACACACTGGCCCCTCCAGCAGACAGGCTGCAGGTAAAGACAAACTCCAGAGTGTGTTCTCTGTTGTGAGCAACTGTGGGACATTTTTGCAATACGGGCAATTGCCCAGGGTGCAAATGTAACAGGGGGTGCCATCCCCATGCTTGGAAGACAAAAAAAATCTGCACCACAATCGGTTTTCTACTACTACTACTACTACTACTATCTGTTAAATCACAGACTTTGGAACGGCCTTAAACCTGTGAATTGCTGCATCTGCTGCTGCACAGTCCTGTCTTTGAGAAGGAAAAGGGGGGGGACTGTGGGCACAGGCAGCATGCCATCATGGCGTGCCTTTAGGGGACTCTGCTCATTCTAATAACGTCATTCTTTATTAAATATTTTAGAAATATTTATGACCGTTCTTTATTTTACATACAAATGTATTTTTGATGTCTGCCTGTGGTTTAGTTGGTGTCAGTATTTGACATAAAGACAGCAGGTAATGCAGGAAAACAGCTGCACTTAATGAGATCATAAATAAACTATAGATCATTTGTTAATGAATGTTTGAGGTTTTTGGAGGATTTTTACTGTTGGTGTTGAAAAAGAATAGGAAAATGTCAAATAATTTGAAGTAATCCCACTGATGAGTTCTATGATTTAATTTTTTATGTTTTATAAAACCTAAAAGTGATAATATTTCCAGGCTTTTTTGTTTTGCAGCATGTTCATATTTGTATAATTTTGACAGAATGTTTTTATGGAGAGCTAAATATTATACGTTATTTAAGGTTTCACAAAATTATTCTGGATTAATATTCCTGTCTGTTTTAAACATAATCAGTTCAGTTCAGTTTTAGTGTTTTCAGTAAATGTTTATCTTGTTCGGGCCAAAACTTAAGCGTGTTTTGGATTCAGGCCTCTCCGTGCGAATTAGTTTTTTAATGAGTTTATTAATTTGTGATTTTTTTTGTGTGTGTAAAATGGACAAATAGAGAACACAAAAGAAGGTCATGACATTTCTATGTGTGCAGGGGGAGGGGGTTTACTAGCCCAGGGAGTAAGTTAGTGTAGCACCGCCACTGAGTAAGACGGGTCCCCAAAAAGAAAAAGCATGAAGCTCAAAGGGCTTCTCTGTTTCTTTGATGAAGGTCACATACCTATGTGGTGTAGCTGCAGCTGTGGTTTCCAGATGACATCCAGCAGTCTGCGCTGACGACAGAGCTCCTGCTCGTACTGGACGATGGTTCCTTCACAGAGTCTGCAGATTTCTTCAGCAGCAGCAGCTAGTCGCTCGCTGATCAACTCTCTCAGAGACTGAAGGGAAGACATGGTTCCTGCTCCGATCTTCAGCTCCAACTCTCACAAACACCGCCGTCCTCTTCACTGCAGCTCCGATCGATCATCTGCTAGTCTCACAATCACAGCAATCCACGTGACGTTGTCTTTCCGTTCAACACTTCTTCACTCATTTACGACACTGGGATTTCCCACACGAACCACGTATCTTCCTGTCTGTCCAAAAACCTTACAAACGTCCTAAAAACACACCGCTGCTCTCTCAACACAAGCTAACGCTGCTAGCCTGCTAACAAGCTAACGCTGCTAGCGCCTCGTGCTGTTCTTCTTCTTTGTTTTGCTAACAGCGTCATGGTGCTTTAGCGCCACCAGCTGGTCTGGCGTGTTGTCTGTCGCTCACATAATGATGTCAAAGGCGGGGGGAAAAACCCTTTTTTAAAACTTTACTTTTAAAAAAGGGTTTAACTCATTGTCCCCCCCCCCCCCCCCCCCGTTTTTAAAGGGAGGGGGGGGGGCAATGAGTTATATCACTAGAGGAGACATCACGTGGTTCCTCATGGGAGGAAAGCACCGCCATCTTGGTGAGGTCAAGTTACTGCTGCAGTGAATGCATTTGAACACATTTTTTGCATAATACCAGTTCATTGTGCGGGTTTCAACTGCCAAAATCAGATAAATGAGTCCATGAAGGAGGTAGGTGTATCATTTCAAAGGTAAGTATTTTAATTATTTTTCTTTTAAGGCTGCAAGGGCTTCATTAATAGAACACATGTTGACATGCATGATGCTGCAGGGCTGTTATCAACATGCTGCATGATGTACATTTATTTTGCTGTCAATATAAATGTACATTTTATTTTGCTAAACCTGTATACAGTATGCTATGCTATTATAGTAATACAGATTTATACATTTCTTAATCTTTAACGGTACTACTACTCTTATCGATACTGCTTATCGATCCGGTACTCTTATCGTGCTCTTATCGATACTTTTTGAGGACGAAAAATAAATAAATAAATAACAAATTAAGAACATAAAGTGTTTTATTTCCTCATTGTGCAACAACACTGTTTTTTTTTTTAACAAAACATTTTACTTTATACATGAGAATGTTCCAGACAGGATATTTATTTAATTATATAATGTAATTATTTTCATTCTTCATAAGTGTGATGTTTGCTTTGATCTTTTGTCAATTTTTCACAACCTTGAATAGACTTTTTCCATCTGTCAAACACCAGAGTTAGGATTGAGTGAGATGATGGAAACAAATTCACTTTGATCCAGACTCCTTTCTATTTATCTATTTTTCTTTAAATCCAGTAAACCCAATAAATGATATTAATTTTACGGATAACAACTATCATTAGTCATTAATAATTATTAAATATTAGGAAGCACCTGATAGTTTGTCGCGGGTCTGGAATCATAAGCGGTGAATCTAAGCCCCGCCTGTCTACCTGTTTGTTTTGTGTAGAACACGCCGCTCCAGCGTGTTCTACACAAAACAGCGCAACATACGGTCATCGTAGCAGCATGGTGACAGCATGGTAAGGGCTCCTTGATGCAAACTTCATTAATTTTACACAGAAACGGGTGATCTTAGTCTAGGGCGCTCACGTGTCCCCTACGAGATCGCCACTGACTGTGTGTGCGCTGCCTTGTCTTGTGTGTGTGCGCGCGCGGCGCGTGCTCTCTGAACAACAGCCCCGCCCCCGTGCACACAAATAGACAGACAGAGCTCTCCTCTTCAACGAGAATACCGAAATTAATATAATCATTAATTAACGGAAATTGACTGACTTGGTGAGTTAAATCTGGCAGATAGCGCTTGTGGGACACACACACACAAAAACAGACAAAGTAACTTCTCCAGTGCCGATAGCAGAACCGTTCAGGTCAGTTCTTAACGATACTGCGGTCTTGAAGAATGCGGCCCCGGGGCTGCTTCAATACCGGGGCACGGTACCCATCCCTATTTCTAAATCAGTGACTGTACTTTTCTTGCAGGTTTCCAATGGATACAGACGTAAAGAAAAAGTGGATCTTAGCAATAAAAAGAACTAACCCAGATGGATCACTGTGGTACCAACTAGCAATACAGTCTGGCTATGTTCAGAACATTTGTGGAAACAGATTTAGATAAGAGGCCAGACTGTTTTTTTGTGTTCACCTTTGGACTTGTTTTGAATATTATTATTATTATTATTATTATTATTATTATTATTATTATTATTATTATTATTATTATTATTATTATTATTATTATTATTATTATTATTATTATTATTATTAATATAATTATTTTTATTATTATTTATTGACTTATTATTTATTTATTGTAATTTATTGTTTGTATTGATTTACTATTGATTTATTATTATTATTATTATTGACTTATTGTTGGGTTTTTCTAAATAATTTAAATTACATGTCAAAGAGGTCTAAAACTTCTAAATGTTTAGAAATTAATTTAAAAAAATCTTTATAATAATTTTTTTATTTGTAAGAAGTCCTGCAACAATGCATTTTCATTCAAGTTTGACTTGAATGACTGTTTCTCTTCTTCAAAAACAACAACAAATGATGTATCTATATATATATACATATATATATATGTTATATACATAAAATATAATATATTTATATATATATGTATAAATATATTTAAATTTAAAAATATATACAGTTTATAAAAGCTACTTAGACACCACTAAAATCAATAGAAATCAATGTCATGTGGGCGCCGTCGACTTCACCAAGATGGCGTTGCGCTCCGCCACCATCGGCCAGGCTTCTAAAGCAGGCGTGTCTCCTCTTGTGATATAACTCATTGGGAAAAAATAACACATTTTTAACTTCACTGGCAAATAAAGGTATAAACTGGCGGTTTTTATCAACGGTAGTTCGGTGTGACTTGTTTATTTCGACAAGAAAAATAATTTGACGACCAAAATGGAGAAGGGGGAACCTCTAGAACAGGACATGAATTTCCGGTTCCGGCTAATGATGTTAGGGCGCCATTTTGTCGTCTGAAGCCAGGTCTTCTTTATTTAACCGAACGAAGAAGAGCTACATACTTTCTGGACAACACCAGTCCTTATGAAATGAAATATGAAATATTATGAATTTTACGACATAAACCGGTGGTAGGAAACGTGATTACGTCTTTTCATGTTTTTGGAAAAAATAATATACATCTTTAGTCACAAGTTACGGTCAGCTGTTTGAGCGAGTTCGACCACGGGTGCTGTCAATGTTTTCATTTTATTTATTTATATTTATTTATATGAAAAAATTAATTGAATGAAAGGCAGAAAATGAAAATAGGGGTACTGTTCATAAAATTATAAATTATTTGATTTTCAATGTAGAAAATATTAATCTGATTATTTTTTCAATTAAAATTTTTCAAATTCCGATGACATAACCTGACAAAAATACAAAAATAAAGTGTTGTACAGTTACTGCATGATTCCTATTCAATTTGTTGCACAAAAACAAAAAATTCTGAAATAGATCACAATCTAGTCATTACTTTATTTAAAAATGCAAAAAAGTTTGATCCTATTACAAAATAATGTTTGTATAAGCCACAATAATAAGTTGAAATCAGTCAATTTATTTAGATGTACCCTTTATACATGTAAATACTAAAAAAGCTCACATGTGAAAGAGGAAAACAAATTAAGATTAATAAATGAATAATAATGATAATAACAACAATATAATAAAACGTCAGAGCCAAAGAAAGTGGTCTGAGAAGAAGCAGCTCTGAAGCTCTGCAGCTGACGGTGCAGCTTCAGGACTCATGAGGAGGACCACACTGCAGCGCCTCCTGCTGAAGCATCAGAGAGTCTGCAGACAGAAGATCCTTCCAACAGCAAAGAGGTCTGCAGGAGCTCTTTCCACCACCAGCAACAACCTGAACCAAGCAGGACCTACAAGAAGTTCAGCCACTAAACTTCCACAACTCAGAAGCTCTGAGCTCCGTCTGAGTCTGCAGAGATGCTGAGCTCCTCAGCTGCTGCAGCTCCCACAGTCACATGAAGGTCTGCAGCTGCAGCAGGAAGTCCAGATGTTTGCAGCTGCTGCAGCTTTCAGCCTGGAGCTTCTTCAGATGAAACAGTGATGCTGGAAACAGTTTCATCCTTTGAACCAGATGGATCTGAATCTAGAGTCAAAGATTCTAAGGAAATCATGGATTCACAGACATTTGATTGAATTTCTGTCTGGATCAGAAACCAACAGCAGACATTTCAAGCCGTCTTCTGTTCCTAATGTTCATTCCCCGCCATCATTGAAAGCTTTTGGAATAGTCCCTAAAGCCAGCGATCGGGCCGCTTTGGAGCATGAACTCATCACTCGGTGTCACGGTGGCAGAGAGATGACAGATCCCAAATCTGAGGCTGAAATGATCACGTCCTACCAGCTCCACTCTGGATTTGGGACCAAAAACCTTTGAAGATGTTGGAGCATTGTTGGAGAATAGACTGACAACATTTGTTTGGAAGATTGACCTTTGACCCCTCCCTCATGTGTTCCTCATCCAGCTGCAGACACACCACTACAGCTCACATTCCACTTCTGATCCAGCAGTTAGAACCAGAGCCTGCATTTGCAGCAGGTTCCAACCCACTGACCACTGATCCACACAGGGGGACGTCCTAAGGGGCGGAGTCAGCCACTGGAGAGAGCAACAAGGAGAAATGGGGGTCACTCTGGGCCTCTCTGTGTCTGGACCTTCAGAGGGACAGTGGTTTGGTCCAGAACACGGATGCTAAACTAGCTCTCTGGAAACTTGAACTTGTTGAATGGGAAACTTCCTGAAATCTTCTTCATCTGTTGACTTGTTCTTTCTTCATCTGAATGAGCTCAGTCCTCTCCCAAATCCAACTCCATCTATCTTCAGTGCTTTGGACTGAGTTGGAGCAGAACTAGAGCTTTCTCCAGATGTCCTAGTACTTTTAGATCAGTGTCTTCCAATATTTGGAGCCCAATAAAGTTACTGGCAATAAAGACGTGTTCACACAAAGAAATTAATTTGATGCTATTTTCTTTAAACAAATCAAAATAAAGTTCATAAAGTAAAACATGGAAGGTATTTCTGTGTAAACTAGAGTTATAATTTGTTCAGTAAAAAATATTTTGTCAAAAATTAAATGTCGTCTCCTGTGTGGAGGTATTTCAGTTCATTAAAAACTGACATAAATGAGTTACGTTCACTGCAAACTGTGCAGAAGGCATGTTCTTTCTAAAACTGCAAATAGCACCAACCTTTTTTATCACCTGAAGCTGAGTCTCCATTTGATAATTCAAAAAAACAATAACATTTCAGCAAATACTTGCTTCGTTCAAGAAAAAAACACCTTGAAGCCTTGATACAGACCGACACATCAGTAACTTTGGGACAGAAAGGACGATACGTGGTTCAATTCCAAATGATCCTTTTGGCTAAAGTGTTGCAAAAATCCTGCTGGATTCATTCAGTCTTTCCCGTCTGGACAGATTTCTTTGACGCCTTTTTTTTCATGTAAATTCAGTCAAACATGTTGATCCTTCATGATGTGGATGAGTTGATATGAAACAGTGTTTTCTGCAGCAGGAACATGTGAGAGGAAACCTGCTGTTCCTCAGCTGAGCTTCATCATTCCATCTCAGCAGCAGATGAGGAGGATGTGCTGCTGGAAAATCTGCCTCACAGACTCAGTTTGCAGCTTCTGCTTTCAGGTTTGACTTCTAGTTTCTGATGTGAAGCATCTCTGGAGAAACCAAATCCCTGTTTTCTCCCTGACAGCTGGAAGCAGGAACGGCTTTGCATCTGGAAAACATCTGGCTTTCTCACCGCAGAAAAGACTAGAAATCTCCACAACACTCTAGACCAGGGGCCGGGAACCTTTTTGGCCAAGAGAGCCATAAACGCCACATATTTTGAAATGTAATTTCAAAAGAGCCATACAATAATGTAGTGTCCCTTTCCCACACTGAGGCACGGAGACTTAAACTCTTTTAAGGTTTTTAATTCTGGTTACTGCAGACCGCAACAAAGGCCGAACAATTAATTCATCAACTCCTGAATCTCTCCCGCCGAGACGTGAGCGCTTTTCCCAACTTTACATTCCCCCCTCCTGCTCCAGCCCTCCCATTTCCCTTATTCGGCCTATAGCTGAACCCCATTGGTCCAAACTCCCTAACAACAGGCTGAGCAACAGAACTGAGGGCCAATCAGATCTCTGCTTGATGCGTTCAATGAACTCCAGAACTTTCAACGCGGCCCAACAGCCATCCAACTCAGTCCGCGACAATTTGTTTAAAACTAAAAATACAATTGAATGTGTGCATTTGATTTAATTTCAACATTTTTAAAGTACAATAAGTCTGAGGATTCTTTTTAATAACATTGTTATGCTGTTGCTAATAAATGATGAGTATTTCTCGTGGTGGTTTTGCTGATTGTCTAGTCTGGTCTAGTCTGGTTGATACGTGGTGAGTTTCTGCTTCATACAGGCGTTGAGAATTTAAACGTGATCGTAGGTTTGACTGTTCTGTAGATGTGAGACAGACTGATCACATGCAGACCTGCAGCCAAACATACACTCACACGCTGCAGTGAGTGACAGGCAGTGGGTTTTACGTATTTACCATCCCTGCGCGATTCACCTGCTGGCCGTGCCCACACACACACCCCCACCCTCTGCTTTCTTCCTCACACATCCCGTCCCCGCATCTGCGCGCTCTTTCTCAGAGACGGGAGCGCGTAGTTTTAGGCACGGCAATTCACAGGTTTCCAGCTGGTACAAACTCTGTGAAATAATAGATAATAGTAAACTGATAGTGCTGGCGGAGATTTTTCTCTCTAAGCACTGCTACTACTGCGCGCCTCTGGCATCGCATCGCGCCCGAGAAGGACTGGTCTAATGAAAAAAAAAAGTATAATTAAAGATTTGTCTGCGAGACACATGTGACCATCAAAAGAGCCATATATGGCTCGCGAGCCATAGGTTCCCGACCCCTGCTCTAGAACCATCTAGAACTGTATTATAGGATGTTTTGCAGCTGAATCACTGGGATCTATCTTCATCTTAACATCAAAGTGATCATGTCGGATGAAATCTTTCCTGTTTGAAGGAGTTTCCTTCATGTCAAAATAGGATGACACATCTCCCATCAGGCCTTGCAGCTCGTGACTTTGATCGGAGCTGCAGTGAAGAGGACGGCGGTGTTTGTGGGAGTTGGAGCTGAAGATCGGAGCAGGAACCATGTCTTCAGAACCTCAGGAAGGTTCTGCCAGAGAACAACTTTCTGCTGCTGAAGGAACCATCGTCCAGAACGAGGAGGAGCTCTGTCGTCAGCGCAGACTGCTGGATAGCAGCTGGAACCCGCAGCTTCAGCTACACATAGTTGGTACGTTCACCTGCAGACAATAGATCCATGAACGTCTTTGTTTTCCTTGTCTAACATGGCATCTGGATCCAAACTGTGCCAAGTACACCTGGCTGCAGCCTGGGGAACACTCAACTTCGCGGAATGCTGGAATGCTGCGGTATGTTAACCCTGCCCATATTTCACAGTGGAATTTTAACCCCGCCCACGTTGAGGCTGTCTTCTTCGCATTTTACAAGTTTCCATTTGCAATATTGCCAGCTACCGGATACGGGAAGGTACACCGCAATTACTGTCTTCTTCTATGAATTTTGCAAGTTCCCGTGTGCAATATTACGGTGTTATTCAAATTAAGGCTCAAAAACGGTACTTTTTGCTTGGCCTCACGGATCCGGAGGGAGTATGTGTGGCCGACGTTTATCCTTTTATGCACTTGAAATAAGTGCAGGCAATGGAGCACTGTGCATCTTGGCTGCATGCATTACGTGTGGCCAACTTGAATTTCCATCGGTTTTCGTTTTTGAATGTACGTACATACATAAATAAAATGAACCGCCTTTAGCATATGTACAATCGCGCTCTAAGAATTTCTTTCTTTGTTGTAAATTTTGTGTATTTCAGCTCAGTTCACACACAACTCAAGGAGTGCATAGTCCCTGTTGGCTCTCCAGCAGCGGTTTTCTCTCTCGCCGCTTGGGAACTCTCTCCTGACACCACAGCGGTTAAAGACATCCCTGTTACACACAACCGAGTTGGCCTCTCAACTCTTACATGATGGACACAGGAGACATTTCAGTGTGAATGTGATCAAATTGCTGAGTTAAATCCTCATATTTATCTTAAGTAGTTGTTCAAAACCTTACAGTAAATTCTTGAGACAGTTGTCATTTGAAGATGGCTCATTTGCAAGTTAATTCTTGTCATGTCTTGAATTTAATTTGAATGAACCTCTACTGATACAATTCTTTTCATGTGTCCACAGAACCAATCTGGAAGCTGTACCAGATGACCTGACCTGTAAAGAGAACTTCAGAGATGCTTATAAATACTCAACTCTTGAACACATGGTCTTTTTATTGAGTTATACAGTAGGTATTTGGAAGACTAAGCCAACTTTCATTGTCTTTCAGTAGATGTAATGAAATTCTAGTCTTCACTTTAAAACTTATTTGAGATCCTTTCAAAAAACATTGAGGTAAGTCTCAGTTTTTGTTGCGTCTTATTTCCTTTTTTTTTCATTTTCAGTCTCCCTTTTTAATGATATGATCCGTCTGTTTAGTGATTACAAATCAGAAGAACAGATCAAGATTGCGTGCGATGAGGGAAGACTCAGAAAACACTGCAGAGGCTGTCTGGAAGTGTCTGGGATGCCCCCTGAGGAAGTGGTCTTTGCTCAGACTGCTGCCCCTGTGACCTGATATCTGAAAAAATGAATGGATGCTAAACACAAATTCTTCTTTATTGTAACACAAACATATTTGTCAACGCATGTTATCGACAACAGAGCTGAAATGTTCGAAACTTTCAAAAAGTCTGTTTTCAAGACCCTTTGAAGTTGACATTTTTGGTCACTGTGCAAAAGGTTTTCTTTTTGTATTTTTTGTGTCCCTGGAGAGCTTGGCCACAGAGGCTACAAACGGGGAGCTTTTGTACTCTTGACAGTTTACTGTCCCCTCCTGAGCTTTGTTCTTGGAGCTTCCTTTTATAGATGGTAGCTTTTGCCCAGGAGGGTGTGCTGAGCCTGGAGGCGGTACTGATGCTGTAGGGGGTGCTGGTGTTGTCAGGGGCAGGTCGTATGGGAATGAAGAAGACGCCCTGGGTGGATGAGGAGGCAGCTGCAGGTTGCGTTTGGCTACAGATGCCAGGTTTGCTCAAAGTTCTGCTTGGTGGTTTTGGGAAAGAGGTGGAAGATGGCAGAGGGGTTTTTGTTCTTTTTTTAAGCGTTTCTATTCCAGCAGTGCTTGGTATGGGTGCATATGTAATAACAGGGTAGTCTTGGGGGGGCGGCACAGTTAGCTGATGTGGTGCTGGAGGTAGCTCCAAGGAGGAGATGGAGGTAGTCTTGGTGATGGTGGACAGCTGCTTGGTGGCGTGCAGGTTCAGCGGCCTCTCCTGAAAGCATGTAAAGTCTCTCATATTCCCTCCTGTGTGAGTTCTCATGTGTGTTTTGAGGTGAGATAAATGAATAAAACTCTTCCTCTGATCTCTGTTCTGTGGGTCTGTCTCTTCATCTGTAGTTGATGTTGATTCTTCATGTTGGTTTCCTTCTTCATCCTGACTATCAGTTACATTAAAGCTCTGCTGATTGTTTAGATCTGCTTCATTGTTCTCATCTTCCTTATTAGGAATCTCCATCAAGGTATCAGTCTCTTGCTTCAGATCAAGCTGATCATCATGACTGATGAAAAGTTCTTCTGGTTCCTCTTTAAACTGTGGAGGTTCTGTTTCTCCATGTTCATCTTTAAATTGTGGAGGTTCTGGTTCTCCATGTTCATCTTTAAATTGTGGAGGTTCTGGTTCTCCATGTTCATCTTTAAACTGTGGAGGTTCCGGTTCCCCCTGTTCCACTCTTAAATTCCTCTGCTGGTTCCAAAGATCCTCTTCATTTACATAACGCTGAGGGAGGACTGCAGGGACAAAAAGACATAATAGGAGACCTGTTATACCTTTAAAGGTCTTTGTGTATTGTCAAGAAAATTCTAAATCCTTTTTTTTCAGAAGCCCTGGACTATAAATATACAACAGTTAAAGTGTGGATGCCATGCTTTGAACAACTTTGTCAAATAAAAAAGCCCTTTAAACGCTGATTCTATTGATACCAATAGTTCGCGTCGAAAAAAATCCGAAGCATATGAATAATAGACATCTTTCGAAGGAATCAGAGATTTGGATCTGCCGCTAGAGCGCAGGCTGGAAGTGAACCCGATATGACCTGTGACGTCACGAAAGGCATTGACTTTCGCAGTTCCGCTTCGGACAGCAGGTAAACAAAAGAGGCAGTCTTCGTTTCTCTCGTTAATCATCGTTAATTCGTTAATTCTCGTTAATTCTCTGTTAATCATCAACATGCCAAGTCGTTGTGTGGCAGCTGGATGTAGCAATACATCTAGTGAAAGTGTATCTCTGTATAAATTCCCAAAACAAGAAACGCTGCTGAAACAATGGACAAAACAAGTTCAGCGAACGAGGGCGAATTGGGTGCCAACTGCTTCGTCAACTTTATGCAGCGAACATTTTGAGGCAGACTGTTTTGAAGAAACACCACAGCTCATGAAAGATATGGGAATGCATGTCAGATATAAAAAAGTATTGAAACCGAACGCAATCCCCACCATTTTCAAGAGATCGCTAGTGGGAACGTCCGAAACAGAAACGCCCAGTACCAGCACTGGCAGCAGCCAGTACAAAAAGAGAAGATCTGTGACCGAAAAGCTGGCACAAAAGAGAGTGAGTTTAACGTTTATTACATAATGTATTTATTACAAAAGAGAGTGAGTTGAACGTTTATTACATAATGTATTTATTACAAAAGAGAGTGAGTTGAACGTTTATTACATAATGTATTTATTACAAAAGAGAGTGAGTTTAACGTTTAATATATATACGGTATATATATTGATATAAAAATTTCCCTATGCTATATTATACAGAGTATTATACAGAGTAACAGATCTTTATACTGAATAATCCTTCATTTAAATTAAATGTTGCCTGTACACATTTCACACAATTAATTATAAGCTGTTTAGCAGCAAGACAACTAATAATACTAATAATATCTATGACAATATTCCAGGAAGTACAGGAGCTTCTAGCCCAACCAGTTGAAGTGCCTGAACATATTCAAGAGGAAATGGAGATAGATGAACCGCAACCAGTCCCTGTACATGTAAGATGATCACATATATATGTATTTGTTGTTAAAGTAATTACTGAATTGTATTAATGTTAAATTAATAATGTGAAAATAATTATCATGAACTCATAAATTTCATGTTACAGGAAGCTACCACACAGACAGTTAGGCAACCAGGAACTAGTCGCACTGTTAGACTGCAGGTTGATATGAGGCCGAAAGGTCCAACGAAAAAAACAAAAGGTTAGGCTGAAATATAAGTTATTTAAAGATGTGTGCTTTGTTTTCTTAATTCACAAAATGATAAGTAACATAATGCAATTTCATAATTCTTTTTCTACAGGGTCACAGACAATGCCTGAAGTTGTGGAAATCAGCACTCAAACTGATGAAGATTTTTGCCCATTGTGTGACCACAAGCAGCTATCTATATAAGTTGAACCAATCATTCCTTCATCACCAGACCTTCCATCCAGTCAGCCGGATCCCGTATCAGCTGATGAAAGTGACTATCTTCCAAGTTCTTCACAGACCCCATCCTCCTCTGACTCTGAAAGGTCCACACCCCCACCCACTGAGCGTTTTTTCTTAGTTGCCTGGTCTGCTCTGAGCATGCTGCTCAATTTGAGGTGTTGTGCTTTTTGTCAAGAAATGGACATGGACATGTCAACCACAACCCAGGGTACAATGCTGTGTGTCCTCTGGACATGCAAGAGTTGTAAAAAAGTTACAAAATGGAAGAGTCAGCCTTTTGTTGGAGACATACCTTTAGGCAATATTTTGCTATCTGTAGCAATATTGTCTACTGGTGCATTAGCCACTAAAGTACTACACATGTTCCAAAACATGAAAGTGGCATGCATATCCAAAAGAACATTCTTTAGGCATCAAAAAGACTATCTGCTTCCCAGTATCACACACTTGTGGGCTGAGCAGCAAGCCTGGCTCATTGCATGTCTTCAAGCAGAACAAAGAGGCATCTTGTTGGCTGGAGATGGTCGCTCAGACAGCCCTGGTCATTCCGCAAAATATGGGACGTACACCATGTTAGAATTACCAGCAAATGTTATCATAGACATGCAACTGGTACAGGTATTTATCTTTCTTGATAATGAGGAGTTACTACTACCTATTTATTATTTAATGTTAAAAATATGATAAACTGACATCGCTTCTATTTTTTTTACAGAGCAATGAAGTTGGTGGTGCCTCGCATATGGAAAAGGAGGGCTTCATAAGATCAGTTAATTTCTTGGGAACACAACAGGGTCTAGATATAGATGTGATAATAACAGACAGGCATGTCCAGTTAAGGAAATGGATCAGAGAGAATTTGCCAGATGTTCAACACCTTTTGGACGTTTGGCATGTTGCGAAGGGTATTATTAATTTCCTCAAGTCTTTTTTCTTTATCAGAAGTTGTTCCAGTTGTAAAATATCCAATATATTTATTATTATTTCCAGGTCTCAGAAAAAAACTTGTGGCACTTTCCAAAGAAAAAGACTGCTCAGACTTGAAAGAGTGGATTGACAGCATAATCAATCACCTTTATTGGTCAGTCATGTCAACAGATTCAGCAGAGCCAAACCTAGTTGAAGCCAAGTGGACGTCTGTGCTGAATCATATTGTAAATATTCATACGCACAACAATGAGTTATTCCCTAAATGTGAGCATAAAAGGCTGAGAGGAAGAGCAGCTAGAAAGAAGTGGTTGAAACCATGTAAGTATGTTTTGTATATTTTACACAGCCGTATCTTTTTTTTTATTGGAGTCATCTGTAGAAGTATAAGTAAGTTTGGATGATGTGCATCCAATTTGCTTGCTTACAGGTTCTACCTTGATGGTGAAATTAGAAAAACTGGCAACAACAACATACCTCATCAGAGATCTAAAACAGGCATCAAACCGGGAGCAGACATCCTCTCTGGAGGCGTTCCACAGCCTCTTGAACCACTACGCTCCGAAAATGTATGCCTTTTCTTATGAGGGCCAGCTTTGCAGGTAAATACATGTTATATGCTGGTACTTGAAACATTGCTTTATCAGCTTATCAAAGAAAAAATAGTTGTCTCTAGCGTAACATATTTTCAAGATGTTAGTATTTTCAGGTGAATGTTTATGTCAATACATATTTTTTTTAATAGAGGACTGTTAGCTGCGATGCATTTCAATGAAAATAGTGGGCGGACTCAACAAAGTACCAGATCAGGTGAACTCCAGTATGCAGTGTCCCTGCCAAAGTGGAAGAAAGGGGGACACACGGTGAGGAAAGTTTTAGAAGAACCTACATTTGGTAAGTTGTATTTTTTCCATTTTTCAATAAACCTATGTTCATATTATTTATATGAAAAAACACGATTCTTTATTTATAATATATTGCTTTATTTCTATATTTATTGGCTCACTCCAATGAACAGGCATGTAAATTCTAAGAATACACGTACATTTGTTTGGTATAGGTAAAAATATACATATACATTTATATGTGTTCCACAATACATTTCAGACTATGTCAATGAGATCATCAAGGATGTCCTGGACAGACTCGTACACCCCAGAGAAGATGTGGATGTCAGAGATGTGCCTCCTCCATTGAGTGGTGAATACCAAAGACCAACCAAAGAAACTGCTGTCTCACAGTTCAAATCCAGATACAAGTCCACTTGAATCAGTCTAATGCAGGATACAAAAATCCAACATACTGTCCAGTTGGTGCGGAAAAAGTTGACCGTATTTTATTCACAGCACAGGATGGCAGGGTAACACGAACCGCTCTCCCAAGATGTCCCCAGCACAGCCTCACAAACTGCCTGTATGCGATATATCGATATCTTCTGAAAATAGAATAAAGACTTGATTACATGTCTGTCAGTGTTTGAAATATATTGACGTGTTTACATACAAGTGTTTTTATTGTTGATGGAAGTAAATAAATATATCATATCCTAGGCCTGACCGAGAGCCTGTTTTTACCAGCTACTAAATTAACTTTAACTCAATTGCTATGCTACCAATGTATAACCTGGTAATTAGATCTATTCTGTGTCAACCTTCGACATGTAGAGTATACTCACTCATGTGATGTAGCTTCTTCCATTCTACCATGATGATCAACATAAGCATAGTATGCTACCCTCAAAACATCAGGATTCAGGCAGCAGGTCTGGAAACTATCCACTTCAGTGATGCAGGATGCATTTACCCCTCTGCGCAGCATTTCTCCTTGGACTTCATCTATTTCACGGCAGCAAATACACTCCATCACTAGAGGCATGACAGCACAACATTGACACTGGCACCTATGACAAAAAGTTAGTTTTAGTTCATCTCATTCATTTGTAACTTACAAACTGAATCCAGCTGTCCTACATATATACTGTTAGGAATCACTGAAAAAATTTCACCATTAGGCCCTATTAGATTGACTTTTCAATTCTGCGTGTACTTTTACAGATGCATACACAAGGCCTAGTCTACGTAGGTTCCAAAATCACGAAAGGCAACTAACCATGCCGTGTTCTGGAGTCTAGCAGAATCTTCATGCTGGCTATCGTCATCGGCATCACTAGACCTACTACTTTCTGCTATATCCTCCTCACTTTCGCAAAAGGGTTCAAATCTATACGGTTGCAAAAGTGACTCATCATCATGATAATCTCCGGAACTTTCCTCTTCATTTTTCTGTTCATCTGATGATAAATCGCTAATAGAGACGGTAGCATCACTCTGTGCTTCGCTATCGGTGCTAGCCATGTTGTCTTCCTTGTCTTCCTTTCGTTACGTCACAAACAGGGCGGCGCGAATTCGGCGGAATGCGTGAAGCCGGCGGCCGTCCTCGTTGTTTATATTGCGTTTTTCGCTATTTATTCTTTTTCGAAAAATATTAAAAACAATCGCAACATGAAATAGAGACTATTTACTATATTTTGGCTTATTAAAATAGGCCATGTCACCCACACTTTAAGACAGTTAGAGGTGATGTCAGTCTTTCAGTCTTCAGTAGGTCAAACACCTCATCAAAGAAACTCATAAGTCTTCAAAAAAGTTACCCACTATACCTTTTAATAAACACACACTGACACACTACACACACATCGTTTACAGTAATAAGGTGGTGGTCTTCTGTTCCCTACCCCATCTTTTATGGGGGGAGTCAGACGCTCAGTGGTGGTTGTGTCCTTTAGGCCAGGACACTAGACTAAATTTTTGCAATGGTGCACCTAACCTTTTATCATAGTTGCACCAGCACGAAACTTTGGTGCACAGACTTTCTGAACCACATTGCATTGAACTCATTAGGTTTACATGGTCTGTCAGTTTTTGCAATAAGACTTCAAAACAACAACAGTATAGTCCTCTCTAACAAAATAAAAGAAATACACATCCATGGACGTAGACATTGACCCAGATATCCATTTCTTTGACTTTGTGAAGAACCACTGTAGTTATTACACAGAGCAAGAATACAATAAAAACACAAATCCTAATCACGGACTCTCAATCATATATTTCAACAGCAGAAGCTTATATGCTAATCAACAAACTATTGAAGAAAACTTGCAACAATTTAACAAACACTGCATAAATAGAAATCCTAAATCCTTCTTTTTGAGACCTGAAGAAGCCAAAGAAGTCCTAAAAAGCGTCAAATTAAAAAAACATCTACAGACAGTGATGGAATTAATATGATGGTGATAAAAAGGTCATTGATTTCATTGTCGACCCGCTAACCTACATTTGCAATTTATCTTTTCAAACAGGATCATTTCCACAAAAAATGAAAATAGTCAAAGTAATCCCTACACAAATCAGGGACGAACACCAACTAACAAATTATAGACCAGTGTCTTTACTCTGCCAATTCTCAAAAAAACATGAAAAACTATTCCTCATAAGGCTGGAGAATTTTGTAGAAACACAAACCAAACAAATTTCCGACAACCATCTTTACCACTTGGGAGTTGCTCATGGTGAGAGGCGGCAGGCTTGTGTGGGCTCACTCGTGAGCCCTCATCTCAGCTGCCAAGTGTTGGAGTTTACCCCGGTGGATGAGAGGGCCATGTCCCTCCGCCTGCGGAGGCCAACGTGAATTTCCATTGATTTTCATTTTTGGATGCACATACATAAATATAATCAACCGCCTTTGGGACATGTAAAATCGTGCTCTAAGGAATTTGTGGGTTTTTCTGTAATAACAGTTGTCTATTTCAGCTCAGCTCACACACAACTCAAGGAGTATATAGCCGCTGTAGGCTCTCCAGCAGCAGTAGTCTCTCTCGCCGCTTGGGAACTCTCTCCAGACACCACAGCCGTTAAAGACACCCTGGTGGTGGACAGGAGGGTCATGTCCCTCCGCCTTCGGGCGGGGGACAGGTCTCTGACTGTGCTTTCGGCTTACGGGCCGAACAGAAGATTGGAGTACCTCGCCTTCTTCTAGGTGTTTGTCGAAGGGGTACTGGAAAGTGCCCAGACGGGGTTATCTATTGTCCTCCTGGGGAACTTCAATGCCCACGTGGGCAATGACAGTGACACCTGGAGGGGCGTGTAGGAATGGCCCCCATGATCGGAACCAACAACTGAAATGATTGAAATCCTGTAATACCTGATCTGAAGTGATGATAAAAACGGACAAACATCCTCAATAAACCAGGAGGGGGTTGGTGGTCTGAACACAGTGACAGTTAAGACAAGCAGGTCCCCAATAGAAGAGCATGAAGCTCAAAGGGTTTCTCTGTGTCTTTGATGAAGGTCACATACCTATGTGGTGTAGCTGCAGCTGTGGTTTCCAGATGACATCCAGCAGTCTGCGCTGACGACAGAGCTCCTGCTCGTACTGGACGATGGTTCCTTCACAGAGTCTGCAGATTCCTTCAGCAGCAGCAGCTAGTCGCTCGCTGATCAACTCTCTCAGAGACTGAAGGGAAGACATGGTTCCTGCTCCGATCTTCAGCTCCAACTCCCACAAACACCGCCGTCCTCTTCACTGCAGCTCCGATCGATCATCTGCTAGTCTCACAATCACAGAAAAAAAGGTCCAAACAGAAACTTTTCTCCTGTCTGTAGATTTTCCTGAAAGTTCCTGTGATCCTGCAGGAGTCAGTTCTGCTCAGCCTGCAGAGCAAACAGAAAAGACTCTGGAAGCTTCCACATGTGAAACTTCAAGACAAAGAATCCAAACAACAACATCTGATTGGTTGACTTTTGGAGGGAAAGCTGCAACAGCTTTCTGTGATTGGTTCAGCCGTCCCTGCCCCCACTAGTCCACTGCACAGGGGGCAACATTCCAGGGGGGGTTGGTAATCTCCTCCTTCTATTGTTTCTGCCCCACTGGCTCTTTCAAAATAAAGGCTTGTTGTAGCAGAAACCTGAATGGAACATCAGAATGGACTCAAACTGCTGCTGGTTTCAAAGCCTCGTTCTCAACTTCCAGCTGAACTCTTCATGAGTTTGAGCGTCTGTGACAAACTCTACAGTTGAACAACAGCAGTGAAAATCTCCATGGATGTCAACTGGGAGAGAATCAACATGAGATTTCCAAGAGTTTCTGCAGGAACTCATCACAAAGTCAGGAGCTGCAAGGCCTGATGGGAGATCTGTCATCCTATAATGACATGAAGGAAACTCCTTCAAACAGGAAAGATTTCATCTGACACAATCACTTTGATGATAACATGAAAATCATTAAAAGGAAAGAATTATAGTATTTACCTGTAAAATGTTATGCCTTCCTCCTTCGTGGACTTATTTCTCCGATTTTGGTTGTTGAAACCCGCACAATGAACTGGCATATTGCAAAAAATGTGTTCACATGCATGCACTGCAGCAGTGACTTGACCTCACCAAAATGGCGGTGCTCTCCTCCCATGAAAAATCACGGGATGTCTCCTCTAGTGATAGAACTCATTGACCTTCCCTGCCTGGACCTCTTTCTGGGTCCTAGTGCCCTAAAGGTTACAGCTCCTGGTTACACAAGAAAAATGTCCATTCTAGAGGCCACTCTGACGTCATCATCATCAAAGACAGCGTTGCCTAGCAACCATAGCAAAACCATAGCAGATAGATAGATATATAGATAGATGACTTTATTAATCCCACAATGGGGAAATTTCATTTATCTGTGGCAGCAACACGACATTCAGAAATAATCTATATAATATAAAATCAATAAAGGACATCATAAATTACATTTATATTAGATAATTAAAAATATTACTAAAATTATTATGAAAAATTATTATCAAAAATGAGATTCTTATTAAATAAAGAAATAAATATTAAATAAATACAGCTGCAAAAGTGTAAAAACCATGTGGTCTGCAAAACATGTAAACTGTAAAAAAACATTACAAATTTTTTCAAAATACAGAAATAACTAATTAAGTTCACACCAAGAACAAAAACAAACAACTGTTCAGGAACAAAAACAATTTAAAATTGAAAAACAACAACTACAACAAAAGTAAATGAATCAATGACTAAACAGAAAAACACCCCTGGGACCGTGGAGTGTCACTTTGACACGGTGTTGTACAGTCTGATGGCTGTGGGGAGGAATGACCTGCGGTAGCGCTCCTTCTTACACTGAGGGTGCAACAGTCTTGTGCTGAAGGAGCTGGTCAGCGCCTCTACAGTTTGGTGCAGGGGGTGGGAGGGGTTATCCATGATGGATGTCAGCTTGGCTAACATCCTCCTGTCCGCCACCTCCTCGATGGACTCAAGTGTGCAGCCCAGGACAGAGCCGGCCCTCCTAACCAGTTTGTTAAGCCTCTTCAAGTCTCTGCCTGCACTGCCCCCAGCCCAGCACACAATTCCATAAAGGACCACTGAGGCCACCACAGTGTCGTAAAAGGTCCTCAGCAGCTGTCTGCACACGCCAAAGGACCTCAGTCTCCTCAGCAGGTGAAGGCGACTCTCCAGATGTCCAAAGAGAGACAGGCAAAGAGACAGGTGGAAGCCATCATGAGATTCCTTTCAAACAGGAAGTTCTTTGTCATTTCATGCACTAGTTTCATTTAGCTCTGGTTGTTGAACATTCTAGAAACTCCTAAAAACATTTTCTGTCCACTTTGAAACCATATGGGGCTGACTTGGCCTTGCTCGCTGGGATACGGCCAACATCCAGAAATCTACCAACAGACATTTTTAGCTCTAGTTGTTGAACATTCTATGTTTTGAAGAGGCAGGCTCTTCTAAAAGAAACTAGCAGGAGTCCCAGCGCTGGTCTTTGCTTGGATTTGTTTAAGACTTGTTCAGAGTCAAATGCATGTTTTAAGGGGAGGAGGATTATTTTGTTGTTGCTGTTTTTGTTCCTATTCTTACAATCCACTATATGTCCCGTGTTGAATTCTACTATTAAAATGTGGGAAACAAATGTTTATCAAATCCAAATCAATCCAAAAACCTGGAGACTGGATGGCCGTGGTCCTCCCTTTGAGCTGGACAGTGGTTGCCATGGCGACCTGCACACTCACCAAGTTGGAAATTAGAGGAAGAAAAAGAGACCAAAATGATTGATAAAACAGGTTTTCCAGGGAAATCCCACAAAGTGCTTTCCAAGCTAGAACTTAGAATATCCAGCATGCATTTGGATAAACTCATTAGCTTCTTGTGGAAAATGATGAGTCATTGGAAAAGCATTCTATGAATGCTCAGAAAACTTCCTCTAAGGTTGTGGTTGTTTGGAGAAGTCCTCCTCTTCAAAGAAGTTCTCCTGACCATCTTCAAAGCCACTTTCTGCTTTTTCAAACGCTACTGTTCAACAAAAACTTGGTTTCTGCCACAAAACCAACCTTAGACACTGAAACAGAATGAATCCAATGCAGAAATGTGTTGACACCTTTAATTCAAAGCTTCAATCAGTTTGAATCTCATGAAGAACATTTCAAAAATCCACATTTGGATCAGGCGTCTTCATCAGAGCACAACTCATGTTTCCAGGACTGTGACTCACCAATAGATCCTCATTTCCTTTACACAATCTGTTTCCATCATTTGGATTTTTCATAAAAACTTGAGTTAGAAAATAATTGTTGCCCCAAAATGTCCAGTTTGAATAGTCTACAGTTTGTTGTGTTTGGTTGCTAGGTAACAGGGTCTTTAATGTCTATGATGTCATGGTGGCTTTCAGAGTTGAACTCCTGAATATGACGGTAAACATTTGGATTGAACAAAAATGGGATTGAAGCTCATGCTAAATCCTGATCTCAATGCTGAAAAAACCTCCTCCTAGATTCTGGTTGTTTGGAGAAGTCCTCCTCTTCCAAGAATTCCTGAAAAAAGCCCTCATTTCTCCTGACCATCTTCAAAGACACTTTCTGCTTTAGTTTAGTCCAAACTTGCTTTATGCTGACAACATTTACAGCTTGAATCCATCTGAAGAATCCAAGGAAACAAACCAATCTAAGTCTGCATTCATGCCACTTCAGAACCAACAAAGCATGTTTCCAGGACGCTGACTTACCAATAGAACTTGGGATTTCCTTTGCAGAATCCTTCTCCGTGTGTTTTCCTTTGTTTTTCTCCCCAAAACCTAAAGCAGAGATTTTTGCTGAGCTGCAGAACAAACGTCTGACTGCTTTAACCGCCGTTGATGGTTTGTTGTGTTTCCCTCTATAGCTGCTATGGTCTTGCTCTGGTTGCTAGGTAACGCTGTCTTTGATGATGATGACGTCAGAGTGGCCTCTAGAATGGACTTTTTTCTTGTGGAACCAGGAGCTGTAACCTTTAGGGCACTAGGACCCAGAAAGAGGTCCAGGCAGTGACGGTGTTCAGTAAGGACTGCGCAGCCGCACTTCCTCCAAACGCCACTATTCATCAGCGCGTGGAGCGCCAGAGTCCAAACGGGCTTAAGGCGCTTTGATAAAGCGCTCTGGAATCCAGCTATGGTGTGCTAAACGTCAGGTCCAGAACGGAAGATGCCATCAATGAAGTCTGTCTGTCAGCATTAATCCAACGCTGATGGGGTTTAGCTTGTGGAGGATTTGAATGTTCATTTGCTCTAAGGTTGGTTCTGTGCTGGAAGCCCCAACCCTCAGTTCAGTCAAGTTAGAAAGATGCTAACCAGCTGTTCCCTCTGTCACCATGGAAACACAGACCGCTTTAAAGTCGGACAGCATTTTCACGGAGCGGACTTATAGACGTGGAGGATAAATACTTCAAGATGAATTCATCAGACATGAATCAAACAGAGACGGTGTTCCACCAAAAACTGGGACCTGTCACATGTTGTTTCCTGGTGACAGAGCTGCAGCTTTAATGTCAATGATATAGAAGAAGAAGAATCCAAAACATTGGACTGTTTTCATGTGATCACATGGAAGCAGAATTAGGAAATGTCTAGGAAATCTGTCCTTGTTTTGTCAGCATGTTTGAATTGGAGTTTACAGTTAGATGACAATAAAGACGTGTTCAGACCAAGAAATTACTTTGATGTTATTTTCAATAAATAAATCAGAAAAAGTTCAAAAAGTAAAACCTCTAAATATTTCTGTGGCTGGTAAAAATATGTTGTCAAAAATTAAATGTTTTCTCCTGTGTGGAGGTATTTCAGTTCATTAAAAACTGACATAAATGAGTAACGTTCACAGCAAACTGTCCAGAAGGCATGTTCTTTCTAAAACTGGAAATAGCACCAACCTTTTTTATCACCTGAAGCTGAGTCTCCATTTCATAATTCAATAAAAATAACATTTCATTTCCTCAATATAAAGCAACTTTATTGCAGTTTCATTTGTCATTGGTCTTTTTGAGCCAAAATCCTGAAGAAATCAAAACAAAAGGCTTTTCCAACAGAATCAGAACGTTAGCACGTGACCTAAGTTTGTTCACTTTGTGCTAAATGT
Source organism: Oryzias latipes (assembly GCF_053564925.1). Lineage (NCBI taxonomy): Eukaryota > Metazoa > Chordata > Actinopteri > Beloniformes > Adrianichthyidae > Oryzias > Oryzias latipes. The sequence continues at coordinate 24,332,520 of NC_136238.1, read as the reverse complement.
TGATTTATTTGACTGTTCTGTTAATAATATCAACAGTTCTCTGTCGCCCTCTGGTGGTTCATCAGAGAAGCCAAACTTCCACAGAAAGTGAATCAATAAACATGAGCTAATTCTTGATGCAGGTTTGAAAACACAGATGGAAAACAGCATCAATCCAAATATTAGTCAATGTTTCCTTGAATGAAACAATATCAGGATTTGTTGCGATAAAGTTGTGAAAAACTGTCTTGTAAAGTGTGTGGTGACGGTCCACTGTGGAAAATGACTGTGGAACATTGAGATGTGCTCAGTGATTTTGGTTTAGGACACTTTGGTTTCATTTCAAACGTTGGTTTCTCCTAAATCTACAAACTCTCTCCACAAACTGTCTCCTAACTCTCAGGGATTCCTGCTGCTGGCAAAACTCACGGCTCAAGGAACCACTTCATGAATCAGTCACGCTTTGGAATGAACTTTATTGAACAACATGTCATGGTCTGGAAGAAGCCCCAGTTCCAGCTGACAGAAGTCTGGTTCTGATCCACCAGATCTACCTATCAACAGAACCAAACCTTCACGTGTTGCAGCAACAGTTTCCATGTTTGGGAGGATCTTCTGAAGAACAGCTCAGTTCCAGATCACATCATGATGTTTGATGTTTTCTTCATTCCAGGAAATCATCTGTGTCTTCTTTGATCTGTGCTGAGTCAGCACTTTGACTTCTTTTCAACTTTAGATCCATCATTTACAATCAAGGATTCATTGAATATTATTTATTGACAGAAAATAAAGAGTAAATGTATTTATCATCCAGCAGTGAATGTGGTGTTTGTAAGTCTTTTATTTTGAAATTCCTCAAGGATGATCATCATGGTGGGATTTCTAGATCTGCATGAACTCATCCTGAATCCAAAAGACACTGGAGCATCAAAGAATCCAACCCATCTCTGCCAACATGAGGCTCTTACTTTGAAAAGTCCCAACTTCCTGCAGGGAAACAGGCTTTCTGCTGCTGCACTGACAGATGTGCACGAGCTTGAAAGAGCTTCCTGACTGAGGAGCTGCAGACTTTCTCCTGCAGAGCAGCAGCTGACTTCAGCATCGTCATGGGAACACAGTCTGCTGCTGCTTCTGGAAACGTCTTCAAGGCTGTGGTGGGACTTGTTGGTCTGGAGGACAGATTCTCTGAGCAAATGCTGCTTCAGCTTCAAGCTTCAGCTCTTTTCTTCTGGCAGAGCTTAGAAGAAATGGAAACCTCCTTTGTTCTGACTGTTTGCTCCAAATCCCAGATTCAGGAATTCCTCCAAGAAGTTCAGCTCAGAGATCATCAGCAAAGAAAAGCCTGAAGTTCTGATGGAAAATGACAACAGAACATGATCAATATTATTGATCCACATGGAATCCAGAAGAAACTCTGAGGTGAAGACATGAACACACAAGCTTCAGAGACATGAGGAGCAGTCAGAGTGGATTCATTCTGGACTTTCTTCTCACATCTTCTCTTCAGAACATCTTTGTCTTTGATCCTTCAAATCTTCTGAAATCTGATCATCCATGGATTGTTTTTGTGGGATCAGATCCAGAGTTGCTGAAAGTTCTGCTGCCCTCTGCTGGTCAAAGTGTCCAAACAGCAGAGAGGAGATTCTCTGGGATTCATTGGAGTCCAGATTCTCCTGGATGTGAACAGTCTCTGCTTCTGGAACAGAAGAGTCCTTCTCAGAGCAGCATTGAGGATCTGTTCTGTCCGGCTGAGAGCGCTCCCTGCTGGTAGGAGACAGAACCACATCAGCTGCTTTTCTTTGGCCGTTCAGAAACAGTCTGGAGACTCTAAAAAACCTCCACTTCCTGAAGCAAACGGATGCAGAGCATCATGTTTGATCCTCTTCCTTCAGAAACGGCTCCATTGTTCCATCGCTCAGCAGTTTGACTAAAGCAGCTGAGAGTCTTGATGCAAACAGACCTCAGCAGCTCATCCAGAACGCCATGACAGAAGCACATGCAGCAGCACGTGCACGCTCCCAGAGAACAGCAGCTGATCCAAGTCCTGACTTTAAGAAGGGAAATAAATCCTTTAGTGTTTATTTTGTGTGAAATAATAAAAAATAATTCCATTTTTTTTATTAAACAAGTCTTTGAAGACGACACAGAAACAAGAAACAGAATGTCTTTGAAAAATGTTTGCATTCTAAAAATATTTCATTTGTTCTCAGCATTTTTTTCACATTTCTTTCATTATGTTATATCTCAGTTATATACCTCATAAATGAGTTCATCTAATTTAACTGAAATCTAGGAAACGTCTATATTGTTTTTTCAGCATTTCTTAAATATTATTTGTCTTTGTTTTTGACTACAATGTTTATTTATAGTCGTAATTATCCTCTTTAACCCTTTAACTGCCTGCTCAACCAAACGGTTGAGCAAACTTTGAGTCACCATATTTTTATTAGAGAAGTTTCTAACTTAACTCAAACTGATTTAGCCATCTCAACCAATTGGTAGAAGCATGCAAAGCTAAAGAAAACCAACAGATGGCACTGTGTCAGTCAGTGGTTGCTTGCCCAACGTCTTTGACTGACAAGCAAGTCACAACTTGAAAATTTTTTTTTTTTTTTTTTTTTTTTTTTTTTTTTTTAACAACTTTATTGCACATTATGCCATTTTACAAGAAAGTACTTTTAGGTATGCAATCAAAAAAAAAACACAACAGCATATATCAAATAAACATCTGTAACATACAGAGGAACACGAGTAGAAATAGAAATAAGCCAGGGGGTTAAACTCTATGAAAAAATACTGAATCTATCACATACAGACAATGTTCTGATTGCTTTTTGCTTCTCTGAAATTCGAATACTGTTGATATTTTTTTTTTTTCCAGAATAAAGACAATATAATTTTTTTTTACCAATAATACAGAAAAATAAAATAAAATAAATACAAGACATTAAAATAAAAAATAAATTTAAAAAAAAAAAAAAAAGGGGGGGGGGGGGTTACATAGACATTGTAATTAATCTTAACTTAGGGGGCTATCAAGAAGCTGTAATTTACATATGATACTTTGAAGTTCCATAGCAAGTTTGTTTTCCATGAAGTTTACAGATGAAAAAAAAGAGCAGAGTTCTTTATGAAATGTAGAAAAAAATGGTTTGATTTTAAGGAAACGGCATTTATGTATATAGAATTTACCCAAAATAATTACAACATTCAGAAGAAGTTCTGTGTTCTTGTTTTCTAAAATAAACCCAAAAATGATATCCTTAATAGAAAAGTCTGCTAAAAGTGGAATCTTGGGGAAAAGCCAATAATTTAAACTATTCCAAAAGACATCAGAATAAAATGATCATACACATTTTCTTCCTTTTTATGAAAATTTGAAAGGTAGGAATATTTTTCTTACTTGGAATTATTAGTAAAGGCGTTAATCAACAGAAATATGTTCTTAGATAAACAAAAATAAACAAATTTCTGTTTGTAATAATTTTTTTAAAACATGCTCTACCAAACGGTTGATTTGTCACTTTATGGTATAAGTAACAAAATCAAGCCAATGTTAAATAAAGGGACTGTTTGTCATAAAATCAGTTAAAACAACCTTCTAAATCATCCATTACTAAAGAAATATTCATTAACACATCATAAATAATAATTTAAAATACATAATACTGTATAGTTTTGTTTATTTATGAGTTTATATCAGCTGGTGTGTAAATAAATAAAAAATCAAGATTACTACAACCAATTCATTTAAAACTAAACAAAAAAAGCTGCAATAATAATATTAACAACATTTACAAAAGTTTTTTATCATTTTCTTTTGTTTTACAACTAGTAGACAGTAAAACATTCTACAGTGCAAGACCATGACAAAGTCCACATGAATCAGATGCAGATCTGTATGACAGTGATGATGACCCAACGGAGGATCCTGATTATCAATCCACTCATGCAAAGGGCATTGGTGACAGTTCTTTTGAATCCATGGATGAAGAAGAATCTCTTTCAACAAGCAGATCATCTACACTGCCACCTCATAAGAAGAACTGAAAAAGCCAACACACGCCATTCTACCCCACCAAGAATAGCCTGTCTCCTCCAATTTTGTTGGAGGAGACAGGCTATTCTCCTGACTCAATATCCCCCTCTAACCCAAGCAAAACCATAAGAAGAATATGGAAGCATGAGGACATTGAGGAATTCAAGGTTCCAGAATCAAGATTTGAGCCTCCTGAGGATGTACACACACCCTTCCAATACTTCAAAATGCTTCTCACTGATGAAATGATTGAGCATATTGCTTATAGTACAAATCTACAAAGCTAAAGAGATCTCTTTGATATGCTGGTGCACCTGTACAAGACCTGTACAGCTAAATCTAGGTGACGGTACACTCCCCTGTTTGGATACATCATCGATTTGTGTGTCACTTATTCATGGCTGGTCTACAAGAGGGACCTACTGAAGCAAAAACCAGTGTTACTCAAAAGGTTCTGCCTGGCTGTTGCACACAGTTTAAATAAGATCAACAAGCAAGCAATCAAAGTTGGCTGACCATCATTGAGCTCTCTGCCACAGATGTGGAAAGGCCACACACGAAGACCATCACGACCAAAACAACAGTGTGCACTATGACAACATGGTGCAGCGCCTCTTCATTCTGACAAGCTGGGACGATGAAACCTCGGCCCAAATAGGTCAAGATGTCAGAAATACGTTTTCTGTGTTTCATTCCAAACCAAGAATCTTTTTATGAAATACCATCAAAAGTGAGTCAATATCCAAAATCGTTGTAGTGTCAAACAACTTCTAGGAAATATAGGTCAAAATTTGCTTTGTTTTAAAAAAGTTCAATGTTTGAGGCATGATAAAAAGAATGGACACAAATGCCCTTAATATTGAGTGTTAATAATGTCTAAATAAATTGGTTTACATGATTTTTTCAAATATTTGTTGTATCTGTATGAAATTTTGCACTTTTACCATTAAAGGACATCTCAACCGTTTGGTAGAGGTCATTATTTAAGAAACTAAAAGGTCAATAAAAAAAAACTAAACAGATTGTGGTCATTACTTACCTAAAGCAATAAGAAATGCAAACAAATAATTTTTTGATAGCTTTTTTCTTGGTGGGGTAGTTAAAGGGTTAAAAACAGTTATTTAAGGTTTTTTGCTATTAAATTTTAAATTTGTTTCTTTGTTCACTTACGACATTCCTTCATCGTTAACTATAGTTCAGGAATACAATAAAAAAACGTGAACAAGTTTAATTTAACCTCTGATGCGTGTTTTTGTAAAATGAACATTAGATTGAGAACGGAACCGTGTGATGACGTCACAACGTCTCTCATAAAGTTTCCCCAAAAATGTTTTTTTTTCTATTGTGATTTTATTTTCCTTATCATTTGCTGAATGAACTTTTTTAATCCTGGAAGCATTTTGAACTATATTGTAGTTCAGCGAAGCACTTTATGCGTTTTTGTTTCAATCAAATTTCTGCACGTGACCCGGAAGTAAACAGCACGACGCGCTAGCAGCGTTAGCTAGTTAGCAGGCTAGTGGCGTTAGCTTGTTTTGAGAGGTCGGTGGTGTTTTGTTGGGACGTTTGTGAGGTTTTTGGACAGAAAGGACGATACGTGGTTCGTGTGGGAACTCTCAGCATTTTCCAAAGTGTCGTAAATGAGTGAAGAAGTGTTGAACGGAAAGACAACGTGGATTGCTGTGATTGTGAGACTAGCAGATGATCGATCGGACTCGGAGCTGCAGTGAAGAGGACGGCGGTGTTTGTGGGAGTTGGAGCTGAAGATCGGAGCAGGAACCATGTCTTCAGAACCTCAGGAAGGTTCTGTCAGAGAACAACTTTCTGCTGCTGAAGGAACCATCGTCCAGAACGAGGAGGAGCTCTGTCGTCAGCGCAGACTGCTGGATAGCAGCTGGAACCCGCAGCTTCAGCTGCACATAGTTGGTACGTTCACCTGCAGACAAATAGATCCATGAAGGTCTTTGTTTTCCTCATCTGAGCTGCTATCTGGATCTAAACTGTGGGGCTGGGGGGTATTCCAGAAAGCAGGTTATGCCAGCTCCCACGGTAAGTTTGAGGCTAAGGAAGTTGATAACCTCAGCTTTCGGTTCCAGAAATGGAGGTATGTTTCAGGGTAGGTCAAGTTGCCATGGCAACTCATGTTCTGAACATAACATGGTCTGGAGCAGGTTTAGTTGAAGGTATCAGGCCCGTCATGTGGTTTAGTGGTTTTACTCTTCATGTCCGGCCCACACATGAAGAGTAAAAATCACAAGGATGTTTAAAAAAGAAATCAAGTTTCTAGTCCATTCCTGTGGCGAGTTATGATTTTTTTAAAGAAACAACCGAAATGTGCAATTCCACCACTAGGGGGAGCAAAGGAAAGGCAAAATATATTAAACAGCAAATATCTGCATATGCCAAAAGGGAAACCTAACAGCTCTGTGTCTGGGTAAGATGTAGTTTGGTTCCTAGTGAGCCTCACCACCGGTACATTGCTATAAGAATGATCATTAGTGACACAATAATGAACAAAATGTTGTCAGAAAGATAAAAAAAAGGGTTGGAGTGAAGTCCTGAGCTTTCCAGGAAAAATGGAAAGAGTTTTATTTGTTCATGGAGCTGAATGCAAAACCTGTGTGATTGGTATGTCATCAACAGGTCGGAGTGCTCAAAGAATATAAAATTCAGCACCACTATGAGACTCACCATAAAGAAAATTTTCACCGTTTGCAGTTAAGAAAAGAGAAGATTGACCAACTTTTAGCTGGACTGATTAAATAAATGTCTGCATTTACTGCAGCGTGACGTCAGTGATGGAGCAGCGACAGCTACCTTATTGCAGACAAGTTGGAGCAAACATCCAATCCTTTTTCTGATGGTGAACTTATGAAAAAAATGATGGAGCCTGCAAAAGTCTTGTTCCCAAAGAGAAATTGACCTTTGCCAACATGAATCTATCAAGGATTATAATTACAGATCCAACATCTCTGAGGAGACTTGGGCGCCAAATGAAGGAATCCAGTCATTTATTGCATTGTCAGTCACTGTTGATGAAAGCACCAACATCACAGATATGTACAGCTGTGCATATTTATTAGAGGGGTTGAACAGACCGTCACAGTGGACACAACAACAGCTGATGACATAGTCAGCTCTGTAGTTACTGAACTGGACAATGTTGGAGTGAACCGGTCACGGATGGCGCCCTTTAAAGGTCAGGAAGAAGGCAGGTGTTATCACAAAATTCAGGAAGAGATTCTTGGACATTTCATTGTGTTTTTGCACACTTGAATAACAGTAAATGTGTTTCTGCACAGCATCTAAGAATGGGAGGTTTGTTAAACCAGAGTAAACAGAGTAAGTCAAACCCGTTTCTGAAAGAGAGGTAACTTATACTCGGATTCAGTGTCCATGGTTACTTACGCTGTGAACCTAAAGGCCTGTTCACACCGGGACGAATTTCGCCGGCGATTTTCGCCGACGTTTAACGCCTCGTGACTAAACAAAGGGCACCAATGTGAGTGTGCACACCGAGGCGAAAAAACGCCAAGCGCCAATGCGTCAAAAGAAAAAAACGCCTCGGGTTCGTTTTTTTTTTTCGACGCGTCGCGTCGAAATCTATTCGACCAATGAGAATGGCGCTTTTGCACACGTGTCTGGAGCTTCTGAAGTTACAGTAAAACACAACTTGGGGGCGCTCAAACACAAAACTGCCTTGCTGAGCACACATACCAGCGAAGAAGTTAGTCGCCAAGTAGCGTCTACACTGCCGCGAAGAAATAATGACGGACATTCTTAAATATCCCCGAACCAAGCACCAGTTGGAGCTACTGATGCTTGAAATATTCATGTTTTCTTTGTATGATTCTGACAAGCGCGTAAATACTTGCTCTCTTCTTCTGAGTGAAAGGCGACTTTAAGAATCGTAAAGTTGCGCAGCGCCACCTTGTGTACAGGAGTATTTCTGTTTACATTAAGTGCCATCTAATGTCAGGGAAGGAAATTGCATGTTCGCTCGGCTCATCGTCAGCGAAAATCGCCTGGGTGTGAACACAAAAGACGTGGCGAAAAACGCTGGCGAATAACGCCTGGCGAATATTCGTCCCGGTGTGTACGGGCCTTAACCTGGTCGGGAGCAGGTTTTATTCTCCAAACTCAAAGTTTCTGCCGGTCCCCTCCCCTTTTTAAAGACGAAGTGGTATTTTTCGCTTTAACCTTTATTGCCCACATTTCCGTCACACAAAGACGGTCTAAGTGACAAGAATGGCTTGTCGTTTTTTGGAGGACCCAATAGACGAGGAGGCTGCATTAATTCGTAGAGAATTACATTTACGTCGTGCGAGGATTTTGAGACCTAGACTGGATTTTTTGTCATTTCCCCATACGTTTTTGTTTGAGCGTTACCGTTTTTCGTTGCAGTCAATTACATATACAAAATGAAAACATTAGATATGTATTGCTATGTAGATGTTTCATATGTCAAATATTGTCAACAAAGCTTACATCCATGACATGCTCAAATTTGACCTGATTGAATTATGTTTTTATACTTAATTTTTAGCTGCTGCCATGTTCTTTTAATTCCTGCAGGATTGCATCTACATGAAAATGAAATAAGGGACATTGAATTAGATTAATGTAACAATTACTTTTTGGAAACACAATTTGCTAGCACTGCTTACTTTCTTAATCCCATATAAACCTATGCCACTTGATCAATACAAGGGTAGACAAAAGTTCACTTTTAAAAACACATTTGCATGTATTAATATTAAACTGACCAACGTTTGCAAGAGGGGAAGGTAAACAAAAAAGTCCTCTAAACATTACCGACGTTAAATGCATTTTTCCCCCAGATTGGTTCTGTACACTATGCAGCATTTCATGCAATTACACCAGGAATAACACTTTAAAAGTACACCTAAATATCACCATTTTTTATTTCACACCTTACGCTATTTAAGAAATTATTACAGCCAATATTTTATAACAATGATTTAAATGCAAACTTAGTAGGGGTGTCACGATTTCGACTTTAAATCGAAATCGATCGAAATTAAGTCACAGTCTCGAACTTGGAATGAAAAAATGGAATCGTCGATGCTGCCATGCCCCCATGTTGCGTCTGGTTACTTGCCAAGCGGAAAAAGTGCTGCGAGTGTAATTGTTAATAAAGTTTAAAAAAAAGTGCTGTGAGTCAACCTCATCTAACAGCCACTCAAAAGGTAGCATGTTAACTGCAGATGCAGGATACCCATCGACAGAACTTTAATCCCCTCCTCTTTCACTGAAGTCGCTGGTGTGGAAGTATTTTGGATTTCCAGTGAGTTATGTTGACAACATTCGCGTTGTTGACAAAAATACAACAGTTTGCAAGCTGCGCTATGTATGTGCCTTTACCATATTCTCTCACGGGCAGCACGACTAACATGCAGAGCATCTCCGCTGGCACCACAAAAACATAGATTTATCTGGAAACAACTACACAAACTACTCCTCCGTCTTTGTTTGGAATTAAACTTCCCAGCAACTCAACTCGTGCAAATGCGATTACGCGTGCGGTTGGAGTATTCATAGCGGCGGACATGCACCTTATCCGGTGCTGGAAAACTCCGGTTTAGGAATTTAATTTGCATTCTAGAGCCTCGCTACGAAATCCCCAGTAGAACACATCTCACAGCTACGGTGATTTCCTCCATGTACAATAATGTAGAAGAGACAGTTATTGAAGGTCTGAGCAGACCTTGAAAAAATATGGAAAAATACAGTCATCATTCTCGGGGGATAAAAAGTAGTTATCAGTGTGGTACATGTTTATCTTTTCAGAAAAAGTTGAAGACACTTAATTGTTCAGAGACTATGGACATGTCTGTTTTATCGTTTCTGTTTGTTTTGTTGTGAACTTGAATGTCATCTTTTGTGAAGAAGACTGCACTTACAAAAGAGAAACTGGATGGCAGTTTATTTTTAAATTTTTAATTGACTAAAGATATAAGTTATTGTTCCATTATGTTGTTAATAAAAGTTTTAAATTTGACCATGTAGTGTGGTACATTGCAAACAAAGGTCAGATATTCTATTGCATTAAAGTCTATTTTAAAAAATGACAATCTGGGCTTTAAAAAGAATAAATGTAAAAATCGAGAATCGAATCGAAGTGACCTTAGAATCGAAAATGCAATCGAATCGAGGATTTGGAGAATCGTGACACCCCTGAAACTTAGGCATTTACTTGAGCAGCTATGTTTTCCCACACTAACTGTCTCTGTTTTGCAGATGCAGCGGTGTTGCTTTTCTTCTGGAATATGTGCTCATATTCACTGTAACTCTGCAGCAGCACGTCAAGTTCAGCTGGCGAAAAATATGCAGACCTCTTTTTTTCACGTTTGCCATGGTGACTCATAATATCTGCGCTCTATTGATAATGGCTCCTTATAGTCGCGGTGCGCACGCTCACCTCCGAATCAGTCCACTCTGAGTTGATTGACCTAACTCCGATCAGCTTCTCTGAAACAGAAAACTCAGAGTTGTTAATCTCTCAATTGACCAACTCAGAGTTCAAGTTTAACCTCAGAGTTGGTTGAACCTCCTTTCTGAAACAGGCCCCTGATTGGCTGAAATTTGCATGGTTTATCGGCGAGGCAGAGGGGCGGGACCTTCATTTTTCAGTACGGGGGGGGGGTCACAGGCGGCTCTTGAGCTGCATGTGCCTCTCTGCCTTTTATCATATTTTTCTATATTCAGTACTTTCACAACCATAAGTTGAAAGTCTTACATTTTCTCCAAAATTTACAGAGCGGCCCTAATGTGTTATTGTGTGACTTCGGTAAGGAGGATCTAGGAGAGAACAGCATGAGAACGGTACGGAGAGAGGAGAGGACGTGAAAGAAGACACCCCCCCCATAGTACAAAGGAGCAAATTTTAGCATAATGCAGAACAACTTTGTTTTGGAAACCCTGGAAATGCAAAGAGACACGATTATGAGGCATAATTTAAACTGCAAGCTATCAGCTACGCGGAGGAACACGGGAATAGAGCAGCTGCAGTTTGTCATGTTTCGTCAAGTTCCTGTCTGACATTTGTGTCCTTGTGTGTCGCTTCCTGTTTTCTTTTGAAAGTTCCTCCCTTTCCTGTTCATGTCTGTTTTCTCCACAGCTGTAGACCTAATCATCCCTGATCGTTCCCACCTGTGCTGTCCCTCCTCATATGTATTTATGGTCTGTGTCTCCCTCTGTCCTGTGCCTGATTATCATGTGTAGATGTTTACCAAACCCTACGCCTATCTCAGGTTCTCAGGAATAAAAGTTTTCCAAGAACTCTGCATCTGAGTCCTCGCCATTCTGTGGTCCTTGTCACAGTTCGGTTAAATTAGATCTTCACAGATTCGGACTTCCTGCGTCAATAACTCCTCTGATAACCTTTCAAATGTGTCAGCAAGTATCTCAATCATTTTGTATTAACACAGAGAGTGAACCACAAATGCATTTCTGAAGAAAAAAGATCGTTTTTTTCCCTTTTAATCAGAATTGTTCGCTTCAAGCTGTGAATGCACACATGCAGCGATCTGGCTGCCAAGGGACCGTCAACAAAGTGCAACCCCTGTGAAACACCATTCTGTAAAAATCAGTGAACTTTTAAAAAACGAATAAATGTCTATATTTATATGAAATGGTAATGAAGACTCGTCAGCATAGTCATGCTACATTATTATTTATTATACTAAATTTTGTTAGAAAGTCAACCTCCATTTTATTGCTTATAGTTTTAAAATTTAATAGAGATATGAATCATAACATAAATGCTCAATAGCTCTGAAGATACTAAAACTTTAGTCATGATTCATATCCATTAAAATTTGAAAAAGTATATGAAACAAGATAAAATAAAGATGGACTTTCCTACAACATATGTATTGTAACAAGAATATGCTTTATAATAATTTTATGATTTTTTTGTAAGATTATTGATTTTTACACAGTGGTGTTTCACAGTTCACAGAGGTTGCACTTTGTTGACGCTCCCTTGGCAGCCGGTTGCTGCTTGTCTGCATTCACAGCTTGAAGCGAACAATTCTGATTAAAAGGCAAAAAAAACGATCTTTTTTCTTCAGAAATGCATTTGTGGTTCACTCTCTGTGTTAATACGAAAGTATTGAGATACTTGCTGACATATTTGAACGTTTATCAGAGGAGTTATTGAAGCAGGAAGTCTGAATCTGTGGAGATCTTTCTAACTTATCGAACAGCTGCCAGAGAATTTAAAATAATGAATCCATGGTTCGGAAGTGAGGAAGCTGGAAAACCAACTCCGACAAGACAAGAAGACGCAGCAGCAGCTGAGTTTACGTGGAAAAGGAAAGGCCTGTGTTGGAAGATCGACTCAAGGCTCAGCGCTGCAACTTCCAGAGATGACGGTGAAAAGCTGTCCACTCCCCCCTTACCGGGACGCAGCCACACTTTGGGACTGCAGGACTTAAACTTGGCCTGAGGTGTCTGCTTCCACTGTTCTTAGGAGCCGCATAGCAAAGAGACGGACTCTGATGATGAGGAAAGGGAAGCCGGCGTGTCTGATAGAGATGTAGCCCAGCTGTTTCAGATGCAGAAGATGAGGACTTTGATGGATTAGAAATGCTGATTGATGATTGAAAAAAGAAATCACAACCAACTCAGTTTTGCGCTCGCTACCTTTTTTAACACACACCAGCGTGCACGTTTCACCGATATGTGTGTTTACGTTAAACACAGAAAAAACACTAAACTGAAACGCCCCCGTGCTGTTGTAAGGAGAGGAGAGGGTTATTTAAGGAGAGGAGAGGGTTATGGGAAATAACATGGCTAATTGTGTGTTTGTCTGGCAGGTCAGTGTGTGGTCTGGCTCTTTGATCACAGTTAGAAATGTCAGCTCTTTGTGTCAAACTTGTTTGCCCCCCCCCCCCCCCCCCGTTTTTTTGTGCTGTATGTTTTTCTCATGTGAAATTTACTGCATTTGTTACCGTTTTAATGCTTTTAATCCACGTTACAGCCGCCGTTCCTTTTCTATTAAAGCCCCAAAATGAAAGTCCCGCCCCGCTGCTTGACATGCAAATTTCAGCCAATCAGATCAATTAGAAAGGTTCCTGTCCCTAAGTGACAAACACTCCCCTGAATACTGCCCCCAAGTGACAAAAACGCCCCCTTAACACTGAGCGTAGGTGAGGGCACAAAGTCTAATTCGATCATTAAAATGGATTAACAGAAATACTTTTTCATGTTCGCAGGGTGGATGTTAAAATGCAAATGCAATCCCTTCTTTTCATTTTCGTTTTAATTAAGACACACAATAAGCGGTTTTTAAGTATAAAATGAAAAAGCATTTTGAAATATTGCTTTTTCATTTTAATTTTGAGTCATTTGATGCATCTTCATTTTGAAAGTTAAAAAGGATTTCTGTTAATCCATTTTAATGATCAAATTAGACATTTGTGAATAAATTTTGGTACACATTTAGCAGATAACTTTTTGAAAATGAAATGTCAAATACCATTTTCATTATCATTTTAATTAAGTGACAGAATAAGCAGTCTTGAGGTAGAAAATGAAAAAGCGTTGTGGTGGATTGCTTTTTCATTTTAATTTTGAGTCAAAAATGCAGCTTCATTTTGAAAATGAAAAAGCATTTCTGGTTCTGACTTATATTTTTACTTATGCTTCACAATCGCTTCCATATGATACAGACGGAAGTTTTATTTGGGAAAACTACCGGACTCTTTTCACTACATTTGTCAGTCTAAACGCGTCACGTGACTTTAAGCAGCTGCTCGGAGTGAAAAGTTAGTAGCTTAAAAAACAAACAAACAATAAAATGTATTAGTTTGGACCAGACCGACCATAAGCTGCAGCGATTGGGTCTCTAATGCTTCACACATGGAGATGATAAAGTTGCAGACATTCATGTTTATTATTATATTTAGGTAATACCAGTTTTACGATGGTTGTGTCATGATAATTTGCTTTATTTATTAATCACACCTTAAAAATCGGACAAGGTTAAAGTTAACATCTCGTTGTTAGCATCCAATAATGCGCCGATCTCCACCTTGCAGTCTCGTAAGTTATTGGCGTGGGTCCCTCCGGGAAATAAAGCAGAGGCGCCAAGGTGAGTGTGTTCTTTCCTTTATTCAAGAACTGCGAGCACTTCAACTGCTCCACGCAGGGCACAACAGGTCATGACACCTCTGTCTCTGTCTGTTTTCATTTCCTGTGACACTTCCTATTAACCCATAAGCCCCTCCTACTGGGCGTTGATCTCCATTAGGCCACTGGTAAGGTCAAAGGAAATAGTCTTATACATGAAATAAATAAACTGTGTGGGTCCCACCACCAGCTGACAGTGGCACACCATCACAAAGTGACAGAATAGGCTGTGTTGAAGACTAAAAGGAAAAAGAAGTATTGCTTTTTCATTTTTAATTTTAAGTAAAAAAAATGGAGCTTCATTTTAAAAAGGAAAAAGCCTGTCTGGTTTTGACTTTTATTTTTAATTATGCTACACTATCGCTTCCATATAAAGCACATGACAGAGATGAATTACTTAAATTATTACAGGGCTCCAGACTAACTTTTTTCACTAGGAGCACTGTGACCCCTAACTGAAAATTTTAGGGGCACAACCAGAAAATTTCGGGGCGCATACCGTAAATCAACATGCTAACCAAATCTACTAATTTCCAGTGTATTACAAATAAATACTTTAATAATAGATGCAGAAATTACAATGTGCTGTTTCTAATTCAGTGTCACATTTTATTCTTCACATTTGAAAATGCAACAACAGGTAAACTGACAGCACCATCGCTGTCATGACAGTAAAAATAGTAAAGAAAACGGATGGAAATTTATCTTTGTGACACCAAATAGGTGCAGCCAAGATGCACAATAAGCGTGTTTGAGATCACCCAGGTGGACTAAACGCTGCGCAGATCACCTGGTGTGAGACATATATTTTTGTATTTGCTCCAACATCACCTGTCAATCATCACAAAAATATCGCGAGAAAGGGGTGGGAGCAAGGGATAAACCTACCCGGACACAGCTGGAAACTGTCAGGGTCGGGTGGTGGACACAAACGCAGGACGCCAGCGGATACGTATGACTCGAATTTAATCGACTATTCTCGTGAGAGTACAAACAACGAAACGATCCTGTGACCATGACTGGGTTGACAAAGAATATATACAGTGACTAAAGTGGAAACAGGTGAAAACAATCAATGAGGTAAAGACAACGAGTGTAACTAGTGACCAGAACCGGAAGTGTCAAACTAAAACAGGAAGTGAATCAAAAACAATATCGGCCGCCCTGGCCCCTCCTGGTACCTAACAGTACCTCCTCCTCAAGGGGCGCCCCTGGGCGCACCACCAGGTTTGTGAGGGTGCCGCCGGTGGAACTCCCGGAGCATGTCCTTGTCCAGAATACGGGACGACGGTTCCCAGGACCGTTCTTCAGGCCCACACCCCTTCCAGTCCACCAAGTATTGGAAGCCCCGTCCTCTCCGTCTGACGTCCATTATGCGCCGGAAGGTCCAAGCGGGCTGACCATCGATGATGCGAGGCGCCGGTGGTGGTGTGGGGGACGGATGCAGGGGACTCGTGATGTGTGGCTTAAGCTGAGACACGTGAAAAACTGGATGGATCCGCATGGTTTGTGGTAGGCGTAACTGGACCGCCACGGGGTTAATCACCCTCACCACCTGGAAAGGTCCGATGTACCTGGGGGAGAGCTTCCTCGACTCTGTCCGCAACTTGATATTAGCAGTGGAGAGGAGGACTGACTGACCTGGCGCGTAGGCGGGGGCTGGGCGGCGGTGCTGGTCAGCCAGCCTCTTGTTGGTTGCGGAAGAGCGAAGCAGTGCGGCACGCGCCTCCCTCCAGACTCTTCTGCAGCGGCGGTAAAGGTGTTGGATGGATGGTACCGCCACCTCTGTCTCCTGTTCCGGGAACAAAGGAGGTTGATAACCCAGGGAGCACTCAAAAGGAGACATACCAGTTGCAGACGAGGTCATGGAGTTGTGGGCATACTCCACCCAGGGAAGCATGGAGCTCCAGGAGGTCTGGTGATGAGAGCAGATGCATCGGAGGGCCGCCTCGAGGTCCTGATTGGTCCTCTCAGCCTGCCCGTTAGACTGAGGATGGAACCCTGAGGAGAGACTGGCAGTGGCACCGAAAGCTGCACAGAAGGACCTCCACACCTGGGAAATGAACTGTGGACCCCGGTCCGAGACCAGGTCCACCGGAATACCATGAAGCCGGAAAACATGATCAGTGATGAGTTTGGCAGTCTCCGCGGCCGAAGGCAGCTTCTGCAAGGCCACAAAGTGGGCTGCCTTCGAAAACCGGTCCACCACTGTCATGATGACCGTCCTACCAGCTGAGGACGGCAGACCGGTGACGAAGTCCAGGGCAATGTGGGACCAAGGACGGCTCGGGACTGGTAAAGGGTGTAGGAGCCCAGCAGGAGGTTGGTTGGTGGTCTTATTCTGGGCACAGACTGTGCAGGCAGAAACAAACTCCCGGGTGTCCCTTGCTAGACTGGGCCACCAGAACTGTCGGCGTAGGAATGAGATGGTCCTGCGGATGCCGGGGTGGCAGGTCAGGCGCGTAGCATGAGCCCACTGGAGAACCTGGCTGCGACAGGTCCTGGGAACAAAAAGTCTATTAGGCGGCCCCCCACCTGGGTCTGGGTCCTGCGCCTGAGCAGCCTTGATGTCCCTCTCCAACCGCCAAGTGAGGGCACCTAGAACGCAGGATGCCGGTATGACTGTTCTTGGATGTTGATCCTTCACTATAAGTTCCTGCTGCCGAGAGAGGGCGTCAGGTTTTACATTCTTGGAGCCAGGACGGTAAGAAACAACAAAATCAAAACGGGTGAAAAATAACGACCACCTCGCCTGCCTGGGATCCAACCGTTTAGCGGTCCGGATGTACGAGAGGTTCTTATGGTCGGTCCAGACCACAAACGGCTGAGTCGCCCCCTCCAACCAGTGTCTCCACTCCTCAAGAGCCAACTTAATCGCTAGAAGCTCCTTGTCCCCCACATCATAGTTCACCTCGGCCGGGTTAAGCCGGCGGGAGAAAAAGGCGCACGGATGGAGCTTGTCATCCGTGCTCGACCGCTGTGATAACACAGCCCCTACCCCAATATCAGAAGCGTCAACCTCCACGATGAACTGGTTGGAGGGATCTGGTTGGATCAGGACAGGCGCGGTGGTGAACAGATGCTTCAGCTTGACAAAAGCAGCCTCAGCGGCCTCCGTCCACTGAAAAGCAGAGGAGGTGGATGTCAGGCTCGTGAGGGGTGCTGCGACAGAGCTAAAATTACGGATAAAGCGGCGTAAGAAGTTGGCAAACCCCAAAAACCGTTGTAACTGTTTACGGTTAACAGGGGTGGGCCATTCCACAACCGCCTAAACCTTGGCAGGATCGGTTCGTACCTCCCCACCCGCGATGACAAAACCCAAAAACGAAACACAAGGGGAGTGAAACTCACACTTCTCAGCCTTTACATACAGTTTGTTCTCGAGAAGCCGCTGGAGAACCAGACGAACATGCCGCCTATGCTCGCTGGAATCCTTAGAAAATATCAGGATATCATCCAGGTAGACAAAAACAAAGTGATGAACAAAATCCCGAAGCACATCATTAATGAGTCCCTGAAACACTGCAGGGGCGTTAGACAGACCGAAAGGCATCACCAGATATTCATAGTGTCCGAGTGGGGTGTTGAATGCAGTCTTCCACTCGTCACCCTCCCTGATACGCACCAAATGGTAGGCGTTCCGCAGGTCCAACTTGGTGAACACCCTGGCCTCCTGCAGTGACTCAAAGGCGGAGTTCATCAGAGGAAGGGGATACCGGTTCTTCACAGTAATGGCGTTTAACCCCCGATAGTCGATGCAGGGTCGTAACGACCCATCCTTCTTTCCAACAAAAAAGAACCCGGCCCCTACAGGCGATGAGGACGGCCTGATGAGTCCAGACCTGAGGGAATCAGCCACGTACCGCTCCATGGCCTCCCTCTCCGGTTTCGACAGGTTGTAGAGGTGGTTCTTGGGCAGCGTTGCGTCTGGCTGCAGTGTGATGGCACAGTCATAAGGCCTGTGAGGTGGAAGCGATAGAGCCCGATCCTTAGAAAAAACCTCCCCCAAGTCATGGTATTCAGAAGGCACCCCGGATAGGTCAGGTGAGGGCGGCTGCCCCACCGGGACAGCGGGATCGGCCTCCGGATGTCGAGCTGAGCGCAAACAGGTCTCATGACAATAATCACTCCAGCGATGGATGCGACCAGAGGGCCAGTCGATAACGGGGTTATGAGCCAAGAGCCAGGGAAACCCCAAAACTATAGGATTGAGAGATGACTTAAATACGTAAAACCGGGTGAACTCGTGATGATTACCTGAAATTATGAGATGGACTGGTTCAGTAATTTGGTTGACGGTGGAAACAATCTCACCATTAAGAGAGCTAACTAATAACGGACGGGGAAGCGACTCGGTGGTAAGAGGTGTTTGGCCAGCTCGGCATCCATGAGGTTCTGCTCAGCCCCAGAGTCCAATAAGGCCCGAACGGGAACCCCCCCAACCTTAAACATAACATGAGCCTCCAGTAGGCACGAGGCAGGACTAGAAATGGTGGGCGCTGGACCTCCACTCGTCAGTGTGCCCACACTTAATGACGAGCGGTGACTTTTGGGCAGGCCCTGCAGAAATTACCCCGCTGACCACAGTAAGGAGCACTCACCTGCCGTTATCCAGCGTTTACGTTCAGCGGAGGATAGGCGCCCATGTCCCAAAAGCATAGGTTCGTCCGTCAGGGGCTCCGAAGGATCTGTGGGAGCAGCAGACAAAGCATGATGAGAGGAGCGTGAAGAGTCCACGGGGCGTCCCTCGAAACGGGGAACCTCCGCCCGACGTCCTTTTCTGCGATCCTGCAGGCGATTGTCAATCCTGATAGCGAGGGCTATCAGGGGCTCCAAGGACGACGGGATCTCCAACGGCGCGAGATGGTCCTTCATCTCCTCGGAAAGACCCTCCAGGAAAGCGTCCGTCAGCGCAGCGGGGTTCCAATCGCTCTCTGAACCGAGAGTCCGGAACTCTATGGCGTAATCAGCCACCCGCCGAGGCCCCTGTCGCAGCCGCATAAGTGCCCGGGCTGCCTCCCTCCCAGGCTTTGTGTGCTGGAAGACCTGGGTGAACGCCTCCAGGAAGGCAGGAAGAGATGCGCAGGTCGTGGCTCCACGTTGCCACTCTGCTGTGGCCCATGCTCCAGCTCTGTCCGTGAGGTGCGATATCATGAAGGCCACCTTGGACCGCTCCGTAGGGAACGCTGCGGCGTGTAGTTCGAAGTGCAGCTCACACTGCGTGATGAACGCCCTGCAGTCCCCAGAGTCACCGGAGAACCTCTCTGGCCGGGCCAGCTGCACCACAGGAGCCGGAGAAGTCTGAAAAGGAGCCACAGGAGCCGGCGAGGAGGAGGAGGAAGGATGAGGCGTGTGAGATGAAGAAGACGGCTGAACCTGCGTGGCCAGGAGGTCCAGGCGCTTGTGGAGCGCGGTTAACTGTTGCTCCTGGCGACCGGCCATCTCCAGCATCCCTCGACGCAGGTAATCAAGCTGTTCTGCTTGGAGCTGGATGATCCGCTCCTGGTTACCGGCATCAGCTCCAGAATGATCAGCGCCCGCTGTGTCCATTATTGACAGGATCGTAATGTCAGGGTCGGGTGGTGGACACAAACGCAGGACGCCAGCGGATACGTATAACTCGAATTTAATCGACTATTCTCGTGAGAGTACAAACAACGAAACAATCCTGTGACCATGACTGGGTTGACAAAGAATATATACAGTGACTAAAGTGGAAACAGGTGAAAACAATCAATGAGGTAAAGACAACGAGTGTAACTTGTGACCAGAACCGGAAGTGTCAAACTAAAACAGGAAGTGAATCAAAAACAATATCGGCCGCCCTGGCCCCTCCTGGTACCTAACAGAAACTGAACTGACTGAAAGCTGCCCTACAGACTACAAAGAAATGCATTATGGGACATGTGTCCTGATGGTTTTTGTAGTTAGTGATTAAAATAATTTAAAATACCAATTCATTAAAAAAAAGGCTACATGCATTACAAAACATTAAAATAATCATAAAATAAATATATAATAACACAGATCACACTAAGGGGGACAGGCATATTAAAACTAAATTGAATGTTAAGGACAACTCCAATTTCCTGTTGTCCTTCAGTCTTGCTGCAGATTCGCCTTCATCTCACAGCCCCCACCCCTCCACCCCCCACCTGGTCTCCCCAACGATCCAGGCGAGGTCCCGGTTCATCTCAAACACGTCTATCGTTGCATTTTCCCCACGTATTTTCAGTGTGTCTAAAACTAATGTTTTTGCTCGCACGTGTTTAATGTTCAAGCCCCGTTAGCTGTCACGCATGTACATGGGGGACATTTATTCTCCTCAGCTTACCCGACTCCCGCGGGAGCGGTTTGCTGCCGTAACAGCGGTGCATAACCGTTTGATGCGCCGCCGTAACCGTAACCAAAACTTAAACCTTCCTCCGGTTCCGTGTAACCCAGGGAAAAGTTCAGCACGGACTGCATGTATTTAGAAAATTACGAGCGAATAGATACGTTCTAGAAAGGAAAGTAAGGAACTACTTAATGTGGTCTGGGGAGGGAGGGGGCTGTCAGGTGTCCTGCTTTCAAGCCCTGTCATTGTCCCGCCCCCAACAGTCATTTACCCCACTGTGATTGGTTGGTCATCTCCGTGCACGACAATGAAAAAGTGTCATTCATTAAAACTGGCGGGCTGCAGTAACATTAAACTTTCATATTAAGGTGGGGCCGCAAAATATCATCTTGGGGGCCGCAAATAGCCCGCGGGCCGCGAGTTTGAGACCCCTGCTGTACACTCTGGCACTGGTACACTAGCCGCAGGTCGGAAGAACGAATCAATAGTTCACTTACCCATAGCTCAGACGCACATATCAGGTTGTGATGAGATTTGTCTCCGTTTCCTTGCCACAGATGTTAACCCGCGCGCAAATATCTTTAGGCCCCGCCCCCTCCACATATTTTAGCCACTTACAGTGACTTATTCTTCTCACACGCAGTGGCCGCCTCACAGACGGGCATCACGCAAGTGTGTGCTCGCGTTTCATGAGTATGTGCGCGAGTGTGTGTGTCTGTCTGCGTGCGTGTGCGCTTGCGTCTCAGATTATTTCATTGATCATTGACGTGCCCCTTCCACATTTAATGTTTAAAAAAATACGTAGGGTGGGGGAGGCAAATTTACTGGTCGCACATGTGCGACTGGATGTAAAATTCAGTCGCACACTCTCAAATTAAATTAACACAACAACACACTATATACAGTTGAGTAAGGTGGGAGCACAGGTGGGCTGGGATGGTCTGTAAGTAGCAGCGATAGTCCTTTGGTGGGGGTGGGGGGGTCAGCTGGGGGGAGTTGGGGTACTGTTCAACAGGCTGACTGCAGTGGGGAAGAAGCTGTTCTTGTGGCGCGAGGTCCTGGTCCTGATGGACCGGAGCCTCTTGCCAGAGGGGAGGGGCCGAAAGAGTTCATGTCCTGGGTGAGAGGGGTCGGCTACAATCCTGGCTGCCCGTCTCCGGGTCCTGGAGATGTGCAGCTCCTGGAGAGACGGGAGGTGGCAGCCGATCACTTTTTCTGCTGAGTGGATGACACGCTGCAGCTTGGCCTTGTCTCTGGCTGTGGCCGCAGTGAACCACACTGTGATGGAGGACGTGAGGGTGGATTCAATGATGGCAGTGTAGAAGTTTACCAGCATCTTTACAGGGAGGTGAAACTTCTTCAGCTGCCTCAGGAAGTACATCCTCTGCTGAGCCTTCTTAGTGATGGAGCTGATGTTCTGCTCCCACTTGAGGTCCTGGCTGATGATGGTTCCCAGGAAGCGGAAGGACTCCACAGAGGTCACCGGGGAGTCACAGAGGATGACAGGGGGGAGGGGGGCTGGGGCCTTTCTGAAGTCCACTGTCATCTCCACTGTCTTCAGAGCATTGAGCTCCAGGTTGTTGGCGCTGCACCATGACACCAGCCTGGCTATCTTACTCCTGTAGGCCGACTCATCTCCGTCAGCGATGAGGCCGATGAGTGTGGTGTCGTCAGCAAACTTCAGGAGTTTGACAGACTGGTGACCAGCAGTGCAGCTGTTTGTGTCCAGGGAGAATAACAGTGGTGAAAGGACACAGCCCTGGGGGGATCCGGTGCTTGTGGTCCGAGTATCTGAGACGGGTTTCCCCAGCCTCACATACTGCTGTCTGTCCGTCAGGAAGTCTGTGATCCACCTGCAGGTGGAGTCAGGCACATTCAGCTGGGAGAGTTTGTCATGGAGCAGGGATGGAACTATTGTGTTGAACGCGGAGCTGAAGTCTACAGATCCTGGCGTAGGATCCTGGAGAGTCCAGATGCTGGAGGATGAAGTTGAGGGCCATGTTTACAGCATCGTCTACCGATCTGTTGGCTCTGTAGGCAAATTGCAGGGGGTCCAGAAGGGGGTCTGTGATGTCTTTGAGGTAGGAGAGGATGAGGCGCTCAAAGGACTTCATAACTACAGAGGTCAGGGCAACGGGTCTGTAGTCATTCAGTCCTGTAATTCTGGGCTTTTTGGGGACAGGGATGATGACTGAGGATTTGAAGCAGGCTGGCACATGACAGGACTCCAGTGAGGTGTTGAAGATGTCTGTGAACACTGGAGACAGATGGTTGGCACAGTGCTTCAGGGTGGAGGGGGAGACAGAGTCCAGACCAGCAGCTTTGCGGGTGTTCAGCCGTTTAAAAAGTTTGTTTACATCTCCCTCTGTGATGAGAGGGGGGAGTGGGGGGAGGGGGGCGCTGAGGTGTGAAGCTGTGTGGATGGGTCAGGAGGGGTTGTGGGGGGAAAGGATGTTGCTGGACAATGGCTGGGGGGAAGGTGATGGGGCTGCCTGCTGTCTGCTCAAAGCGGCAGTAGAATTTATTCAGGTCATTGGCCAGACGCAGGTCGTTCAGACAATGGGGGGCTCTGGGCTTGTAGTTGGTGATTGTCTTGAGCCCTTTCCAGACAGAAGCAGAGTCGTTGGCTGAGAATTGCTGTTCCATTCTCACACCATGGGCTGATTTTCCTCACCTCCTTGCTAAATCTGTGCTTGGCCTCTTTGTATTTGTCTCTGTCCCCACTTCTGAATGCAGCTTCTTTCTCTGACCTCAGCTGTCTGAGCCTTGCTGTGAACCAGGGTTTGTCGTTGTTGTAGCTCACCCTGGTGCGTGTTGGAATGACGCTGTCCTCACAGAAGTTGATGTAGGACGTCACAGTGTCTGTGTACTCATCCAAGCTGTTGGTGGCAGACCTGAAAACGTCCCAGTCTGTGCAGTCCAGACACTCCTGAAGTTCCCCCACAGCTTCGCTGGTCCATTTCTTGCAGGTCCTCACAGCCGGCTTGCAGAGCTTTAATTTCTGCTTGTAGGCTGGAATCAGATGCACCATGATGTAGTCCGACAGGCCCAGAGCAGCACAGGGAACGGCACGATAAGCACCGCTGATGGTGGTGTAGCAGCGGTCTAGTACCTTTCCCTCTCTGGTCGGACATTTAATGAACTGTTTATATTTGGGGAGTTCAGATGATAGGTTGGCTTTATTAAAGTCTCCCAGGACGATGACTAAGGCGTCTGGGTTTGTCCGTTCTACGCTCAGAATCTCCTCAGCCAGCGCTCGCTGAGCGGCGCGCACGTCGCCCTGCGGTGGGATGTAAACGCCGACGAGGAAGAATGAGGAGAACTCACGGGGGGAGTAGAAAGGCTTGCAGTTGATGATGAAGGTCTCTAGGTCCGGAGAACAGAGTTGAGAAACTTTTGAAACATCGCTGCACCAGCCGCTGTTGATCTAGAAACATATTCCACCTCCTTTCGTTTTGCCGGAAAGCTTCGCGCATCTGTCCGCTCGGTGCAGCTGGAATCCCCGAAGCTCTAGTGCAGCGTCCGGTATGGAGTCGCACTAAAACACAAAACACAGGAAGTGGAAAAGTCTCTGTTTTTGTTGAGCAGCACGCTCAGTTCGTCCATTTTGTTGCAAAGTGAGCGCACGTTGGAGAGGAATATTCCGGGCATCGCAGTGCGAAATCCGCGCCGGCGGAGACGCACCAGCGCTCCTGAGCGCGCGCCTCTCCTGCGGCGCTTCACCTTCTTACGTGCCTGCTGGGTCAAAATAGCCAGTAAATCCATGGTAGAAGCGAGAAATGTAGGAAAAAGGTCCACGGGGGTTGTAGCTCTGATGTTCATGAGCTCGTCCCTGGAGAAGGAGCCCCCAGAACTGAGGCATGAAACCGAATTAAAACATAAAGTAAAACAAAGTAAAGCACACCAAAACACAGAGGCAGCCGTCCGTGGCGCCATCTAATATCAATCACTGATGATCAAAAATCTCACACCATCACAGCTCTAGTCAGATGAAATCTTTCCTGTTTGAAGGAGCTTCCTTCATGACACAATAGGATCCCAGATCTCCCATCAGCCCTTGCAGCTCCTGACTTTGTGATGTGTTCCTGCAGAAACTCTTGGAAATCTCATGTTGATTCTCTCCCAGTTGACATCCATGGAGATTTTCACTGCTGTTGTTCAACTGTAGAGTTTGTCACAGACGCTCAAACTCATGAAGAGTTCAGCTGGAAGTTGAGAACGAGGCTTTGAAACCAGCAGCAGTTTGAGTCCATTCTGATGTTCCATTCAGGTTTCTGCTACAACAAGCCTTTATTTTGAAAGAGCCAGTGGGGCAGAAACAATAGGTGACTTCTTACCGAGTAACCCCACTGCAGTTGCAATCCTAACTGAGCAGTGATCCTGCACGCTCGCTAGGTTTGCGCAAAGTGTTAAGGGGCTCTATTTTTTACTTGGGAGCGGTAACCTGCCAAGATATACTCACACAAACACACAATTAAAGCCACATTATTTCCAATAACACACTCCTCTTCTTAATATGGTTATGGTTATTTTCTGGATTTAACATTAAAACACACAGTTAAAACATGCATGCTAGTGTGTGTTTTAAAAAGTTGGTTGCCTGCACAATGCACATACCTGCACCTTTTTACTATGGGGGTGGTCTTCTTTCACGTCCTCACTTCTCTCCTTATTGTTTACAGCGGTAAGGATGGTATCAATGATGGAATGTTCAGTACCAGGAATTAGAGCTGTGACGGTGTCGAATTTTTGATCACCGCGGTGATGAACCACCAGGGGGCGCGGTGTCGCGGTTGACCACAACCCCCACCCCCAAATAACCCCACAAAATCCCCCGGCGGCCGCATCGGGACTAAATACAATTACAACGTACTATTTTTTATCAACAAATAACAGTAAAAACTAACAACTACATATCTAACTTGTGAACTAACTATAGGTGTTGTAGATTGACTTTGTGTGTGAGTGTCGTGTGTAGGACTAGGAGGAAGGTGTGTACACGTGTGTTGGGGGATGTGTGTTGATTCCTCTGCAGTGGACCGCTCTGGAGCTGCACGCAAGTTTCACCTGTGCTCTCTGGTACAGACATTTTCTCAGAATATTATGTATTGTCCAGTAATAAACAGACTGCAGACACTGTGTCAGGACTCGAAAGGTGGACACAAGCGCGGGACGCCAGAAGGTATGTAAGAGGGATTTAATCTTACGACTAGAACCAAGAAGGCAAACAACCAAAACGATCCGGTGACAAGTACCGGCCAACACAGAATATATACACCACAGAGAAGTGCAAACCAGGTGCGACAAATCACAGTTCAAATCAAAGTAAAGACAGCAAAAATAAACAAGGAACGTAACCGGAAGTTGTCAAAATAAAACCGGAAGTGAAAATGAAAACAATTTTAACCGCCCTGACCCCTGGTACCTGACAGTACCCCTCCCTCAAGGGGCGCCTCGAGGCGTACCACCGGGCTTGTGAGGATGCAACTGATGAAAACTCTGGAGCATGCCCTTATCCAGGATTCTGGATGAGGGTTCCCAAGACCTCTCCTCAGGCCCATAACCCTTCCAGTCCACCAAATACTGAAATCCCCGTCCCGACACCTGACGTCCATAATGTGGCGTATGGTCCAGGCAGGCTGGCCGTCAATGACGCGAGGCGCCGGAGGCGAAGAGGGAGGTGGTTGAAGGGGGCTCGTGACATGGGGCTTCAGCTGGGACACATGGAAGATTGGATGTATATGCATGGTACGTGACAGGCGTAACCGGACCGCCACTGGGTTGATCACCCTCACCACCTCGAACGGTCCGATGAACCTAGGTGAGAGCTTCTTCGACTCTGTCCGTAACTTAATGTGAGCCGTGGAGAGTAGGACCAACTGACCTGGCGGGTGTAGGACGACGATGCCGGTCAGCCAGCCTCTTGTTAGTTGCGGAGGAGCGAAGAAGTGCGGCACGCGCCTCCCTCCAGACTCGTCTGAAGCGGCGGTAGAAGTGTTGAACGGACGGCACTGCCACCTCCCTCTCCTGTTCCGGGAACAGGGGGGGTTGGTAGCCCAGCGAGCACTCGAAGGGAGACATTCCAGAGGCAGAAGAGGTCATAGTGTTGTGGGCATACTCAACCCAGGGAAGCATGGAACTCCAGGAAGTCTGGTGACGGGAACAAAAACAACGGAGAGCCGCTTCAAGGTCCTGGTTGGTCCTCTCAGCCTGCCCATTGGACTGGGGGTGGAACCCTGAGGAGAGGCTGGCAGTTGCACCAAAGGCTGCACAGAAGTACCTCCAGACCTGAGAGATGAACTGTGGTCCTCGGTCCGAAGCCAGATCCACCGGAATCCCATGCAGCTTGAAGACATGTTCCATGACGAGCTTGGCGGTCTCAGCGGCCGAAGGCAGTTTCTACAGGGCCACAAAGTGGGCTGCCTTTGAAAACCGGTCTACAACTGTCATTATCACGGTCCTACCAGCAGAGGTCGGCAGACCGGTGACGAAGTCCAAGGCGATGTGGGACCAGGGACGACTCGGGACTGTTAAGGGATGGAGGAGCCCAGCAGGTGGTTGGTTGCTCGTTTTGTTCTGTAAGCAAACAGTACAGGCAGAAACGAACTCCCGGGTGTCTTGCGCCAGACTGGGCCACCAGAACCGCCGTTGCAGGAAGGAGACGGTCCTGCGGATCCCGGGGTGGCAGGTCAGGCGTGTGGCATGGGCCCACTGGAGTACTTGGCTGCGACAGGTTCTGGGGACAAACAGTCTATTGGGCGGCCCCCCACCTGGGTCCGGCTCCGGCTCCTGAGCCTGAGCAGCCTTGACGTCCCTCTCCAGCCGGCAAGAGAGAGCACCCACTACGCAGGTCGTTGGTATGACAGTCGTGGGCTGCTGTTCCCCCACCAAAAGTTCCTGCTGCCGAGAGAGGGCGTCAGGTTTAACATTTTCGGAGCCAGGGCGGTACGACACAACAAAATCAAACCGGGTAAAAAACAACGACCACCTAGCCTGCCTGGGATTCAGCCGTTTAGCGGTCCGGATGTAATAAACAGACTGCAGACACTTTGTCACCTTTCCGGTAGCCATGAAGCCTGACACCCATGAAGAACACGGGGCAGGAGGCTCCACCTTTGGTTATACAGACACGTAACGTTGCGCTGCAAAGAATAGTTCCCAAACAAAACATGTAGTGATATTCATGGAAATCTAACAGCGCACGTTCATGTTTGGTGTTACAGAGTGAAGGACAACAGTAATACCCCCCCCCCCCCCCAACACAAAATCCTCCGGTGGGCGGCCGTGTCGCGCACTTAAGAACGCACGCAGCTTGTAATGGAAATGAATACAATGGAAATGAATAATTAGGAAGCAGTAAATTGTTTCCTATTTCCTTGCGAGACGGACACTTCTGTTGTAGAATGAGGATGTATGCTTCTGAAAGCGCGCGCCTGTTTGTGTAACTGTAAAGGGAGTCACGTGTCATGTGCAGCGCAGAGGCAGACAGTGAGAGCACGCTCGCGGTGGGAGAAAAGGAGACAACAGTCTGAAAGAAAGAAGGAAAGTCTGAACACAGGACTAGCAGAAAAAGGAAATTATCAGCAAAGATGAATGCGTTTAATGTGTTTATTATAGTTCCAATCACGCACCATATGCAAAATTAATCAATCTGAATCAATTCAAACTTAAAAAAAATCAAATATAAATCCATAAATGTAGAGATTGATCTTTCACACTAAAAGTAGTTTTTTTTAACATGTTCTGTCCAAATGCTTAGTAACAGATGAGAGCTGAAAGCCTCTTGTGTTGGACATATTTTACTGTTACAATAGGGGTTATGAAATGTTTGATACGCTAGCTTCATAATTGAATACACCCATTTTGTAATTTAGGCTAAACTTTATTCATCTTACTCATATCTGTAACAGTCTTTTTTTGGACCGGACGGAAAAGAAAAGAAGAGAAGAATAGAGAGAGGGGGGGGGTAGAACCGTGAAGCAGCATAAGGCAACAAGTTGCTGGATTTTACAATCATTCCAGTCAATAATGTAAATCCAAAAAGGGGACGGGGCCTGTCCACACACACCCAAATGCCACAAACATACCTGTGGTCGTCAAAAAAACCCAAAGACAAAGCATGTCAATATTAACACAATACAGCTGATGTTCACACACACATACTTATGCATTTTCTACCAACATGTAAAATGTTTCATTTAATCACTTAAACTATTTGTGCAAAGTTGAGAGCACCTGTGATCAAGTGGATCTTTCTGTTCTTCTAAAATGGATGATGGAATGTAAAAAGAAGGAGGGAAAGTACCCAGCCATTCCCACACTAAGACCCCCGCCGCGGCAGTAGCAGCAGCCAGGACCCCCACCAACACCCACATGGCAGCAGATAGCGAACAAGCGCCCGCCGAGCAATCGCATCCCCCACCAAGGCCAGGGCAAGCAGGACCACATGGGGGCTCAAAGTGATTGATTGACAAGATCTCTAGCTAATCATGGTGCAGA
The DNA here is from genome assembly GCF_053564925.1 of Oryzias latipes. Classification (NCBI taxonomy): domain Eukaryota; kingdom Metazoa; phylum Chordata; class Actinopteri; order Beloniformes; family Adrianichthyidae; genus Oryzias; species Oryzias latipes. The sequence goes on along the minus strand of NC_136238.1, from coordinate 24,303,508 downwards.
ACAGGGTGCTCAGTTTGAAAATAAAAAGCAGCAGCATATCACACTAAAAAAGTTAGTGAAACAGCAAATGATGAACTGTGATGCAGAAAGGGAAATAAACATTATAATCTGGTTTTTAGTTTAAATGTGAGCTCTGTGAAGCATTTTAAAGTCCCACTCCAACTATATTTTGATCTATTTTCAAAGTGTTCCCAGTTATCTTTTCATTAGGATGATGCTGTTTTAAGGCCAAATCAAAAACCTGTTGTTTTCTAGGACATAGTCTCTGCAGAGAAGCAGGAATTCATTAGAAATGTATCTCTGAGCTGTGGAGAGACTGTTGACGTGGAAGAAACCCACCACTACTATCCCATAAAATCTTTGTTTACACTCTTTCCCGCTAGCTTACAGCCCTTCACTACCCTAACATTACAGTGCAACAAAAATAGCAGCAATATCAGATCTATCTAGCCATACAGTTTTGATCCAGATTTCAGCTCAGACGAGGAAAACAAGACGTTCATGGATCTATTTCTAAGTGGATGCATCACAATGGAGACTAGTAGGGAGGCTTTTTACTTTCTATGTCACAAATAGAAGCTTTTTCAAACAGCACCTTTTTATTTGCTCTTATTTTAATAAAGAAATACTCAAAAAAGTTTTATGTATGTCCTCAATCGTGGAAAATGCTCAAGAACAAATTTAATAGAAGTGGGTCTTTAAACACCAACTTTTTCATGTAATTTTTCATTTGTTTAACAGTACGTAAGTTAATCATTTAAGTCTGTGCACCAAAGGTTCGTGCTGGTGCACCTCAAACAATGTTAGGTGCACCAGTGCTAAGATTTAGTCTAGAGCAGGGGTATCAGGAACTCGACATTAGACCGGGGGCCAATTTTGCTGGAAAAAAAGGATAAACAGAAAAAGTTGTTTATAATAACTTTAATGACCAATTGTGAATGGTACAATTAACCAGGCCCTCCAGATGTTTTCCCAGTTGCTGTTGGAGGTTGAGGGCCAGATCTTCTACTTGTCTAGTAAACGTATCATTTGACAGACTTATTTCTTCAAACTTTTTCTTTTGCTCTTGATAAACAATGTCAAATACTTTAAACACATCCACAACGTAGCTACTAGCTTCTCTCACAGCGTCACTGGATTTAGCCATTTTTGTAAACATTATCTGGTGTGCAGCATAACCTCGTTGTAGTTGTTGGAGCTTATTTTTGCAGTAAAAAACACCCACAAACACCGCCGTCCTCTTCACTGCAGCTCCGGTAATCTGCTAGTCTCACAATCTGGTAAATATGTCATAGTTTTTAGGATTTGTGACATAGTGAAAATTTATATAGACTTCTTTGAGCATTGCATTTACCTGCTTGCAAATCAGTCACATAACTTTATCCAGCCTATGAGGTACGACAAAGTAAGCATTTGTCCACTTAGCTTGAAAACTTCTCTACACCAACACAATGCTCTTTTCTCAAAAGAACCTTTTTTTATTGCAGATTGTTACAGAAACCCTGAAACAATATGTTTCCAAGCAAAGTACAGCTGGTTTGATAACGATCATTTAGGATTTTTTGAGGGCCACAACAATCTTCCTGCAGATCGCCATTGGCTCCCGGGCCACACTTTGAGAACCGGTGGTCTAGAGTCCTGCCTAAGGGACTCAACCACCACTGAGCGTCTGACTCCCCCCATAAGAGATTGGGTAGGGAACACAAGATTAATGACCACCACCTTATGACTGTAAACGATGAGTGTGTCAGTGTGGGGACTGTGTGTTTATTAAAATGTAGTCTGTAACCTTTTATGAAAACTTATACATTTTCTTTAATTAGGTGTTTGACCTACTGAAGACTGAAAGACTGACATCACCTCTGTCTTAACTGTGAAAGCGAACTAAGACAGACTATTTCTTGACAATACACAAAGACTTTTAAAAGTATAAAAGGTCTCCTTTTTTGTCTTTTTGTCCCTGCAGTCCTCCCTCAGCATTATGCAAGTGAAGAGGATCTGTGCAACCAACAGAGGAATTTAAGAATGGAACAGGGGGAACCAAAGCCTTGTCAAATTAGAGAGGAACATGGAGAACCAAAACCTCCACAGATTAAAGAGGAACATGAAGAACAAGAACCTTCACAGATTAAAGAGGAACTGCAGGAACCAGAACCTCTACAGATTAAAGAGGAACAAGTGGAACAACAACTTCCACAGATTAAAGATGAGCTCTTCAGTCAGGAGGAAGATCAGCTTGATCTGAAGCAGGAAACTGATACCCTGATGGAGATTCCTATTTATGAGGAAAATGAGAACAGTGAAGCAGATCTTAAGAATCAGCAGAGCTTTAATGTAACTGATAGTCAGGATGAAGAAGGAAACCAACATGAAGAATCAACATCAACTACAGATCATGACACAGACCCACAGAACAGAGATCAGAAGAAGAGTTTTAGTTATTTATCTCATCTCAAAACACACATGAGAACTCATACAGGAGAGAGGCCTTTTTCTTGTAAAGTATGTAAAAAAGATTTTCGTTATTTATCTCATCTCAAAAGACACATGAAAATTCACACAAGAGAGAAGCCTTTTTCTTGTGAGGAATGTGATAAATGCTTTATTCAAATCTATGATCTCAAAACACACATGAGAACTCACACAGGAGAGAAGCCTTTTTCGTGTAAGGAATGTGATAAAAGTTTTAGTTATTTGTCTAGTCTCAAAACACACATGAGAACTCACACAGGAGAAACCCCTTTTTCTTGCAAAGAATGTGACAAAGGTTTTACTTATATTTATGATCTCAAAGTACACATGAGAACTCACACAGGAGAGAAGCCTTTTTCTTGTGGAGAATGTGGTAAAAGATGTAGTAATTTATCTGATCTCAAAATACACATGAGAACTCACACAGGAGAAAAGCCTTTTTCTTGTAAAGAATGTGATAAAAGTTTTAGTTGTGCATCTAATCTCACAACACACATGAGAACTCACACAGGAGAAAAGCCTTTTTCTTGTAAAGAATGTGATAAAAGTTTTACTTGTTTATCTAATCTCACAACACACATGAGAACTCATACAGGAGAGAAGCCTTTTTATTGTGTAGAATGTGATAAACGTTTTAGTCATGTATCTGATCTCAAAAAACACATGAGAACTCACACAGGAGAGAAGCCTTTTTCTTGTAAAGAATGTAAAAAATATTTTAATCAGACATCTAGTCTCAAAACACACATGAGAATTCATAAAATAGGAAAGCCTCTTTCTTGTAAAAAATGTGATAAGAGTTTTAGTTGTGTATCTAGTCTGAAAACACACATGAGAACTCACACAGGAGATAAGCCTTTTTCGTGTAAAGAATGTGAAAAAAGTTTTCGTTTTTTATCTCATTTCAAAAGACATATGCGAACTCACAGGAGAGAAGCCTTTTCAGTGTAAACAATATAAAACAAGTTTTTATGATGTATTTAGTCTCAAATGACCCTTTTTGTGTAAAGTATGTGATAAAAGTTTTAGTTATGTAGTTGACCTTAGAACAAGAGGACGCATGGAGAAGAGAAACTGGTCAGCTATCAAAGCAGCCTGATCTTTCATTAGATGTACATAGGCTGATGGCCTCCAGACCACATTGATGCAGTTACTCAGTAATAAGGAGGCAGAAGTGATTATTGGATGCATTGAAGTGAACAGTTTTTCTGAAATGTGACATGAGTCCTGAAAACATTTTTTTATTCTTCTGACTTCTGAGACAATATTTTTAGGTGTTTGTCATCTATACGCCACTATGATCACATATCTCAAAAAAGGGATTGTGTATTGATTCTAAACATAATGGAGTTTCACTTTTTAAGATATTTAACTTCATGAAATTCATAGATTTGATTTTTAGAGAAATGTTGATAATGTTCCGTTTTTGTTGGTTAATATTTTTTGGTAGATTTTTGTACTTTTGTGATATTGTTAAAAGTTTTTGAGTTAAACATTGTGTTTGTTTTTTATGTAAGGGACACTGACAGACTCAGTGTGCATTTTTCTACACCGTGGAAGTGTGTTCCCTTGCTTCTGTAAAATGTGTTAATTTCTCTTAACGCACATTTTGAAGACCGTTAACCTGCTTATACCATGGCCACTTACAAAAAGAATAAATATTCAATCAGTTTTTGGTAGTTTATTCTTGTTATTTTTTGTATTTAAATTGTGTTTTTCACAAAAAGGGGACTATTTGTTACATGATGTGGTACATTGTTACAGTAACATAATTGCATCGGCGGAGCCGGCACTGAATTTGGCTACAGCAGCAAACAAAAATGTGGTAAATGAAGCATCAGCTCAGAGATAAAGTTCGCATCTTACCCCTAGTTTTTTTCCAGATGAGGAAGCTAAAGGTGGTGGTAAAGATGCCAGTGCAGTTATATAGAACATTAAATCTATGTGACCGGAACTTCATTTTTAGGCCTCCGGTTATGACTGGAATATCACTTTTTATTCTACACCCAGCAGTCAATCAGAATCAAGTATTTACCGAGACAGTGGTATAAGCTAAAACAATGTTGTCTAAGTCTATGTGTTACCATGGCGAAACTAGAATTATTCTATACATCTCTAAATCTAACACTATGTGGTTCGTGAACATTTCAATATTGTTTTAAATATAAAAATATATTGTTTATATTTTGTTTAGTCTTCCAAGCAAATAAAGGTTTATTTAAGAAAGAATTAAGTAAAAATGTATTCAGGAAGAGGCGGATAAAGAGCCAGAATGGTGTTTGTGTCTGGGGTTCTTGTGATTCATGTTTTCTATTAGAACTGTTCCTCTGTTCTTTTTGGTTCTCAGTGTTCTGTTCCAATCTGTGAAGAATAAAGTGGACATGAACATCGGTTAGAAGTGTGAAGTCTTTCCAACAGTGTAGGTTTCTGCTGTTTGTTGGTTCTCTGCAGGTTCAAAAGCTGGACTCCCCAGGTCCAATTCTGACTGCTGAACCCAGGACTGAGTTCTGAGTTTTTGTTGATGTTCTTCCACTTGTTGTTTTTGTCCAATTCTGACCTCTGGAGGAAGTCTGCACAGGTGCAGACAAAGACAGAAACCAAAGGAGGACCAACTGATTGTTTAAGTGATCTGGACCGAGCCAGTGTGATGTTTCCCATAAAAAAATTCTTACTTTCAGCTCCAACCAAAAGTCAATTCAGCTGCCATTTTTCTGATGCATATGGATGGAGCAAGATGACAACAGATAACATATGAGTTGTCTGAGTCAACATTTCAATGTCAACTACTGTCACAAATCAGGATTAAGTTTGTTGGAAGTCTACACCCCTTGCACTAAAAATGTGCTCAGGAGAATCAGGATGGACGCCATCTCTCCGCATGAGACCGGACTTCCCCCCAAAAGGTGCTCCAATTATCCACAAAACCAACGCCGTTGTCTGGGCACCATCAAGAAAGCCAGCGGTTAAATGAAGAAAAGTGGCTGTACATTTCATCATTGACTAAGTTCGGCAGGGGACCAGAGAAAATTACAGTGTCCGACATCGACTTAACAAGTTTACACACTGGAGCTACGTTTAACTTAACCACCTCTGATTGTCTCCGTCGGGCATCATTACCGCCTGCGTGAATCACGACTCGACGGAACCTGGACTTACTCTGAGCTAACATCCTAAGGTTCCCCTCGATTTCACCAACTCTGGCCCCCGGATAACACCTAAATGTCCACAAACATACAATCGCAGATGGAGCTTGATGAAATACTTTAAAATGTGGTATTTAGAAAAAAACTGTTATTGTAGTCTTATTAATTTAATTTTTTTTTATCATTTTCATTGTAGTTTTACCCTTTAGTTTAACATTTCTACAGACGTTCCTGACATTAACTTTTTCCTTTTTTCAATGTCATGTGTTTTAACTTTTTTTAATGAAAATTTTGATCTGCCACCTGGATGTTTATATTTATAGTTTTGTCTGCTTTGAATTGTTTTATTTAAGCTAAATCAATCTATAAATATGACGACCGATCTTCAGCTCCAACTCCCACAAACACCGCCGTCCTCTTCATTGCAGCTCCGATCGATCATCTGCTAGTCTCACAATCACAGCAATCCACGTTGTCTTTCCGTTCCGGGTCACGTTCAGAAACTTTATTTAAAAAGAAACGTATAAACTGCTTAACTGAACCTCAATATGGTTCAAAAAGCTTCAAATGTTTTTAAACAGTTTTATTTCAGGAGATAATAAAGAAAAGAAAATCAAAACAGAAAAAATGTATCGAGGAAACTTTTTCAGAGTTGTTGTGACGTCATCACGCGGTGTCTCGTTCCTTTTTATAACTTTATTGTTAAAAGAATAGAACAAATAGCTGTGTCTCATTCCAATGTTCAGATTTGACTACAAAACGCATCAGAAACTAACTAAACCTGATCCGATTTGTTTAATGTATTTCTAAACTACAGTCATGAATAACAAAAAATTCTTAAGTAAACAAGTAAAATAAAAAATAAAAATTTCAAGCAAAAAAGATCCTAAAAAAACTGTTTCTAAAGAGAATAATTACGACTGTAAATAAACATTAAACTGGATAGTTAATAACAAAGACAAGCAATAGTTATGAACTTCTTATTACAGTGGAAAAACAATAGAGAAATTTACTTAATTTAATTAAAATTAGATTAACAAATTTATGAAGTAAATAACTAAGATGTAATGAAAGAAGAAAAGTGAAAAAAATTAAAGATCTTTGGAATGCAAACACTTTTCACCAACAATCTACAAAGATTTTAAAGCTGTTTCTTGTTTCTGTGTCTTCTTCAAAGATCTTTTCAATAAAAAACTGGGAAAGATTTAAATAAATTCACAGATTTTTTCAGGTTAAGACAATAAAAACACTTAATATTTTTATTTACAGTACAGACCAAATGTTTGGACACACCTTCTCATTCAAAGAGTTTTCTTTATTTTCACGACTATGAAAATTGTAGATTCACACTGAAGGCATCAAAACTATGAATGAACACATGTGGAATTCTATTCATAACAAAAAAAGTGTGAAACAACTGAGAATATGTCATATTGTAGGTTCTTCATAGTAGCCACCTTTTGCTTTGATTACTGCTTTGCACACTTTTGGCATTCTCTGGATGAGCTTCAAAAATGTTGAGAAATGCAGAAATGTGTGCTGCAGATGCCATGTTAGCCACTAGAGGGCAGCACAGCAGCTTCAGTCTTTGTCATTGTTGCTGTGTGAGCCTGAAGGAGCTTCAAAGTGAGCTGCAGCTTGATTCAGACAAACCTCCACATTCACACACAGATGTGATCCTGAAGAAGTCTGAACAGAACATTTCAGGAGAACTCTTCAGTCCAGAACATGAGCCTGCATTGTTCCTGAAACTGGGATCAGAGTTCTGCTCTCTGCTCCAACAGAACCACCTTCATGAGCTCCTGGTTTCTTCTGGATCCTCCAACATTCAGACGCTCTCTGACTGAGTTCATGTCTGCACAGAAACCTTCAGGATTCTCTTCTTCCACACGTCTTTCACTCTGAAACTCTCTTCTGAATGTGGATCATCTCAGTCAGACGTTCAGCAGCATCAGAGCCGTGCATGTGCTCCTCCTCATGAGTCCTGAAGCTGCACCGTCAGCTGCAGAGCTTCAGAGCTGCTTCTTCTCAGACTTTCCACTTTCTTTGGCTCTCTGGCTCTGATGCTGCTGCTGCTGCAGAAAAACCAGCAGCTGCAGAAAAACTCTGCAGAGACTCACAGAGAGAGGATGGAGGCAGCTGATGAAGCTGCTGCAGACTGACAGCTGATGGAACTGAAGCACTTTCTACATTCTAGTTCCAAATGTTCTACAGAATCACTCAGAGGTTGAAAGTCTTCCTCAGTACTCGAGTACTTTAGTTCAGCAGCTCCTCTTTTCCTCTAAGGTGAAGCTTCATGTGGACGACTTCTTCTTTTCTCCTCTTTTCTGGAGCTTGGGCTCCATGCAGTCTGATCAGCTCTGATTTGGGCTTCAGTTGATGTTTGTGATCAGGAACTCTGGATTCTTCTTAGAAGGAGACGTTCTGCCTCTTTAGCAGAGAGCAGAACGTTGATCTGATCTGTTGGAAGCCACTCCATCCTGAAGCTGCACTGCTGAGTTCCTGTCCACCAGGGGGCAGTGTTACGGCTTTGCATGCCTTATTATTCTGCTCATCTGTCAGGTTGGGACTTCCAACACACAAACATTTGACCTTTTCACTTCATAAAAAAGTTTGTTAAACACTTTGGTGACTTTCAGATTTATAAAAATCATTTTATGTCTTTTATTTCTGTAATTATTGGTCTAAACTTTTCTTCCTGAAGGCTGAACTGCAGCTTTCCTCAGGTCTTTCATTTTCTCCATTTTTCACTCCTTTTCTTGGCTTCCAGCTCACCAGGCATGACCTATACGGCGCCCTCATGTGGACGGATGAACACATGACAGAGGGGAAGGACAGAGCTGCACAGCAGGGACGAGCAGAGACCTTTGTGTGACCGTACGCCCTCTTACATTTGTAACCCAAATGGAGACTGGATTTGATAGGTTAAAAACATATAATTTATTAAAAACTTGACACAAGTTCCATAAAAGAGAAGGTTAAAATAAACTCAGACAGTTGGACCACACTCCAACACTGCTTGAGGGCGGCTGCCTCCAGGATCGCCTCAGCCCCACTGCACTGGCGGGTAGCCACAAACACCACCAAGGGAGATCTTTGATCCAACTCTCACCAGAAGTACCTGGGGCCTGTTTCAGAAAGGAGGTTAAACCAACTCTGAGGTTGAACTTGAACTCTGAGTTGGTCAATCGGGAGATTAACAACTCTGAGTTTTCTGTTTCAGAGAAGCTGATCCGAGTTAGGTCAATCAACTCTGAGTGGACTGATTCTGAGGTGAGCGTGCGCACCGCGACTATAAGAAGCCATTATCAATGGAGCGCAGATATCACGAGTCACCATGGCAACCGTGAAAAAAAGAGGTCTGCATATTTTTCGCCAACTGAACTTGACGTGCTGCTGCAGAGTTACAGTGAATATGAGCACATATTCCAGAAGAAAAGCAACACCGCTGCATCTGCAAAACAGAGACAGTTAGCGTGGAAAAACATAGCTGCTCAAGTTAATGCCTAAGTTTGCATTTAAATCATTGTTATAAAATATTGGCTGTAATAACTTTTTAAATAGCGTAAGGAGTGAAATAAAAATGGTGATATTTCAGTGTACTTTTGAAGTGTTATTCCTGGTGTAAATGCATGAAATGCTGCATAGTGTACAGAACCAATCTGGGGGGGGGGAATGCCTTTAACGTCGGTAATGTTTAAAGGACTTTTTTGTTAACCTTCCCCTCTTGCAAACGTTGGTCAGTTTAATATTAATACATGCAATTGTGTTTTTAAAAGTGAACTTTTAAAACCCTCAACCTCCAGAGCGGATTAAGAATGACTCCAAAACAGTTATTCTGGGAATGACACCTTCTCTTTATTTAACTAAGTGCTCCGTCCTCCGAACACACAATATATACCACGCACACACCTCCGCTCCGCTCCGTGCTCACCCCCCCCCCCCCCATCTGCACCTGCACTCGCCCCTCCCCTTCTCTCTCGTGGATCGCACCCCGCTCAGCACACACACACTGCAACACTACCCTTGTATTGATCAAGTGGTATAGGTTTATGTGGGATTAAGAAAGTAAGCAGTGCTAGCAAATTGTGTTTCCAACAAGTAATTGTTACATTAATCTAATTCAATGTCCCTGATTTCATTTTCATGTAGATGCAATCCTGCAGGAATTAAAAGAACATGGCAGCAGCTAAAAATGAAGTATAAAAACATAATTCAATCAGGTCAAATTTGAGCATGTCATGGATGTAGGCTTTGTTGACAATATTTGACATATGAAACATCTACATAGCAAGACCTAATGTTGTTTTCATTGTATATATGTAATTGACTGCAACGAAAAACGGTAACGCTCACAAAAACGTATGGGGAAATGACAAAACATCGAGTCTTCTCAAAATCCTCGTACGAGGTAAATATAATTCTCTACGAATTAATGCAGCCTCCTCGTCTATTGGGTCCTCCAAAAAAGGACAAGCCATTCTTGTCACTTAGACCGTCTTTGTGTGACGGAAATGTGGACAATGAAGGTTAAAGCGAAAAATACCGCTTCGTCTTTAAAAAGGGGAGGGGACCGGCAGAAACCTTGAGTTTAGAGAATAAAACCTGCTCCCGACCAGGTTAGGTTCACAGCATAAGTAACCATGGATACTGACTCCGAGTAAAAGTTACCTCTCTTTCAGAAACGGGTTTGACTTCCTCTGCTTTCTCTGGTTTAACAAACTTCCCATTCTGAAACGGAAAACCCAGGGTTTCCCTGATTTCAGGGTTAATGCACTCAGAGTTTACACTTAACCTCCTTTCTGAAACAGGCCCCTGCTCAGGGCCCAAATGCACACAAAAACACACCACAACCCAAACAGTGATTAAAAGAAGATACAAAACAGAGGAGGTGCACCTGAGCAGGTCACCACTAATTTATGGGCTGAAAACAGGGGGGTCCCCCTTACACAATACTATATATGGCACCCACCAGCTACCATAAGGATAAAAGGAGGAGGCAGCCACCCTCAGCCAGGTCCAGACACCAAGATACTAAAAATGAGCACAAAACAGTTTAAAAATGGATAAAACTAAGGGTGTCAAGCTTGATTAAAACATTAAAAACAATGAAAAAAGTATATCCAAAGTATAGAGACTGAATCTTTTAATAACCCGCTCTGAGGTCTGAACGGGATCCCAAGTGATCCCCAAATCAAACCCCGGATCTCCATTTTGTTTTACAACCAAAAAGATAAACTTTCGCAGGAAAGGTTCAACATTTTCCCCGAGAGGGAACAATAAAACCAGAGGACCGGATTTATAATCATTTTCTCAATGAAAATAGAAAACATATCATAAGGTTCAGGAGGCGCGAGCAGGCTTGTTCCGCATCCGCTGCTGCCTGGTCTGATTCTCTGTCGGTCCACCAGCTCGCCTCCTCCTTTGAGCCGGCACAGTGTGAAGCACGATGACGTCAGACTGGATCTGTGAGCTCAGACAGCAGAGCTGTTAGCTGCAGAGCAAAGGAGAGCTGAGTGAATGGCGTGACAGTCAGTAGTGTTTTAAAGGGGGACTTCAAGATGTGGACGACCGGAGCTCCTTTGGTCCACACAAACCCTCAAACTACAAAAACAGAGTCGTCCATGTTTGCATATTTTGCTGCAGACAGTTTGTATCAAATGTCAGCAAAGCCGCGCGGATATGGCTGAAATATGTCAACTATCTGACTGGCGAGGAATATGAGTCGATTTCCATGGATCAGCAAATAAGCGTTTAGATCCCGCCCACTTTCACTGATTGACAGATAGACCCATTCTCCTGAAAAAGCTCTTCATGAAATAAATTCGCCATTGTGAAAAACAGCAACATGAAATAAAAACAAAGCTACTTTGGAAAATATTGATTTTGAAATCTGAGGTTCTGAAAAAAGACGTAGAATTATAATAATATTCCACATGATTAAAAGTGAATATTTTAAAATGCTGTTTTAAAATAAAGGACAGGTTTTAAAAGCAAAATGAAATATATTGAATAATATAATGTCTAATTTAAAATCTGTGTGCAGCTTTTTCACCACTTCATGATCTTTTTATATATTTATGAGAGATTTATTGGTTGATTGTGTATTGTACGGTGGCCCTGAAGAGCAAACCATTCAACAAATCACTCGATACAAAAACATTTTTAAGATCACAGCAACAATTTAAAAAGCGTATTACATTTTAGAAAACAAAACAAAATTTCAGAAACCAAAACATAAAAAAGAAAAAAGAAAAAAAAGAAAAAAAGATTTCAGAAAACAAAATTAATTTCCAGAAAAAAAAAGAAATATTACAAAATGAAAACATTTCAGAAAAAAAATTAATTTCCAGAAAACAAAATGAAATAAAAAAAATGAAAACATTTCAGAAAAACAAAATGAAATATTAAAAAATGAAAAACATTTCAGAAAAAAAATGAAATATTAAAAAATGAAAAACATTTCAGAACACAGAATGCATTTCCAGAAAACAAAACGAAATCTTCAAAAATGAAAAACATTTCCAAACCGGAAGAAGCAGGTACTATGGGACAACGCTGATTGGATGATGATGTTTGTCAATCATTTGAACTGAAAAGTATTTTAAATGAAGCGACGACGGATTTTATCGTCCAAACAACAATGTACCATGATAATTCCCGTATTTCCCATTTACATATTAAATCAAAAATGCAGCAAACAGATAATGAAGGTTTAAATTTTTTTTTGAATATTTCGTCTGAAGCAGAACGGTCACCCGGAAGTAGTTTGTGTGGATGACGTCCGTTCTGCAGGTAAACAAAGAAAGGGACGGTAAAACGTTAACATAAACGTTAATCTTTGAATATTTAGCGGATGTGATGACAGAACGCACGCAGAAATATCAACACCAACCAGGTTTACAAATGTTTCAAAATGTCGTGAGAGGATTCTGTCTAAAGCAGCAGCTGCGAAGAAACGGGTGTTAAAAGACGGCGCACATCAGGAAATGCAGTCCCGCCATCCACAGATGAGGTATGGAGGCACATTTGTTTGATCTAATACATGTAGCGTTAAACGTGATTTCTAGGTGGGTGTTTACAGACAGATCCAAGATCCTTCAGTCATACGTTAATGACAGGTTACCTCATCAGCTGGAGAGGGGGGGGGGGGTCACGTGGGCAGGATTCTCAGACAGGTGTACCAGCCGCATAAATCAGCAAAGCTGTCAGGTAAACTGCAGCAGTTTGTGTCTCAGAATAACATTTATGAATGCTTCTTATTCACACTATTAAGATCTGTGACTTTAGAGTGTGTCAGTGCACAGAAACATGACAGGATGTGCACATCATCAGACATGTACAGGTGTGTAACTAAAGGTGGCAAAGTCTGTAGTGTAAAATAAATCTTTAAAAAAAACGTTTTAGTCTTTCAGGCAGAGGAGGAATACCAAATTGTTTTAGAATGTATTTTTATAAGACTGAAATAATGTATTTTATTCTGAGTTTGGTGTTTTGACCCCTCCCTAATGAATTTCTGGTTTAACCCATTTTCTCCTCATTTTGATGAACTCAACTTTTTCCTGAATGAAAGATGAATGGTAGCCGATGTTTTTCTGTCAGGGATTTTTAATTTATTAATTTATCTCTGTCAGGGATTTCAATGGAGCTGGAGTCCAGGGCAGAGGAAGCTGCAAGCATGCACGAGCAGGAACTGGGGTCCCTTACCTGTGCATCTTCCTCTGGATGTGATGCTGAGCAGCAATGTGGACAAAACTTCCCTGACATGACTCTTTTTGATATAGTTGTTAAGCACAAACAGACTTTTCCCAGATGCATTTTTTCCTCTAATAAATGTGACTGACAGGTACGCTGAGTTAATGCTGATTGTAAGCGCAACATTTGATTGACTGCATGAAGAAGCCCATAAAGGAAAATCCACAACTGTTTCTTTGTTTCTGTTAGTGAATAACGTATTCATGTTAAGTTTTCAATAAATATACTGCATTGCTATGAAACAAATTTGTTTATTTTCATATCCATTATTACAATCCTCACATCAGCATTCAGTTTTTTCATTGACAAAAAAACATTTCTAAACAACAGCTTTGAACATCAAACATCATCTTTGTTAATAAAGCTTTAAAACCTAAAATGGTAAACATGGAAAAACTCCTAAATGAAGCAAGCCTAATATGAACATTTTAAACTGGAGTTTTGCTTAAAGGAACATTAAGTTGTTTGGAGTTGTACATGTGTTTGATGCGATTCCTCATAGATGCCAGGAATTATGCTTCGTTTTTCACTCCCCACTGCATCATTTACAACTAATCAGGCTTATGCAGCAGGTTAAAGACGTTTTTTAAAGGACCTGCAATTTAAAAAAAAAAATTAGATATTAAGGTTAAATAATATTTATTGATTACATTTCACATAAATCATGGTGACTTGCCTGTACACTGCACAATGATATGAATGACTTTAGTCTTCTTGTATTCCCATGTAGAGCTGCCATCTGTTCTTCTGCAGCACAAACCTTTCTGGAACTTCGCTTTGAGAAACTTCACCTGCAGAAATATCACATGTTAATTCAATTAAGTATTTTATAAACTTTAAAGTTCATTTTTAAGTTTCAGTATATGTGTATATGCATGGTTCTAAAATATACAATGCACTTAAATATTATTTCCCATAAGAACTTGTTTACTGATTTCAGTCTTAAAGTCGATTTTTAGCAACACTGATGCCATATAATTACTGTAATTACTGTATAAATCACAGAATCAGGCTGGCTCGGAGCTTTTTCTCTCATGTTGTCACCGAAAACGGGAACGGCTATCATGTGAAGACGGTTCGTCTCCATCGGGTTCTTTTTGCGCATGCGCAAGATAAAAAGAAATTATCTTTTCAAAGCAGCACTTTAACATCCTAAAATTAACATCCTTAGAGACATGTGACTGACAAAAGAAAAGATCACAGACTTGATTCTTACCTGAAGATGATTGACAGCGTGAACCTCGCAGCCGTAGACATTAGCGCACAGCGTTCAAAGTAAAAGTGCTCACAAACTACTTCCGGGTGACCGTGTGTCAGGCGAAATGTTAAAAAAATAATTTTAAAGTTCATTAACAGTTTGCTGCATTTTTTATTTGATATATAAATGGGAAATACGTGGATTATTATAGTACATTGTTGTTTGGACGATAAAATCCGTCATCGCTTCATTTAAAATACTTTTCAGTTCAAATGATTGACAAAAATCATCCAATCAGCGTTGTCCCATAGTACCTGCCTCTTCCGGTTTGGAAATGTTTTTCATTTTTGAAGATTTCGTTTTGTTTTCTGGAAATTCAGTGTTCTGAAATGTTTTTCATTTTTTAATATTTCATTTTTTTCTGAAATGTTTTTCATTTTTTAATATTTCTTTTTTTCCTGGAAATTAATTTTGTTTTCTGAAATGTTTTTTTTTTGTCATTTTTGTTTTTCAAGTTTTGGTTTCTGAAATTTTGTTTTGTTTTCTAAAATGTAATGCTGCTTTTTAAATTTTTTTTTTTTTTTTAATTGTTGTTGTGATCTTAAAAATGTTTTTGTATCGAGTGATTTGTTGAATGCTTTGCACTTCAGGGCCACCGTAGTATTGGCATGAGGTCACATTTATTTATTTAATCGAATATTTATTTATTTATTTAATCATGAACAGTATAGGACTCCATAGTTTGTAGAACTGCATCGTCTCAGTAGGCCTCAAACTGAAAGCTGTCTGTAAAATTCCTGCCGCCTGTTTGGATCTAATAAATGCTCTTTTGAATCAACTCTGTGTTTTCTATTGATTTCTGTCTTCATTCAATCTTTGACTCACAAACAGACTTGAATCTTTAGCCTTCCCCCTCATCCTGTTCCAGCTGTTCTAATCTTCACATGTTTGGTTCCTTCTCAGTAGAAATGGGTTGGAAAAGAGCTTTGGAATGTTCAGGTGGTGCTGATGTCTTTCTAGATGGAGGTGGGCAGAACAGATGAGAGCCCCTCCCTCCTGATTCAGAGGGGAACAGTGGGCAGCAGCTGAAAGGAGGGAGTGGAAATGGGAAAAGTTCTCTGCATGTTTCTCCTTTCAAAGAACAGAGGGACACGACTCCATGAACAGCAGAAGCTAAAGAGTTGGAGAACATGCCCAAAGCTGCAGCACCACCTTCAAAAAGATGCTTCCTCTTCAGGCTCCGCCCCTCCACATCAAGAAAGATCAGAGTTTCTGCTATTGGAGCTTTTAGGGGGTCAGATCTTTAAAAGAGAAAACAGGAAATGAAAATATTTGACAATCCAGTTGATGAGAAGCTGCAGAAAGACTGAAATCCATCAGATTGTAAAAACGTAGAGGTGGTCCTTTGATGATGATGATGTGATGAAGATCAGACGCTGATGTCACTGATGTTCTGGCTGTTGATGGGCTGGATGTGGGTCCTGGTGGTGCTGAAGAATGAAAGATCCTTCTACCTGCAGTCATTCCTGAAGGAAGCTGATTGCAGCTGTTCTCTCCTGACAGATGGAATGATGGGAAATGAAGTTCATGTTGAAGTGTGGTCCAAGCAGAACAGAAAGGTCTCACCTCAAAGTCAGGACTTGGATCAGCTGCTGTTCTCTGGGAGCGTGCACGTGCTGCTGCATGTGCTTCTGTCATGGCGTTCTGGATGAGCTGCTGAGGTCTGTTTGCATCAAGACTCTCAGCTGCTTTAGTCAAACTGCTGAGCGATGGAACAATGGAGCCGTTTCTGAAGGTAGAGGATCAAACATGATGGTCTGCATCCGTTTGCTTCAGGAAGTGGAGGTTTTTTAGAGTCTCCAGACTGTTTCTGAACGGCCAAAGAAAAGCAGCTGATGTGGTTCTGTCTCCTACCAGCAGGGAGCGCTCTCAGCCGGACAGAACAGATCCTCAATGCTGCTCTGAGAAGGACTCTTCTGTTCCAGAAGCAGACTGTTCACATCCAGGAGAATCTGGACTCCAATGAATCCCAGAGAATCTCCTCTCTGCTCGATACGCCCCCTTTGTGTCTAGAGGTACCTAGGAAGGCATAACATAAAAAGTAAAGGTTTGGCTACCAAAGTTGACTGTAACAAAAAGCACCAAACAAATGTCTCCATAAAATGACAAATTTATTTACAAATAAACAATCCAACAATAACTAAAAGTGAAGCTAAAAGGCTTCAGGGTGAACCAAGGCCAAAATAACAAACAAAACCCCAACTAACTGCAACATGTAATCTTACCTGCAAAGAAAGAAAGAAACAAAGAAATCAAAGACAGAACGCTAACCTAAAACAGGAGAAAACATGTACTAAACAAAATGGCGGTTCACCCCATTCACTTAAACGAAATCATAAACCAAAGGACTAAACAGAGTGGGCACAGACAAAACTACAAACTACGAAGAACTACGAATACAAAATACTAAAGTTCAACACACAACTTAACAGGTGGTGAAATCAAAAACAAAATGGAGAAGAGGGCCAAGCTGCAGTGGAGACTGTTGCAGCAAGGCTCCCTTCCCACCGGCTGGAGGTCCAAGTGGTGGCTTTGAAGGTTGCCTCCACCGGCTTGTCCAAATGGAGGCCACACCCTTTCCACCACACCTGAAAATAATCACAGACATACAAACAAAGATCCAAAAAAACACAGAAGTCCCACTCTGATACAAAAATAACACAAAACACAGAGCAAACAGAACCAAACAAAACCAAATAAAACCTAATACGGCCACAGCCGTAACACTGCTGTTTGGACACTTTGACCAGCAGAGGGCAGCAGAACTTTCAGCAACTCTGGATCTGATCCCACAAAAACAATCCATGGATGATCAGATTTCAGAAGATTTGAAGGATCAAAGACAAAGATGTTCTGAAGAGAAGATGTGAGAAGAAAGTCAAGAATGAATCCACTCTGACTTCTCCTCATGTCTCTGAAGCTTGTGTCTTCATGTCTTCACCTCAGAGTTTCTTCTGGATTCCATGTGGATCAATAATATTGATCATGTTCTGTTGTCATTTTCCATCAGAACTTCAGGCTTTTCTCTGCTGATGATCTCTGAGCTGAACTTCTTGGAGGAATTCCTGAATCTGGGATTTGGAGCAAACAGTCAGAACAAAGGAGGTTTCCATTTCTTCCAAGCTCTGCCAGAAGAAAAGAGCTGAAGCTTGAAGCTGAAGCAGCATTTGCTCAGAGAATCTGTCCTCCAGACCAACAAGTCCCACCACAGCCTTGAAGACGTTTCCAGAAGCAGCAGCAGACTGTGTTCCCATGACGATGCTGAAGTCAGCTGCTGCTCTGCAGGAGAAAGTCTGCAGCTCCTCAGTCAGGAAGCTCTTTCAAGCTCGTGCACATCTGTCAGTGCAGCAGCAGAAAGCCTGTTTCCCTGCAGGAAGTCTGAGACTTTTCAAAGTAAGAGCCTCATGTTGGCAGAGATGGGTTGGATTCTTTGATGCTCCAGTGTCTTTTTGGATTCAGGATGAGTTCATGCAGATCTAGAAATCCCACCATGATGATCATCCTTGAGGAATTTCAAAATAAAAGACTTACAAACACCACATTCACTGCTGGATGATAAATACATTTACTATTTATTTTCTGTCACTAAATCATATTTATCAATAAATCCTTGATTCTGAATGATGGATCTAAAGTTGAAAAGAAGTCAAAGTGCTGACTCAGCACAGATCAAAGGAGACACAGATGATTTCCTGGAATGAAGAAAACATCAAACATCATGATGTGATCTGGAACTGAGCTGTTCTTCAGAAGATCCTCCCAAACATGGAAACTGTTGCTGCAACACGTGAAGGTTTGGTTCTGTTGCTAGTGAGATCTGATGGATCAGAACCAGACTTCTGTCAGCTGGAACTGGGGCTTCTTCCAGACCATGACATGTTGTTCAATAAAGTTCATTCCAAAGCGTGACTGATTCATGAAGTGGTTCCTTGAGCCGTGAGTTTTGCCAGCAGCAGGAATCCCTGAGAGTTAGGAGACAGTTTGTGGAGAGAGTTTGTAGATTTAGGAGAAACCAACGTTTGAAATGAAACCAAAGTGTCCTAAACCAAAATCACTGAGCACATCTCAATGTTCCACAAACAGTCATTTTCCACAGTGGACCGTCACCACACACTTTACAAGACAGTTTCTCACAACTTTTCTGACAACAAATCCTGAAATTGTTCCATTCAAGGAAACATTGACTAATATTTGTATTGATGCTGTTTTCCATCTGTGTTTTCAAACCTGCATCAAGAATTAGCTCATGTTTATTGATTCACTTTCTGTGGAAGTTTGGCTTCTCTGATGAACCACCAGAGGGCGACAGAGAACTGTTGAGATTATTAACACAACAGTCAAATATTTCTTTTCTATCTATTTTACACAGAAATACTTTAGGTGTTTTACTTTTTGATATTTTCCCTAATTTATTTTAAAGAAAATATCGTCTAACTGTAAACTCCAATTCAAACATGCTGACAAAACAAAGACAGATTTCCTAGAGATTTCCTAATTCTGCTTCCATGTGATCACATGAAAACAGTCCAATGTTTTGGATTCTTCTTCTTCTATATCATTGACATTAAAGCTGCAGCTCTGTCACCAGGAAACAACATGTGACAGGTCCCAGTTTTTGGTGGAACACCGTCTCTGTGATGCTACAGACGCTGCTAAAACACAGTGGATTTCATTCTGTTCTATGTAGAAAAGACTGTTTGATTCATGTCTGATGAATTCATCTTGGAGTATTTATCCTCCACGTCTAGAAGTCCGCTCCGTGAAAATCCTGTCCGACTTTAAAGCGGTCCGTGTTTCCATGGTGACAGAGGGAATAGTGCCGTTTGGAGGAAGTGCGGCTGCGCAGTCCGTCACTGAGCACCGTCACTGCCTGGACCTCTTTCTGGGTCCTAGTGCCCTAAAGGTTACAGCTCCTGGTTACACAAGAAAAAAGTCCATTCTAGAGGCCACTCTGACGTCATCATCATCAAAGACAGCGTTACCTAGCAACCATACCAAGACCATAGCAGCTATAGAGGGAAACACAACAAACCATCAACGGCGGTTAAAGCAGTCAGACGTTTGTTCTGCAGCTCAGCAAAAATCTCTGCTTTAGGTTTTGGGGAGAAAAACAAAGGAAAACACACGGAGAAGGATTCTGCAAAGGAAATCCCAAGTTCTATTGGTAAGTCAGCGTCCTGGAAACATGCTTTGTTGGTTCTGAAGTGGCAGGAATGCAGACTTAGATTGGTTTGTTTCCTTGGATTCTTCAGATGGATTCAAGCTGTAAATGTTGTCAGCATAAAGCAAGTTTGGACTAAACTAAAGCAGAAAGTGGCTTTGAAGATGGTCAGGAGAAATGAGGGCTTTTTTCAGGAATTCTTGGAAGAGGAGGACTTCTCCAAACAACCAGAATCTAGGAGGAGGTTTTTTCAGCATTGAGATCAGGATTTAGCATGAGCTTCAATCCCATTTTTGTTCAATCCAAATGTTTACCGTCATATTCAGGAGTTCAACTCTGAAAGCCACCATGACATCATAGACATTAAAGACCCTGTTACCTAGCAACCAAACACAACAAACTGTAGACTATTCAAACTGGACATTTTGGGGCAACAATTCTTTTCTAACTCAAGTTTTGATGAAAAATCCAAATGATGGAAACAGATTGTGTAAAGGAAATGAGGATCTATTGGTGAGTCACAGTCCTGGAAACATGAGTTGTGCTCTGATGAAGACGCCTGATCCAAATGTGGATTTTTGAAATGTTCTTCATGAGATTCAAACTGATTGAAGCTTTGAATTAAAGGTGTCAACACATTTCTGCATTGGATTCATTCTGTTTCAGTGTCTAAGGTTGGTTTTGTGGCAGAAACCAAGTTTTTGTTGAACAGTAGCGTTTGAAAAAGCAGAAAGTGGCTTTGAAGATGGTCAGGAGAACTTCTTTGAAGAGGAGGACTTCTCCAAACAACCACAACCTTAGAGGAAGTTTTCTGAGCATTCATAGAATGCTTTTACAATGACTCATCATTTTCCACAAGAAGCTAATGAGTTTTTCCAAATGCATGCTGGATATTCTTAGTTCTAGCTTGGAAAGCACTTTGTGGGATTTCCCTGGAAAACCTGCTTTATCAATCATTTTGGTCTCTTTTTCTTCTTCTAAGTTCCAGCTTGGTGAGTGTGCAGGTCGCCATGGCAACCACTGTCCAGGTCAAAGGGAGGACCACGGCCATCCAGTCTCCAGGCTTTTGGATTGATTTGGATTTGATAAACATTTGTTTCCCACATTTTAATAGTAGAATTCAACACGGGACATATAGTGGATTGTAAGAATAGGAACAAAAACAGCAACAACAAAATAATCCTCCTCCCCTTAAAACATGCATTTGACTCTGAACAAGTCTAAAACAAATCCAAGCAAAGACCAGCGCTGGGACTCCTGCTAGTTTCTTTTAGAAGAGCCTGCCTCTTCAAAACATAGAATGTTCAACAACTTTCCTTCCTCTTTCGGCTTCTCCCATCAGGGGTCGCCACAGCGAACAAGTCGCATGGTAAACTTGGCAATGTTTTTACGCCGGATGCCCTTCCTGACGCAACCTTCTCAAGCCGGGCTTGGAACCGGCACAGGGGTTGAGAAGGGAACAGGGAGCAGCCCGGAGTCGAACCCTGGTTTCACGAACGGAAGGCGCCGCGAACCAGCACGAGCTAAACCGGCTCCCTATAGAATGTTCAACAACTAGAGCTAAAAATGTCTGTTGGTAGATTTCTGGATGTTGGCCGTATCCCAGCGAGCAAGGCCAAGTCAGCCCCATATGGTTTCAAAGTGGACAGAAAATGTTTTTAGGAGTTTCTAGAATGTTCAACAACTAGAGCTAAATGAAACTAGTGCATGAAATGACAAAGAACTTCCTGTTTGAAAGGAATCTCATGATGGCTTCCACCTGTCTCTTTGCTTTTCCTTTCTTTTTTGGGTTTGTCCTCTTTGGGAGGTTACACAAAACTGCACTTTAACCCAGAAGGAAACAACAACCGCTCCACAATCCCTGAATCCCCTACAGCTTTTATCGAAACATTTACATTGACCATTATCACACATTTGATTGCATTTTCTCGTTTTCGTTTGTTTCCAAACAAATGTTGTCAGTCTATCAATGCTCCAACATCTTCAAAGGTTTTTGGTCCCAAATCCAGAGTGGAGCTGGTAGGACGTGATCATTTCAGCCTCAGATTTGGGATCTGTCATCTCTCTGCCACCGTGACACCGAGTGATGATTTCATGCTCCAAAGCGGCCCGATCGCTGGCTTTAGGGACTATTCCAAAAGCTTTCAATGATGGCGGGGAATGAACATTAGGAACAGATGACGGCTTGAAATGTCTGCTGTTGGTTTCTGATCCAGACAGAAATTCAATCAAATGTCTGTGAATCCATGATTTCCTTAGAATCTTTGACTCTAGATTCAGATCCATCTGGTTCAAAGGATGAAACTGCAGCTAAAAGTCTTTCAAAAGTCCAAATCCTCAAAGATGAAACAGAAAGTTCCTAGAAAGTCAAATGAAAAACAATCAGATTGTCTTAGATAAACCCGTTTGGAAGTTAAAGCATAGAAACAAAGAAAGTTCCAAAAGCTAAAAGCCTGAAATAAAGAAAAGTCCAAAGAAAAACAGAAATCCCACATTTGGATCAGTAAAGACATGAATTCTCCAGAAACATCCAGAAACAGCTCTGAGCAGCAGCCATGAAGGGACTGAGAACAGACGGACATCAAAGCAGAATCCAAGCAGCACCTTCATCCTGATGAAGCTCCGCCCTCTGACCTTCAGCAGTCATCTCCAGGCTCCGCCCCCAGTCTGTGACGGCTGGATGATGCTGTCCTCCACCTGCAGCTGGACCTGGATGTTCTCTCAGACCATGTGGCCTCATGGATCAGAAGGTTGAGGGTTCAAGTCCCTTCATGGTTGAAGTCAGACAGAAAGTGAAGAAGAGGGAACATTCAGAGCAGTTTCTGTGCTGTTTGCTTCCTCATGAGTCACGTCTAGATCAGGTCTGGATCCCAGTCAGAAAGTCATCAGGAAATCTGCAGATCAAACCTTCATTTACTGAAATGGAAAACATCAACTGACTTTCTACAGATTCTACATCCATTCATCAAACTCCAACAGGAAGAAGATTTACAATCAATCAAATCTGTTGATTTCCTGACAAACGTTGTTTTCTCTTCCTGTTTGAATGTTTGATTGTTTTCAAACATGAAGAGAGTTTTTTTTCCTGTTTTTAGCTTGAAATTTCTGTTGAAATGTAAAGGTTCATTCAGAATTCCCCAGTGGCCTCATGTTGGAGGAGGGGCTTCATGAGATGCTGCTGGGGGCGGAGCTTGAACACACACCGCTTCCTGGAACCCAAACTCAGGCTAAGTGGAGGTAAAGTTGGGATTTCTGGGGCCTGTTTCAGAAAGGAGGTTCAACCAATTCTGAGGTTAAACTTGAACTCTGAGTTGGTCAATCGAGAGATTAACAACTCTAAATTTTCTGTTTCAGAGCAGCTGATCGGAGTTAGGTCAATCAACACTGAGTGGACTGATTCAGAGTTAAGCGTGCGCACCGCGACTCTAAGAAGCCATTATCAATGGAGCGCAGATATTATGAGTCACCATGGCAACCGTGAAAAAAAGAGGTCTGCGTATTTTTCGCCAGCTGAACTTGACGTGCTGCTGCAGAGTTACAGTGAATATGAGAACATATTCCAGAAGAAAAGCAACATCGCTGCATCTGCAAAACAGAGACAGTTAGTGTGGAAAACATAGCTGCTCAAGTTAATGCGTAAGTTTGCATTTAAATCATTGTTATAAATATTGGCTGTAATAACTTTTTAAATAGCGTAAGATGTGAAATAAAAAAAAAGCGATATTTAGGTGTACTTTTGAAGTGTTATTCCTGGTGTAATTGTATGAAATGCTGCAAAGTGTACAGAACCAATCTGGGGGAAAATGCATTTAACGTCGGTAATGTTTAGAGGACTTTTTTGTTAACCTTCCCCTCTTGCAAACGTTGGTCAGTTTAATATTAATACATTCAATTGTGTTTTTAAAAGTGAACTTTTGTCTACCCTTGTATTGATCGAGTGGTATAGGTTTATATGGGATTAAGAAAGTAAGCAGTGCTAGCAAATTGTGTTTCCAAAAAGTAATTGTTACATTAATCTAATTCAATGTCCCTGATTTCATTTTCATGTAGATGCAATCCTGCAGGAATTAAAAGAACATGGCAGCAGCTAAAAATGAAGTATAAAAACATAATTCAATCAGGTCAAATTTGAGCATGTCATGGATGTAGGCTTTGTTGACAATATTTGACATATGAAACATCTACATAGCAATACATATCTAATGTTGTTTTCATTGTATATATGTAATTGACTGCAACGAAAAACGGTAACGCTCAAACAAAAACGTATGGGGAAATTACAAAAAAATCGAGACTACGTCTCAAAATCCTCGCACGACGTAAATGTAACTCTCTACGAATTATTGCAGCCTCCTCGTCTATTGGGTCCTCCAAAAAAGGACAAGCCATTCTTGTCACTTAGACCGTCTCTGTGTGACGTTAATTTGGGCAATGAAGGTTAAAGCGAAAAATACTGCTTCATCTTTAAAAAGGGGAGGGGACCGGCAGAAACCTTGAGTTTAGGGAATAAAACCTGCTCCCTACCAGGTTAGGTTCACAGCATAAGTAACCATGGACACTGACTCCGAGTATAAGTTACCTCTCTTTCAGAAACGGGTTTGAGACTTACTCTGTTTACTCTGGTTTAACAAACCTCCCATTCTGAAACTGAAAACCCAGGGTTTCCCTGATTTCAGGGTTAACGCACTCAGAGTTTACACTTAACCTCCTTTCTGAAACAGGCCCCCATTGTCTATTTTCATTACACATAGATTGAAATGTATTGATCATTTACTTTGTTGCTTTTGATATTTGTGGCTTAGAGATGATGAAAACCTAAAAAATCTGTCCAAGAAAGTCAGGATAAGACAAGACAAGACTTTATTGATCCTCGGAGGGAAATTCAGTTGTTGCAGTAGCCAAACAAGAAATATAATAGTTAAAATAACAAAGCCAGTAAAAATTAAAAAATTAACAAAAAGTTGAAGTAAAAGTACACATCATAAATCAAAAAGTAACTCCAGCAGCAGTTTCAGCAGTCCTAAACTGTGTCATTCTATAGTCTAACTGCTGTTGGGACAAAGGACCTCCTGTAGCAAATCATATATGAAAACAACCAAAGTTTTTTTTCTCCAAAAATACATTTCTACACATTAAATACTCACTTGTAACTCCCTCTAATGAAGTTACTTCGTCAATATGGTATGGAGCCCATCAGATTTTTCCCCCCTGTAAAATAAAGTCTTCCGCTGTAGTACTGAGGTTGAGAGGGTGAACTCTTGTCAGAAATGTGTAGAATCTAGAGTTTACACGAAATCCTTACATTATCAAGAAAAAGTCTTACAGGTTTTCAGGTTCTTTTTGAGATTACATACATGACTAAAACTTTTTTCACATTCTTTAAACGAAGAAGGCTTTTCTCCTGTGTGAGTTCTCATGTGTGTTTTCAGAGTACATATACGACTAAAACTTTTTTTACATTCTTTACAAGAAAAAGGCTTTTCTCCTGTGTGAGTTCTCATGTGTTTGTTGAGACTAGATGAAAAACTAAAACTTTTTTTACATTCTCTACAAGAAAAAGGCTTCTCTCCTGTGTGAGTTCTCATGTGTTTGTTGCGAGTAGATACATCACGAAAAAATTTTTTACATTCAATACAAGCAAAAGGCTTTTCTCCTGTGTGAATTCTCATGTGTGTTTTGAGATGAGATATACGACTAAAACTTTTTTTGCATTCTTTACAAGAGAAAGCCCTTTCTCCTGTGTGAGTTTTCATGTGTCTTTTGAGACTAGATACATCACGAAATTTTTTTTTACATTCGATACAAGAAAAAGGCTTTTCTCCTGTGTGAGTTTTCATGTGTCTTTTGAGAGTAAATATACGACTAAAGCTTTTCTCACATTCTTTACAAGAAAATCTCTTATCTTCTGCATGGATTCTTATATGAATTCTGAACAGAGATATGTTACAAAAGCTTTCACCACATTCTTTACAGATATAACATCTTTCATCAGCACCAGTTTCCATGTAGTCAGGCGGATTAGTAATTATTGTTGAGTTTTTACCAGACCTGATAGAGGAAAGTCTCTCTTCTTTTTGAGATTGTTTGTATTTCTTACCAAGATTTGTCTTCTTGGAATTTTTTCTAAAATCCATGTTAAACTGACTTTCTGACATGTGAGAGCTGTCCACACTTTGGACATGTCTTATGTCTCTTCTCTTCCTCTGATCTCTGTTCTGTGGGTCTGTCTCTTCATCTGTAGTTGATGTTGATTCTTCATGTTGGTTTCCTTCTTCACCCTGACTATCACTTACATTAAAGTTCTGCTGATTGTTTAGATTGGCTTCACTGTTCTCATCTTCCTTAATAGTAGGAATCTCCATCAAGGTATCAGTCTCCTGCTTCAGATCAAGCTGATCTTCCCCTGGTTCCTCTTTCATCTGTGGAGGTTTTGGTTCTTGCAGTTCCTCTTCTGTTTGTGGAGGTTCTTGTTCTTCCTGTTCCAGTCTAAAGTTCCTCTGCTGGACCCAGAGATCTTCCTCTATAGTCATCCAACACTGGGGGAGGACTGCAGGGACACAAGAACAGGTCCTTTTATATGCTATGGTGACTTTATTTATTGTTAAGTACTAGGGCTGCACGATATGAGGAAAACTTGCGATATGCGATATTAGTGATCAATATTGCGATAACGATAAATTTGCGGTAAATAAACAAATAGAAAAATAAACAAAAACATCATTCCCATTTCATTGCAACAGTTTAAAAATTATACTCCAAATGACCCTCGTCGACATGGGGGACAAACATCTAACATAATAGGCCTCCATCTGATTGGTCAACAATGGGAAGGCGTCCATCTGATTGGTTAAAGCATAAAGGGATTTATTTGATTCGTTAAATGCTTCAAGCTGCTAGAAGATTGTTTTAACACATTTTGGGTTTGCGATTTATTGCGATACTCGCCGTCTTTTGCGATATGCATATTGCAGAGCTGGATATTGCGATAACGATAAATTTGCGGTATATTGTGCAAGCCTATTAAGTACCAATAAAAATTATTGCAGTATCATTCAGAATATGCACAATTAAAAACTTTTCATTTTTTAAATACTTTGCTTGTTTTCTTTAGCACAACAGTATAAAACTGTGCTGAAAAAGCCCCCCCTACACCTCCCCTCTATAAGCAGAGCTGCTTCAGTCTATAACCTGTAGTCTGAATCAGTTAAAGATAGAAACTAATAATTTCCCGAATACAAGCGGCTGAAATGAGCTTCCTCCGTAGGGTGGCGGGGCGCTCCCTTAGAGATAGGGTGAGAAGCTCGGCCACCCGCGGAGAGCTCGGAGTAGAACCGCTTGTCCTCCGCATCGAAAGGAGCCGGTTGAAGTGGCTTGGGCATCCAGTCCGGATGCCTCCTGGACGCCTCCCTGGAGAGGTGTTCTGGGCATGTCCCACTGGGCGGAGGCCCCGGGGAAGACCCAGGACACGCTGGAGAGACTACTTCTCTCGGCTGGCCTGGGAACGCCTCTGGGTTCCCCCAGAGGAGGTAGAGGAAGTGGCTGGGGCAAGGGAAGTCTGGGCATCTCTGCTTAGACTGCTGCCTCCGCGACCCGGTCCCGGATAAGCAGAGGAAGATGGATGGATGGATGGATGGACTAATAATTTCTTTGTTTTTTTTTAAGGAAATGAAACTGCCGATAAATAATTCATAAATGGTACAAACAAGTATTTAATGTCATCTAACTGTATACTCAAATTAAATCATGCTGAGATAAATAGGACAGATTTACTAGAAAGGGGACAGAGGGATTAACAGAAAATGTACTTTTAACCTGATTCTGTCTCCAATTATTTGTATTTTAAATTATAAATAGGAAAACAAATAGAATCTTTTAGATTCATGACATTATTGACAGTAAAGATGCAGGCATCTATAGTAAATGTTTGACACAAACTTTTAGGCTTATTTCAGCACAACACCAGCTGTGTAATGTTAGGAATATGCTGCTAATAAAGTTACATTCACATGTCTGTTATTGTATTTATTTTATTTAGAAATCACCTCCAGGACCGAGGTCTGGGACCCCATGAATCAGGGTCAGAAACTTGCCTGTGGTGGTGTTGGTGGGTGTGTTTATGTGCGTGTGTTAGCCTGGAGGTGATGCTGGCAGCGCAGACGGTAAAAATGTGTCAAAAAGAACTTAAAAACGTAAAATAGAATGTAAAAATCTTTTGCTGTAAAGTTTGACATATTAAATCACAACTGATAAATTAGCATTTGCATGTGTTCATTAGAGTTACAACCTCAAATCAGTGATTTCAACTGCTTGAATCTGCTGCTGGAAATCACAGCACGAACTACAAATACATTTCAAAAGAAAAAATATGTTTAATTTCCTGACTTTTATTCAGAAGTGATCTCTTTGAGGTGTAAATGGAGACACGGCAGAGAGACAGCTGCCAAGAGACCGTTGTCAACAAAGTGCAATGTCTGAGGAAAGAACATTCTGTAAAAATCAATATTCTCTCTAAAACAAATTAATTCCTACATTTAAATGGTAATGAAGACTCATCAGCATATTCATGCTACAATCAATACTTTGTGGAAAAAAGTCAATATTAATTTAATTGTATGTATTTTATCAAATTTTAATAGAGAAATGACTCATAATAAAGATGCTCAATAGCTCAGAAGATACTGAAGCTATTTTCACCTTTTCAACTTTCTGTACTGACTAATCATGACCCTGTTGTCCTACTATAACAAAGATTACTGTATGTCAATCAATTACTTTTTTTCCCCAAATATGGATCATGATTGGTCCAAAATGCTTAATAGCTCTAAAAAATACTGAAGCTGACAACATAATTATCTGATATAATCTTTGTTGTCAATAACAAAAACAAATCTAATCACCATTTTGAGCCAGGCAACAGTGTTTAGTCAGGTGGTCTGAGTCACGTTTTTAGGGCAACCAGTTGCTAATCCCGATAAGCTAGTTCAAAGTCCACGTCCCCCATCACTGAAAGCTGCTCAGAAGAAGCTGTTTTCCCCGGGGTTCCCCCCTCCTGGGCGGGGGCGGCGGGCCCCTGCCTCGCTCCTCCCTGGACCAACCGTGGGCCGGGCGGATGGCTGCCTGGAGTGCGGAGCGTAAGGCATAAGTATGCGTGTGAACACTATCTGTTTTGTGTACATGTCGACAGGTGGACATTTTTGCAGCTAGCAGGTGTGTTTATAACATTTGAGTGTGTGTGTGGACAGGCTCCACCCCTTTTTATTTTTTATTTTTTTATTTCTACATTTGAACCTTACCATAATGATTAACAACCAGTAAACTTGTTGCTTTATGCTGCTTCATGGTCTTATCCCCCTTCCCCTCCTATTATCACCCCCTACCCCCCTCTCTCTAACGTCCCTCTCTCTTCTTCCCCTCTTTCCTTTTCCGTCCAGTCCAACACCAAAGATTTTCAGACATGATTGAAATTAATAAAGTTTGGCCTCAATTACAAAAGGGGTTTATTCAGACATACCTTTGGTTTGTCTGAAGATTAATAACCCCTCTTGTTAAAGTAAAATATGTCCAACACAAGAGGCCCTCAGCTCTCATCTGTCTGCCCAGCTGTTGGACAGGACAAGTTAAAAAAAAAAAAAAAAAAAGAAGCTGTCAATCAAATGTTCGAGGTGGGGCCAGTGGGCACCACACCTTTTACTGAGGCATCTGATTGGTCAGTTTATAACTTGAATAACTGGCAATAAGGAAAAAATATTATGAAAAAAAAACTGAGATAAGCAACAAGATATTAGGAAAAATGTTTCACAGCAAGAATGGTAATTCTGTCTATTTAGAATGACTGAGTAACAGCTGCCTATTTTTCTATAGAGGTCTATTGGAGTTTGGTGACAGCAGCTACTTCATATTAGGAGGGGGGGGGGGTCTCTACTGTCCAGTGATGATACAGTCTATGCTTTTTAGCATAGACTTTTTGACAGCTCCTCGTGGTTTGACTACTCATTTGCCTCCCACTTGTTAAAGAACCAAATGAAATTGGCAAATTGGCTTCTGAGCTGCTCCGTGGTCAGGTGTGTGCCTTATTATCACAATGACAACATTCTTAAAAAGAAGAAATGCACAGGGGAGCTCAGCAACAGCAAACGGCCCTGGAGATCACGGAAAACAACTGAGGTGGATGAAGGAATAATTCTGTTCCTGGTGAAGAAAACTCCCTAAACAGAGGGTTTACCACAAGATGTTAAACCTTAGTGAGCCTCAAAAACAGGAAGGCCAGACTAGAGTTTGCCAACCAACTTCTAAAACAGTCTTCACAGTTCTGAAACAACATCCTATGGACAGATGAGACCAAGATCAACTTGTAGTCATGTAGTCAGAGTCATGGAAAGAGAAGAGAATGGAGAAGGAAAGGAACTGCTCCTGATCCTAAACATCCCATGTCATCAGTGAAGCATGGTGGTGGTAATGTCATGGCGTGGGCATGTATGGCTGCTAATGGACCTGGTTCTCTTGTATTTATTGATGATGTGACTGCTGACAAAAGCAGTAGGATGAATTCTGAAATGTTTCGGACAATATTATCTATGGAAGCATTTGTGTAGCATAATTAAAAATAAAAGACAATACCAGAAATGCTTTTTCATTTTCAAAATGAAGCCGCATTTGTTTACTCAAAATTAAAAAGAAAAAGCAATCCGCCAAACCGCTTTTTCATTTTCTTCCACAACACTGCTTATTCTGTCACTAAATTAAAATGATAAAGAAAATAGTATTTGACATTTCATTTTCAAAAAGTTATCTGGTAAATGTGTAGCAAAATTCAGTTAGAAATGTCTAATTTGACAATTAAAATGGATTAACAGAAATGATTTTTCATTCTAAAAATGTAACTGCATCATACGACTCACAAATGACGTTTATAAAAAAACTTAAAAATGCTTTTTCATTTTCTACTTAAAAACCGCTTATTCTGTGTCATAATTAAAATAAAAGTGCAAAGAGGGGATTGCATTTTCATTTTCACATCCACCCTGCGAATTGTGCTGCAAAACACAATTTCAGTTAGCATTTCCAGGGGGAGGCGGGGCGATGACATCAGTGCCTGTTGATCCAACCAGCAAACGCCAAAAGTTTTGAATGGTAAAATCAGTTAGCGTTGTTCAAGGGGCTGTAGCTGTCCTGGAACAGCAAAATCAGCATGTAGCCTTAGAAGACGATCTTCTAAATCAGGAGTGTCAAACTCATTTTGGTTTGGGGGCCGCATTCAAGGCATCTGATCCCAAGTGGGCCGGACCAGTAACATAAAAGCAAAAAACAGTTTTTGTTTGTTTTTTACTTAGTTGGAAGAAATGCCTCAACCAACATGGTACCCTAATCACTTATTACACATTCATTCACAGAGGCCAATGGATGTAAAATAAAATGCATTTCACTTAAAAAAAATTAGTTTATTTAATTTTATTCAGACTGAATATTTTACATCTGACACTGAAGCAATCCTTATAATAAACTCAAGAGGGGCTACGGAAAAAAAATGAAACACCTGCCTAAAATGTAAATGTGCAAATCAATGAATAATTAAACTTGCAAACATTTGTCAACATAACAAGAATTTGGAGTTATACTCCTTTCTCTCCTCAAACTTTGGCTAGCCGTCAATATCAGGATTCAGATCCTGTGCAGAGACAGATGTACTGTCATTCAAGTGTGCAAAACACAATGAAATGTCCAAAAATCCTTTCCTGGTTTCTGCCTGAATTTTGTGGCAACACCTGCTTTCTTCCTGAACTTTGATGGGCGCCATCATTGACCAGACTGACATCATGTGACCAGTTCACTCCAACATAGTCCAGCACTGTAACAAGAGAACTGACCATGTCATCAGCTGTTGTTGTGTCTATCAACTCCAGAAACTCAGCTATGACGGTCTCTTCAGCACCTCTAAGAAATGTGCACAGTTGTGCAATATCTGTATCTGTGCTTTCATTAGTAGTGACTGAAAATACAAAAAATTACTAGATTCCTTAATATGGCGCCCAAGTCTCCTCAGAGATGTATCTGTAATCATAATCCTTGACAGACTGCTTTTTGGGAACAAGACTTCTGCAGCCTTCAATATTTTTCAATATGTTCAGCATCTGCAATCAGGTGTCCATCACTGCTCCACCACTGACGACACGCTGCAGTAAATGCAGATGGTTGTCCAGCTACTAGTTGGTAAATCTTTCTCTTTTCTTAACTGCAAATGGTGAAAGTTTCCTCATTGTCTCATAGTGCTGCTGAATGTTATATTCTTTGAGAACTGCCACCTGTTGATGACATAACAAGCACGCAGGTTTTGCTTTCAAC
Organism: Oryzias latipes; assembly: GCF_053564925.1. Classification (NCBI taxonomy): domain Eukaryota; kingdom Metazoa; phylum Chordata; class Actinopteri; order Beloniformes; family Adrianichthyidae; genus Oryzias; species Oryzias latipes. The sequence goes on along the minus strand of NC_136238.1, from coordinate 24,271,380 downwards.
TCTGTAAACAAATAAAACTTTGTCCATTTTCCTGAAAACTCAGCACTTCACTTCAACCCTTTTTTCTTTTTGACAACATCTTGGTCATTAGGGTGTCACTACTGATCATTCTTATAACAATGTAACAGCAGTGGGGCTTGGTGAGAACCAAACTACATCTTATTCAAACACAGAGCCGTTAGGCTTCACTTTTGGCACATGCAAATATATGCATTTTCACCCGTTTTGCTTGGCCTTTGCTCCCCCTAGTGGCGAAATTGCGAATTTCGGTTATTTCGTAAAAAAAAAATCATAACTCGCCACAGGAATGGACTAGAAACGTGCTTGTTTTTTTTAAACATTCTTATAATTTTTACTCATCATGACTGGGCCGGATTGAACCTTATGGCGGGCCGGATACTGCCCGCGGGCCGTATGTTTGACACCCCTGTTCTAAATGTTTATCACCGTTATGATTATTATTAAGGGCCTGCTTGCTCATAATTTTTTTAATCTGCTAATCGGTCAGTGCTTCTTTCTTGGCTGCAAGAAGGGTCAACATTAGGCTAATACGTGCTAAATACATTAGCCGTGGAGGAACACATCTTGTTTGTTTCATTTCAAATCCAAAAAGGTTGGCATTGAGTCTCTGTCCCAATATTTATGGACCTGATTTTACATTTATCCTGTTGAATGCACCACAGTTAAGGGACACGTTGATTGGTCGAGATGCATTATGGGAAATGTGTGATGCACGATGGGATACATAGCATGTAGCCCTCAGATGTAAAGTTACTGCTAATTCCTAATGAGTATGTTCATGAAAGACAAGCTACTTCAACACGTCCTGAATATTATTATTCCTGTTTGACCTTAAAGTACAACACCCCGTACTGGCATTCATGACCAGCAAAAGAGCTCCGAGGCTAGAGCTTCAGAGCTCGTCTGCGGCCAGATGGACGAAAATAGCTCGTTAACTTAGTTCTGGAATGAAATAGAAATACTTGCATCCATTTTCTTAACTGCCAGACATGCCAATGAACCATAAACACCGGAGTCCAATCTCAATCATTTCATTCATTAGATGCAAAATGACTGACATGACCAAAAAAACAGCTGTGCAGTCATAAACATGTGCAACAGCTCGCAGATCCGCTTTGTGCTTTTCCCACTCATGCGCTCACGTTTCAACCACAGATGAGCCCACATCTCCGTGCCTGTCATCTCACCAGCAACAGTTTCAAAACACAGGATCATTATTACATTTTCATTTCACAGAGGGATACGTCTTTTTTCCCCCCATCTTTTAAATCGCCCGTTCCTAAAGACCGACATGGAAAGTAATGTACATTGTGTAAAACTTTAACGTTTTATTGAAAAGAAGTGGCATTATTTATATAGGTGGGCGGGGTCACAGTAACAGCACTGAGTAAATGGACCCCTTATGACCCCATTGGGGGGGAAAAAGACAATGTGAGAAGAAATGATCATACAAACATGATTTTTTTTCCAAGTCAAAAAACTACAAACAGAAGACAGATCAAGTGCTTCTTTTTGTCACCCCCCCAACGTTCCACTGTTTTTTCCTCTGTGAGTCGACCCCTAATATGTATTGTAGTGTTAGGAAGTGTGAGGTCAACATTTCTATAGATTGCTCAGAAAAGTGTTCCTACTGATTTTAATTGTTAAATTAGAGACTCTAGACTTTATGTTGGCTTCTTATATTTTTTTCTTGATTATTAGAGATTAAAACAAAATACTGAAGATCAGAGTCACACTGACCTGCTGACATGTGAGAGCTGTCCACACTTTGGATATGACTTCTGTCCCTCCTCTTCCTCTGATCTCTGTTCTGTGGGTCTGTCTCTTCATCTGTAGTTGATGTTGATTCTTCATGTTGGTTTCCTTCTTCATCCTGACTATCAGTTACATTAAGGCTCTGCTGATTGTTTAGATCTGCTTCACTGTTCTCATCTTCCTCATAAGTAGGAATCTCCATCAAGGTATCAGTCTCCTGCTTCATATCAATCTGATCTTCATCCTGACTGATGCAGAGTTCCCCTGGTTCCTCTTTCATCTGTGGAGGTTCTGGTTCCTCCTGTTCCTCTTTCACCTGTGGAGGTTCTTGTTCCTCCTGTTCCTCTTTCACCTGTGGAGGTTCTGGTTCCTCCTGTTCCACTTTGAAGTTCCTCTGCTGGTTGCAGAGATCTTCCTCTTCAGTCATCCAATGCTGGGGGAGAACTGCAGGGACACAAACACAAGGAGCCTTTTATACGTTTCCAGGACTTTGGGTTTTTTCAAGCATCAATGAACTCTGTGATCATTGAAGAAAAGGTCTGAGGAGTCTGGAAGACCACAAGAGACTAATGAAAATGAATATACAGTGAGGTCAATAAGTATTTGATCACCCTGTGATTTAGCAAGTTCTCCCACTTATAAAACATGGAGGGGTCTAAAATTCTCATCATAGGTGCATTTCCACAGTGAGAGACAGAATCTGAAGAAACATTCAGAAATCACGTTGTACGATTTTTTAAAATCAATTTATTTGTATATTACTGTGACAAATAAGTATTTGATCACTTGATTATCAGATTTCTGACCAGCAAAGATCTGCTGTTCTGCTTTTAAATAGTCCAACTCCACTCTGATCATGATTCTAAATTAGTGGCACCTGTTTGAGGTGGTTAGCCTGCATAGAGGCACCTGTGCACCCCACAATCAGTCAGAAGTCTAACTACCAATATGGGCAAAACCAAAGAACTGTCAAAAGACACAAGAGACAAAATTGTAGACCTTCACAAAGCTGGAAGTGGCTACGGGGCAATTGCCAAGCAGCTTGGTGAGAAAAGAACAACTGTTGGAGCAATTGTCAGAAAATGGAAAAGGCTAATGATGACCCCTCACAAGATCTCACATCGTGGGGTATCGATTAGGGGTGTAAGAAAAAAATCGATTCTGTAAAATATCGCAATAGTTCATTTGGCAATACTTGTATCGATTCAAAATGCTGCCAGATCCATGTTTATTTAATTATTTCTGAGCGTCCTTTAGTGTCTGACTCCTGCTTTCCACTTCACCCTCCGACCGCTAGTTGGCAGCAGAGCACACAGAGCCTCTTTAAACAGCTCTACTCTGCGCAAGACAACAGGAAGACGGCAGCCAGAGGCAGATTGTTCTGTTGTAATGAGACATGAAGCATTTAGTTTTTACTTGGAATGGATACCAAACAGAAACTCTGAGCCATGTTGCTGCCAGCAACATATAAAAACGTGGATTTTGGTGCTTTTTAGCGGCTCAGATAAATACGAGTTAAGCACGACAGCTAATGGCTAGGCTAATGCGACAAAGCGGGCTAAAGTTCTGCAGAACCTTCCAGCAATAGATTCAAGTTGAGCGACCTGATGGATCAGAGGGATGTGTACAATGCTCTGAAAAAAGGCCGACATCATGGCGAGGAGCGTTAGTTTACTTCTGTGTGTGAGAACTGTTGTTGCAAAGTTGCAGCAGAGAGGCAGAGCAGACTGATATGTAAACAAAGCACCTTCTTTGTGAAATTAAAGCAACTTTCCTTTTTGTCCTGCTGCCTCATCATCACACTTTGTTTCTGGAAAGAATGAGTGGGTCCCCCCCCCCCCCCCCCCATACCCTTTATTTTTGAAGCACCATTCAGGCTCCTGAACCATTAAAAAGAACTGGAGAAGCTACATTAAGCAATGTTGAAATTAAACAGCATTTTATTTCCCCAATAGAAATGCTTTGGTTAAGGCACATTCATTCTTTGTTTTTATTATAATGAAAAACATTTTGTTGTGGAAATCAGACAATGTTGACTGTTCCCTTTCTATATTTTAACTTACCAAAATAAAAGCACTATGAATTGCTTTGGTAAATGCAACTTATATATGAGAAACAGTTGCAGTGCTTAACATAATGATCATTAAATAAACTGAATTTGACCATTTTATTACAGTGGAAGACATTAAATTCAGGTCGAGTTTATTCAAAGTCATATTTAAAGAAAAAAGAAAGAAAATATGTTTTGGTATAATATTGGGATATATATCGTATCGCGGGGCGCAAATCGGGATACATATCGTATCGCCAGACTCTTGCCAATACACACCCCTAGTATCGATGATGGTAAGGAAGGGGAAGAATCAGCCCTGGACTACACACAGGAGGAGCTGCTCAATGACCTGAAGAGAGCTGGGACCACCATTTCTAATGCTACTATGAGTAATACATTAAAACGTCATGGTTTAAAATCATGTATCGCACAGAAGGTTCCCCTGCTGAAGTCAGCCCATGTCAAGGCCCGTCTGAAGTTTACCAATGACCATCTTGATCCAGAGGAGTCATTGGAGAAAGTCTTGTGGTCAGATGAGACCAAAATAGAACTTTTTGGTTTTAACTCCATTCGGCGTGTTTGGAGGAGGAAGAAGGAGGAGCATCATCCCAAGAAGGCAAAAACCTCCTCACCTCAGTCAGAGCGTTGAAGATGGGTCGTGGCTGGGTCATCCAGCATGACAATGACCCGAAGCACACAGCCAAGAAAACCAAGGAGTGGCTCTGTAAGATTTCATATAGAGGTTCTGGAGTGGCCTAGCCAGTCTCCAGACCTAAATCCAATAGAGAATCTTTGGAGGGAGCTGAAACTCCGTGTTGCTCACCAACAGCCCCGAACCCTGACAGATCTAGAGAAGATCTGTATGGAGGAGTGGGCCAAAATCCCTGCTGCAGTGTGTAGAAACCTAGTGAAGAACTACAGGAACCATTTGACCTCTGGAATTGTTAACAAAGGCTTCTGTACCAAATATTAAAGTTGTTTAACTCAAGTGATCAAATACTTATTTGTCACAGTAATATACAAATAAATTGTTTTAAAAAAAACGTACAATGTGATTTCTGAATGTTTCTTCAGATTCTGTCTTTCACTGTGGAAATTCACCTATGTTGAAAATTTTAGACCCCTCCATGTTTTCTAAGTGGGAGAACATGATAAATCACAGGGTGATCAAATACTTATTGACCTCACTGTATGTGCAGAGGTGAGTAGTAACGTAACACATTTACTTAAGTAACTTTTTAGTGGATTGTTCTTGTGAGAGTAAGACAAGGCAATTTTATTTGTATAGCACAATTCGTCCACAAAGTAAAACAGGAAAATGATTGGTTTATCGCGCGGACAGTAAGTTAGTGTAGAACCACCACAGAGTGACAGGCGGGTACCCAAAAAGAAAAGCATGAAGCTCAAAGGGCTTCTCTGTTTCTGTGATGAAGGTCACATACCTATGTGGTGTAGCTGCAGCTGTGGTTTCCAGATGACATCCAGCAGTCTGCGCTGACGACAGAGCTCCTGCTCGTACTGGACGATGGTTCCTTCACAGAGTCTGCAGATTTCTTCAGCAGCAGCAGCTAGTCGCTCGTTGATCAACTCTCTCAGAGACTGAAGGGAAGACATGGTTCCTGCTCCGATCTTCAGCTCCAACTCCCACAAACACCGCCGTCCTCTTCACTGCAGCTCCGATCGATCATCTGCTAGTCTCACAATCACAGCAATCCACGTTGTCTTTCCGTTCAACACTTCTTCACTCATTTACGACACTTTGGAAAATGCTGAGAGTTCCCACACGAACCACGTATCGTCCTTTCTGTCCAAAAACCTAACAAACGTCCCAACAAAACAACACCGTCCTCTCAACACAAGCTAATGCTGCTCTCAAGCTAACAAGCTAACGCTGCTCTCAAGCTAACAAGCTAACGCTGCTGGCAATGAGTTATATCACTAGAGGAGACATCACGTGGTTCCTCATGGGAGGAGAGCACCGCCATCTTGGTGAGGTCAAGTTACTGCTGCAGTGCATGCATTTGAACACATTTTTTTACAAAATGCCACTTCATTGTGCGGGTTTCAACTGCCAAAATCAGATAAATTAGTCCAATAAGGAGGAAGGTATATCATTTCACAGGTAAGTATTTTAATTTTTTTTCTTTTAAGGCTGCAGGGGCTTTATTAATAGAACACATGTTGACGTGCATGATGTTGCAGGGCTATTATCAACATGCTGCATGATGTACATTTATTTTGCTGTCAATATAAATGTACATTTTATTTTGCTAAACCTGTATACAGCATACTAGCCTATTATAGTAATATAGATTTATACATTTCTGACTCAGTGACTGAACTTTTCTTGCAGGTTTCCAATGGATTCAGACTTAAGGAAAAAGTGGATCTTAGCAATAAAAAGAGCTAACCCAGATGCATCACTGTGGTACCAACTACGTTTAACAAAATGAAGTTTACACTCATGTCGACAGCATGTTGATAATACTAATAACCCGCAGCATCATGCATGTCGAAATGTGTTTTAGTAATGAAGCCGCTGCAGAATTAAAAGGAAAAAATTATAGTACCTACCTGTGAAATGTTATCCCTTCCTCCTTCGTGGACTAATTTCTCTGATTTTGGCAATTGAAACCCCCACAATGAACTGGTATTTTGCACACAAAAAAGTGTTCACATGCATGCACTGCAGCAGTGACTTGACCTCACCAAGATGGCAGTGCTCTCCTCCCAGGAATCACGTGATGTCTCCTCTAGCGATATAACTCATTGGTTTCTTCTCTATGGAGTGATATATCTGCTACCACGTTGCACACAGAACTTTCTAATTAGCACACTAAAATTTCTAGGTTGCAAGTGAAAATATTAAATATTTGCTGTTCAATATTTTTTTATTCTGCTTTGATATACAGTATTTTTTTTCTTTTTTGTCCTATCTTTGATTTTGCTGACCACTTTGAGCGCGACTTAGCGTGATATGACTGCCAGCGCCAAAGTTCTTTTCGCATGCGTTGTATGTCATCTCACTTTTTTCCTATCTTTGCTGAGTTAAGGACATCAGTGTGCTTCTGGAACACATACAGAAATAGTCGCTTGCCAGGAATCGACACTGAAGGAGTATTCTAAAGATTTTCAAACAGAGTTGTGTTTGAAAAAGAAATTTTTTTAAGTTGATACACAAGTATAGAAGCTGGAGTTGGCTAACTGCCTGACACGTGTGTGTGTAGCTGGTTTTTTCTTCCCCGACTGCTTCAAGGAGTGGACTGCATCCTTCTGGATCAACGCTGAATCCATGCTAGTGCTGTGGCCTCACCTGAAATCCTGCTCACCTGTTTCCCCAGACTCACTGCTTCGAACCAGAGTGGTAAACCTGCATCTCTCATTCAGGACGTGCAAGTAATATTTTTTTCTTCAAGCACAGTTTTTCTCCTATTGGAGTTTTTTCCCAATTTTTTCATTTTTTTGTTCTGAGATCTCAGAATTTAAGGACTTGGGTTTAGAGTGTTGTTGGATCCAACATAAGTTTACTAAGAAATACTGATTAAGAACTGATTAATTAATTTATGTTTGTGATTTATTGATCTTACAGGTTCTGTCGTTGTATTGTATATGTTATATATAAAAAAATAAAATACACGCCCTTCTCACCCTCCGCGGGTGGTTTCTCCTCCAAGCTCGGGTCCTCTACCAGAGGCCTGGGAGCTTGAGGGTCCTGCGCAGTATCTTAGCTGTTCCTAGCACTGCGCTTTTCTGGACTGAGAGGTCTGAGGTCTTTCCAGGTATCTGTTGTAGCCACTCCTCCAGCTTGGGGGTTACTGCCCCGAGTGCTCCAATTACCACAGGCACCACTGTCACCTTCACTTTCCAGGCTTTCTCCAGTTCTTCTCTGAGTCCCTGGTATTTGTCCAGTTTCTCATGTTCCTTCTTCCTGATGTTTCCATCGCTTGGCACTGCCACATCCACCACAACGGCTTTCCTCTGTTCTTTATCCACCACTACAATGTCTGGTTGGTTTGCCATTACCATCCTATCAGTCTGGATCTGGAAGTCCCACAGGAGCTTTGCCCTCTCATTTTCTACCACCTTCGGAGGTGTTTCCCATTTTGACCTTGGGGTTTCCAGTCCATATTCTGTACACATGTTCCTGTATATTATTCTAGCCATTGATTGTGGCGCTCGATGTATGCTTTCCCTGTGTAACGCTTTTAAGATTATGGGACTAGGCGCAATAATCAGAGCTCGTCTCAGGGAGCCCAAGGTATGTAAATGAAAACACAAGACAGCGATGGAGGTAAAATGCAATCGATTGTATTAACAGAAAATTAAACATTTAAACAATACAAAAAACAAAAGTAACTTGGATACGGGTCTGAGTCCTATTAAGTTGTTTCCAAAATTCTATTGGTGATTATGTAGTTGAGTTTGCTGCAGCTGAGGAGTTGTTATTGAGGGTGGAAGCATCAGGATCTCAGATTTGGGTAGCTTGCCATCAAGTTGCAGATCAAAGCATACAAAAAAAAACCTGACCTAGAAAGGTTCAGAAAAAACAGAAGTCAAGAATTGAACAAAAGCAAACAGTCATTTCACTGGGTGTACTGAAATAGATCAGATAAGCCATCATCATTTTAGAAAAGCAAAACAGGAGAAACAATATTCTTATCAAAAATCAAATAGCTGTTTGAAATTGAATTCAAAGTGTGTGTACATAAGTCGAACAATTCAATGTGTCAAGGTTCAAGGTTTCTAAGTTTTAAATCTTAAATCAAAATGTACTTTAAAGTTACAAATTAACTTTATTCCATCATCAATCAAAGTATAATAATTATAAACAAATTAACATTCAATTTTCAAATGTTGCGCAACATGGTTTTTCAATCCATCATCTAATTCAAAAACAGTGGCCATCATGGAAATAAAAGTAACTAAAACAGTTCCAAGTGTTCAATTAACACAAAAGAAGGAAAGCGATTTCAACAAAAATGCTTTGACTTAAATTTAGCCAACTAAATTAAAACAATTAAACCAGAACCATTAAATAAAGCAAAGTCTCAAAGGTGAGTGCAGCGTTAGCTTAGCTCTGCGACTATGATAAAGCATTTTGCCAATTGTTTTTGGTGTCGCGACCGCAAAGACTCACCGATGAGCATGTCTCTTTGGGGTTAGAGAAATGGAAGTGTTGAGGTTTCCAAAATATGATCGTATCAAGAAATGTATCAGGTGTCCTGGTGTGGCCACAGCAACAGCTGAGAGCAGGAAGCAGGAAGTAGCAAGCAGCAAGTAGCAATTAATCAAGGACTTCTTTTCAAAAGAGGTAATAATCTTTGGCCTGTCACTACACAACAATGTAAATAATGTATGTATCAATACTGTGTTATGTTTAGCCAAGTTTTTTATACACAAAAATAGGTTACAGAAATGCTACCCCAGCTTTAACTTCTTTAACAATGTCAATTTATACTTAAAATCCATAAAGTTAATCGACTCACCTAAAGCCATAACAATTTATGACACCCTGAGTGATTTTCCCGGTGTCTAAGACAGTTTATTTATCTTTTGTATCCCCCTGCATTTTGTAACACTATCCAACTCTGAAATTGTTGTTTTCTTATGTTATACTTTTCCCTAATTTCTCTATGATTATGAATGTAAATAGGTTTATGTATGCATAATGATAAGAATTTTCCTTTTTCTTTTTGCTTCCTTTCAAATTGTAGTATTCTCTTTTGTATTTGCCATATTTTGTAAGTATTATGTAAATATTCTGGTATTGTTTTGTAGTGTGTTCAATAAAAAAATTTAAAAAAGCAGCAAGCAGCAATGAGTCCGGCCAAGATGGCGTCTGCGTAGGTACGTACCTTCTGGGGTCCTGCAAAAGTTATCGGACATAACATCTATTTCATCCAAAAGACCAAGAAAACAGCTCAGAATTTTTCTGGAAGAGAAGGTGTGAAGTTTAAAAGAATTTAAAGCAAAGAGTTTATTTTTAACTGAAATTTAAATTTTCCTAGATAAGAAGTTTATTTTTGAAAGAGCCTTTAGTTTACATCATTTCCTGTTAAAATCTTTCGGTCTCTTCTTGGCTCTTCCCGCAAGCATGACAGACTCTTAATCCATGATCCTCCACTGTCAATGCTTTAAGTTTATCCAGTAGAAGTTAAAGAATTATATAATGTGTTTTGTTGTGAGTTTGAGATAATTTGGAGAAGTTTTTATATTTAAAGTTATATTTTAGTCTGTAAAGAGATACTTACTAAAATATAAAGCTTTATTGATAACTGCACATAGAAACATGTTTTGAAGTTACGTACTGTATGTTATTTTGTAATGTTTGTAGGTTGTTGAAGTTGTTGAAGAATTGTGGAAGTAAATGGTGAATCTTACGACGACTTTCTCTTCATTCAACGCGGTTTAGCTGGATGTTTAGTAAGCAGTTTTGATACGCTGAACAAGAACATTACAGTGAAAAAGCATTATTTGATGATTGAGAGTGAGCAACATGGCATCAAGTCAGGGATCATCGTCACGCAGTGTTAGGAGCACCAAAAGCTCAACGTCATCAGCAAGTGTGGTGCATGCCAGAGCCAAAGCTGAAGAAGCAGAAGAAAAACAAGAGAAGCACAAAATCAACTGGAAGCAATTCGGATTGACACCGAATTAGAAGTATTAACACTAAAAAGAGAAGCAGAGGCAGCTATTGTGGAGGCTCAGGTTTTAGAGGAAGCTGCAGCAATGGAGTTTGTGGTTGATGATGAAAAGGATAAATCAGAAAATATAAAAAATTCAGCGAACAAAGGACTATGTTCAGTCGCAGATTGAGTTCCAGAAATCATCTTCAAGGTCCTCTTCAAAAGATCCACAATCAAAATCAGCAAGAAAGGCAGAGTCACAAAATAGCTTTGTAACAGGGATCTTTTGATTTTTTTATCTTGATGTTCAGTCGAGAAAGAAAGAGAATGCAAAAAAGCGAAAAAAAAAAGCTGCAGTACCGAAGACCACCACGTGTCATGACTACGCCAAATTGTCACCAACTTCAGAGTATGGAAGCTTTCTGGAAGCTTCTGAAAGAGGAGCTTCCAGAAGCTTTCCCTCCTCTTTCTAAAACTCCAAGTAAGCCCCCAGCTGCAAAAAAAGCTTTGCTGGCAGCTGGACAAAGCTCTTCTGATTCAAATTAAGTCATTGCTATTTTATCTGAGCTGATAAACAAGCGAGCCGACTCGTTGGAAATGCGTGCAGATTCATTAGAAAAGCTAATAAGTGAAAACTCAAAGAAGATAGATGAAAACACGCTGAAGATTGAAGGGATAAGCACTCTCAGAAAAAAAAGTACAAAACGGTACCTTTAAGGAACAAAAGCTTGTCACTGGGGTGGTACCCTCAAAGGTACACTATTGTACCTTGAGTCAGAGGAGCAAATTTGTACCTTACTTGTTTGTACCTTCTAAGGGCCAATACTGTACCTTTGAGGATCAATAACGTACCTTAGACAAAGGTACAATAAAGTACCTCTGGAAAAAGGTACAATTTTGTCCCTTTAGGGTACCGCCCCAGTGACAAAGCCATTTTGTACCTTTAGGTGGCAAAAAAGTTCCTTTTTCTTCCTTAAGGAGTGAAAGAAAATAAAGACAAACAACTAACTGAATTTTAGACATTTATTTTAGTCCTTAAATGGAAAACAGTTTAATTCACAGATTCAATAATAATTCATCTCACAACCATACAATGTAACATCCCAAAATAAAATGTCACAATGTTTAGGATGTCATGTCTGATATAAAAAACATTAAAAATAATTAGTTACATTTTTTAAGATGCATTTCACTGACCAACTGACAACTTACTGCCACTCAACAAAATGAACAGCGATATCCGATACAGGGAATAAATACAATGGAACCATTTATATTTTCCTTCTTTCAATTTCATGAATATCACTAATAAGAACAGCAATATAGTGCAGAAACAAATAAGTTTATTCAAACTCAAAGACCAAGCAAAACACTTTAACACACCACACCAAAGTAAAGAGAGTCACTTAAAACCCTTTATCGGGCAAGTGACTGTTTTTGGTAATTTCCGCACGTTAGTTATCACGCCCATCCCGTGTCTCAGTGAGTTCAAGAATCGTGTGATCTTTACCCAGCCAATCAGCAAAGATCATCCTACATTATAGGTTACTCAATTGTGCAACTTGACCAATCAGCAGAGAACAGGGTCGCATCAAATTTCCTTTTTTCTCCAAAGTCAGAAAAATTTGTTTTTGCAGCTCAGTTCACTGAACATTTTCAAAGGAATCATCAAAACTAACCATGGTAAGTTGATGAAACTCATACATTTTATTGTTGAATAGTTGTGTTAAGTGTTGACATTGAAGTTGTTTGCGGAGAATTTATTGAAATGAGTGGAAATACGGCATGAAAAATGCAGGCACCATATTTGATCATACGCCCTTTTCACTAAAAACAAAATTTTACTTGGTATGTCTGTTTTTGGACATATGCCCTATGCATCTAACAACCCATATTAGTGCATTTCTTTACAAATAGAGAAATAATACTTAGCATATTATGTTTTAAATTTTGCCAAATGTTTTTATATCACTATACAGTGATTCATAGAGAATTTAAACACTGTTTTTAGTTTATGAATAGTGATAGAGTGATTTTTGTCAGTTTATGATGTTATGAAAGTTGTTTTATTGCATGTGTTTAATTTTTAGCTTCCATCAATCTTTCATGGCAAGAGGAGGGAGACTGCTGTTGTGCCAGTCCACCCTGACATTAGTGAGGATGATGAGGATCAAGATGATGATGTGTCAGACCCCGACTTCGTCCCACCCACCCACAACCATTCCCAGACCCTCACACACAGTTGTGTCAGGGTCTATTCAACACTTTTGTTATTAGCACTTTTATGTTCTAAAAGTGATGTTCAAATATTAAAATACATAATATGTGTTTTCTTATATATATATATATATATATATATATATATATATATATATATATATATATATATATATATATATATATATATATATATATATATATATATATATATATATATATATATATATATATATATATATATATATATATATATATATATATATATATATATACTTATTGTAATTTGTTTTCCCACTCATGGGCAAGTAACCAAATATGGTAACTTCATTGGCATTAATTTTCTACATGAAAATAAAAAAAAATTGAAAAATGTCACCAATGATATGAAGTCTTGTTATGTTCTCCAATAACACTCTAAGGTTGAATTTTTGAATTTTAGAGTATTTCATTGAGTGCCCTATAAAGGGTTAAAGAATAAACTACATGACACTTGATGTTCTGGATTAAAAAACACAAGCTTTGAGCTCATCCACAATGCTATACAACCCTCCCAACACAGCTTAACATAAATGCTGCATACTAACAGAAAGTTTATCATCGACACAATATGTATCCAAAGCATGGTGGCTGTTCCTGGAAGAGATTCAAATCAAGTCAAGTCACATTTATTTATATAGCGCCTTTTACAATGCAAATTGTGTCAAAGAAGCTTTACAGTCACAATTTGTGAAAATTGTAATAAGTAAGTTCAATATTGATAAATTATTGATTTTTAACAATCAAAACAACTAGGGGCTAGGGCTGGGACAACAAAAAATGAAATATGACAACGCAAAATATGATTATTAGACCAAAATGGCAGCGACAGAGAAGTAAAAACACGTCACGCACTAGTTCTTTAAGCGATCATAAAGGTCATTAAGTAGTTACCTTAAATCTACCACAAACATTCATTTAAAAAAAACAGTTCATTTTTTATATATATATATATATATATAAACACACACATACACAAAAAAACTGTTGGTATGTCTCTGTGGGAAGTAATGTAAAAAAAATTAAAAAATAAAACTATATGCATATTACATACCTCCCCAAGGATGACGAGAATGTCATTTTTCTCCCTGAACAGAATCGGCAGCAGCAGGATTGCAGCTCTGAAATCAATACCTGAAAATTAAGTTAAAAAAAAAAAAAAAAAAAGTGTAAAGTGTATTACGTGAATGTACAGTGTATTTTGGTTAGTTAGACCTTATCTTATAGACAAATGGAAAAGAAATTAAGCTTAAATGGCTCCACAACACTATGGGTGACCATGGCTGATCAGTCAGTCACTTACCAGGGACATCTTCAGTGAGGGCAGCCTCTCTTTCCTCCAAAGCCAGATCTGCAAGGGGAGATTTCCTTTGAGTCAAGCTCAAGGACCTTAAAGCCATCTCCGAATCTTCGGCAGATATTCATTTCATCACGAAGCCGGCCCATGTCCTGAAATAGCTGCAACATGGAAACATGTCACAACATTATCATAGGATTTTAAAATTAAAAAAAGACAGCCTTTAGTAATATAACTACACAAATGTAAGGAAATAAATGTAGACACACACCGCATGGACTGTTAAGGCATGGATATTTGTTAATGGCTTCTTTGACAGTCATCCCATTGGCAATCTCTCGCCTTCTCCAAGCAAATGTCCTCATCATCCGTTCCTCCACCATTCGGGCATCTGGCTGTGTCTTCCAGTACTGGTCCTGCAGGACTTTCACATGGCTCGCTACTGAGGTATCATCCTCCCAATAATATCCACCTTCTACGACACAGAGGGATGACAAACATTTGCTCATTTGACAGTTGCTTTTACCTTTTTTAATGTTTATGAAAAATGAGCCCCTATTACATTTTATTTAGCGCTTTATCATAGCTACTTAAAGCACTTTACAGGGGGGACCATTCTATTCCATTCCGGGTTAAGGGGCTAACCATTGGGTCAAACTGCTTGTGTGTAAAACATGCACACATAGATACACAGCAAACCAAAGAAGATGCTCTAACCTTTGATGCCTTGGCTCGTTTACTTGTGCTTTCTTCCAGTTGTAAAGGCTTTCTGCGATGACCAAATTTCTGTTTCATTTTTCTCACTTCTTCATCATCTACCAGTGGCACCCGCTCATATTTGAACTTACGTTTGAGAGACATGTGCCAGGTATGCTATTTAAAAGAATATAAAACAGAACAATTAAATAAGCATACAAACCACTTGCACAAAACTGAAAGCACAAGCATGAAAATACATGGTGAAAAACAATGTGTGCAACAAAATGCAGAAAACATAGTTAATATCTTGACTGGATTAGTACTCTAGTATAATAAATAAAGGTTGGCAATTAATATTCTGTCAACTCACATAACCATTGCCTTCTTTGTCATTTAAGAAAGGGTATTTCAAAATCAGGGCCTTACACACTTTCACATAGTCATCATTGGTCGAAAACCTGTAACAGCGATGCAATAATAAGGTGAGGAATGTAACATCAGACATAGTATTAATAACTCAAATGGCGTGATCCAGTTGGGTTGCAAAACTTACATTTTGATCAGGGCCATGGTTTCATACAATGTGAGAGAAAAGAGAGCAAAAAAAACGTGTTTGCCGCTCATTTGTCTTTTGTTCTGAAATATTTTATTAATATTTCACGTTAACTTTTCGGCGGCAGAGTTTTGGATGAGAAGCGTTTTGCCGCAGAAAAGTTAACGCTAGCTCGATGGTGAACTGTAGCCAAGATAGTACCGCTAATTTATCATATTTATTTATACTATAATTATTTAATAATGTTTTAACTAACGTTAACGTTAGTAATGGCAATCGTCAAAGTGAGTCTAGCTAGCTAATGTTGTTGACAGAGTATGAACTTGGCTAGCGCTAACAGTAAAGTTAACTTCCAACTTTGAATTAACACCACAAACACTGATAAAAATTTCAAATACTTTACCTTTGAATTTACTTCTCTCATCTTCAGTGACCTCTATCCCAAAATGAAATAACTCCGTGATTAAATCCTCTGTGGATAAATGTCGAAGCGCCATCCTCCCACCTTTGATCGACACTGACAGAGACTGACCGTTGGATCATTGTCGTTTCACTCATGTATCCTTCCGCGCTGCAATATTTCTGCTTTCGCCGAGTCAAGGTTAGCCTGTAGCTAGATCCTTTCAATAGAACACAACAAATGTTAACAATTATTTGTATGTTTTATTCTAATATAAATAGGGTAAAGGGTTTGAAAATCAAATTCTTCAATACTGTTTGTGAATGTAAATGATTATATAATCCTCATTAACATGATTAAAAATGATTCAAAGGAACACTTCACAAAATCAAAACATTCTGATTTAATTTGCCCATATCTCAAAACTTAGTTAAATTTAGTTTGATAATTATTGAGTTTGATAGTATAGGTTAACTTGTGTTTCTATATTGAGAGATGACATTTTCAGCATCCACTAATTCCTGCCATTTTATATTTAAACATTAAGGTACAAATATGTAAGGGACAAATATGTACCTTACACCTCGAAAAGCTCACAATGTACAATGGAAGGTGCATGATTGTACCTTAAGGGTGCACAATTGTACCTTAAAGATACATTTTTGTACCTTTAAGGGTACATATGCAAAGTTTGTACCTTAGGGAACAAAAATGGACCTGTATTGTACCTCTTTTTCTAACAGAGAGGAGAACCTTAGAATTTGCATGCAACGAAATAAAAGGCACGCAAAAGTCTTTGAAAGATGTTGACCAACGTTTGAAGAATGAAGAAAAAACCGTGGCAGCTTTTCAGGCCCAGGTTCTGGAACTGGAGTCATATTTAAGGAGGTGGAACTTGAAACTCTTTGGTGTCACTGAAAGCCTTGATGAAGATGTGAAAGCCAAGGTCACTGAGATATGTCAGAGCGTAGTTGTAGAACACTTGCAGCAGGTTTTTTCTGCCATTGATGTTACACATCACCTTGGGAAACCCAATCCAAGCCAACTACCCCTGGCTGCAGCCTGCAGAACTGCACAACATAGTGGAATGCTGAAACGCTGAGGAATGTGTACACGCTGTGGAATGTTAACCCCGCCCACATTTAGCCTGTCTTCTTCATTGGTTTTACAAGTTTTCATGTGCAATATTGCCACCTACCGGTTTTTAAGGAGTTTTTCCTTACCGTGAATGGGGGGGGGGGTCTAAGGGCAGGAATAACAGTTTAGTTTAGTCTGTTTTGTTAAAGTTTAGTATTTTCCTAATGCATTCTTTGTATTCATGATCCCCTTTTTATTGTTTTTCATTGCGCTAAATAAAAATTTTTTAATTGAATTAGAGAATTTATACAGTGATTCCTGTCTTCTTATGCCTTTTACAAGTTTCCATGTGCATGTATTAGGGAGTTAATAAATTCTGTCTGGCCTCACAGACTCAAAAAAATAACTCATTGGATGAACTCAATTTAATTGTGGGCAGGATTTCCATCCAATAAATATGAGTAACCCCACCTCAAAGAAAATTCTTCCATGTAACGAAATATAATCGAGTTAGTCGAACTCAATTTTATCAAGAAAGGCAAAGGAAAAAAAATCATGCAACAGAAGTATAAAGCCATGTTTGAACTCAGAACCTCTGTATTATAAAGCCGCTAACTAAGCCACTGAGCTAACACTCCTATGATGTAACAGGGCCGCCGGTATAAATAAATAGATTCCTTATTTCTATAAATGACGCTCTTCATGTATCGTCTTATTGGGAGAAGCCGAGTTGAAACGATTTCATGCCACAGTTTCGTTTTTTACGTGGAAAAAACGAACTAAAGTTTTCACTTTTGAAAAGTCGAAGGATTTGAAGGACTAATAGTCATACCAGGCATTACATTAGATGAAGGAGTTGAACATTTTAAAAGTTCAATGGTTAAAATAGGTGAAAAATTGTAGCCGTGAGACGGCAAAAAGCATAAAGAGAAACAGGAAAACAGCATTCAACAGCATGCCCCTTACTTGAACTCAATTATTTTGGATTACTGGAGTTATCGGGGAAACTATTAATACATTTTGTGTTAGGTCAATTAAATGTAGATACAATCTTTTAAAATAAATATTTTTAAATAAAACAAACAGAATTTTATTGTGTTACATGAAAGAGGGACTTGAATCATTTTTTTGAGTGATACATAAAAAAAAATTGCCCCATTAAAATTTTCCTCCCCTCTGTTCTCTTTCTTCCTCATACAATTCACAATGACTAAATGTGCTCCACTGATTCTTCGCCTTTCCTGCAATCACAACTGCTGTGACAAAGGTGAATCAAATACACGGGCTCAGCGTGGGCGGGGTTAACATTCCACAGCATGTTCACATTCCTCAGCGTTCCAGCATTCCACTATGTTGACCCATTCTGCAGGCTGCAGCCAGGGCTTACTTATCCAAGCAGCACACGCCCTAGAGCGATCATCATCCGCAGATCTTACAGAGATGCAGTCTGGAGAGCCGCTAAAAACAGCTGCTTTCTTCGAGAGAAAAAGCTCCGCTTTGCAGAGGATCTTTCCACAGCTGTCAGAGAAGCCCGGCTGAAAGTGTGGCCCCTCATCCAAAAAGCCAGAGAGGAAGGAAAACGAGCTTACTTTGTGGGCAGCAGAGCCTTCATCAACGGTCAAGAAGTCAAGTAATCAGGTCACTGGTGGTTATGTGATACTCTGACATTGTTGCCAACTCACTAAAACAAAAACAGGATGGATCTGACTGAAATTCTAACTTTACGAGGCCCACTCGGAAACACAAAACCTGAATATTTTGATAAGTAGCCTAGTTCAGTTTTTCCTCTTTCGGGAATGTTTGAATACCTTCAGTATTCACAAAATATTGTTGAGCTTTTGTGTTTGACACATTTACTAATGTGCAGGTTAAGCTCAGAGAATACGTTTCTTTTTCTTAGTGTTTGAGAGTATTTTTTCTTCTAAATATTTCATTGTCGATTGTTTACCTCAACGCCAGGGGGTTAAGAAGTAATATCAAACGAAAAGCTATATTTTTATTTCTTAAGCAGCTGAATGCAGATCTTTTATTTTGTCAGGAATCTCGTTCTGTTTGTTCTGATGTAAATTTCTGGAAAACACAGTGGGGGAACGATTTATGGTTTTCTCATCACTCTGAAAAATCAGCAGGAGTTTTAACCCTAAAACATAAATATAACAGGAATGTTCTGCATACAGAATCTGATGCTAAAGGGCAATTTGTTGGGCAAGTTATTGATTACAATAATAATATCATCATTATTTTTCAATATATACGGCTACAACTCAAACACAGAAAATAAACAACTATTTCTTATAAGTGAGAGTACATTGAAAAAATGGCTTCAGAAATTTCCAAACTCTGAAATTATTTTGGGGGGAGATTTTAATATGATTTTAACACTAGAAGACCTGGATTTTTCTGGCTCTCCTTTAAGGCCCGTACACACCGGGACGAATATTCGCCAGGCGTTATTCGCCAGCGTTTTTCGCCACGTTTTTTGTGTTCACACCCAGGCGATTTTCGCTGACGATGAGTGGAGTGAACATGCAATTTCATTCCCTGACATTAGATGGCGCTTAATGTAAAACAGAAATACTCCTGTACACAAGGTGGCGCTGCGCAACTTTACGCTTCTTAAAGTCGCTTTTCACTCAGAAGAAGAGAGCAAGTATTTACACGCTTGTCAGAATCAAACAAAGAAAACATGAATATTTCAAGCACCAGTAGCTCCAACTGGTGCTTGCTTCGGGGATATTTTAGAATGTCCGTCATTATTGCTTCGCGGCTGTGTAGACGCTACTTGGCGTCTATCTTCTTCGCTGGTATGTGTGCTCAGCAAGGCAGTTTTGTGTTTGAGCGCCCCCAAGTTGTGTTTTACTGTAACTTCAGAAGCTCCAGACACGTGAACAAAAGCGCCATTCTCATTGGTCGAGTAGATTTCGACGCGACGCGTCGAAATCTACTCGACCAAAAAAACGACCAAAAAAACGAACCCGAGGCGTTTTTTTTTTTTGACGCTTTAACGCGTGGCGTTTTTTCGCGTCGGTGTGCACACTCTCGTTGGTGCCCTTTGTTTAGTCACGAGGCGTTAAACGTCGGCGAAAATCGCCGGCGAAATTCGTCCCGGTGTGAACAGGCCTTTAGCCACAGAGAAGCTAACTGGCTACTGAGTTGACAAAAATTAGCATCATTTGATTTTTAAATCGGGCCATTACTTGAGGAATGTGCAGGGAACTGTGAGGTGGGGGTGGTTGCTTGTTTGTGTGGAGGAGAGAGGGCTGATTGTGTTGAGATGTTCTGTGGCAAAGGATTGTTCATGGAGGCATGTAGGGTGCAAAGAATGATAAGTTTGCTGCAATTTCTACTGTGTGGGGATCATTTGTCACCAACTGCATCACATCCTACAACCCCGGTCGGCACATCACTGTTGACGAACAGCTTTTCCCATCAAAGACTCGCTGCTGTTTCCTGCAATATATTGCAACTAAACCCGACAAGTTTGGGATCAAATTTTGGGTGGCTTGCGACTTGAAATCCAAGTATATATGCAATGTCCTCCCATATCTTGGCAAGGACCCCAGTCGTCCCAGTGGGGAGCGACTGTCTGAAAACGTAGTGATGAGGCTGATGGACCCATTCCTGGACAAGGGCAGAAATGTTACCACAGACAATTTTTTTACATCTTTGTCACTTGCGCAACGACTGCTTAGCCGGAAAACCACCATCCTTGGCACACTCAACAAGATTCGCCGGGAAATTCCTCAATCTACTAGGCAGACAGACCGCGATGAATTCACCACTCAGGTATGTTGCAGGTCTTTTGTTGCTCTATGTTTATGTGTTTCTAATTTGTGTGTGAAAGTGCTATGAAAATAACAACTTGTCTTTATTAGGTATTTTCAACCACTGGTGCCACGCTGACGGTGTATGCGCCCAAAAAGCAGAAGACCGTCTACATTCTAAGCAGCATGCACAGCGAGGTTCAGACTGAGGAAACCACTAAAAGGAAGCCAAACACAGTCACCCTGTATAACACCACAAAATGCGGAGTGGATGTGATGGACCACATGGTGCGGGAGTACACAGTTCGCAAAGGAACACCGCGCTGGCCAGTCGCTGTGTTCTAACATGGTTGACATGGCAGCGCTAAATGCGCATGTGCTGTACCAAGCATGCATCGGGAGGCAGGAGAGACGGGTGGACTTCCTGGTGGAGCTTGCAAGAGAGTTGGCTCACTCTTATGTGGGTGCAAAGAAGGCACAAAAAGAACAATTGCTTCGGCAACAACCATCCACACCCAGCCCTGGAAAAAGACCCATGTGTCAGGTCAAGCATCACTGCAAGAACAATCATGCTAGTATGCGATGTGTTGACTGCTACAGATACACATGTGGCAAATGCAGAAAAGAGATGCCATGGCAGTGCCAGGATTGTGAGTGATTTCTCAAAATGTACTCATTGACTTTTGTAATTTGTAAATATGTGTAAGTGTCAGTTTTTGTACGATTTCCATAAATAAATCTTAGTGAAGGAAAAAACCCATGTGTGTTGATCTCTCCCCAAGATGACAAAGTGAAAAACAAGTTTCATTGAAGTTGGTCAGCATGGCCCCAGCTATGGTGCACCAGTAAGTGCCTTATTTACATCAGAAAAGCAGCCGTTCACAGCTGCTTTAGGATATTAGCTGAAAGTCTTTTAGTCGATCGACTAACTGGCAGGCTCTATAGGTAGAATAGTCAAACGGCTCAGCCTTAGGCCTTTTAGTGTTAAACCCTCAAATTGATCGGTGGCCACCCTCGAATCATAATCGCAAAAATATATTTTTCGAATCTTTTATGGAACAGTTTAAACTGGTGGATATCTGGAGAATCAAACATCCTAATATACCATCTTTTACATGGAGTAATAAATCTAGAACAGCCCTTTCTCGATTAGACTTTTGGTTAATTTCTAGTGATTTACAAGATACGGATATTTCAGTCAATGTTTTACCGTGTCCACTTAGTGACCATCAAGCTGTCCGTATAGATATTGTTATGTGTCCCTCACAAAATGTCAGTAAATCTCATCATTGGAAATTGAACAACTCGCTGCTCAAAATAACTGAAGTGCAAACAAAAATTAAAGATCTTCTTTCAACATTTTTCAATAAAGCCAAATTGGAGAACTCTTTCTCAGTTAATTGGGAGTTGTTTAAATATGAATCAGCCAAGCTTTTAAGAACATTTGGTGGCAACTTAGCTAAACTAAGAAAGCAACAAGAGCATGACTTAATCACAGGCATCTCAGTACTATCACAAAAACCTCCAGACAGCTTGTCAGATGAGCAGAAATTACAAATGATCAGACTACAGGACGACTTGGATCAAGTTTATAAAAGAAAAGCAGAAGGAGCTTTCATTAGATCCAGAAAAGCATCCAGGAGAAGCATCAAGGACAAATAAACACTATTAACGAGTTAAAAATTAATGACATAAATTGTAGTGATGCTAAAATAATCTCCAACTATTGTTCATCATTTTATAAGAATCTGTATTCATCACAATATTCTGAAATAGAGGCTGAAATCTTTATGAATTCTTTAAACAATACCAGAACAATTAAAGACTCTGAAAAAGAACTTTGTGATGATCCAGTAAGTCTTGGAGAAGTCTGTGACTGCATCAAGATGTTAAAAACAAACGAATCTCCAGGAACTGATGGATTAACTTTTGAATTTTATACTTTATTCTACCAACAGATAGCGCCCTTTTTACTGGAAGTTTACATCGAAAGTATTTCTAATGACACCCTACCATGGAGTATGACCCAAGGACTTATTACCCTTATCCCAAAACCTCACAAAGATTTACTCTATATTGATAATTGGAGACCCATCTGTCTTCTAATAATGATTATAAAATTTTAGCTTTAGTTTTTGCTAAAAGAATTAAATCTGTTCTTAACTCAGTAATAGATGAATCACAATCAGGTTTTTTACCCAACAGACATATCACAAACAACATTCGTTCAGTTTTGGACGTACTCTATTACTCTTATCTAATTGCAGATGACTCTTTTATGCTATTTCTGGACTTTTTCAAGGCCTTTGATACAGTAGAACATAACTTCCTGTATCGCTTCTTACAAAAATTTGGTTTTGGTGACTACTTCTGCAAAGTCATTAAAACTCTTTACAACAATGTCACCTGCTCTATTAAACTTAAACATAGTTCATCACCTAGGTTTGATATAAAACGTGGGATTAGACAGGGTTGTCCCATATCTATTACTTCTTGTAGCTCAGCTTTTCTGTGACCACATTAAATCCAGTCCATTACGAGGGATCTCCATCGCTGGTAGATCTATTGTCGTAAGTCAGCTCGCCGATGATACGACTCTCTTTCTTAAAGACAGCTCACAAATTCCACTAGCAATGAATATAATTAAGTCCTTTTACAAAGCATCCGGTCTTTCATTAAATCTGAAAAAATGTGAACTCCTCCCAATTAAACCTTGTGATTCGGATTCACTCTTTAATATTCCTGTAAAGACATCAGTCACGTATCTTGGTATAATAATATCAAAAACTGAAAATGATAGAGGTAATACTAACTTTTTTCCAATTATTGATAAAATGAAAAAGTGGTTTAACCTCTGGCTCTTACGTGACCTTTCCATTAAAGGTCGAATTCTCCTCTCCAAGGCTGAAGGCCTCTCCAGAGTCATTTATGCCGCTCAGTCTCTTTATGTCAGTAACATCGTTAGCAAAACTGTTGATAAACTGCTATGCGACTTTGTCTGGAAAAACCGAACTCATCATATAAGGAAATCTGTTCTAATGAATGATTACACTAGTGGGGGGCTGAACTTCCTGGATTTCAGTACCTTAAATATGACTTTTAAAATGAATTGGATAAGAAAGTTTTTGAAAAATCCGAACTCTCTGTGGAACTTCATTCCCAATTATATTTTCTCCCAGGTTGGTGGCCTCGACTTTTTACTGCTCTGCACCTACAAGCCCGATAAAGTGCCCATCAAACTATCTTCATTTCATAAACAGATGTTACTTGCTTGGTCCATGATTTATAAACATAACTTTTCTCCTCACAGGTTTTACATTTGGAACAATAGATATATTCTTTACCAAAACAAAACTATCTTTATCCAACAGTGGTTTGATAATAATGTCAGACTAGTTAGTCAATTATTCAATCAACAATGTCAACTTTACACTTACATCGAATTCCTTCAGTTCTACCAGATCCCTGTTTCTGTGAAGGACTTTTCGGTTGTTTTTGATGCCGTTTCCCTCAACCTCACCTATCTTTATGAAGGAACTCCTACTCCATCTGCTCCCCAACCACAGCTTCACGTGACGGACACTGCTGTCGGAAAACTCTGCTTCTCTGCTTTGAGAAATCAAAACAAAGCCATCCGAAGACTGTTCCAGCAGGATCTAAAAACTGAATCCCCGGCCATAACTTTCTGGACTTCACTTCATGGTCAAATGTGTTGGGAAAATGTTTGGCTTCTGCCAAACAAATATCTTCTAAACAACAAAGTGAAAGAGGTTTCGTTCAAGATCATTCATAGGTTTTATCCAACAAATCAGTATATGCAAAGGCTAAAAAGGGATATTGATAAAAACTGTTCTTTCTGTTCTCAGTCTGAGGAAACGTTGGTGCATATTTCTATAACCTGCAAGTACACTGAAAAAATATGGGACAAATTGACAAATTTGATAAAAACTCAAATTTATCCACATTTTACTTTAACATGGAAAAACATCTTATTTGGCTACGTTAATTATGATAATACATTTTTATCTCAATTTTATTTAATAAATATTCTCATTTTATTAACCAAGTATTATATTCACAAATCTAAATTCAGCAATAAAGCTCCTAATTTTCTTAAATTTTCTAGCCCAAGTTAGATGTTACTTACATTCCATTTCCCCCAGTACAAACAAAAAAGCTATTAAAACGTATCACCTTGCTTAGCTGTATAATTTAATATAAGTTTATTTTTTTGCTTGTATGTCCCCTGGATTTTATTTTGAACATTTGATGTACAGTTTATTGTTCCTTGTTCTTTTGCTGTATGTCACTTTTGTTCTGCATCAATAATAAAAAAAAAAAAAAGTGAAGGCTTCTTGGCCTTTTATAGCGCCCCCTGAGGCCACTGCTTGTAATTATCCTCCCCACTGCACTTGAGCCAATTAATCCTGCCACAATCGCGCTGCTAGCCCGGAAGAGAAGCAGGAAGGAAATGCGGCGCCTGAGTAGCGGCCTGCTTCATAAGTTTAAGAAAAGGACTCTTCCTGACTCAAAAAGTTAGACTGGATGTTTTGATGTTTATTTAAAGCATCAACCATACTTGAGGCTGGTAGAGAGAGTAGGAATGTGCTTTAAAATAATATCTAGGTTGCTGCTCTGCAGAGCCTCAGGAAACATGTCTTCACGCCATCATGGTGTCTAACAGTGTCCCTCGTGTTGGATTTTTGAAAACACATTAACTTTTATAGTTCATGTTTTCAAGAATCTTTGATGTGTTTGTCTGCTGCTCTTTTCCTTTCCTTTGACCGCAGCTGCAGCAGACAAAAAGCTGCTGGGTCCTGAAGGAATTTATATTTTTGGTAATTTCATTAGGGTTGTCAGTCTTAAATTTTTATTACATTGAAGATAAGTCATTTGCTGAAGTGTGTGCTTTAACATCCTTTCAACTCTGAAGTTGCTTCCTAAAGTTGCATATGTGAGAGGTTTCAGGAATGCAGCTCCAATCTCACCCCCCCCCCTTCAGGAGAAAACAGTCTTTGATCTTCTATGGCCATTTGGTTATAAGTCTGACATGGGCCACAAATTAACTATCTCTGGTACTGTAGCTGTGGGAACCACTCCAGGCGTCCGCTCACGTGTGGAGAACAAAAGCTTTATGATCTACTGTATGCATGATGGGAAGTTCTGGCCACCTGTGGAGTACCACATGGGAAGCAGAGACCAGGGGCCTCATTTATAAAACTTTGCGTAGGATTTGCGTCAGAAGTGGCGTACGGATGAAACATAGGACGTGTGTACGCACAGAAATATTCGGATTTATAAAACCGTGCGCACGCACATCCTACGCATCTTTCCCTTAATAAATCACAACCAATTCTAAATGTAGCGCAGCTTTTGCGGCCTCATGACACGCCCATAGTTGCCCATAAATAGTCCGTGAAACGCCCACAAATGAATATTCATTGATTGCGAAATCATGGCAAACACAGAGAGGAAATCAAAAAAACGTAACTTCACTCAATGTGAGGTAGAAGTTATCGTTGGCGAGGTGGAAAAGAGGAGAAAAGTGTTGTTTGGAGGGCACAGTGTGGCCATTACTAATGCCTAAAAGCCACGTGAGTGGCAAACGGTGGCAGACGCCGTAAATGCTGTAGCCTCACAACCTCGGACCGTGGTTAAATAAAAAAGAAATGGTCGGACATCAAAGTCGAGGCAAAAAAACGTTCGAGCGCCAGAGTGTGTCTGCCACGGGGGGGGGGGGGGGGGGGGGGGGGGGACCGGAGCTGGCCCCTCTTGCTGAGAGACAAGCGGCAAGAATTGGGGAATCCCTTAGTGGAGTGGTGACTGAGGCACAGGGGGACGCCGACGCGCCTGATGCACCGGGTGACACACCCCCAAAA